>NC_139458.1:200910000-202110000 GCF_057233095.1 Heloderma suspectum
AAATAATACCTTTAGCACTGAAATAAAGAACAGTTTGCCATTTGCCGGAGTTCCCCCAAAGCCCAACTGTGGTTCAGCTGCACCCCACAAGGGCCTTTAGGAGAGTGAAAAGGAAGTTACGTTTGAGGATTTTAATTTGCTGTATTTATGCAGCGGCTCCTGAACACAAGTTCTCTGAACAGCTCACAAAACGAATACAACATTAAAATACAACATAACACAACAAGATTATTTAATTACATTATACCTTCTGACCTCGTCGTTCTATGCTCTATTCAGTATATGCCAATTTACCAACGTATTCTCTTCTGGCTAATTTTTGCATTTGATTGTAAGTAGGTTATGTCTCTGCTACTAACTAAGTGTTCTGATGACGTGGCAGCAGGAGCAAAATTAAGGCAAGGGGAGAGAGAGTTTTGAAAGAAGTGGGCAAAAATGTACCTGTAAGGCTTTGTCTACATAGGCAGCTTGCTGCAGTTCAGCTGCTTCTCTAAACTAGTGCTAGCTAACCAGGTGCAATCTCCGTGTGTGTGTGTGTGTGTGTGTGTGTGTGTGTGTCTGTGTGTATATATACTTAGATTGGTCTAGGAGTAGTAGATATCAGTGTAGGTCAAGTTGATAAGATAAATTTATCAACGTTAAACAAGAACTTTCCAAATGAATGGACTGTGTGACTGCCACATGCGCAGATCTGTTGATACAAGCAGTTACACCATCATCACTGCGCTATACTTTCTCAAGGAGAACTCATTGGATAGGATGTAGTTGGGATTATGGCGGTTTTTTTGCCCATATCTGTTGCTGATGGAAGTTAATATTTTTTGAGTTTTGCAATGTTGGGAATAATTGCATAAGCACAGTTGAGGTGCGTTCAAGGATTGTGGTTTATTCCTATGCAGGATTGGGCTGTTCTGAGCTTTTAGTGGCAATTGTGTTTGAGATTTGAGTACTGTCTATGCTAGGTTTTATTGCTTGGTGTTTGTTGATTTCATTAATTTCTGCTGTTTTATCATTGTATGGGTTTTTACTATATGGGACTTCATTGTGTATGTTGCCTGAAAGGTGGCCTAGAAATATTTTAAATACATTGAAAAAAAATGAGAGAAGCACACTGATTTGAACATCAGGCTGGCTGGCTGTACTAAGGCTGCTGATCAGAAAGGATCTATAAGCAGTTCCATCTGGGACATTCACACCATAATCCTTGGGCTGTCAAGTCAGACAACATCAGAGGGCTGGTGTGGTACTAATGGTTAATATAAAACTCCCAGGTATATAGCTGCTTTCCCTGAATCTGGGAAACTTGTTTTTGAAGAGGCCACTGGACTGCCAGCCCAAGGTAGTTGCCTGCTCTTGGTCCTGAGCAGCAGAGATTAAACCAGTTAGGGTGCAATCCTATGAGCGCTAGTCAGTGGCTAGACAGCCATAGGATAGGTTGGTTCCCTGACAACTGGCCTCCACCCCCTCCAAGGCAGCACAGAACGGCCCTGTGCTCCACACTCGGAAGAAGCGCATGGAGCGACGAAAATGGGGCATTCCTGGGGGCATGCTGGGCAAGGAGGGCGGAAGTGCTGTTCTGATGCTTCCAGTGCGTCGTCTGGCATCCACATGCACACCCCGCTCCAACGTCCCGCGGCTAGATAGCCAAAATTGGTTGTCTAGCTGCGAATGCAGGGCAGCTGAAGTGCAGAGGGAAGGATCCCTTCCACACTGCTCCTGCCCTGCATTGGATAGGCGGTCGCCTCCAAATTTGGAAGCGGCCACCTATCCCGATAGGATTGCGCTCTGCATGTGGTTGCAGAAGCCAAGTATGGTGTAGTGGTTAGAGTACTGGACTGGGACAATTCAGGTTCTAGTCTCTAGTCACTGGATGATTTTGGCTCTCAGCCTACCCTACCTCACAGGGTTGTTGTGAGGGTAAAATGGAGAGGAGAAAGACCATGTAAGCCACCTTGGGTTCCTTGCAAGAGGGAAAAGGTGGGATATAAATGTAATAAATAAATAAGTGTATTGCTTAATTTTGCATGACATGGGATTGCTGAGCTGGCCAGGCAGGCAGGCCATAGAGAGCAGCATGCAGTCTAATTCCAGCATCAGAACTTGGGACAGCACATGGTTGCAGCTGGAACTCAGCCTTATCAACAGAATCCAGGTCAGAGGACAAGTAACCTGGCATGCTAAGGCAGTCCCGGTCTGATGACTACTGAGGCCAGTGTGGTGTAGTAGTGGGAGAGTTGGACGGGATTCAAATCCCCATTTGGCCATGAATCTTACTGGGTGACTTTGTCACTGACTCGTAGCCTAACCTACCTCTCAGGGTTGTTGAGGGGAAAAACTGGAGAGGTGGAGGATCATGTACTCCACCTTGGGCTCCTTAGAGGAAAAGCCGGGATATAAATGTCGCAAACAAAGAAATAAGCAAGTACTCCTGTAGGGAGAATGGAGAAGTGTGTACTAGGCCCTGCTGCCCTGGAGGAGGTCAGCTGTGCTCTCTTTCTGATGCATGTGCTCCAGTGAGGCTGTGTGGTATGCTGTCCGCTGCCTCTGAGACTGGTGCGGTGGTAAATGTGGGATCCTGAGGGCTGAGGAGGTTTTGGGAAGGAGTCCTTTGTACCTGAGGAGCTTGGCAAAGAAATATTATTGAAAGCAGGGGATGGAGAGAAAACACAGCCCCTTGGGAGGGAAGGTATTCCTCCTCTTCATCTGTGGATTTCTCTTCAAGAGGAATTGTCTCAGAGGTTGCTTCCCAAAACGGCCCGGAGACAGCGTCTTTCTTTTCCTCAGCATCCTTAATGTCCCAGGTCTCCTCTTCTGATGCACTTCAGGTCTTGGTCCATGACAGTAGCCATCAGTGCTCTCGAAGAACGGTCCAGAGGCTACAGCTCCTGAGGGATGCTGCAGTTTGACATCAGGTGGGAGAGTGCCACATACACACCACAGAGTTTGCATGCACACTAGTTTCTGTGGCTTTCTTCAGACAGTTCAGTGTGGAGAGTGTGGAAGAAAGGCCAGCAGCCATATTGAAGTAGGAGACTGGAGTGCTTCTCCCAGAGGAGACAGCTCCTCCTTTATTGGATTCCACCTCCCCTTCTTATTCTCCCTTTAACCCATAAAGAACCATAAGGTATAATCTCACGCTCAGTGCTATTTTTGACATATAATACCTTAAAGGGCATGGAGGGCCCTGCATACTTTAGGGATCAACTTTGCCTCTATGTCCCACTGCAATTCTTACGATTTTCGGAGAATATAATTTTAACACTGTAGCATGAAAGTGTCCATTGCACAGAAACTTGAAAGCTTATATGCTGAATTTTGAACACTGGCTGGGCCTAATAAAAAGTATTCCTTCACTTACTCTGGGATTTTTATTCTGCTGGAATAACATGGCTAATTGTCCTAATCTCCTTCCTCTTCCGCAGTGACATCACGCTGGGCACTAGGTTCAAACTGTATGAGGTCACAAAGGAGGATTCCAATCGGTTGTTCTGTCATTAAAGCCCCCCTGTGCCCTGGAAATGTACCAGACCACATTGGAAAGGAAGTTGCCCATTGAGTAAAATGTTTATTTTCATCTGTGTGGACAGATTGTTGCCTTTCCTAAGATACTAACTAGGAAACATAACCTTTAACATTTTGATAACATTTTTTCAAAATATTATAATTACTTTGATTTATAACCTCAAAAAAAAACATTGGCTAGCTTTGAAAAATATTAAGTTTAGGGTTGAGAGCATCGGATGACAAAAGAAGAAACTTTCTGATTTAGATGGGTTGGTTTGTGAGCAAAGACATAAAAAGAACCTCTTAATTGACATTCTATTGGGTCTATGGAAGCCTGCCCCAACTTGGAGCCCTCCAGATGTGTTGGACTACAATTTCTATCATTCCCAGCCAGCATGGGGATGGCTGGATATGGTGGGAGTTATAGTCCAACACATCTGGAGGGCGCCAGGTTGGGGATGGCTGTATTAGGGTATGGAAGTACCTTTTATGCTAAACGCCTGAAGAAGATTTATGCCCTGATCCTGCTGAGGAGATGTTTGCACATAAACGGGCTTCCCCATACATATCACTTGCTGAATCAGGAACAGTAGGTATAAATCTGATGATTGTCAGAATACACATCCAAATGCCAGTGCTATCTATTCACATCTCTTTCAGTAGGATGTGCATACAAATGCACATTCCCACTCATATTCTGCAGCAACTAAATGGTCAAAGATTTTAAAAAATCCTTAAAACACACACAACTACAGCCATACTGGAACATCTGTGTATTAGAAATAAGAATCATAGGGTTGGAAGGGGCCTACAAGACCATTGAGTCCAACCTCCTGCTCAGTGCAGGAAGCCTGATTCCCAGGTGGTCTCCTATCCAAGTACTAACCAGCGCTGACCCTGCTTAGCTTGGGAGATCAGATTAGATCGGGTGCATCCAGCCAGCTTCACTAGTAATATTGGAGGGAAAAAAATCAATAGATGTGATTAATATCCTGAATCAAAATCACTGCAGATGCAGAAGCTGGAACACAGAGCTGCACCCACTGTGGACTATATACCTCATTTAACCCAACTGTAACACTGTGGTTCTCCAGCAAAGGAGGTCGTTACCTTGTCATGGTGCTGGAGCTTGAGCACCTCAATGACGTCATGAGCTAAACTGTGAAGGGACACCCAAGACGGGAAGGTCATGGCAGAGAGGTCAGACTAAATACGATCCCTGGGGAAGGAAATGCCAACCCACCCCAGTATTCTTGCCATGAAAACTAAATGGATCAGTACAACCAGAGATACGTCGGTATACCATCGGAAGATGGGACTCCCAGGTCGGAAGATGGTAAAAATGCTACTGGGGTGGAACAGAGGATAAGTTCAACTAGCCCCAGATGTGATGACGCAGCTAGCTCAAAGCCAAAAGGACGGCAAGCAGCCGATGGTGCTGGTGGTGAACGACGAATCCGATGTTCTAAAGATCAACACACCATAGGAACCTGGAATGTAAGATCTATGAGCCAGGGCAAATTGGATGTGGTTACTGGGGAGATGTCAAGATTAAATATAGACATTTTGGGTGTCAGTGAACTGAAATGGACTGGAATGGGCCACTTCACATCAAATGACCACCAGATCTACTACTGTGGACAAGAGGACCACAGAAGAAATGGAGTAGCCTTCATAATTAATAATAAAGTGGCTAAAGCAGTGCTTGGATACAATCCAAAAAATGACAGAATGAACTCAATTCGAATTCAGGGTAAGCCATTTAACATCACAGTGATCCAAATATATGCCCCAACCACAGATGCTGAAGAAGCAGAAGTAGATCAGTTCTATGAGGATCTGCAGCACCTACTGGATAGTACACCAAAAAAAGATGTTATTTTCATTACAGAAGACTGGAATGCTAAGGTGGGTAGTCAAACGACACCTGGAATTACAGGCAAGCGTGGTCTGGGAGAACAAAATGAAGCAGGACATAGGCTGATAGAATTTTGCCAAGACAACTCACTGTGCATAACAAACACTCTCTTCCAACAACCTAAGAGATGACTTTATACATGGACTTCACCAGATGGTTGACATGGAAATCAGATGGACTACATCCTTTGTAGCCAAAGGTGGCGGACATCTATGCAGTCGGTAAAAACAAGACCTGGAGCTGATTGTAGTTCAGATCACGAACTTCTTATTGCACAATTGAGAATCAGACTAAAGAGAATAGGGAAGACCCACAGATCAGTTAGATATGAGCTCACTAAGATTCCTCATGCATATGCAGTGGAGGTGAAGAATAGATTTAAGGGACTAGATTTAGTAGGTAGGGTCCCGGAAGAACTATGGACAGAAGTTCGCAACATTGTTCAGGAGGCAGCAACAAAAAACGTCCCAAAGAAAAAGAAAACCAAGAAGGCAAGATGGCTGTCTGCTGAGACACTGGAAGCAGCCCAAGAAAGAAGGAAAGCAAAAGGCAACAGTGATCGGGGGAGATATGCCCAATTAAATGCAAAATTCCAGAGGTTAGCCAGAAGAGAAAAGGAATTATTTTTAAACAAGCAATGCGCGGAAGTGGAAAAAGATAATAGAATAGGAAGGACAAGAGACCTCTTCCAGAAAATTAGAAACATCAGAGGTCAATTCCAGGCAAAAATGGGTATGATCAAAAACAAAGATGGCAAGGACCTAACAAAAGCAGAAGAGATCAAGAAAAGGTGGCAAGAATATACGGAAGATCTGTATAGGAAGGATAATAATATTGGGGATAGATTTGACGGTGTGGTCAGTGAGCTTGAGCCAGACATACTGAAGAGTGAGGTTGAATGGGCCTTAAGAAGCATTGCTAATAACAAGGTCCATGAGGTCACGAAGAGTCGGAAGCGACTGACCGAATAAACAACAACAACTCTGTGGTTACATCCACTGGTGCTCATCCTCAGCTAGAAGAGACTTCCCCACCCCATGGATCTTCTCTGGGTATACAGGGAGTGTTCTCTCCCCACTACTATATCTTGAATCAGAAAGCAAGCCTGCTGGGTCAGTCCAAAGATCTCTCTATTTGCATGTATATTAAGTTCTTACTGAAGTCAAGGAAAATGTGCCCTTAAATGCTCTGTTAAGAGATGTCTGCTTAACAAAAAGCTTTTGATTAGTTACAATTTGCTACTTAAATGCCCAAACAATAGTAGCATTCTAGTCACATGTAACATATACATTTTTGGCATTGTTCTTTATCTGAATTACAGGGCTTCACTTTCTAAGAGGTCACTCTATAGATACCTAAGAAGTGCAGACTTTTTTCTTCTATACTTCCCGAGTACTTTGCCGGATTTTAATCATTCAGAAGAAGAAGCTTCTTCTAGTGCATCTTTTAAAAAGATTACTGTACATTCCAAAAGACTGTATCCAATTCAATTCAATTTGTTTATTTCGGTCTACAGACCATAACACACAAGTATGTACAATACAAATATATAGGAATGCAGTACACTGATTTGGTATTACATCAATTATAACCAGAAAGGTTTATTACCTCATTAAAACTACAAACTAATAACTGTAAAAAGTGATTGTACACAAATAAATTCCATGGTCAACTAAAAGCTAAGAGTACATAAAACTCATACACAAGTAAAATCCATGTTCATAAAAATAGCGCTCCCTTAACTTGTTTCTACTTTAGCAGTTGCAGTCTAGTTTTAATGGCCATGGCTAGAAATTTGGCTACATCCAGTGCGACTCCAGGTTTAACATCTGCCAGCAGAACAGAAACATAAAACTTGTCAGTATTTCCCAGATAGGGTAAAAGGATTGGGGAAATAAAATGGGCTCTATAAAATGCACAGTATAGTAAAACATGGGCTACTGTTTCAGTTTGGTCGCTTTCACAAGGGCAAAATCTCAGATGTCGAGAAAGACCCCAAAAATGCCGTTCCATCATTGCTGATGATAAGATGTTTAGTCTAGCCGTGTAAATACTCTCAAAAATCTATATGGAATAGAAGAATCAAAGTGGGGATTATATTTTTGTCATGGGCACATCCCACTCCAGGGCATGAAGGATGCTAGAGAGGGTTGTTCTAGTACAATCTGGCATTTACACACAAGGGAAGCCCATTACAGACAATGATTTGCTCCAATTTGGCAAATGCAAGATCTCACTATATTCAAATGAAATATTCACCCGGTGTCATTGATAGGCTAAGGTCACCTCTGGAAATGGTCAAAAGTAATGTGGAAACTGGGCTAAATTCAATGGAATTGCAGACATAGCTGTCAGGAGCGCCCTAGCTGCCTCTTGCAGTCCCCTCCAATAGCCAACTCAGGACACAGACGACGAGGATTCTTTCCAAGGCTTTATTCCTTTATTACTTTATGACTCTTACAGATACTAATCGCTAGCGACTAAGCAAGGAACTGCACTGGGGATAGATAGCAGAGTAGCCTAAGCTCCAGTTAAGGCAGTTGGTCCCCATTTGAAGGAGAACCAAAGGAAGACTCTGAACTTATGGGCTATGGAGAGATCCTCCCTCTTTCCCTTGGGTCCTCAGGACGCGACCGTTGTTTTAGCACCAAACGAGCAGAGCGCCTCCTTTCGGCACCCTCCAGCTGTCATCGCTCCCTGCATCTGTGCCAAGCATCCAGCAAGCCCCCCTCCAGCGCTCTCTCACTGCCAGGGTCACTATCTCTCCCAGGAATGCTGGCAGGAGGAATCTCTGCCAGCTGCTGTGCTTGTGAGACATGAGTGAGCTCCTCTCCCACAGATTGCTGTTCTTCTTCAGAATCAGAACTGCTCTGGGGCTCTATAGGCTCAGTTTCCACCCTGACATCAGCTGTGCCTAACTCACAATCTCTTATATTTTCATTACAACATCACTAAAACATTTTATGCCTGTGTTCTGGTCATATAGTAGCTGCCTGAAGATGTAACCTCAAGGAGGAAACATAGCAAGCCACTTGTGTGAAGCAAAAAGCAGCATGTTCACATACACATCAGATGATTTTCAGCATGCCAGTTTAAAAGCTCTTTTGCCATAGTTGGTATGGCGACAGCTTGTCACATGGAGCTGAGATAACATACTTTAGTAATAATAAGCATCACTCCCTCTAACAGCGAACTCAGGTGGTGAGTGCCAACAGGATTGGAGCTGAAATTGGGCCACTGAGAAACAAGAGGGAGTTATCAACATTCTTGGGGGAAGCCCAAGGTTTGCAGAAAAAAAAATTTTTTTTTAAACCCTAAATGTGCACCCCCCCCCCGGCCCACTAGCTCAATAGCCCAATGAGGACTGAGCATGCTCAGTAGCCACAGAATGTTGAGTGTCTGCTGGAAAAGAAAGATGGAAAACGGGAGAGGGGAGTGGAATGTCCTGCTTGAACTCCATACAGCTTACTGGAGAAGGACATGGCTGGCTGGTACCCTGAACAGGAGCACTTCTATTAGGGGGTTAGGATACAGTGCAGCATTTTGTTGCAGATCCCACTTGAAATAACAATTATATTATTAAGTTCTTAAATGAAAACAAGATGCTGCACAAATCTAAAACATAGAATTAATAACAATAAAACGCTGTCCTCAGGCTTACATCTAAATAAACACACACACACACACACACGGAAAAGGAAAGAGGAAGGTGTAAGATGAGATAATGGAGGAAGATACATTAATAAAATATCTCTGTTAATTAGAAAACATGCATGAAAATAGATTATGTGGGAGGGACTGAGTCATTCAAATATCTGGAGGCAATGAATTCCAAAGATAAGGTGCTGCCAAAGAAAATGGATAGAAGCATGATATACAACAGATACTGTATATCATTCGTCACTCAGGAGAGTCCTACCAGAGGAATGCAGAGCTCTAAAAGGAGCAAAAAGCAAAATGTAAAGAAGAAAGATAAATAGGAGCAGCAGAATGCAAGCGTTTTAAAGTAAGGTTTTAAATGAAATTGATAAGGGAAAGAAAGCTGATGCAAAGAGAAAAGAAGAGGAGAAACATTCATACTTATGGGTAAAGAAGATGAGACAACCTGCCACAGAGTGAAGAATAGATACGAGTATTATTATTATTATTTATTAAATTTCTTAATCGCCCATCTGGCCGGTCATCTGGCCACTCTGGGCGATGTACAAGAGTACAATTTAAAACAGTAAAATTATACATTAAAACATTATTTAAAAATACCCTAACCCACCCCAAATGCCTGCCTGAATAACCAAGTCTTCAGTGCATGGCGGAAGCTCATTTAAGAGGGGGCATGGAGGAGTTCCCTAGGGAGGGAGTTCCACAGAGTGGGGGCCACCACAGAGAAGGCCCTCTCCCTCATCCTCACCAGCCTAGCTGTCCTGGCTGATGGGACAGAAGGCCATCCAAGGCTGATCTTGTTAAGTGGCCTGTCTGGGGTTGCGGGAGGCGCTCCTTGAGATATGCTGGGCTGGAACTGTATGGGGTTTTAAAGGTCAAAACCAACACCTTGAATTGGGCCTGGAAAACAACTGGTAACCAGTGCAACTTCTTCAGCACCAGAGTGATGTGATCACGCCGGTGGCTGCCTTTAATCAGGCGAGCTGCCACGTTCTGCACCACCTGCAGCTTCCGAACCATCTTCAAGGGTAACCCCATGTAGAGTGCATTACAGTAGTCTAGACAAGAGGAGACCAGGGCATATACTACCGATGGGAGCAGATGGGCGGGAAGGTAGGAGTGCAGCTGCCATATCAGATGGAGTTGGTACAATGCTATCTGGCTCACAGCTGACACCTGAGCCTCCATGGACAGCTGGGAGTCTAAAATGATCCCCAGGCTGCGGACCTGGTCTTTCAAGGGTAGCTGTACCCCATTCAACACCAGGTCAACATCCCCCAACCTCCTCTTGTCTCCCACCAAAAGTACCTTGGTCTTGTCAGGGTTCAGCTTCAGCTTATTCCTCCCCATCCAGCCACTCACCATCTCCAGACATTTAGACAGGGATTCCACAGCCAACCCTGGTGAAGATTTGAACGTGCAGTAGAGCTGCTTGTCATCTGCATATTGTTTACACCACACCCCAGACCTCCTGATGATAGCCCCTAGTGGCTTTAACATAGATGTTAAATAGCACTGGGGAGAGGATGGAACCCTGTGGCACCCCACACATGAGTGGCCACGGGTCCGACACCTCCTCTCCCAGTGCTACCCTCTGGTACCTCCTGGAGAGGAAGGACCGGAACCATTGTAATACGATGTCTCCAGTGCCCATCCTCTCCAGGAGGATACCGTGGTCAATGGTATCAAAAGCTGCTGAGAGGTCGAAGAGAACAAGGAAGGAGCATTCACCCCTATCCAAAGCCCTCCTCATAACATCCACCAAAGTGACCAAGGCCGTTTCTGTCCCATGCCTGGGCCTGAAGCCCGACTGAAATGGATCTACATAATCGGCTTCTTCCAAGTGTGCCTTCAACTGCATTGCCACCACCCGCTCAATCACCTTGCCCCAAAATGGCAGATTCGAGACTGAGTGAAAGTTGTTTAAAACTTGGGGATCCAAGGAGGGCTTCTTTAAGAGTGGTCTTATCACTGCCTTCTTGAGGGCTGATGGCATCACTCCCTCCTCAAAGGAGGCATTCACCACCGCCCTGATTCCCTCACCCAGCCTCTCTCTGCAGCTCATAATGAGCCAAGATGGGCAAGAATCAAGTAAGCAGGTGGTTGGCTTTACAGATGAAAGCACCTTGTCCACTTCATCAGAAGGAAGAAGCTGGAACCGATCCCACAAAACCAGTTTGCCACAGGCCGCCTCTCGCTTGCTAACTGTATCCACACCGCACGGAATAACACTCCTGATCCGATCAATTTTATCCGCAAAGTGCCTTGTCAAGGCCTCACAGGAGGCCTTAGAATGCTCCAGCGGTTCTGGAGCAACTGGACCGACTAGGCTTCAGACCACTTGGAACAGCCTCCTGGGACAGCACTCTGAGGACACGATAGAGGCAGCATAATATTCCTTTTTGGCTGCCTTCTTCACCACCTGATAGGCTGAAGATACAGCTCTAGCCCGTGTCCGATTGTCTTCGGAGTGAGACTTCCGCCACCAGTGCTCTAGCCATCTCATCTCCTGTTTCAGGGCTTGTAACCATGGATTGAACCATGGTGCAGTTCGAACCCTGTTCAGGGGGAGAGGGCGTTTCAGAGCCACCTGATCTAATGCCCCAGTGATTGCGGTATTCCAGCCATCCACTAGGTTCTCGACCGAGTGGCCGTTTGCATGCTCCAGAGAATCCCCAAGCACGTTCAGGAATCCGTTCGGATCCATAAGACGCCTGGGGCATCTTTTTAATGGGTCCTCCACCCCTGCGGAGGGGTTGTGGAACCGAGAACTCCAACATCACCAGATAGTGGTCTGACCATGACGGGGTGTGTGTGTGTGTGGATATACCCCCGACTTCCAGATCACTCCCCGCTTCTCCAGAAACAAACAGAAGGTCTAGTGCATGACCGGCTACATGGGTGGGCCCAGTTGGAATAGGGTACAGCTCCCAGGAAGCCATGGTCTCCACGAAGTCCTGAGGTTCCCCCACGAGGATGACCTCTGAATGTACATTGAAGTCCCTCAACACCAATAAGTTAGGGATCTGCACACGCACATCAGAGACTACCTCAAGCACCTCGGCCAGGGAGTCAGTCGTGCAGCGGGGTGGACGGTACACGAGCAGAATCCCCAGACTGCCCTTCGGGCCCAACCTCCAACACATGCACTCAGCAACCTTGGTCTCCCCGAGAGGGGATCTGGTGAAGACCAAGGACTCCTGGTAGATAACACCCCCTCCCCCTCCCCGATCCCCAGCCTTTGGCTGCTGCGCATACGAAAATCCGGCTGGGCACATGGCCGCCAGGGTTGGAGCAATGGCCTCAGCCAGCCAGGTCTCCGTAAAACATGCCAGGTCTGCACCCTCATCCAGGATCATGTCATGGATGAGGGACGTTTTCTGGGTAACAGACCTGGCATTGGAAAGCAGCAAACGGCCAGAAGATGGAGTCATGCCTCCCCCAGCCATCTTTTGGCTCTGGACAGGCCCGGAACAGGGGCCAGATATTACACATCTCTCCCTTGTTCCCCTTACCTGGCATGGCCTGCCCCTAGCACTCTGCCAGCGCCTGCTGCCCTGCCTCTGTATAGTCTGGCCCCCAACACTCCCCCCACTGCCTCTGTCAGGTGGACACATGCCCCCTTGCTTCCGCCTATCAGGCAGGCTACACACCTCTAAAAACACAACAACAACCCCCCAAACCCCCATCCCCCACCAACAGTTAAAAATCAAAACAAAACATCCCCTTTACCAATACTGGCTCTCCCAAGCCACCTCCGCCAGCCAGCTTCTATGGTCCCTCCAGGAAGAACAGGATGAGTAGTTTTGGATGAGATAATGAAAGATCAGCTAGTACGGCATTACAGTAATCAAGTGCAGATTCCGGCTGAACATCAGAAAAACTTCCTAAATGTTAGAGCAATACGACAATGGGACCAATAACCTAGGGAGGTGTTGGGCTCTCCCACACTGGAGGCATTCAAGACGAGGCTGGACAGCCACCTTCCAGGGATGCTCTGACTTGGATTCCTGCATTGAGCAGGGGGTTGGACTCGATGGCCTTGTAGGCCCCTTCCAACCCTACTATTCTATGATTCTATGATTCTATAAAATAGAAGACAACCAACAAGCAGTATAACCAAAGAGAAAATAAAATATTCTGTTAATATTAATAAGCAGACAATGGAATGAGTTAAAAAGGGGCTGAATCTCAATGAAAAAACAAAAACAAAGCAGTGTAAAAAATCCTAGCATGTGTATCTGATGTGTGACATAGGGAAATGGAATTAAAGTAACCGAAGGAACCAGAGAAGGAGCTACAGAAGAAATAATCCCCTCAAATAAATTCAAGTTAAGAAAGCAAGAAGTCACCCAAGGAGAAACAGAACCAAGACAGGCTGAAAGATTAGCCATTGGAGATGGGCCAAGAACTGAGTGAAATGTTTAAGTATCAATAAAGAACCCTATGGAGACACTAACAGATGGAAGAAATGAAGCAGGAAAAGGCCCATTAATGGAAACATGACAATTGGACCCAACTCCCAGAAACAAAGTAATACAAAAATGACAAAAGAATAGGATGGTAACTGCTATCAAAAATAGAAGAAAGACCCAGCGACTTAAAATGATGTGACATTTTTAGACAGAAAAAGAAAATAGCAAGGAAGGACACAATCCTATGCATGTTTAGACAGAAAGCAGTCCTACAACTTCCACCATCCCCAGTCAGCATGCCTTGCTGGGGAATGCTGGGAGTTGTAGGACATTTTTCTGTCTAAACATGCATAAGATTGCATCCTAAAAGCAGTTAAAGCTGTTGGTAGAATGAAAAAAGGCAGAAACCAGCTTGATTTGGATCAAAAAGCAATGAGAAGAAATACATTCTAAGCATTGCACGAGACAAGTGCTCTAAAAATTTAGAAACATAAGGCAACAGGAAGGCAATGTGATCACAGTTAACATAAGAACATAGGAAGAGCCATGCTGGATCAGACCAAGGGTCCATCTGGTCCAGCATTCTGTTCATACAGTGGCCAACCAGCTACCATGGGAAATCCACAAGCAGGACGTGAGTGCAACAGCACCCTCCCACCCAAGTTCTCCAGCAACTAGTGTACAGTTAACTTGGGATGCTTCTAGAAGAGGCTTTTATTGTGCCATTGTCCTGCCTCATTCATGGAATTTTAAAGCAGGGCCAGATGACATTGTCTTCCACTTGTAACCTTCCCATATTTTTCCACGTTTTCTTACCAGACAAAAGCCATTAAGGAAGAGAAGACAGAATGGCTGCAGAATGCCTTTAGACTGGTAGCAGTACGTGTCTGGAAGCACCCTTGAAGTCAAGAGGAAAAACATGAGACATCAAAGAAAGATTTAAAAACTGAAGAAGAGAAGGAAGAGGGCAGGGGCATTGCCTGGCCTGGGCTTATGGGGTCCCAGCTCCAAATCTATTTCCCAGGGCCCCAGAGCTATTCTACAGAGCCCTGGGTGTCCATTGGACCCAATGGAAGGCTTAATTGCCATGAGGGGGCAGTTTTCAAGGGGGATTACAGCTGGGGAGGGAAAAGTTAACTTCCCTTCCCACATGCTGCAACACCCCTCCCCTAACTTACACTGCATAACAATTAAGCTGAGAAAAAGAAATGTTTTTTTCCCCCCATTGGTCTGGGATGATCTGGGTCAGGATGCAAATTAAGTGAAGAATTTATTTTGAGATATTTTGGCTGAGAAATTAATTGGCTGGCTTTGTGTCCTGTAAGATTTAAATAAATTCCAGAAATTATTTCTAAATCTGCATATACAGATATAAATTAGTGTATGCAGATTTGTGCCCTATGGGTCTGGGCCCTAAATCTTTTAAGTATCTAACATACCCTTGAATGTATCTATTAGATCCCTAATTGGATGTCTGGGGGTTTACCTATATAAAGACATAGGTTTTTAAATTCTAAACTTCTAATGGGACATTTGTTTAAAATTTTACTTTTGCCTAGAGCTTATATATTTATGTATTTTATAGAATTACTATGTTTAATTGATAGAGCTGGTGTATGTATGCGTATGTATGCAGTTTTATTCTTAGTTGGTATGACTGCATACATACACATACATAAAAATGCAATTTGTTTCATGATTCTTACAATTTCCCTCTGTTCTAGCCATTTTTCCTTTGTCCCTTTTTTCTTCTCTGTCTTCTATTTTTGTAATCCAGACCTACCACTTGTCCTTTAGATCCCATTTCTTCTTCCAGGGGTGTTGTTAGATACTTTTATTTTTATTTTATTTGTTCGTTGAAACAATAAACGAACAAGTTGCATTTTTAGAAGAACTGAATGCACATGAATATTGGGTGTTAACCTGAACTATCACTTTCTGACAAACCAAAATGAACTATCATCTAACCAATCCAGCCTGTCCAGTTGCCTTGTTTGTTTTCAGAGTAGCTACATACCGAGGCACAACATTTTGATGTGTAAGAACACAAGACTGTTATTTGCTTCCTCTTTTGTTGTTGTTGTTGTTGCTGTGATCATACATACCTGATGATACAGGCTAGGGAAAGCTGGGAGTTGACAGACTTTTTTTTCTTTCTAAACATGTATAGGATTGTGCCCTTAGCGTTTGAAAATAATTTTGCATGGGAAACATTAAGCTGCATTCCTCTTCACTGGAGTATGTTATATAACATCTAATTTACTTGTTTTTATCGCACTAGGTCTCTTTGACCCTCCCTTCATGTAATATATTTCCATCTGGCTATGAGATTACTGTTCTCCAAATTTTTGACTTTTACATGTTTTCTGGGTTAAAATTGCCATAGTTACTGTTTATACTTCTGTTCTTTCTCCTCTGAGGAATCTGTTGAATAGGAACGATTCCCATAAGTGTTGGAATGACTCTGGCAAATGGTTGTAATAAGTGCCAGAGTAAAATACATATTATTTTCAATGTGCAGAGCTAAAAACAACCTTCTGTGTTGAAGTTATGTGCCCAGTTGGTCTATTGTCTATATTCATATTGACATGCTGTGTCGATGATGGCAGTTAGAGTCAAGTTTGCTGCTTTGCTTCTAGAAATAAGGATTAATGTGGCAATTCCTTAGCTTCTTGCTCAGAAAGGTATTTTTCTACATTGTGTGGTGCAGCCACCCGAACTGCTCAAAATAGCAAAATAAAAATTTCCATGTCTCTTTCAAGATAATCCTTCATTTCTGCTACTTATCTAATATCTCTCCTGCAGATCTGATCAGCGGATTTATAGGTTTACTCAAACTGTTATTGGTGGATGTGCCTGAATTGGAAAGACCTCTACCACATTCTTTCCAGATCTATTTTCCATTAAGAGATTAACAAAGTTTCCCTTGCACTGCCTAAATGGAAATTCAACCATGAACAAAGGATCATTTGCATGGACCCATATGGTGGGATGGATTTATTGTTTAGAAACTTTAGGACAGAGAATTGTGATACAGATATAAACATGCTTGCACCTTATTAACTCGTGTGGGTTTCCACACAAATTAGGAACTTGAACTTTGGCACATCTATAGTCTGAGACAGCCTGATTATTAGAAGATTATGAAAACTCCACAAAATGGGGGACACTGTTTGGTCAAACCACTCCCATATTTGGTAGAGAGCTGAAATATGGTATAGATATAGTCCAATACACCAGGTTTGCCCAAGACAGTTTGCTGCCTGAGATGAAGGATAAGATGCCTCCCTCACCATTCCATGTACAGAAGTTGACCACACTGACACTTGAATCTATCTTCAACACTAATGGTGTGGCAGCTTCTCTTCTGCACTGAGGGCATCAGGCTATCTAAGGGGGCTCAGAGCAGGCCATGTGGCACACTAAGCTCTGTCCTCCAACATCTCACCCCCCCTACGGCATTCGCCACTTGAAGCAGCCGATTCACTCTGTCTAATGGTAGAGCTGGTTGTGCAAGACACCCCGATTACTAGAAAAGTCTAAAAAGGGGATATTTTTACATTCAGCAGTCACATCTGAAGACATAACATTTACTCCAAATAAAACCGAACAGCAGACAAAACCACATGTAGGACAAAATCTTACTCCATAATAGAGGGCACCACTCCAGTGCAGAGAAAACAAAACCACATGTAGGACAGAATCTTGGACAGTTAGTGTTCTGTCTGCCCTTGAATCAGCCGGAGTGAATTTCCAGTAGAAGTCAGGAAAGTCACATGTATCTATGCTTGCAAACTGAGATGGGTATCTCTAAAAGATATGGAATCTATGCTTGCTGAAATTACTAAAATAACAACAAATGTATGCATGTAACAGGGCTGTTTGCATGCCATGGTGGAATTTGGCGGCAAATCATGGGTTATTTAAAAACAAACCATGGGTTAACATGTGGTTTGTTTAGCGCTTAAACAACCCATTGGTCTGGGTTTGCATGTCATGCTGACAACCTCCAATCATGCCAATCAGAGGCTGTTTACAGAAACCAGAAGCAGCTTGCAGGTGGTGCACATCCCTGCAAATGATGAGTTAAATAATCCATGATTTGCCTCCATCGTGAACTGGGCCAATGTAGGATGATTCTGTTGGATTTTCCAGTTAAATGTTGTGCAGTTGCAGTTCTTACTGCTTACATTATATATGTATTTCATCATCAGCTTCTTCCCATGCCATCCTGTCTAATGTATGCTTGCTTTTTGCGAGGATTGGATTATGCCAGGTCACTGGATCGTTTCTAGACATGTATGGAAGAACAGGAATAGTTTTGTTAAGTTTTCTGTTACATAAGCAATGCAGCTGCCTCTCAAAATGGGAACCCATTTAAAAAATCTTTTCTCAGGTGCAAAAACTGGCTGCCATCACTAGAGTCAAAGCAAATTTGGATTAGAGAAGTCTCACACAAATTGTTCTAGTTTTCACTTGTTTGCAGTACATGAGGTGCAGCCATTAAAAAATGGATGGCATGAATTTCTTCTCAGCTAGTACCTAGGCTAGAACTTTGAAAAATACGTTGTGTCGTAGAAAGTCTTGGCCCTGTTCCAAAATAGTTATGGACCCCCAGTGAGGCAAGGGATTGGTGTTTTCATGTACCCACTACCTCAGTGGCCTCAGAATGTGGCTGAGTGCAGCTCAGGGAAGTCCACAGTTCCATCCAGCTCTTCTGAATTTTAGGAAGAGCTGAATGGAATCATTTCACTCTAATTTTGTTTCATAGCAGAACCATGTGATTTTGCCCTAATTTGGAAGCGCTCTAAACTAGTAATGTTATGAAGAAGGCTTTGGAACTTTGGGCTTTTTTATTTAGAAAAGTTATGATGGGGGGTAACCTTATACGAATATAAACTCCCATTTTGCTCCACAAATGGTGGATCATTATATTGATCCCAACGTTTAGAGTTTATTCTATTGTTTGAAATTAGTTTATTGTTATTATCCAGTTTCTAAGCTCAACTTCTAGCTTCCTCCAGTGCTTTTGCTTAGGGCTACATGGGATAGCTCATGGGGGCAAAATTATTTGGACTATATTGTAGCCATGTGTTTTATTTGTTTTTAGTAGTTACTTGCACAATTTATTTCCACCTTTTGCAAAGTATGATACTGCAGGTGCAATTGTATACTGAAGATACACCAGGTGAAGGGCTATAGCAGACCCTCAGATCTGGGGGCAAAATCCAGCCCTCTTGGGGTGCCAATCAGGTCCTCTGAGGTTCTCCAGACGCCCATGTCCTTTCACCCAACCACTAATCATTTTGTGGTTTCCTGGATTTTGTGCAGCCCCCCCCCCCCCATTCTAAAGGGTTAAAATGCCTCTCCTAAGGCTTTCTTACTGGCAGTAAGAGCTTTACACTTAAATATCCTGGGGGGTTGGGTAATTTTAGCCCTGCCCCTTCTGCCTTTGGCAGCACCCAGCACTGGAATGTGGCCCCTGAAATCTCCTCTGAAATGGAATCTTGCACTCGGTCTGAAAGAGGTTCTGCATTCCTGGCTATAGGATTTTGTGGAATCTCTGCTATCCCAGCAGAATGCCAGATGTGCTGCCACCATGACAAATATGCTGACAGAACACTCTGCTTGTGGACCCATTTTGTTGGGAAAGATACACCAGTGGACTGGCTGAAATGAGGCAGAGCCATAAGTGGGACTGGGGAAGAGCACACTTATGCCATATCCTACACCTGTTCAATCCTCAGCCCCATATCCCTGTCGATGGCACATTTTACCACAGAACTGGTGCAAGTAATTTTTTTCTCACTGACTTTAATGACTTTAATATTCCTCTAGCCTCAGGTCACAGACACCTTCAGCTCACAAAGGGGAACTTTGGTGATGGGAAGGGAAGAGAGAGAAAGGGCATTTTCCATACAAAGGTAGCACTTTGCACAAAACAGCTTGTCTCCAGAAATAAGAACCTGAGCATATTGCTCACTGTTCTCTGCTTAGGACTCTGACAGGTACTTCGCTTTGGGACTGCAGACGCAAACGTCAGTACCACTCCATGCCAACAACTGGGGATTCCAGGACAGAACACCTCACACAGGTAAGCAAGGCAATTGGGAAACACATGCTGCAGTGTATAACTCCTGCAACTGCCTTGCACGTGTCTCCCTGCCATTCCTTTTGCTATATGTGAATACTGAGTCTTCTCTGAACTGTATTGCGCTAACACTTTGGGCTTCATCACATGGAGCTTTTATCCTGTGATTGAGATTGCTCCTTCACGGGCCCTTTACATGACGTTGTGACCCTGCTGTGAGCCTCCTGCACTAAATGCCCTTTGTTCCATTTTTAAATAGATTGTAGATAATGAGCTATCAAATTACCCCATTGTGTTTCACTTCAGTTTCCTCCATCAAAAGAGTTAAAGGGACCCCAAGAAAAAGAGGAGCGAGATCAATGAACGATAATGGAAGACTCAGATATGGGGAGAAGGAGGGGGGAAAGGAAGCACATGTAAAGGGAGTCAGTTGTGATCCTGCATTTAAAACGGAAGCAGAAAGCCCTTTTTTAAATGCAGGATTTTAGGCTGGTGTAGAAATGCCCTGTGCCTTTCAACAGTGGGGCATAGTATCTCCTCACAAAGGGGAGACACTAATCCTCACATGCAAGAAAGCTCTCTGTTGGGAAAGGCCAGGCACACCACTCCAACCATTGCCACTGCTGGCCAAACACTTGTGAGCACTTTAGCCTTGCAGGATCACAACCCAGATGCATGCAGCAGAACAAGCTATCACCACATCCACAATGCAACCCCCTAGTGGGGAAGGGATATGTATAGTCACAGTCACTGTAGGGTCCTCCTCTTTCCATGGGGGTGGGCTGAGGCATGAGCACTGGCAGGGATCTCCCTCTTTTCTCTCCCTTGCCCCCAAACACCTATTGTGTTTCCAGGTTCTGGGACTATGTGTTCTGGCTGGTGCCTACTGCTCCCTGTTTTATATTTCCCCTTGATCTCTGCAAGCCAGACTACCACAAGTACAGGATCTGTTCCATTCTGTGCTGACCATGAGAGAATCCCACCCCAAGACCAGCAGCAGTGACCAGGATGCTAATGGCTGTTCCTCTGTGGGACTGTTGACCTACTTATTCCAAAGGTTTAATCTGCTCTTAGCATGTTTGAGATGCTAGCAAGGATCATCCAGAGTGCAGAGCTAATCAGCTCCCCTGCATACATGCAGAGAACACCACCTATTAGTAAGGCGCAGCCAAATATGTGTTTGCTACTTTAATCAGGGCTTCTTTTTGTACAAAAATTAAGTTCAATTCTTGTGTTAGTGTGTTTGTGGGTGCCTTTTGCAACCATGTAAAGTTTGCTTTATGCTTGCTAGTCAGCCATTCTTGCTAACAAGCAGGGCTGGCCTCTAAGGCAAAATAGTAGGGCCAAGAAATTGGTCACATGGGGTGCCAGGGGGAGGGAGTGGGCGAAATATACTGGTCCATGGAACAGCACTCCTGATCGGCTTGGTGTGCCTGGGTATGTGTGGAGGGCCTTCCCACCTTTCTGAGTGTTGGGTTATACCCGGGAATTGATTCCAGGATGCCCTGCATGTAAATAGTGAACTGTTTCACTTGCCTAGGGCTCTGTCTACAGCCCTGTACTCCTAGCATCTATGACATGTTGTTGAGGCCATGGGTGTGGGGAAGAGAAATACCCCATAGTATGCCTGGTCCTGATACCTGTCTACTGCTGTGGCTGAATGGTTAGGGAACTGCTATGGAGAGCTTGCTGGATGGGTTTGAGTCCAAGGAGCTTCCTCTCTTTTTTCACTAATGTGACTTTTTTTCTCCCCAGGCATGCAAAATGTGACTGTTGTATGTCTTGGCCCTTCCCTTGGCTGCTTGGCAGAAGAATATTTTTCTTCCTGGATGGGTCTTGAATTTTGTCCCAGTAGGGCTGTGTATGTTCTCTGCATGTGTCCTGCCCAGGTAGTTATGCGGGTGCTATGTTGTGTGCCTTTTCCTGCCTCCCCTTTGTGTGAGTTATGCTTGTGAAATAGTGGTTGTGAGGAGGCACAGTGGTTGTGAGGAGCATACAGGCAAACACTTTCCTTTAGAGATGCCTGGGGACTGGAAGTAGCAGTGTAATTGCTGCTGACTATGCCACTGGGGCTGTTGGAGTGTGGTACTGTGGTATTTGTCTTGTGTATGTGGCAATGCAAAGGGTATACTAGGATGTGTTTCCATCATTATAAGTTCATTGGCACCCTCCTTGTATGTAGTATGTAGACATCACACCAGCACAGTTTGGGATTGTTCATTGGCTCATTATATGTGGACATAAATCACTGGCACGGTTCATGATTAGCAGGCACTGGTGGCCTTTCTAGGTATCCTGGGGGCATATCTGTTATTTTTACACCATTTTGGGATTTTCTTGTTTTGTGTTTTTCCCCTCCTGTCCTGAGCTGAGCTCACTGGATATGACACCTGCTCTGCTGGTGTTGTAGCGGCATATCTCCATTCCTGGTGTGAGTATAGGATTGTTCTGTAAGGCTCAGTAAACTAGTTAGTGAAGAAGTTTATCATTAGTTATAGTTGCATAAAAGTGCCCAAGAGCCAAGTGTGTTCAAGGGCCTAGACTCTGTGACTAACAAAAAGGAGCAAGTTCAATAAGGACATAAGTGATCACGTTAAGTTAAACATTGATGAACCTCATGCAATGTTGTAATTTGCATTAAAGTGGCATTCACAGTAGGGGTACAAAGTATACATAAATTGTGTTCAATGGACTGGGACATATGCCTCTTCTGCCATGACTGAATGTGGTTCCTGAGCACCGGGAGTCAGTGCAGGGTTTGTACAGTGCAAATTGCTTCCTCTTACAGCTCAGTAGGAGATGATGCAGAATGCCCTTGATTCCACTAGGTTAATGTTTTAGTTTCAAAGTAGCCAATACACAGAGCATTGCACTGACAGCACAGTATACAAAGAACACTGTTCAGTCGTTAAGTCGTGTCCGACTCTTCGTGACCCCATGGACCATAGCATGCCAGGCCTTCCTGTCCTCCGCTCTCTCCCGGAGCGTGCTCAAGTCCATACAAAGAACGTTACACCATTAATATTATTATAGATCATAATTAACCTAGGGCTGTCAGCCTTTTCCTGGCAGGGCTCCTATACCTTTAGCAGCTTCATGGCAGGCAACAACTGAGGAGTTCACCTTCAAGCAATCCTCTGGCAAGGAGATCCAATTGGCAAATGCTTCTCCTGTTGAATTTTTCATGTCATGCTGCTGTTAATGGGGATGGGAAACACACTCCCCAGTCTCAAACCTAGAAAGAAGTTACTGAAAAGAATGAAAATATTCTTGTGTGTGTGTGGTGGTAAATCCTGTTATAACGAGTACTAAGAGTAGGGATTTAAAAAAAAGAAAAAGCTTGCAGGCATTAAAAAATCATTATTGTACAGCAGCTAGCATTGAAGCATGTTAGAAATAAATATTATTATGAATGCGCTGAGGATCTTGCCGATGGCTGATTTTTACAATAGATTACTTGCTTGATCCTTTCAGTTCTCTGGTTCTGTCTGATTAGGGAAAATGCATCCTCTTATACACCTTCTGTTACACATCTATGGACATGTACGCAACCTGCAGACTGCATGTGTCATCCGGAAGCAAGTTGGTGATGTGCTCAGCTTTCACGGTGGGCCAGGCCATAAGAAATGTCATCATAGCCCTTGGCAGCCATGCAACCTATTGCAAATATGTCACTGATAGTACAATTTTATACATGTGTACTCAGAAAAAAGTCATACTGGGTTCAATAGGGCTTGCTCCTGGAAAAGTAGGCATAGGATTACAGCCTAAAATACCTCACTGTTTGAACTTCAAGGTCAGTGAGCAATTTCTGTTAAATTAAGCTGCATAGGTATTGCCCACACACCATAGTCTTTAAAATGATGCTGCCTTTGTGCAAATCAGTTGACCAGTTAGTTTTAGAGCTTTTCAATAAACTCAGATAATGTTGCCTGATGGCTAATTTGTGTGATTTTGTATAGTCAGTTAAAACACTACCTTTGAAACAGAAATGAATATTACTTTGCAAACAGTTATAGGAATTTTAACAAGAGAAGCTCTTTATGAGCTTGAAGTGAAACACTTACAGACTATTAATTCTGTAGCCCTTTAGGATTGTGATTTTTTTATACCTGTTTAAAGATTATGGTATTGGTTAGATTATCTATAAACAACCTTTTTTTTTTTTTGCTTTATTAACCCCTAATATTTTACATTAGCCTGGGTATTAAAGAGATTTCAACCAAAATACATTAACTGTTAATTGCTCAATGGTTGTGTTATAAATTACTGCCAGTCTGTGGTATTTAATATATCGATTGAGGTTTCTCCTTTTCCCCAGAAGGTGGCAGCACATTTGGTATGTCATGAAAGTAAATTGTATCCATGGTAACTATAGCTTGACATTACAGCTGTTCCTTCTATTTCTAACACATTTTAAATGAATCAGGAATAGAAAGTGCTACATATGTAATATGTACTCAAATTAACACCTCCAAGGAACACGTAACTGTTTCTGTTACCATGTTTTCTTAAAAGGTGATAAGTGGTCATTTTATTGCCATCATGTTTATTTATATATTTTTGTTCTGACCTTTTTTACAAAGGAAAAAGAGGCTTCTCCCATTTTCGAGGCAGAAAATGTAATATTTCCCTGCTAATTTTAGTGAATCTCACCACCAAAGAGGTATTCTGTCTCCTCTTCTCTTCTGTTCCCTCGTTTCAAGTAACTTAGTCAAGACACATGAATATTGTTCACATTTCCAGAAAGAGAGCGGACTCTGGTTACGTTAGAAACGAGAATGTAAAAAATGTCTCAGCCTGTGAGACGAAGTGTGTGTGTGGCGGGGGGGGGGGGGGGGAAGCGGGCACAATGATGCTAAGCTTTCAATAGGACCTCTGGATGAAGACCAGCGCCTGTGAATCTAATTCTGCAGCCGAATTGTATGTGCCCTTCTGGGCATCAACTTGCCTGCACCATTTTCCTGTCCATCCGTCCCACTGGCCTGTCCCTGTTTGGGCCTCTGGGCAACGCGTTGGTGCCTCTTGTCTTGGCACTCCCCCTCCTCTTGCACTCTTTTCTGGTGGAAATGCTCTGACTGTATATCCCAGTCTTGGGGTGATGCCTCCACTTTTACTGGGGGGCAGGGGAGGAAGGTGAAGTCCAGCCTGTACACCGAAAAAAGTGCATTGTGGTTCTTGAAAAGGAGCACGTTATAAAGGCTCACATAGTAGTGCGGTGAAAACTTTCGAAAGCTTCTGCCACCGTAACTTCTTTGAAGTGCCACAAGACAGTCCCCTTCCACTTTTTGCGTCTGATATGTACCAGCCTAACGTGGCTACCCCTCTGGGATTTGCCTCTAAGATGTATGCATTTTGAGGAGCAAGGGGATAATCGGTTTTAGGGCCCACTATAGTGTATGACGATCTGTCAGTTGTTGGAGAAAGTAAAGACTTATTGAGGCAATCCATGACTTCAGGCTCTGACTACAGGCAGCCTTATCCAGGGGCGAGGCTTGGTTAGCCCTGGTTCTTTTCTGCCGAAGTCCCGTTCTCGCTTATCACCGCCTGTCTCTCTCTTCCTCATAAAATGCTCTTTTCTCCCATACTGAAGCGGGCGGTTAGGAGTCCTATTATATATTCATTTACCTCAGGGAAGCCGACCCAAAACTTTAATAGTAATAAAAAGGTGTTGCAAGTTTAGTAAGTTGTAATGGTGCATATACATTTTAATCAAGAAAGTACTCTCGGGGCTGGAAGAGGAGGCAACCCCGAGACTTCTTCAGCTCCCCCGTGCCCCCCTCCGGCTCAGCAGGCCCAGCTCCAAGTGCGCCACATCTTCTAGTCTCCTGGAGGCGGGGGGAGGCAGAGGAGAGTTTAAATTGACGTGCGGGACACACCAATCATCTCCGAAAGCGCCTGACGGTCACGGCAGCCGCCGCCCAATGGGGTGGGTTCTGAGGCGGAGCCCGTTGGGTGTGAGCAAAGCGCGGTCGGCTGGTGGCGGCTGAGGCGCGTTCCTCCTCCTCCTCGGCGGCGGCGGCGGCGGCGGCGGCAAACGAAGGCGAAGAAAGGCGGGCGTGAAGAGGTCGAGCGGCGCAGAATGATGCGGCTCTGGAGTCCCGCGTTGCTGAGGGATCTGCTGCGGCTCAGCCAGACTGGCGGGACGACCGTTGGCGGCGGCGGCGGCGGCTTTGGCTGTTGCCGTCGCCTGGCGCTGGGGCGGCTCCTTCCCGCTTTGCCCCCTGTTGCCGCCTACCGCCCGTCCATACGGGTAATGCCAGGCGGCGGCGGCCGGTCCTTATGTACCCGCTCGGAGGGAAACCTGGAGGAGCCGGGCAAGGGCCCGCCGCCGCCGCCGCAGCAGCAGCAGCAGGCGGCGCCATCCACAGACGCACCCGCCTCGGCCGCCGGCGATAACAGCCACAGCAAAGAGGCAGGCGGCTTGGGGGAAAAGTGAGTGGCGGCGGCGAGGCGGGACGGGACGGGAATCGGGGTCGGGCGGCGGCGGCGGGGAAGGCCACGCGGGGGGAGAGGGGGAAGGGGAAGGGGAAGGATGCTGCGGGCTGGTACGCGCATGCCTGCCTCGGCCTGCTCGCTTCCTCCCTTCCTTCCCTCGCTCGCTGGCATGTGACAGGGCGCCGTCTGGTGTGCCAGGATGGGTCGGCCCCCGGCGTCGGGTCTTCTACCCGCCCAAAAGAGGTGTGGGCTTTCTAGGAAAGGAAAACTGAAGTCGGAGCGGGGTTGCTTCCCCCGCTCGCCACGTGGCTTTATAGCGAGAGGGGGCGGCAGAATCGGGGGTTTCCTAACCCGGCCACCATCCTCCTTTTGGCGTGTAAATTTTCCTCGAAATTGGGATCAGTCGTGCTGTCTGGTCGAATTAACGTTGGTGGGGCATGCCGGGCCCCACCTCTGGACTCGTTGCCGGGGGAAATAATCAAGGAACGATCATCGGAATGTGCCTCTGACCATGTGCTTTTTTCACTACGGCGTAATTCCAGTCAGCCCTTGCACATCTGGTTTCCAGGTCAGAGAGTGTAGGTGGCCTCCCATTACCTTTGAGCCCTTGTACCTTTCATTTTAAAAATTAAACACTTCTACTTTTCGTGTAAGAAATGCTGTATGTTTGGAATACGGTGACGAAGGCTAGTTATGGCTTTAATGGCCACAGTCGTGAGGTGGACTGATAGTGCAGTCCTGGCCATGATTATGCAGAAGTCCTGCTATGTTTGGTGTGGCTTACTCTGTAGTAAGTGTATTTAGGAAGCAGACTAGTTATAGAAGAGTGAGTAACCATCCTCCCTTTTAGGTATATACTTACAGAATAAGAAGATATGCTGTTCTGTTGGGTGTCCTGGACTGGTGAATGTGTAGTAAAGTGAACTCTTCTATGTAGTATAGGCAAATCTCTTCAGATTTGAGCAGGCAGTGATTAGTTGCATCTTACTACCCCCTCCTCTGCAAGGCTTATCATTGTACAGAGTGAGAGAGGATGAATTCAGGAAACTTGCCCCTGAAATGCCACATTGATTGCTGTGTCATCCTTTACCCTTCTTGAATGAGTTTTCTGGGTCCTGCTTGTACCCAACATCAAGAACTGAGCATTGCATATATCACAAGATGAAACATCTATCTTTAACAGTAAAATGTTGCATCTAAATACTGCATGTAGCTTTTGAAGAATCTTCTAGTTCAATCAGTCATTTTTAAGCTGTTGGTCTGTACTGGCAAAAGAGACAAGCAAGCGGGGAGGTATCTTCGAATGAGCTGGGTTATTAGGCTTGGAAGTGCCACAGAAGTGTTCGTTTTTCTCCCTAGGAAAGCACCATGATAAATCACTATTTTTCAGTGAGGATAATATTGCTGCATGCAGAAATATGTATTTACATTATTGGTCTCTTCGTATCAAATGTGATGCAGGTTTACTATCTTTCTTTGAGAAGATAAGGGGAAAAGTGAAACCAGTGACAATTGATGATAGTGAATAATAATTCTATACCGATTGGCTTGTCAAGGTTGTACAGTTTTCTGTTAAATTAAGTAAAATTTAATTTTCAGTGCCAGTTTAGTTCGCTGTATGACTGCTGACACAAGTAGGCATTACTAGAGGTCGCCTTTAAAGCTTCGACCAAGGTAGTTTACAGATGCATCCATGAGAAATATCACCTTCCAGAAAGCAGCTATGTTCTAAGGGCGCAATCCTATGCATGTTTAGACAGAAAAAGTCCTACAACTCCCAGCATGCCCCAGCTATGCTGGCTGGGGCATGCTGGGAGTTGTAGGACTTTTTTCTGTTTAAACATGCATAGGATTGCACCCTAAGTTGCTTTACTGCAGCTAGTGATAGAAATTGGCTAACGTGCATATTAATGTGCTTTGAGACTTTAATGGGATAAGAAATTAATAGGGTAGATAGTGAAAAAGTGAGAGAAAATTTACTTAGATTCCATCTCCCATGTCCAGAAAATATGAACTGGTTCCTGGAGCACATAAGGGTTAAGGAATTACATCTATTGATAGGATGCAAAACCAGATCTCTTGGTGCTTACTCTTAATTTGGTACTGCAGTGCTTGCTCTTAGTCTGTACATTTTACATACATACATACCATTATTGCCTAAAATGAACAAAAGCTGCTTGCTGTAATCTCATACTGGGTAAAATGTTTTCTCTTGGCTGTATAATCTTAAAGTAAAAGAACTCTCTTTTTTTGGCCTTTCTCCTAAAAGTGTAATAAACTCTATTATTGTTCCTTAATATATTATATGGAGCAGAACCTATTAAAGTAGTCTGCTATCTTCAGAAGATGGTACTGTTGAACTTCTTAAACTGTTCAGTTTAATTTGGAAAAGTTCGTGGAAAGTTCAAGTCAAAGCCTTAGACTGAGGCCTTCGCTAAGTTATGATACACAGTTGTAGGAATCTGTCTCCCAGCTTTGGTTTTAAACAGGGGGGATCCTATAGACATTGTTTACTTGGACTTCCAAAAGGTTTTTGACAAAATCCCTCACCAAAGTCTCCTGAGCATATTTAGCAGTCATGGAATAAGAGGTGAGATCTTCCTACGGATCAGTAATTGGTTAAAGAATGGAATGCAGAGAGTAGGAATAAATGGTAAATTCTCCCAATGGAGGGAAGTAAATGGAGGAGTCCCACAGGGATCTGTATTGGACCAGTGCTTTTCTACTTATTCATAAAGGATCTGGAATTAGGAGTGAGTAGTGAAGTGGCCAAGTTTGCTGATGACATCAAATTATTTAGGGTGGGTAAAACAAAAAGGGATTGTGAGGAGCTCCAAAAGGATCTCTCCAAATTGGCAGAATGGGCAACCAAATGGCAGATGCGGTTCAGTGTAAGCAAGGGTAAAGTGATGCACATTGGGGCAAAAAATCCCAATTGCAAGTATAGCCTGCTGGGTTGTGAGCTAGTGCAGACCAACCAAGAAAGAGATCTTGGGGTTGTGGTGGACAGCTCAATGAAAATGTCAACCCAGTGTGTGGCTGCTGTAAAAAAAAGTTTATACCTAAACTCCATGTTAGGTATAATTAAAAAACGAATTGAGAATAAAACTGCCAATATCATACTGCCTTTATTCAAATCTATGGTGCAACCACACTTAGAATACTGTGTACAGTTCTGGTCACCATACCTAAAAAAACAATATTGTAGAGCTGGAGAAAGTGCAGGAACCAGCAACTAAAATGATAAAGAGTCTGGAGCATCTCCCCTATGAGAGAAGGTTACAACAGCTGGGCTTGTTTAGCTTGGAAAAAAGGAGGGTAAGGGAAGACATGATAGAGGGGTAGAAAATTATGCATGGTGTGGAAAAAGTGGATAGGGAGACATTTTTCTTCCTCTGAAAATACTAGAACCCAGGGTCATCCCATGAAGCTGATTGGTGGGAGATTCAGGACAGATAAAAGGAAGGACTTCTTCACACAGTGCATTGTTAAACGATAGATTTCACTGACACAGGATGTAGTGATGGCCATCAATTTGGATGGCTTTAAAAGGGGGTTGGACAAATTCCTGGAGAAAAAGGCTATCAGTGGCTACTAGTCCTGATGGATATGCGCTACCTTCAGAGGCAGTGAGCCTATGTACACCAGTTGCTGGGGAACATGGGCAGTAGGGTGCTCTTGCACTCATGTCCTGCTTGTGGGTTCTTGGTCGACAGCAATGTGGGCCTTGTTGGGCTTTAGTATCTGTGCCTATGTATATTGAGAGTTCTTGTGACCAATAGCTAGATTCAGAGCCAGAAGCAACTCACCTTGCTCTCCTAACATAGCATACCCTACACTTGAAACACTTTGGCAAGAACCTGCCCAACTGTCTCTAGTGATGTAGGTTTTCCGAAAAATTTTGAATTGGAAAATGTTACCATGCAAATTACGTTAAGTTGCATAGGGAAGCTTCCATCAGTTTGCCTTGGACATTTTTCTGATGCGCTAGAGCAGCCTTTCCCCTCACATGTTTTGGACTACAACTCCCAGTATTCCTGACTATTGGCCATGCTGGCTGAAGCTAATGGGAGTTGAAGTCCAGCATATCTGGAGGGCACCAGGTTGGGGAAAGCTGCCCTAGAGTGATCTAATTTAGCATGTTTATTTTACTGGCATTTAGTAAACAACAAAGTTAGAAAATAGTACCACATATTATTTTTTTGTCCCAATAGGCCACAAGTATTTGACCTGAACTATTTGAGGAAAAAATTAAGCACACTTACTTATGATGTAAATGTTATATTATATAGAATTTTTATTAGAATACTTGAATATGTTTAGATGCCAGTTATGACCTTCCCCTTCAAGGAGGCATTTAATTTCTAGTCTGGTGCTCTGATTATTAAACTGGCTTTTAATATTTCTGTACTTTGATATTTTAATTTGTTGTACTGTTTTGGTGGGTTTTTTTAATAAATTATAAACTACCTCGAGGTATCTGCCCATTGGATAGTATATAAATGTAATAAATACATTGTAAAAAATTGAAGAAAAGAACATGAACTTCCTTTACATTGTTTAAATTTAAGGAAAAAACAAAAGTACTGAAAACTGTTCACACTACTAAATGTTAGCAACCCAAGAATTGTGCATGATAAACTAACAATCATTCATCCGTAACATGAAACTGCCAAGCTTGCCTAATATAGTATTTGGAATTGGCATCCAATTATTTTTGCTACTAAATTTATGAAATGGGAAATTTTCTGTGGAAAAATAAAGCACTGGAACATTTTCCACCCCACATCACAGGCTCTTAAACATTTGAGCATGGACGTTCTGCTTCCTCGAGGCAACATATTTCATTGCTGTACATAAATTACAATTAGGAAATAATTCCTATTGATCAACTTAAATTTGATACCCTGCAGTTTTATACCAACATTTCTTGTCAGCAATAGGGTGGAAAGTGCTTCCCCTGACATTTTTGAGATCCTGTTAAGTCTTTTAGAATCCCTCTCCCCACATCTAAAACCTCCTTGCTGTTCTCCCATTTTATTCTCATGTTACTTGGGTATAATGTCTGCTTCCCCATCCAAGTAACTGAGGAAGTATTGAGCTGGCTAGTTAGCATCACTGATGCAATGAATATGAATTTGAGCACACTCCAGGAGAGAGCAGAGGACAGGAAGGCTTGGCGTGCTATGATCCATGGGGTCACGAAGAGTCGGGCATGACTTAACGACTGAACAACAAATTGAGCAGCACAAAACCTGGCACTAATCTTAGTGGAATGCTGCTGGATACTTCTTTGAATATAACGTTCATTCAGTTATTACTGCCCTTTGCATGCAGAACTGTGTAATGGTCTTATGGTGGTTTCTTTGCCACATTTCTCAAGGTTTTTTTTTGTTTAAAAAAAATATGTGGATGTGGAACTAGGTCAAAGTCTTGCTGAGGACTAAGTAGCTGTAGCAACTGCATTGCTTGTCTGTTAAACCTGCTGCTTCATCTAAGATGGAAATTAGGTTGGACTGCCACAGCATTTCCTCACATGGCCTGCAGGTTGCCCACATGTGGCTTAGAATATTTAACCATATTCCAATAAAAACAATTTCCAAGTAAAGATTTAAATTTTCTTTGATACCATTTAAACCACATTAAGCATGCTTTGTTGACTCCCCCCCATAGTCATTTTAAAACGTTGTAGGCCCCTTTTTAGGATAAAAACCCTCCCAAGGCAGCTTCCAAATAAAAATAATTATTAATTACATACAAACATATGTTTATTGCTTTTAGCCATAGGCTATTGCAGAGTGATAAAGGCAGAACCATTCATTGGGATGAGTGCGAATATATTAATTAAAAACAATAACAGTACCATAAAACCATCTAGCCTTGTAAAAACAGTGAAATCCAATAAATAACAGCTAAACACATTCATATATCCAGTAAGCCAATACAGTTTTTTCAGGAGAAAGCAGTGAAAAACGAGTGAGTCGTTACAGCTCTTTTTAAAGGCCTGTAGTGAAGGGACTTGATGTACTCCAATTTACACAGCATTCCACAGACCTGGGGCCACCCCTGTAAATACCCTCTCCCTTGTGCCTGCCAACCTAGGTCTTGCAGGTGGGCATGTAAGTAGGGTTTTAGATGCTGATCTCGAAGTGTGGGCAGATTGATATGGGTGAAGGCGTTTGTTCAGATAGCACGGTTCCAAACCATTTAAGGCTTTAAAAGACAATGGCAGCAGGACAATGGGTCCAGAAATCTGCAGGAAAATACCCTGGAGCAGGGGTAGGCAATCTTTTTGAGCCTGCAGGCACACACATATTTTTTTTCATGCCTGCAGGCATATTTGTCTTGTGGTCATTTGGCCCGCACACATTACTTTTCCGAGTACTGTCTTTCCTAGCCCCCCCACCCTTTGCAGGGATGCTGTCTTTTCTCACCTCCCTTCCTCCTCCTCCAGATTTCTTTTTCCCTCGCTGTCCTCGCATCTGCTTCCTTCTTTCTTTCCCCCACTTCCACTGCCTATCAATATTTTCCTTTCTCCCTGCCACTGCTTCTGCCATCTTCTCTGGATTTCCCTGCCTCCTGATTTCCTCCTTCCACCTGTCCTGCTGCCGCTCACTGTTTCTGCCTCCTCCCCGCTGCCCACTTGCTCACTCAGCCACATACCCACTCAGCTGCTGCTTCTGCTGCCTTTGCCCACCTGCCCACTTGCTCAGCTACTTGCCTGCTGTCTCGCCTGCCGCTTCCTTTGCGAACACCTGCCTGCTGCTCCTAGGGGTGAGGAAGGGGTCTAAGTGGGTGCTGTCAGGGGTCTTGTCAGGTGAATATGGCACCCACAGGCATTATGTTGCTGACCCCTGCCCTAGAGAGTTCAGAAAACCGTCTGGATTAATCAGTCTTCCGGGGCAGACCATCAAATTTAGTCCTCTATCCCTGCCAAAGTTACAGGTAGTTTAAAGATGAAACTTGATTCCCTTAGTCCAGTACAGAAAGACAAATCCAAAATGAGTTCTGTCACATGTGTTTGGGCCAAATATAATTTGAGACAGGCCCCGATTGACACATTGGCCATGAAATCCTGAGTCTTGTGGTCCTCAGTACCACAGTTGATACCACCTTCATCATCTCAGGTTGGGAGATTGTTAGGCATGGGGGGATGGTACAACAACAGATTACCAGTTTTGTCTTGGGTTCCAAACACCAGATACAGACATTCAAAAGTTGTCTTAGTGTTGGACAGTGTACCTGACCAGCGAGATGGAATCCTTATAGACCAAGGCTATCTGCCACTCATCTTGAGTCTGGTGCTCAATCTGGGAGAAGTGTATCCCTTCCCTTTCATCCAGCCAGGTCTTGGTGACACAGGGTAAGTTGGCATGCTCTTCTATAATCAAATCAGAGGTGATACATCCTTTTCCATTAGCTGATGTGGCATTAATTAATAGCACCAGCAGTCTTGAGAGGAATGCAGGTAACCCACCAAGATTACCAAGGCTTGGGGGTGGACATCACAAAGATGTCTCAATTACCTTCCCCTTAACCAATGTCATCAACCATCTCTTGTTGTAATGCCCTCTGCCCTACACTACACATATAGTGCCCCTCTTCCCCCCTCATAAACACACAACAAACTGTACTTAGCCCAAAGACCCCCATCCAAGCCCGAACCCAAGTACTTACTATTCCTCATGAAAATGACTAACCCTTCCCGGTGACTTCTGGTACTAGCAGTAGCAGTTCAGGGAAACTCTGGGGAATAATGTTTTCAAAATACAGTCCTCCTCTGGCTCCTAGATGTTCTGGCTGCTGCTGCGATTACTCCTAGTGCTGTTAGCATTGGTTGGACATAGAGTTGATAGCAGGTTGTCCATTAGCAGGCTAAAGATCTTAATGTCTCAATATGAACTTCTTCAACTTCTCAACATAGGCTTATGACTTCGGCTCAATGCCAGAAGGCTCATGCCTTATTTCAAATGCTTTTAGCAGTTGGAAACACTTCTGAGATATATATACCATGTATATATACCATTTATATACCATGTAAAATTAACATGGCATACTCCTGTTTTCTTATTTTTGTTTACTACACTAAGTCAAATATACTAAACAGGATCTGAATTGGTTCTAGGGCAGTGGGGGAAGTCACCAACTTGTCCATTTTGGAAATGATAAACTGAGGCTCAGAACTTGTTTCAGATTCACTATATGGCCTTGTACCGGGTGTTTGAAGGCCAACGCTATATTTGCTGTACCACAGTGCTGTCATGTGTTCTGCCTTCAAATTAGCTGGTCTATATATTTTTCAGATACAAACTTTGCAAGAATAAACACTCACTTCCACGTAGTAAAGATAACTATGACAATACCATGTCCGCTTTGTATCTTAGCTCTTTTTGGCATATGCTGAATATGTGTTTTTCTCTGTGTTTAATGATGCTAAAACGCTGCTCTTAGGCTGAACAAACATTACATAACATTATTGACCTGGTGAATAGTGGTAGAAAAAGCTTATACTGCAGTTTAAACTGATAAGCTTCATCCAAGAATAGTCCATTTAAAGTATTTTCTGTATGTAAATTGAATGTTTGCCATGTTTGCTTTATCGGTTGATTCAATGTCATAGCTAAATATTGGGCTAGTCCGCTTGATTTAACTGCAGCAGATGTGAAATGATACACAATCTATAAAGTATCTATCACAAAATTGAACTAAAGCATAGTGTTTGGAATTTCGAACAGTAGAGTTGTAATCTTAAAAGTATGCTGTATAGATTTTTTTTTACTGGTACATGCTCTGTGGAACGTAAAGCTTGCAATAAAGCAGATTAATATGTTACACTTGTTTTATAATGTGTCCTATCAATGAGAGAACATTTTTTCTTTGAATTACAAATTCTTACACTATTGAATATTTTATGTCAATTAATAAGGAAACATTGCTGAAATCCATTCTAAAAAAAGTGGAATTGCCTGTAAACATCTATGGTAAATGTTCACAGTCTTTTGCAGAAAGATATTTAAAGCTTTTAAAAATACCTTATTTTTGGAGAAGATATTTAAATCCTTAAAATACATGAAAAGCTCTTTACTGAATTGAAGTATACTGAAAAAAATAAGCATTGTGTTCTCTGAGGGAAAGATCCAATGGTGATCATGAACTAGCAGTGCTTGCACAATGGCAATAGCAGTGGCTAGCGCAAGAGGAAACTTGGCAGCAGTGGCAAAATAAGGGCTATTTTCCTTTAAAACAAGGCACACAGGTGCACACTTGTTTTCAAGCAAAATCACACTCCTGGGAGGCTTCCAGGAGCATGATTTTGCTTGAAAACAGGGTGTGCACTCCCCTCACACCTTGTTTAAAAGAAAATAGCCACCATTTTGCTGCTCCCAAATTTCCTGTTGCAGTAGCAAGCACAGCTGATGTTGCACCAGCATTGGTTTACACTTGACACCGTTGGATCTTTCCCTGAGTCTTTAACTCTGTTCTTCGTGCACTTGGGCAATATCCCTGAAGACTGAGGACGATTTCACACTTTGTTTTTAAGATGTGCAGTTTTATAGTTAAAGATTAAGAGTATGTTATCAGGCTGAGGAGGGGCAGGGACTTTGCATAATATTCGGCTTTATTTTGTAGTTACTTGGCAAGGTACTACTCTAGCAGTACTGGATGCTTTTAGGTTGATGTAAAATGGAAGCGAAAAAGAAACACAGGGATGGGAACCTTTTACCTTTCAGATGTTGGACTCTAACTCCCATTAGCCCCAGTGAGAAGGGCCAGTGATTAGGGATGATGGGAGTTGTGGTCCAACAACATCTGGAAGGCACAGGTTCCCAACTCTGGATGCAATAGAATTTGCTTTTGATGGCAGAAAAGCACTTAAATCCTAGTTTGATATGATGAATTAATACACAGTTGTCAATTTATATCAGGGGTGTTGAACCTCTTTGAGTCTGAGAGTTGAATTCTGTTTTGGAGAAACTCTTTGAGGGCTGCATTCCAGTGGTAGATACGGATGAAGACAAAAGAAGTGGGCTCAAAATACCAGAATATTTTAGCTTAAAGCTGTTACTGCCACAGTATCTAAGCCTTAGGAGAAGCATTTCAGCTTTTCAGAGTTGGGAAAAACTGCATGAAAGCCAGGAAATCACGAAATGATCAGTGGTCAAGAAAGGTTGTGTGGCCATCTGGGGAACCCCAGGTGGGTTGAATTTGACCCCTGGGCTTAAGGTTCTGCACCCCTGATTTACATGTTTATATAAGAACAAATAGAGTTACTGAAATAGTCGTCAAATATGTTTCAGACTGCAGTCCTATATACGCTTACTTTGAAACAAGTCCCATTGAACTTTATGTGACTTAATTGTGAGTAGGCATGTATAAGTTGCACTTTAAGTGTTTCATTGGTGAACTGTTAAGAGCACTTCATTTCTCACATTTTCCCATGTCTTGTTTCTTCTTAGTAAGACAAAGCAAGGTCTCTTGCCTAGTTTGGAGGATTTGCTGTTCTATACTATTGCAGAAGGCCAGGAAAAAATACCAGTTCATAAGTTCATCACGGTAAGCCTTCTTTTTTTGGAATAAACTACACTTAATATCATAGCTGAATGATTTTCTTTTGGTACTTTTGAAAAGGAATGAATTTAATAAACTTTCTAATTATCAGCTGATGGGACGATTATTGAAGATGAACATTCTAGATGTTTTAAGTCAATCTAGATGGCTGTAATTAATATAATGGGGCAGTCTGGATGACATGACAGCCCACCGTGGGTTATTTAACCCATGGTGAGGCTGTGGTGTGTGTGGCTTTCATTTTGAATATGCAACCCCCACTTGGAGGTTGTTGTGTCTTGTGAATCCAGCGAGCATGGGTTCCTTTGCTTAACTTAAGCTTACTGGGTTTGCACAACATGCAGGTGTTGCATATGCAACCTGCTGCCCAGGGGTGCAGCGGCCCATCCAAACCTGGTCATTCTGTTTGTTTATGATGTAAAGCTGAGGGTACATTGGTGTACGTCTTTTAAACATAGTGATAAAAAGGCACTGAAAAACATAGCCGCTCTGTAAATGAATCTGTGAGCTGTCTACTGCAGTGTGTTAGAATTTAAGACCAGATGGTCCTCAGAACTAGTTGCATGTTATTGGAATCAATGTTCGGAAGAAGAAATATTTGTGTTGCCTTTTTATTTTACAGGCTCTAAAATCAACAGGTTTACGTACATCTGATCCAAGACTGAAAGAATGCATGGATATGCTAAGATTGACGCTTCAGACAACATCAGATGGTGTCATGCTAGATAAAGATCTCTTTAAAAAGTAAACATCTCTTTACTGTTCTGAAACAATGTCTTAAAATTTTCCACATCATCCAGTTTATTGATATGGAGTAATTTTGCTGGCAGTATAGTGGACAAGAGAGCATGTTTATGTACATTCATTGAAGAATGAATAGATTTTTAAAATATTTGTAGCACAGTCCTGCCTAGCGTTATATTAGATTACTGTTGGAGTCCAACTAGATGTGATGTTAATTGCTTGATTGCCATTAAGGTATCAAGTTTTTAAAATTTAAATAGTAGCTGCTGGAGTGGAGGACTGATCAGGAATGGGACTTCTGAGGTGGCTTAACCTTCTCTCCCCAATCAAAAATTGCTGGTCTTCCTGGAAGGGAAGTGTAATTCTGTATTCATAGTTATGAATATTTAGAATCTTAGACACTTAATTGGCCTATAATGGAGAGGCACTGTTCTGCCTAGTTACTACTAGCTCTTCTGGAAAGTCCTGGGCATGTACTTCTTCCAATAATTTTGCTTAGGGTCTTTACGTGTATATACAGAGCCAAACTGAAACCCCTCAGTTTCACAATTGCTTCCTTAAGCAGTCATAAAAGACATGTCTATGAAAGACATATGGGCTGCATGTCCATAGGCTTGGGATTTTGCTATTGAATTGCAAGCACACTTGCCTTAATTATTATTGCAACCAATTGATAGGCATGGTTTCTCAGGAAATAGTAAGCTGGGAACTAGGTTTTATGAGTCCTGTTTTCTGGTGATTTAAAACATAATTTTTCAGTCATGTTCGAGGATATTTACAGTAAGTTTCTCTGTGTAAGAGAAAGTATTCACTGTGCAGACCTTATATTGAATAGCTTCTCTTCAGACTCTTAGGATGCATTCGGATGTCACTTTAAGCCATGGTGGCTTAATAAGCTACTCATAGTAGCTTATTTTTTAAATTATCCACGATGCCCTGCTATATAAGTGGGCTAATAAGCAATTTTGAGTAGCTTATTAAGCTTCTGTGTGTAATCTGAGTCATTCCCCCTGTCCCGCTGCAGTCCTCCTGCCTGAGGAGTGGTGCTGTTTCACCTGTTGACAAAGGAGCAAAAATCCTGGGTGCACCAAAAGGGCCTTTCCTAGTCAGGAGACACCTGCTGCACTATCAAAACCCTGTGTGATTACTCAAAAAGGAGTAAAAATCCCATGTGCACCAGAGAAGGGGTGGTGGCTATAAAACCTTGGGGGTTTGCAGGATCGGGACCAAACCTTTTACAGAGCTGTAGTGCTCTTTTGTTCATTTGCTAAAGCGCTGTAGCGCTTTCTCTCAAAATCAGAATTGTGCATTTCTCCCCATAGATATTACTGGCATAGAGGCTTTTACGTGTTCCCAATACTGCATTTGCAAAAATACACAAATGTGTAAAAGTGCAAAGGAAAAATAAAGAGGAATAGAAGTAACTGCAGAATAGGGGGAAATGGGGGAATAGGAGAAAAACATTCTCACTTTTTGCCCTACGCCAGCGAACTGTCAGGCAGTTTCAATTACACAGAAAACTCCTGGAAAAACCAGAGTAACGACAGCAGTCTGAACTGCTCTTGCCGCGCAATTCTGTAGGCGAGCAAAAAACCCATGGTACTCGACAGACGGCACAATAACCCATGGTGGGTTAAATAACTCCTATTGTAGATAGTGGGTTATCAGAGGGTTATTTTGGCCATTATTAATCATGGATTTAAAAACTCCCAACAGGCTTACTTTAACCCATTGTGGGTTAGCATGTCATCCGAACCCAGACTTTGAGTGTCTGATGTTAACAAAGTCCTTGTGGTAGTCTTTTTATCAAATCTTGTATAATATAATGCTTTGCCATTTCTTAATACACTTTAATGTGGTGGTGAGTTCTTAATTGTTAACAGGCAAGTAGTTACTCCTTTGCTATTTTTCATCATGTCTGGTAATTAAACTTGGGGAGCATTATGCGCATTAGAACTCATTCAGAGTTCTGGCTTGTTACAATATCACAGAAACATAACCTTGGCACGTCTCCAGGCATTTTAACTTGGTATTTGAACAGAAGAAAAGGCAAAGTTAAGTGTAGTGTATATAACAGCACTACAGATAAAACTTAATTGTCTAAAATGATCAAATCAGTACTTAATATTTAAATTTTAGAACCCACTTTTAATATCTCTAGAGTGATAGGCAGTATATTGAGAGATAACGCACATACTTTGCATTTTCAGTCATGTAACTTTTTTCTTTCTTTCACAGATGCGTTCAAAGCAATATTGTCTTACTTACTCAGGCTTTCAGGCGAAAGTTTGTCATTCCAGATTTTATGTCATTTGCCTCTCACATTGATGAGTTGTATGAAAATGCTAAAAAACAATCTGGAGGACAGGTAAGTGTTTTAATGAAAGAATTGTTACGTTTTGTATATTTGCGTAGCATAAGAACCGCACTTTAATAACTGAAGAATTGTTTTCTTTTGCATTGAAATGTTGGTCCCTTCTTTACATTTTCATGGGAATGACTCAGGCCACTGCCTGGGTGCAGAAAGCATAAGAGCTTCCCTGGATGAGACTTGTGACAGAAGAGGAAGTTTTCAACCTTATTAACAAATTGAAAGTGAATAAATAATCAGGCCCAGATGGTATCTGTCTTAGAGATCTTAAAGAACTCAAATATGAAATTGCTGATCTTATAACAAAAATATGCAACATGTCCCACAGATCAGCCTCTGTATGAGAGGACTGGAAAATGGACAATATAATGCCAGTTTTTTAAAAGGGATCCAGGGGGGATCCAGGAAGTTACAGGCCAGTTAGCTTAATGTCTGTTCTGGGTAAATCTGTTGGAAGTATTATTAAAGATAAAATTAGCAAGCATATAAATGGACATGCCCTGCTGAATAATAATTAATATGGCTTCCGCAAAGGTAAGTCCTGTCCCACTAAGCTTTTAGAGTTCTTTGAGAGTGTAAGTAAACATGTGGATTGATGTGGTAGACATTGCTTCCTTGGACTTCCAAAAGGCTTTTAACAAAGTACCTCACCAAAAATTCCTGAGCATATTTAGAACTTATGAAATAAGAGAGGTCCTCTTATGGATCAGTAACTGGTTAAAGAACAGAGAGTAGGACTAAAGGGTAAAATCTCCCAGTGGAGGGATGCAAATAGAGGGGTCACACAGGGATCTGTATTGGACCAGTGCTTTTCAACTTACTATTTATTTATTAATTAGATTTATTAGCCACTCATCTGGCCAGCTACCTGGCTACCCTAGGTGGCGCACAATACTAATAACATGAAATACAACAAATTAACATAATCAACTGAACAAAACAACATAACAAAACAACACTACTCCAAAAAAAACCTGACCCACCCCAAATGGGTTAATGGTTGAACAGCCAGGTTTTTAAAGCCTGGTGGAAGCTTATTAAAGGGGGGGCATGACGGAGGTCACTAGGGAGGGAATTCCACAGAATGGAGGCCACCACAGAAAAGGCCCTCTCCCTAGTCCTCACCAGCCTAGCTGTCCTGGCTGATGGGACAGACAGAAGGCCTGCCTAGCCTGATCTCTTTGAGTGACGTCCCTGGTGTTGTTGGAGACGCTCCTTAAGATAGACTGGGCTGGAACCATACAGGGTTTTAAAGGGCAATGCCAACACCTTGAATTGGGCCTGGAAAACAACTGGTAACCAGTTCAACTCCTTCAGCACTGGAGTGATGTTACCTCACCGATGGCTGCCTTAGTCAGGTGGGACGCTGCGTTCTGCACCAGCTGCAACTTCCAAACCGTCTTCAAGGGTAACCCCGCATAGAGCACATTACAGTAGTCTAGGTGAGAGGAGACCAGGGCATGAACTACTTATCTGGAATTAGGAGTGAACAATGAAGTGGCCAAGTTTGCTGATGACACCAAATTATTTAGGGTTGTTAAAATAAAAGCAAGGAGCTCCGAAAGGATCTTTCCAAAGTGGGAGAATAGGCATCCAAATGGCAAATGTGGTTATGTAAGTGAGTGTAAAGTGATGCATATTGGGGGGAAAAACCAAACTTCAAGTATAAGCTGATGGGATCTGTGCTAGCAGTGACTGATCAAGAAAGAGATCTTGGGGTTGTTGTGGACAGTTCGATGAAAATGTCAACCCAGTGTGCAGCTGCTGTGAAAATGGCAAATTCCATGTTAGGCATAATTAGAAAAGGAATTGAGAATAAAACTGCCAATATCATACTGCCCTTATACAAATCTATGGTGTGGCCACACATGCTATAACTGTGTACCATTCTGGTCACCACACCTTAAAAAAGACATTGTAGAGCTGGAAAAAGTGCAGAAAAGGGCAACTAAAATAGTGAAGGAGCTAGTGCATCTCCCCTATGAAGGAAGGTTACAATAGCTGGGCTTGTTTAGTTTGGAGAAAAGGCACATAAGGGGGGACATGATAGAGGTATACAAAATTATGCATGACATGGAGAAAGTGGATAGGGAGACATTTTTCTCCCTCTCTCATAATACTAGAACCTGGGGTCATCCCATGAAGCTGATTGGTGGGTGATTCTGAACAGAGAAAAAGAATTACGTCTTCACACAGCACATACTTAATCTGTGGAATTTGCTACCACAAGACGTAGTGATTGCCACCAATTTGGATGGTTTTAAAATAGGGTTAAAAAGATTCCTGGAGGAGAAGGCTATCAGTGGCTACTAGTCCTGGTGGTTATATGCTACCTCCAGTATCAGAGGCAGTATGCCTGTGTACACCAGTTGCTAGGAAACATGGGCGGGAGGTGCTGTTGCACAGAAGGCCTTCTGTAAGTTTCTTGTAGGCAGCTGGTTGGCTGCTGTGTGAGCAGAATGCTGGACTAGATGGACCCTTGTTCTGATCCAGCATGGCCCTTCTTATGTTCTTAGACTGAAGGCCTATCTGTTCCTGCATCGTGTTCCCACAGTGACCAATTGGATGTCTATGCAAAGCCCACAAGCAGGACACAGGTGGGATAGCACCCTTGAGCTCATGTTAGCCAGCAACTGGTGCTGATAGGCATACTGCCTCTGATATGAGAGGTAATTTCCATAGGTTCAGCAGTGTCCTGTTCTTCCTGTTACTTTTCCGTGGAATATATACATGGAACATATACATTACACACATGCAGTCAGCACAGGGCTTTTAGGGAATGGTAGCTCTGTGCATACTGTCCATAGCAGCCCTGTTACTTTACTACACATGATTTGTGCTCCAGATCCAAGTAACTTTTACTGGGTGGACAGGGTGAGGCTGGAGGGGGTCGGGGGAGGTTTGCACAGATTTGGGAAGGGACTGTGGCTCAGTGGTTGAGCACCTGCTTGATGTGCAGCAGGTCCCAGGTTCAATCTGCGGCATCTCCAGGTAGTGCTGGTAAAATTCCTGCCTGAAACTCTGGAGTGCCGCTGCCAGACAGAGTTGACAGTATTGAGCTGGATGGACCAGTGGTCTGACTTGGCAGCTTCCTGTGTTCCCTGACAGGCTTGCCTTTGTGCACAAATTTTTACAAAACCGTTACGTTTTTATCCTAGCCGTTATCCAAGGTGCTCAGGGCAGTGTACGTAGAAGAGGGGGCGGGAGGATAGGACTCTGTTGAACCTGTAAATTCCAATACATGTGGATCTAAAGTCATGATTCAAAATATTTCAAATCCTGTTCAAATTAAAGCACAAGAGGGAAAAACTGGTACAGCAGAATACTCACTGTTTTTAAGTAAAAACCAAACAAGGTTCTGAGCCAGCAGATTTTAATTGGGGTTGTAACTAGAGGCAAAGTGCTTTAGGCTTCTAAATTCAAGCCAGAGCTTTTTCTTCCTCAAGATCTCACTCCCCTCCCCGCCCAAAAATACCTCTGGATTTTTCCTCTCTTTCATGTTTGAATTAGAGGTGCAGTCTTCTTTCCTCTTCAAATTAGATTGTTAAAAATCATTGAAATACCTGCCTGTTTTGAAGATCTTAATTTCAGAACTTTAGGATGAGAAATAAAATGTTCCTGTTCATCAGTATTGTATTAAACATTATAAATATTTGTGGTAGTCTTTTCGTTTCATTAAACCACTGTAGTTATTTGATAAGGTTGTGAATATTTTGAAATTAAAGCACAAGAGGAAAAAATTGGTGCAGCAGAGTACTTAATACAGTTTGTCATGGGGTCCAGGCCAACAGTATCTACAAGCAGGGTTTTTTGGAGGGGGGGGGGCATGTAACAATGGATGGATTTTCCCTTTTTTGGGGGCCCATGGTAAACCTATTCCTACAACTAGTCATTCCCCCAAAAAGGTTGTGTGATTGATCCCCTAATACATTAGGGATTGAAGAGCCCTCATTTTCTATGATGGTAACATATTTACTGTAAACCTGTAGTTTGGGAGGTTTTAGATTTGACTTTTGTGTTATTTATCTCTCTAACATTTTTAAATGGTTGTATTTTTCCTGTAAGTCATTTCTAGCCTGGCAGTATAATCTTAAACTGACATTATTGATTTTGTTTTGGTTAGGTTGCTGACTATATTCCACAACTGGCTAAGTTCAGTCCTGACTTGTGGGCAGTGTCAGTTTGCACAGTCGATGGGCAGAGGTATTGTACTGTATCTTAAATATCTGAACTGTTCAAATAATGTCAGCTATACTGATAGAAGTAGAAAGCTAACTTTGAGGAACCAAATTTGCTACAAAACAGTTTTGTAAAATACATGCTGTGTGTCCTTATGGTGCTAGCTGGCAGGCTTGCTTTTTTATTATGTTCTGTTTAGTGCAGCCCCACATTAAATAGAGATTTAGGATGACATTTCCTTGGATGAATTTTGTTGTGAGAGTATTGTTATCCGTTCCTCACTTCTCCAAATAATGCTATTATTGGGAATTTTGGTTCTGTGTTTTTTTGAGTTGCAGAATTTTGATTTCATATGCTGAGTGTTCTGTTCAAAATAGCTAATATATACGATAGAAGTTGTGTTATTCACCACATATACTAATGACAAACTCCATCTCATTGCCAATCCTTACGTAGCCAAAACAGCACCATACACACAAGAGGGAGGGATCAGCAGGCTTAGGGGAACCCTAGGGTTTGTGGGATAAATGTGGTCTGGTAAATATAGGAGATCCCATAGGGGCCTTGAGTCTCCTTCCCCCAGCAGGGGAAATCACAAAACAGCCCAGTGAGGACTAAGCATTGTCAGTGGCTGCAGAATGGTGAGTGTCTGTTGGAATGGGAGAAGGAAAACTGGAGGGGAAATTGAATGGAGCATTCTTGAAAAGGGCATGGCTGGCTGGCTGGCTGACTGGAATCCCGAACAGGAGCACTACACACTCGAGTATTTTGGTATCATTGTTAATATGATAAATCATGACACATCACTAGATAAAACTCCTTTCCTCAGGACTAGAAATGGGTTATTGCAAATAGTGTTGCCTCTGTTAGGATAATGTAATTTTAAAATTGTGGAAAGGTGAAAGGATTTGTTTATTTTTTTTGTACATGTGGCTCATGAGTTACCACTGGGCTGTGGACAGGTGGAACAGGGAGATGTAAGAAATGAGAGGTTATTGTGGCTACTTATTCTGGTCTTAGAGGCTCTACGCACCAGTGCCTTGTCTCGCAGTTCTGAGCACGCAGCATATATTTTTAAAGATACATTGCTAGCTGCCATAGCCATCTGGCATACATAGGGTATAAATAAAACCTTGGACGTTCTCTTAACCAAACTGCTTATATCTAGTAGCAGATAGCCATCCCTAATTCTCGTCAAAGCTAAAGTAGCATGCTGTGGTCAGTGTGCTAGATTTATTGTATCCTGTAATATATTGTGCTGCTATAATTATGTTTATTAACAGTCCAGTTGAAGATTGTATGGATAGGGAAGTGCTTGTGACAGAATGTACTAGCTGCTGGTAATGCAGTAAAACATGACAATATGCCAGTTTTGCAGGTAGATGTGTTGGAATAAATTTATATAGTTGAGGGATAAATCATGCAAGGTGTGATCCTTGGCTATTAAAATAATGAGAGATTTGCCATTTAACTTCAGTGGGCTGTGGCTTGTACCCCTGAAGTTGCTAATTTTAAAATATATATACCTCTGCATAACTACACCATTTTAGTGTGTTTGTTTTTGTTTTTGTGGGTGCTAACAATGGATGTCTAGCAAATTTTTATGTAAGTATCTCTTTCAAAACAAAAGAAAAGATGTCTGTTGGTTCCCAGCCTTTTTGCTTAGTTCATATAAACAAAGTGAAAATATTTATTATTCAAAATAGCAGGATATTGATGCTGTTGAGGTGTACCACTTCCTCTGAGGATATGGAAAGAACGAATAAAATCAGAGTTTACAATAGAGTTTAACTGAATTCTGTGTAGTTTTGGTTTTCATTATTATCCTGCTTTTAGTTTACAATATCTGGATCAGATACCTCATTTAAAAAAACCCAAGTACTGGACACACAGCTCGCAGGGGACTGAGCAGGAAGCCTCAAATAGCTCTTTTTCTGTTCTTAATCTTCACAAGAATTGTTCCAGACTTGGAGCAAACCCACAGGATCATGTTCAGTAAAGCTTCACAGCCGTGGGAACTGTGTTCCTTGAGCTACTCTGCAAAGATGAAGTGCCCTGATGTGACTGAACAAAAGCTTAGCTGGCTTCCTTTATATAACCTGGCCCTATGCAGATATTAAACTTAATTATGTTTTCCTTAATGTCATGGATTAAGCATTTCACTGAATATCTAAACCACAGTTAAGGACTAGCTGAAAAACAGAATGTGAAACCATTGGATGTAACAGCCATATCATTCATTCATTCATTCATTCATTCACAATATTTGTATACTGCTCCACATCTAAACAGATTTTGGAGCGGTGAATAATAAGAGATAAAATGAAAAAAAAGATAAAAAGAATGAAACATGAAATTAAAATTATTATTAAAAAAACAACGGGGTGCCAATAAAGCCAAGGTTGGTTAACCAAGAAAGGCTTCCTGAAAAAGAGCTGTTTTCAGGAAGTGCTGAACACAACTCCTCCCTGACCTCCAGAATTAGGAAGTTCCATAGGATAAGAGCCACCACATCGAAGGTTCTTCTCCAGGTGGACTCCAGTTGGGCCATTGGTCCATGGGGAACCACCAGAAGCATACTGTCAGCATGCTTTCTGATGTCCTCAGGGATTGGGTAGGTTGGTAAGAGAGAAGGCGCTCTCTTAGGTGTCCTGGTCCCAAGTTGTTTAGGGCTTTATCTGCTAGTACCAAAACCTTAAACCTGGCCTGGTAGTGGATAGGCAGCCAGTGCAGTTCCCTCATCAAAGGAGTTTCATGCTGAAAAGGGGAAGCTCCCGATAACAGCTGAGCTCCTGTGTTCTGCTCTAACTCCATGCTTAAGCTCTTTGGTCCAAGCCTTGGCCTTGCACGCACTGTCCTCATTACCTTGTTCTGGCGAGCCCTACATTGCCATTATATGTGAACCAGCAAACTCTTTCGCACTTGCACTTCAAGCCTGAACTGGAAATCATGGAGGGTAAGTGTAAACTATGGTGTTTTTTTGTAAGAAAGGGAGCAAACTGAAGCATGCAGAGGGAGGAGGAAGTGCTTGAGCCTGAGGTTGGACATCCCATGTTTTCATGTTATGTGAACCAGCTACATCCTTGTAGTGGGTTTACAAACTATGGCTTGCATTAAGTATTGTATCTGCACTGACCAAAACATGGTTAACATGGTGTTTCCATCTCTCTGCTTGCAAGATGACAAGCAGGTCTCATTATAACTCCTTCCACTGGCAGAGATTAGCTCGATAAACTTAAACCACCGTTTCACTCTACTTTGGGATCTTAACCCGAGGTCAGGCAGCTAACCATGGTTAAACATTGGCCTGGCTCATGCGACATGGCTCTGCTTGTCATGAGTCATTTAATCCCCGACAAGTTGCAGTGCCCATGGGCATCCCTTTGCATATCCAACCCTGGCTCAGTGGTTGTCATGTCATGCAAACTTGGTGAGCGTGGGTGATGTGAGGGTTAAACAGAAGCTCTCCAGATTTTCACAACATGACAACCCCTGAGCGGGGGTTGGATATGCAGAATTCACACACCGCTGCTTCATTGTAGGTTAAATAACCCACGGTGGGCTGTCATGTTGTGTGAGCTGGCCCATTATGTCTACATTGGGCCCACATGTATAAGCCCTCCCAAGTGATCCTTGGGATCTGTGTTATAGCTAATAAAGTAATTGTGCTCTTTGGGGGCTTTGCCTCTTCCTATGTGAATCCAGAGGCTCATGTTAAAGTAATTTACTTGTAACAAATACTTATTTCTTAGAGGTCGTACATAACTAATGTTTACACTGCAATGTTAGCATAGTAGTTCTCTTTGAAAATCTGTGCTGTTGACTATTTTAACTGGAGGTTTTTGCAGTTATTTTTAATAGTTAAACTTTACTGCCCAAACAATTTAGGTTAGTAATGGAATAATACAAATGGAAAACTCTGTTTTGTTCTGATGGATCGTAGGAACTGAACAACATCAACAGCAATGAGTCCTCTTCCAAAGTCCCTGTCCCAGGACTTGCCTGTCTATTTCTCAAAACAAATGTGACAGTGTGCAACGACTAATATACTATTTGTCTTACAGGCATTCTGTTGGAGATACCAAAGTCCCATTTTGTCTTCAATCCTGTGTAAAGCCTTTAAAGTATGCTATTGCTGTTAATGACCTTGGCACCGAATATGTACACAGATATGTTGGTAAAGAACCTAGTGGACTAAGATTCAACAAATTGTTTCTCAATGAAGATGGTAAGTTAGCTATTTATGTAATCACTACTTCCCAATATTTTATCTAGAGAAACAGAGTGAGAGGGGTGGAGGAAGATGGAGTGAGCAGGAGGGAAGGAAGAATGAACTGAAGTGCTTCTCTCCGTCTGCCTTTTCTGCCCATGAAATTTCACAGATCTTTACTTGTTATAAATATAAAATGTCCTCCTGTTGTTATATGATTAAAACAAATATCCTTTCGTAGTTTAAAAGGAGTGGGTGGAGAGAGTTGTACATGTTTGTATGTGTTTGTCAGAGAGCTCAGGTAGCAGGTTGATTGTGTCAGAAACTGAGGGCACATTGACACTAGCTATTTTCCTAGACAAAGTTGGTGTTGTTTATATTATTCCTTGGGTGTATTCCATATCTGCGTTTGGTTGTGGGAAAACTAGTATCTCTCTTGAAAAACATTACTTCTCTGTGCAGTCCTAAAATACATTGTGGAAACAGTGGATCTGCTGTCTGGGAATCTGTTAGTAGGTGCTAGCTATAGGGAGTGGATCTACTAGTGAACAAGCATCTCTGCTTGAAACAAAACACCTGTCAACCAAATAGATAGCCTCATGAGTGAATATCTTAGCATGGTACTTCTAAGTAATTCTGTTGCTGCTATTTGTGGTTGCAAGGAATAACAGCAGACTATTCTAGGACAAGGAGAAGCAAAGGGTGATAGTCCAACAGATTTCCTGTAGTCAGTCCGACTGCACTCTAAAGCTGGCCCAGACACCAGTGGGTTTCATTGGCACTAGTCATACTTATACCTTGTTCTAGAATGCAGCACCTTTATTTCTCTTGATTTATGGTGACAGGACAATGAGAAGTACTGTTCGTGAACCTACTTACTTATAGAAATTAGTACCATTGTTAACCTAACATCAGCACGAATTGTGTATAAGGTGCTACCAGTGTGTGTGTGTGTGTGTGATATCTTTGAGCATATATGCTCTCTCATGTGTCTTAGGTATTTTGACCACTGCTAGTAATTGTTAGAGTGCTTTGTTTATGTTATTAACAAGAATCAGCTGTTATAATATACCACCAGTGTACTTGTAACTGCTGTCAAAATTGTTTTATTTAAGAGGATTAAATGAAGTTTGGATCTTTCTCTGTTCTGTGGGCTAGTACATTCAGTGCATCCCTTTTATTTGCATGAGTAGTTCCAACAAGACTCAGGATCATTTTTTCGCATCACTAAATGTAATGTGTACAGGGGTGTGAACGGTAGCAATTAGGCTGTTAGGGGTGTGAATGGTAGCAATTCCAAGGATTGCGGCAACTAGAAAACAGCTACTAGCCACATCTATGACTGACCAGTTTGAGCATTATGTTTGCTTATGAGAGTATGGTCTTGAAGAAAATTTGGGGGAGTATTTTTTGTGAAGAAAAGAAATCTGTTATGTGAACTGGCTTTTGCCAAAATGCTATGTGTTAATCCCCTAAATCTTGGATCTAGAGTAAATAGAATTCCACAATAGGGCTTTCTTTCCCTCCTCCCCACTGCAGCCCCCTGAAAAGTGGTGCCTGAAGGCAGGGGACCCTCCAGGATGGCATGGGACGTAGCAAGGGGGATAATTGGACAGGGACATTTTGCACTAGTGGAGTTCTGCTTTTGCTATTCTGGATCCAAGCCAGACAATCTTACGTTAACTGTAATAAACCTGACTTTGAATTCTCTTGCCAGGATACAGCAGTACCAAATTAAAGCATGAGCAAGGTTCCTATAATAAAGGTGGAAGCGATGACTGCTGCTTTTTAATAATCATTTGACAGAGTTCAGCTCCTGTTTATGAATAAATAGCCCTTCTCCTAGTTTAAAGTTTGTATGTTTTTGTGCGTACTTTCTTTGTACGGTCTCCTTCTCAATAAATATTTTGTTGAAAGGTAAAATTGAATGGTGTTCTGATAATTCATCTTGCTGTAATCAGAGTGCTGAGTTTATTAGTGAAAAATATGCATATTCCCAGCCATTTTTGTCTGGTAAGAAAAGGCACCTCTCAGTTGCTATGGCACTGAATAAATTTTTATTAGAATGAGAATTAAGAGATGGCATTTGAAGATCATGTGACATGTCCACTGTGAAATAGATTTCCTCTGTCTTTCTGAAAGGGAATGCTAGTGACATAAAATAGATTTGATTTCAAATTACTGTTAAAAATGTATTCACATAATAAAACTAACTAATTTAGCTGCTTCTTGTATTTTAAATTCATTTTATTAGTGCCCAGAGATGGTGTACAGACTCTGGAAACACTGATCGAGTTCGCATGATCGTGGAGAGGGAAATAAGCCATGGTGGCTTATTTCCCCCTCTGTGTTCTGGTTGCATTCCAGGGGGATTTGTATAATTACCCTCGCCAGTGCGGCTTGCCATGTTGCGCAAACCCAGCAAGGGTGGCTTGTTGCCATCGTTAATAAGCCACCCAGAATCCATGGGCTGTTTTAGGGTTCTGGGATGGTTTATTAACCAAGGCAACAAGCCACCCTCACCGGCTTTGCACGACACTGCAAGCCATGCCGGTGAGGGTAATTATGCAAATTCCCCTGGCATACAAAGTGGAGGAAATAAGCCACCGTAGCTTACTTCCTCCTCTGTGATTGTGTGATCAGGCCCAAAGTCTTAATTTTACAATGAATGTGAAGCATTTAAAATAGTTCCATATCGCATGCATGTGTGTGTGAGAAGGGGCTGGTTTGCATGCTCAAACAAGCCACAGTGGCTTAGGCTTGTTTAAATTGGTGGTGTGTGCCAGGCACCGGTAGCTAACTACTAATTTAAAACAACTACTTTTTTGGTTGAAGCATTACAAGTAACCTCAAAGCAGAGGTTTGCTAGTTCCATAGGTTATCTATTAATTTCCTCCCCTCTTGTTCTTTTAGGACCCAGTTATGGGAATCATTCGCCTTTCAGCATAAGCAACTTTGTACATGTGTAGATGCATTTAGCCTTGAAATTGCAGTACATTAACCTATTGATGGTGATTACAAAGTTCTTAATATATAAAAGCTAGTATACTGTAACATCCGTGGCAGAATTCAAGTGTGCAAGTATTTGTAGTCTATTCCAAAAGCAAGATGTATCAACTGTTGTGTCGAATAATTTCTGCTACATGCCATCCCAATATTTCATTAGGAATAGCATGCATGTACTTCCATTGGCCATCCTAGATATAGTTTACTAGTATTCTTATATCACAGTGTCATATCAATATTTGGATGACCAGTGCTAAAATGCAGAAAATAGCTGAGGTAATTTCACTTCACCATAGAGACATTTTTAATTAACACTTGTTCAAGGACTTTGAAACCTTTTCTGTGTCTGTTTTCCTTGTTGCACAAATGTTGACAGCATCTTGTATTGGATACCTAGATAACACTAGGTTCTGTACTCGTTATGATTTTTCTAGTTCAGTGGCAACTCTTTTTCTGCATGTACTGTTTATAGTCAAAGCAGAAATGGTGTCTGATCAGTAGAACAAAACTAGTTAGGAAATCTGGCAGAAGTGATGCATTAATTGCCGCTTGTCATATTTTTATTTTAGTCATATTTTTATGTTAAATATATTGTCTGCTTGAAATAGTAATCACTTTAGTATTACGTAGAACTAAAACAGTACATTTGTGTATAAGTTGTCTTAATAAAATTTGTTAATAAAATGTTGGTATTTACTTTTTTTTAAAGTTGCCTTGAATGCATGTGCCACTCTATCTCTGGCATGCATACACAGCTCTATGCATCCAAGACCTGTCAGTTCTTTTCTTCTACTTCGGAAATGATCCATTTATGTAATAGATAATCCTGATTCAGCATGTGGAGTGTTCATTGAAGTAGAAGATAATTGGACAGCTCTTAGGAGTACATGTATTTGTCCCCCAAAGTTCTGCAAACGTTAATAGTAAAAACACGCAGTTTTGTTAGGAGTTAAGATAATCAGCTGAGGCTCTGTTCCGGATTTATCCACATTCAAAAGTTGTGAGTGGCTACCAGTGACATGGGGTGCTTCCATGTTATTGTGCAATTGCCCTGCATCATTCATGGCATTTTACTCGGGAGTCCAGATTACATCATACTCCATCTGAAACCCTCCTGTGTTTCCCCTATGCTTCTTCCGTCTTTTATCTTAGCACAGAAAATCCACTAAGGAGGGAAAGGTGGAATTGCTGCCAATGTTTTTGGATTGGTAGTGCTAGGAGTTAGTTGTCTGTATGGATGCACCCAGGGCCTTCTCAGTTATGGTGCCTTGACTATGTAATATTTTCCCTGAACGTATCTGTGTGGTGCCTACGTTGCTGTCTTTTAGATTCCTGGTGGAGGTTGATTTATTTTCTTCTGCTTTTAGTGAAACCTAGTTGTAGATCTATTTGGTCTTTTGTAGTTAAACTGCTGTCATTGCTGGCATCTAGCTTTAACTTTTGTAACTTGTGAACTGAGTGTTTTGATATTGTTTAAATTTTATAAGCTGCACTCGGATGGGGAGGGAGCTTGTGTGGAAGATAAGGTAGAAATCTCTTAAAAAACTTCAAGTCTGCAAGTCCTTCCTAGCCATTGATTTGAGATGTGGAGGTCCACTGATCAGAGCTGTCAGATTCTCTAGTTTCAGTTTTTAAATGGACATATACAAGTCCTAAGCTTGCCTGCTTGCAGTTCAAATGGGGAGGTCAAAGGTGATGGAGGGACAGACTGTGAGAGAATGCTGTTACTTTGGCATTTAACAGTCAAACCAGTTACTATGTTAAGGAGTGACTGCACTAAACTTGTGTGTTTTCCTTTTAAAACAGCAGTTGTAGAAAGGTCCAGTTAAAATTTGGAACTGCAGTACTTGAGAAGCGGGTTAATCTTCCCCCCCATACTGTGATCCTGGTAAACATCCGTCTGCCCTGAAGCTGATAATTCACCCTAGGAAGGAACTTTCCCAGCTGGGTTGATGGGTGGGAGGTGGGGGTAATTTTTACCTGGCCTAGAGTATGGAGAGGGAGAGAGTAGGGTGAAGCCCAGCACTTCATAATCCCGATTCTGGTCAAGAGCCCCCATGGCTACTATATTTAAAGCGGGGGTGGGCAATCCATGGGCCACATGCTGCCATCAACCCCCACTACCTTCGAATTTTGCTTAAAATAAAATAAATATTTAATTCCATTACATTTCCATAATGACTGTGGACCACCCAAATGGCTGCATTTGGCTTGTGAACAAGCTAATTATGACCCCTTTGTTCTGTAATTTTTAAATTTTTCAATACTCAGTGGTGAGGGGTGGCAGCAGCCCAAGGGCAGGTATCTGGAGGGTGAAATGGCTTCCGGCACAGTTGCCCAGCCCTGATTTAAATGATAAAACACAGGTTAAATGCAGTCATGCATTTAACATTGCCTGCTTTGGCCCTATGTTGGGGGGAAATTGGAGCCAGTTCCTTAGTCTGGAGCTGATGAAGTAAACATGATGGAAGCCCTGAATGAAACAGAGAGGAAGATGATTTCAAACTATCTGGTGGGAAAGCACACTTAATGCTGTCCCACTGTGGGGCTGCACAAGTAACAATATGACTGAAAGAAGCAGAAGGAGGGGATATAGACTAGACATAGGTCGAAGTGATAAGTGTAAAATGTGAAGAAAGATACTCTAGGATCCAGCAACTAGATTACAAGAAGATGGCATATAGTGCCCATCAGCTGCTTATGTGAATTATGAGAAGGGTAGCGGTCATGTAAAATATGGCCTTTTCTCTGGTTTTGTAAATTTTGTTTGTTGTGGGACATCAATGTATGTGATTGAATGCATTTCTTATTTTGCAGACAGACCTCACAATCCTATGGTAAATGCCGGAGCAATTGTCATCACCTCCTTAATCAAGGTAAACTGTTTACCCTTAATTTTCCTGATAACTACACTATGAATATTTTTGTGGAAAGCTATGATGTGCAATGTTAGATTACATATAGACTTGGAAACTTTATGACCTGAACTGCAGCTTGCAGTTCAGAGAAGCATGGGGTCAAACTGTTGCACCTGCAAAACAGTTTGAATCCAAAGAGGTATGTGTGTCCCTGAAACTGTTTTCAGTGTTAGTTTTTCAGAAGGTTCCCACTTCTCCCCCCTCCTCCCAAAAGTTCAAAAAGGAGTTTGGGGATATGGTGTACGAGAATTTTAAGGGTAATGCTCCTGATGTTTTTCTATTACTCTGTTCTCTGCCCCCATCCCCCTCTTTGAGTTTATTGCTCAAAAAGCACTTATACACATCTCAAACTACTGTTTGAAACCAGGTGGGTTAAAGAAAGGGATCTTTCTCTGAAATGGTGGATACATGCCTCTCTAGATTATGGCTGGAAATACTATGAAGTGAGAGGAAAATTCAATAAACATAATACCTTCTACTTGGGATTTTATGTTCTGTGAATCATGCAACCCATTTTAATGTTTTTATATAAGAATCTGAACATCTGTTTTTATGTGCAATTTAAAGTGTTTCCTAAACTTTATTCTGAGCATTTTGTTGCAGTTAGGCTCCTGTAGAGAACTTAAAAATGACTTTATTGTAGGCCACTAAAAAGCATGCTTTATACTTCAATTTATCGTTTCATGAGATGCAAAGCCAAATCCCTTGGTATTTTTTTTAATATTAAACATTCTCATATTTTACCAATTCAAGAATTTCTTCTTCAGATAAATGTATTTGAAAAATAGTTGGCTTAGTAACTTAATGACTGCAGTGTTTTAGATCATTTTTTCCTGCATAAACTTGAGTGTACGTGTTGAATGGAATGATTGCTCTTAATGTTTACAACTATTTAACATACTTTTGAATTTCTGCCTCATTAATATACCTTGATTACTCCTTCAGTGTAATGGAATCTCTACTATGAGAATTAAAACCTAAACTTGCAGTTATGGATCTCTAGACTTCTAATGAACATTTCACTCTTCCATAGTTTTGAAGTAGAAGGCTTTAAAAATGCAGTTGATTACATCTTAACATCCATTTATTTGTTCTCAGACTTTTCATTATGAAAGGCTATTTTAGTCTTGGTTCGTGATTTTCTGCTTTTCTTTATATTTAAGAAAGTATAAAATATCCTGCTTTAAACACTTATCTTTAATAGCTATAGGTGAAGGAAAATGGCCTTAAGTATGACAGGTAAATTTATTCATGTTTAATTTTTTCTGTAGGTTTAAATATCTTAGAAATTCCTTTTGACATTGAGTTTTAAAATAAATGGTAGACACTTCATCAGTTAAGTGAGTGTAATTCTTGTCATAACATAGCCTGTTACACAGTAATCTAAGATGTGATCCAAAGAACACACTTACTTGGAAGTACGTTCCATTTAAATTAGTGGAATTCCAAGTAAATGTGTTTTTTATTGGGGTGAAAATCGAAGAGCACCAGTGTAGGTTTCAGGCCATTGTAATATACTGCAGCTTTAGTTATTATTGCATGCAGTTATGGCATTACAACAAGAAAATTATGACAAACTTTCTAGCCAATACTGGATTGCATTGAAACTTTGCATGTAATTATCTGCATGTCCAGCAGGCGTAAATCACCATATTGCATCATTATTTGTTTAGATTGATTGTAAGACATTTCATGTGGTACATTTACTGGGAAATTCTTTCATGAAATTCAAGTGTGTGATTGTGAAAATTCAAGAATCTGCACATTGGACTGTTAATACTTCAGTAAAATCTTGCTAAATTAAAACTATCATTCCCCTGAGCTAATTTAAGTTCATACTTAGTAACATTCATAAGTGCAGCCTAATCATTGGTTTACTTGAAAATAAACCTCTCTGTCATCAATGGGACCTAAGTAATTATGCATTGAATTGCAGCAGCCTTGCGAAGAAGTGCACAGAACATACTATTTTATTTATTTTATTTAAAACATTTCTTGGCCACCTTTCATGGAAGAAGCCCTCCCAAGGTGGCTTACAGCAGTAAAATATATAAAAACAGTTAAAATACTAGCCTGTGTTTGTAGGAAACACTCTTGAAGGTAGCTTACAGTCCTGAGAATCCAGTAGTTAAGCAAATTAAGGTGCAATCCGATGCATATTTAGACAGAAAAAAGGCCTACAACTCCCAGCATTCCCCAGCCAGCATGGTGGGCTGGGGCATGCTGGGAATTGTAGGTGATTTTTCTGTCTAAACATGCATGGGATTATGTTCTTAAATGGGTATCTTATTGCATGTTAAGTGTGTCATGTGTAGGTGTAATTGGAACCAGTAGTTCCAACTCAGTTAACATACCTTCTTTTTTTACTACTTTATTTTGTGATAGTGTTCTAAACCAAATTAAAGAAAATATAGCACAGTGCTTGTATGAAATGGGCCAAGGCAATACGGAGTTGCTGTAAAGGCTTTTTCAAGTTATACAAGCCACTTGGGCATGAGTGCTTAAATTATATCAGGTACTCTGACTGATTATTAAATTTATGGTCCATGGCACACTAGTTAAACTTTGAAGCCATAATGAAAAGAGGGAAAGTAGTTTTCTAGATTAGGGATGGGGACCTCCATATGCTGCTAGACTGCAACTCCCATCATCCATGACCATTAGCCATGCTGGAGAGGACTGATGGGAGTTAGAGTCCAACAACTACTGGAGGGTCACAGGTTTCCTACCCCCCTTTTCTGGATCAAGCAGTGGTAAGCATTTAATTAAAACTGAAGTCTCTTTGCACTTAAGGCCAAACTAGACATTAGTTTAATAGTGGTGATAAGTTTTTTAAAAAATGAATACTATGCATGGGGTGGTGGTGGTTACTACTTGGGACTGCAACATGTAGAGAGGAAAGTTTAATCCCTCCCTCCCAAGCTATGATTCTAATGAAAATCCCCCTATGCTGTAGTTAGTGTTCAGGGGGAAAAGGCTCCTTGGTGCCAGTGGGATCTCTTTTTCTTAGTACTAACTGTGGTGTGTGTGGGGGGTGGGGGGGTTGTGTGTGATTTTTGTCGAGATTGCAGCTGGAGGAGCGAAGAATTCAACCTCTCCTCCCTGCACACCCTGGTCCCAAGGAGAATCAGCCACCCTCCCCCAATACCTACTATTAAATTTAAAATTAACCCAGACATACTCTCTAACCACCTAGTAAAGTAACATCTGGTTTGGCTTATAGATGCAGCTATATTAACCGTGTGGGGTGATGACATTGGTGGGTATCTTGCTGGCCACTACTGAAAAGAGTGCTTGGTTAGATGGATCTTTGATTCAAACTAGGAAAGCTGTTCTTACCATCTTAGTGACTAGGAATTCTTTGTGTTGCTCATGCTCTCAATTCCTTATAAATTAGTGTGCTATTATATAGGATTAGATTTTGCATTGTGGCATCCATATAGAGAGTTGCTTGAAAGGCGCTCCCATGTTCTATGGTAGCTGCTGCACATGACAGCCTTAATTAATGAGAATTACTTTTAATGTAGACTTACTAAATAATGGTGTCTTGACTGACCCAGTGACACAGAACAGAGCTAGTGCACTGAAGTACAGAAAAAGTTGCTTTAATTCTCCAGCAGCCTGCTACACCACATTACAGCTGTTAATAAACAAAAATGGATGATCCAGAGAGGACAAACATGTAAGAGTAGTGATCCTTGCTTCCACAAATGTTAAGAACTGCTGCTCAGTAAGAATACAAAATCGTGGTAACCATGGACAGTGGAGAGTGGAGAATGCAATCTTAACCAATAATGGATGTTCACTTTTATCCATTTTCTAGTGTGCACCAACATACTATTATGGGATGAATTCTCCCTTTGATTAGGTATTACAGTTCTGGCTCTGAGATTTATACATATAAATGGTTAAATAAAATGTAGACTTGAAATTTATTTTATTTGTCCATACTATCTTTCTTGCTCCTTTAGTTTTAAGTATTAATGCTAAGCAGCCAGCATATCACACATTTAATTTCAAAATCACTAATTAAAATATTAATTGTGCAATAAGCATAAAGGATATAAAGAATCAAATAGTTAAAAAAATGTATAAACAAGATTGCTAACTCAGAGGTCCAAACCATGTATGAATTTTTTCTGTAGGTTTAAATATCCCTGCATTGAGCAGGGGGTTGGACTCGATGGCCTTGTAGGCCCCTTCCAACCCTACTATTCTATGATTCTATGATTCTATGAATACCATTCCCTTTTCTTAAGTTCTAGCAAATGGCTTGCCACTTAAATGGCTTGCCACTTTATCAATTTGTAATCTCAAACTATAGCCAATAGATACTTTTGTCTTAATGAAGCCTATTCTCTGTCTGCATGTACTTTGTAATCTCTAGATTTACAGCTTGAAATAACAGCCTTAGGTGTAGTTAATAAAGACATAGCAATTGGAGGTAAGCAACAATTGTTAGCCATTTGCCCCTCGAAAAATACTGCCTTTCAATATTAAAATAGTTATCTCGTTGCTTGTATTGCTCATTTATTCAGTTATTATTTTATAAGTTTTGCAGTGTTCAGTGCAGTCCAGAATAAGTTTCCAAAAAAGACTGGACTAGTTTAGAGTTTGTTCTAAGGTATGCTGGAGGACTCTTCTTGTTATTCTTTGTATTGAGGCTATGGAAGGGTCTGGATAGCTATACAGAACAGGCGATAAAAAATAAGGTGGAAGGAAAAGGTTTTCTCGTTTTTTGCAGCTAATTTAGAGGAAAGAGTTGGAATTTCAATTATGTTCATGGCTTGGTCAGTATCGCCATCAGTATTGGATGGTGGTATAGTTAAGATGCTGTTAAATAACTGAAGAATTCCAGTGATGTTTTGGGGGCGGGGTGGTGATGGGGAGCCATTTATACATGGTTTTTAGCTTCTAAATATTATGGAAAGCTGTGAAAAAATAAAATATATTCTATATTCTGAATACTATTGTATACAGTAGAATGGTTAAGTGTACCAATACTAATATTTATTAGTGAAACTTATATTACCTAAATATGATAGGCTATAAATATTGGTGTTTATACTACTGTTCATGCTGCTGTATTGTCTTACAGCTCTTTATTTTTCCCCATGGGAATGAATGGTAGCCATTCACTTATATAAGAAAAAACTGGAGTGTTTGCATGCCCCTAGTGACCAAACTGACTGGGGTAAGGGACAAGTTTCTTCCCTCCTATACTACAGGCTGTGTCCTAGATTGTAGGTCATTTACTTGGTCCCACAGAAGTTGTTGCATACATTTTCCTTGGGTTTAGTTTATTAGTCAGACTGCAAAGTGCTGAAAATTAGCAGTTTTATATGCGCATGTGTCAGTATCACTATAGATGCGTGATAGAACAACTCTGCTCTTCATGCCCTAAAGCTACAGGTACATGAGCACCTTCTTCTGTGTTTCACTCAATTTAATAATACTGATTACTCAATTTAATAATACTGCAAATAAATGGTTATATGTACAGCAACCACTAATCCTTGATTTCTTTAAACATAGATCACCTTCCCCTGTGTTTCTGTTCACTCAATCTGATAACTGCCTTTTCTCAGTTCTTCAACTTATGATTTCTGTCTGAACATTTAAGAGTGATGTATTGACATGGAGTTTGATCCAGACTGAGTCATGCTTAGAGTAGACCCATTGAAATTAATAGAACTAAGTTAGTCATAACTGACATGACCATTGATTTCATTGGGTCTACTCTAAGTATGACTAAGTCTGGATCAAACCATAATCCAACTATTAGATAATGCAGTCTTCTGTATTTGAAGGTTTTAATGTAACAATTGCAAATTGAGTTATACACATTAAAATTCTCCTTCTTAACTAGCCAACAGGCAAAAGTATTGTTTTAATTGGTTCTGAGGCATCTTCATGTTTAGACACTGTTTTAAATGATTCAGTCAAGCCCTGATCATGGGTTGCATTATGCATCCTGAAATTTCTCTTCTCCTTCACTGTCTGGGAAATCTCTATGTGTACAGTGGTGATTTTGGGGATGACTCATTTCCTGACATAAAATGATGGGGATAGTTCCTCTGTATACAGAGCTCCACAGGTCTCCAGTATGCATATAGAGTTTTGGATCAGGGTCCTAATTTAAAATACTAGTTGGGAAGAGTGTTCTATTTGATCATAATATAACTAAATTGCTTAATGATGACTCTTCGGAAGTCTGTTGGTTGGTTAATATATAATTGGAGAAATGACAAGCCTGTAAAATACAACTCAAAAAGCAATATTAAGAACAGAATTAAACATGCTTTTATTTATTTAATTTACAACATTTGTATACCGCTCCACATCTAAACAGATTCCAGAGTGGTGAACAAGAGATAAAATGAACAAAAGATAAAAAAGAATGAAACATGATATTAAAATTATTCTTTAAAAAATAGAGTGCCAATAAAACCAAGACTGGTTAAGCAAGGAAGGTTTCCTGGAAAATAACTGTTTTCAGGAGGTGCCGAAAACAACCCAGTGTTGGCACCTGCCTGACCTCCACTAGTAACTCAAAACCACAACTAGTAACTCAAAACACTAGTAACTCAAAACACTAGTAACTCAAAACAGTTACTAGTTACTCCACTAGTAACTTTAAAACATATTTTGTAAGTTGCTGAGATCCAGTTGCATGCTGATGAAATGTTACTATAAATAAAATGAGATCCTATCCTCTTATTAAATATTGACATATATCTCTTTAACAAATGTGCATGAGTGATGTGCCTATCATTAGATTGTCTCTGTCTTAAAATACTTTGTGTTCATAGACATGCATTTGTATATACACAGTAGTGTGCATATTCACATAAATATACATGCAAGCATGCACACTATAAGTGTATATATGTATATATTATGTTTGTGAAGTTACATATTGCATGGTACATTTGCAGACAGATGAATTGCTCTTAAAATTTCATAAGTAAACTTTGAGAGATTCCACAAACTGGAAAATTAGACCTGAGCCAAAAGAAAACTTGGAGAGAACAAGAACTGCCTTGTGTTACACCTACAAATAGGGGGAAATATCTTTAATTATTGCCATAGGGCAAAACAACCCCTACAATATTTGGTTTCTTGTTACCTTAACTTTACTTCATTTTTTAAAAAAAATTAAAGGGAAAAGCTAGTTATGGCTACATTGTCTGACAAAGGTGTAGTGGCTTAGTTTATATATTAAGATTTCCATTGGAAAGAAGAGTTCATGTACTACAAGCTAAATCCAGGTGTAGGGCTTTGCTTTTAAAAGATGCTTCTCAGCATCTTTATCAGTGTACTTAAAATGGTATCTGAAGGTGCTGTGGGGGGAAAATGTTTCTTCTTCTGGAACTTAAAGACAAGAAAATTCTGAATTTGATAAAAGCTGAAATAAGTTTGCTTTGATTATATGCTCAAACTTTTGTTTACTGTGTTTATTCTGCTAACAGTATCAAACCCGTGAAAGCCTTTTTTGCAGTTAAGGAGTTGGGTGGGGAGAGAACCAAACATTTCTGTACTCTTGCATTAAGCATCTTTCTCCTCCCTTAAATGTAGGGGAGAAATGCAAAACTTGTTTCAGTTTAACTGTCTTAACCATACAACGATGATCAGTACAGCATCCCATAACTAATGCTGACCCACTTTCCCAAAGCAACATTCACTGTGCATTTAAAAGGTTTTTGTGGTTTAAATGTTGTTACGTATTTTACAGCATTAGGATCTATGGAATATTTTGACAACTGCAACAGTTCAATGAAGTTGGTAATTTCTTCTTTTAATTATTTTTCATTGAACAGATTTGGAGTTACACTTTTAAAAAAGCTTGTTTTTCTAATAACTTTCACACAATGCTTAACCTTTTTAGCATATTTCTTAAATAGTCATTGACTCTATGGGTAGCAGCATTTTGACTTTATTGGTGCTTAACATTGACACAACAGTGTGGTATTCTTTCAGCTGGTGATCATACATGTATGACTGCACATCACTAGATGAGCTGGTGCGTGTGGCTTCAACAGATTATCTGCAACACCCTAATCTAGAATGAGAAATGAGGCTGGCTTTATGCATTTCACTGAGTAGAATGTTGGTACATACAGGCTTCAGATTTTTTTCTTCCCCCTTATTCTAAACATAGTGCAAGTAATGTTTCTTGGATTGTTTTTGAGGCAATCTATTAGATGACAGAGCTAAATATAACATTAACCAGATGTTTCTGTGGCGTTAACTGAGGCTTATTAATTTGAAAGAGTCTGTTTTTATAATGGTAATTGAAACAAATACCTCTTTGAAAATGTCTAGGAGGTTAGTCTTTGGACACAGATAAAATTGCCAGATGGCCTTATTGGAAAGTACGCCACTGTAACCCTATAAAAAGCAGAGAATTTGCCTCATTTAAAGTACCTGACCTCCTTAGCACTTAATAGCTATGTTTCCATAGTATTAAGTATTTTTGAAAATTTGTTCTGGTGGCCATAGTTGTTCCTGAAAATAAGATGCTACATGTGGAAAGAAACACACATCAATTAAGATTTTTTTTTTTACTAAAGGAAATATCCTTTTCAATATCCAGATGTCCAAGTAAGTGTAACAAGATTTAGATTCTGTGCCCAGAACCCGAAGTGGTGTGAGGAGAGATGTGTATAGGCAGTAGGGCTCTTTCCCATTTTTGGATAGAAAGCTGTTTCTCCCTGTATAGTTTAAGCAGACTAACTGCTTGGCTCAGATTCCCTAGATATGCGTGTTTGTGTGTGTGCGTGCGCGCGCGCGCACACACACACACACACACACGACTCTAGACTTTGTAAATTTGCTATAGGATATACCAGTATAACCACATTGCAATTGGAATTTGTAGAGTTACCTTTATGCAGTCCCTGGAGTTTCAAAAGCAGGGTGTGATGCTGAACTAGAAGTGTGTGAGTGTGTGAGGGAGGACGCATAAAGATTGTGTCCAGTTCCTTAAGTTCCACTGATTCCAAACTGGACATTACTAAATATTTGTCAGTTCAACAGATTCCTTAAAATGTAGGATTTTATGAACTAGCTGTGAACACTATTTTTGCTATCACAGTTTTTGTTACACTGGAGAGCATTAATGGCTTGGATACAAAGATGCTTATGGGCACAGACAAGATTTCCCAAGTGTATATTCGGGCTTCCCTGATAGCTCTTTATTATAGTGTGTTGGAGTCATTTCCTGAGTTTTGAGAACAGCTTTTTCAGGTAGCAGGAAGGATATACAAGAAGTGAAAAGTCCCAGCAGGGCTCTTTGATCCTAGCCAATTTTTTTTCATGCAGTTGTCTTTTTAGCAGTGGTAACACTCTTCAACTGAATTGTTTGAATGCTGCCTCACAAAATAATTAGCAATAACATTGAATATGTTAGTAACTAGCAAAATACAAAATACAGCCTTGGACTACAAAATTGGAAAGTTAACGTATCCACTGATTACAATAAATTGCAAGTGAATTTCCCAGGCACTAGTTTATAATTAAGTAGAGAGCATTTAAAATAAAGCTAGCCTTATTTAATGTTCAGTTCTGTTCCCTGCACGTTGGTAACTTTTAAATTGAATTTTTCTGTAGTATTCTTTCAAGTTTTATTAAAACAATTTAGAAACCTATCTTTAGGAATTTACACTAATAAAACAATTGTTAATATTAAATAGCAATATTTAATAGATATAGACTAAATTAAGTTAGAACTAAAGCTTTTCTTGTATTAACAAAATTTGTAAATATGTCTTGTTTCCTTTCAGCAAGGAGCAAATAACGCTGAGAAATTTGACTATGTAAGTGAGCATTACAATATTTCAACATTATTTCCTGTACTTACATTTGAAAGTGCAGGTTAAGATTTGTTGCTGTGTTCCACATTTTTTCCTTCACTTGTGATTGTGAACTGGCATTCAAAAACTATTGGCTTAGAATGGGGTTGAATACTTAAGCACATAACCACTACTAGCTGTGTGGTGCAACTTAAAGGCTCGGTTCATAGTTAATGCTAAACCATAGTTTAGCACTATGGGGGCAAGCCTCAGGCTCACATGCTCACCTCTTCTTCTCCAACACAGTGAGGAGAAGATTAGAAGTATCTGCTTTCCAGTTTAAAGTAACTGCAGCCTGTAATTACACCTGAACTGTGGTTCTTTTTAAAACTATGGGTTTTAAAAAACAAGCCAGGATAATTAACCACAGTTAATTATTTAATTAAGTTAAATTAATAATAATTATTAATTATTATTTAATAAGATTTTGCTTATTTGTTTAAACTAACCACAGTTCCTGGTTCAGACATCATAAACTACAACCTAGAAGTGAATGCTTCCAATCTCCTCCTCATAGCTATGCTTGCTCCCATAGCATCAAACTATGATTCAGCATTGCATCCGAACCCATCCAGTGACTTGTGTTATGGGATCCTTTATTGCACATTTTGAAAAAGTTCTGATGTTCCTTTAATAGGTGATGCACTTCATGAATAAGATGGCTGGAAATGAGTATGTTGGGTTCAGTAATGCCACGTAAGTATGTTTCTCAGTTTAAAAATGTCCTTATTTTTAATTATAACACCATGAGCTAGGTTATAATGGGTTCAAGTCAGTGGTTTTCAGATTTTGATATATTAGCCAAATCAACAACTTACGATTGCCATCAACCAACTCCTCCTTTCTCTGAGTACTGTGGCATGTGCAGAGAATGTAGGGAAGGGAGCTTTATTTGCCCTTATGCTGGACTTTTGTAGAAGTTTCAAGCAGCATCTTGTTTGTGCTGCCCCCTCCAAAATCCCAATGAGAGAGAAATCACGCACGCGTGCACGCACGCACACACAGAGCTTACTTTAAGAGGAAAGAAAGGGTTGTTCCTTTCTGTGTAGGGTTTTGCAGGAAGCAGCAGCAAAGCTTGGTTTTCTGCAAAAGCCAAACCTGAAGTACAGAGGCTAGCCTTTGTATTTTCTCCGTTTTCTATGGAGGGAAAGCAAGGTGGTTTTTCTTCTGTGAGGAGTTGGGCTTCTGGAGAACATACCACCACTAGCACCTTGCTGTTGCCTCCTGCAATAACTGAACAGGAAGGGAAAGTGGCTACCACTGTTTTCCTCCCATCAGGTTTTGCAGGGAGCAGCAGTGAGAGGCTGTGGTGCTTTTTCTCATAGCTAAACGTGCCAGTGAGAGAGCATCTTTCCTTTTCTCCCTGGGGAATGGAGAGGGTTTTACAGCAAGAACAGCTTATGTCGGTGAAAGCACAGCAGAGCTCACTAGACAGGCGAAGGAAACTTGCCACTGGCAAGGAGACAAGTGGGTTTGTGGAATCCTGGCTTAACTACAGGATTCACAAAATCCTGGCACAAAATATCCCCCAAAAGGAACATTCTAAAATTCCATTGCTTCATCAACTTAGTTGCAGCCAACAAAAGTCAACCCAATTTAGAACACTTTACAATCTTTTGAAAGACATTTCAGCATTGGAGCATCTCCTATGGAAAGGGAGTGTTATTGCTGTGGCGCAGCCACTAAGAAAGTGATTGTCTGTGTCTTGTGCAGTCAGGAATTGGCTCCTGGGATTATTTGGACTGGCTCAGGAAAGAGGCTATTGGGTATGCTGAGCCCAAACTGTTAGTAGCTTTGTAAGTGGGGAGGGACAGACAGCACCTTGAATGCTGTTCCAAAGCAACATGAAGCCAGTACAAACTCTAGAGCACTTCTAGAATTTGCTTCCGGGGGGGCTTGTCAGGAAGCAGCCTCTGCTGTGTCCTCTGCCAGCTAAAGCCTGGCCTAGTTTCAAGTTACGAGGTAATTATAGCTTGTCACACCCTCTCCCAGTCCACATATGCAATGAAACAGAGTCTAGAAATGATTTATGTTATAAAATTGAGAATTGTGTGTTGCATTTGTGAAATTTTGAGCAAGGGCATGAGGGAAGTATTTTTTTGCCCTGACCTTTATTTGCCATGGCTGGAATCCAGAGCAGGGGTCACAGACACTTGAAATTTGGGCTGCAATCCTATACCCACTTACCTGGAAGTATGCCCCATCAGACTCTGAGTAGATATGTACAAGATTGCACTTTCTGTGCCTTTCTAGTTTCCTTATTTCGATTTTATTGGAAGCTTGTTCAAATCAGACATTGAAGAAATACCCGATGTTTTAAGGCCAGTAGTATTCCACAACACTAATTTGTTCTTTATTTAGAATAAATATTTTCCCATACTGAACAACAGTTCATGGCTTGCCAAACATCTATCTACTTAGAGAATTTATCTCTTAAAGAAGGTAGCACAGTTATCACCATTAACATAAAGTCAGCATATAGGTGTAGGATGATTTCATTTCTCTTACCTTGTTTTAAAAGTGGTAAGGGTGATGTTGAATTCCATTAAATGCTATAAGAAATTCAACTTCTCAGATTAATAACCATGTATGCACTCTTTCTAAATAAGTATTGTGGATTTGTTTTTAGAAATGTCCATCCTATATTTAAAAAAGCTTCATCCACACCAGAAGCTTACAGTATTGTTGGTAAGTGTCCAGTTCTCAATACACATTTCTTCCTTTTTTTTTGTAGGTTCCAGTCTGAAAGAGAGAGTGGAGACCGAAACTTTGCAATAGGCTACTACCTGAAAGAGAAAAAGGTATGTTTTTGGTTTACATTGCCACCACTTCTTTAAATTTACATACTATCTACTAAAAAACTACACAGAACAATCTTTCACTTCATAGTGATTCTAAAAAGTGGTACAATGCTGATTCACTAAGGGGTACACACAGACATACAGTAAAATAGCAGTTTCTGTTCCTTGAAAGCTCACTTCATTCACTTGCTAATTTTGTGTGCCACTTTTCCCATGTGCCCAAAGCCCTTAACAACATATCAGATGAACTGCAATAGCAATATATACGACAATTCACTTGCACTTGCCATGTTCTGGTCAGATGTACCTAGTCCTCTCCAGGAATGAGCTCAGAGACTGCCTGTTCTACTGGGTTGCAGCAAGTTACCTCTGCACAGTGCTGATTGGCTGTTGGCTGTGATCTTATGATGCCACCTCCTCCCTATCCGCAAAGCAGTCTTAAAAGTGTACACTTACAATCAATGTATTTAAGGTGCAAATCCAATGTTAAATTGAATAGACATAGTTTATATAATGTTTTTTTAAAAATTGTATGTTTTTTTTAAACGGGGGTGGAGGCAGAATCGAGGAGGAGTGGCAAAATTGATCCTGAATTGGTACTGGTATCACTTGTGTGTCTTTTACAAAGCAAAGTGTACATGGCAAGTGCAAGTGAATTACAAAGCAAAGGTGGGAGGAGAGCAGGCATACACCAAGGGGAACAAAAATCTGTGACAACTGCTGCTTTGTGTGCGTGTATGTGCGCGCGCACACATACATACGCATCTAACATCAATAAGAATATATTCCACTAGTTTCAGTGAGACACCTTCTGAAAACACTGTCATAGACTCCTATTAAAGTAAAGCCAGTTGTCTTACTTGTGGTATGATTGGGAACTTCTAACCTGCTTGGAGGGCCAGGTATGATACAGAAGCAACTGCTTGGGGGTGGAGGAAGGCAGCAACACCACCTGGTTCAGGTGGTGGAGGGGAAGCACTAAAGCAAACAAATGGGACAAGAAACGTCAACCTTCTCATCACACATATCCCCAAGCCTCCACCAAGCCTCTTCATGGCCTTTCGTTGGTGTTACGTAAAAGTAACTGCTCAGAAATGCACTTCAGATTCTGCGGTTTGGAATATAAATAGCTGAAGAGGCTGACACACAAATATAGAGTTAAATATTTGACAGATAAGTCTTGGAGTTTACTTCTAAAGAGTGTTCATTCTGTTCTTCGCAATCTTTACCTGAGCACTGGCAACAGCTCAAATGATTGTTTTCTTCACTATCCCAAGAACTTTAGTTCAGATGTGGTAGTTTCTTTAGTGTGTCATGGTATATTAAAATCCGCTACTATTTTCCAGTGTTTTCCAGAAGGTACAGATATGGTTGGCATATTGGACTTCTACTTCCAGGTAACTAATTAGTTTTCATCACATCTGTAGTCCTCAAAGGGAAAACGTAAAAAGCTAAGAAATAATAGGGCAACTATAATGTTAGCCAAAACCTCAAAACTGGGATCATAAATTAACCATAGTATAATGCTACTTATTTATACATGCATATTTTGCAAAGGCAATAACTCATGAGATTGGGTGTATAATTTTATCAAGATCTACTGCAGCACTAGTGAATCATAAAATCAATCAGTGGGCCTGTTTGCATGACATGACAGCCCACCTGTGTTGGGGGCTGCCATTTTGAATATGCAACCTCCACTCAGAGGTGGTTCTGTTGTGCGAACCTGGCGAACATTGGTTATGTAGGGTTAAACAACCCTCACAGAACCCATAGGCTGTTTTAGGGTTATGCGAGGGTTGTTTAACCCTCGCATAACCTCCACTCCCCAGGTTTGCATGACATGGCAACGCCTGGGTGGGAGTTGCATATGCAGCCTGGTGTCCATGGGTGCCATGGCTTGTCGTGGATTAAATAACCCATGACACCCAGTCAGTATATCAGCTGAATGTGTTTCAACTTTTGATCTTCACTAGCAACTTTTATCTAACAACTAAAGTCAAATGGTATATTTAGAGTACATTTGGGAATCAACACAAAGAGCATCCAGCTTATTTCCAAGGTCTTCCCTAAATTCTTCACTGTTAAGATTAGCCTCTTTCTGACTTCCGTAGGCTGCACAGATAACCAGCATATATCTATACGCATTTGTAAATACAGGAAACTAAGTAAAATTATTGTTGCATTTCATTGAAGCTCTGCAGCACAATTGAACTTAAGTAATGCAAATATATTCTTTAATTTACTGAATTTGCAACTGTGTATGGATACATGGTGGTTATATGTGTAATCTATGGAAATTAGAATGAGCTGTTTTAAGAGTAGAGGGTTCATACTGGAGTGCTTTGAAATATGTTTGAATAATTGTATACATGCTGGAATGACTGAAATGATTGAAATGGATTCAGTTAGTGTATAGATGTTTTATAATTTGATAATGTAGCAATAGCAATCTTAAGGAGACCGTTGAAAGTACATGAATAATCTGCTTGCTGCTCATTTCATTAAGACAGTTAAAAACTGCATGTGTACATTTTAATAGTTGTGAGGGTTGTGGCATCTTTTCACAGGTTACTTTTGTCTTTTGTCTTTTTGTCTTTGGATCTAAAGCATGATGTACTTCTACTCAAGGGGGCAGAGTCTTTTCTTCCCTCCCCAACCCCCATGGCACATCCTATGCTGTCCTGGAGGCAGGGTGGATAAAAATGCTTTTTAAAAACAACAAAAAAGCAGATTTTAATGGGTTTTATATTTAAATCAGATTTATTTTTGATTTTTTAAAAATCATATACCTAAACCCTAAATTTTCCTCATTTAAAAAATAACATACTTACTATTAAATATCTTCAAAAGTATGCTAAACCTACACTTATAGTCTTATAACAATGAATTAATGGCTCTGTCACACTCACAAACATTGTATTACACGGGCATTCATTTCAGTTTTTCATCTCATGAAAATGGCTCTGTCCAGCCTATCAGCTCTTGCTTCTTGCAAGTACTGGAATTTCACATGCGCAAAAGCACAGACTGGATAGGATTGTTCTGTGGTTATGTGGCAGTGGAGCTGGGCCAAGCAAGGCAAAGGAGTTAAGACAGAAAGACACTATAGCAATGTGGATAAAAATCTATGGTTTTTTAAAAAAATACATCAGAAAAATCACATTTTAAAAATTTATATTTGATGTTTTGATTATTTTAAAAATGTCAATACTAAGTTTCTCTTAAATAATAACTGGAGGTTAACATTAAATCTAAATATAGGCATGTTAGCTGTACAGTTAATCTCTAGACTGGATCAACACCTACTGGAATGAGGTGTTTCTATGGAAATTGAGAACCAATATAATTTCTCAAATAACAGTATTTGCACTCTATCTACCAATATAGGCAGTTCATTTTCACCTGATGAAAGAAAACTTTTATGCTCTGTCCAGTAACTATCAAATTTTGCTTTGACCTATCAGCCATGGGCATTTCATGTTTGTCTGCTATTTTTGTTTTTGTGAGGGTGAGGCTGGGCCATGACAGAGTGAAGCAGAAACGAGCAACACTGGAAAGAAAAAGAGAAGACAAAATTGTCCAGTGTGCCACCTGTTGTGTTCCCATACTTAGGCTGTAATCCTATAACCACTTGCCTGGGATTCTGCCCCATTGAACTCAGTGACTGGGTTCAGATGACACACTGCAACTTGTCTTGGTTCATTTACCAGGCATATCCAGCCCCTGCTTGGGGGTTGTCATGTCATGCGAACCCAGCAAGCATGGGAACCCTAAAATAGTCCATGTGTTATGCTAGGGCTGTTAACCCTCACATAACCCATGCTTAGTGAGTTCATACAACATGGCAACCCCCAAGTGGGGGGGATGCATATCCAAATCGGTGGCAGCACTTGCCCCATATGCACCAGAGCGTCACTGTGGGTTAAATAACCCACAGTTGGCTGTTGTGGGAACAATTTATGAACTTATTTCAGAGCAGACATGTATGGGACTGTACTGGTGACCTCAGACTGTTACGAGTGCTGGTTATAAGACCCTATATGGGAATATTTTAGAAGTATTCTCTCTATAGGTAAACAAAGTAAAGGAAAGCCTGTACAATATATACAGCGAGACAAAGAGATGCAAAGACTGCTTGTAAGAAGGAAGTAGTGTCAGTAATTATTTAGTTGTACATTAACATGGTTTAAGGGTCGAATTTAACTATTATTCAGGAAATACAGGAAAAAATTTCAATGGGAAATTAGATTTAAATCAACTTTTCGGGGTTTGATTTAAATAATAGTTTAAAGTCAGTCCACCCTGCCTTGAGGGTCCCCTGATCTCAGAGTGGCTTTTCAAGAAGTTCATGGGGCTGCAAGGGGTGGAAAAGGCTCCATTGCATGAGCAGTCTTCCACTTGCACAGCTTTGGATCCAGTCCTTTGTTTTTAGCAAGTATATTTATGAAAAGGATAAGCTTCCGGTTGAATATGCTTTAAGCAATCTGCATTTCTCTGCCTGTTCTTAATGGGAAATGTGCAGTTGACAGAAACCTTTGACTGAATATTTACATCTGCTTTCAGTGATCATATGATATGCTGTGAAGCTGGTGTAGTTTTCTAGTACTGTGCTGGAGCAGAAATGGTTCACCATACCCTACATAGCTTTTCATTGGCATGACATAAGATTAACCTGTTAAGTAGAAAATCAGCATACTTTCTGATCCCACAAAAAGTAGCTGATTAGAACTTGAGATATTTTTAGCAATTTTGTTTAAAATAACATTAAATGGTTTTAGTGATTAATATGAATTGTCATGTTTCTGCCATAAGATTGGCTTGTTCTGTAGTATGGTATACCTCCATAATGATTGAATGATGCATTTTGGTTATAAAGAACAGTCATTAAATCAGAGCAATTTGCAGTATTGTGCTGACTAGAAAATAAGACTGGGGAAAATCTCATCTTCCAGCTGGCTTGCAACTTAATATCTGAACATTTAAACCATAATAATAACATTGTCTGTCTTGCTCATTAAAATACTTGCCTACCATTAGTTTGAGAACTAGGGATACGTGATATGTTCCCTAAGATATGTCTTCCTTTCCATATCTGCTGGCAAATTTTTATGCTAACATTGTTCACAGAGGTGTTACGGTAGTCTATAGTCAGATCCAGTTTTTGCAAAGCAGCCTTTTTATTTACTTATACCAGCCTCCCTCAGTCTGGTGCCCTCCACAACTCCCAGCATTCCTGACCATTGTCCATGCCGGCTGGGGCTGATGGGAGACCAAAATATCTGGGGGTCACCAGATTGGGGGAAGCTGACTTGTACAGTACACGACTAGTGTGTAATAGTTTCTAAATGTTCTCCCCCTTTCTTCCTACCTTTCTCTCTCTCAAGCTGTGCTCCATAGAAGTGACTTGTGAATCTGCTAGTGTAATGGCAGCAACATTAGCTAATGGAGGGTTTTGCCCAATCACCGGTGAGAGGGTGCTGAGTCCTGAAGCAGTTCGGAACACTCTAAGTTTAATGCATTCCTGTGGCATGTATGACTTCTCAGGACAGTTTGCCTTCCATGTAAGTACCTTTCTCAAACTAGCATTTGAGAAAGAGATCTGTTATAAGAAATATACAATCAGTTGATGTTATTGTATATAGCCATAGATTCTTACAAGGAAATATTCAAAGCTAAATGCTACAAATTCAGTTTGTAGAGCAGCAGATGCTAGTTTTTTTACCTAAAAAATTATGATCACCACTGTGTCACAGAGGCCAGTTAGACCTCTAAAGACAAACCAGAAGAACCCCAAGTTCTGTGAGGCCACCAGCTATATAATATATGTAGTTTAGGTGGATCCTCAAAAGAGAGTATAATGTTTAATTGCCAACAGCTATGCCTTGAGATATGCCCAGACTCTTTTATGACAGCGCTTCTCAAATAGTAGAGCAATTGATGCGCCACACAGTTGCTTTGAGTTCAGCTGCTGTTCACAGGGCTATATATTACCTCCTTTGGAACTATGTCTCTAAGAGAGATAGTTAAGCTTCCCTTTTGCATTGTCATCCCTTCAATCCTCAATGTGATTTTCTCCTTACCCTAGTAATAAGTAAGTGGGCATCCACAGATGGACAGTTCATCTCTTCCCTTCTTCCAAAGGGTTTGCTTGCTCTGTCAGTGCTGAAAACCTAAATGGTTTTTCACCTTTCTTTGACTTAATTATGTGTATGGGCACATTAGGAAGACGCAGTAAGCATTTGTGGGAGGACAGATTGTTGTCTTCAGCTCAATTCATAGCTTACTTCTTAACATCAGTGTTAATGGTCCTGCACTTTATTAGTGCTGTCATAGCAGTAGGAGTGCTGCCTCCTTGACAGTAGGACTGCTGCTGTTGTAGATATCCACTGAACACCATTTAAATATTTAAACTGGAGCATTCTTGTTTTTCCATTTAATATAGGTTGGTCTCCCAGCAAAATCAGGAGTTGCTGGTGGCATTCTCCTGGTTGTTCCTAATGTTATGGGCATGATGTGCTGGTCACCACCTCTTGACAAGATGGGCAATAGCGTTAAGGGGATCCACTTCTGTCATGTAAGCAAGGCTCTTCTCTTGATTATTGCCTTTTTTTTTTAACTACCACTTGCTGGTCTGCATCAGAATTACTGTAGTCATCCTGCTTGTACTCCCTCCTCAAGTTTGCTAATTGCTAATCTCAGTGATGGGTGGAGAATGTTGAACTTGAATTTCAAAAATTACAATTTTGCAGGTATTTGGAAATAGTGATCTGGAACAATTTTTGTGGATGCACAGATCATAGAATAGTAGGGTTGGAAGGGGCCTACAAGGCCATCGAGTCCAACCCCAAGATGAGCAGTGGTTCTTATACTTCCATTATTAGGGTTGAGTCAGATGAGAGGTGAACATTTTCATTGAAAAAGGCAGTGTTCAGGGCCCCAAGAAGCTTGCTCATCTTTCTTGTGCTGGCAGGCACACAGCTGTTCACTGCCCCAATTGGCTGCAGCTCAGATGTCATTAAAAAACCCCCGCTGCTTCCCTAATTGTGTTGCTAGAAAGCAAATTGCCAATATTCTGTCATGATGTCACTAGGAAGAAGGCTGAGTATTAAAAAAGGTGCTGGAGCTGCAGCCAGTCAGCACCACAAAGAGATGCGGGTGTATTTTCTAGGTGGAAAAAGTGTTCACAAAGTGCACACACCTATTTTCAGCTCAGCCCTACTAGTACTGTTGGTTGCTTTGGCTGCCAAAAAATGTAGATTCGTTTGATTCACCTATGAATCCATACATTTTAAATTGTATTTCAAAGCAATTTTAGAATTTTCTTCTAAAATTCGAATTAACAAGGGGGCGCTTCTTACAGGTTCTGAAGTTAGCTGTATGTAATTAGGTAATACCAGACTATAGATCAGCGTTCCCCAACCTGGTACCCTGGTTTGGACTTCAACTCCTATCAGCCCCAGCCACCAGGACCAGTGGTCAGGGATGATGGGAGTTGTAGTCCAAAATGTCTCAAGGGCACCAGGTTGGGAAAGGTTGCTATAGCAAAGCAAATACTAAGCAAAACATAGTAGTTTATAAATTGTGTTGGTATATATGGCTATTTAGAACAGTGTTATGTTCTGACCATTACAGGAATTGGTTTCTTTGTGCAATTTCCATAATTATGATAATTTGAGGCACTTTGCAAAGAAGCTTGATCCTCGCAGGGAAGGTGGTGATCAGAGGGTAAGTTGAAGGTATTTTATAATATTTGTGTGTAATGTGTATATTAGGTTTCTTACTTTCCAAATAAGATTGCTCAATGACATGTATTGCATCAATACTTTAACTTCTGAGTATTCCAATACAATTTATACCAGATACGTCATAACTGGAACTTAATGCCAGATGCTGAGCATATATTGTTTTAATCACTGCCTTTTGCTGTTCTGCTTACTTTACTAGTCACTTGGCATGTGGCAGCACACCAGTCATTGTTTAGCATATCTGTTTTTGGTCTTTTTAGACTAACTTCAAGCAAGGCTGGGAACAGTTCATTTATCACTTACAGATGGTCCTAAAGTCATCCTGGGCCAATTACTATGAAGTGAAATTGGCATGTTCAGCAACCTGTGTTCCAGTCTCTTTGTATCATAATGTGTTTGCTTCATAGGTGTGATATGAAAAAAACCATCACTGGGTAATTGGGGAACGTGGAATAAAAAAAATCAGTTATAGAAATATAGTGCAAATTACCAATTGTTTTTGGTAATAACTTTGGTCCAGAGACTGGCGAAGAAAAAGAGCCCCAATACTATTCTTGGTGCTCATTGTACAGTGTAGTGGTACATTAATTGGCTTTTGGCTACATTAATTGCTGGGAGATGTAGTACAAAGGATGGAGGCTTCCCAGTTAGTCTTCTAAATATACTAGCTGGGATTTAGAGTTCTGTATTCACACCCAAGCACTTTGGCCATCTTCCTCCTATGCATACAGCTCCTCTTAGATTGGGGAGTCTTTATTTTGATGAAGGACAGGGCAGGAGTCTACATTTTTTGGCTGGCCTTAGTAGCTAAGCCAAAAATTGTGTTCTCCCATTGTCACTAACCTTGTGTGAAAGGTTAGAGACAATTCCCAGCTCTCCTCAGCAGCTCCAAGTTTGGAGCTGGAAACGATGGCTGAGGCTTACTGGTTTGGCCCTGTATAGTCAAGGTGCTCCAAGTGCCTTAGCAATGCAGAGGCCAAACAACCCCAGCTCTTCCTGCCAGCCTTAAAGTTTGTGAGTTGGCAGGAATCGCCATGCAATTGTGGGGACAGTCACTGCCCATTTGGAGCTCCAAGGTGAGGTGAAAGACTGGGTCTCATCACACTCCCTACAGTGAACTACAGTTTGAAAGCCTGGGTTTGGGAGGTAGTATCTGAAGCAGAAAGAGAGCCTCAGGAACCCTAGCATGGTGTGAAAGCTCCAGTGTGACCTTCTGAATATCACCAATATATCCTATTGTGAATGAAGTGGTTTGGGGAACGGTCCTCCTTCCAAATTACACAAATCCCTTACTGTATCTCCAAACTGAAAAGTGTGTTAAAACGCAGTATGAAGAGGTAGGGGATGGTGATAGCTGACTGCCTGAAAATGCTAATTGCTAAATGTCAGTAATGCTAGAATGTTTCTCTTCACCGGTAATCTAATAAATAATGTATGTTGCTTGAACAACTAGCATTCCTTTGGACCATTGGACTATGAGAGTCTTCAGCACGAACTTGCATTAAAAGAGACTGTGTGGAAAAAAGTGTCACCCGAGTCAAATGAGGACATCTCCACTACTGTAGTGTATAGAATGGAAGGTCGGGGAGAGCAAAACTAAAGGAGTGGGCTCTAGTTTCAGAGAGTTTGTTTTCATCTTTAAACACGTTCCAGTTTCTCTAGATTGCACAGTTCCCAATATTTTAGTTTTGTTCTTTTGTTTTCAATGTTTTGTAAATAATGCTGGTGAAACCAAAAATTAGTATCTAATTTTATACAAATTGCTTTAATTGCTTTTTCAGAAAGCAAATGGAAACAAAACCTGACAATGTGTGTTGTCTAAACTTGCAGTTGTATCGTGCTTAAGGAATGAATTCAAAAGGCAATTCGTAGGGGCTGTGAAAACAATATAGCAATATTGCAATGCAGCAAAATACAAATGGTATTAACTATTAATAAAGAAAAATGAGTACAACAGATGTAGGAAATTTTAATTCCCAAATCATATATTTTTACAACTGGGTATTTCTTACTGTTGGCACGTCTTTCAGGGGCTTAAGCAGATAATTACATTATTTAAATTTGTTTTTTCCCCATGATCACTTTAATATATTGACCCTAAGCACTTGGAAGCTAGTTCTGTTACTTCCAATACAAGCAGGTATATGTAAAGTTAGTCATTCGACTTATGCTATGTGGCAAGTCTGAAAATGAATCAGGCTGACAAGGTTTTTGTATAAATGATTACATACCAATATGTAGAAGCCTGTCTTAATTTTACTTAAAAATATTAACGTACCACAGTATAGAAAAGTGTTTTATAGTACGCCCATGTAAGTCTTCTAAAATCAGTATATTAGAAAAGTGCTTGCATTGAGCCTTCAACTTCAGAAAGACTGTAACAATTGTTTAGACACTGAGGTTCAGATACATATTCTAGATTCTAGCAGAAACAAAGCCTAGGAGTGGTAAATGTGAATTTAAGAATGTTGGGAGGGTGGGGGAAGCAGCAGTAATGGTGTAACACAGCGGCTACATTAGCACACAATAAGCTAGGCTTCTGGAGAATCCTGGCTTAATGTTTATGAGCAGTGTGCTCATGCACGCTTCCTGATTGCTTCTGTTTGGCTTTTCCTGCAGGTGGGAGCGGCTAAACAAATCACAGACTTGACATCCATGATTTGTTTATCGTGATGTTTGAACTGGGAAATCAGGCTTGACTCTTCCCAAACAAGCCGGAGTCATAAGCCATGGTGTGTCCATGCTTTGTTTATCCACCCTCGCTTGCAGGAGAAGCCAAATGGGAGTGATTAGGCAGCATATACCAGCACACTGCTCAATCCTGATAAGCCAGGGTTACCCCGCAGCCCTGGCGTATTGTGATGTGCAAACTGGGCCAGTTGCTCCAACACTAGGGCCCTTTAGTGTTGTTGAAGGTTGTTTTTTCTGCAGATAGCCGGCAATGGGGTTAAGCGTTGCGTGGAACATCAGTTCTCAGTTTGGTGTTAAGAGGCACAGTTCCGTGCCTCCTTCTAGCATTAATAAGAAAAGAAAAAAGGGGGCGATGTCAGATACCTGGGCTATGTCCCCTGATGTCATCTGGTACATGGTGGGCCTGGTGGGGGCAACCTGCCCCCCCAAAACAGTTCTGCACCCCTGATATAGCTAATACTGAGCTAGATGGGCCAGTGGTCTGATCTCTGCACAGGGCAGCCTCCTATATTCCTATGTAATTAGCAGGACCCTTCCTCATGGCCATCATTCTTTTATAACGTCTACTTGTAAGAAAGTTTCATTCAGCAAATGTCCTTTCTAAACCTAATTGAAAGCTTCTTGTTTGCAAGTTCAGCATGTTTTATTTCTTCCCTGGTCATCAGTGCGGCTCGGGGATTAGTGACTGATTGTCCCTTATTTAGTCTGCTTCTGTACAGGGCGTGTGGGGAGGGAGTGGCAAGCCAAAGGCCTACTAATCTATTCCCGGGAAGAATCCTAAAATTGAAAATACTGTCTGAACAATCCCTCAGATAAAACATGGACTTCTTCATTGGTAGTGGTGGGGAGGTTTACTTAGACAGATGAGCCTAAGCAAAAGGAAAAATTGGGAGCATACCAGCCCTGGGATGTTCTTTCAAAGCCTTTGGGGGGGGAAAGGAGCACAGGAAACAATAGGGCCATGCAAAAATACATTGCAGGAGCTCTTGAATAATCAGTTGGATGACAGAAATGTGACTCATAAAGCCCTCTATATTGTAGCAACTGGGAATATCTGGATAATCATGTAGTTGGACTTGTAGGCACATGACTGATAATCATGTAGTTGTACTGTCTAAATACTGACAGACAGTATTTTCATTTCTAGGATTCTTCCTGGGGATAGAGTAATAGTAGGCTAGAAACATATTTCACAAATTTGCCTCAGTTGCATTGGTTATCCTTTTGTTTCTGGGTTTATTTTAAAATGCTAGTACTAACATTTATAGTCCTGAATGCTTTGGGATCAGGTTATTTGAAGGACTGTCTACTCCCAAAAGACCCGTTCTGGCCCTAAGATCTGCCTCTGAAGCCCTACTTTCTGCCCTGCCACCAATCAGGTTGGTGGGTACCAAAGATGGGGCCTTTTCAGTTAATGGCCCCTTACTTATGGGATTCCCTTTTTCAATAAATCTGCTTCGCCCATTCTCTTATGCCTTTAAGCAGAACCTACAGACTTTAAAAAAAAAACTTCTAAGGTTTTTATTGATTTTATTGCTGGCACCCTACATCTGATTTTATCTGGTGCTGGGTTTTTTATTTGTTCAGTTGTTTGGTGTGTGTTTTTTACACTTTTACTGTAAGCCACCTTACAACAAAAGGCAAGGTAGAAATAAAAAATAATACAAATAATAATTCTGTCCTTATGGATTCTCCCTGGGGAGTGGACCTTGGGCTTGTCAGCTTGTGCACTCCCCCGTTCTCTTGAATATTTCTCTTCCCAGGTTTCCTTAGGGACATCTGCCTCACACTTTGAGAAAGGTGAGCCTACACAAGACAAATGGAAGACCATGAAACCATTAATGTGTGTGGCATTCAGTTTGATTGAAATATAGATTGGGATGGAAATGATGCTCTCCTCCTGTCCCAGCGGCACCCTTACTACTTTCCTGGGCAGTTGTTAACTACAAGATATTATGCATCTCTGAAGCATTTGGCATTTGCTATCTTTGGTGTCCTTGGTGTTGTTGCATTTAGCAGATCTCCTGTGACTCACTTCAGTATGTTTAAATATATAACAAATTAAACACTTCCTTTCGCTAACATCATGCCTGGGACAAAATGGACATCCTAGATAATCCAAAGCTAAGAATGTTCATATATGAGGCTTAATCCTCTTTGACTAAATAGTCGTTTTACACTATTTCTGTTGAGCATCTATACAGAAGAAAGGCATTTGTAATATGAATGAGCATTCTGGCCAATGTAGGTTTACATTCATATTAAAAGCCAGTTGAAGTAATCTATCATTTAAACCTCATGTGAAAATGCCCTATATATGACCTTAGGAAATAAGATGTGAGCCTCAGCCTAATGGGCATGATTATATAAAGCAATGGCTTCATTCTGGAGAGAATCTGTCATAAGCAAGACCATGAATATGGTATTAAAAGCTGACAGAATATTATTAAATGTTTTTTGCCTAAATATTCTTAATAAAGCTTAGTATACATTTGTGTTCACGGCAATACCGGTTCTTGATATTCAAGCATTTTACTTGTCGTATCTCTTTTTTATTTTTCTTTCTTGCCATCATTAATGCTTCATTGGAAATGTAAATGCTTTAAAACTTTGTTTTAGCATGTGTTGTATTCTTTCCCTCAGTTTAAGTGATTTGTCATGTGTTCCATTTTTCATTTGCATTGTATGTTATTTATGTATCTTCAGCACATACACTCTTGTACTATAATAAATTTTATTTTAAGCTGATAATTTTGTATTTTTTGTTCTTTTACACATGCAATTAAAGCCATGATTTGAAGCTAGGAATGAAAAGCTCAACCCATAATGTCATATGATTTAAATCACAATGGCGCTCTGCATCCAGATTCCTGTAAAAACAGAAGGCCACATCCTCCATAGCACAGTTCTTCCAGCTGCAATTAATTACTGTTGTCCTTGTAGCATTTTGCCTGTTTCATTTACACTTTTTATAATTCTGTTCCTTTGTATTGTGCTATTACTCCTGTGGTCCTTTTTGTATACACACTGTTTTTGTCCCCTTATGTTACAATATTATATAATTTACACTTGTGTATTCCAGTTGTGTGCAGTTTAGCATTCTTGGGTCTTTTTTTTTACAACTAGTGCTCTTTGTACTAGTCAGTTTGGATCCAAAGAACTGCACGCAGTGCTGTATATACACTTGGGCTTTCCTGCCTTGCTCCTGCTGCAGCCTGAAGTGCTACCTGAAAATGCACTCCTGAGGGTTTGAAGAATCTTTGATATGGTGTGCAATGTAGCATGGGATGGGGAGGAAGGGCTTTAGTTAGGGTCTATTGACAGAAATGGGTGATTTGTCCTCCCTCCTCCCCCCCGCTTGAGTCAGCATGGCTGCTGGGAGTTGTAGAAGTTTTTTCTGTCTAAACACACATGGGATTCCACCCTTAGTCAGTCTTACATCCCACTGAAATCACTGGCTCTAGTTAGTCACAGCTAACTTAAGCTCCTTTGATTTCAGTTGGATTCAGGCATGACTTCTTCAGGATTTCATCTTGTGCTCTTTGTTCCATCTTTAGTAGTTACTTAGTAAGTAAGGCTGTTGTGGAAAGCCTAGACTATTTTGGAAAATATATGGAATAGAATAGAAGATTTGAAAAAGGAAATGATGGAGAGAGAAAATAAAGTACAGATCTCTTGTAAAAAATTTTTATACATATGTCACTGAGGCTACAACCCCATACCCATTTACCTGGCAGTAATCCCCACTGAATTCTATGGGACTTACTTCTGAGTAGACATGTACAGTAGACATGCTGTGAGTAAAGATGATACTCAATGTGTTTGGTTGTATTTACTCTGAGTTTATTTTACTAAATAACACTTCAGGAAATTCAGTGTTTGTTTGGTTTAAATTTTAAACTTTAAAATGAGCTGACACTTTGTGAAATATTTTTGCAAAAGTCATACATCTAAAATTCTTTTACCTATAAGCAGATTTGGTGTCCGGTGGGTTAACTAATTGTATCCTACTTCTGTCAGGGATCCAGAGTTGATAGAGGAAAACATACTTACTATCTGTTTTTGTACTTTGCTAGATGACTCTCAAAAGATTTCTCTGTACTAAGGAATTTACAGTTGTTTGAAGTATTCATAGATTTGGTGATTAAAAATGAAATGCAAACTTGCTGAGTAAACAAAACTGCACCTTTCGCTGATGGTATGCTAGTTGATTTGTAAAATGAACAAAGATGGATTGGCACCACTGAGTTCCAGTCTAGAGCTTCATGTATTTGTTGTTTACACACTGCTCACATATACACATGCTTCCATGTTCATTTAAATGAAAGCATCTGTGGCTTGCAAAACTTCATCCTAAGTCTGACCCCCAAGATCTGTATTTCAGGCTATGAAGATGTTTGTCAGGTGTCTTCCCCCATCCCTTTGTTGCTACCTCCTTTAAGAGTAAGCCTGTTAGACTGAAAGCTTGCTTCCAATATTTGAGGTAAATTAGGCCATTGAAGTTGTATCTAAGACGCAAGCAGGAAAAAATAGTCCAAAGCAGCCTTAAATCATCTCAAATCCAAGTGCACTAGCTTAACTTCCTACAGATTTACAGCACACTAAGCTGCGAGAGCTGGACCATAAGGAAGGCTGAGCGAAGGAAGATAGATGCTTTTGAACTGTAGTGCTGGAGGAAAATTCTGAGAGTGCCTTGGACTGCAAGAAGATCAAACCAGTCCATACTCCAGGAAATCAAGCCAGACTGCTCACTTGAGGGAATTATATTAAAGGCAAAACTGAAGTACTTTGGCCATATAATGAGAAGACAGGATACCCTGGTGAAGATGCTGATGCTAGGGAAAGTGGAAGGCAAAAGGAAGAGGGGCCGACCAAGGGCAAGGTGGATGGATGATATTCTGGAGGTGACGGACCTGACCTTGGGGGAGCTGGGGGTGGCGACGGCCGATAGGAAGCTCTGGCATAGGCTGGTCCATGAAGTCACAAAGAGTCGGAAGTGACTGACTGAATAAACAACAACAACAAAGCTAAGTCATCCTCAGCTTGGCCATGCAACATCTATTTTTATTTTTGGTCTCAACGCCCACACCTGGAGACAAGGTTTGTGGAACTCCGAAAGATTGCTTCGAAGTATTTTTAAAAGTAGTTCATTTTTTTTTAAAGGTATTGCCTCATTTGCTTTGTGTGTTCTTTTGAGATCAGTGTGGCTATTAGTACTCTGAAGCCAACTTTGTGATTGCAGTCCAAACACGCAGTGAAGAAAAAGAAAGTAGATATTCAGCATAGTTCTTTACTGCATCATCTGTACACTGAATTTATTCTTGAGTGAACCTTGAGTATATTCTTTCAAGTCTTCTTTAATCCATCATTCTGACTGGCAATTTAAATTGATGTATAATTTTTTTCCAGCTATAACCAGTTTCTGGTTATAGCTGGAAAATTGACTCTCTGGAGTCCAAAGATAGATTTGTTAATACTTTCTCCACATCCTTGAATAAACACCAAATTTTAAACTTAAGGTTGTGTACAGTTATTCTAAGTCTATAAGTAATCAATGTGCACAAATACTTGTGTGAATTGAACAACAGGTTCAAAAATCAGGCAGCTTACATGTAATCTGAACCATAGCTTCTTTCCTTTTTTATTTAACAGAACCTAGATAAAACATCACAGTGGTGAGAAGTAAAATACAGATGAACAAGTTACTATACTTGAATGTATTAAAACCATGTTTTGGGGACGTTATTGTTCTCTTGATATACATTCCTCATTCCCACTAAGTTTGCTAATTTAAAACATTTCTGCTATTTGCCATATTTTTAAGACAATCATCAACTGAAGGAAGTTCCTTTATTTTTCTATCTTGGGGCAATACAGATTATTGCAACAAAATACATTCATAAAAAATATTTCGTGGGTCAATTAGACCTTTCGCATAATTCAGTAGGGATACTATCAGATCCATTGGAAGTTCACACCCAGATATTGCTTGCCTAATATGATTGCATCTTGTGTGTCTTTTGTTGTTGTTGTTGTTCGGTCATTCAGTCGTGTCCGACTCTTCGTGACCCCATGGACCATAGCACGCCAGGCCTTCCTGTCCTGTGTGTCTTTTACACTCCTATAAATTACACATGCATACATTTTCCTGGTTCTTGATTACATCCCCAACACTTAGCATGTTCCATTTTATAACATTTCTGTAATTTTATGTAGTGTCAAATACCATTGGATTATAACTTTATTCCAGTTCACTTCAACAGTCACACATCAGTATTGAAAGTATATTAGACCAGGTCAAGATCCATATACCTTTTGAAATATTAATCCTCAGGTTTTCCCCTGTTGTCTTTTGAATAAATGGTATGGTGAAACGTTCTATTTGAGCCAACTGCTACTGGTCTGCATTTCAGAGTCAGTGAGAACTATATGGCTGTGTTGGCACTTAACACTAAGCCATGGTTTCTGCTAGCCATGGTTTATTGATTTAACCATCAATTGTCTTACAGATGAAAACCACTGCTTGTTTTCCATAATTCTGGTTGTTTCTCTTTGGCCCATTTTGTCAACCTTCAGAGCAGATTCATATTCAGGTTGCTCTTGCTGGACACTTCTATTTCAGGACAGACAGTGGTAGCACAAACAAGCTAGGGATAAGCCACAGTTTTGGGTTCAGACATCAGAACAAGGTATGGTTAAAACAAGTCAGACTTCGTAAGCCAACAACAAACTATTTCTATTTGTGGTTTATAGTTTAACTATCCATGGTTTGTTTGCAGGGATGGTTCAGAAACAGCAAGCCAGATTTCAAGAAACCACACCATGGCTTAGCATTATATGCAAATCAAGCCTATATCTGAGCTAGTAAAAGGTGTGGGCGGGTTGCCCTTACATTCTGTCAGCCATTCCTTGATATGGCATGACATCCTTTATTTCTAAAATCTCTAAATACCCACCCAGGAAACTTAATGCTACAATTTATTATTTTAAAAAAGTACATGTCAAGTGTGATTGCCATTTTATTCTGAATCTATATATTTTCCCAGGCATGTGGGCTAGACTAGGTAGCAGAGTTGCCTGCTTTAACCAAAAGGTTTTAAAAACAATATTGACATAAAAAGAAACATTTCTAGTGGTGCATTTACATCTGCCTGTTCTGATTTATTATTTTAGATTTTGAAAATTCAGCTTTGGACTTAAACTAATCTTTGTATCACAATAAGCCTGTAAGCTAGGGCATCTGAAGCTTTAAATAAAATTGGTTGATGCATTGGTTTTCATAAAATCTGTGCCGCCTTTGCCAGTTTTGTTTCAATAAAATTGGTAATGCTGTAAAGAAAGGTAACTGGCTTTCATTGCAGCAAACCTCTCACACCATGAGATCCAAAGAGTTCTACTCAGCAAGCTGTCTTTTAATGCCCTTTGCTAAAGCTTCATAATGTAACTTCACAGAAATCTTTGAAGTTATTTGTAATCTTAATACCAACAGCCATAATTCCTTTGGCATTCCATGGTATTCACTTAACAGTAGCAATTTTTACCTATATTCATATTTAAATATATTTCAAATGGTGGTGGGGATTTACTTTAATCCACAACTTCCCCACAACTTTTAAATGTCAACAATTGCTGCTGAAGTGATAGTTTAGGGTTGATAGCGTAATGACAATATTGTGGGCATAAAGTGATACCTAACAGTAATTACAGCTTAACTAATAGTGTAAATTCTGTTTCCTCCAACAGCAGTAGGCAGGGATTCTATAGAAAAAGTAAGTGCAACAGTGGATACCTTTTGTTCTATACTTTTGCTCAAAATCTGAAAAATTACCATCCGGATTATATTCTTGCAGTGATGTATCATATACATTTTTTCCTTACCATATAAACACCTTTTAGTAAAATTGCCACTCTAGCCTGTCAAAATCTTTCTCTCAACCCAAGAAAAGAATACACAGACAGAGTGTTCCGTAATCTCTAAGAGCGCAATCATATGCATGTTCAGACAGGAAGAAGTCCTACAACTCCCAGCATTTCCCAGCCATGATTGCACCTGGAGAGAGCAATCCTATGGCTTCTAGACAGTGGGGGGGGGGGCGTAGGATTGTTTGGATTACTGGTTCCATCTTTGTGTCAAAGGCTCCTTGGAGACCTTTCAGTCTAATCCAATAGCCAAGTCCAGACATAGACAAAGGGATTCTCTTCAAAGCTTTATTCCTCTTTTACAACTTAACAACTCTACTGTTAGCAACTAGATATGAGCAGCAGAGTACCTATGCCCTATGTTGGAACAGTTGGTCACCGTTTGAAAGGGAATTACTGGCAGACCCCTGAACTTAAGGACTAGGGAGAGTCCCTCCCCTTTTCTCTTGGATCCTCTGGGCGCAGCCGTTGTTTGCGCGCCAACCGGGCACTACGCCTCCTTTCTGCGCCCTCCATTTGGCACGGCTCTCTGCGTCGGCGTCGTGCGTCCATCAAGTCTGCTTCCCGCGCTCTGTCACTCCCAGGACTGCTATCTAAGCTAGGAATGCTGGTGGGAGGAATCTCTGTCAGCGCGCTCCTCTCCCAGGAGCAACTCCTCTTCCTCAGAATCAGAACTACTCTGGGATTCTATGGGCTCAGTGTCCACCCTGACACTTTGGAGCCAGTAAACTTCTCTCCCCTCTCCTCATAGCTGGTGTGGAGAGAACTGTTCTGGCTATCTCTCTGCCCTCAGAAACCTGAGCCTGGAGATGGGGAATGGGGGTGTGCCCGGCGGGAGGGGAAGGTAGGAGACTAGAGAAGCTGCTTCATGCAGCTTCATATGCTTGTCCCAGCCTCCTCTCCCGCTCCGAAGCACCACTTTTGCTAGATGGACAAAATCGCCCATCCAGCAAAAATGCAAGGCAGCTGGAGCATGGCGGGTAGGCTTGCCTCCGTGCTCTAGCTACCTTTCATTAGGATACTTGGCAGCTTCTGACTTCAGAGGCTGCCACCTATTTGTTACATTTTGTTCTGAATAAAGCCTGATCTTCATGAATATATTTAAGTAAGAGTTTAATCTAGCTTCCAAAATAACCATAATTTTAAAATCTTGATGAAGCACAGATACTTGTCCTCATTACTTAATTTATAGGTTAGGGCAGTGGTTCCCAACCTTGGGGTCCCTAGATGATTGACTTCAACTATGGCCAATGGATGGGGATGATGGTAATTGTACATCTGGGTACCCAAGGTTGGGAACTGTTCGGTTAGGGCAGGGATAGGGAATCTATGACCCTTCGGACTGCAACCTCTATCATCACTCACCATAGGCTATACTGGCTAAGGCTGATGGAAATTGCACTCCAATAACATCTGGAGGGCCACACGTTCCCCATCTCTAGTTTAGGGAATTTGATATGAATTTCAACAAAACTTTATACACTTTGGCTGAAAGTCCATCCAATCCTGGAGATTGATTTGAATTCAACAAGGCTTTCTTATTTCATCTTTTATAACTGGTGGTTTCAAAAGCATCATCTATTGTAGGGTAGGCAAGTGTGGGAGATCGGGGGATTGTTTTTGCCCCCTGGATCCTCACTCCTATTTTTAAAACCTTTTTTTAGAGGTGTCCATAGCGGCTACAGAGTGCATAAAGGGTCAAAATTAGCTTGTTTGCAAGCTAATTTTGACCCTTTAGGTAGATTGTAGCCACTACGGATTACTTAAAATAAATAAATAATATTTTCATTGTGAACGGAACCTTCAAGAATGTTTGCCTGTATATGCCTACAAAGCAGCTGGCTTTGAGCATCTCACCTGCCGAACGCTGCACTTGTGCAGAAACTTACAGAATCTCATTTAACTTTGCATGTCAGATAATAATTATAGGGGGAAATAACACTTGTAGTACAGCTGAGTATTACAAGTGGGACCAAACTTGTTTTTCAAATAGGGTAATAGTGGACTTTGCCAACATTGTTAGATGTTTTGATGGGTAATCATTTTTCATGGACTATTGCTGACCCTGTTTTCTCATGTAACTGAGAACTTGGATTTGGTCTAAGAGATTTGACATATTTTCTCCTCATTTCTTTAATGATGTGCTTTGTTACTGCCCCTCCAGTGAGCTCTATAAGTCATTGTTATAATTCAGTTGTATTTATTTATTATTTATTTATGAGTCGCCCTGTAGCTGAAGCTCTCAAGGTTATGTACGGAATAATAATAATAAACCAAATGACAAAACACATTGAAAAGTATTGTTTTAAAGGTAGTGACCAAAATTCAGCATTCAAAAGAGAGAAAGAACTGAGCAGCTAAAGCCACACAGAAGATAATTTAAAAAAACAGCAGGAAACATACGCAAAAAAGCAAGCAGCAGTTAAAAATACTTTTAAAGGGCCTGGGAAAACAAAATGGTATTTGTCAAGCATTGTACATTCTTAATGTTAAAACTAAACTTTCTCTAAAGTAATAGCCTTACTATTGCTTTTATTTTTAAAGGTGTGTTTATTATTTATTTACAGAGCAATGCCCAAGAGAGCCTCCCAAGGACAATAGGATATGTCAGATTCCCGCTCCTGAGGCTGTAGACACTCCTACAATTTTGGAAGGGTGAATCCGACATCAGACCCTTCCCCACTTCCCCTTGCCGTTGCTGCGGAAAGCAGCGTGGTGGCTGCTTTGGACAACCTTGTAGAGGTCACAAAGGAAGCGAACAGTGGGAGGGGAGAGGAGAGGTCTGTCTAGCGAAATTTTTTAAAAAATTAGGTGGAATGGGAAGCAAACTGACCTCCATCATCCCTGCTGCCCTGCCTGGCTCTTGCTGGGATGGCGAGGATAGAGAGAGGGCTCTGTTCTCCTGTCAATTGTTCTTTCAGGATGCAATCCTGTGTCCCCTGGACAGAATCTGGGGGACATAGGGTACTTCAGTCTCTGGGCTCCAAGGTCAGAACCAGGGTTTGGAGCTCAGAAACCACACTCCCACCCCGCTCCCTTGTAGGCGGTGCGGTTCTCTCCACATCAGCTACATTTCTCTGCTTGGAAACGGAATGTGGAGACAGTGAAAAGGGGAGGTCCTGGGGATGGGGAAGGCAGAAGACTGCGGAAGCCACTTTATGCAGCTTCCTATGCATGTCTTGGCCTCCTTCTTTCCCCCTCCCTGAAGCCATGCCTAGACAGGCGAAATCGTCCGTCTAGGGAAAACGCAGGGCAGGAGGCACGGATTGCTTCTGTGCTCTGGCCTGCCTGCGTTGGATACTCGGCAGCCTCCGACTTTGGAGGCTGATGACTAGCAAGATAAGATTGCGCCTTTATTTTTATCCTGCTTTTCAGGCAATTTTTGTCTCCCAAAGCAGCTCACATCAATAAAAAAGAGACAAGCTTACAAACTAAAATGACATGGCACACTCAGGAAGGGCAGTGGAGGAAAAAGGAAGAGGAGGGAGATCAGTTTTTCAAGGCCAGGAACAAGGTGGTGAGCTATAAGTGGGCATTTAAATGCCTTTCAGGCCAGCTAATCTTCCCTTGCTTGTGTTTTGCTTGAATAGTTATCAGTGGCTCTTTGGCCAATGGATGGGGCCAGAGCGTTCTTTCCCCTTCCTTCTGCACTCCCAGGACAGTTGAAGCTGAGTGTTCTTTCTTTCAGGGAAGGGGAAGTGTACTCCTTGCAACTGCTCCTTGATTGGCTGGTGGGTGGGCCAGGTTGATCAACCACTTGGCTTGATGTTATAAGTATATAATAGCAACTTTGTGCAGACATTGCCTCCCACCGATAGCGGTGTAATTGACATAAACTATCCTGAACCTGGTATTACAAAATAATGGTCTCTGAATAAGTTCTGTGCTGGTAAGACGAAAAATGCAATATCTAGCTGTTGGATTAAAATACTGCCAAATATCAATATCTGACATTTTTCTAAAAAAGGAGTTGGGTAAGCCTGCTAAAAGAGACATCGAATCTTATCTAACCTAGTTTGTATAACTGAGTTTAAGTCCCCAGGAATAATCATAGAATCATATGGTTGGAAGGGGCCTACATGACCATCAAGTCCAACCCCCGGCTCAGTGCAAGAAGCCTGATTCCCAGGCGGTCTCCCATCTAAGTACTAACCAGGGCTGACCCTGCTTAGCTTCTGAGATCAGATGAGATCAGGCGCATCCAGCCCTTTCTGAACTATTTTCCTTTCAGGAAAATCTGCCAAAGCTTTACACATTTAATAATTTTTTAGGAGGCAATATGCCCACATTTCCATTTCATTTCATTTCTATACCACCCAATAGCTGAAGCTCTCTGGGTGGCTTGCAAAAAATTCAAACCACAAGATGCAGCATAAAATAATATAAATTAGGAATATACATCCAGATGTCTTTCTGTCATGAATAGCTACTCTTCAAGAGTATATGTCTTCCATTACAATCTTCATTATAATTCTATACAAAAATAATAATAAAAGGCTTGGCTTACTTAATTAAAAGTATCCCAGATTTACTTTTCTAAAGATGCTGCATAAACTTCTCAAAGTCTCATTCTCTCCAAGTAAACTTCTTTCTTAATATGTGTTTTGTTTCTTACAAGAAAATAACATATCCTTTCTCCTTTTCTAGTAAGTGAGAGAATGTTCACTTTTTCTTGGATTATTTAATCCTCTGATACTTACTGGAAAATATTTAAATGCCATCAGGTCTGAATTAAAAATATTAATGAAACTGTTATTCCTAATTTCTGATACAGTGAGAGAAGAACAAGAGAGAACACATAAAATGTAACTTTTATTTTCTTTTTTTTAGGTACTGAATGAGATGGTGAAACCTTTCAAAATTTGCAATAATTGTTGGACATCCTGTATTGCTTGCACTGCCCACTCTTTGACACACTGATCAAACCATGGTTTGGCTGTCAGGGCTGAGCCTTAAGCTTGTGTATTACTTTCTCCCCCTCTCGTGCACTCAGATTCCCACCATACAATCATCAATTGAGCAAACTATAGTTTTCCATCACATTGAAATAGCGCAAGGTATCGCTTGTGTGAACCATAATCTACCAGCTTCAAACTAAAGTTGGAAACCACATTTTGAGATATGTTTCCAGTTCTGGCTTGGAAGCAAAGTATGGTTTGCACAAACCACTGTTTGCCTGAACCAGGAAGTGCAGGGGAGACTGGCAGGGCCGTTACGCCAAACATAGCCCTAAAAGTCTCAGGTCTCTTGAGTACCTCTAGAGGGGCATTGCTCAAAGCTCAAACATGTCAGTAGTGGTGTCCTCCCCTTTTTGTTTTGCTAATGGTGGTTTATTTTATTTCAACAGTGTAAACTTTACAAGACGTCTCCTTAATTTTCTTCTTTCTGTCACTGCTGAATTAATTGTATAAGGCATCTCACTTCTTACCATGCTATCTTCAGTAGTCAGGCCTTAAATCCATTTCCAAAATATTAAAATTATCTTTCTCTGCTTCTTCTGGACTCCTCTTACCTTGATATTTCAAACTTCACTTCTTTGATCCTTGGTGGATCCTTCACCAAGGATCAAAGATGAATCAAATATGGAATAAATTTCCATATTTTGGAAATGGATTTGAGGCCTGACTACTGAAGATAGCATGATAAGAAGTGAGATGCCTTATACAATTCAGCAGTGACAGAAAGAAGAAAATTAAGGAGACGTAAAGTGTACACTGTTGAAATAAAATAAACCACCCTTAGCAAAACAAAAAGGGGAGGACACCACTACTGACATGTTTGAGCTTTGAGCAATACCCCTCTAGAGGTACTCAAGAGACCTGAGACTTTTAGGGCTATGTTTGGCATAAGGGCCCTGCCATAGTTGTTTTCATAACAACTCTTTGCATGTGTTGCCCAATGCAGATTTACTGCACCATAGTTCTTTGGATTTCTCCTGGTCTCCTATTTATCTCTTCCAGTGAGTGGAGCTTTGTCTCTGTCTCCTGCAATCTAATGTTGTAACCTTAGCACACTTCCATTAGGAAATTGTTTTTTTCTCGCCTTGCTATATTTGAGATTCATAGCATTCATTAAATAGTAAAAGAGGGATCTGAAACCTTATATGTTGTTTATGCAGAAAGCTTTGGAGGTGAGAGTCTATGATTGCTTGCTGTCTAGGCCATTTTCCCTTTGCCACTGCCCATTATACTGCTTTACCTACTGAGGAAGGGGAGTATTCCTCGTAGGTCAAGTCTCAAGCCCAACTTATGCTAGAAAACGAAGTATTAATGAAGAGTCCTTCTTGCCTTATGGTTCCCCCATTTGCTTCTTTAGATTAGTAACAACAAAGCTAGCGGAGATGACAGTATTCCAGCTGAGCTATTTAAAATCCTAAAAGATGATGCTGTTAAAGTGCTGCATTCAATATGCCAACAAATTTGGAACACTCAGCAATGGCCACAAGACTGGAAAAGGTCAGTTTACATTCCATTTCCAAAGAAGGGCAACTCCAAAGAGTGTTCAAACTACCGCACAATTGCGCTCATTTCACATGCCAGCAAGGTGATGCTCAAAATCCTACAAGCTAGGCTTCAGCAGTATGCGAACCGAGAACTACCGGAAGTACAAGCTGGGTTTCGAAGAGGCAGAGGAACTAGAGATCAAATCGCCAACGTTCGCTGGATCATGGAGAAAGCAAGAGAATTCCAGAAAAACGTCTATTTCTGCTTCATTGACTACGCTAAAGCCTTTGATTGTGTGGATCACAACAAACTTTGACAAATTCTGAAAGTGATGGGAGTACCAGACCACCTTACCTGTCTCCTGAGAAACCTGTACGAGGGTCAAGAAGCAACAGTCAGAACCAGACGAACAACCGAGTGGTTCAAAATTGGGAAAGGAGTACGACAAGGCTGCATATTGTCACCCTGCTTATTTAACTTATATGCAGAGTACATCATGAGAAACGCCGCGTTGGATGAATCAGAGGTCGGAATTAAGATTGCTGGGAGAACTATCAACAACCTCCAATATGCAGACGATACCACCCTAACGGCAGAAAGCGAAGAGGATCTCAAGAGCCTCTTGTTGAGGGTGAAAGAGGAGAGTGCAAAAGCTGGTTTGAAACTCAGCATTAAAAAAACGAAGATCATGGCATCTGGCCCCATCACTTCCTGGCATATGGAAGGGGAAGAAATGGAAGCAGTGACAGATTTTACTTTCTTGGGCTCCAAGCTCACCGCAGACGGTGACTGTAGCCATGAAATTAAAAGACGCTTGCTCCTTGAGAGGAAAGCTATGGCAAACCTAGACAGCATAGTAAGAAGCAGAGACATCACCTTGCCGACAAAGGTCCATCTAATCAAAGCTATGGTTTTCCCAGTAGTAATGTATGGCTGTGAGAGCTGGACTATAAGGAAGGCTGAGGGCCGAAGAATTGATGCTTTCGAACTGTGGTGTTGGAGAAGACTCTTACAAGTCCCCTGGACTGCAAGGAGGTCAAATCAGTCCATCCTAAAGGAAATCAACCCTGAGTGCTCATTGGAAGGACAGATACTGAAGGTGAAGCTCAAATATTTTGGCGAAGAGAAAACTCTCTGGAAAAGGCCCTGATGCTGGGAAAGACTGAAGGCAAAAGGAGAAGGGGACGGCAGAGGATGAGATGGCTAGATAGCATCACCGGTGCAATGAATATGAACTTGAGCATGCTCCAGGAGAGAGCGCAGGACAGGAAGGCCTGGCGTTCTATGGTCCATGGGGTCACGAAGAGTCGGACACGACTGAACAACAACAAGGGCTGATAGGATACTTCTCTTACTTTTCGTCTATGTTTATGTGTTCTTTCCCCATGCATTACCCCACAGTTTCCTACTCTGACCCTGTGAGCACTTCAGCCTTTACTAATATGGGGAAGCTAAACGCTTCCTTGGATAAGTTGCCAGGCTATCATTTATTGGCTGTCCCCAACCCATAACTGATCTGAAGCTTCTTTCCTGGCCATCGCCAGCGAAGGCCAGCACACATCCCAATTATATGTAGTGATAATGGGTGAGATCCACACATCCAATAAGTGCAAATTTCTTTGCTTGTGCCCAGAGGAAGGCAAATATTCCTTCTGATGACAGTCCTCTGTACCTTATGGGGTGCTTGCTGTTCTGAATGGTTCCCCAGCCTTGGGGAGGGGCTTTTCAAGGGTTCAGCAGGCTGCTTGAAATTGGAAGCTTAAAAGCTCCAGTGCATGAGCAGAGAAGACACTCTATATCTGGATCTTGACATTTGCCTGTATGCCATGTTCCCTGTTTGTTGGGACACATTTGCAGAGATAATGTCTTAGTGTGACTTACCTCTGCTAAGACAGCAGCTACACCTCCACAATGATTTTCATGATTCCAGCAGCACACGTTTTTGTCAGAGGAATTGTCCTCAGAAACCTTAGTTCAAAAAATACACTTTCTGCATGAATCTGTAATTTCGATGCGTCCTATGTACACTGAAACAACTGTGCAAATTGCCCCATAGTTGCCCCCTGCTTGGACAGGCAGGGGAGGGACTTTACAGTAGCTTTTTGCAGTGTATCTTTATTCTTAGAAACCTTCTAATCCAATCAAAGATAACTTGAGTATTATACTCTTCATGTGACAATGCTGTTAAATCTAGTAGGTTATCCATAGGAAAAGAGCAAGTTGGATCCATTCTAGAAGCAGAGAGAAGACTGGTGTGGATTTAATTTGTTAGTTTTCTCGACAGTCTTCCAATGCAATCCTGTGCATGTCTACTTGGAAGTAAGCCTGACTGAGTTCAATAGGGCTTACTCCCAGATAATTATGTATAGAACTGCCGTCTGAGGCATGGTTCACACAATTCATTTCTCGTTCTCCTACATGTAAACAATTGTGATCCCCCTGTCAGGCACACATCTGTGATTGGATGGAGAGTTGTGTGATCCCACTTCATGATTCCCATGTGGACATAGCTGCAGCTATTCCTGTGATTGTGGTTCAGAAAGCATGGCTGCGATAGTCACAACTGCTGTAGGCTCTCTTTAGATTAGCCTGGTTGAGGATGTTTCCCCATGATTCCATGGCTTGTGTGTAACGGGTTTGACTCTAAGAACACATCTGCAGAGGTAGAGAAACCACATGGGCAGTGCCTTGTAGGGCACTGTTCCCTACCTCGTGGAGGAAGAATTTGGACTTCAGAAGAGATGTTCTCTAGCATATGTGCAAGTATATGATAGTCAGGTAGTGTGTAAACTCATGTTCAAACTCATGCTTCATCTTTCATTTGTTTTACTTGAAGTTGTAATGATGACAGTTGTCAAAGCTGCAAACACTACAAGCAATTCCTAATGGCTTATGATTTTTGAATTGTGTAATAAACCCCAGCAGCACTTAGTGCTTCTTGACATAAAATTTGTAACCATGTCTCTACACCACAGTCTAGATTCTAGACAGACCACATTCATTTGATTTGCAGAGGCTTTCTGTTGCATGCTGCTCTGAGATGTATACTGAGTTCATACACATATATTAAAACAGTTGTCAAGAAAAGCTTGGGATGAGCAAGCTAAATTGTTCCCTTTTACTGATATTAATACCTAGTATACTTTATGAGATCTTTTTAGAAGTAAAAATGCTTACAGTGTCAACTTCCTGTCAAATATTCCTGAATGACAGAAATCGTGTACTTCCCTAGACAATATAACTCCCCTATTTATATGAAACTATTTGAGTGAAGGCCAGAAACAGCTTCTTGCTTAATCTATTTTGACTTATTTTATTGTATTTCGTATATTTTTTACAACTTTTAAACAGTTGTGAGCAAATAAGACCTTTTTGGTTTGGTGGGAGTAGTGGTGGGGGGAGGGGGGAAGGTTGGCTTTAGCTGCATAAATAAATGCTAGAGGAGCATCATTTCAAGTTAATTCCGCATGCGTGCTTTCAAAATAAACTCCATGAAAGCAGCTTTGCAAGTTAATGCTGCAGTTGGCCTCTAAAAATAAAAGCGACACTAACAGCATTGTAAAGTTAATGCTAGGGCGTTTGCAGGGAAGCAGGGGATTGACTGGGAGAAGAAGAAAAAAAAGGATTCAGGCCCTGTTGAGAAGCTTTGAACGTGCACCAGCTAGAGTGCAAAGACCTATTTGAATCCTGAAAATGAATCCTGAGTTGAACAATTCCTACAGTATTGATGAAATCCCTTTATGCTGATATGCTTTGACATGATACAAATTGGCATGGTTTGGGTTGGGTATTGGATACCATCACCGGTCTGGGTGGTTTACAAAGACAGAAGTGAAGTTTGGTCAAATTGTAAGTACTGTACCAAAATCAACTTTATTATCACTGTCTTGAGTCAGAAGTGAATGTATTGTGGCCTTTCTTGCCCATTCTCTGTACTGGTCCTGTTCTTCCTACAATTAGGGTGCAATCCTATGCATGTTTAGACAGAATGCATGTTTTTCTGTTTGAACAAACATAGAACTACGCCATTGAACAAGTTCTAGATATGAGAACTTATATGAGTTGATATAAGATACTGATGTTCCTTATCTGTTAGAGTACTGATTTTGCTCTTTGTGGAACATCATGCCTAATAATAATTTCAATGACATATTTCTGTATGTGCACATGCAACTAATCTCTGTAGGAGGTGTCTCTTAATGTGGTGTTGGGTTTCTTAAAGTGCTTTCACTGGCATATTTGCGCATTGGCCATTTTGTTTTAGCATTGAAGGCTGAGTTCCATTGCAGGCTCTTTTAAACGCTTGGTTTTAGACTATGGAAAGTGCTATGTCATGGCACACAGATTAATAATATACTGCAGTGAAATATAGTGTTGTACTTTGCTTCTGAGCTTAGATCTGATATATTACCTATGAATAGTTGTGAGCATGAATGAGGCTGTTTTTAATGTCCTTTTCCACATAAGCACTCATTTTGGCTTTGTCGTTATATTTGGCAGACTTCTCATGCAGCAGAGAGAAATGTTGTGATGGTGAATATGGAATACTCAACAGTAGAATACTGATCCAGGTTCACCACAGACTCATTCACCCCAGACTGAGCAGGATCTATTTCTTGCATATTGGAGTTAATCCCCCTTTGAGCTGGATTAATGAGGGCATATCCTGTTAACAATAGGTGCAAAGGCTCTGCAAGGACAACAGCTGTTGTCACATTTAGTTTTTGGATACTTGCCCTTAATACAGCTGCCATGTATGATCAAATGGCAGCATATGAACAGGCACGTGTCAATTTGATTGATGAACTAAAATCAAAGACTACTACTTGAATGTCAATAGGGGTGAAGAGTAAACTCAAGGTTCAGATCCCCCACTTGGCCATGAAGTTCTCTGGGTGACTTTGGGCTAGTCTTTAACTCTCAGTCTAACCTACCTCACAGGGTTGCTGTGAGGATAAAATGAGGAGAACACCATGAGTGCTGCCTTAAGCTCCTTGGAGGAAAGGTGGGATATACATGAAATAAGATGCGATTCTGGAGGTAACACATTTCTTAGTGGCTGTAGATAAATGAGATACCATGACAGCCTTTCCCAACCTGGGGTCCTTCCAATGTTTATTTATTAAATTTTTATACCGCCCAATAGTCAAAACTCTCTGGGTGGTTCACAGTTAAAACCATAAAATACATGATGATAAAATACAATGTAAATTTTTTAAAATAAGTATAACTATAAAAATGATAACCAAATAGAAGCTAGCAGCAGTGCAAAGATTTCAAATATAATACCAGATAGAAAACTGCAACTGAAAGTGTTGGACTGCAACTTCCATCATCCCCAGCCAGCATGGCCAATGGGAATCACAGTCCAACACATCTGGAGGGCATCAGGGGTACGAAGGCTATCATAGCTAACCATGTTCTGCAAATTGTGAATCCCATTTTGGAAGGCATCCAACTAATTTGTGATGGGTAGCCAGCAAGTGCTGCTAATGCCCAGATCACTTGGTTCGAGCCATGCTCTTACCAGCCATGTGTTCTCTTTGCCTCAATGGGCTAGGGAGGGTCTATTCTGTGTGCTGTAATGTATGCAGTCTCAGGAGTGGAGATGAATTTGGGTTGTTATATTGAGCTGTAGTGAAGTTTTAAGTGCTGGGAAAAAAACAGATTTTGCACACACCGTTCAAGATGCATGCCCTTTTACGAACCCCTTTTCTAAATGTTAGATTCTTTGGCAGCAGGCTAGAGGTCCTCCGTGTTAGGAGTACCTTTCTCTTGCTTTGTCCTGATGACATAAGTGACAATTTCTCAACAAGAAGAGCCGTGCTGGATCAGACCGAGGGTCCATCTAGTCCAGCATTCTGTTCACACAGTGGCCAACCAGCTGTTGACCAGGGACCCACAAGAAGAACACAACTGGTGTAAATAGGCTCACAGCCTCTGGTACTGGAGGTAGCACATAGCCATCAAGACTAGTAGCTACTGATAGCCTTTTCTTGTAGGTACTTGAACCCTTTCACAGTACACGTACAAGCTGCCACGGCTGTCTCTCTCTTCAGATCCCTCCACAAAACCCACCTTTGCTGTGAAGCTTTTGGAGTAACCCACTAGCCCTGAAACCAAGCCTAAGCACATGCCACTCTCTTTTCTCCCATCTGTCCCTTGTTATCCTTGCGTCGTTCCCTGTGTTAGGCATGTTGAACCTCTTTCAGCCCAAGAGCCGAATTCCATTTAGGAGAAGCTCTCGGGGGCCACATCCCAGTGCTGGGAGGGGCTGACGTCAAAGGGGGCAGGGCCAAAAATATGAACATATTTTAGCTTGAAGCTCTTGCTGCCAATAACTAAGTCTTAGGAGGACCATTTCAGCCTTTTAGAACGTGGGAGAATATATCACAAAAACCAGGAAACCGCCAAACAGTTGGCAGTCAGGGAAAGGTGGAGGGGCCAGGGGAAGGGGGTGTGAATCCCGGAGGCCTCTAGACCTGATGTTAGACACCCTTGCCCTATAGTCTTACCCACTGGGAAAGACTATAAATAAGATAACTTTGCCACATCGTCATTCTCTGCTTATTCTTTAGTAGGGGAGATCCTGCTGTGAACGTCTAGCGGGCTTTGATTTGGCTCTGAGATTTTGATCATTATGGGCCAGTTCACATGGCACTACAGCCCAGCATTCGTTTGTTAGTTCGTTCATTCATTCATTCATTCATTCATTCATTCAATTTATTAATCACTCATCTGGCCAGTCACCCAGCCACTCTGGGCGATGTACAAAGTATATAATAAAACAGTTTAAAACAGTCTTATCATGGGTTAATTTACTCTCGAGTTGTAGCACGTGCTGTCCGCCATTATGAATACGCAAGCCCCAACCTGTCTGTGTGAATCTGGCCTGTGGGGGTTATTTGAGGGGGCTATGGGTTATGCGAGGATTGTTTAACCCTCAAATAACCCGTGCTGGCCAGGTTTGTACAACACGACAAGCCACAACAACCCCTTGTCAGGGCTTGCATATTCATAATGGCAGACAGCATGCACCGCAGCTCCTCGAGGGTAACTCAACCCACAATAGGCTGTCATGTTGCGCAAACCAGGTCACTGTCTCATTCCTCACATTTGGATGCAAAGACAGGCTTTTCCTTCCAGAGCAATATAAACGGTTCTTGGCACATTATTTGTCCCAAAGGTCTGCAGCCAAGCATGGTGGGTCATATATCCCATTCATATATCCCATTCAGTCCTTTACCAACAATCCGATGAGGAAGTGGGATGCAATGGATTTAAGCCTAAGCTCACATCCCACTTTGGATTCATGACTGGCCTTGATCCAAGTCATCATCTCTTGAATAGAAAGAATATTGACTCGCCAAAAAGAAGCATTGTTACCAGGGGAGGCAAGATGAAAACTGTGAAGAACTTTTCATTTTAAAACCAAGAAGCTGGTCAGTTGCAAATCATAATGTGTTATAGCATTGTCTTCTACGTCTTGTCTTGCACATCCTTCCATTTGGCTTTGTCTCCTTACTTATATTATCTGAGCTTGGGTAGAAGAAAGGAACAGCCCATTAGCCTTTCCAAAAAAACACCTTAAGCACAAATGCAAGCCATTTCGAGTGACAGCAATACAATGCCTCAGGTTAGTGAACTGATAAAAGGGCTAGGAGCAGCCATCCCAACTTTGTTCAATTCAGTAAAACTTGATTGACAGGAGCTCATGTTTGATAACTCCTGAGCACAGGACGCTGCCTTATACTGATTCAGCCCATTGGTCCATCTGGCTCAGTATTGTGTATACTGACTGGCAGCGGTTATCCAGAGTTCCTGGCAGGAGTCTTTCCCAGCCCTACCTGGAGATGTGGGGGACTAAACCTTTTGCACACACAGCACAGGCACTGCCACTGAACAAAAAATTAATAACCATAATATGTAGATCTTTGGGGCAAGCATGGAACATGGTTTGAAGCAATCCCCTAGGACCCTTAAAGGTAGCTGGATTTTATTGTCCCCGAGGACATTAATTACCCAATATTCATAGTGTTTTGGAATTGTCACTGCAACACACATACTGAACAGGTCTTTAATACATTGACTTTGGCACTGAGGACCAAAACAGACGTGATCCATGGCCTGATGTCTCAACATTCTGGTTTTCTTTAAGCAGCCACAGTGGAACTCTTCATTTTGATCAGAACAGCAGTGCAGGGTGAGGAGGTGTCGAATCCTTTCCTTGTGCCATTTTCCCAGTCTAGATTTCACCCAATCTGCTATTAGCCCCACTGGCGGAGGTGAGCAGACACAATATAGAAACCTGTATGTCGCCCCCCACCCCCAAGCAAGGCAAAAGACCAGCTTCATGGGCCGTAAAATGTCACCAAGAAAAAAGGGTTCAACACACCCTTTTATGTACCAACGAAAGTGATGGACTTTCCACAGGCTCAGGTTGTTCTCCTCTTCCTGAGGGAAGAATGATATTTAGCCTATTCATACTACCCTCCTACAGAAAATAGCATTTTTGACCCTGCACCATTTCTTTCCAGCTATTAACAAAAATTGTCTAGAGGCGATTGCACTGTGGTTAACTATGTGGGCGTGAACTGGAAAAGTAAGACAATAAATCGATGGTAGTTGAATATTTAGATATAAACTAGCTTCACATATAATGCTTCCTTCAACTCACCTCAGTTTTGTCCTTTAACACATTTGGCCACTTGCCTTCACCAATTTATCCTAACCCTTTTTTCTGCTCTCCTCTTGAAGATCCGCCTGCTGCCTTCTCAGAATCTATAGGTTTTTTTTCAATAACGTGTAAGTGCAAATTCCTTGCCAGCCATCTGTCTTAGTTGTTCTGCACATTATTTTAACTGCATTTTTGATAAATAATTGAATTTCCAAGGCTGAAATTTCAGTTCTAGATGAATTAATGAACAGAAATTCAAGGAAACAATTAGTTCAGGAGTGATTTTAAAACCTGCCCTTTTCTAGTTTAGAGCAATCTTTGGTGTTCATTAATTATGTTTAGTCCCTTCATTGTGGTCTTATTCACTTAGACATTAGCTGAATGAATTCAGAGATGGAAGAGAAGCTAAACAACAGGGACAAGGCGTCTGTCCTTTCAGAACCAAAACGTTTTGGTCTCTCTTCTCTTAGACCACAAAAGCTTAGAAAAGGTTGGATTATTTTACCAAATATTGTTTTAATAAACAGGCTAGCTGAAAACATTTGACCCTTGTGAATTCACTGTTATCTCAGTTCTCGTGTTAGTTACTCTGCCAGTTTCTTTGTATCTAAGCAAAATGGTCAAGGACTGCTTATCTCTTACATACATGTGCAAGGAAATTACCCACGTTTTGCATCAATCTTGCAAATATCTGTATCGCAGCCATGTCCTGTAGCTTCCTGCATCTTTGGCTCTTGTTTGTGGTTTGGAATTCTGTTCAAAGGGGACAGGAAGAAGAGCTGGTGCCAACATTCGTTGCTTATGAGGCATTGGGCTTTTTTGCAAATGGCCCTGCCTAGACCATGCTGCTAATGCATTCATAGCTTAACAGCAGTACAAATTGTGTTTTTGTGGAGGTGCAAGTGAGCAGGCAGGCTTGCCTAAAGCTTACACATGGAGGCAAAGTCTGGGGCAGATGCCACTTGATCCCTGTAGCTCCCATTTGGGGGAGACTTGCAGGTGTGCTCTGTATGTCCTGGGAGAACACTGTTCACATGTAAGCCACTGCAGTCTCTTTGACAGATGCCTCCATCCAGGCACAATGCTAAAGAGTAAGTGAAGAGCTATAATCTCACTATAAGAAACGGACATGTTTTGGACCCTTTTGTGAGTTGAATCTCAAAGGGCTGAAGCTCTCGCAACTCATTTTGAAGGGAGGAGCCTAAAACATGAGTGGGGAACTAGATTGGGGTGGGGGTCCAGCTGAGCTCCCCCACCCAGTCTTCTCACCAGCCGAATGAAGTTTGGGCGTGTGGTTCTGCCTGCAAAGTAGTTTGATTCCCGGCCAGCGTGTTGGCTCACCACACTGAGGAATACCCCAGCTGCTGGCTTGCCGGGGATGCTTTGCCTGTGTCGCAGCTTCCAGAATTGCCCAGCCTCTGCGTATCAGGCCCTAGTGCAGCCTTCCCCAACCAAATCCCCAAGATGATTTGGACTTCAGCTCTCATCAGCCCTAGCCAGCCTAGCCAATGGTCAGGGATGCTGGGGTGTGTAGTAAAAAAAAAAAAGTTGTAGCGCACCAGGTTGGGGACACCTGCCCTAGTGGAACCAAGTGGACTCCAGACCGCTAACCACGTGATACACGAATGTCTCGAAGAAGGTGGATTCCATTGATGGATTAGAAGATGGATTCCTTTGTTTATTTCCAGATTGCCCCAAATGGGAGTCGCCTGTAAAGGGGCTTCCCCATCCATATGAACACCGTACGAGAGGTTTCAGTGCTGCATCACATCTTACTGTAAACTGACAGAGCTATTTGAAGAGAACTCTGCTCGCGTAAGGCACTCCCATTTCTCGTAAAGAGATGTTACCACCGCTCAGAACGCTGCCTGTGTTCGAAAGCACAAAATGGCCCAAGCTGAAGTTTAATGGAATATAGACTTGCATGATATCGGAACTGCCAAGGCCCTGGGCTTGCCCATCCCCCAGCTCAAATCTAAAATGATCTTCCATAGTATCTGAAGAATAATTCTTCCGTTTGTATGTTTTTGCTCAGTTGCTACTTTAAAGTGGACATACAGGAAAGGATGGGTGAGCAGGGGGTAACTGCCCCTCAGAATCGGGGAGTGACAAATGTATGTCTGCAGCTGTCTGTATGTGTAGGCTGGAGCTGTGGCAGATCTTGATGTAGGGATTGCATGTCCATATAAAGAGTTGTATCCAACTGTGTTGTTTGCTGATGGAAGGCTCTTTGATCCAACGTAGGCTTCCAGGAACGGAAGGGGGGAGGAGGTAGTTTTCAGTGGTCCCCTCCTTCCTCTACAGCCCCTGTGTGTGTGTGTGTGTGTGCACAAACACACATGCACACCTGCTCCAGAAGGTTGTGGGACCCTTTGGAACAGTGTGGGAGGTGGCATGGGGCCTGTAGGAGAAGGGGAGAATTTGCAAAAATGGTCTCCTTCCCCTTCTGTTCAGGGATGCCTCCGCTGGATCAAAGAGTTTTCTGTGAATGGAGTCACACCAATGCAAAATCTGTTTGAGTTTACACTAAATGTATGGTGTCAGAAGTTGTCAGTCCTGGGCTTTGCCACTTGGCATCTTGGTAAAGTGACAGACGGTTGCAAATAACGGCTAAGCCTAAAATGTGAAATAGCAAGAGCTTGAATAGTGTGGTGAGCACCTGCTGTGTACAGCTACCTTCTGATAACATTTTTTTTAGCCTAGCGGTTAATTATTAAAAATTATTATTTAACAATAATACCAAAGACAGTGAGTAAATAAAAGGAATAAACAGTTATACAAAGTTGCGCAGCTAAAATCATTATCAAAAGAAGAAAAGTTTTAAGTTACATGGCACTCAAATAGTCTTCTTCAGATGTTGCCTCCTATCCTTTTCAAGTGCCAACTTTGGGTCAGAGCCAGTTTCAGGTGTTCTTGGCGTGTTTACATTCCCTATCAAGCCTCCCGAGAAAAGAGGAGGGAAAAAACCAAATCTATAAATCATTTTTTTCTTTTTTCTTTTCTTACAGGTGAAATCTGTAATAAATCTCTTATTTGCTGCCTACACCGGTGATGTGTCTGCACTAAGAAGGTAAGATGAATGTGGCGGGGAAATGTTTGCTTTGTGCTGCAGCATATGAAATGTGTGTATAATTATATTTATAGAAACATATACACACTATTAAAATCAGCTAAATATGTTAAGAGACATCATGGGTGAAGGGAACCCCACACTCTTAGCCACATTGACTTTTAATTGCTTTTTCTTCTGCTGCTGGTTTTGTTTTTTCTATATTGTTTTTAATTTTTGTAAACCACCTTTAAATCCTAGATAAAAGGCAGCATATAAAGGTTGTAAATAAAGTATTTCCCATCCCTTCCTACCTTAAAACCCTAATGGTGCTGTTATGTCAAAGAACAGTGCAGAACTTTGAGTTGTGGAACAAGGGTGTCCTATTTCACCTATGCCCAGAGCCCCGTATTTAGTATAGATACGTGTTTGGGCAAGAATAAATAAAAACTAAGGGAAATGGGGAGGAAACCCACCTGGAGCATACAGGAGGGACAAGACTGACAGCTGAGCCAGCATTCAGTCAGCTGGCAAACAGGTCAGCAAGGGGAAGGGCCGTTGCCTTCACTCAGGGTGGAGATGTATGTAATCTGAAATCTGAGAATTCTTACGCTGCCATGCAAGCCCAATTTCGTCCCCACTGCTCAAGTGAAATGGCACAGAGGAAGCTGCCATATACTGGTCCATCTAGCTCAGTATTGTCTACATTAATTGGCAGTGGCTTTCTAGGGTTTCAGACAGAGGTCTTTCCAAGCCCTAAGTGGCGATGGGCTGGATTTGAACCTGGGACCTTTTGCATGTGCAGCATATGCTCTACCACTGAGCAGTGGCCCTTCCCCATGCTGACCTGCTTGCCAACTAAGTGTTGGCTCAGCTGTCAATCTTGTCCCTCCTGTATGCTTCAGAGGGGCTTCCTCCCCACATTTTTTAATTTTTAAAAATACTTCATGAACATTCATTCATTCATTCATTCATTCATTGCCTTATTAATCAGAAGGACTCGTAACTGCTTTTGAAACGGGAGAATTTTCTTATAGTGGATAGCCAACCACACAGCATTGTGCACAGCAGGTGTCTGCTTCAAACTTCCACAACTGGATCTGTTCCTTTCTTTCTTGGACTCCACCTTGGAGAGAAAAGACGTTTGGACTGAAAGTAGCGAAGCTGCTTCTGTAGTGGCCTTCTGTCTTGAACACTGTTGCATCCGTCTTCCCCCTTTGGCCTCCCTCTACTGTCTCTCGATTACAGCAGCCGGTGTTCCCAAAGTACTACATTTTAGAAGACATTAATGAGCCAATTCCTTTTCTTCGCTCATGGCCAATTCTTTTCCAAGCAGGATCTTAATTTCTCAGACATTCAGTATATATTGCAGCCATTGCTTCCCACTCCCAATTCGGTCTGTCTCTAGCTCTTTGGCGTGCTGTTCCTCGGTTTCTGACTCCTTCTGTCCAACCAATGGTGTAGAACAGCCTTCCCCAACCTGGTGCTCTCCTGATGTTTTGGACCACAACTCCCAGCATTCCTGACCACTGGCCATGTTAGGTAGAGCTAATGGGAGTTGAAGACCAGCACATCCCTAGGGCAACAAGTGTGGGGAAGGGTGGTGCAGAATTTCCTTAACCGCTTACTCACAGAATCATTAGGGTGGCCTTTCCCAACCTGGCACCCTCCAGATGTGTTGGACTACAACTACCATCATCCTGCAGCCAGCATGGCCTTGGTCAGCTTAGCTGAGGATGATAGGAATGTAGTTCAACACATGTGGAGGGCGCCAGATTAGGAAAGTCTTGCATTAGGAAGAAAAGAAGTTAATTTGAGCAAGTCTCCTAAACCAACATCCAAAGCTCAGAGGAGCCGATCACTGCCTAATCCTGTCCCCTTGCGTCTCCAGTCTTGTCTAGTTCCCATGATTGGTCTCTTTCAACTGTAGATGAGAGTCAGGGGAGACATGCTATCCAAGGTGGAAAGATGATCACTTAGCACGTTCCCTATTAATCACATCTCTCTTGGGAGCTAGTTATCTGTGATTTCCAGCCACGTACTAAGACAACTGTTACTATGTTCCTGCAATTGAGGGCAAACGGTGCATGAGAGCACTTGGCTCAAAGAAGACCCTCTCTCCAGGGAGATAAAATCACGATGTGGGATGCTACTTACTGGTGGCTGTATGGTTGGTGGTTTCTGCTGCTATCCCAATACAGTCCATGAGTAAAGGGAAGAAAGCCAAGCAAGTCCTTCCCTGCCTCTGGCATCTGAGAAATATAAGAGGCCAGGGCCTCTTGATACGGTTATCAGCCAATGAGATTCTGTTTAAAATCCACCCTTCCTCTGAGCAGCTCAAGGCAGTGTGGCGTGATCCCATTTCTTTCTCACCGCAGTTCTGTTAGGCTGGAGGCCGGGCTGGACAGGTAAGACAGACCCAGGGGCACCCAGAGCACTTCATGGCCGAATACGGACTTGGACCTCAGTTTGCCTGGTCCAAGTCCAGCACACTCCCCACTCTCCCCACGCTGGCTTAGTTTTTAGCCAATTAACCAGCTTTAAACCCATTTGAATTTACATATCTCTTCATTTCATTTATTACATTCCTATACTGCCCAATAGCCAAAGCTCTCTGGGCAGTTTACAAAGATTAAAACCCTTAAAAATACAATATTGTACATAATAGAAAAACAGTTCACATGCAAACATATAAGCAGATAGCAGACGCGCTTCTTCTTCTTCTTCTTCTTTGTTTGTTTGTTTGTTTGTTACATTTATATGCTGCCCAACAGCTGAGGCTCTCTGAGCAGTTCACAACAATTAAAACCATAAAATACAACACGAGAAAAGCCAATATAAGACTTTAAAAGTTTAAAAGTAGCATGTAAAACCAAAGTAAAACCCAACAGCATTTACAATCCAGGGAAAGCCAGGTGAAAAGGCACGTTTTTAGGAGGTGCTTGAAAGATGCCACATATACACAAATATCAAATTGGAAAGAAGCAGAGTGGCTGCTGTTCCCTATTTGCAGAAAAGGAAGCCACGTCTGTTAGTTTTCCATCAACAGGCAATGCTCTCATCATAAGTTTGTATGTTTAACTGGGTGATTCGTGAGGTAACAGAAGCTGCTGATGCTTGCTTGCTATTCACCCAGTCACTGCTGTTCTTCATCCTCATTAATGAGCACTCTGCCTTGTTGATCTTGGTGGAATCGAGAGATATGCATAGATCGCTCACAATAGAAACACCTTTTTATAATATTGTGGTTGAGATACACACTCCCCCCCCGCCCCCTTTGGGCTCAATTATTTTAAGCAAGGGTACTGTTGGGAACACAAGGAATCCATTCCACAATGCTAGTGGTGTTTCCAGTTTAATTGCAGGTTTTAAAAAGCATACCAATTAAAGCTTTCATCAATTAAGTGCACATAGTAAGTGATTAAAGCTTACAGGAGCAGGATTAAATGCTGTCTGCTGATTTTTGCTTGTTTGTTTGGAATGGTTCCTCCTTTTATAGTTTATAGGCACAATGAATGATACTGTCTGCTACAAAAAAAAATCTTGCTTTAGAAGCCAAGGTGTGTGACAAAAAAGAGGAAGGAAAGAAAGCAATTTGTATGGAGTGTTATAACTAGCATAGAACTGTTGAGATAACTGAAACACATCCTCCAGTCAATATGTTTTTCCTCTCTAGTTTTTGAAATCTGCTTCTCTTATCCTTAGCATCATCAAGCTGTTACAGGCTTGATATGCAATCTGTCCTGGATGAGATGCATCTGTCTTTCAGACTGGATTTGAGATTCTGTCAAAATTCAAAGAGTACACTTCATTCAGAGTACTAAGGTGACATTGCCTCCATCCCATTTCTGAGATACCAGTTATCTTTGACCCTACACTTCCTTGAGAGTTTTTCACAGCTAAGGTGCCTGGAATAGAATTCTGCCTTAAGATCATAGGGTGCTTCCAGGCGTTTGTGCTGCCATTGCTCTGCCTAATTCACGGGATTTTATGAGAGAGTCCAGATGCCGTCATTTTCCATTTGTAACCTTCCCATGTTTTCCCACCACTGCTTCTGTCTTTTTTTCTTACTACAGAAAATCTGTTAAGTGGCGGGGGGAAGGGGGAATAGCTGCAGTAGTGCCTTTTGGTGGATAGCGCTCGGAGTTCTCCATCTGGAGGTACCCATAGCGAAAAGGGCAAGGCAGCCCCCAAATAGAGCATTTGGGATATTCTTCATATCTGAGGCATTTTGCCTGCTTAGTCTGTTGCTTTCATGGCACACAGGCTGTGTTTCTGTGCAGCCTTTCCTGAAGGCAGCTTGTTTGCTTTTGGTATATTAAATGAGTAATGTCTAGGTGGTGTGCTGGGACATACTAGTGTGACATGTGATGGAGCTGAAGTTTGCATTGGAACATGAAGCTGTTATATTGAATGCATCCACTGAGTCTCTGTGCCTGGTGGAGCAGGGAACCATTGATTTCCCTCTCTCCCCCACCTCCCAATATCTAAATGGTGGCATTATTATTAATTTGTAATAATTATTAATTAGTAATGATTATTAGTAATAATTTTTGTCTTGTTAATCTTTGTGATTGCTCTGGGAGCCCTTTTTTGGCTGAAGAATTGGGTAAAAATTTAAGTAAGTAAATATCCTGAGGGAATAAAGGACATGTCCCCAGACTGAGTCACTGCAGCTGATAGGCAGTTTGGAATCCATGAACCTTCCCATTGCTCAACCTGTCAGGAAGGGATGGGACTGTGTTTTTTGGGCAAAGGGGACAGCAGGAGGCCATTTTAGGTGGGCTATTCTGCAAGCGCAAGTAGGATGCCTGCCAGTTGTTCTGGGACTTGATGGTTGGACGTGGGCTGGAGTGAGGAGAGACACACATATATGCACCTTTTTGAGTGTAATGGGGAAGAGGGCCTTCAACTTTAATCCAGAAAATAACTGCTCCAAACGTCAAAGCTGGGAAAACATCTCACTTGGTTCTGTCTTATTTATGATCAGTTTCCCCCCCGCCCTCCCTTTTCCAACTTCCCTTCCAGGTTTGCCTTGTCAGGTATGGATATGGAGCAGAGAGACTACGATTCCCGGACAGCACTGCATGTAGCGGCAGCAGAAGGTTGTAGCAGTGAATAATGGTCGAAGTAGATGTTCCACTTTAGTATGGTGAATATATTCAGTATAAGTAATTATCCTTTTTTGTATTGTAGGTCACGTAGAGGTAGTTAAATTTTTGCTGGAAGCCTGCAAAGTGAATCCTTTCCCCAAAGACAGGTGAGCATCTGTGCTAAAGGTATCGTAGAGTATTAACAGTCAAATTATGGCATTGTTGGCTTCCCAAGCAATATTCTCCGAGGAATTTGTGCACTGAAAATCTGATACTTGATGTGGAGCTTAATGAAAATCCTGTCTATTTAAGCTAGCCATCTGTTAATTCTAGTTAGGAGGGGAAAAATGAACTCCAGGCTTATTTACAGAACAAAATGTCTACATATCCATGTTGTCAGGGTGGAGACGGGGAAGGATCAAGCCAATAAAATGATGCTAGTAGATCTTCAGTTGACATTATGCTCGAGGATATTAATATTTTGTCAGCAGGCATGTCTATACAAAGCAACGAACTTGCAGCCTGATCTTAAGCAATGTTAGGTATGGCTAAGCCCACTGATTTCAGTGATTTTAGGCCAGGGGTGGGGAACGCATGACCAGTGGTGAGGCATGATGGGAGTTGCAGTCCAACAATATCTGGAGGGCCATGTGGTCCCCATCCCTGGCTTAGGCGCACCTGACTGTGCAGGGATTGGCTATGAGTGAGACACTGTGAACTCAGAAGCTGGAATGTCCAGCTGTTAAAATGTCTGAGATGTGTATTCACCCATGACATTCTTGGTTTACGAAAAAGAATCATTAACTCCCATTTTGAATTTCACCTTCACTTTTATTGCCTTGTACATAACATGGACAGAACAGTTTCTGCCAGAATGAACTGAGTTTCTGGAAAATAACCTTGGGGACCTTAGGATTGCATCAGATTGGTTTAACTTCTTATGCAGATAGCATGCTGCCTGGGGAGGGAAGAAACTATGCACCCTGCATATGGACTGTGACATGTGATGATCACACCTGCATGCGGTTTGCATGCTGTTTCCTCCCCTGTTAGCCTAATAATGGGCTTGAATCTTGTACTTCATGCTCTTGCTGCTCACCACATGCTTATGCATTGCAGAACATTTACGGAGCAATCCTATGTGGATCGATGGTCGCCTCTGACCCTGGGCGTGGCCACCTATCCAGTGCAGGGAGGGAGGAGGGGGGAGGAGCGGGTCTCCTTCTCCCTCCCCCCTCCCCGCTTTCACAGCTAGACAGCCGATTTCGGCTGTCTAGCCACGGGACCCCAGGGTGCAGGAAGTGGCAGCCAGACTACACATAGGTTGTGTAGTGCCAGCATTTCCGACCTCCCCACCCCACCCCCGGGAAAGCCGTGTTTTTGCCGCTCCGTGCTGCTCTTACGAGTGCGGAGCCAATCCATGCTGCCTACGAGGCGGCGCAGGAGGGGGTAGGGGCCAGTTCTCTGGGAACTGACCCATCCTTTGGCCGTCTAGCCACTGACTAGCAGCCATAGGATTGTGCCCTTAGTGTATTGCCTACATTTTAAAATATGTACCTACTAATATATTAGTATTAAAAATAATTCCATTTATTTAGCAGTTGTTTTCTTCAGAAATAACTGCCTTGGTATCACTTTAGAAAGGCAGGGTATTTACAATAGTATCCCTTTCCTCCCTTTTTAAAGCTTTTCCCTGGCTGAACAATTTGCTAAGCTAAACTAAAGGTTTTGCTATTTATTTACTACATTTTTATACCACCCAATGGCCAAAGCTCTCTGGGTGATACAGATGATAAAATACAATATAAAAGTTTAAAAACACAATATAAATATAATAACCATTTTTTTAAAAAAAATTGAAACACAAATTTGCATTTAATTTAAATTCTTATTTTTAAACATTTTTTCTCTCAAAATATGCAATTTAAAATGTATTTTGAATAGGCCTGGCACCGATTTGGATTTCAGTGGGATTCTTGAACTCCTGTCATACTTTGTCTATCAAAATGGGGAGGGGTAGATGAGGTGCTCCTACAGGGACAATTAGGTTTACTTCTCTTTCCTTTCCTTCCCCTAGAGCCCCTCATCTACCCCTTCCCTTTTTTATAGAGGTGGGGTGGATGTGGGGTATTCAAAGTATGACAGGTGTAGTGCAAAAATCCCATTGAATGCCTTGTGTTGCCATTTATAGCCAAGCAGGACATGCAAATAGCTTATTCCCATGCAGTGCCTCCCATGTCCACTAGGGGCACTGTAGGCAAGTTCCATTCATCACCAGCAGGGGGAGCCCACAGGCTTAGGCCCGTGCACCAAAATGGTGGATGGTACACAAAATGGCTGCCATTCTTCAGACTTCCAAATCCGTATCAGTGCACAGGCCTAATTTTGAGCCAAGAACTGTATGGGAACATTTTGGGAGTGTAAACATTATGATCCACTCATTAGCTGTGCTCCAGTGGATCCAGCTTTACACTGGATCAACTGTGCTGGCAGAAGTGGACTTCCCCACCCCCCTCCTTCCCATAGCAGCCCCTTCAGGCCTTGAAAATGCTACACAGACTCAGAAGACCCTGCTGAATGGCATAAGCTGTGGGGTGTGGTGGGTTCCCCAAAACTGGGCAGAGGGATCTTACGTGAGCACAGCCCTTCTTATCGTGGAAAGTTCCCTCCCCTTGCGGAAGGTGGGTTCTGGATCCAACCTCAGGTCAGTCCTCGTGCATTCCTTTTTAGCTTCCTTCAGCTCTGAGAGGAGCTCAGCTGTTGTAGCAAGGATCTTATGAGCAAGATTGATTTACTGCTACTGTCTCACACCCTGGGAAAGGCAATCCCTCCAGAACTCGACAGCCACTGTGTTAGAGTGGCTTGGTTTTGGGCTAGTCAGTCTGCCAGCCTAACATACTCACAAGGTTATTGGACTTCTGAAATACTGTTCTGAGCTCCTTGGGTAAAAAGGAGGATACAAATGTAATAATTCAGTGCATTGACCACATTAATTAAGAGCTTTCTGTAGAGAGATACAGAACCTCTTACTAAACTTGAAATATCTTCCTATTACAGATGGAACAACACTCCTATGGATGAAGCTTTACACTTTGGACATCATGATGTATTTAAAATTCTTCAGGAATATCAGGTTCAGTACACACCTCCAGAGGATTCCGCCAATGGAAAGCAAAATCAAACTGTAGAGAAAAACCTGGATGGCTTACTATAACCCTCTTCTTCGGCTAGATGCCAAGAATTGAAATGACCCATCTATTTAATTGTGGAAAAATTAATATGAAGAGCGTGTGTGTTTCTATTGGATAGTGCTGTATATTTCCCAGAAGTATCGCTTTGTTTCAGTGTTACAGGAGCTTTCTTCGTTGTGCACAAAGGACAAATCTAGTTTCTCTTTCAGAAAATCAAATCAAAACAAAACAACCTCCCCAAGAGTCTCCATTCTTAATGTGAGCAGTATTACCTCGTGCTACATGTAACTGATAGAAAATATTAGATGTTGCTGGCTTTACGCACTATTTATTTTTTTGTTGTCCGTGAAGCTTTACTCCGTGGTCAAGAATCTTTTCTGACCTGCTTGTTTTTGATATATAAATGAAGCTGTCTGAAAGCGTGCCTGAGTGGAACAGGGCTGCTGCCATGTGCAAGTGTAACTGTGGTCCTGCTAGATTTCAAGAGTTGCTGCTGATGTGGATTTGGTGTATTGAGCATAAATCTGCATTCAGGTGCTTGTGTCTTAATTTCCCATGAGACCTGTTTACATCATGCAATTCTCAAACTATAGCCTGGTGACTGTGCTCAGTGATCTAGGCTTAACTGTTGTTCAGTTTTATTAGGGAATCTGTTCCAAGGTTTGTTTGACCAAAAGATAGAAGACTGTAATTAGATAATCTTGCAATATTAGACAGAAGTTTTTTCCAGAACCACTTTATCCCCCTTTTCCCAGAACCCATTTTATTCCCCTACCCTCTCACATTTAGCTGCTAAAATACTCTTCAGTCACTGCTTCCACTCCACAGAGTTTTTGCCATGTCCTGCCTGGACCACGGCTAATGGCAAAAGTGTTTTTTTACCTTGTATTTTCTTTAGCTGTGGCAACTGCATTTGTTCCCGTCGCAGACCTGGATTTATAGACAGAACTGGATGTTTTTAAAAAGTGCTAATTTTGAGTTAAGCTCATTTATGGATAATGAAGACTGGGGCCTTGAGTTCATACCAGCTGAGGTCAAGGAGAGTTGTGGTGAGGTCACCAGGGAAATAATGGGACCAGATAACCTATGTTCATAATTCTGTGATATCCACGCTGTGTAACTTGTGCACCGGGCCCGATCAAAGCAGCAATGGTGGTGTTACTATGGGCTTTCACCATGTCGTAACAAATCTAGAGACCAACGTATGGTTTCTGGGGGGTTTTAAAGGGGCTGGGGCTATGCTACATCTGTGCAAACCTTAAAAAAATTATAAACATGGTGCTGAAAATATGTGGAAAACCAGCTAATGTGAGACACTACCCTTTGAGTGGAGTGGATTTAGCTGCAAATTGATAAATAAGAACAAAATAAGAGAGAGAAACCTGACTTGCACCCAGAAAATTAATTAAGGAAACACAACAGGGAAAGAAGACAGAAGTTTGAGATTCAGCAAGTGAGGGACAGCTGAGAGCTTCCACTGGTCTTTAACCAGTGGATCAAGACCAAAGACTGAGTAGCAAGCCAACCAAAGGTGGTGGGTCACCTCACAGGCACAGAGCCATTTTCACTCTTTCTGTTCTACTGGGTTTAGATGAGAAAGAATAACAAGATGTAGAGCAGAACAGCAGAAGAGGAGCAGGGGACAAATGAAGCAGAGAAACAGACATTGAAACAAAATTCAAAGTAGGTCACAAGTAACAGTCTAGTTAAAGATGGGTTCTCAATAGAAAATATTACTTGTACTAGCACCTTGAAGATTACTTGTACTAGCACCTTTCATTATTTTTTTAAACCCTCTCATTATTGGTTTTAAAGTCAGGTCTAACATTGCTTCACAAGCTGGGAGTTTCTTTTAAATGCTCCACAATTTTATTTTCGTGCTACATACCACCCGCTTTGACACCTGGGAACTTCATTTGTTCTCTGTGCCACACTCCACAGTTGTTTTGGTGAAATTGGGAATAGAATTCACTGCAGCTCCTCATGAGCAGTTAGCAATATGGCTTGAATGGCCATATTGGTCCTGTAGGACTAAACTGCGTAAAGTCCACTTGCAGAGGCTTAGAGGAGAGACGCTTTACAGCTGCTTTTTCTCCAAAACTGATGAACAGGTATGTATCTCCCCATTAAACTACTAAAATTTATCCTGACAACTAAATTTCAGAGGTCTGTATTTACTCATCATTATTTACTTTATTATATGGTAATGCTACTCCCCCTAGTAATTATGCATACAAGCAAATAAAGCCATTTTACCCTCATAGTTTAAAAGATTATGTTAGTATTTTCCCCCTGCCAGTACATAGAAGCTACTTTAGCACCAGCCTCTTTTGCAAAGGTAGTTTTAGCTTTTCCTCATTATAAGAGGAAGTTGTATTTTGTAAAATATGTGTGTCCATTGGAGACAGTTCATTTTACATGTGGATTTCTTTGTGTTATTACTCAGGTGTTCTCTGTTGCTGCCATTGATATTATTTAGTTACTAAAAGCTGAATTGTTTTGCTCTAAGAACACACATACACCAGTTTTGAAGTATAAGCATTCTACTTATTTATCACAGCATCTAAAAGGGATTTAAAGCTAGCTTCATTCTTTGTACACTAATAGTACACTGGTCTTAGAAAACATGATCCCATCTTTTTGTAGATGTGTTGTGTTGGACTGGTGTCCTTTTTAGCTTCAGAGCAGGACTATTAATTACTGTTTTTAGTGACCTTATGAGTAATTGTGACGGATTTGGCTTGACATTCTTTATTGTAGGGAATAAACCATGATGAATGTATTTTGCTTTTTGACAGTTTTCCCATGACTTAATCTAAACTTAAAATACTTGAGCTGTACCAGTTCTGAAAGTAAGATTTATTTTCAGGATTACAAATCCAATGGTGTTGCATTTTACAACATAATAAACAAGCATACCAAAAAGAGGGTGTTCTTATTTAGCCTGCTGTTTTGATTTTTCCTCTCCTGATGTGCAAGAGACTGTGTTCTCCATGCTTTCAACATTTGTTTTTAGAGTACCATTAAAAGCACATATTTGTTGATGGACTGGGGATCATCCTTCCCTTTAGAGAAGGGGTGCAACTGACAGCTGACTGGTCTAGCATTGCCTTTCTCTTCCCAATAACCTACGTAGATGGCATGGCAGTGCTATGTACACCTAGCACCCAGTGGTGTCTATTGCTAAAGACTACATCTGTGTAAATACGGAAGTGTGTAACGTGCACTGCAGGGTCTTGACTCAATGCTTTCGGGACTGTACACTGAAGGCGGCAGCAAATATATTTCATGCACGGATCATCTTTTGAGTTAGTAAGGCACACAGGAGTCTGAATCACATTCCATGCACAAAACCAGTCTGGAAGGGCCCTGTCTTGTCACACATGATCCAAAATGTTCTGCTTTTAAAGCTCCCGGGAAGCAATTCCTCCCTCAGCAAGTGAATTCACTGGAGCTCTTCTATGTGAGCCACAAGTACTTTTGTATCACTGGGTACTTGTGATTGACCTCTATAGTAAAGTGCTTTTAAGGGCTGGAGCCAGGATCTGCCTTCCATAAGGGGAAGGACTCTGCTTGAAGGGCCCCCCCCCCCCCAGCTCACCCCATTCTGGAGGGGCTGCTGTGGGAAGGAGGGGGTGGCAAAGTCCACTTCCATCAGCACAGCTGATCCAGTGTAAACCTGGATCCAAAGTGAAACCTTTTTTTTAAAGGCAAAACGACATGGTACATGCATACATGTCCTCCTCAGCTGCTGCTACTTGGGAAAAACTGCTTTGGGTAGGGACATTCTGAAACAGCAGAGTGCAGGGAGTAGCTTACCCTTCCAAAAAGACACCTGAACCCTCCAGAGGGGAAAAGGAACAGAGGCACAGCAGTGGACAGGGAAAAGGGGAGTGCATGTAATGTGTAATTTGGCCCTAACATCTTAAGATGTGAGCAAAGGAACTGAGTGAGTTCCCATCTCCTCCACACTCCTGCCAGTCCTCTGATTTTTGGTTTTTCTAGTATTTACCTGCTCCACTGTTGCTAAGCCTGTGTGGTGGCATGCCACGCCACCCGTGATTCCACAGCAAGGCTACCCCCCACCCTAATACATGAAGGCAAGAAATGGTACCATTGATATGAGAACAGGGCTCAGTTGAATACACTTAAGGGCCCTGACTTCCACCCCAAAGTCCTGCTTTGTTTTGAGGCAATGTCTACAAGAGCAGACAGCTTGTTTTCAAGTACACATCATCTCTCAACCATTCTTGCTGCTGGGTTTTAACATAACATTCCACTTTACAGGGGAAACTGGGCAAGCATGCAACATCCCCCTCTAGTTTGGGGGAACTTAATTAAAAAGCACACACACCCCTTCTCTCGCACTGTGGACTGACACCAAATAGGGTACAGGAAATGCTACATACATGCTAGCGAAACAACCACTTTGTAGAAACATATAAGCATTTCTAAATTTTCAAGCTGCTCTTCCAATAAACCAGAGCGCATGACATGGTAACGTTGTGCACTATAGTGTTTTGAGCCACCCAGGAGACCCAATGCGACTAGCTGCAGATTGAAAGATATGAAAGTCATTAGGCCTTGATGCAGACTGCCTCAGGAAGCATTACGATGCATATTCTGAACATATCTGGAGAAGAAAAAGCAGGTTGTCAAGTCAAAAAGAGGAATCCTACCTTACTGAATGCCAGCCAGCCTTCCTCAACCTGATCCCACCCCCAGAAGTTTTAGACTACTGCTCCCATCAGCCCCAGCAAGCACAGGCAAAGGTTGGGGAGATGGGTGTTGTAGTGCAAAACGTCTGGAGGGCACCACAATGGGGAAGGCTGATGTATGTTGCTGATGGTGTATTTGATCCTACAGAATTGCTTTTACCCAGCTCACTTCGTTCCATGCTGTGAGCACCACCCAGTGGTGATGACTGCTGCCTCAAGTAAGAGCTGAAGCATTTCTTACTTGGAGCAGCAAATAAAGAGGCCCTCCTGATCTTTATCTTATTTCTTAAGATTTTTTATAATTAAAAATGGTTTTTAACTGGGAGGCTGGCAAGTGGCAAAGTGAAGCATTATGTTCCAGTGCCATCTTCCTTGGTGTTCAAAAGAGTGGGTTTGTGTTTGGGAGCTCAGACCCCACTTCTGCTTTGTTTTTAGGTTTCTAAGCAAGTTATTTCTCTTTTCGCCTTACCAGTTTTCTGGGAAATGAGTGTTTTGTGACCAGCCATGTCCACAGTGGCAGCCATTGGATGAATAGGCAAGCCCTGCCCAAGGCAGCCATTTTGTGAGGGCACTTACAACGTGTTCTCAGAATTCCAAATATGCCCACTGCCTCAAAAAGGTTGGGGACCCCCTGTGTAGGCAATCCAGTTTAAGCCTCTGCTCAGTGCAAGAAATCCAGATCTAAAACATCCCCAACAGATGGCTGGAAGACCTGCTGCGGCAAGGATGGATTACAATTATAATGAAAATGCACGCAGAGATATGGTAGTGGCTTCCAGCCAAAGGTCCAAACCAAAGTTAGCACTACTTTCATTTCTGGGGGTATTGCCGCAGTACACATGGGGAGCTTATGAACAGCTGCGCAGCCAGAATTATTTGCCTGCATCACAACTATCATGCTTATCTCTTGGGGTTGGCTATGCTGTGCAGTTTCTTTGCATCTATTCCAAAAGTTAGATGGGTTACTAGACCTCAAAGCATCCCAGCTGTCATTTTACTCACCATAATTTCCGCTGGGCTTATCACTCGTGTTACTTCATCAAAATCTTCTGGAGACATTGGCAAAAGGTTCTCTGTGCCAAGCAATCTGGAAGGATGGCTGCATAGACACAAAGGGACAAAAACAACAAGAACGTGACTGCTTCTAATGAAATTGGGAGCAACAATGGCGCATCAGCCTTGGAAGAATTGCCTCTGCCTAAAAAAGTGTCATAGGATTGTCGTGGTGTCAGCCATAAATGGGGCCCAGAGGCAAGATAAGCCTGACCTTTCTTGCCCTTCGGAAACCAAATTGGCTTGGCTCAAACTGGGAGCACAGTAGGACCACCATATGGCATCAAACCCAAGCCCTATCCTTGGCAATACAGGAGTACAGCACCAAATCTGAATTGGTTATCATACCGTTCTTCCTCAACACACATGCACGTGGAAGTCCAATTGACACGCACGTGGCAAGGAAGAACAGGCCTAACACGTGGGTATGGTTCACCTTTCATGCACCGCTCATGTATTATGTATTCAGGCATTCACAGCCAAATACAAGGAAGCCCAACAGGAGGCAGCACAGACCAAAAATCTACATTCCAGAGCACTTAAGAGTCTTCCCCGATTCAGATCGAAAGTACATCGGGAGGCTGAATTACGGAATATTCTATATCAGAAAACTCCCTGCATAGAGAAAAGTAGAACTGATGAGGTTAGTAACCTCCTAAGTTAGCTGTACCCAGACCATTGCTTGATCCACCATCAGAAAGCCCCTCTTCCTTCGCTTGCACAATGTCCCTGAAGGATGGGCCATAACAGATAAAAGTATCAAAGCATGCTGCAAAGAAAGGGAGGTCACTTTAGGTCTTTAAAGTACCAAACATCACTGCATTTCACACATTATAAGTGCAACCTTACTGGGCCAGGTCCACCTACATGCCCATCAGGTACCACAGGGAGGGAAGCCCAGTGTGGCATTAAACCTACAGCTGCAACCTTCAAAAATCAGTCAAATCCACTAAAGGAAAAAAGCTTTAACTGGGCAACACATTTTTAAAAACTATTTATAATATAATAGACCACAAGAACTCTTAGAAGCAATCCACCTTCATTCTCGTACAGGAGCGAATGCCTCTTTTAAGAGGACCCCTGTTGTAGTTTATACAAGAACCTTATAAAACCCAAACGAAAACTTATCTTTCTCCTTCAGAACCATCATTTTAGTCTCATGCAAATTCAGTGGGTTAAAACCCATTTGATTGACAGATTTTTAAAAATTATTAATTGGGCCACAGCCCTAATTAAAACACCTCCGCCCATATATGGTCAGTGATATTATCCCAGGGGAGGTACTAAATGCATACATTGCTTGATGCCATTTATGCTGCACTGATAAACAAGGAAGAATCCTAGAACATTTTTGAACCGCTTATTATGGTATACTATCTTTAATTAATTTTTTGTAAATTGCTTTAAGGGCATTTTATGATGGCAAAGTAGCCTATAACTTTTATGATGATGATGATACAAAAACTGGACACTGGAAATAAAAACACACAAGACAGAGGCCCTACCCTTGGACTTACAACCTAAGAAATTTAGAGACAAGACACATAAGGGAAAGGGAATAGAAGGAACAGGTAGAGGAGGGAGAACATTCTTTTAAAAAAACGCTAGAATGGAGTTGTTGTTTTTAAGATCAGGCAATAAAATACACCGTTGGAAGGAGCAAGCTGGAAGCCAGGAGGTCAAGAGTTCTAATGGTAAGGAGGGGTGGGTGCAGTCGGAGAATAGGGGATATAATTCTGGGTTTACAGAGCAGGAACACCAGAGCAGTAAAGAGAACGAGATGGAGCATGGGGAGAAAAGTAAACAGGTAAGTGGGAGCAAGAGAATGAAGGGAGACAATACAGAGATATGACAAGAGGAGAGAAGAGTACCCACGCTGGAGTGGCTGGATAAGTGGAAGGGTGAGAGAGACGGAGGCAGTATACAGACCAGGCTCCCATCCCTAGTTAGGAGAAGGATGCCTACCTCAAGTATGGCTTTTCATGCCAAGCCACCAATTCAACCATACAACCTTTTCCGGGTTAGATCTCAGCCCTGTCTCTGCCAGTCAGCCACAGTGGTCCCGATCCTTCCTTTGGGACTTTCCCTTGGAGAAGATAGTCCCTTGCCAACTGCAGTCTCCCCCCACGACCCCGACACAGCCAAACCTCCACATAGCTGTAACACCGCGCCCCCTCCCCTGCAAATAAAATAAAAACTGTGGGGAAAATCTGCTTGCCCTTTCCAGTAGACATTGCATTAAAATTAAAGAAGCACATTATACCGATATCCAATAGTCACAGTTTATTTTGACATCTATATAGGCATGCTTTTCCAAGTGCAAGAGTCAAGTGAGAGCAGACGGAGGTGGCGTGTGCCGGCAGGCATGACTGAGTGCTGGTGGAGGTGGTGAGAGGTAGGTAGGCTGATCCATGGCGCAGCTTCCGGAATCAGCACAGACACAGACCAGTGAGATGGTTTGGCTGCGCAGGTCCCTGGAGGCCACTCTGAAGGCACGTGTACACACTGCAGAAGCAGTGAGGAAGGGCTGGGGCAGGGGTTGGAGGGACCCACACCTTCTACCCTGTTGAAACATTGTGATAATTCTAAAACAGTGAATGCCCCGTGTTTTGAAAGTGAACTCAGGTGTCTTCTCAGCAAACTCACACTTCAGATACAGAGATTAATTCAGTTTTGATGTATCCTTTTCCTCCACCATCCACATCCATGGGTTCCAGGGCTAAAAGGGAAGCAAGCAAATATCTCGCTTTAGTATCCACGGAAATGGAACATCGAGTCCAAGATCACGCTATGAATGTAAAAGGCTTCTGTTTATAAAACATCTGGTGCAAATCTAGGCATGACTACTCAGAAGTAAGTCCGACTGAGTTCAAGGGGGCTTACTCCCAAGTCAATGCAGATTTTGTCTTATGATAAACTTGCAGCCTATGTTTATCATAAAAGAAAAAAAGAGACAAAAATATAATAATTCTGTCCACATAAACAGAGTCTCTGAAATTACACTGAATGCAACAGGGCCCATCAAACCTTGCATCTTTAGGCCGGACCTGTGCATTATGCAGTCAACTCATCTTTTAAAAAACCTGACAGTTAATTCTTCTCTGCAAAGGAGCAGGGTGGGGGTTGCTGAAAGGCTACCGGAGACATGCTTAAACCTTCACATGCCCACTGCTTCTCCTGAGCAACTTCACCACAGCTGCTTCCTGCCTCCCCCCTCCCCTACTGCCAGGGTTCTAGACCCATAATTTTGGGGTCAAGGAAAAGAAAGTGGCACCCTTAATGAAGTCTGTGATTGTAAGCTGATTTTAAAAACAAACACACATGGGCTGCTAGTGTTACAATTATAGACCTCATCACAGGGGTGGAGAACTTCAGGTCCGGGGGCCAAATCTGGCCTGCGTGGGGTCCCAATCCAACTCTCTGAGGTTCCCCAGAAGACCACGTCCTTTCCCCCAACAACCAATCATTCAGTGGTTTCTTGGCTTTTGTGCAGTCCCCGCCTTCTAAAATGTTGAGATGCCTCTCCTAAGGCTTAGTTTCTGGCAGTAAGAGCTTTCAGCTATAAGATGCTGGTATTTCTGACTCCGCCCCATTTGCTTTCAGTCCCGCCCTTCACTGGAATGTGGCCCCTGAGAGCATCTCCAAAATGGAATTTGGGCTGAAAGAAGCTCTGCACCCCTGCCTTTCCAAAAGCCAGCCTTGAGAATTGCCCAGACAGCTTCAGCTATTGGGAAGTTTAAAAACGTCATAATAATTTATTAAAGCTACTCACGCTCTTTGGGCCTGGAGTAGTATTTTCCAAATGCATTGTCTTTGGGAATATCTGGATAAAGGAATTTCAGTGGATTTTCAGGAATGTTCTCGGCTGCCATCACTTTGTAACTGCGAATGATATCAGGCAGGCTAACAGCCGTGAGCTCCTTCCTCGTGTAGGGCTCCACCGAGTGGAAGCAAGGATCTGGGGAAAAGCAGAACAGCAAGGGGAAGAGAAGCGTCACTGCACAATTAAAAGCTTGGGTTTCAGTGCGTTCTGCCTGACATGAAGCAAAGAGGATGCCAGTTGCTCAGATCTACTTTTCCTCCTTCATTTGTTTGTTTGTTAATAGAGAAGGGACCTAGCTTTGCATGGGTGGGCACAGCCCTGATGCCAACACAGAGAAGGCTGCAAGCGAACATACACAGCTGTCAGAGTTGGACGCATTGTGCTGGCCCTATCTAAAAGCAGACATGGCCACTGGCATCTCTAGGCACAGCCCCTGCCATGGTGCACCCCTACAGCCCCCTATCGGAGAGGTCTGCCCATTCCCTTCCCTTGGAGCGGGGCTACACCAAAGCAGCGGGGAGAGGGAAGCCTCTAACTCTACCCCTTTGCCTACCAATCTCTCCCCGACTTCAAACTCTATGGGCGGCAAAGGTAAGCGTGACTCAGGGAAGTCTGCCCCTAGGAGCTGAAGGTATTCGTGCAGGCTTCAGCCACACGGACACAATAAAGTTAGGGTGCAATCCTGCTGGGATGCCCGTAAGCTTACGAACTTGGAGGCTTACGGGCATCCAATGCAGAACGAGAGGGGGGCGGAGGCAGTCTTTGCCTCTGTGCTCCTCCTGCTCTGGATTTTGGCTAGACGGGCTTTTTCGTCTGTCTAGGTAGGGCTCTGCGGAGTGGGAAAGGAGGCTGGGGTGACCAGGGGATAAGGTGTAAGCCAGCCTCCCCAGTCTCCTCCCTGCCCATCAGCACTCCCCCTTTGCCCTCCTCTCCGAGGCTGCTTTTGCGACCTGGGAGAGGGAGCTGGTGGGGTTCTCTCCGCGCTGGCTGCGAGGGTGGGGAGCTCCAACTCCTGGGTCTGAGGTTGAAGTGCTGTCCCCAACTTTGGATCCAGGAATCCGAAATATCCTATGGCTCCCCAGACTCTGTCTAGGGCCTGTAGGATTGCTCCCTTAATTACTGCATTTTTAAAACAAAGTAACCCCGGGGTGCACACATAGGCTCCCCTTAGTATGCCATGTTTCAGGTGCCCAGGTTTCACGGTCTTGGTGTTATGGTGTTCCCCCCACCCCCAATAACATGAGAATATTGGGATAGCCATGGGACAAATGCACATGTTTCAAAAACAAAGACAAAGGAGGGTGAATTCTGGATAGCAACATTCCTGACAGCAAATGTCAGAAATGGGGGGAGTGGGCCAGGAATCTCTAAACCTAGTCCACATTGGGGCCACCCACCCACCCACCCACAAATCATCCCTGACCATTGGCTGTGCTGGCTGGGGCTGATGGGAATTGGAGCCCTACAATACCTGAAGTACCACAAGTTCCTCAGCCCAGTTGCAAATAGATCTTGACACCCATAATGACTAGACTCTTGCTTTTTTTAAAAAAAAAGATTGAGATTTCCAGAGTCTAATCCTGCAGGCAGAACAACATTCTGCCTTCTCATGGGATCACAGTGCACATACAGTCCTAGCAAACAACAGCTTTATTGTTCTGGGATAACTTCCTCCTACAGAAAGTAGAGGAAGGAACTAGAGGATCGGCTATCCTTGACTTGATCCTAACCAACAGAGATGACTTAGTGGATAAAGTAGCAGTTACAGGAACTCTGGGGGAAAGCGACCATGTTGTACTTGAGTTCTTGGTTCTAAGGGAAGCAAAAGCCGAGTGTAGTCAAACGCGTACCCTGGATTTTAGGAAAGCTGATTTTAATAAACTCAGAACAATGATCAGTAAGGTCCCATGGCAAGCGACGCTAACGAGAAAAGGAGTCCAAGATGGGTGGGAGTTTTTAGAAAAGGAAATTCTCAAGGCACAATCACAAACAATTCCAGCAAGAGAAAAAGGTGGAAGACAACAGAAGAAGCCAATGTGGCTTCACAAAAAGCTTAGGGATGACCTGAAAACAAAAAAGGACACATATAGGAAGTGGAAAGAAGGCCAAGCAACAAAGGAAGAGTACAGGCAGGTAGCACAGAATTGCAGGGATGGTGTCAGGAAGGCTAAAGCTGAGAACGAGCTGAGGTTAGCAAGGGATGCTTTAAACAACAAAAAGGCTTTCTTCAGCTACGTGCATAGTAAAAGGCAGAGGAAAGAAATGGTTGTTCAGCTATTAAATAAGGATGGCAAAACGATAAGGGGCCATCGTTGGAATGGAGGGGCAGGACTGCAGCTTGAGATCGACAGGCGTATGGTCAAGGAACACCTCATTACTTTGAATGAGTTCAAATCTCCAGGGCCAGATGAGCTGCATCCTAGAGTAATAAAGGAGCTGGCAGAAGAACTCTCAGAACCGCTGTCTATTCTCTTTGAGAAATCATGAAGGATGGGGGAAGTGCCAGATGACTGGAGGAGGGCTAATGTTGTCCCTATCTTCAAAAAGGGTAAAAAGGAGGAACCTGGGAACTACAGACCAGTCAGTCTGACATCAATCCCTGGGAAAATTCTGGAGGAGATGATAAAGCAATCCATCTGGAAGCACCTTGAAAACAATGCCGTGATTACTCGAAGCCAACATGGATTTGTCAAAAACAAGTCCTGCCAGACAAATCTGATCTCATATTTTGATCAAGTAACCTCCCTTGTAGACCGTGGGAATGCTGTAGACATCATATACCTCGACTTCAGCAAAGCTTTCGACAAAGTGCCCCATGATATCCTGATGAGCAAAATAGCTCAAAGTGGGCTAGATGAAACAACGATCCAGTGGATCTACAGTTGGCTACAGAATCGGATGCAAAGAGTGCTTATCAATGGGATCTTCTCAAACTGAGGAGAAGTAACGAGTGGGGTACCGCAGGGCTCAGTCCTGGGCCCAGTGCTCTTCAACATTTTTATTAATGACTTGGAGGAGGAGGGGCAGGGAATGCTGATCAAATTTGCAGATGACACAAAATTGGGCAGGATAGCTAATACTTTGGAAGACAGAAACAAAATTCAAAGTGATCTGGATAGACTGGAGCGCTGGGCAGAAAACAACAGAATGACATTTAATAGGGATAAATACCAAGTTCTGCACCTAGGAAAAAGAAACCAAATGCACAGTTACAAGATGGGGGATACGTGGCTCAACAACACTACAAGCGAGAAGGATCTTGGAATTGTTGTCAATCACAAGCTGAATATGAGGCAACAGTGTGATATGGCTGCAAAAAAGGCAAATGCTATTTTGGGCTGCATTCATCGAAGCATAGCTTCCAAATCTCGGGAAGTACCAGTTCCCCTCTACTCAGCACTGGTTAGGCCTCATCTGGAGTACTGTGTCCAGTTCTGGGCACCACACTTTAAGAAGGATGCAGACAAACTGGAGAGGATTCAGAGAAGGGCAACAAAGATGATCAGGGGACTGGAAACAAAGCCCTATGAAGAGAGACTGAAAGAACTGGGCATGTTTAGCCTTGAGAAGAGAAGACTGAGGGGAGATATGATAGCGCTCTTCAAGTACTTGAAAGGTTGTCACTGGAGGAAGGCCAGTATCTCTTCTTGATCCTCCCAGAGTGCAGGACACGGAATAATGCGCTCAAGTTACAGGAAGCCAGATTCCGGCTGAACATCAGGAAAAATTTCCTGACTGTTAGAGCAATACGACAATGGAACCAATTACCTAGGGAGTTGGTGGGCTCTCTCACACTGGAGGCGTTCAAGACGAGGCTGGACAGCCATCTGTCAGGGATGCTCTGACTTGGATGCCTGCATTGAGCAGGGGGTTGGACTCGATGGCCTTGTAGGCCCCTTCCAACCCTACTATTCTATGATTCTATGTTTTTGGAGATCAATGAAAGGAAAATTAAGACTATGGAAGGAGCACAATAAACCTCCTATTCCAATTCATTACTATTGCTTCCAGCACTTCCAGGGGATTACTTCAATGAAAAGGATGGTTCTTGTTCAGAACAGTGATGGAAACCAGCACCGTAGATTACAAAGCAGGAGGGTTGCCAACTGACCAGAAAAAACAGGCCCAACCTGATCCTGTCTTTAAAAGAAGCATCATCTGCAGAAGTCAGTAGGTGAACTTTTCCATGGCACAGAAATGAGCACAATCACTTATGCACAACAGCAGGGGCTTATGATTTTTTTTTTTAATGTGTGCTACTTGGGGAGTAAGACCCCCACTGAATCTGGGAGGACTGACTTCCATATGCCTTGGAGTGGGTTGTTAGTTTTGCCAACTGCCACCAGATAGGAGGCAAACCACTTTGCAGGCTTTTTCCTTCTGTGCCTTTAATAAAAATTAAGAACATAAAGCCTTTTAGTGCACAGGGAGAGTGCTTTTCAGTTTTTGCTTACCGTGTGCTGGCCCTTCCACCCAGGTAAAAGTGATTGCTCCTTCTCGGCTGCTTTCACTGAATCTCAGGAGAAATGTACCACTCGCCTTATCCTTGAGTAGGGCACGTTCGTGCTCTTTGCTGATAAAGCCCATGATGCTCCTTCAATGTTGAAAAGAACACACGTGCCACTTTAGTGCTGTTTGTACTGATTTACTATGTTTTGATCTGATTATGGTTTTTTATATTCTGGACCTTTTGTAAACCGCCATGATTGGTCTAGAAATACTATAAATAAATCTTGCCTATGCATCCTCCACACACACACTTTGTTTCAGCACCCTAATTTAAGGGGTGGAGAGAGACTTTGCGTTGTTTAGGATCAGTGGGTGTTGGATCCAGATTTATCCCAAAGGGGGTGAGGCAACCCTTTTCATAGCCCCCAGCATCCCCTCCCATATTATTCCAGAGCCCTTCCAACCCTCCAGAGGAGATTTTCGGGGGACACAGAGGGGTGGTGGTAACAAAAATCACCCCCCCCATTCCTCCTGCATAAGTAGAACTCCACTTAGCGCAAGTCTGGATCCAACCCTACTGCCACTCCCTTCTATTATTACCTTTTATAATTAAAGCAATCCAAGGTGAATTAAAAAAATATGCTTAATATGCCATGGAAAACAAGCTACAATACCTCTCAAAAGTGTTATTTCCAGCTTCCCCTGCTCTGCCCCTCCCACCCAGATACACTTTATGCCACTCCACAAAAAAGCAATTTCAGGGCAATTCAAGTGGTTTTGCAAAATGGACACACATTCAGCATTGCCTGCCATTTCATGGTCTCCAAGTCAGGTCAGTCTAGCTTATGCAATTAATTAGACAACTTTAACTTGGAGTTTATTAGCAGATCCCCAGGAAGACTTTTAAACTGTGGGCAGTAATGGGTTGTCTAGCTCCTTTGATGATGATAGACACCCCCCACCCCAAGGCATCCAAAATTAAACTGAAATCTCGTTCCCTTGATTTGATTCTCTTCCCATCCTTAGGACTGTTCCATGTGGTGCTGCATATACACACGGTTCTTTTGAGGCATGGGCAAAGTGAAGAATACTGAAGTCCCACTGATTTCAAAGAATGATCTTAAGAATGTACTCTAGAACTTCACTCTGGCTGGATTGTGCAAAGGGACATTAAATACTGCGAGACTTCAGTAAAACCGATACAAGACCTTTTCGATTTTGTTCCAAAATGGTTTGGCCTTCTTTGCATTCAGTATGCATTTGAATTTTGTACATATCTTTATGTTACCTTACTTTGCATTAAGTATTCAGTTTTAAAAACAGAAACAATGTGTTGCATCCAACGATAGTCTAACTTAAGTTCATTGCAATGGGTCTATTCTAAGTAGGACTAACATTAGATACAACCAATTGGAGGGAAACTCAGCAAGTAAGAAAACGCAGACCCTTTACGTTCTCCTTCAATGACAAGCAAGTCCTGTTTGAGACCCAGGCTTTACAAATAGGCCATTTTATACTTGCTAGCTCATTAAATAAAACATAGTCCTAAGTCACTAGCCACTTCAGTACTCTCACATGCCATCTAGTTTATTCACTCAATAGGCAATATACAAAGGGCTATAGTTAGTGAAACAAAGCCAATTCTAAATAAGATCTGATCTGATCTTGTCCTCAATTACCATTCAGGTGCTTTGCAAAGGAATTATTTGCTTTTCCTTCCATGCTAGATTCATTTGGCCCATTTTTTATTTCCAGGTCCATTTTCAATAACAGGATATCAAACTGAAACACATACAGAATCCCCAAGGGAATTAAGATGCCCAAATCCAATGGGAACCACAGTAAATTCCTTTCAAATGTCTTTTGATTTGGTATCCCAAGCAAGTGCATTCTGCTAGAAATCTCTGAAATTCTTACCCGTCATTCCAGAGGAAGAGAAGGTGTTTCTTAATGAGTTCAAGGATCCCTTCAACCCACAGCCAGAAGGGAAAGTTTTTATCATTTATGTTTTCCTGAAATGGAGACAAAAGAATGCGGTGTTAAGAGTTGCCAATTTATCTAGCTATGCTGGAACTCACATGTTAGAACACCAATTATGTATGTCAAGGGCACACTTAGGGATGCATGGATTTTGTTAAATCCATTCCACCTGTGTTTCCCAGATTGTCAGGCATTTTTTCATTCCATTGTCCGTGCATTGATGGAATCGGATTATTTTTTTAGGAGGGTACAAGAATGTCACCCCTGCTTACAAATGTTCAAGAAAACCCCACCCAAGTAAAACAAAACAATCCGCAAGTCCACAGAATCCATGCGACGCAGAAAAGGCCAGTCCACTGCGGAATCTGCAGGTCGGATTTGTACCAATCTGAACTCATTTTAATCCGTCATGGAGTTCTCCAACATTCCCAGGTATACTTTTAATTTCTATCTTCTTGCGGTTGTTTATGGTCTTCTGGATCTTTTTTGGAGGGTTTTTCGTTTTTTACTGCCTTCCCATTCTTATAAATAGTCACCTATCTGATAAGCCCTGTATTCAAGGAAAAATTGGTTTCTATGTCTATTCTTTCTGTAGAATACAGATACATTCTAGAATACAGATACATTCTAGAATACAGATACATTCTATCTCTATTAAACTATCTGATAAGCCCAGAGTCTTCAGTGAATCTAGGTAGTGTGTATGTGAGAAAGGGTGTTAGTAGCCAGATGTTTTTGGGCGGGCAATTTGCCAGCTACAGAGACTGCATTACGATAGCCCATGTGCATTGGTGCCGTTCTCCTGATCATGACTCAAGCTGCAAAGGCCTGAAACTACACACTGTACACATTCCTCCTGGCTGCATTAGAGGGAGAAGCAAGACAGTGAGGTCCCTTCCATTGGCTCAGCTGGGGCCAATGGCCTCATGGCTCCCACCCCTTCCACAACTGTCTCACGCAATGCCCATGGCCCCAGTCATGCCAGAACCGCATTCAGGTTTTTCTGTTCTTCCCCTGCCCCTGATCCCTTCTGTATCACATCCATTACACAGTCAGTAACCATTTTAAACTGTGAGCCACCTTGAGTGCGTTGGCAGAAAGGCGGTATCGAAAATATTTATTTGCTTGTTTATTTATATACTGCCCAATAGCCAAAGCTCGCCAGGCGGTTCACAAAAATTAAAACCACAAAGCACAGTATAAAACAACAGAAAATAGAAAAGCTTAAAACTACAAAATAACAGTACAGCCAGAATAAAACCTAGCAGCAATGCAGAGATTTAAAATATCAAAGCTAAAAGACTAGGAAGCTAAAATGCTAAAATACTGGGAGAATAAAAAGGTCTTCACCTGGTGCCAGAAGGAGTACAACATAGGCATCAAGTGAACCTCTCTAGGGAGCTCATTCCACAGCCAGGGTGCCACAGCAGAAAAGGCTCTCTTCCTGGTAGCCACCCACCTCATTTCCTTTGGCAGGGGCTCATGGAGAAGGACCCCTAAAGAAGATCTTAGAGTCCTGGTAGGCACATATGGGAGGAGGCGATCCTTCAGATAACCTGGCCTCAAGCCATTTAGGGCTTTAAATGTTAATACCAGCACTTTGAATCAGGCCCGGAAATGGACTGGCAGCCAATGCAGCTGGAAAAATACTGGCGTAATGTGATCTCGTTGGCCAGTCCCTGTTAACAATCTTGCTGGCCTATTTTGGACTAGCCGAAGTTTGTTAATATTGTAAATAAATTTAAAAGTGAGCAAAATCCTCACAGACTTGGCACTCAAGACTTTGGGAGTGGTGCATGTCACCTCATGGGTGGGGAGACACAATGTCAGTAGGCCTGGATCTGATACAGCCAAACAAGAAGGCAATCTTTCTGAGATGGGGGACGGCACCCCTCAGCAGCATTAGGGAACTCATGGCAAGAAAGTGGCAATTCCACAGCACTGAAACTCAAGCTGCTCCTTTCAGTCTCCTTCTTCCACTCCCTCTGTCGGGAACGTCACGTCCCCCTCCTGCAACTCTTTGGTGAGTTATTTACCTCTCTTCCTTCCTTGCCTCCTCCAGGCCTAATTCAGCAATGTACTTTCTGAATCTGTGTCTTGCCTACACCTCCCTCCCTCCCTCATCAGCACTACTATTTTATCCAGTGCTGCCCTCTTCCCTCCATTCCCCACCATCTGAGGGAGGGGTGGGTAGCTTGTGGCCCTCTAGATGTTTTGGCCTACAACTCCCATAATCCCTTCCTACTGGCTATGCTGGCTAGGGCTGATGGGAGCTGTGGCCCTCCAGATGTCCTGACCTACGAGTTGCATACTCCTGATCTAATGGCTCTACCCTGCGATCCAAGAAGTGCACCCGGTAGCACTTTTATTATTTGTGGGTGCAGCAGTTCATCTACTAAGTGGTTACATAATGGTGATAACTGCAGTGCGGCTATGCTGTTCATCAACCTATGCGAGACGGCCTGCTTTTCTGAAAACACAGGATCCCTCCCTTAGGTAGCAATCCCTGGTCCGGCCCCAATCCTCTTCCCCCTGCTGCTCACTGCTGGGGAAATGGGTCAGTCAAACTACCACCAGCACCACAGACGGTGGCTCAGTACATTTACCACTTCTCACGTGGAGTGGAGGCAACCGTGGTGTTTTCTGTACTAGTCAGCGCCCTCTGCTGGCAATCAACAAGAACGCAAGTTCACAAAAACTGAAGGTCAGGCCTCTTGTTCAAATAAGGTCAACTGAAGGTCAGGCCTCTTGTTCAAATAAGGTCAACTGAAGGTCAGGCCTCTTGTTCAAATAAGGTCAACTTGTTCAAATCAGGTCAACTGAAGGTCAGGCCTCTTGTTCAAATAAGAGGTTCTTTCAGGAAGTTGGAGACGGTACCGAAGAGGCACTGTTCTCCAGGGGGTGCACAGTCAACACCCATCACTGTCTGTGCTCACAGATTTTTCAAGTTTCTGCAGTGGCTCAAAAAAACAGAGTCTGACCAGAGAGGATGGTGGTCAAAAAGGAACGGGTGCGTCTATCAAGCCTGGCTGGACGCGCCCAATCTCGTCTGATGTCGGAAGCTAAGCAGGGTCAGCCCCAGATAGTGCTTGGATGGGAGACCGCCTGGGAATCAGGCCTCCTGCATTGAGAAGGGGGTTGGACTCGATGGTCTTGTAGGCCCCTTCCAACCCTATGATATGACTCTATGAAAAGCCATTGGCCGCCTCCAGTCCAGATAGCAAGGGTGATGGATACAATCAGTCCCAACCCGAGCCACAAAGGAATACATAAGAAGAGTCCTGCTGGATCAGACCAAGGCTCCATCGAGTCCAGCATTCTGTTCACACAGCGGCCAACCTGCTGTTGACCAAGAACCCACAACCACCCTCCCACCCATGTTCTCCAACGGCAAACACCTCTGTTGCCAGCAGCAAGCATGACTCATCCCCTCCCACACGTCACAGCTCCGGGTTCCCACTTCCCACATGGAATTATGGAGTCGTTGCCCAGCCTTGTCCGGTCACCCTGCCCCCACAGCCCAACACAGTGCAATTATACTCTGCAATTCTGATACACTTTTCCAGTGACCCACTCCTTCCAATGTGTAGGTGACCGTTACTTGGAGCAGCAGACATAGTCAGCAGGCAAGGGAGGGGTAGAAGCCAAGGGAGGAGGCCTACTTGAGCTCTCTGTGGGAGGCAAGGAATGGCTTTGCCTCAGGCACTCTGCAGTTTTCCTGGCAGAATGGCCCGCAGAGGGCTGGTGTGGCATAGAGAGCAATGACAACCTACGGCAGGGGTGGGTAACCTTTTTCTGTCGAGGGTTGCATCCTGTTGCGGGTAACCTGAGGGGGACACACCTCGGTAGTGGGAGGGGCTGAAGCCAACTACGGGCAAGGCCAAATCCAAAAGTAGGTGGGTCAGCCCTTCTCTCTCCCCACCTCCTCTTCCTTCCCACCCAATGGATTGTCAGGATACCACAGATTGCTTTTGCCAGAGTTACAGCCTGTTTGCTTACAGAGGACTTTTGAAATTAGGCCTAGCGCTACATGAAATTAAGCGGAGGGGCGCAGGTTGTCCTGACCTATGGGGATCCCCTCCTGGGCACATCCTTTGTACCATCCACTCCCTATGTGAGGCAAACTTCTAAGCAGCAAGGAATCATGTGCACCTTGAAGGAAGAAGCTGCTCCCCACACTGTTCGAGAGAAGTGTTTTATTTCTTTACCAAGGGCATGCTAAGCCCAAAGTGAGCACGATTCAGGCCCCTCAATTTCAGCAGGAGAAAGTTAGCACACATGTTTCATTCCCCCGGGCTGAAGAGGGCTTTCCTAATGGCTGGAGTCTGCCCCATTTAATTAGCTGAAGAAGAGGAGATCCTACCTTGCAGAACCTTGTCCAAGAAATCGTACCATCCGGAGTGCATGGTTTAGCTGAAGGAAACAATGTACCACTATGTTATTGTCTTAGGCAATAGGAATTCGTGATATACCTGTTAGAACACAATGCTGAGATTAAATCTCATGGCCCGAGAACACAAAAAATGAAAATGAAAATCTGTTTTTATCACAGCTCTCCAAGGACAGAGTGTGAGGAAGGACCTCCAGGAAAAAACAGTCCAATGAAAACATGGAATAGGGCCTTCTCTATTGCCATGCCAAGGCTTTGGAATGCCCCAGAGATCTGCTTAGAACCATTCCTAACAACATTTGATCCACACCGAAGACTTCTGTTTCTGGCAGGCTTCTGACCTTTAGCTGTCTGGCTTTGTTTCCTGTTTTGGGGTTTTTCCCCACTTCCTTGCTATTATTTTGGGTTTTATTTATCTGTTGTTTTACAGGTGGCTTCCCCTACAGATACTAGTTTCTAATTCACATATTTTAATTGATTTGTGTTTTGCCTTAAAAAAAAAATTGTTGTGAGCCACTTTGCATCACTCATATTGCGGCAGAAAAGAAGGATGGCAACACTTTTCATAAATAGTAAAACATACTAAGCATCTATTTATAAAAATATTGGCGAGTTGCCTTTCTGCCCCAAACATCCTTCACAGCAATATACAACCAGACAGTCTTTACAGCCCACCTCAGGATGTGTAAGGATGGGACCCAAGCTGACCTCCTTAGGAGGGAGTTCCCTAATAAGGAATATGCTCTGCAAAACAGGAAGGCCACATGGAAGATAAGAAGGGAATGTTCTGAGAAGCAACAAGACGAACAAGGAAGGTGTCAGAAGGAGGGCAGAAATCAGACATGCCCCAGGCTTGGCAGTTCATGCCAAGGGGACTGTGCTGAATGTATTTCTCCAAGAGTAAGGGTGCAATCCTATTCATGTTTCACCAAAAATAAAGTCCAACATCTCCCAGCATTCCACAGTCAGGAGTTGGAAATGCTGGGAGTTGTAGGACATTTTCCCATCTAAGCATGCATAAGATTGCACCCCAATTTCCCCAAGTGTAAGCTTTACATCAAGGGTAGGCAACTTGTTTCTCTCCAAATGTTTTGACTTACAAGCACCACTGGTGCTGCTGGACAGGGCTGATGGGAGTTGTAGGTCAAAACATCTGGAGGGCTACAAGTTACCCACCCCTGCTTTACAACAAGGAAAAATGAAGAGGTTGGAGTACTTAAATAAACACTTGCAATTTTAACACAGGAGGGGGGGGAAAGCAAGCACAATGAAAAGATGTGCCAAGGCTAGAAATAATTTCAAATGCCACAGACCGAGCAGCTTTTCCCCTAGCATGTTCAGCTGATCCGCACTGAGCCCTCTTTTCGTGACGGATGAAAACTGCCAAGTCAGCACTTCGGAAAGTTGAGACCACCTTGCGTGTGGCGGATTAAGAAAGAAGGACAAATTCTAAAGAGAGAAAAAGGAGAAAGGGGGGGGGGAAGAAAGATTTAGAATTTGCATATTACATTTCCCACCCTTTCTTCCAAGGACCTCAAGCTGGCATCCCCCCCACAACCATTTTATCCGCACAACAACCCTGTGAGGTAGGTCAGATTGAGAAATGGTGACTGGCCCACGCTCACACAATTGAGCTGAGCAGAAATCTGAGCTTGTGTCTCCCCAGCCCTGGTTTGAAATGAACCACTTTGACCATTGGCTCTCATGCTGGCTGGGACCCAAAACCTACGTGGGAAGCCTGCTCCCCTTTACTAATCCCACACAAGAAGGCTTCAGTGTGTAATAATTTGGGGAGGGGGGAGGTGGCTTCTGATGCAGCACGAAGCATTGCTAATTGGATAAAGGAAATAAGGGCAGTCCACTGTGCAAACAGAAATGGTTACATACCCCTAAGGGGATCTCTGGACTCCCAGCCAATGTAAGCAAAGATGTTATGAGGGAAGGAAGCCGAAAAACAAAGCAGCAACACTCCACAATCGTAAAATGTTATTGTATTTGCAAAAAGTAAATATTCAACTGGACTGGATTTTTCAAGTCATTATCTTCCCCCCACAAGGTTCATCTAATATTTTTAGAACTGGCAGGCAACTTAAATATTCCTTACTTTCTCTTCGTTTGACAGTTTATTGCAAACAAATACTTATACTTCTTTATAAGTTTGGAAATTCTCTCTACATTTTCTCTCAGCTTCCTCCACTCCTATGTTATAGAGCCAGGGTGCACGACATGTGACCAAGGGTCCTCCAAGGCCTTTACTGTGGCCCACCAAAGATGCCCCCCTGCCTGCAATTTCCCTGCTGCCCCTACTCCCTTCCCCAGATATTTTCATTCAGATTACTCTGGCCTTCACCACACAGCGCTAAAATCCCGTACCCTTACTGGAGCTTCTGCTTCCAGATTCTTTGCAGGGTTAAGGTCAGCTCCTTTACACAGGCTGTTTTTTCCAAGGCTTTGTTTCTCTGCAAGTTCTATATGTTTCATTTTACAGCCACTAGATGGCACTATGGTTATAGCGGAACTGCACAATTTCACATAGCCATTACAACAGATTAATATTTATTATTACATTTTCCGCAATCTTTTAAAAAGAGGGATAAATGGCAGGAAGTGCAGGAGATGCCCTGGAGGTTGACAACATCGTGTAAAGGACCCACAAACCTCCATGAGTGACCAATCACGAGCATGCAATAAAAGCCTTGTGTAGAAATGCTCTCTTTCACTGCCATTGCTAGCAGTGAGGAAAGAGCAATCTGTGGCAGGATCGCTGGGGTACCTGGGTGCATGTGGCTCCCGATTCAGCCCCATCCCGTGGGGCCGAAAAGGTTGCACACCCCCATTACAGGCTTATAATACTGACCATTCATTTGTAGATCTTCCTACTTTTCCATTTATAAGCTGGTGTCAAGAATGATGGCCTGCTTTTCCACTATAAGACTAGGCACGTCATGTCTGAGGCAACCACCTGGAACTGTGTGTTATCTAGAAGCTCCCTGGCCCTGCTGTTCAAGGCCATGCTCAGTCCTTGCTAATTGGAAAAGAGATAACAGCTGGGCTTGGTGGGAAGATCCTGCCCCTTCTGGAGTGAGGGTGGTCCATCCTGGGGCTGAGCTAATGATTGGCTAAGGGAAATCTGCCCTAGGTTGCCAGGGCTGGGCCTTAAAAGGGGGCTGAGGTAGACATGTGGTGTCTCCCTTCGTTCTGGTGGGTTTCAGACCTGCTGATGGCTGGATGCTATCCTGGAAGGTCCATACTTAAGTATGTACAAGGATAGGCTAGTTTATTTATTTTGCTTGGGGGTGCAGTACAAAAGCTCTCTGTGTATCCTGGTTTCCTGTTTAAGTATTTCAGTTTTGTAACCCTCTGTATAACCTACCACCTCTAATTCTCCCTTCCCCTCTATCCCTTTTCCTATAATAAACATTTAACCAACTCCAAGTTGGTGTGATTCCTTCTGAGTAACCTCAGTGCTAAGTTCAGTGCCTTTTGGCTTAGGAGGGTGGCTACTGGGTAATTTCGGGGACTTGAGGTCAGGCTTGGCCTGTCTTACCTTACAGGGATGTTGGGACTGGTTCCAGCAATCTTTCACAGCTGGGTTGGCACATAACGCTAAACCATGGTTTATGTAACTATGAGTTGTTGAATTGTGGGTTCTTGTTACATGCGAACCCAGAACTGTGGGTTGTTCATGGGTTGTTTCAGCAGGCTAAAGAGGAGGCAGGCAATAGTAGTAAAAAAAGAACCCAGCCACTTTACATGCCAGTACTACAGTGCCACAAAGGCATGTGAGGATACAGGGAGGAACGGGTGAAGGGGATGGGAAACAAACATGGGTTAACTCTGGGAAAGGCAACAATCCATGAGTTAATTAAATCATGGCTTATTGTTATGTGTGAACCAGGACTTAGTCTTGTACTAAGATGGCAACCGGTGGGATTTGTTTTGTTTTTCTAAAAACTGGTATATGATTATCAGTATCGGTAACGTAAGTGATTTCTGTACATCTTTCTCAAGCAAAGAACATTTTTGTCTGTGTAATTTAAAATGAGAGACTGTTACTTTTGTTTAAAAGTTCCAGAATATGCTATGTATACACGGTTCCCATAGTACCAATATTAATGTGATAAGGTAAAATCCACCATCACATGAGAAGTCTGCTCACATAGCAACATGACTTTTTGCCTCCTCTCCTTCCATCTGCAGACCCTGTGCCCCCAAATCTTCTCCAGCAGATCACCCAAACCCCTGGAGTAGATTCTGAGGGCACAGGGTGTGTGGGCTTTCTGCAGGGGGGAGTGGGGAGCCGTTCTCCCACTCCTAGCCTCTAGCTTTGCTCTTTCTCTACCTTTTTGCTTTGCTGTTCCCACCGCCCCAGCCTCCGGTGTTGCTACTTCTCTCTCCCTCTCTTTACCTCACCATTTCTCCCCCTCCCAGCCTCCAGCCATGCTCTCTCACCCCTCCACTCCTTTGCCTTGCTATTTCCCCCTCCCTCCCAGCCTCTAGCCTCACAATTTCTCTCCCCTGCCCCTCTTTAGTTCACTTTTGACTAGCCAGACCCCCATAGCAGCCATTATGTGACTAGCCACATCCTCCATGGGAGCCATTTTATGGTGGTGCCCATGGCAGTTTCTCAAATTCCCAAATGTGCCCATGGGTCCAAAAAAGGTTCAGGACCCCTGATATAAAACATCTAAACCAGGCTTCAACATACTACTGAAGAAACCAATAGAACTTTCTGATTAAATTGGAAAATGTACCATTGTACTTGAGAGGTAAGTGTCTGTTGGAAATGTCAAAATGGTGAATTGCAAAGTAGTGCAATCTTATCCCTGTCTACTCAGAGATAAGTCCTACAGACTTCAATAGGACTTACTCCCTTGTGATGGTATCTAGGACTGCAGCCTTAACGTAGTTTGCTTTAATACAGTTATTTTTAGCCATTCCAGTTTTCTGGTTTTTATTTTTTCTTGAGCTTAAAGAAAAAAAGAAGATGCCTGGTAAGTTACCTTGGGCTCATTAGTCAGCATGTTGTACCATAAAATAGAGGCCCATCCACTCGGCAGCTGGCTGACGTTGGAAATTACAACGATAGGAAGAGAGGTGGTCTAGAAAGGAAAGGTTGCAGGGAAAAGTTGAGCAAATGCTTATAAAACTGTAAATATCAAATAAATGTGGGGGGGCCCCAAGAAAATGCTGAAATCTAGCCTTACCCAGCCTGGCGCCCTCTGGATGTGTTGACTACTGGGGATTATGGAAGTTGTAGTCCAACACATCTGGAGGGCGCCATGTTGGTGAGCGGGTGCTAAAATTCTTTGTTCAATGGTGTCACTTCATCACACCTTGGCACCTCTCCTAGAGACTTCAACAAAACATGGCAGGATATTCACCAAGGACACTGGCAGAGGCTGGAGAATGATTTTTTTAAATGAATTAATAAAAACAAAATTTGAATGAGCCAAAGCCCCAAGGTAGAAGAAACAGCACCTTGTGCTTCAGACTTAACGCACCCTGAAGCATTTTGCAATCAAGGAAAGGAAATCCATCCAACCATTTTAAAAATAAAAGGTGAAGGGCTGTGTTAACAGTTTGGCTTCTAAGCAAACTACGGACAAGCCTTTTCTCTTAAGCTCCCCTTACCCTTGTGACGCAAACAGCCTTATGTCCTAAGAACGCAAAAAGCGCCCTGTTCAAACACACCAAAGGCCTACTAGTCCAACATTCAGTTTGCACAGAGGCCCGCTCACCAGTTGCCTGTAGGAAGCTCACAAACAGGACGGGTGCCGCTCATGTTCCCCAGCAACTGGTGTACATAGGCACACTGCCTCTGATACTGGAGGGAGCACATAGCCAGCTGGACTAGCAGCCATCGATAGCCCTGACAGCCACTGATGATCCTCCATGGAGTTCCCTCATCCCCTTTTAAAGCTATCCAAATTGGTGACATCTTCTGGTAGCAAATTCCATAGTTTAACTGTGCACTGTGTGGAGAAGGACTTCCTTTCATCTGTCCTGATTCTCCACTCATTCAGCTTCATGGGATGACCCCGGGTTCTAGTACTATGTGAACATCACGTAACATTCGCCATTATTTTAGACACCTCTATCATGTGTGTCTCCCCCCGCCTGCTCCTTACTCGCTTTTCTTCTAAACAGTCCCAGATGTAAAGTTTCCTCACAGGGGAGTTGCTCCAGCCCCGGACAGTGTTATTGTCATATAATGTAATGATCGAGGATTGTGGAAATCCTTGATGGCGGCTGCAGCTGCTGCAAAAGTGTCAACTCATAAATCCAGTGAAAAGGTACCAGCGGATTACGAAAATCAAGTAAATTTTAAAAACAATGATTCTGCATATAAATTACAGTCATCCAAACACCATTTCTGCATCACACACCTCAAACCTCCTCTGGAACACAGAAATATCAGCATATGATGGCCTTTGTAGTGACTGTGATAGATTCAGGAGCATCCTTAAACATGTCTGCTCAGAAGGAAGGCTCATAAATTTAATGGGGCTTATTCCCCAAGTAAATGTCTAGTTTAAACCCCAAATTCTATGCAATCAGACAAAGGAGCATTGGGCTATATGATTAATTTAAAAAAGCTTGATGTTGAGGGTCAGCCTCCTGTTTCCTTTTCGCTTTAAAAAGTAATTCTGCTTCAACCATTTGTAGATTTGGGAAAGGGAGTCACCAGGGTGACTTCTTGCATGGGTCAACTGGAAGTTTTTCCATTGCAAAGAAGCAAAGTCCACAGCACCAAGGTGAGTTACTAATGCTCTCCCCTCTTGGTACTCAGCAGTGGGGCAAGGAACACCACACAGTGTGCACAATCCAGAAAAAACTTAGCTGAAAAAAGACTATATTGAAACTCAAAAGGTGAGAAAGCAAAGAGGTTGTCGGCTTATTTTGCGCTGGATTTCTAAGTACCGGGAGTATATAAAGCCAAACAATACGTTTCACTCGAAACTCACTTAATATAATACCCTGAAAAGCCTTTTAATAAATGGGGGGGGGGCAGGTTTAGGAGGTGCTTTGGGAGGTGGCAACTGAGGACCCCTTATTAGAGAACCAGGATGCTTAACCCTTTTCCTGTCCAGTTTCTCCACTCCAAATCCCTCCCAAGTGGCCAGGGGTGTAGTAGTAATGCAGGCGTTTATATTGTGACTGCCCCATAGTCACGCCCTCAAGGAGAGGCCAAAAATTCAGACAGCATGTTTTTCACTCCACCAAGAACAAGGCTTTGTGAAACGAATGGGCCCTAATTGTCCACCAAAGCTCAAGCCACCAGACCACCCTGTTGATCCATATCAACAAGCTAGTTCTAGCAGTCTTCATCTCCGCCGGGAGCAGGTCTTTGGTAAAGCTAATGGGTTTTATTGGCCCATTCAGGACCAAGTCCCCCTCAAATACTTTGGATTACAACAAGGATTTTTGTTGGGAAAATCCATTTCTCCTCAGCTACTGCGAGAACTGCAGCGAAGAGCAGAGGGAACAGGGACTTTTGAAGGGGCTGGCAGATGAGATCACCGTCCCTGCTAAGAAAAAAAGGTCAATGCCGCCTCCCTGTAAGCCCTGTCTCCACCACATGTGGCTTAGAGAATGAACACAGGAAGCCATCTTAGACCAGGTCAGGCTATGTGTCCATCTATTTATTATGATTTATTAATTAATAATACTTGTATACCGCTTAATATAATAAGATATCAGCGGCACACAGCCCAGTGTTGTCTATTCTGACAGGCAGCAGCTCTGCAGGGTTTCAGGTAGAGGTCATCATTTCCCCTTTCAACAGAAGACACCAGGGGTTGAGCCAGGAGCCTTCTGCGCACAAGGACGGAAACAATCAAATCAGACAAAATGGTGCTCTACAGAGCTCTTCAGAATGGCCGTGTGGATGAAGTTACTGGTATCCCATTCCATGCCTTTGCCTCGCTAGCACACTCACCTCAAGTTCAATTGTTAGACCACTTTGTTCCAGCTTAGTTTCAAAACAGAGCGAATGGAGTTCTTCAGTTACTATGAGAGGACCCTTTGAAAACAAACAAACAAACAAACAAACAAAGTAAGCAGTGATGTAAAGGCATTTAAGGGCACAATCCTACGTACGTTTAGACAGAAAAGAGTCCTACAACTCCCAGCATGCCCCAGCTGGGGGATGCTGGGAGTTGTAGAACTTTTTCCTGTCTAAACATGCATAGGATTGCACCCTTAAGCAAGGCAAGCTCAGGTATCTAAAACCTTATGTAGCACAGGGAGAGACAACCGAGTGTCTTCCAGAGATTTTGGACTACAACTCCCAAAAGCCTCAGCAAGCATGGCCAATGGCCAGAGATTACAGGAGCTTTAGTAAAAAATATCTGGAAGACATCCAGATTGCTTACCCCATAGGATGAACGCTTTCAAAGTTATCTGAATGACCAGAAAAGCTAGAATAAAATATTATTCTTCTATTGTATCTTCTCCAGTTATACAATTAGTTATACAATTTCTTTTGTTCTATCCAATGTCGCACTGGGACTTGCCCTTCCTTTCCTCCCCTTCCCAAATTGCTAGGGGGAGGCCATGCCAGGTAAGGGGAACAAGGGAGAGATGTGTAGTATCTGTCCCCTGTTCTGGGTAGGGATGGTGGAGAATTCCGCCACGGATTTCAATGAGGCCGAATGCACTGGCATTCGGCCCCCCGAAACCCGTGGCAGAACGACCTCCCGCTGCCCCGCGGAATCCCCCCGGGACGAAGCTTACCTGGGGCAGATGTGGAGGCAGCTCCGGCCGCGGCGGCTGGTATCTCGGCCGGCTGCTGCCGTATTTACGTAGCCTATCACAGCAAAGAGCAGGGACGCAAATGGCGGCCACTACGCCATTGCTCTTTCCGTGATAGACTACGTAAGTATTTATGTAGTCTATCACGGTAAAGGCAGCCACACCAATGGCGGCCACTATGCCATTTGTATGTGTACTTATGTAGCCTATCACGGAAAGAGCAGGGGCGCAAACGGCGTAGCGGCCGCCGTTTGCGTCCCTGCTCTTTGCCATGATAGGCTACGTAAATACATACGTAGCCTATCACGGCAGCCTGGAATGACGCAAATGGCGGCCGCTATGACGGCCGCCATTTACAGCTGCAGCAGCCCGGCCACGGCCGGAACTCCGGCTGCGGATGGCCCTGGCTGGCGGCTCCACAGAGCTGCCGCAGAGTGGAGCCGGCCAGGGAGGATTCTGGGGGGAGGGATGGAGCACCTCCCCCCCACCGCGGATCCCCCTGCATGGAGCTAGGTAAGGGATTCGTACATCCCTAGTTCTGGGTCTGTCCAGAGCAAAAGGATGGCTGGGGGAGGCGTGACTCCACCCTCTGGCCTTTGTTTGCTGCTCTGCAATGCCAGGTCTGTTATCCAGAAAACATCTCTCATCCATGACATGATCCTGGATGAGGGTGCAGACCTGGCATGTATTATGGAGACCTGGCTGGCCGAGGCCACTGCTCCAACTCTGGCGGCCATGTGCTCAGCTGGATTTTCGTATGTGCAGCAGCCGAGGGCTGGGGATCAGGGAGGGGGAGTGGGTGTTTTCTACCAGGAGTCCTTGGTCTTCACCAGACCCCCTTTCTGGCAGACCAAGGTTGCCAAGGGCATGTACTGGAGGTTGGGACCAAAGTGCAGTCTGGGGATTCTGCTCATGTACCGCCCACTCCGCTGCATGACTGACTCCCTGGCCGAGGTGCCTGAGGTAGTCTCTGATGTGTGTGTGCAGTCCCCTAACTTATTGGTGTTGGGGGACTTCAATGTACATTCAGAGGTTGTCCTCACGGGGGAACCTCAGGACTTCACGGAGAGCATGGCTTCCTGGGAGCTGTACCCTATTCTAACTGGGCCCACCCATGTAGCTGGTCATGCACTAGACCTTCTGTTTGTTTCTGGAGAAGCAAGGAGTGATCTGGAAGTTGGGGGTATAGCCACCACCCCCTTGTCATCGTCAGATCACTATCTGGTGACATTGGACTTCTCGGTTCCACAACCACTCTGCAGGGCTGGAGGACCCATTAAAATGGTCCACCCCAGGCGTCTTAGGGATCTGAATGGATTCCTGAACGCGCTTGGGGATTCTCTGGAGCACGCAAACAGCCACTCGGTCGAGACCCTGGTGGGTGGCTGGAATACCGCAATCACTGGGGCATTAGATCAGGTGGCTCCGAAATGCCCTGTCCCCCTGAACAGGGTTCGAACTGCACCATGGTTCAATCCGCAGTTACGAGCTCTGAAACAGGAGGTGAGACGGCTAGAGCGTCTTGCTCTGAAGACAATCGGACACGGGCTAGAGCTGTATCTTCAGCCTATCAGGTGGTGATGAAGGCAGCCAAAAAGGAATATTATGCTGCCTCTATTGCGTCCGCAGAGGCTGTTCCAAGTGGTCTGAAGCCTGGTCGGTCCAGTTGCTCCAGAACCACTGGAGCATTCTAAGGCTTCCTTTGAGGCCTTGGCAAGGCACTTTGCAGATAAAATTGATCGGACCAGGAGTGTTATTCCATGCACCGTGGATACAGTTAGTGAGCGAGAGGCGGCCTGTGGCAAACCTGTTTTGTGGGATCGGTTACAGCTTCTTCTTCTTCTGAAGTGGACCGAGGTACTCTTGGTGAGAGACAAGAGGAGGCTAGGGGATGTTAACCTGGTGTTGAATGGGGTACAGCTACCCTTGAAAGACCAGGTCCGCAGCCTGGGGGCCATTTTAGACTCCCAGCTGCCCATGGAGGCTCAGGTGTCAGCTGTGAGCTGGACAGCACTGTACCAACTCCATCTGATGCGGCGGCTGCGCCCCTACCTTCCCGACCAACTGCTCCCATCGGAAGTACATGCCCTGGTCTCCTCTTGTCTAGATTACTGTAATGCGATCTACATGGGGTTACCCTTGAAGACGGTTCGGAAACTGCAGCTGGTGCAGAACGTGGCGGCTCACCTGATTAAAGGAAGCTGCCGGCGTGATCACATCACTCCGGTGCTGAAGGGGTTGCACTGGTTACCAGTTGTTTTCCAGGCCAAATTCAAGGTGTTGGTTTTGACCTTCAAAACCCTACATGGTTCCAGCCTAGCCTATCCCAAGGAGCACCTCCAGCAACACCAGACAGGCCGCTCAACAAGATCAGCCTCGGATGGCCTTCTCTCTGTCCCATCAGCCAGGACAGCTAGGCTGGTGAGGACGAGGGAGAGGGCCTTCTCTGTGGTGGCCCCCGCTCTGTGGAACTCCCTCCCTAGGGAACTCTGCCATGCCCCCTCTTTAATGAGCTTCCACCACATATTAAAAACATGGTTGTTCAGGCAGGCATTTGGGGTGGGCTAGGGCATTTTAAAAAATACGATGTTTTATGTGGAATTTTATTGTTTTAAACTGTTGTATTATTGTACATCACCCAGAATGGCCAGGTGACCGGCCAGATGGGCGATTAAGAAATTTAATAAATAATAGTTTAAAAAAATGGTGAGGGGGGGGTCCCTTAGCCTTCCAGACCAGATTTGGGGGGGTACGTGAGGGGGAGAAGATTTGTGGGGGGATCTGTTCTGCCAGCCAGACAAACAGTTGAATGAAACCCATATGAAGCAATAGCAGAGTTAGCATTTGCAGGTTAAACTTAAAAGCAAGAATATCCTCAGGAATAGCAATCCATGGGATGAGGCGGTCTGGGACCATTAGCAGATTTTTAATAAGCTATGCTGCCTAATTAAAAGAAAACAAAGTTAAGGGAAGTGACATAGCCATTCGTTCCTCTTACTTCATTAGTTCTTGCGACATTCTTTTGCTCCTTTAATTGCTGCAAAATAAGAAGATACCCCAAAGTAAGTGACTTTTATATTCACATTTTTCAGTAGCTTATAGATCAAAAAGCACAGAGATTCTGTAGAGCAGCCTTATGCAAGATATGTTGGACTACAACTACCATAATTCCCAGCCAGTCAAGAACTGCTCAAGAAGCCAATCTTGACAAATTTAGCCAAGTTTTTAAAAAAGAAAAGTTGCTTTGCCATCAAAGACAAGACTGCCACTCCATCACTTGGTTGCCTCAGTTGAGACAGTTGACAAGGATGGCAGTTGATGTCCCTGTTAGTGGCAATGGTGTCCATCAAAATAAGACAGTACTAAAGGAACTCAGAGAGGAAGGAAGATCCTCTGGAGCCCTGGACAGCTTACGCTATGTGGTGGCCCTGCTGGTGACTGTCTTCCTGTGAGATAACGTTTTAAGGGAACTGACCAGACATGCCATTTGGATCCCTGAAGTACTAGAACAGGGATCTACAACTTATGGCCCTCAAAAGCCTTAACTGCAGCCCTCATAGTCCGTCTGCTGCCAAATCTACCCCCCTCCCCACACAGACAGACAGAAAGACACACACACACGGCCAATTTCTGCTTCTGCTACAAACAGACCAGGTCTCCTTTGCCTTACCAACCTCCAGCTGAGGAGACACTCTAGCAGTGCTCTCAAAGGGCTCTATCACTCCTGCCCTCTGTGTGTGGCTGCCAAAGTGTCTATTACTCCTGTCCTATGAGTGCTGGCAGTGGTAAGAGTGACAGGAACAACTGTTTTAAACAGTAAGTAGACGTGCATGGGTGTGCGTGCGTGAGCACACACAGCCCCTGACCCAGCACCACAGGCTGCCCTCAGAGGCAAAAAGGCTGTGCACTCCTAACCTAAGAGGCCTGCATTTGGAGAGGACTCATTTGCCCAGGAAGTAGCCCAAAAAGATTCCCATTGCCAACTACTCTGGAACTGGACCAGTGAACGTTGACCAGGAAAAGAAGCAGTTAGTAATTTGGGTAGGTGTTAGCCTTACAGGCAGCCTAAAGATCATTCTAAATAAAAAAAATAGAATAAAATTCAGGCTGAGTAGTGTACTTCCTACAGTCCTCATGTCTTGGGATTTTGACCTGGAGTGAACAAAGAGAGATACCTTCAAGTACTTGAAAGGTTGTCACACAGAAGAAGGCCAGCATCTCTTCTCGATCATCCCAGAGTGCAGGACACGGAATAATGCGCTCAAGTTACAGGAAGCCAGATTCCGGCTGAACATCAGGGAAAACGTCCTGACTGTTAGAGCAATAACTAGGAACCCATTACCTAGGGAGGTGGTGGGCTCTCCCACACTGGAGGCATTCAAGACGAGGCTGGACAGCCATCTGTCAGGGATGCTCTGACTTGGATTCCTGTATTGAGCAGGGGGTTGGATTCGATGGCCTTGTAGGCCCCTTCCAACCCTACTATTCTATGATTCTATACCTGTATTTTTCCAGTACACGTGTGCTTCTAGTACTACCATCAGCATGAAGAAAATTCTTGTAGCCAAGACTAGCCAAAACTAACACTAGGTTGAACTATTTATTTGCCTGGTTGCCAGTGGTGAATAATAATCTTCTTCAAGCTTTCAAATTTTCAGAAATCAGAATACCACCCCCTCCCTCCAAAAAACTATTCCTCACCAGATGTCTAAATTCTGCTGACAGGCTTCCATTTGACTCTTCCAGGTTCATCACTTTCGTATTTGTCCCCAAGATGTTAAATTTTCTAAATCTATAGTGAGACACAGATTTTTTAAAAATTACCTTCGAGATAAATCCATTCACTATTTAACAACAAAAAATGCAGCAACATGCATGAGCGAGGACTCAACCTACCCTCTAACTGTGTTTCTCTCATTGACATCTCTGCAAAGGAAAAACAAAAAAAGAGGTCAGGTAATATGGCCATGAGTATACCAGTTGGGGGGGGGGGGGATTTCTAAGTTTTATTATAGTTTTGATTGGTGGTTGTTCTACTAAACATTTAATCAAAATATTTCTATGAAATCTGAAAAGAGCTTTTCCTTTCAGTCCCAAGTGTTAAGAGTAGCGCTGTGCTGACAATTTCTCCCACATTTTTTGAACATTCTCACTCAATATGATAGAAAAGAAGTTGCTTTAAAAAAAAATTCAAAGGAGGAGAAATTTCAGAGAAATTCCCATGGTCTGGGTTTCTTGTGCTTACCTGACTTGTGAGGTGGCTGAGGAGTATGTGTGAATGTACTGTATGTCATTGTACAGTAATCTCTGTGGCGGCCTGTAGCCTCCTCGGCTTCCCGCGCTTCAATTAAAGCCATCATGAGGCAATTCCTCCCATGGGCCTTTTTCAGTTCAGGAAGTGCAGGTGGCCTGAGAGGCTCCAGAGCAATGGAAAGATGTGTAACAGAGAGGGAAAACACACACAGCAGCCTCAGCCACCTCGGGGTCATTAGGTAAGCCCAAAAATACCTCCAAAAGAAATTCAAAGTTCTGCCTCAAAAAAGTGGAAGCCTCACCACTGTTGATGCTGTTGCCACTTGCAGGAGCACTGCAATAAACCAAAAACCCTTAGAAAAAAGAAAGAAGCTGTACTACAACCCCTGCCAATGGTGAGCCCTACCTCCTGAGCAGGCTTTAAAACTGTCAAAAATCACATGCTGGCCCCACTCACTCTGACTTCAGCTACACCCACTTTGCCTTTGGCTCCACCTGCAGATGGAGTGTGGAACCCCCTCATCAAGCCCTTTGCCAGACTGGAATTCAACCCTTGTACTAGAAAAGGTTACCCGCCCCTGCATTAAGGCAAGGCAAGCACCTATGTATTTATTTATGTATTATATTCATATTCCACCCTATAACAAAAAGTTCTCAGGGCAGCTCACACAATAAAACAGGTTAAAAAGGGCAACGCTAATACAATAGAAGTTTAAAAGGCAGATCCTTTCACTGTCTCAGGGATGCTATATGCTCACCCCACACTCCATTTCAATCAGAGCTACATCTCCAAGACCGACGGTACAAACATTCACACCCAATTAAATGCTGAAATGCTACTATTACTATCAACTCCAAGTCACAAGTAGCAGAAGTAAGTCCCACTGCGTAAAACTGAGGGTTGGATCCAGATTTCATCGTTCTTAATGCAGGCCCATTGAAATAAGTGGGGCTCAAGTATGACTAAATCAGGATCCAAAGCTGAGTGTTTGATCATTTAAAATATATATATATATATATATATGCAAAATTGTATCACGAAATGAAAGCTATGAGACTGGGTTTTTTTTACTTCTCTCTGGTAGCACAGTGGAAAAGGAATAAAAGCGGACAGAAAAAGGGCACAAGTAGCAAAAGCACTGAGCAATATTTGAGCAAGACCACAGAGATCTTTCAGTCTGGATGTCAACCATGGGAAAGGGGCCACTCACTTGTCAAACACAACTTGCACTTTCAATTTGTAAATCAGCTCTTGCAGCTTCACCAGCAATCTGGAAAGACAAGTCAGACAACTGTTAATACACCTGTTGGGAGAGATTTCTCAAGCCCCTGAATAAAGCTTCCTTCCAAATGTCATCTTCTGCCTCTATGTCAACAGGAGGGCCAATTCATACATTCAAGATTGAGGGTTCTATCCAACTGTACCTCTCCACGGACAGATGACTCTTTGATCCATAGGAAGCGTCTGGAAGTGGAATAGGAGGGGGTGCTTTTAGCAAATTCCTTCTTTCTCCAGTAGATCTGCCTGCCACCCCCCACCTGACCCCCCATGATAATCACAAGAGTCCATCCCCTGAGTTCAGTGGGGCTTACTCCCAGGTAAGTAGGTGTAGGACTGCACCCTAAACATTGGCTCTTTATTATCAAGAAATCACCTGTGATGAAACTGAGCTGGAATTACACAGACATGTGTAGATCACTGGCTGCAAGTTTATAGGTAGTTCATGAACAATACCATAAGCTGAAAAATATTTTTTAAATAATCTGCTTTTGTTTGGACACGTTTTTTATCAGTAGTTTGGGCCAGACATGGTTTAAGTGGAGTTATAATACTGAATTGGAATGTTCTGTTCCCTCGCCAACCTGGAGCCCCCCAGATATTTTGGACTGAAACTAGGAAAGATGGAAGCTGCAGTCCAAAACATCTGAAGGGCACCAGTTTGGGGAACCCTGCTTTAAAGAAATCACGTTTTTAAAAAGGCAGTAACTTCAGCACAAATAAATCCTTTAAGAAAAAAAAATTACCTCAGCTTTACTGTAAATTGCACTCCAGTCTTCAAAACCAATGGTCTCTGAGGATGTGTAGGCATACAAGGCTGCCTTTCTACCACAAAGGAACTGGACAAGGAGTAAAGAATGGATGTTTGAAATTTGCCTCAATAGGAGGGGGTGAAAATTGTGGCAAAAAATGCATCAAAAAGTGTCATAAAAATTAATCTACTTTTATTCCATTAAACTCACACGCTGTATTTCTATTCAGATCAACAGGCAAGGTTCTCCCCCGTTCAAGCCACCTCTCTTGACCAAATACCTACCATGCTGTGAGTACTCACAACTTGTGTGAATGGAAGCTTCTAATGACTGAAGATATAATCTATTTTAAAAATGAATGCTATCAGTGCAGCTTCATAGTCATCCAACCCACATCTGTCCATCTGTGTTGGACTACAACTCCCATCATCCCATGCTGGCTAGGGATGATGGCAGCTGTAGTCCAAACCATCTGGAGGACATCAGGTTCGGGGAGGGGGTGGGGAGACTGATCTAACCACTACTCCTTTTGTATTTTTCCCAGCAGAGGGGCTGCAGTTGTACAGTCTGCAAGAAAATGACTGGAGGTCGCCAGGGAGATTCCCTTGGATTTCAGTAAACAGCTGGACACATCTGCTAGTGCAAACAGCCACTGCAGAATGATACTCTGGTCACTCCGCTTGCTTCAAAATTTGCTGTTTCAAGCGAAACGAACACCTGCTCTACTCGCTTAACACAAGCAAGAAGGTTTACCATTGAATGAGCTGCTTGAAGAGGCCCAGCGTCCGCTCGTACAGTCCTTTCTTCTGCTGCGGGATAGGGTCTGACTCATAGGTAAATTTCTGCTCCAGCTCCTCCAGTTTTTTAAGCTGCTGACGAATTTGCTGAAGGCTCTCAGCTACTGTAGTAAACCTGCCGTTACAACAAGGGTTACGTAGTAACAGTGCTCCACTTCTCACTGGGGTAGTAGATGTGGAGGCCAGCAGGCTCAGGATTATGTATTTACAACATTTATAGCCCACCTTTCTTCCATCATGGAAGTCAAGTCGGCATACATGGGGTCGGCCTCCCATTCGAGCGCTCCTCCAGAAGCCTTGGGGGAGAGGGAAAACCCAGCCACCCCTACAACTGCCGTTCTCCATTGGCTGAGGACTTCACATTTGTCATCAGTGTGCCCACAGATACCTCTCTTGAGGCCTATCAAGCTCCTTGCCTCTCCTGTTTCTGTGTGTGTGTGTGTGTGTGTGTGTGTGTCAGTCGACACATTTGAAATTTTGAGAGAGCACCGTGGGTGGTCTCACAAAAGGGCTGCCATGCCATAAAAACTGGGAGGCTGGCCTGCAAAGCACCATCTTTATTTGGCTTCAAAACAGTGGTTTTATGTTTTGGAGTTCAAACGCTGCCTCTGCCTTGTACATAGGTTCCTGGGCAAGTTACTTTCCTTTTGGTCTCACCACTTTGCGTTCTGGGAAATGAGTGTTTTGTGACCAGCCATGACCACCATGATAGCCCTTTTGTGAGAGCACCCACAACATTCCCTCAACATTTCAAATGTGTCCTCTGACCCAAAAAGGTTGGATATTCCTGCACTAAGGAGTGTATCACACATATTCCCATTATCCAAAAATGGGAACTGGGATACAGGTTACCCCAGAGATTAAGAAATATTCCTACTATGGTGGGGAGGAGGGGAGAAGGGACTTCCTCAAGATTTGCAACGAATAGCTTTAGAGAAAAAAAAAGCCTTCTATATGGAAAATTCTCAAAGTTTTTCAGGCTGAACTCTTTCCAGACTGCTCTCAAAAATCCCCTGGTAATATGAGCCATGCTTTCAGACCTACCAATTTTGAAGCTGATCTAGGCATGCATTGGGTGGTCCTCCAATACAAGCAATTTGTTGCCGCTGCTTCCATTCAACCAGTTCTTCTCTAATCAAGACGTTTTGTGTGTGTTCAGTCACATTCAGCGAAGTCGTTAACTTGCGTAGCACGTCCTGAGGGGCATGAGCGGCCAAGCCATTTTTAATTTTTTTTAACAAACAAACAAACAAACAAACACAAACACATTCTAAAAATCAGTTCCATTTAGATGTATTTGAAATTTAACAGAACATAATCCCTTCATTCTTTCAAAAGAAAAGAAATCACCACAGACATTCACATGGTCTACAAGGGGAATCCTCTGGAATGTACAGCCATGGGAGAAACTAGCCCAACAATTTTTAAATTAGAAAGCTTCAGGGGACCATGTTGCAAAAGGATTCATGCAGAAGGACTGTAGCTCAGTAGCTGAGCATGGTTTGTCCGCACAACATCCAGGGCTCAATCCTGTCATATCCAGGTCGAGGTGGGAAAAGACTCCTGTCTGAAACCCTGGAGAGCTGCTCTCAGTAGCCCAGCCTTTCCCTAGCAGTCCCCTTCAAGCTGGCTGAGGAATGCTGGGAGTTGGTGTCCAACACAACTGGAGGGCACACAGATGGGGAAGGCTGCACTAGACAGAACTAGATAGACCAATGGTCTGAGTCCGTATAAGACAGTTTCCCGAGTTCCTAGCAGGGAGCATAACAAGACACACACAGTTGACACAGGGAGCTGACCAATCCTGTTCTGCCTAGCCTGTGCTGACAATTTCACCTATAGCAGGGGTGGGGAACATGGGCCACATTCAGTCCCCCTGGCCCTGGCCTTAAGTATGGTCCCTGCCACCACCGACTTCACTGGGTGGGCCAAGATGCAACTCTCTATTTCCCCCTCTCTCCCACCATCTAGCCTCACTATTTCTCTCCCTCCCTCCCACCTCTTTTGACTAGCCAGGCCCACACGGCAGCCATTATGTGACTAGCCACATCCTCCATGGGAGCCATTTTTGGTGGTGCCCACAGCTGTTTCTCAAATTCCAAAATGTGCCCACAGGTCCAAAAAGGTCGGGGATCCCTGTGCTAAGCCAATGGTTTTTTAATTAAAAAGGGGGGGCGCACACCAACAATTTAGACAAATGTAAGATGCCTCTCTATAATTAATCCAAAAGAGCACCTGTCTCATGTTGTGGAGTTGTAAGTACATAGTGTGGAGCTGCATTTTTTCCTTTTTAAGGTCATCCTGGGTCATGCCGTTGGCTTCACATTCTGCAAAACAGAGCAAACCAGAAACCTTGTAAGAACCATCTTGAGCAGTTAAAAGGAATGCAGAACACTGAAAATAAAAAGTTATCAAATACCTCAGTGGCTACGGGATGCTGCGGAAAACAAGGAAGTAGGGATGTCAGGGAACTCCGTTTGGGGGGTAGAGTTCGATGAGTTTTCCTAGACTCGGCCGCCCGGACTTCATTTCAGTTCATGCTGCGGTGCCCAACTCTATCTGCAGCAAGTTGAGCCAGTTCGCAGACTTTCCAGGAATTTTGCACTTCTGGCGGGGGGAGGTTCTGCATTTTGTGCAAATTCTAAGCAATTTGTGCAAATAACAGCTGAATTTGCACAAATTATACAAATTGTGGCCAAATTTGCATGAATTTGGCCACAATTTGCACAAATTGCTCAGAAATTCACTCAAATTGCAGAACCTTCCAAAACCCATTGAGCAAAAAGCTTCCTGGAGTTCAGGGAACAGCCCGCAGCTCAGGTCACAGATTCAAAGCACATACTGCAGAACTCCATCAAACCAAAAAAGAACCAGGTTTCCCAATGACAGACATCCTTACAAGGAAGTTATATCTTACCCAGCAAATTTGTCATCTTCAAAAGCAGAAGCGCTGCCAAAACCAGGAACACCCCCAACCCCCACCCCACCTCAGAGAAAGGTTTTAAGCTTGACTTCTGGGTGGATGGAATTTCCCTCAGTACTCCCCAGCATGTTTACAAAGACCCACACTACATACTGCACTATTGAAAGCAAACACTCAGAATGGAATTACACTGTTATCTCAGCACACTAGTGTACCCAAACTGCCGTCTGCTGGGACAAGACATAGGAGCCTCATCTCTGCTCCGCCTCCCCCCACCCCGCCATTTTAAATAATTTAAAATAGTGGTGGAGATGGGGTATTTATAGGAAAGAATCAACAGATGCAGAAAGGGTTAAGATTTCCCCTCTCACCTGACAGTTCTTCCCACTTCAAATGAACCCCCTCCCACATTTGGCGTCCAAGGCAAATACACTTCAGAACCCCACATTTCCTTCAAAATGTATAGTTCAGTATTCAGGTTCCCCTTGCCCTAGGGAGAAAAGAGGCACTCTCTAGATTTTCCTGGTGTTTAGAGAAATGTGAGTGACAGCAGCAGGATGGAAAGACAAGCTTTGAAGTCTGCACCAGGATCTGAACTTTCCCCAAAGGGATGGAAGTTTGCTCCATGTGTTATAGCCTTTCCCAATCTGACACCTTCCAGATATGTCAGACTACAACTCCCCTAATTCCCAGCCAGATGTGTAGTCCAACACATCTGGAGGGCGCCAGGTTGGGGGAGACTGACATTTTACCTTCTGCAAGGGGTACAACTATTTCATTAGAATTACTGTGAATCTGAACGCCTCACCTCTGACATGCAAGGTTTTATTTTTGAAGTCATATTCATCTTGTGCATCCTCCAGATTTTTGATGATTTGCTCCATTTCCTAGAAAATAACAACCTCATTTAGATGTTCACGTTTATTTACTGGGTAATGGTATATATTATACAGGTTGCAAATAGTTCAGAGAGATTTTAGTCATTCAGTCATTGCTTCTCAGTGTTAGCTCAGCATTCCTCTAAGAAGTTGGGCATACATTGTTTTCCCTCCCACCCCATTTTATTCTTCCAACAATCCTGAGAGGTAAGCCAGGCTGAAAGACAGTGACTGGCCCAAGGTCACCCAGCAAATTTTGTGGCTAGGTGGAGATTTGAACCTAGGTCTCTCCAGTCCTAGTCCAACACTCTAACGCAAGGGTGGGCAACTTGTGGTCCTCCAGATGCTGGCTTGCAATGCCTATCAGCCCTAGCCAGCCCACTCCTAATCTAACCATCACACCATGCAGTCTCCCTATGGTAGCATTAGAGGAAATTACTCTTTAGTTAAAGAAGTTAAACTTCAGTGCCAAGTGAAGAAGACATTAACACTTAACAATGCTTAGCATTAATCATGCGTTGTTGCTTTAAACCTGATTAAGACCCCAAACTAACAATGAAATAATAGTTTAGCTTGCACAGCTAAGCCCTGCGCATGAAGGCCAGCTATAGGGAGACACCCGAAAGACCCGTTTGTCATGCAAAGAAGCAGCAAAACTGGCTCAACCATGGTTTGCCCATAGGAAATGCAATACCTAACCATGGATTAAAAAAGAAAACAAGGTATGTCTGTATCCTGCTCTTATGTGGGATCTCCAGTTGTTTCCCTTTTCGGGGAAATAAACAGGCCCACGTCTGCAACATCAGGTCCTCTCAGAGTATTCCTTGAGACAATATTTACTCATGGCAATGCAAACCAATACATCTTAAACCATGGTGTGGTGTCACAACTTGATGCACATCAAATCCATAAGGACATGTTGCTTACCTGTAACTGTGGATCTTCAAGTGGTCACCTGTAAAACTCATATATATGAGTGATGCACCTGAGCAGAACAGTCACTTGCAACATTCCAGAGCTGAACAGAATTTAGGCAGCCCACCTTCCCTGCACTTAGTTTCAAATCCGCCACAGGAGAGAAACAAAAGAAGGCAAAGCATCAAAGCAGGGAGGAGGATGGGTTGCGTGAGTTCACAGAGGACCACTCAAAGAACCACAGTTACAGGTAAGCAACCTGTCCTCCTTCTTCTTGGTCTCTGTGACCCACATATAGGGGTGAATGAAAAGCAAGAGACTTAACTGGAAGAGGGAGATGCCATGCCAGAACTGAAGAAAGGACAGCTCTGCCAAAACCTGCATCAGCATGAGCTCTGATATCCAGGTGGTAATGTTCAATGAAGGTAGAAGGCTGAGCCCAGGTTGCTGTGCTACATGGTTGTAGGAGCAAAATCCCTTTAAGGAAAATGACAGTGGATGCCAAGTCTCTAGTCGAGTGTTGTACTTGTAGGGAGGCTGGTAAGTGTGCCAGTTGATAGGCCAGAACTACGGCCAAAGCCACCCACTTGGCGAAGTGTTGTGGTGTCAGAACCTGACTTCCTGATACAGAGGCTTGAGTTCCAGTAAAACTTTTATTGCAGTAATTCCAGTAAGTAGCCACAAGCCTTTACAGTCCCAGTAAAGATCCACAGTAACAGATTACAACATACTTCCTTCACCGAGATCATTTTAGAAGTATCTTAACAAAAGACCCCATCAAGCCTTGGGTTCAGCAAACAGAATAAACCCAAACACGTTATAATTTCATTCAAACAGCACAACCAGGAAGGTTTCTAGGTTACACAGCTACTGCCTGTTGCACTCGTTTAAATACTCGTTTAAATTTAAATACTAAATACTGCTAAAGATCACTGTCGGATCTTGGCAGGGAAACCTAGCTCGCAATGTGTGCGACACCTCCTCAGATGCCTGTGTTCCTCCCTGTTTAGTTGATGATGCATTTAGGACACGCCCCCTGAAGCCCCCTCTCCTGCAGAGTCCTTCCCCTGCTGCCCCATTCCCATTATCAAGAAACAGGGGCCTCCATCAAGGTCAGGTATCCCAGCTGTGGAAGGTAAGCTGGTAGGAGGCCTGGTAGAATTGAATTCTCAGGCATCTGGCTTCCCATGGATGGGCCTGGTTCTACAGAATCCCTATCTGGCTCAGAATCGATGTCACAGGCTACAGCTCCCCCTGGACTGGGGCCAAGTCTCAATGTGGTGACATAGGGCAACCCTTTTCCCGTGAAGCAGCCTGAAAAGGTGTTGGATGCTGGTTGCTTGGCTTTGGCAGGTGGCCCGCAGTTCCCATGCGAAGCATCATAGGGTGTCCACTCTGTCTGTGGGTAGGTAGGCATGGGCTTGAGTGGAGTCAAGAAGTGCCTCTATGAACTGTCAGGTTTGAGATGGGTTGAGACAGCATTTTTCTTAGTTGACCTGCAGGCCAAGAGATTCCAGAAACATGTGGGCTATGTTGATGTTGACGCAGAAATGATGGTAAGAGGGAGCCATGAAGAGCCAGTCATCTGCATATGAGAAGACGACAATCCTGTGTATGGGAAGACAGCCATCTCAGGTGCACCACCACTATGAAGCCTACGGCAATAAAGACTCTCGGTGCTGTGGCTAGGCTGAAAAGGAGAACCTCGAACTGAAAGACCTTGTTGCCCAGGGCAAATCTGAGGAACGGGTGAGAAACAGTGTGTATGGAGATGTGGAAGCAAGTGCTGCGAAGACCTATTGTAGATAACCAATCTCCCTGATGCAGGAGGGGAACAATGGGTAAGAGTGTAGATATCCTGAATTTCTTTGGGTGGGGTTTTTACCTCGTGTAAGTTGACAGTATTTGTTCTGAAAGGGTCTCCTGCAGTGAAAGGAGGAGTACGAGCCTTGTTTAGGACCTGTGTCAGGGTGGCGTTGAGGTGGGCATTGGTGCTGCAGTACAGACTTGGTCAGCTGACGGAGGCCAATGACGACTGGGATCCCACTCCCATCTTTTGAGTGGATGTTTTCATTTTGTAGATGCAATCAAGGGTATAATCTGTAGGAGGCAAACGGTGTCTCAGGGAGACCGCCATGGCTTTGGAGGTGCAGTCAGCCACACGGTACGCTGTGTTAATTTGTTGGCCCACGAGCCTGAAGGCTCCAGCCTGGAATATCATCGCTACGTTTTTGACATCATCTGCAAGACAGTTGAAGGTTGCTGCATTTTCCCATAATAATTGTTGGTAGGCCACCATGAATGCCTCACGGTTCACCATGCAGAGTACTAGGGCTGTGGTAGGGTAAATTCTGTGCCTCGAGTTTATTTTCTTCCCTCTCAATCTGCTGGGGCAGAGTGAGGCATTTGTCTCATCTTCGATTGGGATGCTTCTGTTATTATGGAGTTTCGCATGGGGTGTTCAAAGAGGAAGGAAGAGTCCTCTTACCGAACCTGTGTAAGTTTTCTATCTTTCTAGATCTGGGCAAAAGAGTAGAAGGCTTCACCCAGGATTGCTTGATTACATGCAGCAGTGTTGGAAGCATCAGGATAGCAGCTGGTGGAGCCGAGTCTGGTTGTGCCCTTTTAAAAACTGGGTCCATGACCGGTACCAGGGGAAGCTAGGTGCCCTTGCGTGGGTGGCCAGATCCACCCATCCCGGTGCGCGTGCAGCCAGCCATGCTGGCCCCCGTGCGGCCAGGGAGCCCCTACCACTGGCGGCCACGATGTAGCACTTCCGGGGGCAGGCCCCAGAATGACCAAAACGGAAGGGACGGGTTGCGCCCCTTTCAGAAAGGAACATTTCCAGCTGTTTCGGGGCTTGTCCCTGGAAGTGCTACATTGCAGCCACCAGCAGCAGGGGCTGGCCATGTGTACATCAGGTCAGATGGATCTGGCCACCTGCGCAAGGGCACCATTGGATCCTACCCAAAATCTCTAGTCCAAGAGATTTTGCCATTCTGAGGATTCGTTCCATGTATGTCCTGATTTCACCCAATAGGGAGAGAGGGTTTTGATCCCCTACAGTGGCATCCAGGGAGGAGGCTGAAGGCTTTACTGAGGAGGTGGAGGACGAATCTGAGCAACAGTTGCCCTGTGCCAAAAAAGGCTGGTTAACCAGTGTTTCTGTGTTAGGGGCCAACAATGGCTGGGTAAGCTGCACTGGCAGAGGTGATTGTGCAGCTGCCGGTGGTTCCAGGAGTTCTTTCAGGATCACATCCTGAAAGAAGTTAGCCAGAAGAGGAGGGCGGAGACCGAGTAGTAAACTCGTAAAACCTGGTACCATGGTAGTTTCCGGTAACTGAGTGTCAGGCAGTTTAGATACCATGGGAGGCTGTGTCGTGCGGTTGGAAGTTGCCTTAGGTTGTTCCAGAAAGTGGACAGAATGAGAACACTGGCAATGGCAACCCAGACAGTCTCTACCCCTGTATAAACAGTGGTGCCGTCAAGGCAGTGAGTGGTCCTCATAATAACAGGGGGACTCACAGAAGTGGGGCACCTAGGGCTCTCCCATGGTAACTCATAGAATCATAGAAGAGCAGGGTTGGAAGGGGCCTACAAGGCCATCGAGTCCAACCCCCTGCTCAGTGCAGGAATTCATAACGATGGTGATGAAAACCTCTCAAGGAAGCTGGGGATCTATACCTCTGTGGGGAATGGTTTCCAGAGAAGTGATAGCACTGTTCTAGCAAAAAACGTTCCTTGGATTCACCCTCCAATACCGAGCCCAGACACTGGCTGTTGTCTGGGGAGTTACAGTCCCTTAGGAGCTGTTGTTTCTCTAGGATCAGAGTCAGCGATGCAACAGGAGTCTGAGGCGCCGTCTGTACTGAGGGTGGCTGATTTGGAACAGGTGTAGGTTGGGGTACAATGTCTAACACGATGAGACGCCTTTCTATCTTTCGGTCCCAGGGTTCGGGGCGTTTATTTTGGGACTTGGTCTATTTGACCTGTTTGGGCTTGGCTGTCTGTACTGAAGGGACGGTTGCGAGTTGTTGGTCCGTAGCTGTTGGCAACGGGGATGGTTGCCCTGAAGCACTTCCCATGATAGTGTGCGCTGGGAGCAGCTGAGCAAGAGCTGGAGCTGGCTTCCTATACATGGATGCCGACGCAGTATGCAGGGGCCAGTTCAATGTGGCTGTGGCTGCTGTCTTGAGGGTTTGTTCCCACCACAGAGGCATGTTGCTCTGTTTCTCCTGGCCTGCTTCGTAAAGGCCTGGCAGTTTGTATGGGAGTCTACCCTGTGCGCCTCTCCAAGGCAGAGAAGGTAGCGGGAGTGTCCGTTGGTCAATAGTCTCTGCCTGCCACAGTGGGTACAATTTTTGAAGGCGGCTTTGGAGGCCCTGCACCCCGAAAGGCAATGAAGGAAAAAAGGAAGAAACTAAGAGAAGATAGGAAAGGAAGGAAAAAAAGAGAAAGAAGGACTCTCTGTTCAGCATCACAGGAGAAGACAATGTGATTTTTAGAGATATTTTTGCCATGAGGTGAGAAATGTTCCAAATGCTGGTAGTTGGTGCAGTAGACAAAAAGGAACTGAGAGGCAGGCAGGAGCCATGCCTGGTGACTGCACAGAGGAGGTGGGCGGGACTCCTGCCTAGAACTCTGTTTGGCTCTAGAAAGTTCCAAATGAGTGTTCTGCGCAAGGGCATATCCCATATGTGTGAGTCACAGAGACTATGAAGAAGAACCATGGTTTAGGACAGGGGTGCAAACAGTGCAGCCTGCAGGCAGCCCCCAGACCCCCAGCATCTGCTGCCACCAAAAAAAAGAGAGGGAAAGAAAAAAAAAAACCTTCTAGGAACAGGCTCTATGGTTCCTGCCATAGAAGCCTCATTCCTAAAGCAAACCTGGAACATCCTAGGAAGCAGTGGTTGAAGGTTCCTGCCAGCTTCCTAGGACGGTCTGGGAATGAGGCTTCTGTGGCAAGAACCATAGAGCCCATTGCTAGGCCAAGGAGTTTTTTTTTCTTTTGCCAATTGGATTGGGATGGCTGAGGAGGGGAGCCATCCCAGTCCAACACCTTGATGCTGTGATATGGAGCAGATGAAGTTGCTTTAAGACCATCATCGGTTGCTCCTGGGGTGAGTGTGGCAGAATGTGTGTGCACGTGTGACCCCGCTACCCCAGGTGAGAAGTTTCTGCACCCTGGCTGAGGCGTTCTTCAGGAAGTCAAACCATGGTTACACATTCTGTCTGGAAAGGCTGGTGCCTGAATATCAGAAAAGCTTTTAATGAATGAATGAATTTGTTTGTTTGTTTATTGATTGATTGATTGTATTTTTATCCCGCTCCTCAGCCAAAAAAGGCTCCCAGAGTGGCTTACAATCAATGAACAAAGAAGACCCTCCCTGCCCGCAGGCTTACACTCTAAAAAAGACACGACACACAAGGAAAAGGCAATGGGGAGGGGAGAAAAAAGAATTGGGCAGATTGTCAGCAGGGCTGGTGGGATGGTCCTGTTCCCCCCCGTTCCCTATTCCACCTCCCACATCTGTTAGAAAGTCTAGACTACCCTTGGGTGACAATTTGTGGTGGCATTTGCTCCCACAAGGTGGTATGTCCACAAGTAAAATAAACTGTAGGCAACATGAAAAACAGACCCTGCAATTTTTACAATAGCATTGGTGAACCACAGCTTGCATGTGGCTCATCAATGATGACCAATTTCTGCCCCAATGCAGCCCCACAAAAAGGGATGTCTTTTGCTCTTATACATCTCAGCATGGTTTCAGAGACATTTTCCCAAAACAACTTGAAGTACCTTTTGGCCATGGCAAACCAACAAATTATTGGAGTTTTACTTACGGTGACGCTGTCCTTCACACTTTTGACTTTGACATCCAGCTCCTTCACCCTACACAGCATGGCAGTATTCTGCACAGTCCCCATTTGCATCTGGAATTTGAAAAGAGAAAAACAAACACACACACATAACAATGGTGCAGGTCAAGGTACTGCAGTCCAGCCTGGGGGGGGGGGGGGGGCGGGGATGACTACAACACAACACTGAAGCTGAGACTGCTGCATGAACATTGCAGGCATCCTTTCAGCTTGCCCCTCTGCTCACACCAAGGGAGGAGAGTAACCCAAATAATATGTTAGGTTTGGAGCAGCAGCCCATAAGCTATGCCATGTGAAAGCAGCTGCAGAACTTTGTGGGATGACGCCCAACTACACAATGCCCAGTCCAGAGACAAAAAGAGAGGGCAGAAAAATTACCTGATCAGCTGACTGGGCGACTTCAAGGATTTTCCTCTCCTCGTGCAGACACTTCGAGATCATCATGGCCATATACATGGGGTCTTCCTCAAAAGTCGTCTGGGTTGCAACATAAAGAACACAGTGGTATAGTCTACAAGACGTGAGGGCAGACCTCAGGCTTCTGGACCTACTTTGGGGGGTTTTAGTAGAACCTTGAGGGGCACCAAGCATCGCGAGGTGCAAAATAGAGGCTCCAAGCAGACACACACCAAGTAGAATTAAGTAACACAGCGCCTCTGAGCACATGGCACACACCAAGAATTTGTGTTTGGTATCAGAACTGAGCCTGAAGTCCTTTCACACAAAAACCCATTCCTGGTTCTCTCCACCACCAGCAGCAGCTATTTTTCATTTCGGCAGTCTAAATTAGAGTGGGGAGGCAAAAATCTTTTTGCTCCTGCTGTTACCCAACTGGGAAACAGAAACCACTGCAGATCTACTACAAAGTACCCAGAGATCTACCAGTAAATACCATTATATCTACTAGTATACCTGTAGGTCTACAATGAGATCTTCCCATCCCTGGGCTAGCACATCCTCAAGCTCCAACCTTTCATCAAAGCAGGGGTGAGCAACTTCTGGCCCTCCAGATGTTTTGGCCTGTAACTCCCATAATCCTTCACCATTGGCTATGCTGGCCTTGGCTGATGAGGGCCACAAGTTGCCCATGCCTGCACCAGAGAGCAAATGTATTTAACATCAAGATGTGTTCCCAAAAACAGTTTGTAGAATTTTTATTAAGATCAATTAAAATAGCTCTCATTCACCAACATATACCTGTAGGTTACGTTTGCTCTTCCTGATGTTGTGCTGCAGTAAGAAGTTGTTCTCCTGTGTAAAGCGGCCATATTGGTCGTCCAGCTGTGACAGAAGGTTCTGGAAAAGCAAGGTCGCCAGCGAACCATCGCTGGCAGCATGGTCCCTAGGATAGAATAAAGCACCTGAAGATAAGTTTCTCTTCCTCCATTTCTCCACAACCCCAGTTGACCTATTAATACTGCCTAAGCTGTGCAATGTCTGGCAGAGGGGACCTCCGTCAGTAGGAACAGGTTACACAGGCCACTACACCAGAGCTACCTCCTCAGTCGGCTGGTGACAATGCAGCAACAGCAGGAAGTATGATGCTGCGCAGGTGGAACTGTGCTTACTTGATCACGTACATTTCTTTGCCGACACCCAGGATGTCGCTTTCCATTTCCTTACATCCTAGTATATGGGCTGACTTCCGTTGCCAATCAGGGGCTTACATTGCAACATGAAATAAGCTTATTTCAATGTGTGTATTTCGATGGGACTTATTTCCCAAGCAAGAATGTTCCACACTTTTAAAAGCCCCATTAGTTTAGAAGAGAACAGTTTAAGCATACGCAGAACTTAATTGGGTCAGACCGTTTCTTAGGACCACAGCCTTATTCATTGACAGTTCACACAAGGTAACCTCTTACCAGTCTTGGCTTTCCAGCCATTGTGCCAGATACTGTCTGATTTCCATGGGAAAGCTGTCATCATAGAGCTGGTGCACTTGTTCCAGGTATCTGGAATCCAGCTGCTGTAGTCGATACCACTGACTCATCCTGTGCAATCAAAACGCATACGGTTATAGATAGAACGTAACCTTGTACCCTCTACCGGGCACTCAGGCAAATGCTTGGCCTAGTTTAAAAGTCGTGTCTATTAGGAGCACTACACTTTCCCCCCTCCTGTTCTGTGGTCCTCCCCACCTCCAAATTTCCCCTCTTCTTGATTAATGATAATTATGGTTTACTATTACCACTAGTTCAACACTAACTGAACTAGTCAACACTAGTCGCCACCAGCGATTTGGCACGGAAAATTTCCCAAAATGGAAAATTTAACAGTGCTTTATTTTTCTGTGGAGAAATTTCCGTTTCATGAGTTCATTAGTAATAATGAATGGGTGTCAATTGCAAATGCAATATTAGGCGAGCTTGGCAGTTTCAACTTGTAATTAATGTTTTTCAGATGATTAGCAAGTATGGGAGAGGATATATATATACCACTGAAATACATTTATGTCTCAGTGTGAAGTGGAACTAGTAAGTAAGTAGTGACAGTGAAAATGAAGGTGCCCCAGCAACTGCAGTGGAAGAGAGCTGAACTCTGTTGATATAGATGGGTGGTTGTCAGCGCATCGTGCAGTTCTTTGGGTTAACAAAATTAATTTGTGCAGCCTTCCCCCAACCAGTTGCCCTCCAGATGTGTTGGACTATAACTCCCAGCATCCACAGCCAGCCATGCTCATATACTTCAAATACTTGTGGAGCATAGGGACAAGAATTAATATGAGGTACTTTTTTAGTTTTTCTATTTTACTTGTATTTAGTAAACATGCTAAATTAGACCACTCTCTAGTGATTTCCCCATTTTCAAATGCAAATGACCCTATGTAACTTAGCCTAATTTACATAGGAAAATTCAAAAGTCTAAATTTTCCAGAAAACCCACATCACTGGTTACCACAAGCCATTGTTTGCTCTCAAAAGGGCCACATTCAGATTTAATGCTAAACCAAGAACAAGCCTGCGTAAACCTCAAGCTGATACACTCCTCGCTGCCCTTCTGATGTAGCTGTGCAGAGGAAACCCTGGGCAAATGCTGATTAATCTTAATTATGGTTTGTTGGAACAAGCCAAAGTCAAACCAATTTATGAATGGCTTGTTTCAACTAACCCACAGTTAAGATTATAACCACATTTAAGGGTTAGGCCAGCATATTAACACGCAGTTAATAAAAAATGGACACTTCTGATTTCCTCACAGCCATTCCAGAAGAGGAGAGGAGCAGGCAGAGGAACACAAGCACAGGGCTCGCACAGGCTTGCTCTTGTAATGCTAAACCATGGCTTAGTAAAATGTCCGAATGCAGCCAATCCTGGTTTGCTATTACATCTGGATGCAGCCAATCTCTGGTCTGAAGGCAAACAGTGCAAGAACTATGGATAGACTGGGTAGACATCAAGGTAAGCCACAATAAATCTGTTAGGTCTTCAAAGTGCCACAGACCCTTTGCTGTTTTGATTTCAAAAGATACGTCTAAGCCTCTGCAAGAAGCCATTGGTATCAATAGCAAAGAACGGGAGGGGGAACCTCATTTTGACAGTTGTTGAGTACAACATCTGGTGTATATATGGAAAGGCTGCAGTCAAACACCAGGTTGAAGATTTACTTGACTGGCTCATTATAAGTAAGGGAAAAGGGAGCTCAAAAGTCTTACAATACTTCGTTGTCTTAAACCATTCTGCTGAAATTTGCTTTTTAGAAAAAATAAGCGGGAACCATTTCAACTACCGGAGGGGCTGAGAAATGGTCTCTGCTAAAGCTGTGTATTTAGCAACTCGCCTGGTGACCGTAAGCAAAAAGGAATTTCATGCCTGCGACTGAGCAGACAGGCAAAGGGACGGAGCATTCCACCCCTCCTCTGCCAGCTCCCTTGGTAGAAAGCATTTCTTGGTTATGCTAAAAGCAGCATGTTCTGCTGCTTTTAAAGTAATACTTTTAAATGTGTTTTAATTTTTATCATTGGCTGTAGTTTTTGCTTTTATTGTGTGTCGCCCTGAGAGCTTCGACTATAGGGCAACTCATAAATTTCATAAATGGTCTACTAAGAAACAGGGACTACTAGCCTGTTTCTCTGATGCAGTGGAAGGGGGGCTCCTCCAAAGACAACATGGAAACACAGGCTCCTAGCATCTTCATGGGCTAGTTAAAAAAACTGCTTTACATGGGGGGGGGGGGTTTACTCACAAGGCTGCTCTACCCTAAAATGATGCATCCGTCAACTAACCAAGCCTAGCTGTACTAAAAAAAAAAAAAAAAGGGGGGGGGGAAGAACACCAAACAATAATTCTGTGTCAAAAAATGCTGAATTTTGCCATCTGTATGGACTATGAACATTGAGCATGTCTGCAATAGGGAGAAGGTGGAAGTAGTGTAAAGAGGATGGAAGATTGGGGTGAGCAGGTAGTTATGTAGACTACAGGGACCAAATAAGGAACGCGAATGGCAGCTCCCTATGGGGGCCGCCATTAGCGTACGCACTTTTTTTTTCTTCAAGTCACCCGTGATAGGCTACGTGACGATTAACGTAGCCTATCACGGCTGACTTTGCAAATCTAGCCGTGATAGGCTACGTTAATCGTTACGTAGCCTATCACAGGGGCATTTTGTTTGTTTGTTTAACTTTTCTTGTAATGGCGGTGGCGGCAGCCCGTTGAAAGACCTGCTGCCGCCCCTGCCCCTGACAAAGACCTGCCGAACCGCCGCCAGGACCCGCCGCCGGGAACGACATTCGTGAAAGCTAAGTCCCATCCCGGGGGGGGGGGGGGGTGACGGAGAATTTCTCCCCGAACCTTCGGAGGACCGAATGCGTTGGCACTCGGCCCCCTGAAGTTTCGGCGAGAAATTCTCCCCCATCCCTACGAACTTGGGACTGGCCTGTGCTCAGGGCCTATTTGAATTGGCCCAGGGCAAACTACAAACTGGACAAAAACACTGTCCCTAATCAAATCTTTTAAAGCAGCCTTCCACAAGCTGGTGCCTTCCAGCTTGCAGGTACAACATCCTCCAGCCAGGATGGGAGTTGTAGTCCAACACATCCTAAGGGCACCAAGTTGGGGAAGGCTGCTTTGCAGTGTCTTGATGGTCACTTTCTCCTTTTGCAGCGGGGGCGAGGTCTCATCTACTCCATCATGCATGGAATTGGAAAGCTTGCAACAGACTCAAACGAAGACAACGTGCAGCCGAATCCCCCACGTTCACTCGGAAATCCCACTGGCTTCAACAGGGCTTGTTCTCGCGGAGCTGTACATAGGGCAGCAACCTTATTTACTTTATACTCTCCATCCAGGAAGGCTACAGCCCAAGCAGCCTTATTTCGGTGGACCCAAGGGCGATCCGCGGCCAGACTTGATCATCAGGACCTAGCCAAAAAAGCATACCCCCCCCCCGCCCTTTTCCGCACGAGCCCACTCCTGGATTCGATCTTCTCCTGCCCAGACTCTGTGCAAAGCAAGCAAAGAGGGAGTTACTACCGGCCACGGTCCTCCGGCGTGGTTAGCCCTAAAAGCAAGTGGAGAGCCGATTATGTTTCAGGCGTGCAAGGACACAATCCTACGCGTGTTTGGACAGAACAAATGTCCTACAACTCCCAGCATGCCCCAGCCAGCACAGCTGGCTGGGGCATGCTGGGAGTTGTAGGACATTTGTTCTGCCTAAACACGCGTAGCATTGCGCCCTTAAAGGCCCTTCTCACGCAACACAAACGGCGTGTTGCAAACCCCCAGATCCGTGTACAACTGCCCACGGGTTTGGAGACCGCCCCTCGGGCAAACCCCGATGCCGCCCCGACAGCGCCTACTCCGTATATAGTTACCTCGCTCTTCCTACCGCGCCCCAGCCGCGACTGCTCTCTTTTGCTCCCCCGACTCTGCCAAAGAGAAAGTCATTCTGACCGGGAAATAGCAAGCCGCGACGAACACGCCACCAATCAGTAAGATGCTGGTGTCAGCGAACAGCCAATCAGAAAGAGAATACGGCTGTTGCCACGATCGCTCCCTCCTCCCTCCTCTCGGCCCAAATATGCTCACTCACCCCCTTCTTCCTAGAATTGTGATTTAGGAAAGCAACCGCATTGTGTCAGCCTGTTTTGTCGGTGCTGCGGCAACTGAAGCGCCCACCTTTCTCTCTCTCTCTCTCTCTCTCTCTCTCTCTCTCTTTCTCTTTAATTCTCAGATTAGGGCATTTGGGGGCTTCAAGATGGATCTGAACAGTTTTGATGTCATTTCTATACCGCCCAATAGCAGCAGCTCTTTGGGCGGGTCGCAAAAATTAAAACCAAAAAGCGCAGGATAAAACAATATAAAATATGAAAGTATTAAAGCCACAATAGAACAATATAACCGGAATAAAACCTAGCAGCAATGCAGAAATCTAAAATACAGATTTAAAACACCAAAGCTAAAAGACTAGGAAGCTAAAGTTCTAAAATACTGGGAGAATAAAACGTTCCCAACGTTGCTCCGCTGTGTTTGTTTAGTTAAAATAAGGTTTAAGAAGCTATTCTGCAATCCTACACCCACTTCTTACCTGTAAGTCCCATTGAACACAGTGGGGCATACTTCTGAGTAGGCTTCTATAGGATTGCACTGTCAACTCCTATAAGTCAACCTGGTTGCCTCAAGACGTTTTGGACTTCAGCTTCCATCTACCCCAGCCAGCATAGCCAATGGTCAGGAATGGTGGGACTTGTAGTCCAAAACATCTGGAGGGCAGCAAGTTGGGGAAAGCTGCCACAAATTATTCCTTTTAAGAGGATTGCATGGTGAGGGTTGCCTAATTTTTGTTAATGTTAGGCATATAGTAGCTAGAAACCCAATCCAAAATGTAGATGACTGTTAATCTCAATGCCACAATCCTATGCCAGTTTATTATTTAAATGTACAGCTCATCCTTCATTTTATAGTCTCAGGGCAAGGTCCATACATATCGAGAAAACAATATAAAACAAAACAACCATCAAAAGCTCAATTCACATCATCATCCAAAACACTAATTTGGTACCCAGCTTCACTACAATGGGAAAACAGCACAATCTCATATCCTTCCAGGATATAAAGAGGAGCATCTTAACATGCAGACAAAGTGTATACAATACATCTCAGAGTGAAGGGGATGCCACAACTTTGGGGCCACTACCAAGAAGATCCTTTCACGTGCTTCTGCTCTATGAATCTATCAGGCTGTCAGTACTGGTAAATGCCTCTTGCTGCTTAGCACCCAGACTGGTCTGCAGAGGAGGATGCACGCTTTCAGACAGTTGGGGCCCAAGTTGTTTAGGGCTTTATATGTTAATGTCAGCACCTTGAACTGTACTCCATAGCAAATTGACAAATAGTGCAGACTGGGGTGATGTCCTGCCAGTGCTACCCTGGGCTGCTGCATTTCTACACGTGTTGCAGTTTCCAAACCATCTTCAAGGGCAGTAGAGCATATTGCCATAATCCAAGCTGGAGGGCTATTTACCTCTTTAGTAAGCCCAGATGTTCTGTGGGACTTCCAAGTAAACATGCAAAGGACCTAAATATCATTTCCAGTGCCACTGATGTTCTTTCAAAATGAGGCTGCAACTGCATGCACACTTTGCTGCACACTTTGACTTGGCAGTAACAAGTCACATAGCAATTTGTGGGGCACATGCAAATGTATCAGCTCAGGCTGTGTGGCTACAATCCTGTACTATGCACACACACCTGCATTGAATGTTGTGGGTGTCACTTCTCCATAACTATGCTTAGGACAGTTCTGTACTTGAGATTTACTCCGCCTGGGGGAAAAATCATGCTTGACTGGCATTTGCTGCAGAACCTGGTCTGATGATTCTCCTTCCCACTTCACTTCCCACTCATCTTCTTCTGCCTTTTTCCTTATCTTCCGACTTCTCTGCCTTCGAAGCCCAAGAAAGACTTTCAACGCAGTGCAAGCATGGCTGTTCAGAAGAGGTAAGTCCCATTGAGCACAATTGCCTTGGGACTTGCTCCCAGGCAAATGTGTCTAAAACTGCCACTTTCGTTTAATTAACTGAAGCTGGGTTTTTCTCTTTCCCATCACTTTGAAGCACTCCAAAGGAGAACATACCTCTTTTTTAAAACCTCGATTTTGGGGGTCTAATGTGTTATACCTTTTTTTTTGCTTCATTGATACTGCTTTAGATAATGAAAACTATTAACATGCAGTCCCTCGCCTTCTCTCCTTCCAGCTTCCCAAATGATACATTTGTACCAAGAGAAATAGTTTCCTACGAAGTCAAACGATTGTTACCCCAGGATGCCAGGATTCCTCTCCCCCACCCCGAACTATCAAGCAGAAGCCTGAGAAAGATCCAGATTCGACGTTAGTAAGCTTTTCAACCATGGTCAGTGCAACCATTTGAAAACCATGAGAAGGTTGGCCCCGGACCGCCCTGGCCTCTTCTAGTAAAAGTACACACAGAAGAGATGGGGGTTGATGCAGAGCTTTGGAAACAGCAGGGAGGGGAGAGCCATTAGTGGAACAGCGCAGCCACGTGTTTTCTGAGAAACAGGGACTTGTACAGGAAAGCCATCTGGCGCGACGAAACCGAAAGTTAGCAGGGATCCGATGAGGCGGGGGAGCGAGGAGCGGATGGTGTCCCGAGCGCTTTTCGTGGAAGTGGCGAGAGGGCTGTGTTTATTCTTTCTCTTTCAGTACCCTTTTTCTGAAGTAGACAGACTTCTTGCTTTTCAGTGCTTGTGATCAGTGCAATCGCCTGTGCAAAACGCATGGCTCCGTGGCACCCGGGTAGCTTAATAAGGGAGCTGGTCCTCCTAACTGCAAAGCAGGAAGTTTGGAAGGGACTTGCCAACGGACGCCGGAACGAAATGAATGGCACAGCTGTGATTTGTTATATCTTCTGGCGAAGCATCCGGTGACACCAGGGTTTCCTTGGTGGGGGGGAGCTGGATCAGCTTCCGCAATCTGTTTTCAACGGCAGGGCAGAAGTCGTTTCGGGCGCAATCCTATGCCTTGTTTAGACAGAAAAAAGCCCTACAACTCCCAGCACGCCCCAGCCAGCTGTTCTGTGTAAACATGCATAGGATTGCGCCCTTAGTATGTGAAACAACAATGAAGAAAAGTGAGCGCCTGTGCATGTGCAGACTGTCTCCCACTTGCCACTTTGGGCACAGCTAGGGCCAGAAAGCTTTGACCTGGTTAAAAAAGAGAGAAAAAAACCTAAGCACTGCCCTCTCTGGAAATGGTGAGGCGGGATGCTTCTAGGCCAGTCTTTTTCAATGGAATGGTACTGCCTCATTCACAGAATTTTATGGGGTGGGTGCGCAGATACCATCATCTTCAATTTGTAGCTTTACCACTACTACTTCCTCTTAGAAGGCCTTGTGCAGCTGTTCCCTCTGTTTCTCCCGCACAAAATTTTCTGCAGTAAGAAAAAAGACTTGAACAAGCAGTAGGAAAACACAAGGGAGGAAGCTACGAGTGGGAGATGAGGATGGCTGGACCCCTGCAAAATTCTGTGAATGAGGCAGTGCCATTGCATAATTAAAAAATGCCTCATCTGGAAGCACCTGGGTCTCCATTAGGGTGGCCACTGATGAATCACTAAAAAGAGGACAATAGAGGAAGCATCTCTGCATGGAATTCACAGATGTTAATTTAGAAGTATTGCTGCAAATTTAGGAATAATTACTGTAATTGAAGTAGAAATGCAGTGCATCTCACCATAGTGTGGAAGACTGCCCTGCCTGCTCAGGTGCTAACTGGTGACAGGCAACAATTCTTATGGTTTGTTATCTATTAACTGGGATTGGATAGGACAGCCCTTCAAATAGAGGACAGTCCTCTGTAAAAGAGGACACCTGGCCGCCCTATGTTACCATTAACACAATTCCATGAATGAGGCACAATAAAAGCCTCATCTAGAAGAACCCCAAGTGGTCCCTTCTGGAAGATGTGGTGGAAAAAGAAAGAGGAATTGGCCCTTTTAGCAGCAGAGTGAGGGAAGGCACCTGAAAACACCCTCAACTTGGTTTTATGAGAAATTGCAAAACACAAGTTCATATTCCAGTTTTGAGTACAGTCAGGAAATTGCAGCAAACTGCTGTTAAGTGTGGGGAACGGTGCTAGTAGGAGCGTCACTTCCTGCCTCCCAGGAAGAACTGGCCCCATCCATTGTCCAGAGAAGCAGCAGATGAAGGGAGCTTTCTCTCCCCTTGCAGAGAGTGCTCTGCTCCAACTGCATGCAGGTTGTTGCTCTCAGACTACATAGCAGAAAGGAAAGCCACTGACCTCTCTGGCACTGGCAGTAGACCAAGGGCCACTGGGAGGTTTCACCCCCTGCCTCCCAGGAAGCACATCATGGGAAAAGAGAGGTCAACCTGGCCCCATTCATCAGCCAGAGAAGAAGCTGCAGGGAACTCGCTTCCCACCAGAAAGAACACTTGACTCTTGCACTGGGACTTCAGAACAGTCTATTGGCCAGGGGATTAAGGGCTGCTGCATTGTCTGGGTTTGAGGTTGTGTGGCTTGTGTGTGGGGAGGATGATTCAATCAAAAAGCAGGGGTATAAAACTTCTGAACAAATAAATCATAACTTGGGCAAAGATGGTCAAGGTTTGCAAGAAGCGATGGTAGTAAGGACTGGGGGGGGATGATTTTCCCTACTGGTGGACCCCTTTCTTTACCAGAGTCCCCCCACCGTGAAAGGAATTGCTGCCAGCCACCAGTCCAGATAAAACTCCTGATGCACTGAAGGGCATCTCTACACCAGTCCAAAATCCTGCATTTAAAATGGGGCTTTCTGCTTCCATTTTAAATGCAGGATCACGACGACTCCCTTTTTCATGTGCTTCCTTTCCCCCCACCCCTTCCCCCCCCCTCCCCATATCTGAGTCTTCCATTATCTTTCATTGATCTCCCTCCTCTTTTTGCAGCTTTTCCTCTTTTCCTTTTCACAGAGGAAACTCAAGCAGAACACAAAGGGGTAATTTGATAGCTCATTATCTGCGATCTATTTAAAAACACAGCAAAAGGCATTTAGAGCAGGAGATGCCCTGGAGGGACACGGTGTCATATAGAGCCTGCAAACTTCAGTGATTGAGTGATCTCAATCACAGGATAAAACCTCCGCTTGAAGTAGTCTGTCCATCTGCTTGGAGAGTTTCTAAACCTAATTGTGAAGGAACCCTCCCTTCTAGGAAAAACGAAAAAGGCAGCCACTTTGGATTTTCTTGCCCAAAGCCCCAAAACACAGAATGTAATCAAAACTTGTGACTATGCGGTCAATCAGATGAGGAAGGCCTTTTAGAAAGAAATACCCTCTTAAAGCAACACAGCCAACTGTCCAAACATTTTAAAAGATCTTGTTTGCGGGGAAAGGGAGAAAAGGAAAGAGAACAAGGGAAGGCAACACGCATATTCCAAATAAAATTTTAAAAGTCAATCTAATTTAGCTAGTTACATGTTACTTACTTGAGTAGAGTCTTGGGTGCCAGAGCATATGTAGTGTTCATTGCAGAGAGGATGGCCTGAGAAAGAGCATCTTGGCCTCCAATTATATGGAAGGCTCACATGGAGTAAGCAAACCCTTATTTTATGGGAATTTTGAGCTCAGAAAAGCCAGCCCCTTTGCAGAGATTTTTATTTTGTCCAGTAATGTGATAGCTACATTTCTGACATCTGTGGTCTAGCCAGCAAATCAGAAAACCACTTAGTGGTGGGACCCACTTTCCTAATTACTCTAAATTTACATCTCAAAAGGCCCACCTGGTATGAACCAGTTAGCTCATTATAAAAAAGAACTTATGTTTTTGGATGCATATTGGAGAACAAGGTGAGATAAGCCTATTCAGGTATCCCAGTGTGGTGCCAACTTACCAACTTACCCTCCAGTGTGGGAGAGCCCACCACCTCCCTAGGGAATTGGTTCCATTGTCATATTGCTCGAACAGTCAGGATTTTTTTCCTGATGTTCAGACAGAATCTGGCTTCCTGTAACTTGAACCCATTATTCCATGTCCTACATTCTGGGATGATCGAGAAGAGATCCTGGCCTTCCTCTCTGGGACAACTTTTCAAGTACTTGAAGAGCGCTATCATATCTCCCCTCAGTTTTCTCTTCTCAAGGCTAAACATGCCCAGTTCTTTCAGTCTCTCCTCATAGGGCTTTGTTTCCAGTCCCCTGATCAGCTTTGTTGCCCTCCTTTGAACCCTCTCCAGTTTGTCTGCATCCTTCTTAAGGTGTGGCACCCAGAACTGGACACAGTACTCCAGATGAGGCCTAACCAGTGCTGAGTAGAGGGGAACTAGTACTTCACGAGATTTGGAAACTATACTTCTATTAATGCAGCCCAAAATCGCATTTGTCTTTTTTGCAGCCACATCACATTGTTGGCTCATATTCAGCTTATGATCTACAACAATTCCAAGATCCTTCTCACTTGTAGTCCTGTTGAGCCAAGTATCGCCCATCTTGTAACTGTGCATTTGGTTTCTTTTTCCTAGGTGCAGAACGGCATTTATCCCTGTTAAATGTAATTCTGTTGTTTTCTGCCCAGCACGTGTCTATCAAGATCACTTTGAATTCTGTTTCAGTCTTCCAGGGTATTAGCTATCCCGCCCAATTTTGTGTCATCTGCAAATTTGATCAGCATGCCCTGCACCTCCTCCTCCAAGTCATTAATACAAATGTTGAAGAGCACTGGGCCCAGGACTGAGCCCTGCGGTACCCCCCTCGTTACCTCTCCCCAGTTTGAGAAGATCCCGTTGAAAAGCACTCTTTGCGTCCGATTCTGTAGCCAACTGTGGATCCACCGGATCGTTGTTTCATCTAGCCCACTTTGAGCTATTTTGCTCATCAGGATATCATGGGGTACTTTATTGAATGTTTTGCTGAAGTCGAGGTATATGATGTCCACAGCATTCTCACAGTCCACAAGGGAGGTTACTTGATCAAAAAATGAGATCAGATTTGTCTGGCAGGATTTGTTCTTGACAAATCCATGTTGGCTTCGAGTAATCACTGCACTGTTTTCAAGGTGCTTATAGACTGATTGCTTTATCATCTGCTCCAGAATTTTCCCAGGGATTGATGTCAGACTGACTGGTCTGTAGTTCCCAGGTTCCTCCTTTTTGAAGATAGGGACAACACTAGCCCACTTCCAATCATCGGGCACTTCACCCGTCCTCGATTTCTGAAAGATTACTCTAGAATGCAGTTCATCTGGCCCTCGAGATTTGAACTCATTCGAAGTAATTAGGTGTTCCTCGAACGTATGCCTATCGATCTCAAGCTGCAATCCTGCCCCTTCAGCCTGTACTTTGCCTTTGCCAGGGGGCTCATAGACCCTCTTTCGGGAGACGACTGAGCCAAAGTAGGAATTGAGCACTTCTGCCTTTTCCTTGTCATCTGTTATCATTTTGCCATCCTTATTTAATAGTTGAACCACCATTTCGTTCCTCTGTCTTTTACTATACACATATCTGAAGAAAACCTTTTTGTTGCTTTTAGCATCCCTTGCTAACCTCAGCCCATTCTCAGCTTTAGCCTTCCTGACGCCATCCCTGCCATTCTGTGCTACCTTTGTAGCTTGGCCTTCCTTCCACTTCCTATTTGTGTCCTTTTTAGTTTTCAGGTCATCTCTAAGCTTTTTGTGAAGCCACATTGGCTTCTTCTGTTGTCTTCTGCCTTTTTTTCTTGTTGGAATTGTTTGTAATTGTGCCTTTAGAATTTCCTTTCTTAAAAATACCCACCCATCTTGGACTCTTTTTCTTGTTAGAGTTGCTTGCCATGGGACCTTAGTGATCATTGTTCTGAGTTTATTAAAATCGACTTTCCTAAAATCCAGGGTACACGTTTGGCTACACTCGGCTTTTGCTTCCTTTAGAACCAAGAACTCAAGTATAACATGGTCACTTTCCCCCAGAGTTCCCGTAACTGCTACTTTATCCACCAAGTCAACTCTGTTGGTTAGGATCAAGTCAAGGACAGCTGATCCTCTAGTTCCTTCCTCTACTTTCTGTAGGAGGAAATTATCAGCAACACAAGTCAGGAATCTCTTGGAGGGGCCACGTTTTGCAGAATGTGTCTCCCAACAAATACTGGGGAAACTGAAATCCCCCATTACTACTACATCATACTTCCCTTAAACATTGGCAATTTACTTCTCAAAAGTTTCATCCTTGTCTTCTCCTTGATTGGGTGGCCGGTAGTAGACTCCAGCCACCATGTTCCTTTTATTCTTTGCTCCATGTATTTTAACCCAGATGCTCTCGATGGGGCTACCAAGCTCATCCTCCTGTATTTCTGTGCAGAGATACGTATTTTTAACATATAGTGCAACTCCACATCCCTTTCTGTTCCTCGTGTTCTTTTTGAACAAGTTATATCCTTCAATTGTGTATTCCAGTCATGGGAGTCATCCCACCAATTTTCAGTTACACCTATGAGGTCATAATTTCCTTCTTGTATTAAGAGTTCAAGTTCGTTCTGTTTGTTTCCCATACTCTGGGCATTAGTATATAGACATCAAAGACTATGTGCTTTATAGTCTGGCTTTCTTTCTACATGTTTCTGAAGACTATTATTGGGCACTATTAGAGCTGTTCTCTCCGTTGTGGTGCGTGAGCCTTCATCCATTGTCACCCCCAACTTTACATCTCCTTCCCCTGTAGGATTCAGTTTAAAGCCCTCCTGATGAAGTTCTTCATGCTGTGGCCAAACACATTCTTCCCATCCCTTGCCAACAGTCCATCTTCCAGGAAGAATAGGCCGTGGTCCCAGAATCCAGATCTCTTGCACCGGCACCACCTTCGTAGCCAGTCATTCACCTGGAGTATTCTTCTTTCCCTTTCTATCCCTCTTCTAACTACTGGAAGGATGGATGAGAAAACTATCTGGGCCCCAAAGTTCTTGAGTTTCCTTCCCAAAGCTTCAAAGTCTGATGTGATTTCTTCATAGCTCTGCTTGGTGGTATCATTTGTTCCCACATGGATGAGAAGAAAAGGATACCTGTCAGTGGGCTTTATGCATACAGGCAACCCTTCAGTCATGTCTCTAATCCGTCCTCCTGGGAGACAGCATACTTGGCGAGTCCATGGGTCTTTGTGGCATACTTGGGTTTCGATCCCCCGCAGCAAGGAGTCTCCCACTACTACTACTCTTCTCGTTGTTGTAGGCCTTGGTTTCATTGCCTCTGCTTGACTGACCTTCAGCCTCTTGCTTGCTCTCCTGTGGAGTCCCCTGTACTTCTTCTTCTGCAGGCTGTCTTCCAGTCTCATCCTCAAGTACCTGGAAATATTTCCATAGCTCCACTGCTTCCACTGGTGCGGAGTGGCTTCTAGTTCTTCTGCTCCTGTAACCCTTTTCCAAGGAGTATCCTCTACTTCATTTTTCCTCACTTCAGCAGTTTCCTCTTCTGCCTCAGCTTGCTGTTGCTCTTCTAGCTTCTGTTCTTCACTGTGCTGCCGGAGTTCCACCATTCTGTCCAAGAACTCTTTGTGTTCTCTTATTCCCTGGAGGGTCTCCACTCGCCACTCCAGTCCTCTTACTTTTTCTTCCAGCAGCAGTGTGATCAACTTGCACTTGTTGCATGTGTAGGCCATGTTGATCTCAGGCAAGAGAACAAACATGGCACAGACCTTGCAGGTCACCACCACTGGAGAGTCCTTTCCTTCCATAGTCTCTATTCCCTTTACGTTTCTAGCTTTCTGATTGTACTGGAATAGCCTGTGCATTGTCCTCTATTCACTGGAAGTTAAAAACAATTTTTTTTTTTAAATGGGGGAAACGTTAGGGGCCTACCCCTTGACCTCCCCTGGCCAACACCTGTTTGCTCTCCCTGTCTTCTCACTCTGATTGCTCACTGTCTGGGAGCTTGCTTCCTTGTTTAGCCCCTAGACCAGCTGGAGCAGCTTCCTCTGCTCTGCTCAGCTAGGAGACAGGAAACAGCATCTCCAACTGAAACACTCAGGTGCATGCATACCTGCTGGCGCTAGCAACTCCTTTCCTTTATTGCCTGGGGAGGCGAAGAGTGGCTGGTCAGCTGATGATGGTAAGCAGGAGAAGCCTCGAGAAAGCAGGCTTCGATAGCAGGCCCCACTACCAAACACACTCCAACTCCACTACAGGTTTCTGTAATGCCCACTGTATCCAGGTTCTGCTTTAAAACCAAGCACTCCAGCTCTCCCATTTTGACTTGGAGGCTTCTAGCATTTGCATAGAAACACCTACACATGGTATCCCTGTCTCCGGCGTGTGCATCTTGTGCTACAGCACTCAGCCCTCTTTGATTGGCTATTATGTTCTACCATGTTATTATGAGTAGAACATAATATGTTCTACTATTATGTTCTACTCATGACCTATTTCCTCTCCTTCTGCATTTGGGAAATCAAAAACATTTTCAACTTCATCCTCTTGGGATGATTTAACCCTAACTGGATGCTTCCCAGCTCCTGTTGGCTTTCCTCCAGGGTTTAGTTTTAATGCTGCTCTGCCACCCTTTTTATGTTTAGCGCCAGCAGGCAGGGTTCCATTCTGGTGCAGCCTGACCCTCTTGTACAGGCCTGGCTTGTCCCAAAATGTTCCCCAGTGCCTAACAAATCTGAACCCCTTCTCCCTGCACCACTGTCTCATCCACGCATCGAGACTCCTCAGTTTTGCTTGTTCAGCTGGCCCTGCATATGGAACAAGTAGTGTTTCAGAGAAAGCCACCTTGGTGGTCCTGGATTTCAACCTCCTACTTAGCAACCTAAATTTAGCTTCCAAGACCTCATGACTACATTTACCCACATTGTTGGTACCAACATGGACCACAACCACTGACTCCACCCCAGCACTATCTACTAGGCTATCGAGATGGTGCGTGACATCTGCAAACTTCACACCAGGCAGGCAATTCACCATGTGGTCTACACACCCATCACAAACCCAGCTGTCTGTGTGTCTAATGATCGAATCTCCCAGTACCACATGCCCCCCCTCCCCCCGGAGGCACACCCTCAGTGTGAGAGGATATTTGTTTGTCTTCCAAGGAATGGGTCCCTTCTAAAGAATTGTTTCCCTCTTCCTCAGAATGGCGCCCTCCTTCCCAGGGATCCGCATTCTCCATGACAGCAGGGGAGCTGTCATCCTGGGAGTGGGACATGGCTAATAGATACTTGAAGGTCTCATCCACCAACCTCTCTGCCTCTCTTAGTTTCTCCAGGTCAACGACCTTGGCCTCAAGGGAATTAACTTGTTCCCTGAGAGCATGATAACACTGAGTACACGCCCACAACTTCTGCTCAGCAGGTAGATAGTCATACATATGGCACTCAGTGCAACACACTGGATAGCCTCCACACCCCTGCTGGCTTTCTACCTTCATAACTGTTTATCATCATCATCAATATTACTACTGGGTTTGTTTACCTGGAAAATGAAGTTGTTACTAGAAGAAGGTGGGGACTTTATTTATAGTTATTTATGTACAGTTACTTACTATGTGTAGGGAGGGGAGAGTTGACTGCCCTGGCTTCCTTGTCCTGTTGCTAAACTCACATGGGTGCTTAACTTGCTTGTTTGCTGATGCTTTGTCACTGGGGCTGAGACACTTTGTCAGTGGGGCTCCTCACACTTGGAGAAATGGCTCCCTCTAGGGGGACACTGTTGACCTACAGCAGAATATAGGGGCTTGTCACATGCCATGCCATATATTAAGCTTCATATATGCTTAATGGCTTCATATGTTAAGTGATGATGTGGTTGTTGCCAAAGTAAAACAGAAACTTCCACATATGTGCAGTGGTCCCACATGCATATTGTATGTAAATAACCAGCTTCCTTCTAGCATCTGCCTTCTCTTGTGGTAAATATCCACACCAGCAGCCCTGAGGGATATGCAGTGCTAGTGTGAAGATTTTCCATATAATCAAGAATAACACTTAGCAATGCATGCACAAAGTGCTCAAAATGCCTCATGTGTATGTCGTGCTGGTAACTCTTACAACAGCCCTATGAGTTAGGTCAGCATCCATCTATCTATCTATCTATCTATCTATCTATCCATCCATCCATCCATCCATCTATCTATCTACATTTACACTTGTATGGCCCCCAAAGCAGCTTCCAAAATGCCAGAAACAATCTCATTAAAACCACACACCATGCTAAAGGATCAAACATATGACATCATATGAACACTTCAAAGAAACTCCCAGTTTACAGATATGATATTCCAGAGCAGCCTTTCCCAATCTGGTGACCTCCAAATGTTTTGGACTACTTCCCTGGGGCTGATGGGAGTTGAAGTCCAAAACATCTATAAGGCACCAGGTTGGGGAAGGCTACTCCAGAGTCTCAAAACTTCTGGTGGGAAAGGTACATCTATTAATTACCTAAAAAGACTCTTGTAGAGTGGGCCTGGCAATGGAGACAGTTCCACAAAAGAGAAACCATTCCCAAAAATGTGCTAATCCTAGTAGTAGATGATTTTGCTTCAGGAAGCAGTGACATATGAAGCAACTGGTCTCACTGGCTGGTCTTGACTCTCAGGGAGGGATGAGTCTGAGAGAAGACAGATTGCCTAAGGCCAAATGATGAAATCATGATTTGGAAGAGACTTGAAGTTGGGATTTCCCTGTTGACAGCTTTCATTTTTACCCATTTTGCTACACAAGCTCTTTGATCAGATGTGGCAAAACCAAATGGGAAGCCAATTACATATCTTACAGAACCATTTTTCCTTTGTAACCACAGCTTACGAAGACAGCCTTAATAATTGGGGTGAGCAACTTGTGGTCGTCCAGATGTTTTGGGCTACAACTCCCATCAGCCCTAGCCAGCATAGCCAATGGGGAGGAATGATGGGAGTTGTAAGCCAAAACACCTGGAGGGCCACAAATTGCCTACCCCTGCTTTATAAGGTGAAGGACTGAGTGGGGCCTCCTTTGATGAAAGCTCAGAACCTTGAGGAGATGCAGAACACTGCAGCTTGCTTCCTAACAGGGAAGGCAGGAACAAATGTGACCAGTGTTGTATCTAAAATGGCTTCCACTTGGGTAGGAACATCGAAAGCTGCCTCATACCATATCGGACTAGTTGCCCATCTAGCCCTCTACTCCAGTCTTCCCCAGCCTGGTGCCCTCCAGATGTTTTGGACTTCAACTCCCATCAGCCCTAGCCAGCATGGTAAATGGTCAAGAATGCTGGGAATTGTAGGCCAAAATATCTGGAGGGCATCAGGTTGTGGTTCTCCTGGGTTCCAGGCAGCAGTCTTTTCCGTCACCTGCTACTTGATCTTTTTAACTGGAGAAGCCAGGGATTGAACCTGGGACCTTCTTTCAGAAAGATGAAGACCACCTTTTTAAACTGGCTTTTGTGAAGTGGTGAAGTCCTTACAAGTTTTAGCAGTTTTATCCGCTCCTTGTGTACACCTTATTCTGAAACTTTTGGTACTCCCTCAACTATGTCCCCAATCTTCTTTATGACTCTGAAATCTGAACTTTTAATCCACTAATGATACTAGACATTATTTCAATACAGACATATTTCAACACAGAATTCTTAGAAATATGCTTGGGGCTGCAAAAGAGACTTGCTCAGCAAGGAAACCGAAAGGGAAACCAACCCTACATCTTCCGATGAAATACACGTTAGCATTTTTAACGAATGGCTTATGTTACACTTACAATGCAGTCCTATGCATGTTTACTGAGAGGGTTACAGATTGCAGTGGGGCTTACTCCTATTGGAGCCTGCATAGGATTGCAGTGGTAATGTCTCATGATAGATTGCCCAGAATGCACTGTGACAAATAGCCACAAACGTCTTGGGCTAATAGCTTAAATCAGCCTTCCTCAACCTGATGTTTCAGACTACAATTCCTGTAATACCTGACCATTGTCCACGCTGGCTGGGGCTGATAGGAGTTGTAATCCAAAATATTTGGAGGGCATCAGGTTGGGGAAGACCAGTTTAAAGCAACCACAGGTTGTATGTGAGTTCTCCTTGAAGTACTTTATGGACCACCCAGCCAACCTTATGCTGCAAAGAAAGAATTTTAAATGGGTCCATGATGTACTTATTCAGTCTGATTTACCACTTTTCTCCAACATCACATTAGTGCCATGCTAGGCTCAAGTATACCATGAGCTTGGACCTTATTTGTTGCATTTGGGAAAAATCTCATGAAGGAGAGCTGTTTTCAAACACTGGGTCTCTCCACTCTATGGTCCTTTAATGCTGCTGAGGCCAGGGATAGGCAGACAAGTGATATTTGAGATCACCTGGATTCTCCAAACATTGTCCTGCCCCTTGTCTCATGCTTGATTCCTGCTTGCGATCACTGCTTGCTCTGCGTGAATGGGAAACTTGAGCAAATTGAGCCACGATCAAATGGGGCATTTGAGCAAATCTCCCCAAATTTGCACCCATTTCCCAATTTGCACTGATTTCCTCCATAAACTAAAGCAGGGCTGAATCAGTCTAGAGGAAATTTGTGCAAGTCAGGAAATTTGCACAAATCGAACTGGAGAACCAGATAAATATGAGCATGTGTTTGACAATCTGTGAATATTTTCAGTGGACATGTGCTCACGTGCATGCTTGGAGCATCAAATGGGGCATGCTGTATGTTTTGTGAGCAAAACCAAACTCCTCATGCATTCCTAGTTGAGGCAGTGCACTTGCCAACCAGCTAGAAGCAGAATGAAAACTGTGGTTCTACATGGCACCAAGAATGGAATATTTTCTAACATTGGGTTGGATCCAAAGGTTTGCTTGTGTCATCAGAGGGTACTTCCACATGCACAAGATGAGTCTTTGATTTTTGCCAATTCCTCTTACACTTGCAGCCCCCTATACCATACACCCCCTTCATGGATCACTGCCTTGTTGTAGCGAAGGGGCTTGTGTAACTCAGTGAAGCCATAAGCTATGCCTTGCAGGGCCACCCAAGATGGACAGGTCATGGTGGAGAGTTCTGACAAAATGTGGTCCACTGGAGAAGGAAATGGCAACCCACTCCAGTATTCTTGGAAGAAAACCCAATGGAACATATTACAAGGCTAAAAGATATGACGCCAGGAGATGAGACCCTCAGGTCGGAAGGTGTCCAATATACTACTGGGGAAGAGCAGAGGGAATTTCCAAGTAGCGCCAGAAAGAGTGAAGTGGCTGGGCCAAAGCTGAAAGAACACTCAGCTGTGGATGTGTCTGGTGGTGAAAAGAGAGTCCGATGCTGTAAAGAACAATATTGTTTAGGAACTTGGAATGTAAGATCAAGGTAAGCTGGAGGTGGTCAAACATGAGATGGCAAGATTGAACATCGACATCTTGGGAATCAGCGAACTAATGGACAAGCATGGGCGAATTTAATTCAGGTGACCATTATATCTACTACTGTGGGCACGAATCCCTTAGAAGAAATGGAGTAGCACTCATAGTCAATAAAAGGATGGGAAAAGCAGTACTGGAGTACAATCTCAAAAACGACAGAATTATCTCAGTACGAATCCAAGGCAAACCATTCAACATCACAGTAATTCAAGTCTATGCCCCAACCACTGAGGCCGAAGAAGCTGAGGTTGATCGGTTCTATGAAGACCTACAACACCTTCTAGAACTAACACCAAAAAAAGATGTCCTCTTCATCATAGGGGATTGGAATGCCAAAGTAGAAATTCAAGAAATAACCAGGATAACAGGCAAGCATGGCCTTGGTGTACAAAATGAAGCAGGACAAAGGTTAATAGAGTTTTGCCAAGAGAACACATTGATCATAGCAAACACACTTTTCCAACAGCACAAGAGGCAACTCTACACATGGACATCACCAGATGGTCAATATCGAAATCAGATGGATTATGTCCTTTGCAGCCAAAGATGGAGAAGCTCTATACAGTCAGTAAAAATAAGACCTGGAGCTGACTGTGGCTCAGATCATGAGCTTCTTATTGCAAAATTTTGGCTTAAATGGAAGAACGTCGGGAAAACCACTAAACCATTCAGGTATGACCTAAATCATATCCCTTATGAATATACCGTGGAGGTGAGGAATAGATTTAAGGGATTAGACCTGATAGAGTGCCTGAGGAACTATGGATGGAGATCCATAACACTGTTCAGGAGGCAGCAACTCAATCCATCCCAAAGAAAAAGAAATGCAAGAAAGCAAAGTGGCTGTCTGATGAGGCTTTACAAGTAGCTGAGGAAAGAAGGGAAGCAAAAAGCAAGGGAGAAAGGGGAAGATATATCCAACTGAATGCAGAGTTCCAGAGAATAGCAAGGAGATACAAGAAGGCCTTCTTAAATGAACAATGCAAAGAAATCAAGGAAAACAATAGAATGGGAAAGACTAGAGATCTCTTCAAGAAAATCGGAGATCTCAAGGGAACGTTTTGTGCAAAGATGGGCATGATAAAGGACAAAGAAGGCAGGGACCTAACAGAAGCAGATGAGATTAAGAAGAGGTGGAAAGAATACACAGAAGAACTCTACAGGAAAGATCTTAATGTCCCTGACAGCCATGATAGTGTGGTCACTGAACTTGAGCCAGACATCCTAGAGAGTTAAATCAAGTGGGCCTTAGGAAGCATTACTAACAACAAAGCTAGCAGAGATGACAGTATTCCAGCTGAGCTATTTAAAATCCTAAAAGATGATGCTGTTAAAGTGCTGCACTCAATATGCCAACAAATGTGGAACACTTAACAGTGGCCACAAGACTGGAAAAGGTCAGTTTACATTCCAGTCCCAAAGAAGGGCAACGCCAAAGAGTGTTCAAACTACCATAAAATTGCGCTCATTTCACATGCCAGCAAGGTGATGCTCAAAATCCTACAAGCTAGGCTTCAGCAGTATGTGAACCGAGAACTACCGGAAGTACAAGCTGGGTTTTGAAGAGGCAGAGGAACTAGAGATCAAATCGCCAGCATTCTCTGGATCATGGAGAAAGCAAGAGAATTCCAGAAAAATGCCTTTCTGCTTCATTGACTATGCTAAAGCCTTTGATTGTGTGGATCACAACAAACTGTGGCAAATTCTGAAAGAGATGGGAGTATCAGACCACCTTACCTGTCTCCGTAAGAAACCCGTAAGAGGGTCAAGAAGCAACAGTAAGAACCAGACATGGAACAACCGATTGGTTCAAAATTGGGAAAGGAGTACGACAAGGCTGCATATTGTCACCCTGCTTATTTAACTTATATGCAGAATACATCATGAGAAACGCCAGGTTGGATGAATCACAGGTCGGAATTAAGATTGCTGGGAGAATTATCAACAACCTCAGATACGCAGAAGATACCACCCTAATGGCAGAAAGCGAAGAGGATCTAAAGGGCCACTTGTTGAGGGTGAAAGTGGAGAGTGCAAAAGCTGGTTTGAACTAAGGTCATGGCATCTGGCCCCATCACTTTCTGGCATATAGAAGGGGAAGAAATGGAAGCAGTGACAGATTTTATTTTCTTGGGCTCCAAGATCACCACAGATTGTGACTGTAGCCATGAAATTAAAAGACACTTGCTCCTTGGGAGGAAAGCTACGGCACACCTAGACAGCATAGTAAGAAGCAGAGACATCACCTTGCCAACTAAGGTTCGTATAATCAAAGCGATGGTTTTCCCAGTAGTAACGTATGGCTGTGAGAGCTGGACTGTAAGGAAGGCTGAGCGCCGAAGAATTGATGCTTTTGAACTGTGGTGCTGGAGAAGACTCTTACGAGTCCCCTGGACTGCAAGGAGGTCAAATCAGTCAATCCTAAAGGAAATCAACCCTGACTGCTCATTGGAAGGACAGGTACTGAAGCTGAAGCTCAAATATTTTGGCCACCTAATGCGAAGAGAAAACTCTCTGGAAAAGACCCCGATGCTGGGAAAGATTGAAGGCAAAAGGAGAAGGGGACGGCAGAGGATGAGATGGCTGGAGCACACTCCGGGAGAGAGCGGAGGACAGGAAGGCTTGGCGTCCATGGGGTCACGAACAGTTGGACATGACTTAACGACTGAACAACAATACCATACACCATACTGTCGTGTGTCTCCCCTACCCCTACCAACCCTCAGAATGGGCTTTTCAGGAAGTGCAGCAGGTTTCAGTGGGGACAAAAAGATAGGAAAGCTGTGTTCTGTGAACTTTGCTCACCATTCTTTGAATTCAGTCCAACTCCCACTGTGGTCAGTGAGGCTTCTCCCCTGAGCAGAGATCCTGCAGGTTAAAATGGGGCCTGGTTTCCATCTTTGTGTTGACTGCTTTCTTTCCCACAACAAACCCATTGTCTCCTCAGAAGTAACTCCCATTGTGCTGAATGAGGCTTGCCCTCTGAATGCCCACATCAGAACTTACAGATATTCCCCTCAATTGAAATGGCACAGTTTAAAGCCCAGTTCCCCAAGTGCAGTTACGCATGATCTCAAGGCTCCAATTCTCCATTGTTTGCTTTATTGCCTTAGGAAGTAACGAATTCGCATATAGAGATCCTGCGCAATATTGGTTAGAAAGGGGGCTGGTTTCCTATGCCTGTGTTCTCCCTGCCTCTTTCCTAGCACAAGCATGTGTGTCTACTCAGAAGTATCACCCATTGTGTTCAATGAGGCTTGGGGCTCATTGGGAGGCTTGTCTTTCAGATGTGCACAAGGGGAAGTAACTATTTCGCACCTTCCTTGCGGAGCCGGGGGAGGGGGGGAAGCCTCTCTTACTGGTTGAGCAGCCCCTGCCACTTGAATGACGTTCATTCCAATGGCTGCCCCCCCCCCCCCGCCCAGAAGTAAATTATGTGAAGCCACTTAGAATAGCGTGACGTACACCCTCGTGGAGCCCTGCCCGGACCAAAAGCAGCTCCTACAAAAATGCAGGTGAGCCACTCCTCCCTTCTCCTTCCGTTGTCATGGAAACTGGTCCTGTATCAACTGCTTTGTTTTAATGTTTTATAATATCCATCAGTTCACCTCACACTACAAGAGACAAGGTGCAGTTAAAACAGATTAATTGCTAGTGGGCTGTTTTTCTTTCTTTTCCTTTCTTGCTGTTCGCCTGAAAGTTTTGCATGCTTCACAAGACTGCAGCTCACCATAAGATAGCTTCGGCCACATCTTGTGTTTTCACATAGAGGTTGCGTGCTAGAATCTTAGTGCTTGTTTGTAAGATTTCAGAGCTTGAAATCAAGTTGAAATCATGCCAAACAAAAACCCCATCTCTACCTTCCTTCCTTGCTAGAGTCTTAATTGAAACTGTTGAGAGCCAATTCACATGTTGTTTTTGTGGTGGTGGTCAAGTCAGCACAAGATGATTAATTCAGCAATGTAATGTGTTGAATTTGGCGGCAGCTGATATTTATCACATCAGTTGCAAGATTTAATTAAGACCTCCATATGGCAGAGAGATCCTGCCAGAGGCTCCCAGATCCTGTTGCTGCTTCTCCCTCTCTAACATCCCCAGAGTGAGTCCACAAATCAATGTTTGTTACCTCAGCTGCTTCACATGATCACTGCAGATTAAACAAGCCATGGTGGCTTGTTTAAGCCATGGTGCATGCCAGGCACCATTTGCCTAATTATCTGCTGGGCGTGGCTTGTCATGCCATCCAAACCAGCATGGCTTGTTGGAGAGGGAAACAACCTTCAAATAATCCAACAACCACCCATGGGTTGTTTAACCCATGGTGATTGTGTGAACCAGGTCAACATCAATGATGACTTGCCTGTTTTGAAATGGCTTGTGGTGGAGACACAGGAGTCAGGCAAGGGGTTTTCACCATTCTCCCCATGCTGTGTGTCAGTTTCCCTTAAAGTTTGCAAAAAAACAATCAAACCCCTAAAAAATGGTAGTTATTTCTGCCACCCCCTCATCTTTTATTTTTTATTCTTCATATTAATATTTTTAAACTACAGTAACTACAAAAGAAGACAGATCAATTATGTACACATATTGTTCATTTGTAAATTAACATAGATACATATGAGTTGAGAGAAGTTAACCCATCTAGACCAGAAATGTTTCTTATCACCTGGAGTTCATTCCTGGGTTACACTAAGATGGCAGACGAAAACAAAAATACTTAAAACCAACTTTCCCCAACCTGATGCCCTCCAGATGTGCTGGATTACAACTCACACACTGGCTGGGGATGCTGGGAATTGTATCCAACACATCTGGAGGGCACCAGGTTGAGGAAGGCTGCTTTAAACAATGTCAATGTACTGCCCATTATTGATTAAGACGGTAATTCCTCCTTATGGTTTTTCATCTTGCCTCTAACATTCTTATGTTTCTAAAATTTGATTTCAATCCACTTTGAAATATGACTGTGCCTGGCCCCTTTTCCCAGTGTCCTTTTTGTCAGTAAACCAACTGTTGCTGTTCTGGTATTTGTTCCAATCCTATACAAATTTACCTAGAAGAAAATTTCATTGTGTTCAATGGGGCTTACACCCTAGTAAATGTGTACAGGCTTGCAGCCCAAAGCTTAATATTGTACTAATTACTAATCTTCCCTATATGGAGAAATCCTTGTCTTCATAAAAACAATGTGTGCCTTTTCAATGTGAAAGATGCAAAGGGGTAGATCCAGAGATCCTAAGCAGAGTATTGACAAGGGAGGTGGGGAAGGAGGCAATTTCCTCCAATGGCTCTCAAAAATCTGTTCTGGAGGGTCAGAGGACCCTCCAGAATAGCATGGAGAAACTGCATGAGAAATCAGCGAAAATCCTCTCCCCTCCCTCTTCTGTGAGCAGGAGCCTCTGCTGGATCACAGTATCACCAAAAGGCTACTCTGAACCCAAGCCATTGTAGTTACCCCTACTAAACATTAAACTTTACAAACTCGTATTTATGGGTGTATGTTTTATGAAGGGTTTTCCTGCTCAAAAAAAAGAAAGAAAATTTCTACCTTGCCTTTTGCCCTATGAAAGGGCCTCAAGGCAGCTTTCTGATAAAACACACAAATACAGTAAGAATGATGACATAAAATCAATACACTATACACAATTACATTGTTAAAACAGCAGCACAAGAGGCATAAAACACTGTGGACCTTTTTTAAAATACATTGCCACAGGAGGAGGTTAAAACATAAAAAGTTACGGAGGAATTAAAAAAAAAGTCTTTGTCATTATCCTAAAATATATTTTCCCAGTCAATGAGGAAGCCATCGCTTTTATTACCCAGTTGTGTCTTATGACAATTGACTTACAAATTATCGTTACATTCCACATTGTCCAGTGCCATTCTTTCGTTACTTTTTGACATGTATCCCATTCTTTGCAAGAAGCATTCTTGTTCCTGCTTGTTCTTTTGGCAGAATGGAAACTTCCTCTTGTGAGTCTAGCTAGCATGCATTCATAGTAGAGGTTTGTTTTTAATCCTATTCCCATCCAGTGATTTAAACCATATATTTGTCCACTGCCCCATTTCTAAAAGGCTTAAGTGCCTCTCCTAAGGCTCAGTTATTGTAGCTTAAAGTTCAGTAAGAACTTTAAGCTACAATACACTGGTATTATTTGTATCCTCCCACCCCCCGCCCCCGCCAGAATGCCGCCCCTGAGAGCTTCTCCAAAAATGAATTCAGCCTTTGGGCTGAAAGAGGTTCTCCACCCCCGTTTTAAACTCTTTGAGGCTGAAAGCCACATGAAGTTCAAGGGTCAAAGCTTGGCACCATTGTAGGGTCCTGAGGCCTTTTTTTTTTTTACTATCTCACAATCCCATTTCTCCCTCCTCTTCTTCTAACCAGTACCTATCCTCCTGCACTGGTGAGGTTCTCCCCCAAATCCCTCTTTTCCACACATCCCTGGATGACTACAGAACTCCTTGCCACTGGGTCTGCCTTTCCTAGTCACCAGGTCAGGTGCTTTGGTCAGTGTCTGTCCTCACACTGCCACCATTAGGCTCTCACCCACAACCCTCTGTTGGTGTATTGATGCTTCACCACTCTCTCAATTGCTGCCACCAATAATCCTTTTAGAGCTGCTTTCTTCCTTTTTTGGTAGCACAGACCAAGCAGCCAGCACGTGGGGGTTATTCCACAAAATCCTTCTTAATAAATAAAAAGGAAAATATCTTTTAAAATTGAAAACAAAGAAGGTTTATTTGGTACAACAGGATTGCAAATAGGAACTGGGTTGGGATGAGGAAATTATATCAGGAATGATGATTAAAATAAGGGAACACTATAAACTGCACAGTATAACTCTTGCTTTTAGTTCTATATTCAAAACCCTTCACGCCTTCTCTCACACTATCTGAAACACTCTCTCTAACCCACAGGCTATATCACTAGATGTTTTCACTTTTATCTCCCAATCTAATCCCAGACTTATCTAGCTGTTCTCAGTCTAGCTGTTCTCAATCTATCTTACTCCCAGACTTATCTGTCTCACAGAAGCAATCATTCCACCTTTTATACACAAGCTCTCATCCAATCACGCTGCATTCCATTCTCACTCAGCCATTCCCCCTTTCTTCCATTTGCCACACGGTCATTCTGCCCACACTCTGCCAAACCCCGCCTCACACTCACCTGTCAATCATTCCAGATACATACCAGCCACCATTCATATATACAAACCTTTGCTATTTACATATTGTACATGTGGAATTGCCACACCCAACATTTAAGATCTAGCTGTGAGAGATGACAGTTACATTTGTCAGGCCTGAAAACAACCAAGAAAATAAAACCCAACTGCTTTATGTTTTCAAGAGCTACTGACATTTTCATCTATATATGCACTAGGGTAGTTTTATTAACCTTACTTTATATGTGTACAACCGATGCACAGAGAGTTGTAGGATGACTTAAACCAGACTTCCCCAACCTTGGGTCTCCAGATACTGTCAATTACAACTACCATCATCCTTGAGCATTGGCCATGCTGGCTGGGTATGATGGAAGTTGCAGTTCAACAACTGGGAACCCACGGTTGGGGAAGGCTAATTTAAACAGTGATTTCTGGGGAATAATATAATAGTCATCCCACTGCATAAGCAAACTGCATAAAGTCTCAAACTGTTCCTATATTGTGGTAATGCCAAATGTTATACATACCAATTACCTTCACAGGAAATGCCACTTTAATAATGATGCTTCCTTTTCCAAGATTCCTATTCTTTCTCTATGGCTAATTCTTTCACTGGCTATTTAATACAGGGATTTGCATGTGGTTGAAAATATGCTAGGGGGCAAACTACAACCATATAGTAATCATCTAAATAAATAGGCAACATCTATGGACTCCTGCCTTGCTAAGGCTCCCCACCATCCAGCCAAAATATGTTGCTGCCTTTTTGCCACACAATCCACTCATCAGGGCAGAGACTGCTTGCGTTGCATTTGCACTTAAGTCCCTGGCCTACTTGGAGTACAATATAAATGTATACAAAACCAATTCATGATTAATGCTTTAAAAATGAAAATGGATATCAATTAGTTTTTTAAAAATCCCTTTATTTAAAATAAATGTCTTGAACGACATTTAAACAACAAAACAAAAGAAGTCATTAGGTAGGATGCTATGCACATCCAAAACACTTGGAGGAATTCATTGTCTGGATTCTAAACAACAGGGTTTAGAATTACCAATCTCAATTCCAGCTCTCGGGCTGTGTGTCAATTCATATAATATTGTCGACGAAATGAAATGGGGCTTTAACCAAAGGCCTACACATATATGATGTGTTTGCAGGCACACTTGGTTCTGTAGTTTGGGGCTGCTTTAAACAGTTATTCTCACACATGTACATTTTTGCTCAGGGCTCTTCTGCATCAAAATTTAAAATATCCTGAGAATGATGGCTTGTTGTAAAAAGAGTAAAATTTCATTTGGGGGTTGGACTCGATGGTCTCATAGGCCCCTTCTAACCCTACTATTCTATGATTCTATGATCATCAGAATAAAGATATACCAAAAATAAAATTTTATTATTAACATTTATATACGACCTTATTTGCTAAAAAGCAAGTAACATAACCTTTGTTGATATGGATGACTCACAAGAGTAACTTAAAGTATGGTAGACTGAATGTCTGCGAAGATTTTTAGATCAAGACCTAGGAGTGTCAGAGTTGAAATATAGGAACCCGGTTGCTTTGGGGGAGGGGATGTTGTGAACTGCAGCAGAAATTTTACCATCATTCTCCATCATTATCACGAGTAAAGTGTGTATTAAGGTTATTGACCCTGCTGCAGCTAATTTGTGTGTAGCCTGTCAGTAGTACATTCCTTTCCTCAGTTCTCATTGCTACTACATTGCATATATAAATATCTTACTCCTAGGCCCAGTTTAGACATAACTTTCTCTACGGCTAATTCTTTCACTGGCTATTTAATACAGGGACTTGCACGTGGTTGAAAATATGCTAGGGGGCAAACTACAACCATATAGTAACCATCTAAATAAATAGGCAACATCTATGGACTCCTGCCTTGCTAAGGCTCCCCACCATCCAGCCAAACACTAAACCATAATTCAGTTCAGCGTTATAAGTGCATGCTGCATTGAGCCTCACGTTTGTGTACTCCCCCCAAAATCCATTATGCATGAGGTGAGGAAATTGGATGCTTCCACTTTCAGTTTTGAATAAACAATGGTTTTTCTGCTATGTCCAAACTCAGGAAACTGTAGTTATTTCAAACAAACCATGATCAAACCATGGAAAAAGGGGGGGCACAAGCACAGGGATTGCCACAGCTTGTTCTCTTAATGCTAAACCAGCCTTCCCCTGATTATTGGCCATGCTGTCTGGGACTGATGGGATTTGTAGTCCAAAACATCTGGAGGCACCAAGTTGGGGGAGACTGCGCTAAAATATGGTTTAGCATTATGTCTGAACCAGGCCAAGTATTGAGTTAAACAATGTATGAAAACAGAGTTAGATCCAAGAAGATTATTTTGTGTTGTCTAGGAAACATGTATTTACAAGGGAAACAAGAAAAATATTCTGTTAGGAATGTTCCTTAATGTTCCTTAAAAAATAAAAAACACCATAGTCTGCGCTATAGAATCTTCAATATCTGAATGTCAGTCAGTTGAATATGGAGAATATGGAGAACTCAACTAGAAGAAGAGAAGAGGAGCACATCAGTTCACAGGAATGCATGTGCAAGATGAATCACAACTTGCTAAAAATAATGCCAACTACACAAATGTTTGGCAAACTAAAAGCTGAAACAAGCAATAGATCTGTTTTTCCCCAAGTCTGTTAAAATACCAACTTAATTTTCTACATTGAGTACTATTGTGGTGTTGAACCCAGATAATGATATATAAAGTAGGCACAATTATACTCTTCATTGGATCAATTTCTTTTGAAAAGGGAGAACTATCAGAGGATGTGAGTCCAATGCTGTCTTTAAAATACCCAACTTCGTTTTGGAAGCTACAGCCATATTTAACTGGCAGATGAAGCAATACCAAATAGGCAAAGTGATATTTTTTCCTTGGTTGATGTAGGAATATGCAAGCTTGTGAGTTACACAGAACTGTTTGTCTTACAGAATGAGATGGTAACTTATTATGGACTATGGAGACAATAGGTTTGGCTATAACTGCACTTTTTTTTAACCCCTTCAGACAGCTGCCTAACTGCAAAGCCACTTGGATTTCACCTATAAACATACTTAATCGGACTAAGTTCCTTAATCATCAAATGAACCATTTCTGGAATGGCAAGATAGCAAACGGTATTTCATAGGCATGCATGTACAGGGTGGCTGTTGTTTTTAGAGTTGCTGCAAAGATTGGAAACTCAGCAGTTTATGGTCTGCTAAGCATGTTAAGAAGTAATTGTTTTACGCCACTCTTTTCTCCCCCTAACTCCCCAGTCCTCCGCATGGAACTCCTTGAGCTCCAGTGGCAGAGAACAAATATGGGGGAGACTGAGCCTCTGTTCTTGCAAATGCCATTTCCACTTTCTCATATTTGTGCTTTGAATTAGGTTTGCTTGTCACACTTTGGGACTCAATGACATTCCTGAATATATATAAAACAGGGCTGAATATGTTTTTTCAAGCTGCTGCACAGCCCTGATAAGGACATTTCCAACAGCCAAAATATCAGCAGCATTTGCATGTGGCCCTTTGGCTAAGATAACAATAGAGGATAACAAATGCGAATACTGTTAGCACTGTTTTATTAACATGGATATAAACTTAGTTCGTGTGTTGTGCGCACTGTCTAGCATCTGGTCACTCCTCACACACCAATCCCTTGTTTGGTTAGCACTGGTTTAGAAGTTAAAAAGAAAACCTGTAACATACAGCAGTTTCCATTACTGTAGGACTGAGATGTTCTCTCAAAACAGCATAGACACTTGGAGACATGGGGAGAAGGTCCGATGAAGAATGCGTATCTGTAGAATCTCTCAGACTTAAGAAAAACAGACAGACAAAGAAGATGTCTTTAATGAAGGAAAATTCTGTTATTTAACATGTTATTTTATAAGCCAATCAGACACTGTTGGAATGGCTCTATCATGCACTGAACATCTTCCCAAGTAGTCTGTTTATACTAACATACTCTCGCCCAATAAAATCAATGAAGGAACTTTACAGTGCAATCCTATACCTGCCTACTCAGAAGTAAGTCCTATTGCGTTCAATGGGACTTACTCTTAGGCAAGTCTGTATAGGATTTATTTATTTATTTGTATGTATGTATGTATTTATTTGTATGTATGTTCCGGGCACCTCGGTGTTCAGTCATGCCGGCCACATGACCACGGAAGCGTCTTCGGACAGCGCTGGCTCTTCAGCTTAGAAACGGGGATGAGCACCGCACCCTAGAGTTGGACATGACTGGTTGGGGACACCTTTACCTTTACCTTTGTATGTATTACATTTCTATACTGCCCAATAGCCAAAGCTCTCTGCTTTGCAGCTTTGAGCTTCCTGCATGTGGATAGAGCCCAGAGTTGTAATATGCCCTAGCTGGTATAGACATTTCGACTAGGCACCAAGGTCCTAGCCACTCCTGTTTACCCAAAACACTCTTCTTTGCTCTATCACTCCAACCCACCCCTCCCCTAACAACACAAGCAGTTCACACCTTTTGCAGCCTCACTTTTAGGCCTGGAGCCCAGCTTCACTGAGAATGCAGCTAATTTCCCCATCAACGCACAGTTCTCAGTGAAGGCTGAAGCATCCCCAATTGGTGTAATGCTTAACGAATGCCTTCCTCAACTAATTTCTCCAAAATCAGCTCATGCATTGAATCCATGTAAAGCTCAATAAATGCGCCAAAATGGCTTTATCCACTTCATTTTTGTCTGAGTGTGGATCTCTGCATGAGAATTGCCATCTTGGCCATACAAGCTCTATTTGCCAATGTTAAAAAGGTCCCTTAAAAGTATGCGAGTCTCGTGAGAATGTGTGCAAGCTTGTACACATGTCTAGACAAGAGCACATTCTGTAACAAATAATGAAGTACTGTTTTCAAAACTGGGCTTGCCAAGTAAGTTGGGGGAGCCTTACATATTAGGAGTGGGTGCTGAGACAAAGCAGTGAAAGGAATTTCCCCTCAGTTAAAGAACAACATTCCAATGGAGCTGGTTTTGCCAAACCTCCCACACTACAAAGTGGGGTAAACATTAGTTGAAACCATTATCATGATTACTCACATTTTAGAGACTGGAATAAATACAGAAGGGACATAACCTTTGGCTCCTCCTTCTGTAGGTCTTGACACTAAATGTTAAAAATAAAACATCAGCCACATTAAATCTGTATCTAGAACTAGAAGCAGAGTGAGGTTTTCTACATGCAGTGGGATGTCACTTCATTTTGCACATTCACTGTGCAGCTCAATGAATTTGTTCTTCACCGAGGACTGTAGGTGGGGGAGGAACTATAGGTCAGTGGTAGATATGCACATGCCTGCATGCAGAAGGCCCCTGATTCAATCCCTGGCATTCCTAGCTAAAAGGATTAGGGAGCAGGTGAGGCCTCTATATGAGACCCTGGAGAGACACTGCCAGTCATAACAGACAGTAATCAGTCTAGGTGGGCAGATAGCCTGACCTTATAAAAAACGACTTCCTACATTCCCATGTTTGTTTATTCTACATGTACCAGGACTGTACACAGAAGAGTTAATGCTTTGTTTCCACAGTGCCCCCACCACTATTACACCTGGGAAAAGATCACTGGGTCAGGGTGAAACTATCCAGTCAATGAAACAAAGGAGTAAAGTTATACTTAATTAACCATCTTAATAATAATTTAAAGGCACAATCGTATATATTCTCAGCGTACAATTCTCAGCATTCCCCAGCCAGCATGGCTGGCTGAGGCATGCTGGGAGCTATAGGATGTTTGTCTAAACATGAACAGGATTGGACTTTAAGTGTTCTTAACACACTATGATGTTTAATTGCATAAACATCATAATGTGTTAAAAGCACTTCAATTATTATTCTCCCTATATTTAGCATTCCAACACTCACCAATCATTTAACCCCAGAATTATTAATCTGTTGACTTCCTTTTGTTGTTGTCGTTGTTGTTGTTGTTCAGTCGTTAAGTCGTGTCCAACTCTTCGTGACCCCATGGACCATAGCACGCCAGGCCTTCCTGACTTCCTTTACATATCGTTTATTTAATCATTTAAAGGGTATTTCACGCCCTTTGCAACCATTCATTAATCATAGATTTCTCAAAACCTCCCCACTTACTGTTGTCCAAAAGTTGAACATTAACAAACTACGCATAACATGCAACGCATGTAACGAAACACCAACTCCTTTCTTAATGAAAAACAGCCTTGTGAGGCTGTGATTTAGGTTTTTTTAGTGTAGCAGGAAGGTCATACTTAAACATTTCTCCAGTGGCTATTTTACCACTTATAATGTTTCCTAGTATTATTCCTATAATGTCTTTCCTCAGTAAGGGGAAGGTAAAACACCACCTTTTCTCCCACTGCCTTTATGCTCAAAATTGCCACCTCCTAAGGCTACTTTTCATTTTAAAATAAGTTTCAGGTTTGTTATCTATATTTGCATGTATGCGGCGTGGCCCTTTTGTTCTACTTTTTCCTTATATTTTCTACATATACTATTATAGAATTTTGGGGAACAGGATGAAATCCTAAACTCGCTTCCCTGGGAGTAAAGCCCACTGAACTCACTTGTAGACATGCAGAGGACTGTGCTACCAATATTTTATTCTATATCTTTATCTGCCTTATTACTTCTAAATATAATTCAAATGTGGTACAATAACACCTTTAAAGTCCTAAATGCTTTAGGAGTAAGGTACCAAAAGGACTGTCTCCTCCTTCATGAGTCTGTCCAACTATTTAGTTTATCCAGACAGAATATTCTCTGGGTCCTGCTACCATCAGAAATTTGGTTTGTGGGGATGCTGGAAAAGACCTTCTCCATCTTGGCACCCAGACTTTGGAACATAGTGCCCCAAGAGATCCATCTGACCCCCTCTCTGATGGTGTTTTATTGTCCAGTGAAAACTATTTTATTTCAGCGAGGCTCTGGGGTTATCTGATTTATACCCCATCCATCAAAGTATTTCATAAACAAAAGTTATAGGATTTGTAGTTCAACTCTTTGATATTTTTTAATGTAAAACTGGGTGGGGGAAATCTTTACAAGAGAAGGTATTCAAAACAATAACCAACCTTCACTTGGCTGAGAACTGTAGTGCTTTCCAAAGGCTTTGTCTTTGGGGATATCTGGATAAAGATACTTCAGTGGGTTTTCAGGAACATTATCTGCCATAATAACTTTGTAATCTCGTAAAATATCAGCAAATGGCAGTGCAGTTAAACGACCCTTATTATATGGTTCAACAGAACGGAAATCCACTTCCCCTGTGAAAACAACATTGTAAATAAGGAGATACTACAGTATGTTTTTCTAAAAATGTGAGGACAAATTGCAACATTTAAAATAATAAAAATGCCAAATGCATAAATGCTGTCATACTGAGAACTGCAACAAGCAACAGATTCCCCCAACATGCTAAAGGTCCAAAAATAATTTGCTATACAGGGGACAATTGCAGCATAGGGCCCAAAGGAGGAGGTATACAGTAGGTACAATGGCATTTATTTTATCTTATATCCATAGTTAAGGCTGCACTGGGACTTGCAATAAAATTAATACATGGTTTGGGATCCAAAGTAACATGTGCATACATTCTAAGCACACACTCAATTTTGATCCATAGCTAACTTTTCAGGAAGTCTATTGCCTCTCCCATTCTTCTTCTCTCTTTGTTGTTTGTGTTTCTCTTCCCCGCCTTTGCTGCTTCACCCACTGTCAGATTTTACACAGGGCTAGGGCTTGTCTTTTGTTTGTGTTACTCCACATGCACTGATGGCACTATATAAATAACTACTACTATCAATACTAATGTGAAACCTGCACGCTCAAAAAGCAGTTCGGTATTGACAATTTAGCATGTAAAATGAAAGGCATAGAAAAACTACAACTGCACACATTCTTTTATTGCACCTAATTCCCATTGTGCTTCATTAACTTGGGGCATTTGGGGGGTGGAGTGAAGCGTTCTGCACTTCAAAGTATAGCTCTTACCATTTTCTGACTGGGATATCCAGGTAAAAGTAATCCCTCCTAAGTTGCTTTCACTAAACCTCAACAAAAATGTTCCAGGCATCTTGTCCTTGAGCAAACCCCGCTCCTTCCCTTTGCTCACAAAACCCATAATACACCTGCAAACAAACACAGAAAGAAATGGCAGCTTTATGTACACAAATGCCTGTCAGAAATTCCCACTGAATTCGCTTGGCAATATGTTGTGCCATAGTTCCAGATAACTGCCAATGTAAGGGTCAAACCACACATGTTACACAGGAAAACCCAACTTTTTGCTTCAAGACAGGAGCAAGAAGGGCTCCAAATTTGATTACGGAAGTGGCACTGGAGGATTGGGTATTTACTTCCCCCCACTACTGTGTTTCTCTGGTCTAAATTGCCCCTCCTCACCACCATGCAGCTATTAGCCACAAAAGGTAAAAATAGAAATACAGTACTCATTCTCCCCTCACCCCCCAAGCAGGGTTGACAGGAGTTTCGGAGAGGCAATTTAGATAGATAAGCTGTGTGTGTGGCAGGTGCGTTGCTAGGTTCTTAAAAGATCCGGGGCACAGGCCCATAACACAAATTTGCGCATATATATATATATATATATATCTGAGTCTAAACGCATCTCTAGTGTGTGTGCGTGTGTGTGGGGTGTGTGCATGTGGTGTGCTTGTGTGTGTGTATATATTACATACATAAGAAGTGTGCACTGACCCCCCACCCCACTTCAACTCAGACCCTGATTCAGTGTTTTGGAAAACATCCCACTTCTGCTCGGGCCAATTTGTAGTTGGACCACTTCAGCTTAGCACCAAACCTGAGTCAATGTTTAGAAAAAATGAGTCTTTATCGTTCCTGTTGACTACCGTGGGAAATTAGAAAAAAAAAACACTATTTTTTTCTTGGTCAGAACTAGATGATAATTTCAGGCATAGTAGCCACTTAGAAGGGGATTACACCTGCCCAATGTCAGAAAAAAAGGGGCAGGGTTTATATTTTGATTTTCTTTTAAAGGGAACTGCCAATAACATTTTTATTACTTGGAAGAATTGGATAAAAAATTCAGGATTCATTGCCCCATCAGAGGAGACCATGTCTACCAAATTTCAGAAAGATAGCCACAAGGGTTTTTGTGCAAGGGCAGTATGATAAGTATATGGAGGACATACTTATCTCCCTATTTTCCTTGTGGACCATTGTTCTGAAAATTACAGACAGCCTAGAGTTGTCCCTAAGTAAGAAACCAGCAAAGTTTCAGCAGGATAGTTGCAGCAGTTCATGTAGAAGGGGAGTTCTCCAATTTGGGGGGGGGGGAGTGATTTGCTTTCCCTTCCCCCACCCCAATAGTTCTTGGGTAAATTTGTATGAAAATACACAGATCATTAGAGGTGTCCCCCAGGCAAGAAACCTGCATGAAGAATACAGATGCATGCAAATTTAGTATTACTAGAATTTATTTACATTTGAACAAAGTTAGCAGCGGGGGAAGCATGGGTGGGAAGGTGCTATTGCACTCATGTCCTGCTTGTGGGTTTCCCGTGGGCATCTGGTTGGCCACTGTGTGAACTAGATGCTGGACTAGATGGACCTTGGTCTGATGCAGCACAGCTCTTCTGAGCATATGCAGAATGTTTTTCTTTCACCAGTGAGCACTTACATTCTCCCCCTACCAATTCTGTTCCCCTCTATGCAACCATCCCTCCTCATCCTACCACCCTGCAGCAACTCTTTATGAAAACAGATGTCTTGTTTTGTGCAACTGTCCTCTACCTCCTCCTTGTTATGCACAAGGTCTCATTGTCTGTTCCTCCCCATATCTTAATTTGTGCCAAGACTTCACCAGGATTCAGCCAATGAGTCTGTTTTCAAAACTAGGGTTAAGTTATGGAGCAACTCTGAGCATGTACTAAGTGCCTTTCCCTCACCACTGAAGCTAGAGTTCATGCAACCCCCCCCCCCATGACAGAACATGCATAGGACTGAGCTGAAAGGGTAGTAAATTCATTAGCCACAACTAGGTAGACACTGTATTAAGCCTGCAGTACCATGCTCACAACTCAGGACTTATTTCTGAGTAAACATGCAGAACATCAAGGTGCAAACCTTCCTGCAAAAGTAACTTTTGCTGGAATCCTATGCACACTTTCCTGAGGGTAAGCCTCATCAAACATAATGGGACATCTCAGTAGGCATACATAGGATTGCATACATTAGAATATTTATCTCCCTTCCATTTAAAAAACAAACCAAAAACTCCTATTTTTATTAAAGCTTTCTGTTCAGAGGAACATAGGAAGCTGCCTTATACTGAGTCAGACCCAGGGTCCATCTAGCCCAGTATTGTTGACACTGAATGGCAGCAGTGGCTTTCCAGGGTTTCAGGCCAGATTCTTTCCTAGCCCTACCTGGAGATGCTGGGGATTGAACCTGGGACCTTCTGCCTGCCAAGCGTGTGCTCTGCCACTGAGCAACAGCCCTTCCTATTGCTGGATGATGGCAACTAACAAACAGAACAGCCCCAGATTTGTTTCTCTGCAGCCATGTGAACCCACTTTTCTCAAAGGCTTGAGTGAGAAGGAGAAAAACCAACCCTCTTGTCTGTTTGTATAAAGTCAAATACAGTTCAGAACTTCTCTTGACCATGGAAGATAATTCTCTTTAAGAATTCCCCAGGATATGCTCTGGGTGGAATAAAGAAGAGAAAGGAAGAAAGAACAGGATAGGGAAGGGAAGAAGAACAGAAGAATGGTGACTGGAAATGTGGGGGTAGAGAGACACTTAAGCCAAGTGGCTCCTTTCAGAGAGGTAGTACTTCAAAGGAATTTAGGGGGCTGTGGAAGGTTTGTAAGGATTGCACATATTTAAATTAACTTTATGAGGTGAGGTGGTGGAGGGCTTTTTCTAACTTTTTTTTTTTAACACTGTAGAACCTATTTGAAAGCCTCAGCAGTTCCTGGATCATGATGCCACATAGTCCTAACCCTCCCTTTGGACTCCATTTGAGTCCTACAGCTATTTAGGAGAAATTAAAGTGGAGGGGAAGAAAGAAGTTTGTGGAAGCTGATTGGATCCTTTGCTGTACTGAAGCTACTAAACTTCTGCAGAAGCCAAAGGTTCCAGTTTGGGGTAGTAAAATCAGATGCTGTGTGAAACACCAGTATTTCACATGGAGCTCTTTCTTCCCTTCCTTCTCCTTCTTCAAAATTTAACGGCAAGCAAGCTTCCAACAGTGGACATTTAAGAGCAGAAAAGTAGGGGGGGCAGGAGAAGTTTTTTGCACCTCAAAAAACCCCTACACTAGAGATTAAAGATACTGACCACCTAATGGTCACCTTAAACACCTTCTGATTAGGATCTCTGATCTCCTCTGTGGCTTAACAGTTTTTAATTTTTGTTTTAGTCTTTGAGAAAAGGAAACTTTATACATGGCTAGCACAAAAGCCACTAGACCTAACTGCCTGAACTTTGGCAGGCTCAGTCAGCTCCATATGGGCTGCCAGGTCCCCAAATTCCATGCACATATGTGGAAACACACACACAAAATATAGCTCTTTGCTTTGACAGATTTTCTTGAAAATAGCAAATGTTACCTGTGACTAGCACAAAAGCCACTGGACCTAACTGCCTGAAATTGGGCAGGTTCAATCAGCTCCATGGTCTCCAAATTTCATGTATTTATTATACTAAAAAAAAGTTATGGCTGTTTTCTGTTTTCCAGTGCCCAGGTGAGGCCTCCCCTAATTACGCCCCTGGTGTGTCAGTTAAATGTCCCCTTCCCTGACACTGCTTTGCTAATTAAATTCAGAGCTTCCTGCTCCTATTTTAAGAAGTCAGGAGATCATGGATCATCATATGTGGTTTGTGTCCTAATTCTCAACTACTCAAATAAGCAAAACACTTAAAGGTGCTCACAACACCCATGATACATCTGCAAAAACATAGGAAAATAAATGTCAGATTTAAGTCTACACAAGCCTCATCAGGAATTCCTCTGGTCAATCTTTACCCTCTAGTTCCCGGTGCAAGGCAAAAACTCAAAGGAATTGAGTGCTGTTTCACCTGTGAAATCACGGTGCTGCACTGGTGAGGCAAAATACCCAGGATATGACACCTGGGATAGCACAACGGCACCAGTGCAACACCATTGTGCAAAGCCTCTTGCAACTCAAATGTAGGGAGATGCAAGATAACACAGGAGTGGCAAAAACTAACTATACCTAGCGATCTTGTTAAGACCCCGAGTTCTCTGTACACCACCTCCCCTTGCCCCTGCTGCATCTGCTTAATTCTTCCACTGGAATCGATAGGACTTAAAGTTGCTTATCTTTGGCTCAGATCTTTCCAGTGTCTGTACTTATTTAATAAATGTTAAATGACAAATATTCTCCATGGCCAATTTATGTACCATTATCAAATGCTGCTCACCCATCAATCCAAAGAGGAAGAATGTGTTTTTTAATTAGATCCAAGATTGCTTCAAGCCATATCCAAAATGTAAAGGATTTACCAGGCAAGTGTTCCTGTTTATAAAACAAATTAGATATACAGAGAAATTCACTCATATTTTAAATAAAACACCAGTATTTTTGTTGGCTTGTTGAGTCTTATTCTGAAACAAAACAGCCATTTGGTCTTCCAGAATTCTGAAGGTCACCTATGGTACTATTTCTTAACAGTATTTAACTTACTACATATGCATGTGAGATTGCAGCAATTTTGCATATCAGCACAACATACCAATCCTTCTGAAGGCAATCTACACGTAGAAGTTTTACCTTACTTCTCCGTTTTTACAATAAACATTTCTGTTGCATTTTTTATATTGCCTACTTACTGTTCTTTTTCTATACTCAGCTTCTAGTGACATTTATAATAACTACTTTTAAAATTAGGGCTAAATTAGCCACTGTGATACCCCTACCAGATATGCATAAAATCAGTCTATCTGTTTGGTATCTTCAACATTTACCGTAATTTAATTTATACATTTTAAAATCCTTCTTGGAGTGGACTACCAGTGATAAATAGTCTTATATTTTTTTTCCTTGCTGCAATATTTAGGGCGCAACCCTGTTAGGTGGCCACCCATTAGAAGGAAGCCTCTGATCCCGGAGGCTTCCAAATATCCTATGCCCTGCTGGACTGCTAGCAGCAGGGTGGGAGGAGCAACGGAGGCAATTTTCACCTCTCTGTCCTCCTTTGTTTACTAGATGGGCCTCTGAGACACACTGCCAAGACAGAGGCTAGAGAAGCCATAGAATGTTGCATACTCCAGCCTCTCCTAATTTCCCTGTCTACCAGAATTCCCCCCTTTTGACCTCTATGAGGTTATCTCAGGCTGCTTTTGGTTCCAGGTTTGAAGGGGTCCTTAGTAAAGTACCACCTGGGGGGGCTCCCTTCTCTGTCAGTAGGATCCCCGCCAGGGTTTACCTAGTAGTGGTGGCAGCAGCAGCACCCTGAATTAGCGATGAGCAAATCTTACCACATGTACCCATGCCATTTTGTGAACATACGTGTTTCTCCACTTATAGTTCCAGCACATATTTTTTTAAAGAAAACAAGATTAGCCCTTTGCAAAAGATCCCTGAAACACTCTCCCTTATATTATAGCACTCAACTAGTGCATTGTGTGGGGTTGGTTGTTTTTTTTTATAAACTACATGGCTACATACCCACCAGTGTAGCAAGGCTGCCCTACCATCCATTTCACTTGCAGGAGGGTTATTGTACTTTTGTCCCTGCAAAGTTACATGTGGCATATCATTCCAATGCTAAATTTGCTTGGAGAATAGACTGGCTGTATGTACAGAAATACATTATCATGCAGCAGGATTAGACCGGTATTCAAACACGAACAATGAGGAAAGCAACAATTTGAAATATAGTAACAACTTACCTTACAGAACTTTGACCAGGAAAGTTGATGATCACTGTAAGTAACTTGTCCTAAAAATTAAAGAGAAAAAAATGCAAGGCAAAAATCCTTCCAAAATTTTTACTTGTTTTAAATATAGCAAGGCCAAATTATTTGAAAGACAAGCACAATTTCTCAAGTTGATCTCAGTCTAAAACAGCCTTCCCCTGGTGCCCTCCAATGTTTTGAACTTCAGCTCCCATCAGCCCTACGCAGCATGTCCAATGGTGAGGAATTTTGGGAGTTGTAGTCCAAAACATCTGGAGGGCACCAGGTAGAGGAAGGCTAGCCTAAAGACTGCCTCAGGTACTGCAGTCTGGGACTTTCATATCTCACTCCTTTGTATTTAAGTACTTTTGATACTTTTTGTATTTTGTTTTGTTCTTTCTATTGTCTATCTTTTTTATTGTGAACCACCCTGCGATATGCATTATAAAGGATGTTATATAAATGCTGTAAATAAATAAACATTCCTGCCACAAACAGTGAGAGGGGAATTGAAATACAGTCAGGGCCAGAAATATTGGAACAAGGATAACTGTTTTGGCAGTTGGCCTCTGTAGACCACCACACTGAAGTTGAAAGGAAACACATCCAGATGGGAGTGAAGTCAGGACTGTCAGCTGTAATTCATGGGGTTTGACAAAAGTGGGGCACTAACCATTCAGGAAGGACAGCCAGTGGCATACACACACACCCATCGTTGGTGGCTCATAAGTAATGGAACAAACCAACATCATTTCAAACTTAAGGATCGCCTTGAATACATGGATGCAAATCCTTTGCAGTCAATGCCTGCCTGAAGTCTGGAACCCATGGACATGACCAAATGCTGAGTTTTCTCCCTCGAGATGCTTTGCCAGGCCTTTACTGCAGCTGCCTTCAGCTGCTGCTTGTTTGTGGGTCTTTCTGCCTTCAGTCTTGTCTTCAGTAAGTGAAAAGCATGCTCTATTGGGTTGAGATCAGGTGACTGGCTTGGCCATGAAAGAACATCCCACTTCTTTGCCTTGAGAAACTCTTGGGTAGCTTTTGCTGTATATTTTGGGTCATTATCCATCTGCAATATGATGCAGCGTCCTATCAGTTTGGCAGCATCCGGCTGAATCTGAGCAGAAAGTATAGCCCTCTACACTTCAGAATTCATCCTGCTGCTTTTATCAGCAGTCAGGTCATCAATAAACACCAGTGACCCGGTTCCGTTGGCAGCCATACATGCCCATGCCATAACACTGCCTCCACCATGTTTGACAGATGATGTGGTATGCTTTGGATCATGAGCTGTTCCTTTCCTTCTCCATACTTTTCTCTTCCCATCATTCTGGTACAAGTTAATCTTGGTTTCATCAGTCCAAAGAATCTTATTACAGAACTGGGTGGGCTTTTTAGGTGTTTGCTGGCAAAGGCTAATCTGGCCTGTCTGTTCTTGAGCATTACCAGTGGTTTGCACCTTGTTGTGAAGCCTCTGTATTTACATTCATAAAGCCGTCTCTTGACTGTAGATGTTGACAATGACATGCCTACCTCCTCAAGAGCGTTCTTGACCTGGCTAGATGTTGTGAAAGGGTTCCTCTTCATCATGAGCAGAATTCTGCGGTCATCCACTTTAGTTGTCTTCCGTGGTCTTCCAGGCCTTTTTCTGTTGCTAAGCTTGCCAGTTGATTCCTTCTTTTTCAGGATGTTCCAAACTGTTGTGTTGGACACTCCCAATGTTTTTGCTCTCTCTCTGATGGGTTTATTTTGTTTCCTCAGCCTAATGATGGCCTCCTTCACTCGCATGGACACCTCTTTGGGCCTCATGTTGGGAGTTCCAGTGAACAGCTACTAAATGTAAATGTAACACTCAGAACCACCTCCAGGCCATTTATCTGCTTGATTGGTCATGGGGTACCCAGGAAACAGGCCACACCTGGCCATGCAGCTGCTTGTCAGCCATTTGTTCCATTATTTATGAGCCACCAACGATGGGGGTGTGTGTATGCCACTGGTTGTCCTTCCTGAATGGTTAGTGCCCCATTTTTGTTACACCCCTTGAATTACAGCTGAAAGTCCTGACTTCGCTCCCATCTGGGTGTGTTTCCTTTCAACTTCAATGTGGTGGTGTACAGAGGCCAACTGCCAAAACAGTTATCCTTGTTCCAATATTTCTGGCCTTGACTGTAACTGGTATTTTACACTAGACTGCTTTTATTAGTCTGATAGAAATAATTAGGAGCAAAATATTTCTGACTTGCAACCGGGCATAATTTGACTCACAGACATGAACATTGAATGGGAATGCTGAAAAGAGGTTTTATATTGCCATAGTTCTTACCTGTAAGTTTGTCAGCCAGCATCCCGAGTTGATCGGAATTGAGTCCACGGCCCACATACGATGAAAACTGCCAGCTCAGTACTTCCAAGAGCTGACTCAAAGCGACAGGTGGCGGATTATTAAAGAAAGCCAAGTTCTGCAGCCAAATAAAGATTAATATAGCACCTTGTTAGCTACTCTGATTGTTTTCTTATATAATTGTGAATTGTCTTAGAGGATCTAAAGGGCAAAAGGCTGGAGTTAGAAATACAATAATCTTTTTTTTTTAAGTCTATGGAGGCTCTAAGCTTATTAATAAAGCCAGATTGCCTGTATAGTACATTTTGAGACCTTCTATACGAATATTTATTTATTATTATTTATTTAGGGCATTTTTACCCCACTCTTCAGCCGAAAAAGGCTCCCAGTGTGGCTTACGAAGGCTAATATTAAGACAGTCCCTGCCCTCAGGATTACAATCTAAAAGACACAACACAAAAGGAAAAGGGATTGGGAGGGAGGAGGGGAAGGAAAGCAAATCCATCGCTGACCGATGTATTGGGCTAGGTTGGTCTCCCCCTTGCCCTAATGCTCTTTCTGGGAGACAAGGAGTGCAGCCTCCCAGCAGCCCTTGGTTCTCTGGCCGACGGATAAGGCCAGAGTCTGCAGTCCCAGGGAACTCAATAAAGGTAGACTGTAAAGATCATATAGTATCTGTGCATCATTCAAGTACCAGTAAGAATACACAAGTCCTTAGTGGCACTCACAAAACAGCATTATTTTTAATTTTTGTTTACTACCCTGAGCTTTTGAGATATGCTGAGCTAAGGTAGGATCTTACATTACCGGCTGTACTGTACATATGCTGCATGTATCCATAACATGTCAGAGCAATACCTGTCTTTTCTGACCATGTATATATGCACATATGTAAGCCAGAAGACACCAGGGACAATTACAGCTCCCCTAGTTTATATATACCAAAATGTAGCACTCACACAGTATGGGGAATACGGCAAGAACATATAATCTATATTATTATTATTATTATTTACATTTCTATACTGCCCCATAGCTGAAGCTCTCTGGGCAGTTTACAAAGGTTAAAAACATTAAAAATACAATATGCAAAATTTAAAAACATTAAAAATACACAAATGGTATACACAGAGGCAACATATATCTAAAAACAACTTTGAGCAATCAGCCAAACCATTAAAAAATCCAGGATCAATTAAAACTCATCACCTGCTGCCAAATGCCTAGGAAAAGAGAAAAGTCTTGACCTGGAACAGGAAGGGTAACAATGTTGGCGCCACGCAGGCCTCTTTGGGCAGAATACTCCATGATTGGGGGGGCTACCACTGAGAAGTCTCTCTTCTTTGTTGCTGTTGTATAGGTGTATTTGTGTACCTGCTAATTTTATAATGTGTGCAACCCCTCCCAGCTCTTAAGTTAGTTATATTACAGTCAATGGAAGGAATGGAGGAGACATGTCTTTGGTTTGGATTTTAATGCAAAGCTACCTAAATTCACACTTCCCGAACTGATATGTAAACCAAAATGCAGCTATCCTTCAGTATTCACACTTCTTCAAACTTTCCAATCTAGCTCTCCAATTAATGCATAGAAAAGTGTGTACATTAGGCAAAAGTATGCAAAAATGTGTATATTAGCGAAAATGATGTACAAAAATGCATATATAAGGAGAAATGTGCACTAAAATTCATACAAATGTTTGTGCTTTTAAAAAATAACTGTGCAAATGATGTGGAAATGGGACAAAACAAACATCAGATTGGAAAACGGAGAAACTGAAATTAACAGGTTTGTCCATCTCTAGCCAATGGGACTTTTCTTCCAAGTAAATGCATTTACTTAGATCAGCCTTCCCCAACCTGGTGCCCTCCAAATGCAATAAAGGAGTTTTGCTTTATTTGGTTGATGTTTAGCAAATATCTCTTTATCCAAGTGTCCAACTCTATGCATGTTTAGACAGAAAAAGTCCTACAACTCCCAGTATGTCCCAGAGATTCATCATGCGGAACTTTTATCCTGCTATTGAGATGGCTCTAGGGATGTACGAAAGTCCCTTACCTTTGACGAAAATTGATTCGCAGTGGGGGGGAGGCGCTCCGTCCCTCCCCCTGAAATTCTGGCCAGGGGGGAGGCGCCCCATCCCTCCCCCCTGAAATTCTGGCCGGGGGGGAGGCGCCCCGTCCCTCCCGCCGCGAATCCTGTTCTGCCGGGACTGCAAATAGCGGCGGCTGTAGCCGCTGCCGTTTGCATCCCTGCAGTCAGCCATGATAGGCTATGTAAATGTTTACGTAGCCTATCACGGCTGAGTGAAGAAGAAAAAAACCCCGCGTGTACGCAAATGGCGGCGCCCACGGGCGCCGCCATTTGCGTTCCTTATTTTGGCACGTGTAGTCTACATAAACATTTACGTAGACCACACGTGCCAAAATAAGGAACACAAATGGCGGCGCCCACGGGAGCCGCCATTTGCGTACGCGCTTTTTGTTTTGTTTTTTCACTCAGCCGTGATAGGCTACGTAAACATTTACATAGCCTATCACGGTATTTTTTAAAAATCTATCACTTTTTTTGGTTTTTTTTTTTAACTGGAAATGGCGGTGGCGGCAGCCGGTCAGAAGACCGGCCGCCGGAGCCGCCGCCACCACTGCCGCCGCCGGAGCTGCCGCTGCCAGGGACATTTGCACAAGGTAAGTCCCATCCCGGGGGGGGGGGGGGCAGACCGTTTCGCCACCACTTTCGGGCGGCCGAATGCATTGGCATTCGGCCTCCCTGAGATTCGTGGCAAAATTCTCTGACATCCCTAGATGGCTCTTTCTCAGATGTTTGCAGACTCTTTAGATGATGCCACCGTTCCTCTCCAGGGTGTCTCCTGCCATTTCCTCCAGCTTATCTTATGTTTTCCCCAAACGCAAAAAATGTGGTATTTTTTCCGCTCACAGAACAGGAGCGCCATGGCCTCCATGTGAAATTCTCCCACAGCGAAAGAAACTGCTCTGCCTGCCTGCTGTGGGCATTTGTTTTCGGTTGTTGGGAGTGCGGTCAGGATGAGAAAGGAAGGATTGTGTCTCCTGCCTCTGCATTTCTCAGTTGGAGGGAGAAGAGGATAAAATGCCTCCCTGCAATGAAGGGAGACACATCTGATCCCCCACCCCACCAAGCTCAGAAGCAATGTCCTGTGTTGTTTCAGAACTCCCTATTACGTTCAGTAGGGCTTACTCCCAAGTAAATGTGCCAAGGGTTGCAGACTTACAGGGTGATCTTATGTATACTCAGAAGTAAGTCCCATTGAGTTCAATGCAGCTTACTCCCACGTAAGTGTGCCAAGGGTTGCAGACTTACAGCACAACCTTACATTTTATGTCTACTCAGAAGTAAGTCAGAGGTTTCCTGGGGACTGCGAGAAAACAGTACAGCAGAAGTTAAGCTACGAAAACAAGACTCCCCCCCCCTTCTTTGTACACATGCTAGCGAGGGAGGGAGGCACTCCCTCAGTTCAAACCATGTGGCTGCCATGTAAAGAAGCCGTTCCTAATCCCGCAAAGAAACCTAAAGCAGGAAGTTCCGGAAAGGATGTGGGTTTTTGCGGGGGGGGGGGGGTTTGCTTAATGTAGAAACACCCCCAGCCAGCATGGCTGGCTAGGGCATGCTGGGAGTTGTAGGACTTTTTTTCTGTCTAAACATGTGAAGGATTGCACCCTAAATTGCTATGAAATGAATATGTAAGAATAACATTTGACAAACTATAAATCAAACTATAATAGTAAATTGGTTAAGACAGAGGAAGAACAATGACGTGTTACACTCATAAAAATGAGATGAGACTGGCTTGCCAGATCTAACTGTCTCCCAAAAATCTAGGAATACACTTTAAAAAATGGAATCAGTCAGATTAAGCACAGATCCATTGTTAAGGATATATTCTTTAAACACAACATAAGAGTAATACGCATATTAATTTTAGTCCGTGTCTCACTGAGCCAGAAGGTAGAATACTGATCTAGCTGAATCCCCCATTCATTCTAAACTGTATAACATGAGTAGTTTTGTGCCTCCCATTTTATTCTATTGATTTAGACTTTTGAGAAATTCCCTGTTTTTGCAGGGTATTTTTGCCTTTTTCTTGTCCTGTGTTTTAGGTCTAAACTATACCAGAAGATCATATGGTTCTACATCTCCTTTTTCCCATTGCCACCTGTGTCTGGGATGAGAATGAAATGGTTAATCCAAAACATTCTCAGGTACCTCAAGAGACATATGGAATATTGTAAATCCATTAAACTGAGGTCCATTATACACAATGGATGATTTGCCCTCAATGGGTGTGGATGGCAGTTAATTAGTATTATATAATGGGTTGTATCTAGACATGCTCTTCAGTGAACAGAATGGTTCCCTCTATTCCCAGAAGGGACTCACTGCAGGAAGGGAGAGCCAATTTTAGCTAATTCTCCCTTCTGCCTGCAGCCCCATGCCCCCCCCACCGCCCCATTCTGGTCCGGAAGATCAGGGGACCCACTGAAGGAGCATTGAAAATGGTGCAGGGGGAAGGAGGAACCAGCAAGAATCACCTCCTCCCTTTCCTCCAGTGGAGTTTTCCATGAGACAAATTCTGCTCATGGGAAGTCTTGATCAAACCCAATATGTATATATATGCATCACAGGAAATAAGCCCTGTTTGCTTTCACACCCAATTAGTGAAATGCACAAAACCTACCTGTGGTTCATTTGTTGACAAGTTGTACCAGAGAACAGAAGCCCAAGCATTAGGCAATTGGCTGACATTAGAAATCATCACGACTGGTAAAGAACTCGTCTGATGGGAAGGATACATAGATGGTGTCAGTGTTGATACGGTACAGAGCCAGAGATAATTGCATGGGGAGTGAACTGAAGTTTTATCATGAGTGCATTAGATGTACTGCTGCTGTAATGTCAGAAAATTCTGTACTCAAATGCTATGGATGACTCCCACAGTTTTTCGCAGGTAACCAATATTCTTGGAGCTCAGCTTTCTCTGCTGGACATGACATATAGGACTGTGCTAACCTACCACCCATGCAAATTCTGCATTCAAAATATATTGTCTAAGTTGTGATGAGCATGCACAATTTGCATACTTCATTTTCAGCCAGACATTTATGTTTTTGCACATTTTTATTTTATTTTTGGGATGAGAAAGAGATGTACGAGTTAAACTGGAAGTTGTAAGGGATCTTCCTTGGGTAGGAGAACATGGCTGAAGGGACAAATCTTTATGCAGGCCACAAAACACTCACTGGTCGCTGCAGCTTTTACAAACGCTGCTTGCAAGTTGTCTAACAGGCACTCTTAGGAAGAATTCCTAGAAACATGTTTTTTACAACAGCAGCAGCAATAGAATTCTGTGCCAAATTTTAAAAAATGTTATAGAATGAGGTACAAAACCTCTGTGCATACTAAAGTACAATCACAGATGAGAGTCATCTAAGGTCCAGGTGGCTATTCCAGAAGCCCTGCTATATTGGCTCCAAAAAGAAAGACATTCTGTAATTTATCACAGGAATCTAAAGCACTTGCTCACCATATCACTGTCTAATCAGCAGAATGGTAGAGTCTTTGGGCATTTTCACAAGCACTTCTTAAATCAATTTTTAAATGTCCATATTATATATCTCTAATTTGACTATAATAGCTATACTGCCTAGAATGTATATTTGATGCAAAAAAATCTATTTCCTAAGGACATTTAGAAACGCACACAAATATCCAATTTTAAGCTGAAAGGTTATTTTTGTTATGTGTGAAAATCCTCTCTGACAGCCTGTAGGAGCCATTTAAAAATTCCTTTTAATCATTTATATCCTACATTTTAACATTCAAAAATACCAAAGAGGCATTTGCTGTAGACTTTGGGCACCTTCATGCATGAAAGCTTGTAGTGGGTGTGGTTTCACCCCCTGTAAATTGGTTCATAATGTGAATAGAAACCATACATTGGTCTGAATGTTCATTTAAATTACAAACGCTTCTCTTCTGCATTCACTAAGATAACATAAATAGCAAGAGAGACTCAAAGTCATTAGGTATGAAAACACTGTGTAGGCAACTTCATACAGTAAGCTTTCCTCGCAGAAACAGGTCTCATTTGAGCAGCAGTGGGATATGCTTGTGTCTAGGTTGTTGCCTTGTGCAACATTACTCATAATTATTGTGCAAGAAGCATGTGGCAGACAAAGTCAAAGATGTGTGTGCTTGTGTGGCTACACACCACACAACCATTATAGCTGCAAGATTAACAGGGCTGCTGTCAAGGGTAGACATGGTAGGGCTCCTGCTGAGGTCCCACACCACAGGGGAAAACTGACAAGAGCTCCCTGGACTTGCTCCTCCTCCTCACCATTGCAACCTGCTTGTTCACCTGCCTCTCATTCTGGTCCAGACAAAAGTGATGGTGAGGAGGATACACAGTAGATGCTACTGCCTCCTTGCTTGCTGGTTCACTGCCCGCCAAGGAACCAGGAAGTAGCAATGATAACAAAATATGAGGGGAAGCAATAGGAGGTGACAATGGCTGTAAGAAGGTAGACACTGAGGGGGGGACCTGTTGAGCGTATCTTGCTGAAGGATCCTCAGAAATATGGAGCCAGCACTGATGATTAACACCATCACTGCACAATGAGGAGCCTTGCTGGAGCAGGCCAAAGGCTCATCTAGTCTAGCATGACCAGATATCCCTACGGCAAGTCACATTTTGTATGACGCATCCTTAGTTCGGAAAAAAGGGGAATGCAGGGGTAATTTTCTATCTAGCATAACTATAAACATAAAGCGTTAGTCACAGCTAACTTAAGTCCCATTGCTTTCAACTGGTCTACTCTGTTCCAAGTATGATTAAGTCTGGATCCAACCCAAGTTAAAGAATATACAGTTAAGTAAAAATGAATATAAAGCTGTAAATGAAAGTATTTTAAAACCTGGGGAATAACAGCTGTTCTGCAGAATTTCTGGGAATGTAGTCCTTTATTATCAAGGACAAGATAAACAAAATTTTGGCAGATAGCCAACTGTGAGATGGGAGACAGCATACAGGAAAAGATTGTTCAAAGTGTACTTAAGCATATTTAATTTTGGAAACAAAAGTTTGATATCGATGAATACAACTGGCTTCCAATTATTTAATAATGGAATATTATTTTGTTATGACACATTGTGATATACAATGCTTACTTTATATTTATATATTAATAAAAATCATTTCTAGGAAACTGCTCGTGAGTAGTAAGCATTGTTTCTACTGAAAGTATTCCTCCTTTCACTTGGCCCACTCAAAAAATATTGAAAGCACTTACTTCCAAGTCTATAGTCAGCCCATATAAGCAGACCTGTGTTTCAAAGGTGATAGAATGTAATTCTTCAGTTACCATTTGAGAGCCCTAAAAAGAGAGAAAAAATAGTAAAATGCTTTCCTCAAGTTTTCATTTTACACTTACAATAATAAGAAATAACATATCAACATCAACATGAAATTACAATTAATACACCCTGAGGAGATAAAGGAAGCTTCATTGGGCTGTTTATTCAACCGAGGTTACCAGGTAAGTGATGTTCGTAAACTTTTGTTTTTACAGGTTATGGTATCTCTCCAAAAGGATCTGGCAAGGACTGTCCAGAGGAACTCATGTTGATTGTAAAAGGGAACAATGGATTGTATCCAACTGTGTCTTTCTGCCAGTGGAATGCACACCCTGACATTCCACTGGCGGCTCAAATTTCCCCTCCCCCCCTACAGGCCCCACCCCTGCCCACATGTACCCCAAATCTGCTCCAGATTTGTGGACTCTCCGCAGCAGATTTGGAGGCTTTGTGGGGGGCAGCAGGGGGGAGGAGAGGAAGGGAAACTCCCACTGTGTGAGTGGAGATCCGGTTGCATAATGTTGGATTTAGCCCCATGTATTTAGAAATAAATCCTGCTTTATTAAACCTCTGACTAAACACATACATGGCACTGCACATGAGGGGGCTAAATGCCCACTCAAATGGTTCTTAAGATATAGCATTGGAAGTTCACACTTCTGTGAAATTAAAAAAAACATTTTAGGTGTGTAAAACAAAGATGTATTGATTCCAGTCCCTTTATGCTTATATCAGAAGGTGTGTGCCTTTAAAAATATTTTTTAAATTAAAAATATTGTTCAGTTTCTGTTGCTTTCTCAAACAGGACAACAAAACTACCTGTGCTATTATTTAATTATGAAGACTGCCTTTGATATTGACAGAAATCTTATTTTCTGGTTGTGGATTCCAATGGAAATTACTAATTCAGCTTCCTTTTTCTCTCTTGAAAGTTTGGCGGAAATATTCTGAATACCTCCATAGGCCCAATTATTTGAAGCACCCTAGAAGAATATAAGACAATCTGACCATCTAGTGGTGTGTTCTAACACTGAAAACTCAAAATGTAGCTGAGATTAAGTACTAGAGTATGCAAAATATAAAATAGTAACTGTTTAAATTATAGCTTCATTTAGATCCCAAACCAGGGTATTTTTTGTTTTGTTTCTGGCTGAAATCATCTGGTGGCTTTTGTGGCCTCTTGCTTCATTGTTTGCAGTTTATTCTTGCTGACACAATGATGGGCCAGTTCACATGATCACACTTATTTAAGCCTCAGTATGTGCCAGGCACCATTTGCCTAATTACCTGCCTGGATGTGGCTTGTTGTGTCATCTGAACCGGGCAGCATGGCTTGTTGGAGGGGGAAACAACCCTCAAATAACTGAACAACAGCTCATGGGTTATTTGAGGGTTGTTTCCCTCTCCAACAAGCCATGCCGCCCAAGTCTGGATGACGTGACAAGCCGTGCCCTAGCAGGTAATTAGGCAAATGGTGCCTGGCATGCGCCGTGACTTAAACATGCCACTGTGGCTTGTTTAAGTCCCGGTGATACTGTGAACCAGGTCACTGGGGAAGCAGGGAGCTAGCTGCACATGGAGATTTAGCAGTAGAATGCTATGCAGATACAAAAGACAGGGTTCTGAGACCTTTAACAGTTGTACAGGAGATGGAAATGGCAGGCTCCAATTTGTCCTACAGAGATGAGAAAAGCTTCATTTGTTGAAAGTTCTTGTCTTAACCCTTTGTGATTGTTATCTGTGGTAAAAGGATTACAAGCAGGCCACTTTGGGAGTGGATAGAAATTGGGTGTCTTGACCCACCGATGACCATCTAGCAAAACTATCTAGTTACCAGAGAATATTGACTGGGTTCAGATGATCAAAGGGGGAAACAACACAGCGTGGGTTGTTTCCCCTACTACCGCTGGCCATGAGACAGGATTACCCTAACTACCTGTGTCGCCGTGCTGTCCAAACCCATGGCCACGTTGTTTCCCCCGCTGATCGTCTGAACAGCCTCATTATGTATTAGATTCCAACACAGGTGTGCATGTTGCAGTTATTATTGCATGTGTTCATTTTGTGAGTCTCAAGTGACAGAAAATAATTTATCCAGAAGGGGGAGCCCCAAAGCCAGTTCTGTACTAAATCTCCAGAATGAACAAATATAGTGCAAATAGCTACTGAATCTTTGTTCTACTTTGCCTACTTAAAAACAGATTACCCTAATATTTTGGGTGTCCAATTTCCCCCCCTCAAAATCAAACTTTTGGCCCCTTTTAGGTGCTTACCTTTAAGGAGAACACATTTAAGTTTGTATAAATAATTTTATATTAATTCTTGCTGTTTCATTATCACAGCCTAGGAAAATATGCTCTTAAACACTTGCGCCATCAATTCATCCATCTTAGGCCATTACTTATTAGTGTTGCAGGTCTACAGGATACATGGGTTATAAACTGACGCTTAACTTCTACGCAGAGATGTGTTCATTTCAAACAACATAATAAAAGTCAGCTATGCCAAGTTACAAACACAATCCAAAAAATTGTTTCTTCTTACCTCATTTCCTTTGTTCCCAGCACATATCTTCATTTCTTTTGGTTGCTAAAACAGTTAAAAATTAAGACCAACTTTTACAAATATTTTAGAAATATTTACTTAGTGATGCTACTTTACTTTCAACTACAATGATCCAAGTAGCATGATATGGGCCCTCTAGTGGACACAAAAACCTTTCTGAAATCAGTATTATTCCAGGATTTTCTTGTGCAGTCAAATCAGCCTTTTAGGGTGCAATCCTATGGCCACTAGACACTGTCTAAAGGGCCACAGGATATGCTCTTTTCTGGGAACCGACCCCGGAAGACTGACTTCCCCCCTTGTCTGCGCTGCCTCTGAGGCAGCGCGGAGAAGCCCCATCCTCCACACTCACAAGAAAAGCATGGAGCGACTGAAAAGGAGCGTTCCGGGGGGGCGTCATGGGGTGCGGAGAGAGGAGATGTGCGTATGACACATCCAATGTGTCGTACGGCAACTTCCTCTCCCGGCCAGGCCCCCTGCCGCTAGACAGCCAAAAACGGCTGTCTAGCGAAAAACAGCAAGGCAGGAGAGGCGCGGAGGGAACGATCCCCCCGTGCCTCTCCTGCTTTGCTTTGGATAGGCGGTTGCCTCTGAGTTTGGAGGCAGCCACCTATCTAGTTAGGATTGTGCCCTTAGTTGCCCAGCCTGAGACTCAGAGCAAATTTCAGCAACTCCCTGTTCTGTGTTTTGCCATGTTCATTGATTTTGTTTAAAAAAATTAGCGTGGGAAGGCCCCAAAGTGGACCGTTCCAAGGCTAGCTTTACAACACAGGACTCGGCCTTTAGTGCATAAAAGCAAGTGCTCCATACAGACCTGGGACATGATCTTGCATGGCCCATATGTACAGTGTGGTGTGTGGTGCTACCCTATAGAAGCCAATACTGCTCCCACCCTGCTACTCCGACACCAGGCACTGTGACCAGGCCATTCATTCCAAGGCAGGGCTTTTTGCACCTCCCCACCAAACATCTACAGGAGTTAGTTTTCTACCAGGTATGCAATGCACAGGCTATTCCTAGGAAAATAGAAGGAGCCTGAGATGTTCATAGGGGAGGTGTAAAACAGCCTGCCTTGGACTGCGTTGAGTGGGATACTAGGGATGCTGCATGCCCAGGAGGAGCTGGACTCTATGCGGCAGTGCAGGATTGCATTAATTTTTGTGAATGACCCGGACAGCTTCAGCTATGGGGCAGTATAGAAATATAATAAATGAACTACTTCCCTGATGCTTTTATCAAGGCTTTGGCTTATAAACATTTGAGTTTGGTTTTGCTAAGGGGGTTATCTCCCTTAAGAAGAAGGTCAATCACGTTAAATTGTATTTGTTCTTTTCCTATTTATTTTTATACTCTATCATATAACTTCATAGTGATTTCAATTCTCCAAATGCCAGTCCTTAGCTAAAACAGGCAGCACATCCATGACAATGGGGAGGTATAAGGGAAGGAACCAGAAGAATTGCAGAAGTACAGAAAAATCTTTAGAAAAGCTCTAGGGAAGGGAGGGGAATCCCAGAAAGAGCCCACTGGGCAGAGCACACAGACTACAATGGCATGAAGATGGAATTTAACTCTTTGTTCCCCTGCTGAGGTCTTGAGGAAAATCCCTCTTCTGAATCTGGTATTTGTTACGTATAGAAATTCCCCATTGGCGTGGGGGGGGGGGGATTTCCCTCCAAAGCAAATACAGTTCAGAAAAGGGGTTTTCCTCAGGCCGGCAGCATGGGAGGAAAAGGTCAAATTCCCTCTTTGTGCCTGCTCTAATTCTGTTAATTATCACCCCTACTCCACCCCCTGCAGCTGATGCAGTTTGCATCTTTAAAAGTTTGCACCTTTTAGATGCAAAAAATGCATTTAAGTAAAGTACAGTTTGGCCCTAACTAGCACTGTTGTGGAATTTTCCCTTGAGTCATTCGTTGTGGTGGTGAAGATGTGGTTCCTAATTAAACTGTGCTAAGGTCAAAGGGATCTAGAAGTGCAAAACTGATGGCAGTGCCACATGCTTAAGCAATTCTCTCCCATTCCTGTGCCACAATTAATGAAGTATTGACTTACCAAATGTCGAAATTCCACAGAAAGACTCCCATTTGCAGATTCATCCATGTTCATTGCTTTTACATGAGTGCCACAAAGAACGAATCTGCGGTTGCTAGAAGACACATCCCAATAAGGTACACAGCAGCAGGCAAAATAATATGGAACAGTACATTGTTCATGGTTAAAATTCCATCATTTAAATTTTCTTACCTTACAGTAGAAGCATTCCTGGGTTAAAACAAAACAAAACACCAAGAGTATCGATTGTGAAAGTCTTCATACACACAGAAGGCCTAATTAAATTATGTATTTAAAAAGAGATAAAGATTTAAACATGCTTCCAATTTCAGAGCTTGTTCACACTATACATGTGCAAAGTGAAAACTAATAGGAAATCAATAACCAGTGGGACATTTGGCATACATGCATTATCTATTTAATGGATACAGCATAACTGATTAGCAAAGATTTCGGCTGTGGATAACTACTACTGCTGTAAAGTTCACCAGGTAGATTAGATGCATTCACAGGATTTCTTTGAATTGCTCTTTTTGTGCTCAACATCAGAATCAGCTCTTAATAGGAGTGTATACATTGAGATGTCTAGTATCATTTTAAATACAAAACGTAAGACTGGATCGGTCCCTTCCCTTTCCCCCTATTCCTTGATTCTTAGCACCAATATTTTGCATATTCATGTAGCCCCACAACAGTAACTACCACAGGAATGTAATGCCACACCTACTACAGAGGCCTAAGTACCTGTCACAGTGGGATCTATGCCATCACAGTACCTTATTTTCTCATGTGAATTGTTTGACCATGAGTTTGTTGGCTCAAATTTAGGATCAATATTAAGCTGAGGGCATAAATTTATTCAACAAGTGATTGCATCTTTTAAAGTATTTCTAACACACACACCACAGTGAGAGAGAGTGAGAGTGTTTTGGAATCATAACTGTAAATGAAAAGTTGCCATCAGCGCCCTGTGAAAAATAAAAGAACTTGTGCCGGCGAAGAACTTTGAAAACACTACTATTCAGTCTATTCAGTTTCAGTTCTAGATGCAATGCTGACTTCTAAGTTTCAAGTTCGCACAATAAAGAACTCAAAGGGAACCACAAACAAAACTACCCAGTTTTGTTGTGGAGAAACTATGTCAGCTCAGAGAAGTGGAAAGTTTTTCATGCGTAACACTGCTGTGGAGTTAATTATTCTGCCCACCACCCATACTGGGGCAATCCCACTGTGTGAGTTGCTGTTTTTTTTCTCCCCAGTCTTTACAGACCTATGTGTAGTCTTACCCATACTAACTGAAAAATGAGGCTAAATGTCTAAAAACAAAATAAGAAAATTGCAAAAATCTCGTATTTAAAGAGAAATAGAAATTCTGGTCTTACCTGTGAATTTGAGGGAATGAAAACAGCTAGCTTGAGAAAGGCCCCCTCCTCAATGGCCAGAAGCGTAGACTTCAAATTCCTTATCTGGAGTAGGAGAGGCCTTATTCCCCAGATGTTAATATCTGACCTCAAAAGGTACTCCAAACTTAGAACAAACAGCAAAAGTAACAGAAAGGAGAAGCAAGACCTAGGACAAACTGTGACTACTTCTAGAACCTCAGCTAGTAACATATTGAAAAGACAAATTTGTCAATGAAATAACAGCATATCCCGACGAACAAAAGGCAAACATGGAGGAGGCAACATGCAGAACGTGGATAAGTGGAAAGAGGAGAGCTGAGTTGAAAGGGGCTTGTCATAACATACACCACTCTCCTGAATTCACAGGACAAAACATAAACGAACAGGCCATAAGCAGGTGGAGTGGGCGGCACCAGCACAATGTAGGTTGAGCCTAGGGGTTCTCCTTTTCTCAAGAAGAACAGAAAATCACAGATAAGACCAGAATGTCCATTTCTCTTCGCAGCTGGACCAGAGAAACCTACAAAAACTAGTTCTGATGGTAATATGAGGTCAAGCCTCAGTGAGGTCAAGCAGTCCAGAAAGTATAAGAAAATTGGAAAGCAACCAAAATAGATCCTAATAGAGAGAACTAGTCTTAAGATGCTGAAATTTTTTTTTTATTTTTTAAGAAGTCCATCTTCAAATGTATGAGACTTGCTTGTCTTCAAATGTATGAGACAGTCCTGACAGATTTCTCTGAAGGCTGTTTAATAATTCCCCTAAAGAAGGCCACAAATAAAATATTGGGCCAAAACGCGTTGGTCTTCTTAAAGAATAAAACTCTTTTTTTCAGCATCTTGAGACTAGTTCTGTCTTTTGGGGTCATGTAGTCCCCCTGCTTGAGGCAGGTCAGAAGGGAGTGAAGAGAACTCCCTCCAGAACTTGTGTTTTCCAGAAATCTATTGACCAGGATGGCTCAAGCTTTGCTATTCTTCTTCATTACAATGAATGATATGTTGTTGTTGTTTTTTTCTGTATGGTACTGGGGGTACTGGGGAGGCATCTGAATGGTGGCAACCCAAACACATTTTGAGGGCCATCCACTGTGGTTGCCAAACCAAGGGAGGGACCTGAAGGAAACGTCTTTCATCTCTGGTAGCTAGCTGAGGAAAAACTGGGGCAGGCATAGTCTGACCAAGGAATCTCTCTCCAATCTCCTTTCTTTCTCTCTCTCTCTCTCTCTCTCTGGTTTGGGATTGGGAAACATAGTTATTTTGTATGTCTTGGTCTTTCTGGAGTGGTGGCTCCCTGAAAGACGAGGAGCCCTGCTAAATCCTGCCTACCCTCAACAAAGGTAGGAAGGTGCCTGGGAACCAAGGGGAGATGCTCTTCCTACTCTAAATATGGAATTGGACGTTTGCCTTTCCAGGCTCAGAGAAGTGGCCTGCCCCAAGTTACCAGTTCTCTTCCCCTCAAGAGGAGAAATAAGAGTATCCAGATACTTAGTAGCTATATGACAAGGCATGCTGAGAATTCTATTTATTACTTTTAACTGGATTTTCTTTTTAAAAGGTCAGTCTCTCTCTCTCTCTCTCTCTCTCTCTCTCATGTATAGATATATCAGTGGATGCTTCTGAAACAAGGTTTCCAATCATTCAATATTTTCTGACTGAAAACTGTAATACCATACAGGTAGTACAAAAGAAAAGAAAATCAGCCCAGCTGGAGCAGGAGGCACCTCGTATTGTCTTTGCCCCCCTCCCTCTACCAATGGGGCAACTGGTGTTAGGTGGCAGTCCGGCTGGAGCATGCGCAGGAACCTGGTGTTATCACTGTTTGCCTCTCTCTCATTCAAATCTCCCAGTTCCCTCCCTTTCATAGCAAACCAATTTGCCATTACAAGTCAAACCAGCAAACCATGATCCATACCACAACTGCAAATCATTATTCAATTATAATCTGCAACGCTGGTTTGGTGGGCAAAAGCAAACCACAGTTTGCTGGTTCAGATGAAAGAGCAAACTATAGTTTCCCACAAAAGAGGGAAGGATATTTGAGCAGAGGGGGAATTGGTAGTGCCCAAATCACACACACATGCATGCACGCACGCACACTCACGGCCAAACCATGGTTTAGTGTTACATCTGAACCATGAACCTCATTCCATAAAGTGTAAAGTTACGATTCTAGGCATAACTTACATAGGAATATGTCCCACTAATTTCAGTGGGACTTGCTTCCAAAGAAACATACATATGATCAAGCTGCATAGCTGCAATCCTGAACATACTTACTTGCAAATAAGACCTACTGGGTTAGAAGAGATTTCCTTCAGATTAAACATGATGTTATTTCTTTAATTTATTTGTATCCTGCCTTCCTACTGAAAAATGGCACTCAAGGTGGCTAGGTTTGGAATATGAGGAAAATACTTAACTTAGGCACTAAGCAATGTTAGAAAGGCTATGGCAATTAGGAAAATGCACAAAGGTTGAAAACTATTGTAAAATTAATAGTATTTGCATAGTGCTTTAGATTGTTCAAAGTCCTTCCTGAGGCAAGCCATTCTCCAAGCTTCCCATAACATCTTGTTATAACCCTTACAAAACTCTAAAGTTGGTCAGTATTATCCCCATCTCCACAGATGGAGCTAAGGCTGAGAAAGAGAGTGGCTTGCCTCAGGTCACCTAGACAGTTCACAGAAGAGATGAGATAGATTTGAACCAAGAACTCCAGTCTTTTAGCCACTATGCTATACAAGCTGTCCTTCAGTGAATATTGACAGAATCTGAACTATAGGAACGTCTGAAGTGATTATACTAGGAGATATAAAAAAGATGCATCAAACACCTGATTATGCATAGATGCAACATCTTTATTAAGAGCAACATTTAATATTGCTCAATGTTGGAAAGGTTCCAGTAATTAAGATAATTATGGGAACTGGCAATAATAGGCAAAAAATACAAATCCGTTAACATGAGAGAAAGCATTTGTTATTCTGATCGTTTCAAAAATCTGTCACAACCTTTTTGTACGTAAAGTGGATTTAACTATGGTACCTCAAATCCTCAACACGCTGGGAAATTGTATGAAATGTTATAATGGTCTGAAGAAATGGTTGCATTTTTTCAAGTTACCTACCTGTCAATAGTAGCTTTCACTTTGATCTGGTAGTTCAGCTCTGGCAATTTAATAAGCAGCCTAGGAAATAAAAAGTGTAGAATTTCGCTTCAGAAGGAACTAATATATAGCAAATAATGCTACCAGGGAAAAAATGTAAGTCCTTGGCAAATTAGTTCTCTTATAACATCCAGAGCTGGAAAATTAGGCAATTCATGTATATGTTGCCACCCAGGTCCATTACGTTACTGGAGAACCTGCCTCCAAAGGCATGAGGCTTGCTGCTGTATTCCAACAGTAAAGGAAAGTATGGGAATTGGCAATAATAGAAACAAATACAAATTGGTTAGAATGAGAGAAAGGTGTTATTCTGATCAGTCGAAAGACACTGGGAGGCATGCTGGCTATCACCTTGAGGACCTGAGTTTTCATACAAAAGAGAGCCATTTGTACACTTTGGGTTTGTCCATAACCTTAAAAATTTTTTTTAGCAGCTCTAACAAACTGGTATTGCAGGAGAAAAGCCGAAGGAAGTCTTGATGCAAAGTATGTTGATAAGGATTTGTCCTAGTGTGCATGAAAAGTTTAGAGAGACATTCTAGGACACTAAGCAAATCAGGCAGATGGCAAGCAAAACTACTCACCTAAGTTTAACTGTGAACTGTATTAATGTTTTCAGAACCAAAGGCCTCTGAGGATGGGTTGGCATGCAGGGCTGTCTCTCAACTATAAATGAACTATTAAGAAAGGAAGTTAATAGCTTCATTAATACCATGCACAAGCAGGCCTAGTGAAATACTGCAAGATATGCAGGGTTCTTCAACATGGTATGATAGGTATGCATCTCTATCATCTAGTGCAATGTTCAGACATTTCTTGCACACATTAAGTATTTCCACAGTTGGAGCTTTCAGCCAAATTACACTTAGGACGCAATCCTATGGCCGCTAATCAGCGACTAGATGGCCATAGGATAGGTCAATTCCCAGACAATCGACCCCAACCTCCTCCTGCGCTGCCTTGTAGGCAGCACGGATTGGCCCCACACTCCGTGCTCTTAAGAGCAGCATGGAGCAGTGAAAATGGGGCATTCCCAGGGGTGGGGTGGTTGGAAATGCCAGTACAACACATCCTATGTGTCGTCTGGCCACCACTTCCCACGCTCCGGAGTTCTGCAGCAAGATAGTTGAAATCGGCTGTCTAGCTGCGAAAGCAGGGCGGGGGGGAGCGAGGGGGAGATCCGCTCCTCACCACTCATCCCACCCTGCACTGGATAAGCAGTCACTCCCAGGGTTGGGTTGGAGGTGACCTTTGATCCACATAGGATTGCTCTCTTAGATATGTAAATGGCTTACCTACCTTTGGAAAAGGCTGTAAAGTAAATAGTTTATTCTTTCCAACAAGTGAGGTCTTTGCAATGCAATGGGGTCTCCCTCATATGTGAGTTTGATCAAAAGCTCATGTAGCTTCTCCAGTTGCCTTCTTATTTGAAAGAGACTCTCTGCCAACAATGTGAAACTGAACAAATACAAAGAAAGATTCAGGTTACTCACTCATTCACTCTTACACACTCTGTATACACTTGAATGCAATGCTAAAGGGAATATTCTTTGTAAAGGAAATTATGGAATCCATCATTTTGCTCCTAAAATCTGAGACAAAACCTATGTTTTGTCTCAGGCATAATTCAGAGCAAAAGTCAAGTAGCTTAAGTGTCATCCCAAGGGCTGCTGGAGCATCCTTGTGTCAGTCAGAACCTCCGGCAAGGAAGCTGCCCTTATTTTAAAGGCCTGGTGAGGTTATGACGGCCAACGGATATCATTACGGGTTGTTGCTCGTGCAGGTTTTCTGTTTAAGCGCGCAGCTAAAATGTTTTAAGTGGACAAATGAAAAGAGAAAAAGTGAACAAGAAATGGGATCAAAACTTGTGTACATGAATACATATTTCATGGCTGTGTTTTCCAGCTGAGTGTACTTTCAGATGCAAAGTCAGGATAAAGTGTACACAGAACCCCGTGTTATTACACATTTAAGCTTTGTTGTAGGCCCTTCCAGTTGGAAGTTATTCTCCTATCACAGAAACACTATCTATGGGATCCATCACACAGGCGGCACTGAATTCCACATGCCAGTTCTTTCCCCATCCAGTATCATTGCAGGACTGGAACATTCTCTTTAGATGGCTGTCCCTGTCATGTTATTTTTGTTTCTTTCCTTCTCACGGGTGTGGTGATGCCCCCCAGGGGCATCGCCACCTTTCTGCAAAAAAGCATTACATACGCTCAGGGTATAGCAATAATTCCTCCCTGGTTCCTGCCCCTTTCCCTCCCCTTGCACTGGTGGATGGGGACTGACATGCAGGCAGCGCCCCCACCAATCTCCTCAGGCCACCACCTCCCCGTTCAATGTTTTTGACAATCTCTGCCATTTACTCAGCCGTTTACTCGCTGGGAATGAACAGCAGGAGGGGTGTCCCGGCAGGTCGGAAGGCCGTCATGCTGCTCTGCCAACCTGCCACTCTGCTGCTGTGCTGCCTTGTTCAGAATGCTGCTGCAAAAATGGCGACGTCCCAAAATGGCGCAGGAAGGCAACACGCCTCACAGCCCGTCGTCACCGCCTTCACCTTCATGACCTCACCCCCAACAACCCAAAACAACTGCCCACAGCCACCAACACACAACATTTCATTAGCGCTAGGGGAGAAATACATGGGGAGGTCATGGTGCTCCATTTGTGCATATTTGGAAAAATACCACATTTTTGCCATTTGAGGGAAAACACGGGATAGGTGGGCAGAAATGGTGGGATAATGACTGGACGATGACGACGTCATGTAATGGACCTGCACAATTCAGTGAATGGCCAATCATGAATGTGCAATAAACTGAAGGTGCAGAGATGCCCTATATGACCAGCACTGAAAAAGAACAGGGCTAGCAATACAGACTGGAAATATCAAGCTAGATTGCCATGGGTAGGAGCCATGCATTCCAATGCAACAGAGGGCAAGGGCCAAGCTACACTTGATGTCACATAGCTCTCCCCTTCAGTACAGTTGTTGTTGTTGTTGTTGTTGTTGTTTTAGAAATTACCAGTATGGGGGTCCTAGTTCAGAGCAAAGGATTAAAGACCCCCTGCCCACTACGCTGGTGTCCCAATCTGGATAGGCTGGAAAGTCAGTCGAGCACTGGAAACTCCTGGGGGTAAAAACTCTGCACTTAAGGGAAGAGCTACATGTGTGATATCGCATGTAGTTTGGCTCCCAAGTGCACAGTTTTACAAGAGGGGAAAATACACAGAAAACAGAAGGGTGGAAGAGAAATTCAATCAGCTGATCTGTGTGTGTGTGTGGGGGGGATAACTTCTGATGCCTCATATTTGCAGAGCCATCAACAGTTACATGAGATGCAAATGCAGCCGTCTTTTCCCCAGGTGAAAGTATAGCAGCATTGCTTTCTGAGGCGGGGGATATACCATCTATCAGGTACTTGTGGCAGAGGTTTCACAACTGGCTAATAGGTTAACAGTGGTTCCCCAGCTTGCTGGAGTGACATCCTTCAGGTGGTTCAGCCGCAGCCCCACTTTCCTCATTGCAACAAGCCTGTTTCAAAGAGCCCTTCTGCAGCAGATTACGCCTGCTATAGTGACTTTCATTTCAGACCCATACATTCTTAGAAGATGCATAGCAATAACCTCTGTTGAACTCTCGGCTAGAACTTGCATTGTGCAAGCTGGGCTGGGGAGAAGCAGAAGCCACAGCAGCTTCCTGTTGTTCTTCACACAGAAAATGGAGTTAAAAGCTTACCAGTTTTTTTGGTGTGTTTTTTAATGCAATTTTTTATTGAGTTTCAGTAATATTAACAAAGCAAAATAAAACCAAACCAAACCAAACTGGAAACTAAAATAAAACAAATTCCATCGGGATTACATCTTCTTACCATGCAGTTATATCTTAATGGGTGTACAGAGGTCACAGATAATTCTTGTCAGTGCTACTAAATATTTTATCAGACGGACTCAGGATTATTCTTCATCTGTTTTCTTCCTTATAAAAGCCATAAGGTTTTATAGTGCAAGGGTATCAAAGATTGATGTCCTGTTCTGTTCATATATGCGATAAAGTCAAACTACATTGCATGGAATGAATCTCGTTTGCTTTGTCCCCTGGCCCCTTTCAACTTGTGCGATATTTTTTCCATTATGGCAATTTGCCAGACCATGGCATACCAATAATCTAATCCCTGGGAGGTGAATCCCTTCCAAAACCTAGCTATCGTGGATCTGGCAGCTACAAGTAAATGAGTAATCAGCTCCTTACTGTTTAAATCCCTGGCCCCCCTGTAAACAAATTTAATGCTGCTAAACTTGAAATATGTGTGATATTTTGGTTTGTGGTGCTGGAGAAGACTCTTACAAGTCCCCTGGACTGCAAGGAGGTCACATCAGTCCATCCTAAAGGAAATCAACCCTGACTGCTCATTGGAAGGACAGATACTGAAGCTGAAACTCAAATATTTTGGCCACCTAATGCGAAGAGAAAAGTCACTGGAAAAAACCCTGATCCTGGGAAAGATTGAAGGCAAAAGGAGAAGGGGACAGCAGAGGATGAGATGGCTAGATAGCATCACTGATGCAATGAATATGAACTTGAGCACACTCCAGGAGAGAGCGGAGGACAGGAAGGCCTGGCATGCTATGGTCCATAGGGTCACGAAGAGTTGGACATGACTTAACGACTGAACAACAACAAATATGGCCAATCTCTGCTGCCACTGCCTGCCAGAATGGTTGGACATCTGCACAATTTCACATGCTCCTGCCTCCTGGCACGCCCTCCAACACTGAGGAGAAGTTGAGTGTGTCATAAGTGAGCTTGAGCTTACCAGTTTTGCAGCTGATCAAGCCCACTGTGCAGAGGGCCTCCAATGCAAGCAATTTGTTGTCGCCTCTTCCAGTCCAATAATTCTTCTATTAGCATGCTATTCACCAAGGCTTCAACTTCCTTTATTATCTGTGCCATTTTACTGAGAACTTCCTACAAGAAATAGGATAAGCATCACTATCTAGTTTGGAAAAGTAAGAGAAACTTTGAAGGTGAGGGTTTCCTGGAGCGTTTTGGTCTTACAGATTTTTTTTTTCTTACAAACGAATCTAACATCAATTTAAAAGTTTAAAACAGCTCCAGTTGGATTTGTTCGATCTCCTGCTTCTTCAATATTAATAGTGGTGTTAAAAGGGTATATTGCTTCAGGCATTTAACAATCCATTGGCCTAAATTTTCAAGAGTTACAAGCACACTTAAATACCCTTCTTGGTTCAAAGGGGACTTGAATTTCCTGAAGTGCACAGCTTTAGCAGTTTCAATAGAGCAAGACTTCCTGAGCGTACTCAAGATGAAATCAATAGTTTTGTTTGGGTGTTCTCAAGCCATCGCATTTCGAGAGAAATGAACCCACAGTGGTCGGTTTTGTTTAAAAATAATCTACTCGAATCACTTTTCTTGCTATAACCACCCCAAAACTCACTATGCCGGAGCTGTTATTTTAAAATTCCTATTGTTTTAAAATACATCTAACAGATGACACCAATACCACTTCATTATGGCATGAACCATCACTAGGAAATCCAGCCCTTTTTGACTCCGCAGATTTCCACGGCGCCCCCAACACAGCTTGCCTTTGCGAATGGGGGTCGCTGTGCACAAGTGGCCTGCTTCTCCTTTCCAGGACCCAGGAAGGAGAAGCAGCCATTTCCGCACAGCAGGTGGCGATGCTGGTGGCAGGGACTCATGTCACCACTGCGTGCAAACCCCTCACGCTCTCCTTGCCGGTGTCAGCATTGGCAAGGAGAGTGCAAGGGCTTTAAACACAGCAGGGCTGGTGGCTGAAATCCGCTAGCTGGTCTGACTCGCACAGGCTGGAGCCCAGCCGCCAAAAGTCTGGTGGACTTGACCCCCTGGACAGATTCCCCCACCATCCCTAGCATGAACATAGGCATTTGCAGGAATTTTTCCAAGGGGTGCAAAGCTGCAGTGCAAAGTAGTTTGTGGTTGTAATTTGCACGCATAATGCACACTGCTATACAACGCACCTGTGCACTTTCCTTCTGTGTGTGCCTTGTTCCTTCGTATCACATTCCATGGCATTTAGAAGCCTACAGAGAGTAGCAGAAAATCCCAGGAACTGAATAGTACTAATGCAGAAGAGTGCTATATTCATGAAACATCATGAACTCCAACAAAACTGTATTTGGCGTGAGGGATAAAAAAATAAAAACAAAAACCACCTAGGAACAACCCTGCCCCCCCAATGGATATCAATATAACTGTCAATGGACAGTTCAGCTATCTTAAGAATATCGTATCAGATATTTTATGGCATCTCTGTCCTTATCATAACATTAATTACATGACTTCACATGACTTGCCTAGAATGATTTCCTTCATCTTGGAAACATTGGTGAACACTCTCTAGAGCAGTCTTTTCTAATTCAGTGCGCTCCAGGTGTTTTGGACTACAACTCCCAGCATTCCTGACCACAGGCCATGCTGGCTGGGTCTGATGGGAGTTAATGTCCAAAACATCTGGAGGGCACCAGGTTGGGGAAGGCAGCTCCAGAGGGTAGCAGTTGAGTGTGTGGAGACTGTCTTCAGCAGTGAGAAGAGAAATGGGAATGCTTGATCAGGTTTGGGCTCCTGGAGGAGCCTGGACTACTCCTGTTACTTTTTGCATTGTTATCAGCTACTTTTTACACCAGCTAATAACACAACTTTTGCATGGCTTGGCTTCTGAGCTGTTGCACTGTTCTTTGGAACTGTATATTTTTCCTGGAACTGCACATTTTGTGTATAGCTGCACATTTTTTCAAAAAGCCCTGATAGCATCGGAGAATAGGTCCACCATTTCCGGGAGATCTGGTGACGGAGCAATGACAAGGGCTGGGCACCATGTCTCCCAAGATAGGCAGACCTGACCTCTGAGAAATTTCTGTACCAGGTTTACCCCTCTATTGTTTCTCGGTGGGTAAACCTGGTGTCTGAACAATGTCTTTCCACCCATAGCTGAAACCCTTATTTTCCCCCTGACTCCTTTCACCCCCATAATGGCCCTTGGGTGGGAGAAGTGACCTGCTCAACCTGCAGTCCACCCCTAGCCTCTGCTCTGCAGGCAACATACAATGGATTCAGGTACCTTCACAACAGGGTTATTTATTACTAACGTACATGAGAAAACGCTAACTTCAGAGGAACTGAGTGGCACACTCTCTCAGCTCCAAGGCCTGCACTAAGAGAAAGATGAAGAGAGGCTCCACTTGGCCTCCTGCAAGAGCTAAAAAATGGCAGGTTCTCTTAAAGCTATATATACATAACCCCCTCTAGCTCTTAATAAATTGCACTGCTACTACAATCAACTTCACAGCCCACTCTGAATTTCCCTAAAACAACAGCACACCAGGTGACTGGATAACAACACTGGACTACACTGCAGAGTTGTCTTACAGTACTCTAAGCCCACCCCACAAAATGGGAATAACAACACTGGGCTACTTTGCAGGACCAGTGTAATCCACACTTTCTCAGCCACAGTCCTGCCTCCTGCAATATGGGTATAAAAATGATGAACTTTATCTGCACACATTGTCAGGGTAATTTTTTTTAATGTTTATAAACTTAGAAAAAAATATTAACAAGACCTGAGTTGGAAAGATCATGACCTCTTGTCTCTTCTACTACCTTTAGTTTATTTGGTAGACACAGCCCAAATTCAACTATACTAAAGTTCTGGATTTCTAAATTGTTTTTTAGGAGACTGCAATTACTTCCTAACAGGGAAGACCTCAAAAAGGTTTAACACACCCAGAAGGGTTAACACATTCAGACAGTGGGTGTCTTAACCATTGCTATGATTTTGTTCATCGGCAAAAAACACTGAAAGGCTAGTTTCTCAACTACAACAACAAAGGTAGAATATTGGCTGCATGTTTTGCCTCTTATCTCAGGTTCTACAAGGGCTAGAAACTTGCTTTTAAAAAAAAGAAACAAAGATGGGAATCTGGAGATTATGGCTCACCAGGGAGGGGGCAACTGTACCCCTTGCCCCTTCCTGCGGAAAGCCATGGGCATGAAAACTCCTTTCCTACTGACACCAATCAAGCTCTCATGGAAGAATAGAATCAGCACACTTAACAGACACAGACTCTCTTCACACCCGGCATTTCATCTCACTACAAACCGGTCCTTTTGATTCCAGATCCTTTCCAGGTTTACACTGGCCCTGTATACCGGCATCTCTCATATATAGCACGACCCTCTGCATTATACCTTTTCATGGCTGGGCAGAGCTGCACGGAATAATCAAGACAGAAGGAGGCTGCTGGCCCCATGGCCCCTCCCCTCCCCTGATCATTGGTTCCTGTAACATGATTGATGGCTCTGCCCCATCCCTCCACTCCTCCACAGCAGGAGGGAAGTCGGAAGCCCTTCTAGTGACCAGGGTAGTGCACTATGGAAGCTGGTCCCCTGCCCCCCTCCTTCCTCTGACTTTGTGGCGTGGGAGCGAGAGTCTTCCTGGTGGCTTACCCCAAGGTTGCTGGCACTGCTAGTCCTTCTGTGCTAAATATGTCAGTGTGTGATGGAATTAAATGCAGTACATTGCTTGCACTACTGAATTTGAAGGGTGTACCGATTTCCAGGTTCCCAACTACAGAAGTAAGAAATCCACAAACGGACTTGTATACAGTCAATGCACCAAGCCATCCCTAGCAGCCCCGCCCCGCCCCCAGGCAACCGCTTCACGGGAACACCATCTTCATTAGACCTGGCTTGCTCCCCCACCCCCCTGTACTGTTGTTGCTCTTCCCCCTTATTCTGGCTTCCCAACGACCCTGTAAGGTGGGCTAGGAGAAGAGATAGTGGCTGGCTAGGTGGGAGGGAGTACTATGGAAAACCACCTCAGCATTACTGCCTTATCTAAAATAACTCCACACCCCAAAAGGAAACTATTAAAAATGACCATTCCAAGCTCTGCATGGTGGATTTATTCAGGGGATAAGAAAAGGCACTTTTAATACCCATTGAAATCCTAACTGTCAAGCCTTTCTCCTGCATGGCTGAGAAGGGAGAGTCCCCCATCCACCCTGGGAGGAAAAAGCCTATTAATCTGGTGAGCAAAAGGGAGAAGAAGCTGTCAGTGAAGTCAATGGGAGGGGGAGGTTCCAAGTAAATGCATTGAAGGGGATGGGAAACCTTAAGGTTGCTACTCTAAGTAGACTTACAATGCACTCCTATGCATGCCTACTCAGAAGCAAGCCACACAGATTTCAATGGCACTTACTCCCAGAAAAGCCTTGCAGCCAATGAGTTTACTCAGAAGTAAGCATTGCTGTGTTCAAGGGGATCTTGGAGCCGGTAGTGGAATGGGAGAGAGGCAGAAATGGTCACTGGAAGCGCAGTCAGTGACCTGCCCCCACTTCCCACCAATTTGTTGTCATGACAATGTTACTCAACACCGCCCAGCAACACCCCCTAGCACATGCCCACACAAAGCGGGACAAAGTGCTAAATGGGAAATACACAGGGGGGAAATGGCGATTTCAATCGCAAGCACAGAAAATGACGGGTTTTCCCCCTTCTCAGATAACACAGGGGGCTTCATCACACAAGGCTAAAAATCCTGCAATTTATGAGGGTTTCTGCTTCTGTAATCTTTGTCTGATTAGAGTGGGTCTTTCCACGTGACTTTTTAAAAAAACTAAACTTCTATGTGTTTCATTACAAAGCCATTAGGTGGCGCTGTTGTTTTATTTGCAATAAAAGCAACTTTAAACAATATACCCTCATTTATATCAACTCCATGGTGGGAGGAGGGAAAATGCTGGACTTTCGTCATCATGGAAAGCAACGCAATAGAGCTCACAAAAGCGGGAGGTTCCCTGGAGGACGGCTGCATCATGTACAGGACCCGCAAACTTCTGTGAGTAAGCAATCTCCATAGCAGAATAAAAGGCCGTGTGAAGGAGCCCAGGAAGAGGGAAGGAAAGTTGTGAGATAGCAGCAGGAGAGCAGCGGTGTTGTTTAAAGCTCCCATGAAAACCAGTGATTAAAGAAGAATGATCCTGCTAAAAACTCAGGTGTGAAAAGACTTATTCAGATAACATGTATTTCTGATCAGCAGCATGAAGAGTAAATAGTTCAATTGACATCCTGATCATAATGTTTAATTGCTTATGGTTAGCAAATTGTAAAAGATTAAAAAGCACCTGAAACACACACACACACACACAGAGCCTTTATCCTTGAAAGATTTCAAAGTGGTGAAGTATATTATGTGATGTGACAATCTTTCAAAGTAAGCAACACTTGTAGAAGAGTTGAAAGGTTGCCAAAATAATAATTTATACATTGCTGAACAAAAAAAGAAAAATCTGAGAAATTGGAAGGAACTAGCCCAGGCCTGTAACAAAGCCACTACTTGGTAGATCTTAAGCTCACAGAGAGAGCAATCCTATGGCCTGCTAGAGTGTCTAGTGGGCCATAGGATATGCTCATATCCTGGAACTGACCTCAGAGCCTGCGCTCCGAGGTTGGTTCCCAGAAAACTGACTGCCCCTCTAGTCTGCGTTGCCTCGGAGGCAGCACGGAGAAGCCCCATCATCTGCACCCACAAGAGGAGCATGGAGCGACAGAAAAGGGGCAGGGCTAGGGGCGTTCTGGGGCGGGGAGAGCGGAGCTGCGTATATGACACATCCAATGTGTCATACAGCAGCTTCCTCTCCCGGTCGGCCCTCCCGCTGTAGACAGCCAAAAATGGCTGTCTAGCGAAAAATAGCAAGGTAGGAGAGGCGCAGAGGGAATGATCCCCCCATGCCTCTCCCGCCTTGCTTTGGATAGGCGGTCACCTCCGAGGTCAGAGGCGGCCGCCTATCTAGTTAGGATTGCGCCCTAAGGCTACAGTCCTATGCTATACCTAACTGGGAGTAAACCCCACTGAATGCAGTGGAACTTACTTCCAAGCAGACATGTATCGGATTGCACTGTAAGGCTGCACTCCTGCATACACTTACTACTGAGTAAGCCTCAGTGCATGCGGTCAAATGTATTTCTGCATATGCACGGATAGGATTCCACTGCCTGAGACTTTGGGCCAGCCACCATCTTTCAGGCCAGGCTACCTCAGAAGGTTGTGATAAGGGTGATAGGACAGCCCCATGTACATTGCTCTGAGCTCTTTGGAGTTTAGAAACATAGGAAGCTGCCTTAAACTGAGTCAGAACATTGGTCCATCTAGGCCAGTATTTTCAAAACTGACTGGCAGCAGCCTACCTGGAGATGCCAGGGATTGAACCTGGGACCTTCTGCATACAAAGCAGGTGCTCTGCCACTGAGGAAGAATGTCTGTGATGTTGTGACTGTCTTCCCACTCAAGGATGTAGGCAGTACTCTGCACAGTCATCTGACTCTTTCAGACAATTTGGCACTTCCTGCTACTTAGCCTCTAACTGGAAAAAGAACCCTACAAATTTCCTTCAGGTTTTTAACTCAATGCAGGAGGAAAGGAGTGCCACAAATATACAGATGATAAAAAAAAAAATTAACCAACCTTTCTTCTGTAGTCTAAGGTATTGAGCATTTCCTGCAACATCAGCATCTCCTGCTTCATGGCAACACTATTTTTGTCATTCTGTTCTAAAAGAAGATGCAAAATAGTATGTGTACAACACAGGAGGGAGGGAAACCCCTAAACAAAATATATGCAAATAGATGTCAAGTAACATGTTTGGATGGGAATGCGTGCAGCACAATTTCAACACAATTGACTTTTCTTTTTAATTGCTATAGTTTAATTTTTGTTTTTTGGGGAGAGAATAAGGAGAAATAATTACATAAAACAATTGTGTGTACAATGTTTGGTAAATATATGCACATGTATGTACATGTAAACTTAAATATGTTATAATTAATGAAATAAGGGCACAATCCTAGCTGGATAATTGCCAGCCTCCAAAATCAGAGATTATCCTATGCAGGGCAGCTGGAGCATGCTCAGGCAGCCCTGCATTTTTGCTAGATGGATGATTTCACCTGTCTAGGTGCAGCCCTGGGGAGGGGGCGGGAAGGAGCCTGGAGACCAAGCAGGAAACTGCATAAACCAGCTTCTGCAGTCTCCTCCCATCTCCGCCCCTAAGACTGCTCCTTTCCCCTATCTCCACCCTCCGTTTCTGAGTATGGAGATGTAGCTTGCGTGGAGAGAACCACACCAGCTACGAGGGGTGGGGCAGGGAGTGTGGTTTCTGGGAACTGAAAAATCTAGATACTCCAGACAGTATCTAGTGGCCACAGAATTGCTCCCTAAGAGCTGTTCCACTACTGACTAGCGCCTTCCAAAGTTACTTTTCAGTACCTTGATGACTGGGACATGCTGGGAGTTGTAGGGGTTTTTTCTGTCTAAACATGCATAGGATTGCACCCTTTAGGATGAAAATGGTGCAAAATCAATGCATATATTAGAAGCCAGCGCTGTAAGATAAAATCCAGCAAAATGAGTCATAGTTAAATCCCACTGAAATCAATGGAATTTGTTTGTTTCTTGTAATTAAGTGCCATTCCATTGCTTTCAGCCGAATGCACAGCACAATCCTGTACATGTTTACCCAGAAATAAATCCCACTATCCTCAGGGAGGCTTACTGCCAGGTAGGTGTGCCCAGGATTGTAGTTTTAGTTGTGACAAAATTTTGCTGGGTTGTGTCTGAAGTCACACGTGGTAGGGAATTCAGCTGGACTTACTTTCAAGGAAGCATACAGAGTACTTTTACAGCACAATCCTATACATATCTACTCAGAAGTAAGCCCTATGACGTTCAATGGGACTTACTCCCAGGTAAAGGTGTACAGAATGTTAGTCTCTGTTTGTTTAACTTGACTCTTGACTATAATTTTCCTTAAGATACCACGCCATCAGCTGCTGTTCTCTAAGCCCAAGTTTAACACATGTGCAAGATTAAAAAGTCAACATGCTACTTTCACAATATTTTATGGAAAAGCTTACCTATGCTTTGTATTGTTTTAAACCTGAAGTCAAATTCCTCTTGCAAATCTTCTAAATATTTCACATCTTGTTCAATCACCTGTGTTTCAAATTAAAGTTATTTAATGGCAAATGTATCTAATATGATCCCTGGCATATAGGGAGTGTCAATAACATTCCCCAGGAAGCTTTGGCCTCTCCTAAATGAAAGCTCTCTCTTGCTGCCGACTCCCTTCCACAGTCACTGGCTATGTCCTGGGTGAGTGAGGTAGACAGAACCATTTTGCAACCCATCCTCATTACTAGGGCTGCAACACTGAATCGATTATTAGCTTGTATTAATTTTAAAAACCCTGGCTGGCTACTGTGGGAAAGATCTAGATAGGCCTTTGATCTTAATCCTGCATGGCTCTTCTCATGTAATCAATTAAAGCCATTGACTCAGATTTCCTTGACTGGGTAACTTACCTACTTATTACATGCCCAACTTGTCAGAAAAGACTACAGTTGTATGTTTAATACCTTCCACTTTTGAGAATTTGTACAAGCCTGACAATTATTTATTGAATCTAGAAAGACAAAAGCATAATAATACCATTTGTATAGCTGTCAGAGAAGTAGATGTTTACTTCCTGTGTTCAGTTCCTGCTCTCTCCTTGAGTGTACTTCAGACTATTCAGGGCTCCAAACACCAGGCCTGGAGACTTTATCAGGCTATTTATGAGTTCCCAGTATAGTCCATGACACCACTTGCACAAAACCTCTTGCAAAAATATTCAGAGACAGGAAGCTAATGCCCTTAGTAGTGCAAGAGTGTAGACTCACCAGTCATTGCTACTGCATCACCTTCCATCACTGATACTATTTCATATGTGGGAATGTTTACTCTTGGGGGGCCCAGGATACATCAAGGCATATAGATTGTGTGTATCTATAACACCTTAAAGTATTTATATTCCATCTTTCAGCTATAAAACAATATCTGAAGAGGTTGTAAAATTCAAAAGCAAACAATAAAAGCAATTAAATAAAAGCACTCTAAATTCATATGCATTCAGAAGAAGCAAATAATCAACATTTATATACAAACTATGCATCTGTAAGAGCAAGCAAGCTGATAGAGCTGCAGAAAGTGTTTCCAGTTTTTCCAGCTTTACTGACTAATTGAAATTAATTTATGGTTTGATATCAAGCTCAGATGGTAGTGACATTTTTAAAATATAGGCATGGTATCTACTAGGCATCTCCTGAATGAGGAATTTGGTGCTCCAGCCCATTTGAACTGAGTTTACCACCCGTTGTCTTAGATGAGGTTGTTTAATGTATGGGATAGAAGCACGTTGCCGAGCAAAGTTTGAAGGGTATGGCTTGAACTTGTTTTTTAGTTCTAGACTTCAGCCTCAAGTGTGGCAAACATAAGCCTTCCTTTTTATATAAAGGCTTACAGCAGTCAAAAGCTAACATTCCCACTTAATAACCATATTGGCTTTTAGTTGACTTGCACAAACAGCATATATGTATATTCTACAAATTATTCTGCGTCCAAGATTTAGTATTCCAAGGATGCTGGAAGTTTTGATTTTTTCTCCAAACAAGCATTTCAGGAGGAAAGGGAAACAAGAATATAAAAAGCACAACAACTGGAGTTAGGGAGCTAATTTGGTAAGATTGGGTAGGAAATGATCACTATTGAAAATGTGAAGCAGTTCAGGGCATCTTGACCAAAGGAAATTCTGTCCAGCCTCCTGCTCGTAACAGCCTGGTCCCTCTGCTGAAGAGGACCTCCCTGGACCCAGAGGTATGTGAGAACTATCGCCCCATTGCTAGTATCTCCTTTTTGGGCAAGGCGCTTGAGCGTGTGGTGGCTGGGCAGCTTCAGATGTTCTTGGAGGAAACTGATTATCTGGACCCATTTCGGTCTGGTTTCAGGTAACAGTATGGCACTGAAACGGCCTTGGTTGCTCTGACTGATGACCTACTCCAGGTGAAAGACAGGAAGAGTGCTACCCTGTTTATCTCCCTGGATCTCTCAGTGACACTATGGATCATGGTGCCTTACTGGATCGGCACTGCAGGGTGGGAGCTGGGGGCACTGTGCTGCAGTGGTTCTGCTCCTACCTGCAGGGCCGATTCCAGAGAGTGGTATTGGGGGATTCCTGTTCTACCCTATGGCTATTAACCTGTGGGGTGCCACAGGGTTCTATTCTGCCCCCCATGCTGTTCAATATCTATATGAAGCCGTTGGGTGAGGTCATTAGGAGTTTTGGGTGGGGTGTCACCAGTATGCTGATGATACTCAGCTCTATTTCTCCTTGTCGTCGGAGTCAGCTGAGGCGGTGAAGGTGCTGGACCAGTGCCTAGAGGCTATAACGGGCTGGATGAGGGCCCATAAACTGAAGCCACATCCTGACAAGACAGCAGCTCTGTGGATTGGTGGGTCCTGAGTCCGGAAATTGGGCAAGCGACCTGTCCTGGACAGGTTTGCAGTCCCCCTAAAGGAACAGGTGTGTAGCTTGGGAATACTCCTAGATCCATCCCTGTCACTGAAGCCCCAGGTGGAGTCCGTGGCCTGGAGTACTTGGGGCCAGCTTCAGCTGATCTGCCAGCTACGGCCTTTCCTGGACAGGGATAACCTAGCCACTGTGGTACATGAGCTGGTAACTTCCTGATTAGACTACTGCAATGCACTTTATGTGGGGCTGCCCTTGAAGACGACTCAGAAGTTGCAGCTAGTGCAAAATGCAGCCACTAGACCGCTGACTGGAACATCTTATAAAAAACATATAACACCAGTTTTAAAGAAATTGCACTGGCTGCCAATATGCTTCTTGTCAGAATTCAACGTTTTGGTGATGACCTTTAAAGCCCTAAGTGGCTTGGGCCTTCGATATTTGAGGGAGCGCCTCTCCCTGTATATACCTGCCCGAGGACTGATCTCTGTTGGAGGGGCCCTCTTCTGCGTCCCACCAGTGCAAGACATACCCTATGGTGGGACGTGGGAGAGGGCCTTCTCTGCTGTGGCACCCCAGTTGTGGAATGCCCTCCCCTTGGAGGCCCAATTGGTGCAGACATTGGTCTCATTTTGGCACCAAGTAAAAACATGGCTTTTTAACAAAGCCTTTGAGGGCTAAATGCATTCCCTAAAGTAGCACACTGTTTTATTGTTTTAGATTTTAATTGGTATTAGCTTGTTTAATGGCTTAATATGTTTTTAGGTGTTTAAATTATCTATTGTTTTATACTGCTTAAATTGATTTTATCTGTACACCACCCTGAGATCTTAATGATATAGGGTGGGATACAAATGTTTTAAATAAATAAATACATACATACATATGCAGAAGAATGAGGTGGTAGGCAGTGTTAGAACAGGCCATGCCACTTCAGAGTGAAAGTGAGGGAAATCATATTCTTGAATACTCCAGTACATTCGATAGTTCACACACATAAAAAACCAGCACAAACAAGCAAAGAGCTGTAATAAAACCCATTAACCTTGATGTGCAAATTTACTATTTGCATAATGTATTTCTTCAAATGTAGGAAAATTCAAAGTGGTATGCCCCTTCTGTAAGTCTAAAGTGGTACAATCCATTTTACTATCTTATTACCAACTCATTACGCTGTATTACAAGGCCGTAGAAGATACGTCCGCATTTGCTCTATTTAGGATTCTCTGTATTTGGGATATATGTGGCAACCTATAATAACTTGCCTGTGCACTGTTCTTAATTGCAGACACCTTGTGCTCTGCATTTCTTTGCCTTTCTGAACCCAAGTTGTTCTGTAGTGACTTCTCCAGAGGACCCTAAAAAAGGAATTTTACAGATGAGTTCAACAATACTGTTCATCTTTGCACAGAATATTCAGTGAAAAATAAATGAAAAAAGCAGATCCAAGGCCTTATTCTTTAGTTTAATACTTTTCTTTTCTAAAGATAACTTGCAATTTTAATGTTTCATTCATGCAAGATATTTCACATATCACTTCTGTGGGAAAACTGTAACACAGAAAGGACCAATATCTGTATCTGTACATGAAACAGGCAAGGGTACACAAATCAACTCTCCCCTGAATTCTCATATGGTCATATCTGATTTGAGAACTGATATCTGTCCATCCAGTGTTATAGTTTCCATCACAAAGGACTAGCATTGTCAAAAGTGTGGCTTGTGGAAGTTCATCAAGAACAAAGATGGTAGCCTCAGACATAGTCCTTAACCTATCACACTAGAACTGAAAGGCCACATTTAATACAAAGTATTTAAAAAAGTTATTATAAGACCCTCATTTAGTCAACCAATCAATGTGTGGATGTGGAGATTGCACCTGCTTCCCCTGCTCCCAACCTTTATACTGTTATGGGACAGATATCCCAGGAGATCACCCATACCATGGGCGATCTTCCAGGACACCTCTCTTACAGTCATGGGCATTGAGCCCCAGATCTTCTGAGACGTCCCCAGATCTTCTGAGATGCCCCGGTGACATCATTTCCCTTAATACAAGCCTGCCTTTTCCCTCTGAGTTCAGCAGCCTTAAAGTGACTAGGGAGACTTTAGGACTCACTCCCCTAGCAGGCCAATCGGGCAGTATAAAGGCAGAAGCCTTTTAAACTACAGGAGACACTGACATGTTTCGTTCCACAATCTGCTCTGCTCTGCTCTCTCTCTCTCAGTCTCCCCACCCACCCACCTTGCTACTCCTACCTGCCAATTGCTGGGAGCTTGCGTGCAATGAAAGTTTGAAGAGGGAGGGGGAAGAGTTCCCTGTGGAATACTGGTTTTTTATACAGCATCTGATTTTACTTCCCAAACTGGAACTTTCAGGTTCTGCAGAAGCTCAGTGAGATTTATTTATTTATTTTATTTATATCCCGCCTTTTTTCCTCCTTGAGGAACCCAAGGTACAGAGTCGTCCTCCATTTTATCCGCCTGTGAGATGGGTTGGGCGGAGAGTCTGTGACTTGCCCAAAGTCACCCAGTGAGCTTCCATGGCCGAGTGGGGACTAGAGCCCGGATCTCCCAGCTCCCAGTCCAACACTCTCGCCACTACACCACACTGGCTCTCTCAGTTCAGCTCAGCAAAGGATTTAGGGCACAATCCTACGGAGACAGACAATCGCTTCTGGCTTCCTCTGAAGTTGGAGGCGACTGCCTATTCAATGCAGGGTGCTGCCTTAACTGAGTCACCACTGGTCCATCTAGCCCAGTAATGTTGACAGTGACTGGCCATGACTCTCCAGGGTTTCAGGCAGGAGTTTTACCTGCCCTGCCTGGAGATGCCACAGATTGAACCTGGGACCTTCCGTATGCAAACTATGTACTCTACCACTGAGGTATGCCCGGTGGTAAATAAGTGTTACCACTTAAAGCAACAACAGCAAGCCCTCAGCCACCTCACCTCATAAAGTTAATTAAGGTATCTACAACCTCACACACCCTCCAACAGCACCCTAATTCCTCTGAACTGCTGCCCCTTTGAAAAAAGCTACTTTGTGCGGGGAATTCTCTCTCCCTTCTCCATTTCCAGTCACCATTCTTCTTTTCTCTTCTTTCCTCCCTTACACTATCTTGATCTTACTTTTATTCTTTATTCTAACCTGAGCAGATATTAGAATTTTCAAGAGTGAGGGTAGTGGGTAAGAGATGTTCTGAATTGTATTTGACTTTATACAAACAGACAAGAGAATTTGTTTTTCTCCTTCTCCTCATTCCAACTCTTTAGGGAAAGTGGGTTCACATGACTGCAGAGGAAGGAATCTGGGGCTATTTTGTTTGTCAATTGCCATTATCCAGCAATGGAAAGACAAACATTAATTTTTAAAAAGGAGTTAATAGGGGGTGGAGGAAATAAATACTGCTCACTTGTACAATCCTATATCTACTCAAAAATAAGTCCCATTATGTTCAATGGTGTTTTCTCTCAGGAAAGTGTACATAGGACTGCAGCACAAGTTATTTTTTGCAGCTTGATCCTCTGCATGTTTACTCAGAAATAAGCCCTGAGCTGTGAGCATGGTAATGCAGATTTACTGTCCTGCCCATCTCATTCCACTCCACTTAGTTGGCTACCCTTTCAACTCAATCCTGTGCATGTTTTGTCATGGACCCTAGCTTCACTGGTGAGGGAAAGGCACTTAGAGGTACTTTCTCCATTACATAGACCTAGCATTGAAAACGGACTCCTTGGCTAAATTGTGGTGAAGTCCTGGCACAAACTGAGTTATGGGGAGGAGGAGACAAGGAGAGCTTGCACATAATAAGGAGGAGGGAGCATCTGCTTGATGAAGCTGGAGGATGGAAAAATGAGGAGGCATTGTTGTTGGAGTAGAGCAGAATGTAAGTGATCTGGTTGTAGTTTTCTTGCAACAGGTGTGGTCAGTGCTTATTAGAGATGTGAAGACCCAAGAAAAAGCACGGGAAAATTAGGGGAAAACTGTTTTTTCCCCCAAGGACTGTTTTGTTTTTTTCTGAAAAACTGTAAAAATTGAACACCTTTGGATTGTGAAATATTTTATTTTAGAATTGTTACCCAGCCTTTACTCCCCCCAAAATGATTTCTAAAAACTATGTAATAAAAACACTTTTATAGAAAGACTAGAGATGTAACAGTCTGGAAATAATGAAGCCACAAGGAAAAATATTTTTTTAATCCTCTCTGTCAGATTCCAAGCATAGTTAGTTCTTTCATGCCTTATTAAAATTATTGATCTAAAGTATATTTTACAGATAAAATTTATGCTCAGTTTCTCAACATGTGAATAGAGTCACTGTTGTGCATTCTTGACAGTAAATGTGCATTCTTGACGGCTTGTGTTTTGTTCTATAGAGTCCTGTGTTTCTGATGCTGTAGTAGTGATTTATTGTAGTTCTAATCTATTCAGACATTAATTACAAATTTACTAACTGAGTTTACTTTTAAAAGTTTTAAAAGATAATAATTTCCTGAACAAACTAATTATTATTTATAATTTTTATATTAATTATATTTGTATATAAATTATTTAATATAATTAAATAATGTAATAATTATTAGAACATTATTCTAATGTTCAGAATAATTTTCTGAACAAACATAAAATAACTTTAGGAACCTAAAGGCTGTTTATGTTCCAAAAGCAGCCCTCCCCAACCTGGTGCCCTCCGGATGTTTTGGACGACAGTGCCCAGCATTCCTGGCCATGCTTCCTGAGGCTGATGGGAGCTGAAATCCAAAATATCTGGAGGGCATCAGGATGAGGAATGCTGTCTTAAAGCAACAAAGTCACTTTAGATTTGTAAAGAGTGGTAAAAAAATTAGTATTGCTTATTTTTCCATAATTTCCCATTTTTCCGAAACCCCTGGGAAACCCCCTCCCCCTTTTCCCCCATGGCCACAAAATCTCCAGAAATTTACATCTCTGGTGCTTAATCTCAATAGTCACAATCTAGCACAGAGTTATGTGTACTTAACCCCATTAATATTAATGGTCTTACATGCACCTAACTCAGTGCCAGACTGTTTAAAAAAGAAAAAACGTGAGGCCACAAACATATCAGTCGAACCAAGAGCAGTGTTACCTGTACAGGTATGCTGGCTGAAGCCAATACTCTTCTTTCTTCTCTTAAACAGTTTGAAACAACCACTGCTATGTGCATAGGATTACTTTGATATTTTCCCTGAAAAACAAGAGAATATATTGGCATTAGAAATAGCCCAAGCCTAGTCCAGAGAGAGAGAGAGAGAGAGAGACAAGAGACAGAGCATCAAACTCTCTGTGTTACTGTCAATAGCCTTACACCCACTAGGGAAATTTCCATAGGATTCCTTAGCATTAATAGTGGTACCACTGAGATTCAGGGCCATTCTTGGCCCTAGAGCAGGGGTGGGCAAGTTGTGGCCCTCCAGATGTGTTGGCCTACAACATCCATCAGCCCTACCCAGCATAGCTAATGATGAGGGATCATGGAAGTTGTAGGCCAAAACATCTGGAGGGCCACATGTTGCTCACCTCTGCCCTAGAGAGACACACACTCAAAATGTGGCTGATTATTTTAAATCAGTGAACATATATGAAGCCAACTGGATCTGATGTATGTAATAACACACATCTGTACATACCCATAGTCTTCACCACCCACACCTTCCAATTTCCCAGTTACTGCAATCCTTTTCCTTGAATTATTTTTATATACTTGTCCAACCTTTTCCTTTCCCATCACTGTATATGTATGCTGCAATAAGCTTCACCTGTTGAATTTTTCTTTCAGGTAACCATTAAAGGCACAGGTGCCTTGCCAGGAAAAAAAAGCAGCTCCAAAAGGCAGTAGACAGCCACCGTTCTTTTGTTTAAAAAGGACACAACCCCCAGTTCACACTTACAGGTATGGTTAATTGGATAACCACAGGCAATAGTGACAGGACTCATACCCCTTAATTGTTGTATTAACTAGGAATTTTGTTAGGTGTGGTATGATTTTAATTTGTTTTACGTGAATTTACACCAACGCAATTGTAATTACAATTGCAATTACACTCATCTAAGTTTTGAAACAAACATTTAATCACAACGTGCCTGCCCCCCCCCCCACATATATCAGCTATAGGAAAACCGTGCATAACATATTTGCTATCACATAAATGGACTACCTGACATGACTGGATCTATGCCATCCTTCATTTTCCCTTGGGTTGTCCAGCTATAAAGTAAATATATTGCTGAGATCTGCTACCTTACAGGGACCACAAAACCAGTTCAGGGTCAGCCCTATCATGAGAAGTTGCAGCAGGATGCCACAGCTTTTGAAGGGCAGCATATTTTCATTTATTTTTACTTATTTGTGTAATTTCGTACATTTCTCAAATGCACTGCTAGCACCACCAACAGAGAATGCCTCTTTCAAATTGGCACTTGCTACAACATGTGGTGAGTCCTTCCTGTCCTTTTAATATATGCTTCACATACATTCTACTTATAGGGTCCAGTTTGGTCACCGACCAGTGTCACTTTGTGGAGACTTGCTTCATCAGCACTAAAAAGAAGGTATTTTGGTAGACTGTCAGCCTTGGCTCTGTGTGTGTGCACGCACGCGCGTGTGCACACATTTGTGTGTGAAGTGGGAGCACTGATTCTTGGTTCCTCTCTTTCTCCCTTCTCCTTATTTGCTCTTCCCTAACCCTCCTCTTTCCCAATCACTTTCCTCCTCTAATTTCTCATCAAAGATTTGATTTGTATCAGGGTATTTCTCATCAAAGATTTGATTTGTATTATGCTCAGTCCCATAATCTGTTTTAAGCAATAACAGTGCCTCTGAGCATACTGGAATACTTTCCTCATCCGTAACCTGTCCCCACACACATAGGATTAAGGAGAAGGGCTCTTACTTTGGCCTCTGTGAGTGAGCAGGAAGATGAAGTGCAATGCTGAATAACATGCAGGCATAACAGAAGGGGAGTCCCACACGCACACGCCAGCCGCCTCTTCTCTCCGCTGCCCCAAACCTTTACAACTTCCTGGGCTTATGGTCACCCACTTCGTGCAAGTGGATGGGAAGGGGTCCTTTGGGTGGCTAGACAGGACTCAGCAAGGTGCTGCTAGGGACTCCCCTCACCGCCACACCAAATGATTCTTCTTTCATTGCTGTTGCTGCACAGCAAGACTCACCTTTGAGCAGCGTGCGGGCTAAACTACAAATTACATTCTTCACACTTTTAAAATGGACTGCTTAAATGGGGTCACTTTTCTTTGGAAGGAAAAGCAGCCAACCCATCTAGAATGTGCTTCCAATCCAGTTTCCTGCCAACCTTTCTCCCAAATTGCTGTTTGCTCCTGAAGGTGCTGTTACAGTATCCTGCTCCTATTTGCTCCCAAAGGTGTTTTACAGCACATTTCAGGACAAACAGAAGTGGAAGACATTTTAAGCAGGAAACTGGCATGGGTTCCAGGATTGAGAGCACATTCTGGTTTAAGGCTCCATGGCTGATTTTTTCTTTAAAAATTAAAAGTGGCTAGTTAGAGTATGCTTTAAAAAACATTAATACAGTGTAGTTTGGCCCCAATACTATACATTATTGTTTGCTTAAGTCCATTAATGTCAATTGGCTTAAATGCACTTCACTTTCTCCATAGTGTTGAGCTGTTAATTACCTTCCTTTGATAGCTGCAGCACCTGTTCCCTCCCCCATCTGCTGACAGGATGTGAAATATGCACTTGTATGTAACACTGTTCAGTATATACATCCACATCTCCAAGATGCCATTCTTGTGCTCCGTGTTAAACAGTCCACAAAAACTGAGAGCCCTTGCTTCTGTATTCACAATTGCTGATGCAGCCTAAGGTTTCCTCTTCACTGTAAATGCAAAGGGAGGGGGCTCCCTTTACCCACCTTGGTTGTGAATATGGTAGGGTGCTAAAGGGTGCTCTGGAGTTTACCTGTCAATAAGCACTTGTTCATCTGGCACCTCTCATTTGGGTCTCTCAACTTTTGCTAGCGTGCCCCTGATTTGAGTCTAGAAGGGTGCCATTTGGTGTTCGGTCTCAGAAGGCAAAGTGTCTCAAGCCAGCCCTGAATCTGTTTCATAGCTGGAGAATTCCCTGAGATCAGGTTATAATTATTGGAGGCTGCTCATCTTATGTTTAGAAGTATTTTAATCTAGGTCAGCAAGAGGAAGTTATTAAAAACTTCACATGCAGACCTAGCATTACTTTTAAGCCACGGGTGGGGTTGTTTTACTCACACCCACACACACCCACTCACTTCCTCAGGAGCGCTGGTACAGATATCTGCTGCCAGGATGGTCTCAAAGAATAAGAAACACCAAATAAAAAGGCAACCTAGTTTACTGGACCAACATCTATCATTGTAGGAGTTTTTAACTTTAACCCACTGTTAGTGGGTGGTTCATCTGCCCGGCTAGGTGATATTCAACCTGTTCTGGAGGGGGTTGCGCTCCCACTAAAGGATCAGGTTCGTAGTTTGGGGGTGCTCTTGGATCCAGAACTGTCATTTGAGGCACAGGTGAACTCAGTGGCATGGAGCACTTTTTATCAGCTTAGGCTGGTATACCAACTATGCCCTTATCTGGACAGAGATAGCCTAGCTACAGTTATCCATGCTCTGATAACTTCTCGTCTGGATTACTGCAATGCGTTATACGTGGGGCTGCCTTTGAAAACGGTCCGGAAACTTCAGCTGGTCCAAAATAGGGCAGCAAGATTGTTAACAGGGACTGGCCTGCGAGCTCATATTACACCAGTACTTTTCCAGCTGCAGTGGCTGCCAGTCCATTTCCGGGCCCGATTCAAAGTGCTGGTGTTAACATTCAAAGCCCTTAACGGCTTGGGGCCAGGTTACCTGAGGGATCGCCTCCTCCCATATGTGCCTGCCCGGACCTTAAGATCATCATCAGTGGCCCTTCTCCGTGAGCCCCTGCCAAAGGAAGTGAGGCGGGCGGCTACTAGGAGGAGGGCTTTTTCTGCTGTGGCACCCCGGCTATGGAATGAGCTCCGTAGTGAGGTTCGCCTGGCGCCTACATTGTATTCCTTTCGGCGCCAGGTGAAGACCTTTTTATTTTCCCAGGCGTTTTAGCATTTTAGCTTTCTAAATTTTTATCTTTGTTGATTTAAATCTGTATTTTAAACTCCTGCACTGCTGCTAGGTTTTATTGTGGTTGTATTGTTATATTGTGGTTTTAATGTTCTATATATTTTAAATTGTTTTATTGTGTGTTGTTTGGTTTTAATTTTTGTGAACCGCCCAGAGAGCTTCGGCTATTGGGCGGTATAGAAATGAAATAAATAAATAAATAAATAAATAAATAAATATTTAAGCTTGTATGTGGAGTTCAAACTTCCAGCCCTTAGTGAATGCTCTTCACATCCTGTCTACTGCAGAACTCCTTACACATTGCAGAAAAACCTGGGCTGCATCACATGGTTGTCTCACAGTTGAGCACCATAAATATCTACAGGTCTAGATATTACCCTAAATATTTTACCCTAGATATGTGATCTAAGTAACGTAGATAGTATCCTAAATATGTTAGCCTAACTTAGGGCAGACTAGATGTTACACACCATGATGTGTAATTTCCTAGCAACATGTTTTTAAATGGAAAGCAGCCAGAGGAGGCTGGAATTCTGAGCAAAACAAGAGTGCTTCAAAAGATAGAGGCTCCCATACCTTTTCAAACGATGGGCAAAAAAGGCATGTGGATATGTGTAGTTTGCCAATTCATTTTTGTGGAATGACAGAAGTGTATTCATGTGTAAGGAGCACTGAATGTGGGGTTGCTTTAAAATAAGTGATATACACACATGCACACAGATGGTACAGTCCTTTGAGAAGACTTTACCATAATAGAAGCAGGGCATTTAAACTGGCTCTCAGTCCTATCTTTAGCGGTAGAATGTTTCTCATTAAAGGAATCATGGCTGTCTCTTTATATGTGCAGTGAAAGGGAGTTTTTGACTAGTTTTTGAAACCGAGGAAAGAGTTCAGCTCCAAAACTTTGGGCAGGCACAAAGTAAACAGGCACTTCTGTGATTTTGTGTCACTCTGGGGTTTTGCCTCCTTTTTTAGGCCAAACTAGACATAATGCAGGTGAGTTTTGTTTTTATTTAGTGCATCTTATTTTTAATCCATGATTTTCAATATGGCATCTTTTCTTGTGTGGGTGGGAAAGCACCTAACAGGAGATTTTGACTGGAAGAATGCTCTGTGAGAAAAGAGTACCCCCACCCAGCTGCTGCTCCAGTCATTCAGAGCATCCTCTGCCCGCAGTAACAAAATAAATAAAGACACTTCGGGTGTAATCCTATGCATGTTTAGACAGAAAAAAGAGCTACAACTGGGAGTTGTAAGACTTTCTTTTGTCTAAACATGCATAGGATTACACTCTTATTTGTGTTTCAAAGACAGAACATCTATGCTTTTCTGTTCCAGTAGCCCTTGGTGGAACCTGAAATCTTTTTTCTATCTAAACATGCATATTTTAGGTGTCTCCCACATCTATATAGCATGATACTTCAGAGTTCAAACTTCACGGTGAAAGGTGTTCCCCTGGACTGGTCCACAAAACAGCATCCCACGCTTTCAGTTGTGTTTTGCTTTAACTCTGAGAAGTAGAAGGTACTGGGATCATCCCACTAATGTAGCTTCCTTTTATCAGGGAAATCCCTGCATCAACACAACAACTACAGACAAGGTAATGGGAACTACTACAATAGGAAATGTTGATCCTACAATTTGGTCACAAGGATAAAAAGGGAACCTAATAGGCTGAAACCCCTGGTTTGTGTGGGCTGCAATGATCAAATACTTAAAATTAATGTATCCATCCACTCCTTTAAATGAGGTTTGCATAGATATGCCTTACACAAAACCCAAGATAACAAAACTGAGTTCAGTTGTCTCACCTGAAGAACTTTCCTGATTCTCTTCAGGTTGTGTATCAATAGGAGATTTTTCTCTTCGGAAACACGGTCCAAATGTTCATCCAGCTTTATTAATAAGTTCTGTAAAAGGATGGCTGCCATGGGTTCACTGCTATATGCAGATTCCCTATACAACACAAGATTTAGAAGAACAAAGTATGTAACACAAAGCATAGAACATGAACAATGACATAATAATGCTGAAAGTTTTCAAAGTAATTTGTTCAAGATAAATATAGGACCTAGATGGGTTGATGGAAACCGCACCTTAAGTATGTTTCTCTTCATTTTCAGACATCAGTCTTAAGCACATTTAAGCATATTTACCACAATCAGGTAAATATGAGTAAATATATCATTGGCCTGAAGGAGCCAACAGAGCTCTTAGCTTTCTTTAAAATAAAGGTTTAATCAGCTTTTAAAAAGAAGTCTGTATTCCAAGAAAGTTGTGGTATATGTATATACATGTACGTGTCAATCATATACATGTCTACTCTGAAGTAGGCCCCATTGAGTTCCCAAGTAAGTGTATACAGGATTGCAGCCCTACTGTATTAAAAAAAACTAATGGAAAACAGGATGTACTACTTATGAAAATTATATGCAGTTAAAATTTGGCCATAAAAACTGAGAAAAGTAATCTATCGCTATAATCAATATTCTATCTTCTTTCTTTGGGGAAGTCTATAAGACCTTTGTAATTAATAAATAGGAATACTTCCAGAAGTGGTATGAGAGGCTTGGAGTTTTGAATCTGGGATGCAATTACAACCCATTAGATTTGAACTGTATGAGTTTCAGCTTTTTGGTAGACCATATTGGACCATTTGGTAGACCATATTTGGTAGACCATATTGGACCACACAGTGTTTAGAAAAAGCTTAATTACTAATGCAGATTATTGCCATTGTAGTGCACCAGATGCAGGTTTAACTCATACAAAGAGTGCTGTGAGTATGTAACAGTATTTTGCAAGTTGCTTATATTTTCTTGGAAGGAGTATGTTAGGAAGATTACTACATCTTTCCTTTAAAAATATTAATATGAAGTTACTTTTTACTGAGCAACATATAAAGTAATTGACAAAATACATTCATTTCTAGGAACCCTTTAATAGCAAAGAGAATAATATTAATGGCACAGAACAATACTACTCAAACTATTGAGTTTTAGCTAGCTCCAATGACAGATCTTGCAAGGAATAAAAGGGTTACTTTGAAGGGGGGAAAAAAACACTAGATATTTGTAAAATCTGGTCCTGCTTTGGGGTATATTTCTGAAATTCTGTTGGGTAGATTAGGATTATCAAGTAACAAATTATGTAAGGTTATAGTATTGGCAATACTGCATGCTCTGTATCATATGGAATTTTTTTATGTCTATTGCACATTAGAGTTAATGTTGGTTATAACTTTTTCTGCTACCTGACTATGACAGTTTCATAAAATAAAAGTATTCAAAGAAACTAAAACAGAAAATAAATGTGGCACAAATAAGTAAAGCCTGCCTTACATTAAAGACAATAATGTATCACCATAATAAGAGGTTTACTATATTCCTAAGGATAGGTGTTTACGTGGAAGCCATATCTGTATACAGTAATAAACATAATACATCCACTGTCAACCTGTACATCAGATTCCTAACATTCAAAACATAGGAGAAAGAAGGGCATTTGAGTTTACCAGTCCTGATTTTCAATCCACTGTGCTAATAGGTGTCGGACTTCCATGGGAAATTTGTCATCATAAATCTGGTCTATCTGCTCCAAAAATGTTGATTCCAGCTGCTGGACTTGATTCCACTGAGACATACTAAAAAAAAAAAAAAGGGGGGGGGGAGGCCTTTTGTGAGATAATAAATGTTTTCACATAGACTAGAGTTTATGACTAGAGTCACTCTCCTTCAGCACTCGGATTGCACTTGTTGGGTCAAAGTGAGTAAAAATATTTTGCAAAATAATCTACACATTTGTAGCATGCAGCCTGCATACATTTTGTCCAGGTTATACCTTTAATTTGGAGATATATGTTTGAGTAGACAAAGTATATTACTTGGAACTATTATACATTTCCCAGATAGCACTTTCATAACCTTTAAAAATGGCCATGTAGTTTTGGCATTGTGATGAACATAGTATATGATGCAGTTTCTAAGGGAGAATGACATAACTCCTTTGTCTTTGCCCAATAACACTGCATTAATTGCTATACCATTTTGTGAACAGTATTATTGTTGTTGTTCAAAGGTTATGCTCTTCACTATTCAATTTGGGCTGGGAGCACACCCTTCTTGGGATCTGTCTCTCCCTTTCTCTCCCTAAAAGAGCCGCAATGCTACCTCTCCCATAACACATGTTATTTAGCCACATGTCAAGTGTTCATGCTGAAAGATTTTATTAAACTTCAAAAGGCATGGCAGTTGCCAATGTAATGAATATATTAGGGTTCACTCAATGAGTCCATTATTTCTTCTTATTGTTTAAGTGAGCAGTGAGCTTTTGGAAACTAGTATCAGCTAACAACCTGTGTGAGTTCACTTATGAAACAAAGATTCCCACCAAGCACTAAAATTCAAAGTGGATTGTGCCATTTGTTAACAGTCAGTGAATTCCCAGATTTGTTAATGAAATCCAATTCTGCAGTTTCTTGTTTCGATTATCCCTTGAAAACAGATATTAGGGCAACCCTATCATACGCAATGAACTTGAGCACACTTCGGGAGAGAGCGGAGGACAGGAAGGCCTGGCATGCTATGGTCCATGGGGTCACGAAGAGTCGGACACGACTGAACGACTGAACAACAACAACAACATCATACACAGCTCCCAGTAAAATTGCTCCACCTTGTCTATAACGCGTAGAACAATTTTCCTCACATCCTGATGGCACTACACTGCGTATTTCCTCACTTCCACATCATTGGTTGCTACATATAGGAGCAGAGAAATGCACATCATAATGATATCAGGACAACAGGGCAAGTTGTACTAACAGTAACAGAGAGGGGAGGAGGAACTTGACACAGGGCTGCTGCGGTTCTTTGCAATGTGTAGTTCTACCCACTATCTTTTCGTTTACATAAGAATGACGCATGGTTCTCTCACTGCAAAAACTGCTCTCACATTTCTTGTTTCAGCAATATATTTATCATCCTGGAAATGCAGAGGACTCCTTAGGATGCTTCCAGATGGAAGGCTCCATTGTGCAGCTATTCCATCTTTCTCTCCTTAATGGATTTTTTGTGGTAAGAAAAGTCAGAAGCAGTGATAGGAGCACATGGGAAGGTTACAAATGGAAGGCATCAAGACATTGTTATCTGGACGCCCAGTAAAATTCCATGGAGGCGGATGATTGCACAATAAAAGTCTCGTCTTGAAGCATGCTTAAATCCTAAAATAAGTGGACAGAAGGAAATTCAGAAGGAAATTCACTTCCCCCTTCAGCTACCTGTACCTTCTAAAAAGTGGAGGTCTGCCAGGCTTTGGGCAATTTCCTCATCCCATCCCATGGCGCTCCATCCCATAATGCTCAGGAGGATGCTTCAACTCTTTGGCGAGGCCCTGTGTGGGTGCAGGCGACTGCAGGGGGAGGGAACAGGAAACTTTCCTTCCATGAACTTCCCTTCAGCCACTTATCTTACTATTCAAGCCTGTACGATTTATGTTTTTACACCCATACACACTGAGAGCCAGTGTGGTATAATCGTTACTGTGTTGGTCTGGGACTGGAGGGATCCAGGTTCTAGTCCCCACTCAGCCATAAAGCTCATTGGGTGATTTTAAGCAGAGAGTTAGCATCATACTAACTCTCGCCTAACCTACCTCAAAGGGTTGTTGTGAGGATAAATTATGTACACTGCCTTTGGCTCCTTGAAGAAAAGCCAGGATTTAAATGTAACAAATAAATAAATATTCTTTGCAGTTATGTTATCTTCAGGCCTGTTAACTCTATTAACTTGGTTTTCCTCCCAGTCCATGTGCACATATACATCCCATATATCCTCAGTACATTTCCTGCATCTGGTGTGATAAGTTCTTGCCTACAAAAGCTCACAAGTATCTAGGGTGCCACAGGATATCCACCTACATACCCACTTCCCATACAGCTGATCGCACGCTATAGCGCTAAAATGGCAGAGTGGGGATCAGTACTGGGGAAAAAAACATGAGGTATAACAGCACTGAGCACAATCCACTGACAAATCCTTCATTTGGGCTGTGTAGAACCTACTGGACCCTCATGATCTCCTGGGCTGCTCTTTGAGCTGGTAGAATCAGCATGAAATTTAGCACAGTTCTCTAAACCAGGTCAAAAGGATGACACCTAAAGGGACGCTGAAGGTGCTAAATCATGGTACCTGATGGTAGACCTGGTGTTAAAGGTAGGCATGACTGGGTGCCTGTCGAGGGCCCACACCCCAGCAGGGCTCCCCTAACAAGACTTGCAACCTGCTTGTTCACCTGCCTATTGCTCTGACCCAGGCAATGGCGGTGGTAAGAAGGAGAATCCGGAGATACCACTGGCTGCTTGCTCACTGGCTCTCTGCCTGTCAAGCAGGCAAGCGGTAGCAAAGAAGAGAAAGAAGAGAAGCAATAGCAGCTGGTGACAAGGGTGGCGAGAAGGCAGGCTCACTCAGGGAGAGGGTCCGTTGAGCGTGTCTTGTCCAAAGGCCCTCAGAAACCTGGAGCAGGCACTCCCCAACAGCACAAACACTTTCTGACAGCATCATACATTTTCATTTATTTTTATTTATAGTGTTAAGTCATAGATGGAGGTTCTGTGCCTTTGACAGCAGCATGGACAATTCCATCACCGCCTTCACCATACTGCACCATACTGTATTTTGGCCCATCACACAGCTGTTTAAGGCAGAGCTACGGCACAAACACACATGCACACGCACACACACAAGAGAGTCTTGTGGCATGTTAAAGATTGCCAGATTTATTAGGGCTGCACCATTTACTTCATAAATCGGTTAGATGTGTTGATTTTAAACCTTTGAGGATGCAATCCTATCCATGATTAGGCAGAAAAAAGGCCTGCATGCCCCAGCCAGCCATGTTATAGGCCTTTTTTCTGTCTAAACATGCATAGGATGGTGCCTTTAATCAACTAAAAAGGTGTCCTCAATTAATCAGGCAGCAGATTTTTAAAAGACATTTTTTTTAAAAAAAGTCCTTATAAGAACTGCAGATGGCAAGCACATCTCACACAGGAGCCCTCTTATCATGGAGCAATGCCCCTAAAACAGGGGTAGAAAACTACACCTCCTATAACCGTTGGCCATTGGCCATGCTGGCTGGGCTGATGAGTTCTAGTCCAAAATGTCTGGAGGGCAACAGGTGGCCTTACCCTGCTACACACGTCTACTAGAACCAAACCCCTCTGAGGTTAATGGGGCTTCCTCCCAGATAAATAGGAAGAGGATTGCAATCTGTCTTGAGGATTGCCACAGGGCTCTTGCCTCCCTGCACGTTTGCTACCCATCTGGACGTTGCCCATTAAAAGGCAGGCGACCACCGAAACAGAAACCGAGCGGACAGGGCATAGCACTGCAGCCTAACGCTTAATAAGGGCGTAAATCCCACTGAACCCCAGAGGGGCCTATTTCTGAGTAGGGGCGCAGTCCTATGCATGCTTACACAGGACAAAAGTCCTACAACTGCCAGCATTCCCCAGCCAGCTAGCTGGGGAATGCTGGGAATTGTAGGGCTTTTTAAAAACGGGCATAGGGCCGCGCCTTGAACGTGCCTACGATTGCGCTGCGAGCTGACACAGGCTCCTGGCAAAGGATACCGATAGAAGCACGACAGCGGAGCAACTGCCTTTCGTGATAAGGCAAATATAAAGCCCCATCCCTGGCAAGCGCTGTCTTCGTCTTCGTTTTCAGCTGAAGCCAGGCAATGGGGGGCGGAGGCGCCACGCTCCCCCACTGTGAGTGGCAGAGACCTCCCTGCGCCCTGCTTCTTTCCATTCCGGCGGAGGGCACAGCTTTCTTCCCTGCCGCCTGGCCAGCTTACCCTGCGAGAGCGCGTCGCGCACGACCGAGCCACCGGGCGCCTTCTCCCGTGCTCCGCTCCGCTCCGCTCCCCAGCCCTGCCACTCACCTGGCCCGAGCCGTGAGGCGACTGAAGAGCCCCCGCTCGAGGCGCCGTTCGGAGCGCACGCGTCCCACTCGCTTTGGGGAGCTTTCCTGTGCGTCACAGAACGGAGCGTGGCGGCGGCGGCGTCCGGAGAAAGGTAGTCGAGGCGAGAGAACAAGAGGGGAGTTCCTTCTCGGCCTCTGCCGGGGGCGGCGTGTCCTGTAGCGTCAGCTTTTGGAGGCGGCTGCACGCTCAGCGCCTCTCCGCGGGTCTTCATCAGTACTCAGTCCTGCGCTTGTGTAGGCAGACAAAAGTCCTACTTTTTCCTCGCAGTCCTCGCAGAAGGCGAGGATGGCTCATTGCCGGAGCCATCCTGAATGCCAAAAGGATGGCCTATAAAATTAATCGAGGCCTACAGCTATTTACAAAAACAGTGACCTTTCCAAAAGTTTAGACATGCTCTGTCTGGTGCTGCTAGATTTGACCTTGCGTGCATGACCTGCAGGGTTTCTAGGCAAGATTGTTCAGTGCCGCAGCCGTTTTGCCTGCCTCTGCTTAGCCTTCCTCGGGCATCTTAAAGTGACCACCTCCATGGTTACCAGCTATCACAGAAGTCTACAATGCCTGCCCTAACGAAGGTAAAGGTGTCCCCAGCCAGTCGTGTCCGACTCTAGGGTGCGGTGCTCATCCCCGTTTCTAAGCCGAAGAGCCAGCGCTGCCTGAAGACGCTTCCGTGGCCATGTGGCTGGCATGACTGAACACCGAGGTGCACGGAACGCTGTTACCTTTCCCGCCGAGGCGGCACCTATTTATCTACTTGCAATTTCTTGCTTTCGAACTGCTAGGTTGGCAGTTTGCCCTAACGAAGAGCAGCCTGCTAATACCACCCTATCCTAACCCTCCCCAGTCAACAGATCTGGGGATTAGGGTTGCTCTCTTAGGGCACAGTCTTATGCATGATTAGGCAGAAAAAAGCCCTACAACTCCCAGCATTCCCCAGCCAGCTTGCTAGGGAAGGCTGGGAGTTATAGGACTTTTTTCTGACTAAACATGCATAGGACTGTGCCCTCAGTCTCATAGACACTATCAGGCCTGGCACTAGGATAAATAGCATCCTGGACTAGGAGTCCCTTTGGTGCCCCCCCTCCGGTCATTTTTGCAAGGCCACCCAGAGGACTTATGGGCCCTGTTGCAAGTGTGATGCCCATTAAGAACGGCATTGCTCAGACCCTTGATCTTTCAACCACTGTACTACAGTTTGCACAAGCCAGTGTGGCAGTGCACTGTGCAACACAGCAGAACTATCGCAGGTTTTACTTACAATTTTTTTTTGTTTTTTAGCAGTTCCAATCTTTGGGTAAGCAGTCTTTATTTTAGGATATCAATTATTTTTTATCTTAAAAAAAGTATAAATAAAAAAGGTATCCAGCTGACCTCCTACATCTTGTGGCTTTATTTCATTATTTATACAGTGCTTATAGTGTTTGAAGTGCTAAGTACTCAGTAATGTTGCCTCTAAGTAAAGCTGTGTTCCACTGATTTTTACCTACAAATGACATCAAAGTGGAAGCTGAAAAAGAAACATGCTTTAAAGCTGGTTGAAGGAAGATCATTTTTGAAGTTAGTACCCAAACAACCTGTAGAACCTTGAAAGAAAGGTTGCAGACACCTGCTCTTTGCAACCTTTGCTCACTGCAGACAATACATTAAAAAAAAACACAGCGACTGAGCTCAGCTTGGTGCCCCCTCCAGCTTGGTGCCCCCCTCAGCTTGGTGCTGCAGGCGACCACCCAGCTCAGCCACCCATAAGGCCAGCCCTGGCCGCTATGCCACATCAGCTCTGGCCAGAGATGATCTAGACAAAACTTTTCCACATCACAAAGTCATAGAAGCACAAGGAGCAGATCAGACAACTGCAAATAACTTTCTTCCAAAGACACACCCACAATACGTACATTATGGTGGACATGTGAACTGAATACTCATATGCAAAAGTATGCAGCCAAGGAGCATGGGCTGAAGAGAAATGTGTGTCAAGTTAACAGTGAAGTGATGCTATCTAATCAGCATCCAAACACACAATTTTTGATATGCATCTTTGCAAATTCCCAGAGCTTAGTCATGGCACCTTAAAAACTAAGATATATATTGTGGCATAAGCTTTCGTGGGCTATAGCCTGGTTCATGAGATGCATGGTATTATTGAGAGTATCAGGTTTATATACAGTACATGTGCTGGTAGTGGTGAAGAACTATAAGTGTGGTACCACAAGATTCTTAAGGTACAATCCTATGCATGTTTACACAGAAAAAAGTCCTAAACTCCTAGCGTGCCCCAGCTAGCATGGGAATGCTGGGAGCTGTAGGACTTTTTTCTGTCTAAACATGCATGGGATTGCGCTCTTAGCTTTGTAAATAAGTCCACAAAGGTTACCAGTCAACAGAAATTGTTTGCTAGCTTGCCTGCCCACATATACCTACATTAATCATTTGTGGAACGTCAACAGCCTGAGAAAAGGGAGTGGGGGTGAGAGAACCAACTTCCTTTCAGTTTACAAAATCTTTTCTGCTCAGTTGCTTGAAAGCAATTCTTAGTAATGCTGCCAAAGCCTGCTTTGGATCTTAATAGTAAAAGTCATGGTAGTGAAGTATGCTAGTGTGGGTAGAGCTAGTGGGGGAGGAGGAGGAGGGGAGAATTGCGTTTTGCCAGTAATACCAAATAAAATTTTGAATTCTGGGCTTCCTGTAAGGAGGACTTTCATCTAAAAAATCTTTTATCAAAATCTGTATATATGTTTAGCCTTGAGAAGAGAAGAGAAGAGAAGAGAAGAGAAGACTTAAGGGAGATAGGATAGTGCTCTTCAAGTACTTGAGAGGTTGTCTCAGAGAAGAAGGCCAGCATCTCTTCTTGATCATCCCAGAGTGAAAGACACGGAATAATGAGCTCAAGTTACAGGAAGCCAGATTCCAGCTGAACGTCAGGAAAACTTCCTAACTGTTAGAGCAATAAGACAATGGAACCAATTACCTAGGGAGGTGGTGGGCTCTCCCACACTGGAGGCATTCAAGATGAGGCTGGACAGCCACCTGTCAGGGATGCTCTGACTTGGATTCCTGCATTGAGCAGGGGGTTGGACTCGATGGCCTTGTACACCCTTTCCAACCCTACTATTCTATGATTCTATGATCATCTCTACTTCATATCATTATTTCTATTTGTTTCCCAATCTCTCTCTCCCCCCCCCCACACACACCCATCCTTTCCCAAGAAATGTGTCTTTTCCTCCATTTCCCAGTCTTTCCTCTATCATGCCTTTTCTCTCACCATGCTTTCAACTAATATTGCTATGCTATGTTTTGGGGTTGTTGTTGTTTTTGGCTGCATTATTTGGAAAACAATATATTGTCATGAGTGAGTTAACATAATGGTGGAGAAATAATTTAAAGTTGTTTATTTTATTTTAAAGTTACTAAAGTATAGTAGATTACAATACAGATTCATGAAAGAAAGAAAAATACATATACACAAATGGAAGACAACTCCTATGAGGAAAGGTTGAAGGAAGTGGGTATGTTTAGCTTGGAGAAGAGAAGACCAAGAAGTGCCAGAATGGCATTGTTCAAATACCTGAAGGGCTATCACATGGAAGAGGGCAAAGATGGGTTATTTGTTTGTTTTGCTGCCTCAGAGGGCAGGACTAGATCTACCAGGCTTGTACTACTGGAGGGCTGATATCAGCTGAACGTTAGGAGAAATGTTAGGAGAGAACTCTCAGAACCGCTGTCTATTCTCTTTGAGAAATCATGGAGGACCGGGGAAGTGCCAGATGACTGGAGGAGGGCTAACGTTGTCCCTATCTTCAAAAAGGGTAAAAAGGAGGAACCTGGGAACTACAGACCAGTCAGTCTGACATCAATCCCTGGGAAAATTCTGGAGCAGATCATAAAGCAATCCATCTGGAAGCACCTTGACAACAATGCCGTGATTACTCGAAGCCAACATGGATTTGTCAAAAACAAGTCCTGCCAGACAAATCTGATCTCATTTTTTGATCAAGTCACCTCCCTTGTAGACCGTGGGAATGCTGTAGACATCATATACCTCGACTTCAGCAAAGCTTTCGACAAAGTGCCCCATGATATCCTGATGAGCAAACTAGCTCAAAGTGGGCTAGATGAAACAAATATCATGTGGATCCACAGTTGGCTACAGAATCGGACTCAAAGAGTGCTTATCAACCAGCTTCTCAAGCTGGGGAGAGGTAACGAGTGGGGTACCGCAGGGCTCAGTCCTGGGCCCAGTGCTCTTCAACATTTTTATTAATGACTTGGAGGAGGAGGTGCAGGGAATGCTGATCAAATTTGCAGATGACACAAAATTGGGAGGGATAGCTAATACTTTGGAAGACAGAAACAAAATTCAAAGTGATCTGGATAGACTGGAGTGCTGGGCAGAAAACAACAGAATGGCATTTAATAGGGACAAATGCCAAGTTCTGCACCTAGGAAAAAGAAACCAAATGCACAGTTACAAGATGGGGGATACGTGGCTCAACCACACTACGAGCGAGAAGGATCTTGGAATTGTCGTCGATCACAAGCTGAATATGAGCCAACAATGTGATGTGGCTGCAAAAAAGGCAAATGCTATTTTGGGCTGCATTCATAGAAGCATCGCTTCCAAATCCCGGGAAGTACTAGTTCCCCTCTACTCAGCACTGGTTAGGCCTCATCTGGAGTACTGTGTCCAGTTCTGGGCACCACACTTTAAGAAGGATGCAGACAAGCTGGAGAGGGTTCAAAGGAGGGCAACGAAGATGATCAGGGGACTGGAAACAAAGCCCTATGAAGAGAGACTGAAAGAACTGGGCATGTTTAGCCTTGAGAAGAGAAGACTGAGGGGAGATATGATAGCACTCTTCAAGTACTTGAAAGGTTGTCACAGAGAAGAAGGCCAGGATCTCTTCTTGATCATCCCAGAGTGCAGGACACGGAATAATGGGCTCAAGTTACAGGAAGCCAGATTCCGGCTGAACATCAGGAAAAACTTCCTGAGTGTCAGAGCAATACGGCAATGGAACCAATTACCTGGGGAGGTGGTGGGCTCTCCCACACTGGAGGCCTTTAAGACGAGGCTGGACAGCCATTTGTCAGGGATGCTCTGACTTGGATTCCTGCATTGAGCAGGGGGTTGGACTCGATGGCCTTGTAGGCCCCTTCCAACCCTACTATTCTATGATTCTATGTCTTGATGATAAGGGCAGTTTAAAAATGAGCATTTCTACATGCGGCTTTTATTGCATGCTCATGATTGGCCACTCATGGAAGTTTGTGGGTCCTTTACATATCATTGTCAACCTCCAGAGCATCTCCCGCACTTTTTGAGCTTAATGCCACTTTTTAAAAGATCAGAGATAAGATGAAATGAAATTAACCCAAAATATCAGCAGCCACTAGATGGCACTGTTTCATCCACACTATAAAGCATTGCCGAAAAGGGACATTTTCAGTTCCCAGCCACATGCTCACCGTCTAAAGAGCCCATCATAATCCTGCAAAGAAAAGGAAGCAAAAGCCGCGGTAAGGCTGCAGGATTTTTCTTTAATGTACAAATGCCCAATGGAACCAGTTACCCAGGGGGATGGTGGACTCATGGCTAGAGACAATGGTCTAGCTCTGGATTTTCTACATCGAGCAGGGGATGTTATTAGATGCCGTCCAACTCCCCTCCAGCTCTATGATTCTATAATATAAGTGTGATATAGCTATCAATATACAATACCAAATAAAACACAAAATAAATTCCTTTGCCACATAAGAAATAAAGGTCCATTATAACAATTATAGCAATTGCTCCTTAATATATTCCTCAATCAACCACTCCTCTTATATGCCTAAAAACTCAGTCCAGCTACTGACACTTGTCTGGTTATTCTTATACAAAATCATATTTAATTTCATTTATGACATGTATTCACATATTTATTTTATTTATTTACATTTATTTATTACATGTTTGTTGTTGTTGTTTATTCGGTTAGTCACTTCCGACTCTTCGTGACTTCATGGACCAGCCCACGCCAGAGCTTCCTGTCGGCCGTTGCCACCCCCAGCTCCCCCAAGGTCGAGCCCATCACCTCCAGAATATCATCCATCCATCTTGCCCTTGGTCGGCCCCTCTTCCTTTTGCCTTCCACTTTCCCTAGCATCAGCATCTTCTCCAGGGTATCCTGTCTTCTCATGATGTGGCCAAAGTACTTCAGTTTTGCCTTCAATATCCTTCCCTCAAGTGAGCAGTCTGGCTTTATTTCCTGGAGTATGGACTGGTTTGATCTTCTTGCAGTCCAAGGCACTCTTAGAATTTTCCTCCAGCACCACAGTTCAAAAGCATCTATCCTCCTTCGCTCAGCCTTCCTTATGGTCCAGCTCTCGCATCCATAGGTTACTACGGGGAATACCATTGCTTTAACTATGTGGACCTTTGTTGCCAGTGTGATGTCTCTGCTCTTCACTATTTTATGAAGATTTGTCATTGCTGTCCTCCGAAGAAGTAAACGTCTTCTGATTTCCTGGCTGCAGTCAGCATCTGCAGTAATCTTTGCGCCTAGAAAGAGAGTGTGTCACTGCCTCCACGTTTTCTCCCTCTATTTGCCAGTTATCAATCAAGCTGGTTGCCATAATCTTGGGTTTTTTGAGGTTTAACTGCAACCCAGCTTTTGCACTTTCTTCTTTCACCTTCGTCATGAGCTTCCTCAGCTCCTCCTCGCTTTCAGCCATCAAAGTGGTATCATCTGCATATCGGAGATTGTTAATGTTTCTTCCAGTGATTTTAACTCCAGCCTTGGCTTCATCAAGCCCAGCACGTCTCATGATGTGTTCTGCATACAGGTTGAATAGGTAGGGTGAGAGTATACAACCCTGCCGTACTCCTTTCCCAATCTTAAACCAGTCTGTGGTTCCGTGGTCTGTTCTTACCGTTGCTACTTGGTCGTTATACAGATTCCTCAGGAGGCAGACAAGATGACTTGGTATCCCCATACCACCAAGAACTTGCTACAATTTGTTATGATCTACACAGTCAAAGGCTTTAGAATAGTCAATAAAAGAGAAATAGATGTTTTTCTGAAACTCCCTGGCTTTCTCCATTATCCAGCGGATATTGGCAATTTGGTCTCTAGTTCCTCTGCCTTTTCGAAACCCAGCTTGTACATCTGGCAATTCTTGTTCCATGAATTGCTGGAGTCTACCTTGCAAGATCTTGAGCATTACCTTATGTGAAATAAGTGCCACTGTTCGATAGTTTGAACATTCTTTGGTGCTTCCCTTTTTTGGTATGGGGATATAAGTTGATTTTTTCCAATCTGTTGGCTGTTCTTGCATTTTCCAAATTTGCTGGCATATGGCATGCATCACCTTGACAACATCATCTTGCAAGATTTTAAACAGTTCAGCTGGGATACCGTCATCTCCTGCTGGCTTGTTATTAGCAATGCTTCTTAAGGCCCATTCAACCTCACTCTTCAGGATGTCTGGCTCTAGCTCACTGACCACACCATCAAATCTATCCCCGATATTATTATCCTTCCTATACAGATCTTCCATATATTCTTGCCACCTTTTCTTGATCTCTTCTGCTTCTGTTAGGTCCTTGCCATCTTTGTTTTTGATCATACCCATTTTTGCCTGGAATTTACCTCCGATGTTTCTAATTTTCTGGAAGAGGTCTCTTGTCCTTCCTATTCTATTACCCTCTTCCGCTTCCACACATTGCTTGTTTAAAAATAATTCCTTATCTCTTCTGGCTAACCTCTGGAATTTTGCATTTAATTGGGCATATCTCCCCCGATCACTGTTGCCTTTTGCTTTCCTTCTTTCTTGGGCTGCTTCCAGTGTCTCAGCAGACAGCCATCTTGCCTTCTTGGTTTTCTTTTTCTTTGGGATGTTTTTTGTTGCCACCTCCTGAACAATGTTGCGAACTTCTGTCCATAGTTCTTCCGGGACCCTATCTACTAAATCTAGTCCCTTAAATCTATTCTTCACCTCCACTGCATATTCATGAAGAATCTTAGTGAGCTCATATCTAACTGATCTGTGGGTCTTCCCTATTCTCTTTAGTCTGATTCTCAATTGTGCAATAAGAAGTTCGTGATCTGAACTACAATCAGCTCCAGGTCTTGTTTTTACCAACTGCATAGATGTCTGCCAGCTTTGGCTACAAAGGATGTAGTCCATCTGATTTCGGTGTCGACCGTCTGGTGAAGTCCATGTATAAAGTCGTCTCTTAGGTTGTTGGAAGAGAGTGTTTGTTATGCACAGTGAGTTGTCTTGGCAAAATTCTATCAACCTATGTCCTGCTTCATTTTGTTCTCCCAGACCATGCTTGCATGTAATTCCAGGTGTCGTTTGACTACCCACCTTAGCATTCTAGTCTCCTGTAATGAAAATAACATCTTTTTTTGGCGTACTATCCACTAGGTGCTGCAGATCCTCATAGAATTGATCTACTTCTGCTTCTTCAGCATCTGTGGTTGGGGCATATATTTGGATCACTGTGATGTTAAATGGCTTACCCTGAACTCGAATTGAGATCATTCTGTCGTTTTTTGGATTATATCCAAGCACTGCTTTAGCCACTTTATTATTAATTATGACGGCTACTCCATTTCTTCTGTGGTCCTCTTGTCCACAGTAGTAGATCTGGTGGTCATTTGATGTGAAGTGGCCCATTCCAGTCCATTTCAGTTCACTGACACCCAAAATGTCTATATTTAATCTTGACATCTCCCCAATAACCACATCCAATTTGCCCTGGCTCATAGATCGTACATTCCAGGTTCCTATGGTGTGTTGATCTTTAGAACATCGGATTCGTCGTTCACCACCAGCACCATCGGCTGCTAGCCGTCCTTTTGACTTTGAGCTAGCTGCGTCATCACATTTGGGGCTAGTTGAACTTATCCTCTGTTCCTCCCCAGTAGCATTTTGACCATCTTCCGACCTGGGAGTCCCATCTTCCGATGGTATACCGACATATCTCTGGTTGCACTGATCCATTTAGTTTTCATGGCAAGAATACTGGGGTGGGTTGCCATTTCCTTCCCCAGGGATCGTATTTAGTCTGACCTCTCTGCCATGACCTTCCTGTCTTGGGTGTCCCTTCACAGTTTAGCTCATGACGTCATTGAGGTGCTCAAGCTCCAGCACCACGACAAGGTAACATGTACATGTACATTTATTTACATACATTTGTTACATTTATTTATTTACATTTATTACATTTATTTACATTTATTTATTACATTTAGGGTGCAATCCTATTGGGATAGGCGGCCGCCACTGAACTCAGAGACGACTGCCTATCCAATGCAGGGCAGGAGCAGTGCGGAGGGGATTGTCCCCTCCACGCTTCCATTGCCCTGCATTCGTGGCTGCTAGACAGTCGATTTTGGCTGTCTAGCCGCGGGAAGGCGGATGGGGGGGCAGACACTGGATGATGCATAGGAAGCATCACAGTGGCACTTCCGCACTCCCTGCCATGGTACGCCCCCAGGAACACCCTGTTTTCGCCGCTCCATGCCCCTCTTCCAAGCATGGAGCACGGGGCCATTCCATGCTGCCTACAAGTCAGTGCAGAAGGGGGTGGAGGTTGGTTCTCAGAGAACCAACCTCAGAGTGTGGGCTTTGAGGTCGGTTCCCGGGAACTGACCTATCCTATGGCCATCTAGCTGCTGACTAGTGGCCATAGGATTGTGCCCTTATTTGATTTATTACATTAATTGATTTACATTTATTTACATATTTATTTACATTTATTTATTACATTTATTTATTTACACTGATGTATTACATTGATTTATTTGCATTTATTTACATATTTATGTTATTTATTTACATTTATTACATGTACATGTACATTTATTTTTTATAGTTACATTAATTTATTACATTTATTAGATTTATTACATTGATTTAGGAAGCAATCCTATGGCTGCTAGTCAGCAGCTAGATGGCCATAGGATATCTGCTTTCTGGGATCCGACCTTGGAGCCCGCGCTCTGAGGTCGGTTCCTGGAGAACCAACCTTCCCCCACTTCCACACTGCCTTGCAGGCAGCGTGGAAAAGCCCCGTGCTCCGCACTCACAAGAGGAGAGCAGAGTGGCCAAAACGGGGCGTTCCAGGGGGCATTCTAGGACGGAGAGGGCAGAAATGCAAGCACGACACATCCTATGTGTTGCCTGGCAGCCTCCTCCCCCGCTCCACCCTCCCACAGCTAGACAGCCAAAATTGGCTGTCTAGCCACAAATGCAGAGCAGCTGAAGCGCAGAGGGGACAATCCCCTCCGCACTGCTCCTACCCTGCATTGGATTGGCAGTTGCCTCTGAGTTCGGAGCCGGCCGCCTATCTGCATAGGATTGCACCCTTATTTACATTTATTTACATATTCATTTTATTTATTTACATTTATTTAATTTATTACATTGATTTATTTACATTTATTTACATATTTATTTATTTTATTTATTTACATTTATTTATTAGATTTATTACATTGATTTATTTAAATTTATTTACATATTTATTTTATTTATTTATATTTATTGCATTGATTTATTATTCTGTACAGCCCAATAGCCTAATGCTCTCTGGGTGGTTTACAAAGATTAAAAATCTTAAGTATACATTATTGTACATAATATAAAAACCATTTGCATACAAACATACAAACTGACAAGACACGAACACACTCGCGTGCGCATGCACATGTGTGTGTATACATACATAATCTTAACCATCAACAATAAGAAATCCCAGGACCAGATTAAAATCTTTATTATATGCTGCCAAACTGGGTGGTGGTGGTGGGGGAGTTAATTCATGGCACCATCAACACATATTTTCTACTTTCTCGGTAATTTTCAGCCATGTTGCTTCAGAAGCAAACAGTAAATCTGAAATGGTTCCTAGTCACATGGTGGGAGATGAAGCCCCCTGGTACGAAGCCAAGGTAGCCAGGGTCAGTACAGAAGCACGTGATGGGAAGCTGGTTACTACAGGAAGCTGCTGGGCACAAAAGCAGCCCCGTGAGCACCGACCTTAGGAAGTGAGAATTGCAGGGGCCCTCTTGCGGCAGCAGCTTTCTTGATGGGCCCCCGCCAAAACTAAACTTGAATTGTACACAGAAGAACACAAATGGCGTGATATTATTAACCGCGGTGTGGTGGAGCCAGGGTTCGCAGGGAAGCAGTGGTGGCACTTTTTGATGAGCAGGGACACTGAATCTTCTGCCACCCCCCCCCCTTCAGAATTCCCTGCCCCCTCTGAGTGTAGCTGCAATCATCACAGTAGCTGGGGAGAAATGGTTTCTTGTTGTAATTGTTCCTTGTTGTAATGCAAAGTATTTGGGGGTGGCTTGGTTTTGAATGGGCAATGAAGACCCAGTAGCTTTACAAAAGATCTGCTCCTAAAATGAAAATTGGCAGAACTGTGGTTTGTTTTTGTTTTTTAATATGGCTCATAGCTGCCTGCATTTTGGGACTCTCCTTGGGGGCAGGGCTATGGGGATATCATGATGAGTGCCTGCACTTCAAAATGTACCACTACACCACTGGTTATTAATGCTCCATAGGCTGTGGCAGCAGTGATTCTGTTGTCCTCTATGATGGTTGCCCTCACCCAATATAATCCTTGTTTAGGCATTCAAGTCTATGAGTGCTGCCCTCTGCTGGCTATCTAGTATCTAGTACCTGACCGGTCCCATATATAACTACTGTCTCTGTCCAGGTCATGTATCTGATGGAATAAGCTTTTGTTTACAAAGCTCATGATATCATAAATTATTTATTCTTGAAGGCACCATGGATCTCTTTGCCGTTTGTTGTTATTGTCATTGTTACTGAGAAGCTCAGCCATGATGGCTTTTACGTGTGTATTTTGATGGCATGACTTTTCCCCTCTCTGGGGTCAAACTTACGTTGCCAGTCCCAGAGCTCTCCGCTTTTGCTTGTGCTTCCTTGTACAGATCTGTTGCCTTGTCTGTTCAGATAGAGCTTCATGCCATTGCTGACTTCAGCCTGCCCTCATTTCAACAGCGTGGCCCACTTCCACCGGGAGCTGCATTTGGAGGACTGTGTCCAGTTCTGAGTGCCACATTTTATGAAGGAAATTGACAAACTGGAGTGTGTTCAGGGTAAGCAGGATGGTGTGGGGTCTGGAAAGCAAGCACGATGAGGAACGGTTGAAGAGCTGGGTAGGTTTAATCTGGAGAAGAGAAGATGAAGGGGAGATATGACAGCAGTCTTCAAAATATCTAGAAGGCTATCAGGTGGAAAATGGAATAAAGTTATTATCTGTTGCTTCAGAGGACAGGACTAGAAACAATTGGTGGAAATGATAAAGAAGCAGATTTGGACAAACATTAGAAGGCAGTTCCTAACAGTAAGAGCTGTTTGACAGTGGAAGAGGCTACCTCAAATGATGGTGGGTTCTTCTTCTTTGGAGATTTTTAAGGTAGAGGCAGGACCGCCATCTGCCAGGGATGCTGTAACTATATCTTGCATGGCAGATCCTGCAGGGGATTTCACTAGATGACTTCCAAGGTCCCTTCCAACTCTGTGATTCTGTGCACTTGGTCCACTATCTAGGACCACCGCTGAGAGACTTCACACTGACCACAATGTTGGGGTCACTGACTTTGATGGGTCACTTGGGACCCAGGGAGACCATCTGCCTCCTGGTGGGAGGAAGCAGTGTCACTGTTAAGGACTGTTGGCTTTAAACTCAGTGGTTTACCCTCCTTGGGGCCAAGCTAAGTGCATAGGGCATTGCGCGGAGGTTTTGCGAGACCTTGAGCTTCCAACACTTAGCTAGCTTCCCCTCCTTGCCTTCAGTTCCCAGTTCCCTTGCCTCTACCTGTGTTTGTTATTGTCTTTGGGTTAAACAGGGACCCAGGAAAGATGGATTCCCAGTACCCCATTCCAAATTCTATTGGTTGACCTGCATTCCAACCCATATAGGGCTCAGGGGTTCCTAATAACAGCTCAGCCTGCACTTGGTTCTCCATCCTTGCCTATATCAGCCATGGAACAGAAGACTGCTATGCACACAGTAGCCTTTGTTCCCCCTGCAGGCAGGAACCTCAGTTGGGCTTTAATAATTGTAACCAGAAGACCTGAGAATCTAGGGTCACCTGTGTCCTCCATGAAATTCAAATTAATTGTGGAACACCAGGAAATGAAGCCCTTTGTGTTTCCCATCCTTTGAAACAGGTAAATATGCCAGCTTTGAGTTAGAACTCTGGTTTGTTGCGGGAAAGTCAAGCTAGAGTTCCCAGTTTGGACATCACACTGACCAAGGCAGGGGCGGAGAGTCCCTGGCTTGTTTAGCAGCTCCTGCTGGCAGGAGGAGCCAAGCGGGAGTGATCAAGCCACATGTACTAGCCTATTGGCTTGCTCTCGGTAACCCAGGGCAATCTCCAGTTGGACACAAGCACGTGTAAATTATGTTGCACGGAGAGACAAGAAGGCTTTCTTAAATGAACAATGCAAAGAAATCAAGGAAAACAACAGAATGGGAAAGACTAGAGATCTCTTCAAGAAAATCGGAGATCTCAAGGGAACGTTTTGTGCAAAGACGGGCATGATAAAGGACAAAGAAGGCAGGGACCTAACAGAAGCAGATGAGATTAAGAAGAGGTGGAAAGAATACACAGAAGAACTCTACAAGAAAGATCTGAATGTCCCTGATAGCCATGATAGTGCGGTCACTGAACTTGAGCTGGACATCCTAGAGAGTGAAGTCAAGTGGGCCTTAGGAAGCATTAGTAACAACAAAGCTAGCAGAGATGACAGTATTCCAGCTGAGCTATTTCAAATCCTAAAAGATGATGCTGTTAGTGCTGCATTCAATATGCCAACAAATTTGGAACACTCAACGATGGCCGCAAGACTGGAAAAGGTCAGTTTACATTCCAATTCCAAAGAAGGGCAACGCCAAAGAGTGTTCAAACTACCGCACAATTGCGCTTATTTCACATGCCAGCAAGGTGATGCTCAAAATCCTACAAGCTAGGCTTCAGCAGTATGCGAACCGAGAACTACCAGAAGTACAAGCTGGGCTTCGAAGAGGCAGAGGAACTAGAGATCAAATCGCCAACATTTGCTGGATCATGGAGAAAGCAAGAGAATTCCAGAAAAACATCTATTTCTGCTTCATTGACTATGCTAAAGCCTTTGATTGTGTGGATCACAACAAACTCTGGCAAATTCTTAAAGTGATGGGAGTACCAGACCACCTTACCTGTCTCATGAGAAACCTGTATGAGTGTCAAGAAGCAACAGTAAGAACCAGACATGGAACAACCGAGTGGTTCAAAACTGGGAAAGGAGTACGACAAGGCTGCATATTGTCACCCTGCTTATTTAACTTATATGCAGAGTACATCATGAGAAACGCCGGGTTGGATGAATCACAGGTCGGAATTAAGACTGCTGGGAGAATTATCAACAACCTCCGATATGCAGACGATACCACCCTAATGGCAGAAAGCGAAGAGGATCTCAAGAGCCTCTTGTTGAGGGTGAAAGAGGAGAGTGCAAAAGCTGGTTTGAAACTCAACATTAAAAAAACTAAGATCATGGCATCTGGCCCCATCACTTCCTGGCATATAGAAGGGGAAGAAATGGAAGCAGTGACAGATTTTACGTTCTTGGGCTCCAAGATCACCGCAGATGGTGACTGTAGCCATGAAATTAAAAGACGCTTGCTCCTTGGGAGGAAAGCTATGGCAAACCTAGACAGCATAGTAAGAAGCAGAGACATCACCTTGCTGACAAAGGTCCGTCTAATCAAAGCTATGGTTTTCCCAGTAGTAATGTATGGCTGTGAGAGCTGGACTATAAGGAAGGCTGAGCGCCGAAGAATTGATGCTTTCGAACTGTGGTGCTGGAGAAGACTCTTACGAGTCCCCTGGACTGCAAGGAGGTCAAATCAGTCCATCCTAAAGGAAATCAACCCTGAGTGCTCATTGGAAGGACAGATAGTGAAGCTGAAGCTGAAATATTTTGGCCACCTAATGTGAAGAGAAAACTCTCTGGAAAAGACCCTGATGCTGGGAAAGACTGAAGGCAAATGTAGAAGGGGACGGCAGAGGATGAGATGGCTAGATAGCATCACCGATGCAATGAATATGAACTTGAGCACACTCCGGGAGAGAGTGGAGGACAGGAAGGCCTGGCGTGCTATGGTCCATGGGGTCACGAAGAGTCGGACACGACTGAACGACTGAACAACAACAAAAGCATAAAAGAACTCTAGCACAATGGCAATAGTGTTAGCTGGCATGACAGGTTTGCCCGGAAAACCCATAGTGTCGACTAACACTATTGCTGTTGTGCTAGAGGTCCCTTTTGCTATTGCAATGTCATAAATGTTAGCATTAGTCCCCAATTGAATACTGCCCCCAGAGTTTAAAAAAAACACCTCTGGATTGCCGTTACATGTGAATCTTCCCTCCCTCCCTTCCTTTCTTTGTCCCTCATCTGATATTGCTCAAAATGTGTCCATTCTGCGCTTCGCAAAGCCCACCCTTGCCACTGAAACGCAAGTTGTTCTCATTGTTTTTAGGCCATTTTTCTAGCGCTCCCCCTTTTTATTTGGCAAATCATAACTCCTGCCTCCTTTTCTCATTCAAATAGCCTGCCATTCCAGTGCTAGGGGTGGTATACTAATCCATTTATTCCATTCTGTAAATTTTGGTGGTAAAAATAAAACTTGTAAAATGGATCTGAATCTAAGCTCCTGAGCTTGTTTCACCCACTTTAATCTACTGTGTGTGCACCACACCTCCACAAAAGATCCAGTTAGGGCTCCTTCACACAGAGCTTTTATCCTGCTGTGGAGATAGCTTACTCACAGAAGTTTGCGGGTCCTGTAAATGATGCAGCCCTCCTCCCGGGAACCTCCGGCTCTTGGTGAGCGATATTGAGTTAGTTTCCATGATAACGAAAGTCCAGCATTTCCCTCCTCCCACCATGAACTTGGTATAAATGAGGGTATACTGTTTAAAGTCAATTTTATTGCAAATAAAACAACAGCACCATCTACTGGCTTTGTAATGAAACACATAGAAGTTTAGTGTTTTTTTTTAAGCCACATGGAAAAGACCCAGTCTACTCCCACAAAGTTTATGGAAGCAGAAGCCCCGGTAAATTGCAGGATTTTTAGCCTTGTGTGATGAAGCCCTTAGATTGGAATCATTCGTATATATGTGTATAGATGTGAGTTTGCATGCACTTGTGAACAAAGACACAAGGAGAAGACCCGGTAACAGTTTTTGTTGCAACAAACCACTGTGGTACTCTTCTGGCAGTGTTTATCCAGATTAAGGGTGGGCAACCCATGGGTTTGCATGCTGTCCCCGTTGCCCCCAGTGTGATTCCTGCTGCCCCCTACTCTGTCTTGCTTTTGTTAAAAAATGGTTTTTGCATGCAAAATGACATTCCATAGCAGCTATGGTGTGCGCAAATGGAGAAATTTAGCTTGTTTGCTGCTGCTGTTGTTGTTATTATATTTTCTTCCCAGTGCAGCCGTGGGGGAGGGGCCTTGGGGCCAAAAATGGCCCCTGGACCTTTAGCAGTTGCGCACCCTGATCTAGATAACAGATGTAGATATTTCAAAATATGAATTGTTATAGATGTTTAAGAAAACTGGGCAACAGTTCAAACTGGCTGAAGAAGAAATAAAGACAGAATAGAGAAAATGCTTCTCTTAATCATCTGATACCCAGAATCGCTCTGCTCACTAACTGTCATTTCAAAAATCAGAGGAGCCTCTGCTCCACAGCAGCAGGGGTTGGGGGTTCCAAGAGTCATTAGTATTGGTACGCCGCCCTGAGATCTTAACGTTATAGGATGGGATACAAATGTTTTGAATGAATTAGTAGTCCCCCTGCTGGATAGTGGGACTTGGCAAGTGCTCGGTGATATTGACCTTTGACATTGCTCCTGGCTACTTCAACCAGTTCTGTGTTTGGACCTGTTCTTTGCATCTAAATCATGTTGCACTCTGGAAGAAATGCAGAATACTTTCACCTTAGGCCAACTATTGTAATTAATCTGCTAATGCATCAGGGATTGTTTGGTCGATGGTCAGGGTAAGCCTGGGTCAGTTCTACTCAGTCTACAATGGCTTCAGTTAGGTCTGAACAGGAACGTTCCCTCTGAAGCTGGGGTGGGCAACTTGTGGCCATCCAGATTTTTTACCTACAACTCCTATCATCCCTAATCATGGCTATATGAGAGTTGTAGCCTAAAATATCTGGAGGGCCACAAGCTGCCCACTCCTGCTCTAAGGAGACTTAGTGAACAAAGACACTACTATTGAAACACACAGGGAGAGAGATTTACCATTTAGAATCTATGCCGATTGCAGCCCTAACCCAGGACAACAAATTTGCATCCATTCTGCATTCCTTCTGATAGCTAAAAATGTAGATGTAAAAATAAACATAGAGATAGAAGTAAAATGTAGGTATAAATTGTAAAAACATTGCAGAACGTGGCGCACTGCATTTGAGTACGGGATTACTTTTGGTTCTGCAAATATTTTACATGTTAATACATACAGTATGCATAGGTGTTACTAGCTAGGCAGGGAGCAAGATAGGTTTAAAAAATATGCTTGCAGATGAACTGGCTTTTTTTCATTTGTTCAAATTGATCTTACTATGAATACAAACTGCCAGCAGAGGGCACATAACACCATTATTCTAACAGGCCATTAAGGATGTATGAGAATGTCATTTCTGTCTGCAAATCATGCAAACGTGTCCTGTTCACAGTGTCAAACGTGAATGCAAGTGGGAGCACTTTTGGGGGAGAAATGTTCCCAAATTTGCAATTGCGTTTGGAAAATGTGTGTGTGTGTGTGTTTATATATATATATATATATATATATATATTAATGTGCACCTTGAAATGCACATTAAAAAATATTCATTTCCACACTTCAATCAATGGAGGAGGGGATTTAGCATTTTAAAAAATACATAGAAATGTGGATTCCCCGCCTCCTCTTTTGAAATGTGCACTTTTGCTGTTTGAACGAGCTGAAAATAGATCAAAAACGAAAAGTGGAGCAAGCTGAAACAAGCTTTGAATTGATTTTCAGAGAATGTAGGCAAGCTCGGAAACTGCTGGTTTTCCCACCCCTAGATGCCAGAGACATTCCTCCTATTAAAGCACACAATCTAGTGAGCTGTAGAGGTGTAAATAGTATTGTCTACTGTATATTATCACAAATGAGCCGAAGTCCAATTAAAAAAAGGGAAATCCGGAGCCAGGCTTTCCAAATAGGCTCATCGTATCCACCCTTTTCGTAGGCCTGACCACACAGTTGAGAGAGTTGGGGAAAATCTTGCGGTGGACTGCTGAACCACTTCAAGCCGCAAGCCAGAGATGCTGTTATTGACAGGGCCAGCTGTACCATTAGGCAGAGTGAGGTGACTGCTTCAGGCAGCAGATGCCGGGGGGCATACAGTGGTGGCAAGGTGTTGGAGCACAGAGCTATTTATGTCACCTGGCCTGGCCTGCACCCTCTAAGCTAGCTGGCTACCCTCAAGTCAGGCGGAGGACACTGTACACGGATTCTGAACATGGAATCAGGCATGCAGGGCCGGCCCAAGGATAAATAGCGCCCTGAGCAAGGAGTGCCTTTGGTGCCGCCCCCTTTGTCAGTTTTGCAAGGCCACTCAGAGGTCTTATGGGGCCTGGTGTAGGCGTGATGTCCATTGAGAACAACACTGCTCAAAACCTTGATCTCTCAGCCACTAAGCAATGTTCAGGTGGGAAAGATCCACATTCTTCCTCTTTTCCTTCCCCTTCCTCATGTGGTGCTGGGCTTTCACATGTTAGCATAGTGACATGGGATGAAGCTATGGAAAACTGGCTCACTTGTCACTGTAGTAACATTTGTAGAGGTCCATTAAAAGAACATAAGAATGCAAGAAGAGCCATGCTGGATCAGACCAAGGGTCCTCCTCATCCAGCATTCTGTTCACACAACGGCTAACCAGCTCCCTGTGGGAAACCCACAAGTAGGATATGAGTGCAATAGCACCATCCTGCTCATGCCCCCCAGCAACTGGTGTACATAGGCATACTGCCTGTGATACCAGAGGTAGCATATAGCCATCAGGACTAGTAGCCACTGATAACCGTACCCACCATGAATTTGTCCAGTTCCCTTTTAAAGCTATCCATATTGGTGGCCATCACTACATCTTGTGGGAGCAAATTCCATACTTTAACTATGCACTGTGGGAAGAAGTACTTCCTCTTAACTATCCTGAATCTCCCACCAATCAACTTTATGGGATGACATCTGGTTCTAGTATTATGAGAGAGGGAGAAAAATGTCCCCCTATTCACTTTCTCTATACCATGCATCATTTTGTACACCTCGATCATGTCTGCCCTTACTTGCCTTTTTTCTAAGCAAAACAGTCCCAGATGTTGTATGCTTTCCTCATAGGGGAGTTTCTTCAGCCCCTTGATTAACATTTTCTGCACTTTCTCTTTGATGCCAAATGCTTCATCTGCTGACTTCCTACTTGTCACATAGGCATTTAAGTGCAGGAATCCTGCAAGAAGAATGCTGACAACCCTTGACTGAAACTCTGATGTAAGCCCTACTGAAGCTGAAGAAGTCAATGGCAACACACATGCTTGAAATTAATTGCATACTTAATTCTTCACGATGTATTTCACAAGAATCTGAAAGAGGTTGAAGCAACAGTAGTGTTTGCTCTTGCTCTCATTACATCACGGCTTGCTGTTGTTGTTCAGTCGTTCAGTCGTGTCCGACTCTTCGTGACCCCATGGACCATAGCACGCCAGGCCTTCCTGTCCTGCGCTCTCTCCCGGAGTGTGCTCAAGTCCATATTCATTGCATCGGTGATGCTATCTAGCCATCTCTATCTAGCCATCTCATCACGGCTTACCTTTACTCATTCAAATAGCAATGACATAAGGTTTTTCACTGAGGGCAGCTATGGAACGGAATGATGTCACTTTTTCATTCATGACCTCTAAAATAACTTTGGTTCCAGGGAACTCTTCCAGGAGGTGGCATTCTACATGAAGAACACTACAACTGAGAAGCAGTGATGCAGCTAGGTAATTTTCGACCCTGGACTTAGTGATCATACTGGAGGCCCTTTTAGACAGCCATATATGAGTGTAGTGGTTAGAGCATTGGACTGGGGAGACCAGGGTTCAATTCCCCACTCAGCCAGAAGCTCACTGGATGACTTGGGCAAGTCACTTACTTTCAGCCTAACCTACATTATAGGATTGTGGTGAGCATAAAATGGAGGAGGAGGAGGAGGACCATGTAAGCTGCCTTGCGTTCCTTGGAGGAAAAGGGAGGATATAAATGTAACAAATAAAAATAATAAAAGGAGTCTTCAGTGTGGTGGCCCCCTTCCTGTGGAATTCCCTGCCTTTGGAGGTCAGGCAGGCACCAAAGTTGTGTTGCTTTTGGTGCCTCCTGAAAACATTGTTGTTTCAGGAAGCCTTCCTCAAGTGACCAGCTGCAGTTTATCAAACTTGATTTTATCAGATTTTGTCTCTTCTTTATCAATTTTAAATTATTTTAAGTTGGTGTTTTTATTCTTTATCCTGTCTGCTGTTCACCGTTCCTAGGTCTTTGGATGTGGAGCAGTATACAAAAACAGATGATAGATAGATAGATAGATAGATAGATAGATAGATAGATAGAATCTGTATTACACAACTAACATTTGTCTTCTCCCCCGATCCAAGCACCATTCCATGATTTACAACTGCTTCTACATTCCTCATATATTAGAACAACAACAAAATGGTCTTCCAGCCCTGATGTTTTTAAAATACTCTGTGCATGTGCAGCATTGCATTTTTAACTCACTTAAATCGTAGCCTCTGACCATTCAGTTTAGGCCAAACTATTGCTGTTATATTTTTATCCCACCTTTTAAACTCAAGAGTTTCCCAAGGTGGCCTATGAAAGTAATCATGAGCACATAAACACACAAACACACTAGAATACCAATTAAAATGTCCCTCCTCCCCCATGTTCATCCCATCCCCAAAGGTCACACTCTGTGTTTTCATACAGCAGATGTATGATAACACTGAGAGCATCTCTGCACCACCTTAAAATCCTGCATTTAAGATGGAGCTTTCTGCTTCCGTTTTAAATGCAAGATCATGACGGACTCCCTTTACACGCACTTCCTTTCCTCACTTTCCCCCCTCCTTTTCCCTCTTATCTGAGCCTTTGATATGTTTCATGATACAGCCACTAGATGGCACTGTGGTCTAGCTCCTCTTATTGTGGGTTTTCCTCTTTTCATGAAGGAACTTAGGTGGAATTCAAGCGCCGTAATTTGATAGCTCATTATCTCCAATCTTTTAACAAATGGAATAAAGGTCATTTAGTGCAGGAGATGCCTTGGAGGCTGACAATGTCATCTAAAGGGCCCATAAACTTCAGTGAGTAACCAATCTCAATAGCAGGATAAAAGCTCCATGTGAAGAAGCCCTGAGTGTGACCTTTAGGGTGTTATCATACATCTCCTGCTTGGAACTCTGAGAAGGCAAAGGAACAATAACGTTAGGATTAAGCACATAGTTGATGCTTATAGATTCCCTGCTTGTGCATACAGGCACCCCTGATAAACTTCTAAGCAGCTACCATGTGGCTTCCCATCATTTGAATCTTCCCTTCATTGTGATATGGTGGTTGTTATTAGGCATTTCTTTTGAAGAGGCGGTGCTGGTAAAGGCATCAGGATTTGTGTCATAATTTTTTAATGGATGACAGTAGGCAGCAGTCTTCAGATAGTATATTGGGATGATAGTTGGTGTCGCTTCTCTAATAGAATAGTGTGATACAAAAAGACAGTACTGTTTCATTGCCACATCACTTATACCAAAAATTGTATTATTGTATTCAGAAACACATGCCTCAGCCTGCTGATGTTCATTCAGTTGTGATTCATGTGAGATTCAGGAAAGAAAGAGGGGGGCGGGAATCAGACCCTGTTAGCAATCTGATGACATGTCTTTCCCAGGTTTGAATAACTGCTTGCTAATTTCCTCTCCTGTAACCTTGCAAAAGCCCTTTGAAACTGAAAGAACCATATTAAGGTTAATAGATCCCCCCCCGCCGCCCCAGAACCTCATCCCCGCACAGAGGAACGTTTAAAAGTTCAGTGGCTGAGGGATGCTCTTGCCTTCGAAAATGAGCTGAAACGTAATGCAAGACATTTGTTCACATCAGCAGGGCTCACTGTGGATTCATAGATGTTATAAAGGAGGGATCATAAAGGAACCTCAATATGATTTGCTGGGGAACAGAAGCAGGCGGGTGCTATTGCATTCATGTCCTGTTGTGAGCATCCCATAGACATCTGGTTGGCCAGTGCTGGAACAGAACGCTGGACCAGGGAGGCCTTTGGTCTGATCCAGCAGGGCTCTTTTACGTACTTATTGTAGTAGACCAGGGGTGGGCAACTTTGGGAGTTCCAGGGCCATTTCTTTCCACTGGACCCCCCTGTGGGGTACAGACCTTGGGGTGAAGTGTGTGTGTGTGTGTGTGTAAATAGCATTCATAGCTTCTCCAGAGCACCTAAAGGGTCAAATTTAGCTAAATTTTACCCTTTGCGTGCTTCTTAGCTGCTATGAATGCCACCCCACCCCCCAAAAACCAGCACCAGGTTTGAGGAGGCCGTAGGCAAGGGGACCTCTGTTCCCACCCAGCACCACTCTTGTGCCAACCCTCAAAGTAAGGCAGAAGGGTGGGCAGCAAGGACAAAGGGAGGCTGGTGGCAGTAGCCAGCAGCGAGGACAGACAATGGCTCTCAGCTCACCTCTGATACCAGGAAGCACTGGATGAAGCAGCTGCTGCAGCCACACCATTTAAATTCCTCTAGAATGCCCCTGGGCCCAAAGTCGTATATGGGGAGGGGGCCAGAGGGCCTGGGGATAATGCAGTGGCTGCAGCAGCTTGACCTGGCACTTCTCTTTGCGGCATCAGGCCCTTAAAAAAGAGAGGGTAAAACATGGTTTTTAAAGGGATGCCTTTAAAACCACAGTGGCCCCTAGCATTTGCCGCAGCAAGCAGGGCACTGATGCCAAGCTTGCCCATATTTCCTGTGTTTTAAAAGTTCACTGCAATGCACGTGTTTTATAGTAATCTTTCAGACCATTAGGAAATAAGACATGCCAACTTCAGATTATTTTCTCATAAGTCTCTGAACATTAAAAGCAACTCTGTCCACGTATATAGATACGGAATGAATTCTCTAGAGAAATTCCAACTGCTGAAAGAGTTGTCATCAGTTGGCATTCGATTCATCGCCACAAGATGTGTCAGTACCACCGTTATGACTCACAAGAACATGTGCCCACCAGCTGTGTCTGGCAACCTCACTATATTAATGACCCTGATAAATTACAACCTACATCTTGAAATCTTCACACAGTTAATGTAAATTACATTGCACTAGTGTAAATGACTTCTATCAAAACACCAATAGAGCTTGCTGCTGCAATGTTTTCCCCTGGAAAACCTGTTGCACCAGTAAGCACTATTAGCGCTGTGCTAGAGATCATATACACCAGCACAACATGATTTACATCAGCAGTAGTATCCCATTGTATACTGCCAGAGTTCGTTCTTTAAAGTTTTGTTGCTGCTGGGTTTCGAAGAATTAATGCATTCTGGTCGCCTTGGGCTTCAATAAATTCTGCTTTGATGTTAAGGCTGTATACAGATAATTAATTCCATTGAATAGTGGGAGGGATTTCTTCTGCACTGCTGGGGGGGGGGCACTAGCCCTGATCCAGCATCTGTTGTTTGATAGCTATTAAATTAAAGTGTTGGGGTCACACTACAGAGAAGGCTGCTTACTCCGTATTCCTAATTCATAATTACAGCCTCTTTTTCTAGCCTCAGACGACGCAATGGAGTGGCTAAACTGACTGGATTGTATTGCAAGAAGCTTTGGGTCTGATCAAATCCCCCCCCTCTCTTTTGTATTAATGTTTAGAGTTCAAATATGCATATACACATGAATAGCTAAGAAAGGCATTTTTTAAAAGCCAAACAATAACTCACAGAAGACAGAAAAGGGCACATATAACATTTTCTCCCCCCGCTTTTCCAATGTAACTATTAAGGTGATTTCTCCCCCCTCCTGCCTCTTAATTAAGAAAGAAGTTCTTGAACAGAAAGTCATTGCTATCAAGGAAAGGTAGCTAGCATATTTTCTTCTACTTAAAGGGATATGTGAGAGCCCCACATGTGTGATTTGCATAGATTAGCAAGGATTTCCAACTCCCAAAAGTTTAACAATAGAAACAACAACAAGTCTTTCCTCCCCCCACCCCCGCCCACCACCACCACCACCCAGCAGCCTAATTTAGGAGGAAATCATGAAAGCTTGGGGGAGGGAATAGGTGTAGAGATTTGTGTGTGGGCTGCAGTTCTGGTAATGAAAACAAATTTCTGGACTGAGCATGTGCTCAGAGGCACCTTGTTCCACAACCCTATGCCCACCTTCTTGAGCCACCATGTTGCACCTGGCTCTGGCTGGTGGACCTCAGGGTTCTACTGAGAGCAGAGTAGATCCTGTAGAGTCTGACATTTGCCCACTCTTGCCTTAAGTAATATTGGAGGAAGTCAAAGATATCTTGAACTTGATCCAGTCAATGAATCATCTGAGTGGAATCCAATCTATCCCAGAAAAGCACGCTTCCATCCAGAGGCTAAGGTGGGTGTGATGTGTCTATATCCTCAAGAGTTTATATCAAGGAAATGCTGAAAACACAGAGCCTCTCTCTCATGCAACTGACAACCAGACTATATCCATCTTGCCAGCACCCTTTGCGAGAGCTGAGCAAATGTTCTTGGGTCATTTTCTAACATTAGAGCCAGCTAGTTAATCAGGTGTAACATGAAGCTTTGACATGATTTACAGCATACTGGTAGCTCGTACTGTAACTGCTTTGTACTCCTGCATGTATTGTATAATAGCGTTAAGCTGTCCTTGGACAAGACTTCATTGTAAACAAGCTCTCTAGCTCAACTGGGATATCCTGCAAAAATATTATAATAAAAACAGACTCTGACATCACTGTAAAGAGCCAGTGTTCTCTCCTTGTAGGAATAAAGAAAACCATTTGGCTACCGTCTGTAAAGAACATTGAATGTGACAGTTTAACCTACATAGTGCCAAACTAATACTCAGCACAGATCATTAAATTTCCAATTGGGCCTATCTTCAGCCCCTCACCTGCTCCTGCATAGTTCTTTGGGACAATTTTCAACTTCCACCAATTAAATATCATGATTTCAGTCACTTCACCAGAGTGGGAAATCTCTGGGAAGGCCCTCACTTACCCAATAGAAGTTCTGATACTGGCAAATGTACCAGAGTGGCATAAATAATAATGTTGAGGAGGTTAACCTACCATGGCTAAAGATACATTGCAGGAGCAAAGCAGAGCATTGTTTTGTGGTTATTAATTCACCAAGGAAGGTTATTACACTTTTCCAACAGTTTAATCTTCAAATAGCTATGCTGCTCCTTTGAATTATCTTCTGGCTAAAACTCAAATAGTCAGATGTAGCAAAATCCATGGTGTCAATAAAGTAATAACATTCTTAGGACCAACTAATATTCAAAGTGTGTATGCAAGCTGTTGAGTCACACAGAACTCTTTCTTGGATTTGAGGCAACAATAGTTTTCCTTCCCATCCTTGATGCTCAAAAAAGTTTTTAAAAGAAGGAACAAAATGTTTCTCTACGTGAGTGGTGTTAAGCTTGTGTCTGCAGAGTGGTTTAGTTTTAAGATTACAATCAAAGAAGAGGTTATAGATGAACCTTCCACAATCTGGTACCCTCCAGATGTGTTGGAATACAACTCCCATCATCCCCATGCTGGTTTGGGTTGGAGGGAGTTGTAATCCAACACAACTGGAGGCCACCAGGTTGGTGAAGACTGTTATAGATGCTTCTAAACTAATCAAGTTCTTAATGGGTACTGTTGCAATCAGATGGTAGTGAGAGCAAACACACACAAACGGTGGAAGCTTATTTTGCATCTTAAATGTTCTTATATTTGCAGACAATTTTAGGAGTATTTCATTGCACATCAAAAATGTTAAAAGTCAGTTTCATATTGCTAGAGATCGTTTCTGCCCCAAACCACATCTTGGTTCTCGATCATGCCACTCTGGATGACTGCCTAACCATTGTCTCTGACTGAACAGGCCAAATTGGACATGGAATTGGCTCCTGAAGAGAGGTCTGTTCTGTTCTAAAAGATAATGTTCAAAGACTTGGTAACAAAGTAAAGACATATGTTTGTTAAAGGTCAGATCTGATTTATTAAACAAGAACTTGTACAATGTTCTTGGGCTGCAGTGGTTCTAGCAACCCAACCCTAAATTTATTTGTTACCTGCAATGGCACAGAGTAGCAGCCAACTGAGCAGATTCCCGCTATATTCAGTGTTAATTCTAACCCATTAGTACTTCGTAAGCTTATACAATTTTTTTGTCAATGTATTCCATAGTGCCCTGAACACATTTAGGACAGACTGTGGTTGAATTCCTTTCATTCTACTTCCATCCCATCCTATTCTCTCCCATCTCCACCCCATCTGTGCCTCATAACAATTTGGAATGACAAGGAAATGTTGTATCTGGCAGTTGTATCAGTTTCCAGCAGAGTTTTATCAATCTGCTGCATGGGGATGATGTCTGACGTGTTGCAACAGATAATGACATTGCATCTATGTGGTGGTTTTGTACGAAATTCTAAGTGCTTTTGTGTTGACACACAGTTGGTGATAGGACTGAGCCTTTAAAGGTGCAAACCTATTGGATCCGCCCTGGATATGCATAAGCCTCCAAACTTGTGCCTCCAGCTCTGCATTTTAGGTAGACATTTTCGCCCACCTAGTGGAGGCTTCAGGGAGGGAGAGGGAAGGAGGCTGGGGACAGCTAGGGATAGCTCTGATCCCCTCATTCCCAGTTGCCTTCCCTTCCCACCCACCAGCACACCCCCTTTCACCCTTCTACAAGCTCATGTTTGCGGGCTCATAGAAGCGGCCAGCATGGTTCTCTCTGCACCAGTGCGAGGGGGTGAGGGAAGGGGAGCAGAGCTCAGTTTCCTGGCTCTAAGGTCAGAGCGCTGTCTCCGGCCTCAGATCCAGGAATCCAAAATAACCTATATCGCCCAGACATTGTCTGGGGGGCATAGGGTGCTCCCTAAGATGACTTAAATTGAAGTAGCCTATTTTAACTAGCATGTAAACAATACACTAAAATGTCAGTATTAAGAAGTGTTTTTGGTAAGGAGGAAAATGATAGCGTTAACAGAATGGAGTTGGTACTTACTTAACTTGGCCAAACACCTTGGCTAATATTTTCAATTCCTGTAGGGTTCAACAACAACATTTTCCATCTGTTTCTGCCTGTATGCTCCGCTCAACAGCTGAAGCCGTGGTCTGGATCCCTCAATCCTATGAGGTACACAGGGAACCTACTAGGAACAGGGCCTTTTCTGTCATAGTCTCCATCCTGTGGAATGCTTTGCCAGGTGAGATCAGGCAGGCCTTGGCACTATGCTCTTTCAGGTTTTTAGTAAAGCCCTGTCTGTTTAGGAAGACATTTAGTTAATATTTCTCAGGTTATTGTTTTAATACTGTTCCATTTGTGGCTTTATTTATTATGATATGTTGTATATTTAGCAACTGCTGTGTTCTCCTGTGGTTGTATTTTGTAAGCCACCTAGAGTTCACTTGATGAGAATAGGCAGGATATACATTTTTAAAATAAATTAAAATAAATTCATGAGGAAATGAGTCTTGTCAGGGGCTAGAAAGCCTTTGGCACTAGTCTGATTAGAACTGGCCCTACCATTATTAGGTCAAGTGAGGTAGCTTGCCTCAGTCAGCAGAATTTAGAGTACCACTAAAGGGCTGAAAATGGTCATTTTATGGGGACAGACAATTACGAACTGGGGGAGCACCATTTGGATGTTCTGTTCAGGCACCAAAATGTCATAGAATGTTCATAGAATGTCATAGAATGTCATAGAATGTTCAGGCACCAAAATGTCATAGAATGTTTTTACTGTAATTATAGTATTCTGATGGAGTTTAATAACTCCATCTAGAGTTATGGATACCATATTTCTTGTTTTAACTTTTTGATATTTTATACAATTTTAATATTATTGATTATTTAATTATGTTTTTAATATTTGTATACTTCTGTTTATAGGTTTTAATTGTACATATTTTAATGTTGTAAAGCTGCCTTGTGTCCCAGTATTGGGGAAAAGGCGGGATATAAATAAATATCATCATCATCATGATTCATAGATATCCATCAGCAGCATCCTTCCTTCCTAACTGACAGTCTTCCAAGGAGATTGTTGAGATGTCATCTGCTTATTTTAACAATAGTCCCCTCACCCACCAAACAAATATGAAACAAGTAATTTGATGAAGGATAAAGAAAATTGCAGCCAAATTATCTGTGTTTGCACTTTATTTTTAATATAGACACAGAATATTTTTTTTAATGCATTGCAACAAAAATGGATAACTAAAGGCTTCGTATGACTGGATGCCAGAGACCGAGTCATAAGCCAATTTTTCAACCCTTAGGATAAATTTATACCTTTTCCTTTTCTCAAAATCTGGCTTCCAGAGCTGAGTCACATTCTACAACATGTTCATTTTTAAAATAATAATTTTAAATAAAGGATGCATACTGAATTAGACTATAGTTTTTCATAGTAATATAACCATCTTGGCTGAATTTATTTTAATGAAATAAATGTTTCTGAAAGATTCCACTAACATCAGATTTCACTCTTGATGACATTCTGACAGTTATAAAGTCTTCTGAACCCCTTGTCAGAATGAAAATTAATCTCCCAAAAGAAGTTCTCGAAACTGTACAAGATCAGATGTCAAAAAAACAACAAGCCTAGGTCAGAAGAACCTAGCTAACTGTACACTGACAACAACCTAGTACAAGTAAGGTGTTGGAATAAGGGACTCCATACGATTCCCCCCCCTCACCCTCATTATGTTGTTCTAGGAATAATACCAGAATTACTGAATTTAAGAAACAGAAAAAGCTTTTAAATTCTTCCCTGAAACCGTTTAGCACTTCATCTGTTTGAAATGCAATGCTCGTTACAAGGTAGTAAAAACTTGGCAAGATTGTCATTTCAGAATCATATTTGAAGCTTCCAGATGGAGGGTTCCTAGCACTAACAGCCAGAAGGCATTGTGCAGCTATTTCGTCTTTTTCTCTTTAATGGTACAAAAAAAAAAAAAAAAGACAGAAGAAGCAGTGGGACAACACAGGGAAGTAATGAGTGGAAGACGTTGTCAGGATCCCCCATAATATTCAGTGAATAAGACAGGGCAATCGCACTTTAAAAGCCTCATCTGGAAGCACCCAGTGCCTTAAACCATGTGAAAAATAAAAAGAGGTGAGCACTATTATTTTGTTTCTAGCACAGCTTTAACAGCAATAATGATAGTGAGGACACAACTGAAGACCACTTCCTCCCTGCCTTCCTCTGATGTATTGACAGCTATGATGTGGTGGTAAAAATTCAAGTTAACTCCAATCTGGCTTCCATGGTTCACAGAATCACAGAATAGTAGGGTTGGAAGGGGCCTATAAGACCATCGAGTCCAACCCCCTGCTCAACGCAGGAATCCAAGTCAAAGCATCCCTGACAAGTGGCTGTCCAGCCTCGTCTTGAAGGCCTCCAGTGTGGGAGAGCCCACCACCTCCCTAGGGAATTGGTTCCATTGTCATGTTGCTCTAACAGTCAGGAAGGTTTTTCCTGATGTTCAGCCGGAATCTAGTTATACCTGTCATTTAAGAAGAGGTAAGCTTGCACATTATTTTAAGGCTGTCTTGTGAGAAACGGGCTTCTGAGCAAAATAATTTTTCCTTCAAATAATAAGAGATATTAGCAGAATGTATTTAAAGGGCTGATGTTTATGTTGCATTTTCTTGCAATGGAATGATTCCATGTTCATGGTTCTTCCTGGAAAAAAAAAGTCAGAATAATTGATCTATGTACTTTTGTTCCATATGGATCCTTAAACTTCAGAGTGGAGACCAGCAAGCCATACATGGTTTTGAAGGGAAGGGAATCCTGTGTAGAATGTTATCCATACAAGCTTTCCATATGGCACCATGGCATGGTATTACTCTTATATATGATTCCGTATCTGGGGAAAACACTGCATGAAAGGGTTTTTAGTAAACACTGCCACTCAGAAATCTTGTGCTTGATTTGATTGAATTACTGCCACTGTTGGGGGTCAGGAATTAAGTTTTCCACCATCTCAAATTGGTTTAGGAGAGCCTGCAACAGCATATGTTAATTTGGTCATCTAGAGCGATTTATTCTGTAGGTTGTCATCTATTGTGGAGTAGATCAATCGGGGAGGTGAATGGTTTTGCATTTAAGCAAGGGGCAAGATGATTTGTGGTACCCATGATTATTTGATTTCAAATTCATGTCGGTGAATGGTTGGAAAGATCAGAATTTAAATCTGGAACAATCTTAGTGATGTCAGTGCTGTTATTCAATTTCAAATGCATGTATCCACTGGGGAGTAATACATGATTTTTTTATTACAAGGAACAAAACTTATTTTCTCTAATGATAGGCAAATTTAGCCCAGCAGAAATCCTAATTTGCTCATCCAGTTGCAAATTCCTCCATCCAATTTCAGATGAAAGTTATTCCATTATTCCAAGATCTCATGTATATGTGAATTACTGTGCATGCATGTCAATAAAGTACACCTTGGGAATTACAGCATGCCATGCTGTACATCATGATGTCATGCATCACTATGTTATGTCCTCCCTTCTGACCATTTTTATATGCCCTACTATTTCCCTACAGTCAGTATGGAGCTGCTGGAGCTGGTGTGACTGGCTGGGGTACGAGTAGCTGTGGCATGGGAAGCGCAAACAGCAGTTGCAGAAGAGGTGTTTTCCTCTGCCAAAGCCCAGATCCCCCCACTTGCCAGCCACCCCAAGCTGCACCACTCCCCTCCCGACCTCCTCCTCCTCAGATTCCTTTTCCAGTACCCCTCATAGTGCCACCTACCAGCACCCAAGCCTAAAATATACTTGTACTTTCCAAACAAGAAAAACATTTTCTGTCCAAGACTAGAGAGGAATGGCCCCATTGTCTAGCTTGAAAGAAACCATGAGTGAAAAAGAAACACTGAACAAGGTGAGGATACTAACCTATGTGGCTGCTTCTTTGGTTTTCAAATTGAAATGTTTACACTGATTGATTTGGAAAACAGTAACTAAGGGGTTAAGTGACATCATGCCTCAAGCATGAGCATTGCAAATGGGATGTTTCCTCCCAAAAGGGTTAAACCAACCAACATCAAGACATGTGCAGAAATGATGGTGTTTAGATGCTTTAGTAATGTAGACCATGCAGGCACTTATAATTAATCCTGTTTGAATAATGAATATACTAAAATTTGTTAACTAGCTGTCCGCGCTCAGTACACATGAGCATTACAAATATAATAGGTTTTACCAATGATTAGCCTAATTTCATGTTTTGATGGCATCCCTAATTTTCTCTCGCCTTGTTATTCCCTCTGGTGGTACCCCATATGACAATTATTCAGAGCCCATCAACGTGGCCTTTGGTGGCCAAGAACAAGGTGCTTAAAAGGGTGCTCATGGTGGCTTCCAGTTTTAGTGAGCCAGTCATACACACCTGCTAACTCCTGAAGCATTCTGCTTTCAGTACAGTTTGGGAAACATCAGAAAAAGACACCTGTGTGAATTGTCTCTCAATATGGTAAATACAGGCTTGATGCAGAGGTGGAATATGCCAAACCTCTTGGTGAATCAGCCTAGTTCCATGCCAAGTCCAATAAAAATCAAATTTTCCTTTTAGAATAAACACTTTAAAAAACTTACACTGTAGAAAAAAGAATATAACTCTCCTTATACAAATCAACTGTTTTTTTTTTAATTGTAAAGGTACTTGGAGAGGCAGTCCAAAAGGGTTAATAAAAGTCTCTGCTACACATAGGCCAAGCAGTTGCTAGGATGGAGCTTGTGGTTTTGAAGATTAGAATTCCTCTTTCTTTTTATTTCTTACAGTATATTATAGCCTTGAAAATAACCACTTATCCTCTTACTCAAGACAACTTGAAAACAAGGCTTAACTGGAGCTCATCAGGGCTTAGCCTCCAAGTTCTTCTCAGTGCCCATAGCTCACCTTTAGAACCTACTGTCAATCCACAAAACCTTTATTCAGTTAATAACACTTCTTCACACCTGTAAAAAAAAGGGAAAGGTGTCCCCAACCAGTCGTGTCCAACTCTAGGGTGTGGTGCTCATCTCCATTTCTAAGTCGAAGAGCCAGCGCTGTCCGAAGACACTTCCGTGGTCATGTGGCCAGCATGACTGAACACTGAGGTGCACGGAATGCTGTTACCTTTCCCACCAAAGCGGTACCTATTTATCTACTTGCAATTCCTTGCTTTCGAACTGCTAGGTTGGCAGGAGCTGGGACTGAAGACAGGAGCTCACTCCGTCACGCAGCACTCGGGTCTCGAACTGCTGTCCTGCTGACCTTCCGGTCTGCAATTCAGCGTCTTAACTACGGTTGCCTGTCAACTCAGATGGATGGTGTCCCACCCCACCCAGGCTTTTACCAGGCTCTTCCTTCAGGGAGGGGCCTCCTGACCCAATGTCTGACAGGCTGCCAATCTGGTGGACCGCCTCCCACCTCCTCTCAACTCCTCCCACTTAACTCTGCACCACATTCTGGCATCTGTCAATTCCTGTGCTCCCCCTCTCTGACAAAGGGTGAGTTCCCATGGGGAGTGGGGGATGATGGTCGCTGTACCTGGGCCTCCTGTTCGATGAGCCCCTGGGAAGATTCATCCCTGACTCCTGGATAGTCTTAGGGAATTTCCTCCCTCACTCCGTCTTGGGTGGGCTTCTTCTACCTCTGTCTCTGAATCTGAATCAGAGTCTGAAACCAAACCATGGAGCTTAGGCTCAGTCCTGAGACCTACAAATAATAAAAGAGAATATACAGAGAATCTTTTCCTTACCACCTAAGGAAATTTACTGAGTAAGCACTACCCCCTGCACCAGAGTTGACCTTCAGACCTGTGAGCCAAATCTGGACCTCAAGGGTTCCCCAGAGGGGAAAACCACCTTCACCATGTCCCATTCCCTTCCCCTGACTGCCTATTGTTCAGTGGTTTCAAGGCTTTTGTGCAGTTTTGTACTCATTCTAAAAGGTTGAAATGCCTCTCATAAGGCTTAGTTACTGGCATTTAACAGCTTTAAGCTAAAATGCTATTTTTGGTTGTTCAAGGGAAAGGTGTGTGGTCATCTTAGGAAACCCAGAGAGCTGGATTTGATCTCCAGGTGGGGCAGATTTGGTCTGCAGGCCTAAGGTTCGACACCCCTGTCCTAATTTCTCCAACCTGTATGTGCTTGCTGAGGAGCACACTACTACCATCCCAATTCTGTCACCTTTGAAGAACTGTTTGACAGGATCAAGTAATCTGAAACGCCTCCATGTAATACAAAAGGAATCCTGGATAGTTATATAAAACTGAAATCAGAGAAATTATAACATAGGCTAGCTTTCTGGGCTAAAGTGTTCCCAGCAACTCTTTCTGTATAGGTCAGTCTTCTGATAATCGGATAAAGCCAGACAGCTATTTTCCTGTTGGTTACAGTAATTGTTGTCTGGACACACGCTGTTTTTGTCTTGTTTCAGTTCATGAGCTTGAACTGGAGAGAAAGGAATTTGTGAGTTTACTTGCTACTAGCACTTGCTCAATCCATTCTGCCCTATAGTAAAGCAAGGAGTCATCTTTACGCTCTTCCCTTCCCAGAATTTCTGCACCTGTGGGAAACTGTACAGTTTCCACTTCTGAGTCATCCAATGGATATTTAATTGTTTAGCAACTTTAGATTTTGACTTTTCAAATTAAAGGTCACCTGGAGTCATGATGCAGTGGCAAAGGAAGCAGCAGTGTCCCCCTTTCTAAGAAGAGGTTCCAAAGGAACCAGTTCAACTGTTTTTAAGGTGCATGTATGCAATTTAGGTAAAAAACCAAAATCATTACCTCCTCTGCAAAGTTGTATGTTTAGAACTTAATTGAAATTCTCCCCAGCAGCCTTCTAAACAGCAGTGGCTTGATGATTATATACAAAGTTACTCAGCAAGGGTAACCATTTTAAAAAAGCTTCTCTGAAATGGAATGTTATGTTGCTATGGTTTCCTTTTATCAGTTGTGTTGAAGCTCTTCAAGCTCCTGATCATATTCCAATCAAACACAGATGCGTTTATTTTCTCTGTCTGATTTGGCGATATAACTTACATATCTAAACTCTCGCAAAAGTTAGCAAGCTTCTCCTTAGGCTATTTTACTCTCAGACTTGGTTCACATGATCACCGCAGGGTTGCAGTGCCTGCTGGTGCCAACTTGCCAATTACCCCCCCCCCCGCCCCGTGGCTTCTCATGTCGTCTGAACCCAGTGAGGATGGTTTGTTGGAGTGATTAACAAACCGCCCTACAAAAGGACATGGGTTCTGCGTGGTTTGTTAACCATCCCAACAAGCTACCCTGGCCAGGTTCGGACAGCATGAGAAGCCTCACCTGCTGAGGGTAATTATGCAAATCACCTGGCACACAACTGCCACACAGAGGGTAGTTAACAAGTCACCATAGTTGTGATTGTGCAAACTGGACCTAAGTACCCCACAAGCTTACCCATGATATACTATGGAATGTAATCTGAGTTCCCTTTGTCCTGTAATTAGTGATCTTGTTGTATTGTTATGCATGTTCTTTCCCTTTTTTGCCTGCATTTTTAACTCCAACTAAGGGCCCAGTCCTATGCATGTTTAGACAGAAAAAAAAGTCCCACAACTCATTGGGAATATGGGGAGTTTTAGGACTTTTTCCTGTCAAAACATGCATAGGGTTGCACCCTAAAAGTGTTTATTAAACAGTAAAACAACGATAAATTAAGACATAAAACATAAATAGAACAGAACTATACAACTAGTCACAAAACATTAAAAACTAAATATTCAGTTTAACTTTCTTTTTCAAGTATTTTTTAACTTTATTTCAGAATAAAAATCCATGTAAACAAAAAACACCAAACCAAACCAGAAACTAGGGACACAATGATTGAGAGGCTTCACCTTATATATCTCATTACAATGTGCTTACTAAATTTCATTATGATGTCTCAATGTTCAAGGAAAATATTGCATTGCGGTAAAAGGATGTGGGGCCTAAGCTGATGCCTGGACTTGAAATGTTGAATTTTGTCTGGAATGTGCACATCAGCTTTCATTGTGATATCTCAGTCTTCAGCCAGCCTTCAAGGCAATTTGCTAATGTGAACTGGGATGAGAGAGAGCCAAATTCAAATCCTCACTCAACTGTGATGCTTACTGCATGACCTTGGGCCAGTCACTCAGCCTAACACAGTGTGCTGTTTTGTTAGGAGAGTTCCAGTGGGGAGCTTGGCTCTACCTCACATGGTTGTTGTGAGGATGAACGGTGTGGGGGAACACAACCATATATGTCACCTTGGGCTCCTTGCAGTAAGAGTGGAATATAAATACATAATTAAGGCAGATATTGCACTGCATCTTTCCTTGCCTCCTTGAAAATGGGTGGAGTCTTTCTCATGTATACACAGAGGCATGTCTATGCATATGTGTGGACACATATAGTAGCTGATGCAGAAGGTACAGTGTATTGTGATCATGGCCATGCATATGTATGGAATTTCTGGACTGATGTTGTGTGAACAAGATCTAAGGCATGGGTGTTGAACCTCTTTCAGCCCGAGGGCCAAATTCCATTTCAGAGAAGCTTTTGGTGCCATACTCCAGTGGTGGGAGGGGCCAAAGGCAAAAGGGGCAGGACCACAGGGAAAGTGGGCAGGGGGGGCAAAAATACCAGCATATTTGTTATGTTTCCAGTCTGATCCTAGCAGTTGCAGCTCCAAGCGTTTCAAGATGGTCATCACAAACAGGGATCAGGCAAAAGGCAAGGTCTCAACAGTCCAGGGCTTTTTTCACACGGAGCTTTTATCCTGTGATTTAGATTGCTCCCTCACGGACGTTTGCGGGCTCTTTACATGACGCTGTGATCCTCCAGGATGTCTCCTGCACTAAATGCCCTTTGTTCCATTGTTAAATAGATCACAGATAACGAGCTATCAAATTACCCTGTTGTGTTCCGCTTGAATTCCTTCCTTGAAAAGAGGGAAAGCTGCAAGAAGAGGAGCGAGATCAATGAAAGATAATGGAAAACTCAGATACGGGGAGAAGGGGAGGGGAGCAGGGGAGAAGGGAGTCGTTGTGATCCTGTGTTTAAAACAGAAGCAGAAAGCCCTGTTTTAAATGTAGGATTTTAGGCTGGTGTAGAGATGCCCCAGGTCACAGGCAAACAAATTCCAAGGCAACATAACAGACAAGGAGCAGGCAGAAGGATAGTCAGTCAAGGCAGCAGTCTAAAGGCAGGGGAAGTTGGATTCAGGAGGGTCTGGTGACATTGTTTCCAGCCTTACACTGCTGTTGTTATGCAGAGCCTGGCAGAGTTAGTGACTGCAGCTAAAAAGGTCCTCCTTGGGGGCAAGTCCCCTATGTGCAAGTAGACCTTTTGAACAGGGAGGCCTCTGACCTTGTCTAGCACTCCTCCTGAGTTCCTGTTTTTTTCAGATGGAATCTCTCTTGAGGGCTTGACAGTTTCTCTGCCTCCATGGGTGATACCCTCATGGAAGTCACCCCTGAGAGCCTGGGCTCCTCTTGGTCTACTGGCAGATCCTGGGCATTGCTGATTCCTGATCCTCCAGTTGGTTCCTGGTCCTTCAGCTCTTCCTCCAAGGAAGAGTATTCCAGCAGGGCCATGTCAATATTGTAGCTTAAAGCTCTGACTGCCAGTAACTAAGCCTCAGGAGAAGCTTTGAACCTTATAGAATTGGGGAGAAAACTGCAAAAGCCAGGAAACCATCGCACAATCCGATCTGTGGTTGGAGGAAAGGGGTCAGGGCCAGGGGAAGGGGACCTGGCCATCTGAGGAACCCCAGTGGGCCAGATTTGGCCCCCAGGCCTGAGGTTCCACATCCCTGATGTGTTTACTGATAAGAACTGCTGGTCCTCTTCATCTGGATCTGGGCTTAACTGAATTTAGCTAGCTCCAGACCTGTGCACCAAACAAATTCCACTCCTACAAGAGAGTAAATAAAATGCGAATGTAAATAAAAATATAATGTTAACTTATTATCTTTTCTTTCACTTACCTATAGATCCATAAGCCTTATTCAGATCAGGAGGTACAAGCATTTTGTGTTCACAACAGTTGGATTCCCTCCCACCCTCCCGTGCACCTGAATACTGTGCACCTTTATTCAGGAGTAATTTCTACTGCTTTTTCCCCAAGTGTGTAATACTGTAGCCTTAGACTGTCTTCTCCAATAGCAAATCTTGTAAAGGGCTTATGCTCCCACCTGTCAAAATACAGCTAACTTTAATTTTTTTCTTCAGAAACATGTATTCTCATATTTCCCTGCTTTGCCTCTAAAGCTGTTTCAGGGGAAACAAATGAGCGTTGTTTTAAAATCCCTTTAAAAGAAACTCAATTCTGAACATTTTGTAGGTGTTGTTACTTGTGCAGCCTGATTGTATACATCTTTATTTAGAAGTCCCCTTACAGTCACTGGACAAGGCCACCCATGTTGATCATGTTTGGACTAGAACTGGCAATTTAGTTGTGGTTTGCAGGTTTCATGTACTCTGATTAATTGTGCCAGACGCAAAAACCTCCATCTGGAAGTACCCTGCTAAGGCTGTAATACTGAACATACATGTGGCCTGATCCTATGCATATTTATTCAGAAGTAGATCTGACTGAGGTCCAAGGATATTGCTATGCACTTAAAGATTTTGGGCCCAGTCCCATAAAACACAAATCTGCATAAAATCAGCATATGCTAATTTATATCTATATATGCAAATTTAGAAATAATAATGAGGATTTATTTTAATTTCACAGAAGGCAAACCCAGCCGATTAACTTCTCATACAAAAAACTCAAATAATTGAAGAATGTATTTTAATTTTCACCCTTGCCTACATCATCCGAAACCAATGGAAAAAGTTTTTTTCTAAGCTTAATTGCCATGTAGGGTGAGGTGTGTGTGTGTTGTAACATGTGGGTAAGGGAGAGTTAACCCCTCCCTCCCCAACTGCAATCTTCCTCAAAAACCACCTTCTGCATGGCACAAACAAAGCAAAAAACCTTCCATTGGCACCAATAAATACTCAGGGCTCTGGTGAACAGATCCAGGTCCCTAGGAAATAGATTTGGGGCTGGAGCCTCAAGGGCCCAGGCCTACCCCACCCCCCAGGCCCATGAGACTTATTCCTAAGTAAGTGTGCATAGGACTAAAGCCTTACCTGGAAGTATGCCAAACTGAAGCTAATAGGACTCACTTTTGAGTTAAAAATGTATAGAACATGGCTGTCAGTAACTCAGTTCTTGCAAGAAGGCACAAAGCTTTGGAGAACACCGTTATTAATGGCATGGAGTGTGAGGTTTGTGAAACATCAGCTTGTTGTTACATATTTTGCTTTGGAATTCTCAGAAGCAGAGCATTTGTGTTTTAGGGCACAATCCTATGGATGTTTAGACAGAAAAAGTCTAAACTTACTTTTGTCTAAACATGCGTAAGAACATAAGAAGAGCCATGCTGGATCAGACCAAGGGTCCATCTAGTCCAACACTCTGTTCACACAGTGGCCAACCAGCTGTCGACCAGGAACCCACAAGCAGGACATGAGTGTAACAGCACCCTCCCACCCATAGTCCCCAGCAACTGGTGTACATAGGCTCACTGCCTCTGGTTCTGGAGGTAGCATATAGCCATCAGGACTAGTAGCCATCAATAGCCTTCTCTTCCATGTGTTTGTCCAACCCCCTTTTAAAGCCATCCAAATCGGTGGCCATCACTACATCCTGTGGTAGCAAATTCCATAGTTTAACTATGCACTGTGTGAAGAAGTACTTCCTTTTATCTGTCCTGAATCACCTACAGATGAGCTTAATAGGATGACCCCATTGGGTTCTAGTATTTTGAGAGAGGGAGAAAGATGTCTCCCTATCCACATTCTCCACACCACGCATAATTTTGTACACCTCTATCATGTCTCCCCTTACCCTCCTTGTTTCCAAGCTAAACAATTCCAGTTGTTGTAACCTTCCCTCATAGGGGAGATGCTCCAGCCCCTTGATCATTTTAGTTGCCTTTTTTTTTTGCATTTTCCCCAGCTCTACAATATCTTTGTTTTAGCTGTGGTGACCAAAAGTGTGGCTGCACCATACATTTGTATAGGGGTAGTATGATATTGGCAGTTTTATTCTCAATTCCTTTTCTAATTATCCCTAACATGGAGTTTGCCTTTTTTACAGTGGCCGCACACTGGACTGACATTTTCATTGAGCTGTCCCCCACAATCCAAGATCTCTTTCCTGGTTGGTCAGTGCTAGCTCAATCCCATCAGGCTATACTTGAAGGTAGGATTGTTTGCCCCAACGTGCATCACTTTACACTTGCTTACACTGAACCACATTTGCCATTTAGATGCCCTTTCTCCCAGTTTGGGGAGATCGTTTTGGAGCTCTTCAGAATCCTTTTTTGTTTTAACCACCTAAATAATTGGGTGTCATCCGCAAACTTGGCCACTTCACTGCTCACTCCTAATTCCAGATTATTTATGAACAGGTTGAAAAGCATTGGTCCTAATACAGATCCCTGTGGGACCCCACTATTTACTTCCCTCCATTGGGAGAATTTACCATTTATTCCTACTCTCTGCTTTCTGTTCTTTAACCAGTTACTGATCCATAAGAGGAGTGCATAGGATTACACTCTTATTTTGTTTCAAAGAGAGAAGATCTATGCTTTTCTGTTCCAGTAGCCCTTGGTGCAAGCTGAAATCTGTTTGCAGCTAGCTCGATCAGACCTAATTAAGTTTGCAAAGCACCTCTTATATTGAGTCTCAAGGCTATTACAAAATGCTGACTTTGGGGCCTACCAATTATGCCCAGAAACAAAGCATCTTTTTCTCTCCTTTTCTTTTTACTGAACGTTGATCTACAGACAATGGATCTATAAGTGGCTATTAGTCACAATGGCTGTATGGAACCTCCAGTTTCAGGGGCAGTATGGTTCTGAATAGCATTTGCTGGAGAGCAGGTGTGGGAGAACTGTTGCCCTCCTGTCCTGCTTTTGGGCTTCCTGGAAGTATCTGGATGGCCACTGTGGGATGGGAAACAGGATGCTGCAGTAGATGGACCTTTGATCAGATCCAGTAGTGTTCCTCTTATGTTCTGAAGAAAAGTTCTGGGGAGCCTGAAAGCTTGTTCATTGTTTTGTGAGCTGATTCCAATAAAGGCATTACATGATTACTGTAATAATTTTGGATTCCACCTCTGCCATGGACCACAGCTATCAACATTATTTAAATCTAAAGAATTTCCAAAGCAACTTGCTGTAGATGTGAAATCTTCCAGCTCAAAGTAATGGATTGTCCTTGAGTTAAACTGATAAGACAAGGTAGGTGAGTGAAAAAAAATGGTGCAGAGTGGGGTCAGAGTTGAAAGACGATTGTGTTTAGTGGCAGGATTGGGTACGTATTACATGTGGCTCTTCCAATTAAAAAATACACCAATCACTGCTTTCTACAGTTTTTTTTTTTTTAATTTTGCTCAGTTTGGGGTTAATTTGCTGAAGATTAGGGGCACATGCCACCATATGTCCTGCTTACAGTGCAATTCTAAGTGAAAGATCTGCTGGCTGGAGGGGCGTAGGATGAGGACAGACTTAATGTGCTCAAAGAGGAGTTGCTGGAGGCGCACACTGATGGGGCAACACTACCTGGCTCAGAGAGCAGGGGGACTCAAAGGAGGGGAGTGCAGGAAAGTGAGAAGGCAAAGAAAAGGGGGTTCAAATGCTCCAAGATGACACTTCTGTGGAACAGGAACCACTGAAGGCAGGTGTGGAAGCAGAGGCAGAACTGGATGCACCCTGCGTTCACCTTCAGGCTTGAGGTTCCCTGCCCAAGCAGCCATTCCCAAAGACTGTTTCAGCTCTCTGGGGGAATATTGGATGGACAAGGATGGAGTCAGGGCACTTGTGGTAGGACAAGGATGCTGCTGCCGCCGCCGTCTCTCTGCTTGTGACCACTAGGACAGGTTGCGGGAAGGTGTGTTCTGTCTCCACTGCCTAGCAGGGATTCTGCATGTGTTTGGATGGGCACTTCCAGCTCTCCCATGGGTGAAGCAACCAGCTCCTGCATGCAGTGGGCAGAGTCCATGTCAGGGTGGGTGGCCTTAACATGGCTCTGGCTGATCTGGCCTCCCATCTCCTTGACATGCAACGTCCGGCTGGCCTGGCTACTGGGGTGGCCCCTGCTGACATGGTCCCAGATTGTGGCGGAGGTGGGGAGCAAGACCGCGGACACCCAGTTGGTCCTTGTAAGCAGGTACCAATGGGAAGACATGGGCCCAAACCCAGTACGTGCCACTGGCTTCCTCTTCATGACAATGGCTGGTCCTACTGGGGAAAGGGTCATCTTTTCTCCATGGGCTTTTCCCCATCCCACCTCCGTCTGCTGCCCTTGACAATGAGGTTTGGTATAACTGGCAGCTGCACATGGATGGTTGCCATTTGGTCATCTATCTTGGCAATGGCTCTCTACTTCACCCTCTATCAGTGTGTGTAACCTACCTGCCTGCCCCTCTCCTCCCCTTGTTTGCTCTGCTGGGCCTCTCTCTCTCTCTCTCTCTCTGCCTGCCTCTCAGCAGACCCCACTCCCCCCCCCCCAGCATTGTGGTGGCTGCTCTTCCCTTCCAAAGCTGGCAGATTTTGGATGCAACTTTGCACAAGTAACTTGATTGGATTCTGCCTCTTTGTGGTTTTCTGCACTTAGGATTGCTCTGCCTATTAAATAGCACCTTGCTATAGAGTTAAATCACGAACGCAGATCAAAATCACTTCATAGATGAACTCTGAAAATGTGAAGGGGTGGTATGTGCATGTAGGGGGAAAATCTTCCCTGAAATGCAACACCACATTCCTTGAGCATTCCAGTCAGGTGGGTACTCCACCCATGTAAGACTTGATGTTATTTAAATGACGAGATGAACAAACTGATAGATATTTATGGTTCTGCAATTAAAGGTTATGACTTCTTTAAAATCTGAAGTCAGACTGGGTGGGAGTGAAGATATTCACGTATACCTCACTTGTTTCCTTGTCCAACCCCTATAATAACTGCATACATGGCTTATCCACCCACAACTATATAGGATTGTAGCACAAGCCTTTCCTAATCACATTTACTCAGAAGTTCAGGCAAGTCTTGTAGAGTTCAGTGGGGCAGCCCAATCTTATGCAGAGCTAGGCACACCTATGCCCATTGAATTCAATGCACATAGGTGTGCCTAACTCTGTGAGATCATGCTGTACGTCCTGGTGAGGTTTGCATTGGATTGCAGCATTAATGAAGGAACCAGAGGCACTGTGCCTTGAACAGCTGCATATCAGGCAGGAATAAGGTCTTGCTATAACTTCCATCTTCTTTTCACAAAAGTGTCACCAGTTCATTGCTGACTGTTATACATCTGTTCAAGGCACAGTGTCTCTGCCCATAAAAACAGTGGTGTCTCATCAGCATATTTCAGGGTATTAACGGAATGCTGCCCAGAACTCCCCATCAGACACCGGTATAAGGGTGGAAATGCCACAATATAAGTTTGTCAGCTGCATTTATAGATTTTCTTCATGAAACCTCCCTCCACTTACATGAAACAAAACTTGAGAGACAATTTCCCTCCTGTTTTATGCTAAAGATACTGCAGAGAGATATTGAGAGGCAGGTGAAGAAGGCCTCAGGGCCCGCTCCAGCTAGACTTCCCTTACTTCCCCCCAGCACCATCTACCATCAACTCCCCTGTGGGAAGGATTCCAGGATAGTACCAGACACCTGCTCCAGCTGGTCTCTCATGTCCCCAGGGCTATCTTCCACTAACTGCTCTGAGACAGATCCTGATAATTTTTCATTTATAATTTTATTTGTTAATAGCGTTTGTTGTGATTTTCTTATGTTACTTGTAAGCTGGGTTGGTGGGATTTGTGTTCTGAAAGGCAGCATATAAATAATGGTAGTAATCATAATGGAATAGGTTTGATGAACTAAAAATACTAAACAGGCGCAGAAATTGACCACATGCAACCCACATGACAGGCAAACAACTAACACCATTGTAACAGAAGTGGTGCCAATAGGAGCTTCCCTCCTTCGGAAAATAGCAGGGTAGTTTCATTGGGACTGCAGCACAGAGGAAAAGGTTAACACCTTCTCCCTGCTGGGGGGTCCTGATTTATGTCTCCCTGCTCTGTGGCTCCTATTTAAAACACACTCACATGCAAACTCATGTTTTTAACATGGCATGTAGTTTGTCTTTCAGTTTGAGGTGGCCAGTATCCAGAGGAAGAAAGAATGAGGTGCTTAATGCAGCGTGACAAGAGCCATCTCAACTCAGCATACATTTTGGAGCCTTCTCTTTAGATATCGGAAGGAGAAGTACGGGTATCTTGGAACAGGTAAAAGCAGCTTGCTACTTTCTTGTAGCGTTCTGGGGAATTTCTGTCTTTCCCCAAGGCTTAAATTTGTTCTCAAGGCCACTTATGAATCACCAAAAAAGAAGAAATTCATCACCAAAAAGAAGGGACAAAAGTGGATACATATTTGCATACAGTTTGCATATGCTAATTTGTATGTATTGATGCAAATTTAGCCATATTTATTATAATTTAAACAGAAATACAGTACATCCACCGTAGTGCAGAAGACTGTGACCAGGTAACTTTGTGTGCCTGGCTCAGCCCGTTGTCCAGGTGGTGATGGGCAACAGTTCTTGATCTTTAAACCAGTATTGGACAGGACATCCCTTCAAATAGAGCATGCCTTCAAGTAGAGGATGGTCGTCTGTAAACAGGACACATAGCCGTCATTCGGGGCCTAGGGTGGCTGAGTAGATGAGAGTGCCCCTGAGCGAGTGCAGAGTCCATTTTCTTTCGCTACTGAATAACGACAGACAAGCCCGCAGCATCAAAGAGTAAAGCATCAATCCCATGACCACTTACCTGGGAATAAGCCCCATGGGACGAAACGGGACTTACTCCTGAGAATACGTGTCAACAGGACTACGCTGCACCGGAGAGGACTCCTGGGCGTAAATAAAGGACGGCGTTCCCCGAATCCGCCCAGCGCCCACCTCTTTCTTATCCCATTCATGAACGTAAAACATCGTCCCTCCTTTCCCCCTCCTCTCAGAACTTCCTCCCGCGCAGGGAAATCCAATTCCCCGCAGCCGCTGCCTGTGCAAGCCGCAGCCGCGGGGAGACGCTCGCCTCCGGCGCGCCGGGCCCTCGGCTCTGCTGCAGCCGCTGAGGTGCGGGCTGCAGGCGTCGCCGTCGCAGCCCCTCCCCGAGCCGGGCCGGGCCGCTCCTTGCTGCGAGGTCTCTGCCTCCGCCCCGAGTGAGCCGCTGAGGGGAGTGGCTGCCCTTGCAGCAGGAGCGGCAGCAGCGGGTTTCTTTGCGGAGGAAAGCCGGACGCCCTCCAGCCCGCTCCTTCTCTGAGGCGGCGGTCGAGGGTGCCTGGTGGAGTCGGGCGCCGCCTGGAGCGGCTCCGGTCTCTCTCGCTCTCCCCCTTATCAGGGTCGGGAGGCGCCTGGGCGGAGGAGGGCTGCCTCGCAAGAGAAAGGTACGGGGAGAGCCGCCGTCCCGCTTTAACTCCTCGCCCCTCTGCGGAGCTGCGTGGGGGCTTCTTGGTCGCCCAGGGCCTCGCGCTTTCGCCTTCCCGCGCACCCACCCCGGCGCGCGCTGGAGCTCCAGGTGCTCTCTGGCTCCAGAGCTGCTGGTTTCCCGCTTGCAAAAGGCGGGACTGTGTGTGTGTGCGTGCGCGCGTGTGTGTGCGCGAGAGAGGGAGGGAGAGGATTTGGTGCGAGGGCGCCGGGGGCTTGTAGCGGGTACACAAGAGGAGTTGGGCTGGAGGATTTCTGGAGGCTCATGGACGGGGAATGAAGATTTGGTGGGAAGGGGCTCGGGACGGCGGTGTGTGTATGTGCGGAAGCTGCTGTCGTCGGAGGGTGCCGGGTCAGGGACATTCTAAGGGGCTACCAAAAAAGAAAAGATGGATGGATGGCTTGCGTTGGGAAGTGCTGGGTTGGGCAGGGGTAGCGTGGGAGATGGACTAATGGGATAAAAAGAGAGCATCTTCGAGATAATGGGAGAAAGAGGGATACTGGGAAGGGTTCGGGGGGCTCCTGGTTAGGTAGGAAGGGTGGTGCTACTATGGGAGACCTACTGTGGGTTGTGTGTGTGTGTGTGTAATGGTATCGATAAGGGAGTCTTTGTAGCCTGGCTGCGGATAGATGGAGGGGCATAAACTATATATCGTGGGTCTGGTAGATAAAGTTAGGGGTCGGGAACGGGAATGAGGGTTTGGGGGCTACGGGGAATTAGGAGGTGGGAATGGGATGATGGGTGGGGAGGTGGATCGTTTGGACGGAAGGGAGGAGGGCAGCAGGGGAAGGGTTGCCGTGTGATGTGGGATCTGGGAACTGAGGTTTGGCGCATTATTGTCTAGGGGGCAGCTTAGGATAGGAAGGCTACTTGAGTTGTGCGTGCAGGAGAGACGGGAGAAGGAGCAAGGGGTTGTGCGGGGACCACAGTTGTGTGTGCGCGTGTGTGTGTGTGTTCGCAGGGCTGTACTGTAATATTGATCTATTCTTCTTTGGGACAAGGCAGCTGGGAATTAGGTATAAACGGAATACAACTAAATCATTGTACATCCAGATTTAACCTTTCCCTTCCTCTGTCTCTTATTTTTTTTCCTCCTGACTTCGATTTTAAAACTAACTCCTGGGAACAGGTTGCTAGGACACACACTTTTCTGGGAGGAGAGTTGCAAACTGTCTGAAGTTGGATGTGAGGCTTTCCTTGTGAATTTGTTTCTCTAGCGTCCTTCTTCCTCTCGTCTTCTCTCTCTCTCTCTCTCTCTCTCTCTCTCTCTCCTGCTCTTTGTTTCGTCTCAAGGACTCTGCCCGTGTGTGTTTTTCTCTCTTTTTTGTGTGTATGGCGCTTGGGGAGGGATTGAAACCAGATTCTAGGGCTGTAGATTTCAGTCTGTTGAGCCCTGAAGCCACTAGGGTGTGCATGCAACTCTTTGTCTTTAGGGACCTTTTGTCCCAGCTCTGGACATCTGTGCCTTGTTGGGGTTTGTTCCTTTTGTCTAAGAATCCAGAGGTAGCAATTCATTTGCAACAAGTTCTCTGCAACATGGCAATGAATAGAGTCAAGTTGCTGCTGCTGCTGCTGCTACTGGCTAAGATTGTACTCTCCCTCTTTGTGTTGTTTTTACTCTGATTGTCACCTCATTTACGAACAGAGACTCTGTGCTTTAAACAGCTGAACAAGAGACAGAAATCAGCAAGTGAAGCCTTTCCTGGCATGCAGATGCATGCAGTGGTGGCAAAAGTCTTTTGCAGCTGTTCAAACCTCTGTCATTAAGAAAGCAAATGAAAAAGGAGCACCTCCAATTTCCCACTATCTTCCTCCTTCTACTCATAATGTCTTTTTAAAAAAGAGTCAAATTGCTCTTGAGAGTGAACCTCCTTGCATAATCCATTGTCAAGAGTTAACTGTATTTGTTACCCTGGGGTGGCCTATACTTGTAATGGTGTGCCTGAGTGGGATAATCACAGGGAGATAATTGTGTTCATAATTTCTCTCTCTCTCTCTCTCTCTCTGCACTGTGATATCCTGGGATCACATTCCAAGGGCTCTTTGTCCTCCTTCCATACTAGAGTTGAAATGATTATGGTAGGCATGCAAATAAGTCCATAGCAATTACTAGCCTACCTGCCCACTCATCTGTGAATAAGAAGCCAGAGGTAACAATTCAGTTGCAAAAACTTGTAGCACACTGGTGCCCTGGGGGAGAGAGAGAGAGAGAGAGAGAGAACCAGCCAGTTCCCAGTTCATGAAAGCTTTTGTGTCTACTCACCCTACTTGCTATTGGGCAAATGGTTATTTAAAACCATATTAGCCACTTCTGAACATGAGCGATGTCAGCTTCCAGTTAGGTGCTACAAATGCTCTCCCCTTGGGATTCCCCAACCTGGTGCTTTCTAGATGTTTTGGACTTCAAATCCCATCAGCTGTAGCCAGCATGGTCAGTGGTAAGGAATCCTGAGAGCTGGAGTCTAAAACATGTGGCGGGCACCAGGGGAAGGCTGCATTATGATATCCAGATTGGCACCCTTTGGTCCCTGACAGCTGGGTGGAATTTCATGGCCTGAAGTCCCTTGCACGATTGACCAGAGATAGGAAGTGATGTAGGATGCACATTTGATCCTCTAAATTAGAGTTTTCTCAAAATGTCTTCATAACTGCAACAGGGTTGGGGTTTTTTGTGTGTTTTTTTTAGTGACCAGTGATTACACATAACCATGCAGCAGTTCAGTTCAAAACTGTGTCTGTTATTATGCACAGGGATAGACTTTTAAGATATTTTTTTTAAACCCTCTTTTTTAAAAAAGAGGCTAGGCTGATAAGTTACCTATGAAATCATTCACAGTGACAAGTGTTTGTTCGGTTGTTAAAATGCAAGTGGGATGAGTAATTGCATTGTAGATGTATTTAAAAAGGAGAGCTGTGAATGGGAATTGTCAGGATATTGAACAGTGTAGATACTCGTGGTATCTAAATCATGTGAGGGAAAATATTAAGTGGAAAGGGCATTCAAGAGAAGAACAATTATTAAAAGCACTTAAATTAACTCAAGTGTGTCATCTCCATGTGCAGTTCAGTTATATTTGTCACCTACAAACTCATTTTGAAGCCTGACATTTATAATTTTAAAAAAATTAGAGGAGTATGGCCAGTGCTTACAAATGAATGGATCTTGCGTCTCTGCAGGGAAACAAATGCCCCCCCCTTCTTTTGCAAGCATTTTATGGACAGATGAGCTAAATTCTATATTATCATTGCAAAGAACAGGGCAAAACTAACAGTATAAACCAAAATGTGCGCTATATTTCCTTAGTTTCTCAAATAATTATTGTGTGAACCCCTTGGGGATGTGACTTTGTGCTAAACGTTAATGATTACTTTTTGTTCTGGGATGCTGGCTTCACCCATGAAACACCATACTTCCTCAAGCTGAAGTGACATTTGCAAACAGGAGGATACTATGCCCATAGAGGTTTCAATAAGCACTATAGTTACTTGAATAATGAGAAGCATAAATTAATGGATGTTGTGTCATAATTAAATTTGTTTCTTAAATTATCAGTGGAACAAGACATGGGTTGCCACCAATACCGTTTACTAGATCTTTCTTTGATTTCCAAGTAAGTTAGTGAGCTTCTGAAAAAGATGTGGGAGAGGGATGTTTCTTATTTTACCTGACTTCTAAAATGGCTGAGATTTGTATCTCCCCTGCCTTCATAATTAACATCCAGGATTACACTGCATATGTATATTTCCAATCTTTGTCTTGCAAGAAATGTAGTTTACATGTTATGTTTCTGCATTACCTATTAGAGAGCTATTCCAAACATGCCATTCTTCCGAACATCCCTGAATATTTAGCCATTTGGATATGTATGTTAGTTTTAATTTCTAATTCTTCAAGTGGGTCTGTCATGGAGCACCCTGATATTCCTTCTTTCTACTTCTGTAATTACAATTGGAATGAGATATTTAATGTTTCAGGAATGTTGGGGTCCTGGGAACCAGAATTTGGGCTAGATGACTTCCATCAAGGCTTTTTTTTTCTAGCTTCACAATTCTAGGACCATTGCTTTCTGAAAGTATGTAAAGTTAAGAGTGATTCCAATAAAAGCGCAAATTCAATCAGTTTTACTGCTGAGTCATGAGTTCAGTATGGCAGTAGGTGGGCAGCGTTGCCCTGTGTGAATCATTGCTTTGTCAAACCCTATGCCAGCCTTACCCAACCTAGCACCCTCCAGATGCGTTGGACTACAACTCCCATGGCCATGCTGGCTGGGATGATGGAGGTTGTAGGTCAACACATCTGGAAGGTGCCATATTGGGGAAGGCTGCCCTGTACCAAACAAAGGAGGGACCTTTCCCAAACCTGTTGGTCTGGCACATCTGTGAAGTAAGACAGTTGTAGTTTCATTATAACACAATAAGGGTGCAATCCTATGCATGTTTAGACAGAAAAAAGTCCTACAACTCCCAACATTCCTGAGCTAACATGGGGAACTTGTGGGACTTTTTCTGTCTAACCATGCATAGTATTGCACCCTTAATTTCCCAAACAGTCTATTTTTATTCACAACTTTACCTGTCCTTATTTTGGATGTTCATGTTCATGACTGGCTTCATAACATACCTCTGTTCTGTGCTATGTTTTAGTCTTTGGCAAAAGAGACAGTTGTGGCGGCAGCTAGTACCTGATGAAATGTAAGTTTCTATGGCTGTTTTGTTAATCACTATTTGTTAAAAATGGACCGCTGCCCCATTGTTTCTTTGTTGTAACTGGAATAATTTTCCTGGAAAAAAGGAGTACAGGTAGATGTTTATTTTTAAGACTTCTGCTCTGCACAAGTATGCAAAGGAGACTCTTAAACACTTCGATGGAATTTGCAGAGTTTTGTTGTTTCATGCATTCTTCTAGTCAGAAATGTTTCTCTTCAGTTCTGTGTAGAAACGCTCCCGCTCCCACTCCCACTTGTGATACTGAATGCCTGTTGGCAATTTTAGGATTCTTCATTTTTCATCCTGAAAATAATGCAGCTGCTCATGCAGAATAATATGGGGTAGAGACACCCTGTATGGGTAAATTCCATGACTGGTCAGGCTGTGCCTTACAAGCTGTACCATAATGGCAGATTGGAAGGGACCAGTGCACGGCAGAATGCAAATTAGGTGTAAATTTTATTGCATTTAATGGTGCAGAAGTCATTGCGGCATGGTACTTTCCCATGCTTAGTAACATAAGACGTCCAAGGTCACACAGTGGAGCTGGTGCCACACCGTAGATACTTTCTACATCAGTATCACCCCTCTTGGGAATGGGGGAAGTTTTGTTATGGAGTCCTCCCGTGTGATCTTCAGCTTCCAAAATAGCGCAGAAGGAGCCATGCTGCCTGCAGTGGCCCTCATGTTGCTCAAGATGACTTTGGAAGGGAGCACATTTGTAGAGCACATTTGTAGAGCACATTTGACCCCTGAACCTGCAGCTGTATGGGCATGCCATTAGAGTGGCTTCCCGAACTCTGGTGCCTTCCAGATGTGTTGGACTAAAACTCCCATTACCTGACCATAGACCATACTGTCTGTGGTTGACGGGAGTTGTAGTCCAACACATCTGGAGGGGGCCAGGTCGGGGAAGCCTGTGTTAGAGGATGCAGTGCTGTTTTGTGCTTGGCATGGAACTGAATAAAGACACATGTCTGCTTAGGGAACAACCTGTGCCAGGGATAGCCTAGGGCAGCATTCCCCAGCCTGGCCATACTGCCAGCGACTTGTTGCCCAACACATCTGGAGGGCACCAGGCTGAGGAAGGCTGGCCTAGGGGTAGCCCCATATAAAAGCGATCTGCTGGAGTAGTGAGACTAGATATGGAATTTTTGGCAGGTATTGATTAGCGGGTAGACTAGTGGCTACTTCATTGGTATTGGATATGGTGAGCCCAGGTCCAAATCTTCCTGATGTTTGAAGCTTGTTATTGGATTGCCTTGATCCAGACATAGCTCTCTGCCTAACTTACCTCACAGGGGGAGTTGTGTGACTAAACTGCCCCCTGGAAGGAGGGTAAGATACAGATGTAACTCTGAACTTCGTTTGTTTTATATAATGAGTGCTCAAGGTAATTTACAATAAAACCATAAAAACAATAGCATACAATTCTCCAAAAACTCCTGCCTAGAACAAAACTGACAAAATACACACATGGCAATAAAACAGAGGAATCTTCTAAAATTGAAGGGCAGCATAATCGCTAAAAGTTTGGCAGAACAGTATAGTTTTTAACAGCCTTCTAAAGGCCAACTAAGAGGGAGCCAAACTAACTATGTAGCTGGGTGCTGCTACATAGAAGGCCCTGTCTCAGGTCCCCACCAACCTTACCTCTTTAGGAGGTGGGACACACAACAGGGCCTCGGATGATGAATACAGATACCAAGCAGGTTTGTACAGGTGGGAGGTGATCTTTTAGATACCCTGACCCAAGCCATTTACTTATATAACCAGCTTCTCTTTCCATGCTTAAGTATTTATTTTATTTCTACTCATCATCTTTCCAAATATTCCCTTTGAGTATTTATCACAGCCCAGTGATGGTGTGACACTTTGGTGCCGTTGACTTTTGTCCTATGCCGTGTGGGCCTGAGTCATGAGTTTAAACATCTGAGGTTATCAGCAGCAGGGCTCATCTAGTGATTTTGAGATTAAAACTACTCCATGGCTAGTGTCAGGGTTGGTAGTGTGTTTGCCAGGAACTGTTTGCTGAAACTGAGACCATCCATGCAGTATATAGACCTGTAAAGAAAGGAATGTCTCTGAATCTCAATGCAGAATATTCAACAAATGGCATTGGAGGCACTAACCCGGTTCACACGATCACCATGGCTTAAACAAGCCACCGTGGTTTGTTTAAACTGCGGTGCGTGCTGGGCATGATTGCCTAATTACCCGCTGCTTGTTGTGTCGTCCAAGGCTTGTTTGAGGGGGAAAGAACCCTCAAGGAACCCCGAAACAGGCCATGGGTTATTGTATTTCTATTGATGGTTGCTTGTATCAGCTGTGCTTGTGCAAATTATTTATTTTAGTATATTTTAACCTTATTTTTCTACTAGAGTCCTCAAAGTGGCTTACAGTATTCATAAAAAACAACAGATACAGCAAGAACCACATGCTAAAAAAACAGACACCTCCCCATCTCCCCCCCCCCACAACCAGCTCCTCTGAAGCCTGCATCAAATGCTCCTTCCCATAGGGCAGTTGGTGTCAGTTAGCCCTGTGGGGTAGGGGACAGTCCAGCTGGAGCAGGCCCTGGTGTTCCCTTTGCCTACTGCTGTCTCCCTTGTTCCTTCTTCCTTCCCACAAATTAGCTAGTGCCTACTGTGTGGTTTTATGTGGACTCACCATCCATCTCAAGGCCTCGTTCTCAGGTAGCGGCCTTTAGGCACTATTGCAGTAAACAATTCATAGTTTGGTTGACAGGTATTGCTAAAAGAGAGAGAGAGAGGCCAGAAGCATGAGCTTCACATCCTGCATTTGAACTGAATTGAATTAAATTCATTAAAATGCAGTGCTCAGCATGAAGGAACACAATTCTAAGTAGGCAAGACCACACCTCCAAATTGTAGCTGTGCATTTGTTGTTTTTTTGTGGGACTCCCACTGCACCATCTGACAGTGTACTTCACATTGTGCATCAGTGCCGTGGTGCATTTCATGATGTTTTCCATTGCACAGATTGAGTTAAATTATCTACGTTTTATTTCTGTGGTGCAATGGGAGTGACTTCTTACCTTTACCAAGACACTAGCCCTGGTCTTTCTGGTAGGGGGATAACTGTACAAATGTAACAGAGGAAGGAGGAGAGCCTAACTTAATGGTAAGTGTCTGATCACTCCAATTTCTTCAGTTTCTGCTTGTCTTAGTGTCTGTACAAGTCAAAGCAATGGTGAAAGTGACTAGGCTAGGCTGGAAGCAGCTTCTCCTCTAGTCACACTTTTTGCTGCGTTTGTGTGTATGTGTTTAATGGTGAGACATGTCTTGAGGGAAAGGCAGAGAAATGTGCACTTCTTACTTCTTAAAGAACCATATGAGTTCATGTGTGTTATATGAATAAGCACCCATTGTTTTCATGTATAAAAACATTTAAAAAGAAAATTTAACAGTTCCACAACTGCTCTGGGTGTTGGGATGAGGGGAATGGTGGTGGGTTTTTTTTCAAAAGCGCTACCCAATACGTGCATGTAACAGTCAGACCAAAACATAAACTTGTCTGTCTTTGTACCTAGACCTTAGTATCTAGATCTTCACTTTTAAGCTAAAAGCTAGGTTAAGCTTTTCCAAAAGGTACAGCTTGAACCATTATGGAAATTTGCAGGGTGGTTTGACAAGACCCCATGGCAGGACAGCCAAATGGAGCATGATTTCTGTGGGTAATTTAAACTCTACAATATTGCTTATAAAGTCTGAAATGACATAATCTATACATAGTAGGAGATCTTGGGCACTGAGGCCCAAGATCTCCTACTATGTATAATTATGTCTTTTCAGACTTTATAAGCAATATTGTAGAGCTTCTGTTTGGCTGTCCTGCCATGGGGTCTTGTCAAACCACTTTGCAAATTTCCATAATGGTTCAAGCTAGCTGGGATCTGAATCCAGATGCCTCATTTATTCAGAGATGAGAATAACATGCAGCAGAAATAAGTAATAGGCATTTGAAATGTGATCAAGCCATTATGTTTTCCACTGGAGATTTGCAGAAAGCTAGAAGGGTATACAAGAGTCTGCTTAGCCATATGAAAGCGTTGGAGGTTTGTCTTCACAAGGACCTCTGAGGTCATCACGTTTCTGAACATTGAGGGAAAAGAAGATCCCTATACTCTCAAATTTCAGATTTCTTCAGTAGCAGGAGCTAATAGTGCCAGAGCTGTGGCACAAATGGGAATAGGAGTAAACTGTAATTTAGCCTACATACGGGATGGCTTCTTTACTTGGAGAACAATCCATCGGGTGTCACACGTTATTGGTTCATTCTTATCCATCCATTTTATTATAACTCTAATGTGTAAAGAACTCGAGAGTTGGTAGACATCCAGAATTTTAGGTGGGGAAATGAAAGTTGTACTTATAGATGTATAAGTATAGTTCTGCTGTTTAATTTTATACTTCAAGTCAAAGAAGTTCACTATTCTAGGTTTCTGGGTTCTTGCTGAATTTGCAGTTCCCTTGAATAGCTCCATAATCTTTGGTGTATAGCTTTGGTATGGTCAAGTCACCCAAGCATTTTATTGCTATGAGATATAAGCCCCCTTCATGCATTCATTGCATGAAACGGTCTTCTTAAGATTGTGCAGCTTCCTTCCCCTGATGTCCATGTGTTGAGCCTGGATGTCTGCCCTGGGAAGTCTCTGTGTATAGAGCTCTACATGTGCTGGAACCCTGCGTAATCGGGATTCTCAGCTGTGTGGAAGCCTTCGCAAATAGGCTTCTCCTGTGCCAGCCTTTCCCAACCTCCAGATGTGTTGGACTACAACCCCCACCTGGCTGGGAAATGTTGGGAATTGTAGTCCAACATATCTGGAGGGCACCAGGCTGGGGAAGACTGCTCCATGCAGATGTTCATACTCACTATGTGACCTTGAGGGTGGGGCTAGCAGTGCATTTCCTGCAGGCTGTTTTTAAAGTACCATGGATCTGGCAACGGAGACCCATGCACGTTATTCTCTGCAGTTTTGTAGCAGCACTGGCCTCCTCTCTGCTGTGCTTGGGTGTCACCAGTGCAGCTGCCTTCAGCTCAGCAGTTGTTGGGATGTGTGAGAGGCCAGCAGGTTTCCACTTGGACCTATGAAGACTCAGACCTGGGCCTGATTACTTAGTCTGAGCAACTTGTTGCCTGGCTAAGTGATCAGTGTGCTCTGACTATCCTTTCCCACCCACCTTATGTCTGCATATACATCTGCTTGCTCATCTGCACTGACATTAGCCCATATGGTAGTTTTAAGCTTAAGCAGGTAGACAGGAGACATTCAGACTGCTTAGCTGAAGTTATGGGCATTTAGAATTGCCACCCGTGTTGATGGTAGCAGTAAACTTCTAATGTGATTTGCAGGTTTGTGTCAGGTACGGTGCTTTTGTTTCTTAAGGAAATTGTCCAGCCCATTTGCATGGCATGATGCCATTAATTGTGCTATTGCTGCTTGTTTTGATCCCCCTAGAACAGCCTTTCCCAACCCAGGGTCCCCAGCTGTTGTTGGACTACAACTCCCATCATCCTTGACCATTGACCATGCTGGCTGTGGATGATGACAGTTGTAGACCAAATAACATTTGGGAATCCTAGGTTGGGAAAAGCTGCATATTACTGTCTGTCTTTGCCCTGGTTAGAGGAGCCAACATTGAATACCATGCCAGAGCAGCATGCCTGTTTTCTTGGTCTGGGTGAAGGGACAGAAGGCAATGCAAAGGAAGTATTCTGGAGTGAGGAAAGGTGATGAGTGAAGGAAAGATTTTTATTTTGTTCAAAACAGCCCCCACAAAACAGTTCAGGGAAGTAAACCTGTGGATGAAGGGTGTTTAATCCTATCCTCTTGTACCATTTTCCCTGTGTGAATGTTCCTCTGAAGCAGCTATTTGCCCCGCTGGGGGCCTGGGTGGGAAGGACAGGGCAGAAGCACTCTGGAAGTATCTGCATGTTTCCTCCTGTGGGGCAAACAGCAACTCCGGGAAGTGATGTAGATCAGGGAAATGGCATGGGGGAAGAGGTTAATCCTCCCAGCATCAGTTCCCAGATCCAGTTCAGGCTCCCCCGTGTCTGCTTTGAATCAAAAAGAATCCTTTGCGAAGAGGAGATGCTCAGGCCAGGGGGCTCGTGCCATCAGCTCCTGAAGGGAAAATGAATTGCCTGAGACGGTGCTGCTGCTGCTTCATAATGTTTATGTTTTCTTTTAGTATTTTAAACTGTGTACTGCCTTGGGTACTTTGGTAGTAAGTTGGTATATAAATGCAATAAACAAATGGACAAGCAAGTGGGAGACTTGACCATGCATCTCTCTAGTTTGGCCCTAACATATTGTCCTTCTCCTCCATCAGCCCAGCACTGTTGTTCAAGTGTTCATGACAGGTCTGGGTCTAATGACCTTTCCTCACATTACATGGCACTAAACTAAGTTTGGCCACTGAGTGTGTATTTGACAGGCGCTGAAGCCAATCCTGGTTCTTTGATGAGCATATCTATATGCTGCATGTGTTCAGCCTTGCAAATAACCCAGCAAATGTTACTAGCCTGCTGTAAAGGTAGTAGTCTGTGTTTCCATGTTGGCAAGGTAGTAAAAAAAACAAAAAAGTCTGCTACCAAGCTGACTGGAATGGAGCAATTTGTTCTTTCTCTCTCAGCCCTCTCACTTGCCTGCGTGGAGTTCCTGGTTGCTATGGCTGCCAGGTGAGTTGTTAAATTCAAGACTGCATCTACGTTGTCTCTTAAAGAAGTATTGCTATACATCTACAAATTTAAATTATGAAGCAGTCAAAAGAACTGCTATGTTGAATTTCACTTGATGATTTGTTTTAACTTCTAGATTGTGATCTGCAGTCTGATTGCCTCCTCCCCCTTCCTTCTTTTTTTATACCTTTCACCCTTCTCAGTTGGCCCTGATGCTCAAGATGGGTAGAAGTCAGTTAAACAAAGGTACTCTAAGAATAAAGAACTCATTTTGTAAATGTCCACAGCCGTTTAGCATTGCAACAATAGAAGTATAAAAGATTCAAAGTGGGCCAGTTTGAAGTGTGACCTAGTTTATTCCTAGTAGTGCACGTATTTCATTGACCTTTCTTTTGTAAACACATGTGAGAGTTGGACCTAGCATTGCTTTTATTTGCTTGCTTTTCCAAAAACTAATGACTGAGACAAGGAAGGGGAAGTTTGCAAAGCACATTGTGGGGAAGAAATGTTTGGGGGAGTAGCAGAGTGTTCTTGGAACATGTATCAGCTGATGCTATCTCTTAAATGTACTCATACAGATTAATACAACTGTAAATGGAAACCACTTGTATGGAGGAATTCGGTATATTATGGCTGAAGCTTGCAAAATCCTTTGTTAGTTTGGGTTCTTGGTCACTTCAGATAGGCTTGTGCTGCTTCACTTGCTTTTAGGCTCAGTCAGTATCTGTGAAGAGCTTGTTGGCAAAACTGCTGGAGCATCTGTATAGCAGCCTTCCCCAACCTGGTGCCCTCCAGATGTTTTGGACTACAGCTCCCAGCATTCCTGACCATTGCCCATGCTGGCTGGGTCTAATTTGAGCTGAAGTCGAAAACATCTAGAGGCACCAGGTTGGGGAATCTTTTAACAAAGTGAGTATATAATGACATTTGCCAAGTATCAAAAGAGTAACCTATCTGCTATTTTTACCCATGTGTGGTGTGTAGAATAGTATGAGAAGGACTGAAATGGATAATTTTAGCAGACGTTTGCTGCTGCTGCAGACATAGTTATGGGTGTCTATCTCTGAAGCGGAAAACCATATGCACGCACATGATTTTCCCATTGTAGTTGCAAGACATTTTCGGTCCTTGTGCAAAGAGCAATTGCCATTCATCATGTGAGTTGTTAGTTTGGAAGACCAGGAGTATGGATGCTTAATCTCTTCCATTAGCAAGAGATTTTTTCAAAGAGTCTGGTATCTTAATAGATACTGCAACACTCACTTAAAATGTAGCATTGAAAGGTGGTAATGAGGTGTTATAGTAGTTATAGTTGTATAAGGAAGCTTTTATACATATATTATACAACGGTTAAAAGTTTTTTCAAGCCCTCAGTTCTGATGAGATAGTTGTGGAAAGGAGAAGTATCTGGACATGTAAGAAATATGAAGTAGGTATTTCGATGTGGGCGAAGAAGTAAGAAGAGGCATCTGACATGAGTGTTTTGTTGTTAGCTGGTCATAAGCAGACAGTGGGTCAGTTCACATGTCATGATGGCAAATTGTGGGTTAATTAACCCACAATTTGCAAGGAAGGGCGCCACACAGAAGCTGTGTGGGTTAAACAACCCAGAGTTAACCTGACAACAAATCGTAGGGGTTTTGTTTATAAAAAACCTTTTGATTTGCAACATAATAATAGCAACAACAAAGCAACTCTGGGTTGTTTAACCCATAAACCCAGAGTGTCTGGGTTCGGATGACACACTCACAACTTATGATTGGGGCATTCATAGGTTGTTTACCGAAAGCAGAAGCTGTGCATGCATGGTGTGCATCTCTGCAAATCGTGGATTAAATAACCCATGATTTGCCACCATGACATGTATACTCAGTCTTTGTCCTGTTTCCTTTAAAACAGCTGGGCAGAAAGTTGATCTCCAGATGTTTTGGACTTTAGCTCCCAGAATTCCTATCCATTGGCCATGTTGGCAAGAGATTCTGGGAGTTGAAGTCCCAAATATCTAGAGGTCTGTTGTCTGCCCACCCCTGCTTTAAAACACTAAGAACTAGAATACTAGTAAACCTAAACTAAATCCTATTGTCAAGTATGAGTGAACAAATATCGGGTAGGATCCAGATTTGTGCATGTAATGAGGCTGGCAGAAAGGGGCTTCCCAGCCTCCTGTTCCCTATTGCAGCTCCCCAGCCCCCCCAAATGCTCCACCCAGAGTTCGGGGGCCCTGCAGAATGAGGTGGGCTGTGGCCCAGGGGTTGAAGGGGAAGGCGTCGATTCCTGAAAATTGGGCAGAAGCACCTATTCTGAATGGGAGCTCAAGTTGCAAAAGTTGTGTCTGCCCAGTTTCCAGGCATCCCCACCTTCCCCCTCAGCCTCCTGTGCCACACTGCACCCCATTCAGCAGGGTCTCCCAACCCTCGAGGGGGGCAGCCTTTTTTGAGAATTGTTCGGAGGAGAAGGCAGAGATGTCAGTTTCCACCAGCCCTGTTACATATGTTTAACTCTGGATCCAACCTATCATATGTGGAATCATTGCTAAAATGCATGACTTAATTGGGTTTGAGAAAAATCCACATCAACATGACTATCCCTTTGTTTCTCTTTTCCTTGCAATATAGCTAAAAGCGGTTCAGTATGTAGTTTGTCTGTGAGCTTTTGTTTCTGCAGCATCTTCTGGATCTATTTTAAGCTAATTTTTTAAAGTGTAATTTTTATTTTTTGTGAAGTAGGCTTTATTTCCCCAGACTTTTATACTAACAGTTTGAATGCTGTGAGTTTGAAGTATATTTTAGAGGTATCTCCATCTTTCAGACTAGCTTGGATATGCCGTGATTGAATTGTAAGCAGGGTTACAAGGCTTTCAGTATGCTAGTACTAAATTTAACTGTGACATTAGCAGGCAATATGTTGTATACCTTAAATATTTCATGACCAAGTGGATGATATGCCAGCCTTATTGGAACTTATTGGGAGAAGAGCTAGAGATGTGAAGGCCTGGGAAAATGCAGGGAAAACATTTTTCCTGTTTTCCAAGGACCTTTTTATTTCTTCCAAAATATTAGATTATGAAATACTTTCTTTGACAGTATTCATAATTTGAGAATTATGAATAAAATGTTTAAGGCAATGTGTTCATATGTTCCTACTCAGCCTTTATTCCCCCCAAATGATTTCTAAAAATGAAGTCATAGTAAGACTAGAGATGTAAAATTTCTGGAATTTTGAATCCGGGGGCAAAATTGAGTGTGAGTTATTGAATTGTGTGAACCTAGTCAGTGTTTCCCTCACATGTAGGTTTTAGAACTGTATTCACGGACCTGGCTCACATGAACATCGAAGGCTAAACAAGCCATGCTGGCTTATTTAAGTCACAGGAAATGCCAGGTTTAACAACAATCCATGGGTCAACAACAACCCACAATCAATTGTAGATTGTTGCTGAACTGTGGGTTGTTATTGAACCATGGCTTATCATGTTGTCTGAACCCAGCCGCACTAACAAACTGTGATTTGTTAACCATGAACAACCCACAATTCACAACCCAACAACAAACCATGGGTTCTCTTTATGGGTTGTTCGTGGTTAACAAACTATGTTTTCTTTAGCACAGTTGGGTTCAGACAACATGATAACCCATGGTTCAACAACAACCCACAGTTTAACAACAACCCACACTCAACCCATATTCAGATCTTGAGTGTGGGTATCGTGTTCTGAACCCAGCCACTGTAGGTTATCCTGCCACTGCCCACCACATGCAATGGAACAACATGTGGGTTATCCCACCTATGATTCTTTCCTTTCCTTTTTAAAGTTGAATCTTGGGTCTATGGAACTCACAGCTGCAGTTTTTAACGAAGTTCCCAATTAACCTTTACCGTTAGGAAATGCTGCCTCAGCTATAAAAACTTTAACCGCTGTAATCTGTACATAAAATAAACTCTGTAGTCTGGTTCCCATAGCATAGGCATGAGATTGACACCATCACTAGAGACAATCTTACAAACTGAACAAAAAAGATGTTTATTCAGGGGTATTATTTACAACAGGGAATAAAATGTCACTTTTCAAATAATAGCTTGGGATTGCTTAAAGATTCTTAAATTAAATATGTTTGGTTACCATTCCTAATAGGTAAGTGTGTCTTCCCTAGCTAAATAAGCTCTCAATAGCTTTTCCTTCAGAACAGATTTCCCTGAACTCCACTACAACTAATTATTCACAAACAAGAACAGCTACTGTACACCAGTTTTCCTCTGCCTCCAGCTCTTTCTGCTGCTTCTGGCTTCTAGGATCATTCAGATGTTTCAGGGACTACTTGCTGAAGTTTCCTCTGATTATCAGTCATGAAATAGGAACATAAAATGTATTATGTATAACTTAGTTTGCTATGAAATTATCAAGTTTGGCATAATAAACTTAAAAGAATAGTTTATTCAAACAATAATTATTAATTCACTAACAGTTTACTTTCAAATGTTTTTGAATTTAATGATTTTATGACTAAACCAAGTTATACAACAAGCTGAAACTTAATCCAGACAAGACAGAGATATTGTGGATTGGGAAACTAACTACTCTGGATGGAGGTTTGCCTGGGATTGCATTCCCCCTAAAAGACCAAATCTGGCCATTCTTCTGGGTGCTCTGCTAACTGGGGAAGCCCAGGTGGCTGCGGTGTCCAGGAGTGTGTTTTACCAACATAGGGCCGCAGATGATGTACCAGCCTATCTGGAGAGGGTGGACCTTGTCTTAGTTATCCATGTACTAGTGACATCCAGGCTGGACTACTGTAATGTGATGTACATGGGGCTGCCTTTGAAGACAGCCCAGAGACTTCAACTGATTCAGAATGCATCCACTTGAGTGTGGATGGGGGTGAGGTGATCCGATCATATAATGGCTATACTGTGCCAGCCGCACTGATTGCCACTGTGTTTCTGAGCCCAATTTAAAGTGCTGGTTTTTACCTTGAAAGCCTGAAAGTGTTCAGACCAAATTACTTGAAGGACCACCTTCACCCTTATCAGCCTGCCCACATTTTAAAATCAGCAAGAGAGGCCCTTCTCACTTGCCTACCTGTGTGGGCAGTTAGGCGGGTGAATACATGGGAGAGGATGTTTTCCAAGTTGCCTCACACTTCTGAAATAAGTTGTTATTGGGGGTCCATCAGGCCCCATCACTGTAGGCTTTTAAGAAGGCCCTTAAGACTTACTTCTTTACTCTGGCCTTCCCCGATTATGTTTTATCAGACTGGATTATAGCTGCAGTGAAGTTGTAGGCTCTGTCTTTTGTTGATGCTGAAGGTAAAAAGGTTGCAGCCAAAATACAAAAATATTATATACATTATAGCATATTATAGCTTAAAACTCCTAATGCTAGTAACTAAGCCTTAGGAGGGGCATTTCATCCTTTCAGAATGGGGAAAAAACTGCACAAAAGCCAGGAAACCACCAAGCAATCAATGGTTTGGGGAAAGGGTGTGTCGTCAGGGGAAGGGGGCATGGCCCTCTGGGGAATCCCAGTGGGACAGATTAGGACCCCAGGAGGGCCAAATTGACCTCCGGGTTGAGGTTCCCCAACCTTGTGTTATCTCCTACTAGCATGATTCCAGTTCTTTGCCCTAACTGACAAGTCAGCTACATCAACAGAGTTTGCCAATCAAACATGCTTATTTATTGAACAAACATAACATGGAACGGTCCAGCAGATAACCACTGTCAGTTACTTTCAGACCCTAGCCATGATCTCCTATCTCTCTATCGCACCTGTTTGTCCTAGTGCCCTCTTCACAATTCGTTGTGATTTAGGCTTTACCAACACATTCCAGGCTACAGTAACAGGGCATGGTGAAATAAGTGATGAAGAGGGAAAGGACAATGCTCCTGAGCAAAATGCAAGAAAAGGCAGGCATGCACCACAGAACTGCCTGTTTGGAAACCTTGCAGAAGCACCAAGTCCTCAGCTGCATTGGCTCTTTGGTGTAGCCATCTAATAGTAACAAGGCAGCACATGTGATATTGATTTGCTAGCCATAAGGCAAGCTTAAGTTAGCATACAGTAGCGAGAGACTACAATATAAACAGTTTGCCGGTATATAGGAGAGAGTGCCTTCTCCCTTACCAGCCTGCCTGGTCACTGAGGTCATCAGAGGGCATGCTCCTGGTGGTTCCACATGGATCTATGGCCTGATTGGAGTCCACCAGGAGAAGAGCCTTCAGCATGGTGGCCCCCTTTCTTTGGAATTCCCTGCCCCTGCAGGTCAGGCAGGCACCAACACTGTGCTGTTTCCAGCACCTCCTGAAAACAGCACTGTTCCAGGAGACATTCCCTTAAATTTACCAGTCACAGTTTTTATTGGTATTCTGTTTTCTAAAATAGCATAATTTTAATCTGGTGTTTTAATCTTTTTATGTTTTTACTGTTTTATCTCTTGTGTTTACTGCTCCAAAATCTGTTCTAGATATGGAGTGGAATATAAATATTCTAAGTAAGTAAATACATAAATATTTGCAACACAAACCATTGCTTTGATTCTAGACTGTTGTTAGCATAAACCACAGTTAGTTATGATGTCTGAATTGACTCTTATTGTTAAATATTATATTTTTCTTGTGGGAAGGAGGTTTTAGTTAGGAAAAAAATGCAGTGACTTTGCAGCGAAGATTGGCTAATAGTATATGCTCACCAACATGTTCTTGTGTATCTGAATCATGAGCTGCTTTCTCTAAATTATGACACCTAAAATAAACAAACTCTAGCTTGGCATATGTACTTCTGTTTTGCAACAGTTATGCAAACACAACCTTTGTTACATAGGACTGAAAGAAAGGGTCCAATGTAGATTATAAGAATTTTTAAAGAGACATCTATATTTAAAAGTAAAGCAATGTGGTGCTACTTTTGAGCTACCAAAAAACCATACATTTTTTCTTTATAAAATTACATTTGCAGTTTTTCTCTTGCATGTACTCTAGAGGACATACCTGTTTTTTCTAGAGATATATGCAGCTCAAAGTTCACCCCAAATTACTTAAAAAAATTAAGGATGAAGCAGATGCCTTTCATGTCACTGACATCTTCTCAAAACTGCATTATGTTTTGAAATGAATTGGTATTAGATTGCTTGTTGTAACGATGCTTTGGTATGTATTACTGTTTTTGTACTGCTGTTCTTGTGTGCTGGGTACATCTACGTAGAAAAGTGGTGTACAAGTTAAAAATCATCATCATCATCCATTGAAGTTTAGTTGATGCCAGAGGTGTTCCTGTGTTACAGCAAGGCTGATGTGGCAAGATTGAGAGCTCAAATGCTTCTGAATACCTCCTAGTAACACATGTGTTAATCCGAACGTTCTATTGTTTCTGTTCTGTGTGTGCCAAGGAACAGCCTACTACATATTTTTCTTTTACTTTATACAGGCCTTGTTTGGACATAACATTAAATGTTGTTACAATATCAAATGTTGTTGTAACATTATAAAAATAACCTGCAGGAAGCCTTGTGCTCACACACTCCCCGCTCTGGTCCAGCAATGATCCTGAGTCGAGAACCTTTTGCTTCCATTTTAGATTAACTACAGCTCGTTGTATTATCTGAACCAGGACAAACTGTGGTAGTTCTTAACCATGGTTTGTTGAAACACACCAACTTCAAAACGTAGTGTATGTAGCTGATTTGTTTCAACAAACCATGGTTAAGATTAACCGCAGTTTATTTTATTTTATTTATTTATTTATTTATTAGATTTATTAGCTGCCCATCTGGCCGGCTACCCGGCCACTCTAGGCGGCATACAGTACTAATAGCAACACGAGATACAACAAATTTACATAATCAGCTGAACAAAACAACATAACAAAACAACACTGCTCTAAAAAACCCTAACCTACCCCAAATGCCCACCTGAACAGCCAGGTTTTTAAATCCCGGCGGAAGCTCATCAAAGAGGGGGCATGGCTGAGGTCACTAGGGAGGGAATTCTACAGAGTGGGGGCCACCACAGAAAAGGCTCTCTCTCTAGTCCTCACCAGCCTGCCTGTCCTGGTTGATAGGACAGACAGAAGGCCTACCAAGGCCAATCTTGTTGAGTGGTATCCCTGGTGGTGTGGGGGCACTTCTTAAGATAGACTGGGCCAGAACCATATAGGGTTTTAAAGGTCAATGCCAACACCTTGAATTGGGCCCAAAACACAACTGGTAACCAGTGCAACTCCTTCAGCACTGGAGTGATGTGGTCTTGCTGTTGGCTGCCTTTAATCAGGCGGGCCGGTGCGTTCTGCAGCAGCTGCAACTTCCGAACCACCTTTAAGGGTAACCCCATGTAGAGTGCATTACAGTAGTCTAGGTGAGAGGAGACCAGGGCATGAACTACTGATGGAAGCAGATGATTTGGGAGTTAGGGGTGCAGCCGCCATATCAGATGGAGTTGGTACAGCACTGCCTGGCTCACGGCTGACACCTGAGCTTCCATGGACAGCTGGGAGTCTAAAATGACCCCCAGACTGCAGACCTGGTCCTACAGGGGTAGCCGCACCCCATTAAACACCAGGTCAACCTACCCCAACCTCCCCTTGTCTCACACAAAAAGTACTTCAGTTTTGTCAGGGTTCAGTTTCAGCTTAGTCCTTTCCATCCAGCCACTCACTGACTCCAGACACTCGGACAGGGTTTCTACAGCCAACCTTGGCAAGGATTTAAATGAGAGGTAGAATTATGTGTCATCTGCATATTGGTGACACTGCACCCCAAACCTCCTGATGATAGCCCCCAGCAGCTTCATATAGATGTTAAATAACATTGGGAAGAGAATAGAGCGCTGTGGCACCCCGCAAGTGAGCAGCCAAGGGTCTGAAGTCTCCTCCCCCAGAGCTACCCTGTGGTGCCTGTCAGAGAGGAAGGAATGGAACTACCGTAATACAGTGTCCCCTGTGCCCAACTCCTCCAGGCGGTCCAGGAGGATACTGTGTTCGACGGTATCAAAAGCCGCTAAGAGATCGAGGAGAACAAGGAAGGAGCATTCGCCCCTATCCAGAGCCCTCCCCATATCATCCACCAAGGCGACCAAGGCCGTTTCTGTCGCATGGCCAGGCCTGAAGCCTGATTGAAATGGATCCAGATAATTGGCTTCTTCCAAGTGTGCCTGCAACTGCAAAGCCACCACCCGCTCAATCAACTTGCCCCCAAACGGCAGATTTGAGACTGGGCGAAAGTTGTTCAAGTGGGGATCCAAGGAGGGTTTCTTTAACAGTGGTCTTATCACTGCCTTCTTGAGGGTTGATGGCATCACTCCCTCCTTAAGGGAGGCATTCACCACCACCTTGATCCCCTCCATAAATCTCTCCCTGCAGCTCATAATGAGCCAAGATGGGCAAGGGTTGTGTAAGCAGGTGGTTGGCCTTGAAAGATGAAAGCACCTTGTCCACTTCCTCAGAAGGAAGAAGCTGGAACCAATCCCACACAACCAGTCTGCCACTGGCCGCCCCTCGTTCACTAACTGTATCCACAGTGCATGGAATACCACTCCTGATCTGGTCGATTTTATCTGCAAAGTGCTTTGCAAACTCATCATAGGAGGCCTTAGAATGCTCCATTGGTTCCAGAACAACTGGACCGACCAGGTTCCAGACCACTTGAAACAGCCTCCTGGGACAGCACTCTGCAGACATGATAGAGGCAGCATAAAAATTCTTTTTTGCTGCTCTTATCACCACATGGTAGTCTGAAGCTACAGCTCTAACCTGTGTCCGATCGTTTTCGGAGCGAGATTTCTGCCACTGGTGCTCTAGCCGTCTCACCTCCCGCTTCAGAGCTCGCAACTGTGGGGTGAACCATGGTGCAGTCTGAGCTCTGTTCAGGGGGAGAGGGCATTTCGGAGCCACACAGTCTAATGCCCCAGTGATTGCAGCATTCCAGCCATCCACCAGGGTCTTGACCAAGCGGTCATTTGTGTGTTCCAAAGAATCCCCAAGCGTAGTCAGGAATCCATTTGGATCCATAAGACGCCTGGGGCGGACCATCTTAATGGGTCCTCCACCCCTGTGGAGGGGTTGTGGAACCAAGAAGTCCAACCCCACCAGGTAATGATCTGACCATGACAAGGGGGTGGTGGATATACCCCCAATTTCCAGATCACTCCCCACCTCTCCGGAAAAAAACACATGGTCTAACACATGACCGGCTACATGGGTGGGCCCAGTTAGAATAGGGTGCAGCTCCCAGGAAGTCATGGTCTCCATGAAGTCCCGAGGCACTCCCATGAGGATGGCCTCCAAATGTATATTGAAGTCCCCCAACACCAACAAGTTAGGGGATTGCACACGTACACGTTTAGAGTTTGGATGACACACTAGACTGCTGTTAATTCAATGATTTTAAAAAACTTGTTTTAAGACCAGAGTTAAGGCTGTCTCATGTTGGCTCAAGCTCTACAAAGCTAGGAAATGGAAAGCTAAGGCCGGTTCCTTAACTGATGTGCCCCATGATCTGTGATGATGTTGTAGTACAGTGTCAGAAATTGTGCTTGCTTACAACTTATCCTCCATGCATCCACACTTTTCCTTGGTCTTTCAGGCCCAAATCCAGATGGGGAGGATGGACTGATCCTGTAATACTTTATGAAGGATCTGAGCCTTACCATGCCAGTTTGTTGTTTATATCAGTAGCTGGCAGGATGGGTTGAACAGTGAGAGGGAGCCCTCTTCTAGCAGTAAGGCTAGCTGCTTTATAAGGCAATACAGGACCAGTACAATGTAGGGCATCTTTGCTGACCGAGCAGGTAGAACAGAACCCATCAGCAATGAGTATAATAGTGAAGATCTTTTTACGCTCCCAGGTGTTTTAGTTCTTCAGTTTAAAAAAAAATGTTATTGCGTTTTTAGATCTTTAGGCTGCTTCTGGCTTTTACTTTGGTTTTATTCTGTGTTTTAAACTTTTAAAGGTTTTTATATTATGTTTTATCAGGTTGTTGAATTTTATGGTTTTAATTTTTGTGAACTGCCCAGTGAGCTTTAGCTATTGAGTGGTGGCATAGAAGTGTAATACATAAAAAATAGTGTCGTGGGCAAATTAAACCTTGGGGACCTATTCCTTGGGGGATTAACTGATATCCTCTTGCACCAAGGTATGCCTAGGGATGGCGGAGAAATACGCCGTGGTCCCCAATGAAGCTCGATTCAAATGAATCCTGTCTCTGGAGTCTGCAGCAGAGTGACACCACTCACCTCCGCCTCCCTCCGGAATCTTACAGAGCTGGCCTCTCTCTGTGGTTCCGTATCGCTGGCCTGGCGAATGGCTGCAGACGCATAGTGGACACCGTTGCGTATGTAAAGCCCTTAGTTTAACCTAATTGCAGCTGTTTATGGCTGCGTTTAGGTTAAACTAAGGGGCTTTACGGCCGCAAGTGGTGTCTACTACGCCACTTGCGGCTGTAGCCATTTGCCAGGCCAGTGATACGGATCTGGCTGCCGGCCTGTGGCTCCACGGAATCCCCACGGAGAGGAGCTGGCTCATGAGGATTCTGGGGGGAGGAACGGATCGCCTCCCCCCGTGGGTGGATTCCCCATGGACCGGCAGGTAGGGAATCCGCCCATCCCTAGGTATGCCTCCGAGTGTGGGGGACACCTAGCAGTGGGCAATTTGATCATTAGAAATGCAGATATGGATTTATGATAGCTGCGTAGACTGCCTGGCGATCTGCTTGCCTGCCTAGCGCATTGCCAAGATATTGTTGGGAAGGAGTTAGTCGTTGTGCACAAGGAAATGTAGTTCTGTAGTCCTGGAAGCAAAATTTAGGTAGTAAGTTGAAATCCAGGACTTCCAAGGTAGCTATCACTGAAATGCTACCTATTTCACACACAGAGCCAGCTAGACAGGTAGAGCTGTGGGGTCTCTGTGTGTGGATGAAACAATGGCACAGAGAGGAAGGTGCCACTGGATTTGTTAGACACTGGAGAACAGTTTGGGACAGACATCATACATCCAAAATGGATAGGCTTCACTTGAACTGAAACAAAACTAGACTGTTGGCACTTAATATTAAAAAGGCTCTGGCAGCTTTAGAACTGACTTCTGGGCGGAAACTGATAGGAGTTGGGGAGAGTCTAGTTTGGGATGAATCATCCCTAGGAGTTGATGAGGGAAAATAATTCTGATCATTTAAATGGTTGTGCAGTAGAACTTGATGATGAGTGTATGGCAGGGCATGATAGCTGACTAGGGCCATGGGGGAGAAAACACACACCACAGACATTTGGAGAGGAACACTATTATTATTGTGGTGTGGAGAAAGGGCATTGGACACATTCATGGAGAATAAGGCTATCAGTGGCTACTAGTCATGAGGGTTATATGCTACCTCCAGGATCAGAGGGACCATGCTTCTGAATGCCAATTGCTGGGGGAAAAGAACAGGAGGGGGCTATTACCCTCATGTCCTGCTTTATTGGCTTACCTTGGGAATTTGGTTAGCCACTGTGAGAAATAGGCTTTACTTACATAGGACTTTGGTCTGAGCCAGCAGGGCTGGTTTTATGTTCGCAGAGCTCCAGAGTTGGACCCAGGTAACTTGACCAACAAACACTGTGTTGTAAACTAACTGCACCTTCTGTTTTGCATGTTTCAAATATCTCTTTCTGCATTTACACCCAAATTACCTCTTTCTCTAGTTGTGTTGGAATAGGAGGCTTATTGGTTTGGCTACATCCACACTTCAAATTCCTTAGTGCTGATGCATTTAGTATGGTAGGTAGCTTGTAATTTAGAGTGGTAAAAACTGAGTCACTGATCCAGACTAAAAATTTAAGCCACAAATGACCTTATTAGGATTTGTATTACTTGGAAAAGCATTTTTTTAAAGTGTAGATCCAACAATAATGAATTCATAGAATCATAGAATAGTAGGGTTGGATGGAGCCTAGAAGACTATCGAGTCCAACCCCCTGCTCAGTGCAGGAATCTAAGTCAAAGCATCCCTGACAGATGGCTGTCCAGCCTCATCTTGAATGCATCCAGTGTGGGAGAGCCCACCACCTCCCTAGGTTATTGGTTCCATTGTCGTATTGCTCTAACAGTTAGGAAGTTTTTCTGATGTTCAGCCGGAATCTGGCTTCCTGTAACTTGAGCTCATTATTCCGTGTCCTGCCCTCTGGGATGATCAAGAAGAGATCCCGGCCTTCTTCGCTGAGACAACCTCTCAAGTACTTGAAGAGCGCTATCCTATCTCCCCTCAGTCTTCTCTTCTCAAGGCTAAACATGCCCAGTTCTTTCAGTCTCTCCTCATAGGGCTTTGTTTCCAGTCCCCTGATCATCTTTGTTGCCCTCCTCTGAACCCTCTCCAGTTTGTCTGCATCCTTCTTAAAGTGTGGTGCCCAGAACTGGACACAGTACTCAAGATAAGGCCTAACCAGTACTCCCAGATGGACTATTTACAGGATAAGTGGTTGTAGGTCAGTGGTAGAGCACATGCTTCACAAGGAGGAGGTCCCTGGTTTGATCCCTGGCATCTCTATGCTGGGTTGGAAAAACTCCTACCTCAAACCCTGGACAACTGTTGCTGCCAGTCAGTGTCGGCAATACTGGGCTAGATGGACCAAGGGTCAAACTCAGGAAAGGGCAGCTTCCTAGGTTCCTACGTTGAGGGGGGTGGAATGAAAGGAAAGAGAGAGAGGCTTTTCTAGGGAAGTCGCCATGGGGGTCTCTTCATTGCCTGGCCGCATCTGGGACAATGGCAGTACTGCTGTTGATTATTCTCGGCCTGTACCAGCCTTGGCCTCCATGTTTGAAGTGGATGTGGTGGACATCAGGGGGATATTGGTGAAAAGTGTAGAAAACTTGGAGGTATGAAAAAGAGAGAGAGGCATGATGCCAAGAGAGAGGGCAGCATTAACAACTAGCAGGGGCATAACAACTAGTGATGCTGTCCATTTTGTGATTTGTCAGCTTGATGGTCGAAACCTGTGCATGTGTAATGCCTGCCTTCATAGCAAGCTTGGATCTCTTTCTTACACATTCGTGATTACATTTCGGAATAGATTGTGAGCATTGGCTCATGCACAGTTTGCATTTAAATACAGCATTTCTGCAAACGTGCTGAGTGCTTTGGATCAATCAAGATTAACCTAAGCTCAGAAGTCGTTTGGTGTTTTTTTCCTGAAAGGTTTGACTCTCCAGGGCCGGTTAAATGCATATTTAAATTCAGGATTTAAAGATGAGCCACATGAAACCTAGAAGCAGTTGTAGAATGGGTGTGAATTCTTCAAGTCTGTGCAGCCCAATGGTATGCAAGTTTACTTGGAAGTAGGTCCTCTGTTCGTTGCATCATACATCCAAGTCTGAATGATATTGCAGTTTTACCTCATAACGTAGCATCCCCTTAAGCCAGAGTGTTGATCTTCAAAGTAGATCAGTCGAATTGATTTCTTGCTGTGGTTTGGGTTCCTTAATCAAAAATATCAAATGGTGGAATATCCAGGTAGTAGTGTGGCAGGGTTATAAAGGGACAGGGTTGCTTGATAAAAAGTTGTTTCACTTTTTCCTTTTGAGTCACAAATGAAGAACATAGGCATGTGTGGACAAGGTAGGTTGGTAACATCTGTGGAGTCATTTACAGGACTTGTTTGTATTATTATAATCTGGAACTAAGATTATAGCATGATAGAAACCTACCAAATAATCTGATTAGCTAAATTTATGAGCCAATAGCTAAGTATAGGAGTTTTGTATCAGATTTCTGTAAGATCTCTCATACGAATGCCATCTCATTGTAATCACTGATGGCTTTTAGTTTGTTAGTTTTACATTTTTATCTTGTGCCCCTTCTGTTTGCTGTGGTTCTTGTGATGTGCTAATATAAAGAAAGCTGTTCCAGTGTAGATATTTCATCAAAGTTTTCTGTCGTGAAGACACGTGCAAAGAATTAATTTAGTGTATCTCTTGCAACTTCCCAGTCATCCCTTATTGCTACTTTTTATTTTTTGCTAACCATCCCATTGCCTGTTTGGCTTTCCACTTGTGAGATAACTCACATTTTTTATTATGAGTCTTTATTAGCGACAATCTGTTCTTCAAATTCATCATGTCACACTAAACTATGGTTTAGCGTGACGCCTGAACATGGCCACTGTGACCACATTATTTATTTATTTATTTATTTATTTCATTTCTATACCGCCCAATAGCCGAAGCTCTCTGGGCAGTTCACAAAAACATTCCAGAGATTCACTGTGTGACTGCTGTTAGGTACTCTTGAGGACACATGTGGTCTAAACAACTACTTTCTGTGTTACTGTAGGGTGAGTTATCTGGCTACTAAGGTGTAAAGGCTGGGCCTTCTGAGTTTAAGGGTATGTTCATACAGTAAATATGAAGTGCTTTCATAGTTGTGGCTCTTCCCTCACTGCTCCATTCCCCCACAGTTTACATGTCTAATTAGAGGACTGAGACCCTATTGTTGAATGGCTGGCCATCCCAGTGCTTGGACAATGCCTCATAACAAAAGGAAATGTGGAGTATTTTTGAGCTCTTGAAGTGACAGAAGCCTGGTTACTTGGGGGTATAGCCATCATAATGTTTACAAGGTTATAAGCCTGCTTATTTTAGGAGTCTCTTTGTAAGATAGTTTTGTGTGTGGTGGGTGGTGATGGCTTAAAAGAGTAACAAAAAGCAAAAACAAAACCATTTATAGATGTAAGGAAACTTGGGTTCTTGTCTATTGGCGCCTTCTACCTTCCTGAATAGCTTTTTTTCATAACTGTTATATAGCGAAAGCAGACAGTGGAAACAGTTGTTTTCTGACCTTGAAAGCTGCGCTCTTGAGTGCTTCTGCTCTATATCTTTCTGTATCTATACTGCCTGCTGTGAACAATCTTTTCCTAAATACTTCCCCTCCCCCACCTGTTTTTCTGTGTGCTAGAAATGTCACTTGAAGTCCTTCATTCTTGTATGAACTCATTTAGGCAGCCTGAACTTTATATTAAATTTTAATCACATTGCTTTTCCTTTCTCCCTACAGTAGAGAAAAATGGCGAAAATGGAAGTGAAAACATCTCTCCTTGACAATATGATTGGAGTTGGAGATATGGTACTTCTGGAGCCCCTCACTGAAGAATCCTTTATCAGTAATCTCAAACAACGTTTTGATCATAATGAGATATATGTGAGTATGCTGTAAAAAATATCTATATGGGAGCTTATATAGAAATGTCTCACGTCTGTATTTTATTTATTATTACATTTATATTCCTTTTTTTCCTCTCTAGCAAGGAACCCAAGGTGGCTTACATAGTCTCCCTCCTCTCCATTTTATCCTCACAATAGCCCTGTGAGGTAGGTTAGACTGAGAGTCAGTGACTGGCCGAGAATCACCCAGTGGGCTTCATGGCTTGAGTGGGGACTAGAACCCAGATCTCCCGAGCTCCAGTCTACCACTGTAACCACTACACCACACTGGCTCTAATTGCATGGAATGGAGTCATTCCATGCAATTAGGGGTATGGATTCAAAATTCCAGAAATGTGAGGTATATGCAAAACAGTGAACAAATAAACTCACTCAGTCGATGAGGTGGTAGTAATCCTGAAACAATCTCATCAGAAGGTGATGCAAGATGAATTGCTATATTTTCCCTTCCTCTGTTTTATAAAAGTATTCACATTAATGCCAGTAACTGTATATTTTTGTTGTATTTTTTGGACCTTTCATGATAACAGACAACCCTAATGGCATTAAGGCTTCCTTGCAAAGGTGGGTTTTTGGAGGATTTGGTGGGGGTGGAGGGAAGAGAGGTGGCACCATGTGATTACTCTGGGAGGAGGGTTGAGGCATATGGGCAACAAGGGAGAATGGGTAAAGTTCTTTAAGGGCGCAGTCCTATGCATTTTTAGATGGCTGGGGAATGCTGGGAGTTATAGGATTTTTTTCTGTCTAAACATGCATAGGATTACACCCTAAATGCAGGAAATCTTGGGATGGCTTTTGGTGGATTGAGCTGGAGAAGGAAAGGAAGGTCCAAGGCAGACGTAGGTTAGGGTGGACCAGGGCCACTTAAAAAGCAAATGCGTGTATTTTATAACTTACCCTTACTATAAAAGTTGCATAAGGGTCAAAAGGTGTCCTTCATTCCTGGAAGTGTACTGAATAATTCTCGGTTTCTCTTGAACTCATTCTGGAGCATTTTCACAGGCTCATATGCTAGTTTATGCAAATAAGAAAGTGATTTCCCTTGTCTGGAAAGATACGTTTTAAAGCTTTTTGGGTAAATGGTTACTGTTTAAAATATCAAAAGAAGGGATTGCAGAGTTAGTCCTCCTTCAGAAGGCTTCCCTCGAAAAGGGGAGGAGAAAGAGAGTTTTCTGTGACTCATGATTGTTGTAGCCTTGACTGCTCAGCCTTATGCACAGACTCTGCTGAGAGGCAGGCCAGCTCTTGGTCTTTAGGAATCACCCAGGTATCTTCTTAGTATGACAATCTGTGCAGATGTATAACAACAGTGACGAGGGTTAGGGATTGCGTGTCTCCCCCCTGCCAGTGAATTCCCTTCACTCTCTCACCCAGGGTTTAGAATGTGTGTGTGACCATTGTCAACCAGGGTTAAAATGAAACAGGATAGGCTCTTAAATTCTTAGGGTTCAACTGTTCTTTCCCACTTGCCTCTCTTCTTGTGGCTTATATGGATTCATGAAGGCTGCATGATAATTTTCTGTTCATTTTTCTTTAAAAAAATTTTTCTTGTGGGTGACAAGGGCTGCTTACTAATAAAGCAAATGAAGCAGGGATCATGCATGCTTCTCTCTGCAGAAGCATCATGAGAGTGGTCCTAATCAAAGGCATGCACGAGCCTGCTTATTTTTATTTTTTTTAATCAGGCCAGCATGGTGGAATTATCCAGACTTGTGCTGGGATTCTCAGTATCAGCAGTGAAGACTAGACAGATCAGTTTTTATCTTGTTTATGCAACTGAAGAAAAGTAAAGGCTCTGGATGTGTGTGCACACAAATGGAGTAATATGCTCCTATATTTGTCAGAAATACAATGGGATGCATGGAAACTTTAAATTCTGTGGAAAACCCACAAATATTCTGTCACACAGTTAATCATTGCCATCCCTGATGTAAAATTAGTGTATTAACTGTACTATTTTAGGGCCACCGCACATTTATTTTAGGTGTGCATCAGTGTGTTCACTAAAAATTTGAAGTGTGAATGCGATAAGTGCACCATAAGGTACAGTACTCAGTGAGCCAGGATTGGCTGCAGCTTCCTGTTGAGCGTACACCTAATGGTAAACCTGAGTTTCCCAGTGTGCAGCGTATGACTTGGCCCTTAGTTATGTTGGAATTCTCTTCTGTGGATGGCTTTGAGTGGTAAATCTAATGCCCTATTCAACTTTAAGTTGTGGACATAAGATGACTATTTTTTTAGATGCACACTTTCAGGAAGATAGGTGGTTGTCAATCTTGGCGTAGTGAAATTAGCTGTAGTGTTTGCTTTGGCAAAATAACAAGTATAATTCTTTTCATTAGCTTAGAAACATTTGCCTTCTAGGTAGTAAGTAATGTTGTGTTACTTAAACAGACATGTGCTGAAAAGTTTGGTCTGGTGCCAGGTTAAAAACAACCACTACCACCTGACTTTCAAACAAGTATTAAAATTTCCATTTTAATATCCTGGACAGAAAAGGGTAATGATAGAGCAGTCAACCTATGTGATAATTTCCCCTTAAAAATACAACTGACTCAGGTCTGTTCCTTAGGACAAGACCAATGAGATTAAAGCAAAACACTTGAAGGTATTTAGAAATGCCTTTCAATTGCCAATGATTGCCAGTACAAACAAAATGACCTGGTTCACACATAACGTGGGTTAATTAACCCATGATTTGCTTGGCATGAGTGGGAGGGAGTCAGCTTGCTGCCTCTAGTGCGTTTCTCACTTTTGTTTTCATTTTATAACCTACGATCACCCCAATCAACCCAGAGTTAACTCAAGAAACAATTATAGCTTAACTCTGGGTTGTTTAATCCATAAACTATCCAGAGTGCCTGGGTTTGGACATCAGAGGCTCAAATTGTAAAATGAAAGCAGAAGTGAGGAGTGTACTGGTGGCTCTCGATCCCTCCTGCTTGTGCCTGGCAAATTGTGGGTTAATCAATCAATCAATCAATCCACAATTTGCCATTACACACGAACCAGGTCATTTTCAGTGAAGTGCCAGGTCATGTTCTTACTACCTGGCTTGTGTTGCTCCATAACTTTTATTTTCTAACCAATGCTAAGAATGTTGTTTCTGCACCAAATCAACTGCATCCTGCTGCTATGTAAATTTTGCTGCCCTCCTTCTTTCCCTCCTTTACTGAACCCTTTGCCCCCCCTCCCCTGAGCATGTCATACTTATGAGAATATTGTTAAATGTATTCTGTTTCATTGCAAAACAAACCTCAGGCCTGAAATCTTAAATCCTGAAATTTGAACCTTTCTTTGACTTAAGATAAAGGCATCTGTTAGATTTGCAAGAATTTTAATTTGATGTATAGGCCACATCAGAAGGATCCATGGAGGCCCTGTGAGTTCATGGCAGTCCAGTCTTTTTTTATGAAAAGAGAAATTTGGTGCATGCAACATATTCCCTGCAGCATACTCCAAGGTTTCCTTCTTTAGTCCAGAATAATGTAGAAATGTATGTATGGGCAATGGATATTAAACATAATTCTACATGAACAATCAAGTGTATGTTCTAGCTACTCTTCTTCTCCCATCCTCCCCCAACCATGTACTCAATCCAGCTGCTGAAGGGAGGGTTGCTGAAAGAGAAAGTGATTCTAGTGTCCATGTACCATTTTAAAGTGAGTTTCCTTTTCGGCACCTCTCACTTCAAGGTCTCAGAACGTGTTTTTTTAACTGGGGGGAGGTCAAGAAGAGGTCTGGCAGTTCCTGCGCAAAGATGTGATCTGTGGAAGGGAAGCTGTGAGAGCGTGCCTTTGGGTTGTGCTCAAAATCAACAAATTCATGCCACAACTGTAAGACCAACCAGCGTTGCAAATACTATACTCTGTAGCTGCAATCCTAGACCCACATACCTAGGAGTAAGCCCCTCTGAAATCACTGGGACCTACATGTAGGATTATGTTATTACTCTCCCGAGTTCTGAATTCTTGTCCTGAACTTGATTTTCTTGTGTCCTTCCCTCTGATCCCGGTAGTCCCCTTCTCCTTTTTTTTTTTTTGGCTTTGATTTAGAATGTCAGCTGTTAAATTGTTTTTTTTTTAAGAGCATATTGTTTAGGAATGACAAAGGATAAGTATAAAAAGCTGTGTGCTTTAAGGCTGTAAGTAAGTAAGTGACAAAAATATAATCTTTTTAAAGAATGGGAACATGAAAAAATCTGTTGAACGAAGATCACGGGGCTTACACCTACACTTATACGTCTGGCACATAGGCCTAATCCGGCCTGAGGAGGTTCCCCAACCAGCCTACATAGCTTCCTGGATTCCTCCCACGTACAGTGAACATATTGTTCCCAGTGGATATATTGGGAGGATCATTTTTCTGACGTGCCTCCCAGGGACCAAAGGAGCAGCTTGGTCTGCCCCGCATCCTCTCTCCAATAGGAGAAGGCCCACATGGAGTGAAGCCAGTTCCTGGCAGATGTGCCAGGAAGATCATCCTCCCAACATGGCCACCAGGGACAAAATCCAGACATTCCCTTTGGTGTTGCTTGAGGTGTAGAGGGCCCACCCCTGGTTGCCCACCCCTGACTTACACAAATAAATGGAAGTGAGTTGCACTTTTTATTTGCTTGTGGGTTAAGCTTTTTTTTTTTTTTTTAAACTCTGAGTTACAACTCATCTTTCTCCTGGGTTTGTTTGACTCAGACAGTACATAACCTCTTTTCTTTCTCTGCTACTCATCAGTTCTGTCTTTTAGGGAGCAATCCTATGCAGGTTTAGACAGAAAAAAGTCCTACAACTCTCAGCATTCCCCAGCCAGCATAGAAAATGGGGAATGCTGGGAGTTGTAGGACTTTTTTCTGTCTAAACCTGCATAGGATTGCACCCTTAACCATTCTATTTCAGTAAGCAATCATGTCAGTATAAAGTTAAAATATGGCTTCCCATTTCATTCCCAAGGAAAAGCACGATAGTAGCAGTACTGTTCCAGAAAGTACAACTCGGTCTTAGAACAAATTGTGGAATTAATAGTTTGTTATATTTGACAGCACTTCTCAATGTAAAATAAATGTGAATAAGAATTTAAAAAGCCAAATTGGTTTTTAATGTAACAGTAGTATATGTACAAAATTTAAATTGACAAAAGTAGTTGGAATTTAAAGCTTGACTTCTGTTCTGTTCTGTGGTGGTAACCTTGTATTGATTTAAGCCAGGGATGGTGAATGTGGGGCCCTCCAGATGTTGCTGGACTGCAACTCCCATCATCCTTCACCATTGGGTAAGCTGGCTAGGGCTAATGGGAACAGTAGTCCCAACAACAGCTGGAGGGCCTCACATCCCCCACCCCTGGTTTAAGACTACAACCAGTGATGAAGCATCTCAGCCCCAGTGACAAAGCATCAGAAAACAAGCGAGTTAAGCAGCTATACAATGGAAGAAATCACCATTCCCTGGAGGCCAACTGTCCTACATTCCCAGCCACTGAAAGCCAGTGGTGATCAGGAGTTTTCACACAGCTTCCCTTGCTTTTCAAATGAGGCCCTCCAATCAGATTTACTGCAGCAGCAGTTGGGCCTATCTATATAAGGAGGCACGCTTGTGATGGAGCCAGCTCTCTGAGCACGAGGAGCCCCAGTGACGAAGTGTCTCAGCCCCAGTGACAAAGCGTCAACAAACAAGTGAGTTAAGCAACTGTGTGAGTTTAGCAACAGGGCGAGGAAGCCAGGGTGGGGAACTCTGCCCTCCCCACTCCATACTCACAGTAAGTAACCGTAAATAATGTCCCCAACTTCTCGTAGTAAACAACTAAGTTTTCCAGGGAAAACACACCCAAATAAAAAACCAGTTATGAAGGTTGAAAGTCAGCAGGGGGGTGGGGGCTATCCAGAGTATTGCATTTATGTGCATGTGCCCCACGCACAACTATATTTTATGTATGTATGTATGTATGTATGTATTTATTTCATTTCTATACTGCCCAATAGCTGACGCGCTCTGACTGGTTCACAAAAATTTAAACCAAAAAGCACAGGACTATCTACCTGCTGGATGGAAGTCGTGGGTGTGTGCTCAGTGTAATGAGCTCCTGGCTGTCAGGGAAAAAGTTCATTCCCTTGAGGCCAAGGTTGCTGACCTGGAGAAGCTAAGAGAGGCAGAGAGGTTGGTGGATGAGACCTTCAGGCACCTGTTAGCCGTGTCCCGCTCCCAGGGTGACAGCTCCCCTGCTGTTATGGAGAATGCGGGTCTTGGGGAAGGAAGGTGCCATTCTGAGGAAGAGGGAAACAATCCTTTAGAAGGGACCCATTCCTTGGAAGACAAACAAATATCCTCTCACACAGAGGATGTGCCTCTGGGGGAGGGGGGCTCATGGTATTGGGAGATTTGATCATTAGACACATAGACAGCTGGGTTTGTGATGGGTGTGTAGACCACATGGTGAGTTGCCTACCTGGTGCTAAGGTTGCGGATATCACGCGCCATTTAGATAGCCTAGTAGATAGTGCTGGGGTGGAGTCAGTGGCCATGGTCCATGCTGGTACCAACCATGTGGGGAAATGTACAGTCAGGACCAGAAATATTGGAGCAAGGATAACTGTTTTGGCAGTTGGCCTCTGTACACCACCACATTGAAGTTAAAAGGAAACACACCCAGATGGGAGTGAAGTCAGGACTTTCAGCTGTAATTGAAGGGGTTTGACAAAACTGGGGCACTACCCATTCAGGAAGTACAGCCAGTGACATACACACACCACCATCGTTGGTGGCTAAGTAATGGAACAAACCAACATCATTTCAGACTTAAGGATCGCCTTTAATACCTGGATGAAAATCCTTTGCAGTCAATGACTGCCTGAAGTCTGGAACCCATGGGCATGACCAAATGCTGAGTTTCCTCCCTCGAGATGCTTTGCGAGGCCTTTCCTGCAGCTGCCTTCTGCTGCTGCTTGTTTGTGGCTCTTTCTGCCTTCAGTCTTGTCTTCAGTAAGTGAAAAGCATGCTCTTTTGAGCTGAGATCAGGTGACTGACTTGGCCATTGAAGAACATCCCACTTCTTTGCCTTGAGAAACACTTGGGTAGCTTTTGCTGTATGTTTCAGGTCATTATTCATCTGCAATATGAAGCGGCGTCCTATCAGTTTGGCAGCATTCGGCTGAATTTGAGCAGGAAGTATAGCCCTATACACTTCAGAATTCATCCTGCTGCTTTTATCAGCAGTCAGGTCATCAATAAACACCAGTGACCCAGTTCCATTGGCAGCCATACATGCCCATGCCATAACACTGCCTCCACCATGTCTGACAGGTGATGTGGTATGCTTTGGATCATGAGCTGTTCCTTTTCTTCTCCATACTTTTCCCATCATTCTGGTACAAGTTAATCTTGGTTTCATCAGTCCAAAGAATCTTATTCCAGAACTGGGCAGTCTTTTTTAGGTGTTTGCTGGCAAAGGCTAATCTGGCTTGTCTGTTCTTGAGTGTTACCAGTGGTTTGCACCTTGTTGTGAAGCCTCTGTATTTACATTCATAAAGCCGTCTCTTGACTGTAGATGTTGACAATGACATGCCCACCTCTGCAAGAGCGTTCTTGACCTGGCTAGTTGTTATGAAAGCGTTCCTCTTCATCATGAGCAGAATTCTGCAGTCATCCACTTTAGTTGTTTTCCATGGTCTTCCAGGCTTTTTCCTGTTGCTGAGCTTGCCAGTTAATTCCTTCTTTTTCAGGATGTTCCGAACTGTTGTGCTGGCCACTCCCAATGTTTTTGCCATCTCTCTGATGGGTTTATGTTGTTTCCTCAGCCTAATGATGGCCTCCTTCACTCACATGGACACCTCTTTGGGCCTCATGTTGGGAGTTCCAGTGAACAGCTACCAAATGCAAATGTAACACTCAGAACCACCTCCAGGCCTTTTCTCTGCTTGATTTGTCATGGGGTACCCAGGAAACAGGCCACACCTAGCCATGCAGCTGCTTGTCAGCCATTCGTTTAATTACTTATGAGCCACCAGTGATGGGGATGTGGGTATGCCAGTGGCTGTCCCTCCTGAATGGTTAGTGCCCCACTTTTGTCAAACCCCTTGAATTACAGCTGAAAGCCCTGACTTCGCTCCCATCTGGGTGTGTTTCCTTTCAACGTCAATGTGGTGGTGTACAGAGGCCAACTGCCAAAACAGTTATCCTTGTTCCAATATTTCTGGCCCTGACTGTAGTTGTGAGGTTCTGGAGGCTAAATTTAGGTTTGCAAGTAGGAGGTTGAAATCCAGGACCACCAAGGTGGCTTTCCCTGAAATGCTACCTGTTCCACGTTCAGGGCCAGCTAGGCTGGTGAAGCTGAGGAGTCTGAATGCGTGGTTGAGACGGTGGTGCAGGGAGGAGGGGTTCAGATTTGTTAGGCACCGGGGAACGTTTTGGGACAAGCCAGGCCTATACAAGAGGGACAGGCTCCACTTGAACCAAAATGGAACCCTGCCTGCTGGTGCTAAACATAAAAAGTGTGGCAGAGGAGCTTTTAAACTAAACCCTGGGAGAAAGCTGACAGGAGCTGGGAGGCATCTGGTTTGGATTAAATCATCCCAAAGGGATGAAGATGAAAATGTTTTTGATTGCCCGAATGTAGAAGGTGAGGAAATAGTCCAGGAATACATGGCAAAACATAATAGCCAATCAAAGGGGCCAACGTGCCATAGCAAAAGATGCACATGCAAGAGACATCTGGGGAGGAATACCACATACAGGTGTTTTTATGCAAATGCTAGAAACCTCCGAGCCAAAATGGGAGAATTGGAGTGCTTGATTTTAAAGGAAAACCTGGATATAGTGGGCATTACAGAAACCTGGTGGAGCAGAGAGAACCAGTGGGATATGGTCATCTCTGGATATAAACTCTATAGGAAGGAAAGGGAAGGGCGTAGTGGGGAAGTGTTGCCCTGTACGTCAAAGAGGGCATAGTGTCACGCAGACTAGAACACCTAAAAGGTGTTCTCTTCCACAGAAGCACTGTGGGTGACAACACCAGGCTCCAAAACCAATTTAGTGCCAGGAACATGCTATCATTCCCCAGGCCAGAATGCTCAGAGTGACCTTCAGATGGAAAACAAAATCAGGCCTCCAGACAAGGAAGTGATGTAATAATGGGTGTCTTCAATAACCCTCACATTGACTAGATAAATGCATGTTCCAGCCACGACAAAGAGGTTAAATTTCTCGATTTAGAAAAAATCTAAACAATCTTGCCCTAGAACAGTTGGTCACGGAACCAACCAGAGGGGAGGCAACCTTGGATTTAATCCTAAATTGTGTCGCCCAGGACCTAGTATGAGATGTAAATGCTGTTGAACCAGTTGGAAACAGTGATCACAGTGCTATCAGAATTAATATATATTTAAGTGGAAAATTGCCACGAAGTCCAACACAGTCACATTTGACTTCAAAAGAGGAAACTACTCTAAAATGAGGGAACTTGTGAAAAGGAAGTTAAAAGGGGGAGTCAAGAAGATTAAATCCCTTCAAAATACTTGGAGATTACTCAAAACCACAATAATAGAAGCTCAGCTAAAATGTATACCACAGGTTAGGAAAGGTAGTGCCAAGTCCAAGAGGTCACCGGCATGGTTAACGAGCATTGTTAAGGGAGCTATTAGAGAAAAGAGAGCTTCCTTCAGAAAATGGAAGTCTTGCCCATGTGAGGAAAACAAAAGGGAGTGCAAACTTGCACAAAGGCGATGCGAACAGACTATAAGAGTTGCAAAAAAGCATTTTGAAGAGCATATTGGTAACAACATCAAGGCCATAAAGAATTCTTTAAATATATCAAGCAGAAAACCAGCTAGGGAGGCAGTTGGATGACAATGGAGTTAAAGGAGTACTGAAGGAGGACAAGGAGATTGCAGAGAAGCTGAATGAATTCTTTTCATCTGTCTTCACTGCAGAAGATATTGGACATATACCTGTACCTGAACTGATGTTTTCAGGATGGGAGCCTGAGGAACTCAGGCAATAGTGGTGACAAAAGATGAAATTCTCAACCTTATTGATAAATTGAAAGCAAATACATCATTGGGCCCAGGTGGTATCCATCCTAGAGTTCTCAAAGAACTCAAATATGAAATTGCTGATCTTCTAACCAAAATATGCATCATGTCCCTAAGATCAGCCTCTATATCAGAGGACTGGAAGATGGCCAATGTAACACCAATTTTCAAAAAGGGATCCAGGGGGAATCCAGGAAATTACAGGCCCGTTAGCTTACCATCTGTTCTGGGTAAATTGGTTGAAGGCATTATTAAATATAAAATTAGTAAGCATATAGAAGGACAAGCCCTGCTGAAAAAGAATCAGCACGGCTTCCACAAAGGTAAGTCCTGTCTCACCAACCTTTTAGAGTTCTTTGAGAGTGTCAATAAACATGTAGACAGGGGTGATCTGGTAGACATTGTTTACTTGGACTTCCTAAAGGCTTTTGACAGAGTCCCTCACCAGAGACTCCTGAGCAAACTTAGCAGTTATGGAATAAGAGGACATGTTCTCTTATGGATCAGTAACTTTTTAAAGAACAGAAAGCAGAGAGTAGGAATAAATGGTAAATTCTCCCAATGGAGGGAGGTAAATAGTGAGGTCCCACAGGGATCTGTCTTAGGACCAACGCTTTTCAACCTGTTCATAAATGATCTGGAATTAGGAGTGAACAGTGAAGTGGCCAAGTTTGCGGATGACACCCAATTATTTAGGGTGGTTAAAACAAAAAGGGATTCTGAAGAGCTCCAAAAGGACCTCTCCAAACTGGGAGAATGGTCATCTAAATGGCAAATGCGGTTCAGTGTAAGCAAGTGTAAAGTGATGCATGTTGGGGCAAAAAATCCCAACTTCAAGTATAACCTGCTGGGATCTGAGCTAGCAGTGATCGACCAGGAAAGAGATCTTGGGGTTGTGGTGGACAGCTCAGTGAAGCTGTCAACCCAGTGTGCGGCCACTGTAAAAAAGGCAAACTCCACGTTAGGGATAATTATAAACGGACTTGAGAATAAAACTGCCAATATCATACTGTCCCTATACAAATCTATGGTGTCGCCACACTTGGAATATTGTGTCCAGTTCTGGTCACTGCTCCTAAAAAAAAGATATTGTAGAGCTGGAAAAAATGCAGAAAAAGGCAATTAAAATGATAAGGGGCTGGAGCATTTCCCATATGAGAGAAGGGTACAACAGCTGGGATTGTTTAACTTGGAAACAAGGAGGGTAAGGGGAGACATGATAGAGGTGTACAAAATTATGCATGGTGTGGAGAATGTGGATAGGGAGACATTTTTCTTCCTCTCTCAAAATACTAGAACCCAGGGTCATCCTATGAAGCTGATTGGTAGGCGATTCAGGACAGATAAAAGGAAGTACTCCTTCACACAGCATATAGTTAAACTATGGAACTCGCTACCACAGGATGTAGTGATGGCCACCAAGTTGGATCGCTTTAAAAGGGAGCTGGACAAATTCCTAGAGGAAAAGTTTATCGGTGGCTGCTGGTCCTGATGGCTATGTACTACCTCCAGAACCAGAGGCAGTGAGCCTATGTACACCAGTTGCTGGGGAACATGGGTGGGAGGAAGGGTGCTGTTGTGCTCATGCCCTGCTTGTGGGTTCCCAGTCGACAGCTGGTTGACCACTGTGTGAACAGAGTGCTGGACTAGATGGACCCTTGGTCTGATCCAGCATGGCTCTTCTTACGTTCTTAAGTTGAATTGAACCTTACCTGTTCTAATGCATTTAATTAAGACTCAACATTAACTGGAGAAGGTTTGAAAGCAAGTAATGAAACATTATTAGTTATGCTATATAATTTATGAAATCCACACTGAGTGTAAATAGTTGGTTTAATAAAAATATTAAATTGTTTGAAATAATAATCAAGGGCATCCAGAAACAAACATGAAGTTAGCTGGCGACTACATGGTGATTTCATAGAAATGGAAAATGTTAACTCTTTCAGTATTTAGTCAGAGATGGTTCATGAGCCATTAGAGGCTTTTCGTACAGAATTCATTGTGGAGTGTCTTGGAAAGGAGGTGCACTGTGAATATTTAGGCTATGAAGACTGACATCTTAAATACTTCAGTAATTAATGACTTTAAAGCAGAGGTAGGAAACCTGAGGCCTCAAGATATTGTTGGATTCCAATTCTCATTAGCCCCAGTCAGTATGGCCAATGGTCAGGGATTGTAGGAGCTATAGTCTACCAACATTGGGAAGGCCACAGGTTCCCCACCCCTGCTTTAAAACTAGAGATGTAAAATTTCTGGAAATGTGTCCATGGAAAAAAAAACTGTTTCTGTTTTTTCCCCAGAAAAATGGGAAATTCTGGAAAAAATGAAAAATAATCAGTGTTTATTTTTTTTAGCGCTCTTTGCAAATCTAAAGTCACTCCAGATATTTTGGACTTCAGCTCCTATCAGCCTCAGGCAGCCTGGCCAATAGTCAGGAATGCTGAACACTGTAGTCTAAAACATCTGGAGGGCACCAGATTTGGGAGGGCTGCTTTAGGAACATAAAGTAGCCTTTCTGTTCCTAAAGTTATTTTGTATGACTTAGTTTGCTGATAAACTTATCATTTTTTAAAAGTAAACTCAATTAGTAAATTTGTAATTATTGTCTGAATAGATTAGAACTGTATTAAATGATTGCTACAGCATCAGAAACACAGGACTCTATAGAACAAAACGCAAGCTGTCAAGAATGCACATTTACTGTAAAGAATGCACCAGGTGACTCTACTCACATGCTGGGAAATTGAGCATAAATGTCTATCAGTAAAATAAACATTAGATCAATAATTTTAATAAGGAATGAAAGAACTAGCTATGCTAGGAATCTTACAAAGAGGATTAAAAAAATATTTCCCCCCATGCCTTCATTATTGCCAGACATTTGACAGCTCTAGTCTTTCTATAAAAGCATTCTTAGTACATAGCTTTTAGAAATAATTTTTGGGGGAGTGAAGGCTGGGTAACAGTATATAAATACTTTGTCTTAAATTCTAAAAGAAAATATTTTATAATTCCAAACTGTTTGATTTTTCCAATTTTTTCAAAAAAAACCCCAAAAACCTGTCCTCGGGGGGAAAAAAGGAAAAAAATATCTTCCCAAATGTTTCAGTTTCTTTCCTGGGCCTTCACATCTCTACATGGGCTTTTCTTATTCTCAGGATCATCCCTAGCTGCTCCTCCCTCCTGTGCTGTTCCTGATGCCTGGAATCCTGTGGAAGGGGAAAGGAGCTTCTCCCCTACCCCCAGTTGTTCCTCTGCCTGAAATTGTGGCCTCCTGAGGCTGTTTTCCATTGCCCACATTTGCATATAATGTGTAGTTTGCCCCTGAGGTGATAGCTAGGTGTGGATTTAAAGCTATAGTTAAATAGCTTGTAGTTCAAAAACAAGAAGTATAAATTGAGGGTCTGTCATTTCAGTGTCTGTTTTGGAGGGTTAATTATATAACCACATTACAAATATTCTAGGGTTGGGAAGCAATATCTTTTTTTGAAGATACTCTTTTTCTAGTTGGCAAGGCTTTACACATGGTGCTATTGCAGGCCACATGGTCTCTAAACATAGGCACCAAGGCACACATGTATATTAAAGTGCACTGAAAAGGGCATAGGAGACATTTCAGCATTTTTTAAAACAATGTGCTCTTTGGGAAAAGGAAGGAAATGTTCCTAAACTGTTATAGAACCCCTGTTCTATAACTTCTGAAGTGAGTTACATTTTGTTCATATGATTTTCTGAACAACTTCACAGGACCTGGGTGTCCAGTTGCATTCCAGAATTAGAGAGCTTATAAAAACAAGCGAAACTGCAAAATTGGCATTTAGCCAAGGCTCTACTGAAGAACATACAATTTCCCCATTATCTCATGTAGAGTAGCATTGGAGCACCAAATAAGTTAATTTTGGGACATGTTCTGTCTGACATGATGGTGTGTGGGGCACATCTCTTGCTGCCAGGCCTTAGAAATTTGGCTTTGTTGATGGAGTTTGGATCTGTGTTTGCATTTTCATGATAAGATGTCTTTAATGGCTATCAGAGGTGTTAAAGCGTATTTATTGCATACAAGCTAACTATTTGAGCATGATCCTGGGCATTCTTCCAAAGCTTAGGATGTGTGAGCTTTTTTGAGGAGATGAGAGCAGCTACTAAGGAATAACAGTCTCGTGAAGTCTTGAAAGTAATAAACAGAGTTGACTAATTTTTTTTTGCAATTCTAGAACTATTGGTTGCTAAGGGACTCTGTTCCCAAGGTTTTACTGGGCATGGATGTATTTGCAGTGCTGATTTTGGAAGAATACTTAGCAGTGCTTTTTTATATGAAAGATCAGTGTATCCTTACTGCGAGACTGGAAACTTACTAGAAACCTCTTCCTGCAATGTAGACAACCACAGAAGCCCCAGGCCACTTGGAAGGAGTCCACAGTGCAGCTCCCTACCATTCCAGTGTTACCCCAGATCCATGGAGGTGTGGCACTGGCATGGGAATCATAGAAATGTAGAAGGCTGCCTTATGCAGAGTTGGACTATTGGTCCATCTAGCTCATTATTGTCTACTCACTGACTGGCAGTGGCTCTCAGGGTTTTTCTAGCCCTACCTGGAGATGCTGGTGATTGAACCTGGGACACTGGACATGCAAAACATATGCTATACCACTGAGCTATGGCCATTCAGATACAATTAAACAGCTCCAGCACCTGAGAGTATCATCAAAAAAGGAGCTTGGTGAGACTTGAGTGATCTGACAACTTGGGCTGATTCGCATGTCACAAGAAGCCATCCTGAAAATAAGCTATGGTGGGTTGGCTGTTCGCTCGGTAACCCACATTCCTTCTGACAGATGATCAGGCACTTTGCAGCTTGCTGTGGCATGTTTCCCCCTTAGTCCTTTTGCCTGCTCCCGGCACCTATCCCATGGGCCTTTGTGTCACAACCTCAGCAGCCTACTCTGCTAGCCTGGTAATGAGTGCAAATGTGCTCATTAATTCATTAGCAAAGTAGAATTTATTTTGTAGATTTTTTTTTCACCTTCAGGGAGATTTGCCCATATTTAGCATTCCATGCAAATCCAAAAGGGAGGGGGGAAATTACGTTAAATTTGAGCAAATCTCCCTGAAGGTGGTGGTGGAAAGTTAAATATCTGCAAATCACCCCAAGGGTGAGAAAAAAGTGGTGCTTGTTTAAGGAGGTGATGAAGTGGAAGATTGAATTGACTGGTGTCATTTCAAAACATAATAGAGAGGGGCTATCATTAGCAAGTTTACAAGAGCAACTGGGTTTTTCAACACTCTTGTCAGGTGGCTCTGTAGCCCTTTTTGACAAGCTGTGCACAAACCATCATGCCAGGTTCGCAAGCCTCAACAAGCCGCTCTGAAAACAAGCCAACAGCAAGCCATGGGTTCTTAGGGTGGCTTCGGTGTGGCTAACAAACCACGCTGAGGAAACTGGACTGGGTTCAGACATCATAACAATCCACCCAGAAACAAACAAAGCTAACAACCCACCATGGGTTGTTGTGTCATGCTACCCAGGTCCAGATCTCCCCACCTCCCCAGATGTGCCTGTGGTAATCACTGGCCCATTATCCTCTTCCCTTCTGTTCTTCCCAAAGCTGAAGCTTTTTTGATCCCTGTTCTTTATCAGAACCATATCAGCAAGCTGAACCTTTCCCGTTCTCAGTTCTCCCTGAACTCTGGTACTTGTCCTGATGAGGTGCTACTGCTCACCCCATTTCCTCTACTTGGACAGAAAATGTAAGCCCATCTGGAGCCAGAACCTAATTTTGGGCAAACTTACTGTCCTTAGCAACCTACAGAACGAAATAGTCTTTGTGATGCACAAGAGCGAGGAAACCATTTGCCTTGAGCCTTAACTTTTTCCAGCTTTTCAGGCACTGAATTTGGATGAGGAAAGGGAATATATAACATCATCTTGATTTGACAGAAAACACAATATTTGTCTGTTGGTAAGTTGGTGACCTGAAATGTCCTCTCTGTGTGAGTCTTGCTGCCTGCATTTTTAAAGCAGGCCGAGACATATTCAAATCTTGTTGAAGTTTTTGCTTACATGGATACTTCTCAATAAGAAGAGCACAGTCATAATAATTTTCCTGGTTAGGGATTGTATTTGCCTGTGCTAACCTGTCTGTGCAACGGTTCCAGATATATGAGACATCCTGATGGGTTGTTGAAGAGTGCTGAGGAAGAGTCAGTAGTTGTAGTATATATGTGGACACAGTGACATTAGAGGTATAGAAGAAAAGTTCTTAAAGGCAAAGTTAACTGCCAAGTAGGACGCTGAATCCACCATCTAAAAAATAGCATTTTTGGAAATGCTACCTCTTCATGTGTAGGGCTGACCTGACAGGCAGTGCTTTGATATATCTGTGTGTGGATGAGTGAATGGTACTCTGAAGAGAGCATTGGATTTGTTAGACATGGAGGACCATTTTGAGGCCTGTAGGAGAGGCTCTGTTTGAACCCTAATGGAATCCTAACTGCTGAAATGGTTCTAAAATAGCTTTATACTATTCTAAAGTTTAGATTGACTTCAAGTAGTGCTCAGTAGTACTACTTGAAGTCAGTAGTACTCACTAGGTAGTGCGTATCCATTTGGGGAATGGTGGTACTAATAAGATGAGGAAGGATCATAATACGAACTCGTTGTTCATGTAGGCCACCTGTCTGCCTGGTTCTGTCTCTATATGTGCAACAAGAGGAAACGGGATCACCTAACTTGAAGACAAGAGCCACAAAAAAAGGCAAGAGCATACACTTCAGTGTGCTTAAGCCCATTGAGATCAGTGCTCTGCTTAATGCTCAGCTGGACTGTGGCCCAAGTGCCCAGAAGTTGCCAGAAGCAAAGCTTAATAATTACTGGGCTGGATTTTTTCCTTGCAATGGAAAGCAAATATCCATGTTATTTGGTTGCTCAGAAATATTAGCATTGTTCCGCAAAAAATGCAATACATTGACCCGGTTTGCAACCACCATTTGCTCTGGTGCATGCTAAGTGCATTCCATGGCCATTTTGAACATTCAATCTCTGATCAGGTCATTCGGGGTTTGCTATGTGCCATCCAAACCTGGATACTCTAGATTAATTGTGGGTTAAACAGGCCACAGTCAATTAGTGGTTAGGCTAGCTGTGGGTTGTTTAATGCACAATTAACCTGTAGGTCCAGGTTTGGACATCACCTAGCAACCTATTGGCCCAATTGGAGTTTGAATGTTCAAAAAGGCTGTGGAATGCATCCAGGACGCACCACAACAAATTGTGAATTAATTGGCCCACGATTTTTCACTGTTAGTGCAAGTGGGCCCATTATCTGTTGTATGTGTGCCCTCAAAGGTCACATAGTTTACCTACATGGTTCTTTTATATAGAGTAGCACAGCCTTTCTCAACCTGGCACCCTCCAAATGTGATGGACTACAGCTCCCATAATTTGGAGGGCGCCAGGTTGGGGAAGGATGTAATAGCATGTTTAACCCCGTGGGCTGGATCCAAATGTTTTGTTTCTCGAATAGAAGAGACTTCGGTTCACGGAAGGAGAGTTCCACTCGTAGAAGGATCCTGACCTCTTCTGCTCATGGAAGACTTCAATCAAGGGTTGAGAGTCTTTCCTGAAAAGAAAAGCTAAGGCCTCGGGTCTCTTCATAGTTTAGTTTTAGCTTTGATAGCAAAATGGAACTTGCGTTTTCAGAGTCAGCCTGTGAAATTTCTGTTGGTGGAGAATGCCCTGGAGACTTCTGCTGCCTGTCTAATCTGTTTACTAATCTACATGCAGAGCAAGGAGTGTGGTAGTCCAGGAATAAGCGCACAGGCGATGCCAGATTCACAGCAACATCATTCAGTCCCCCTTTGCAGAATTCAGATCAACCCAATCCAAACTGCTGCTTTCCAGTTCTCCCCTAATCTGTTGGCAGTGCGTGTGATCCAGGGTGCCTTTAGACCAAACATGACCAGTGCGTCCATTTGTTCTCATTGCAGGACACGGCCCCTTATAGGCCAGGTTCAGTCTATTTCCCATGTATTGCTTATCTCATGATGATGGGGTGGGAGGCAGGGAGGGATTAAATCTACCTACGTATTCATATTGGCTTTGTGTATGCTATGGATATAGAAGTTGAATAATGCGCTTCTTGACTTCAGGAGATTTGCTATGATTTGTAAAGAATAAGTGCTGAACCATTTCTATTATAACACACAAATATCTGAAATCCAAATAGTTGGATGTTATGGCTGGCTCGGTTTGGACTATCAATACCTCAACCTTATAAACTGTGATATGAACAAGCCTTTGGGCATGGACCCTTACTTACTCCCTTCACATGAGCTGAAAACAAACCAGGAAGTATTTGATTAACCCTAGTTCCTTTTTCTGTTTTGTTTTGTTTTTATTTTTTTCTGCAAGTACGTATCTATTTGGAAACATATACAGTCAGGGCCAGAAATATTGGAGCAGTTGTCCTCTGTACACCACCACATTGAAGTTGAAAGGAAACACACCCAGATGGGAGCGAAGTCAGGACTTTCAGCTGTAATTCAAGGGGTTTGACAAAAGTGGGGCACTAACCATTCAGGAAATACAGCCAGTGGCATACACCCCCCCCCCCGCCCTCGTTGGTGGCTCATAAGTAATGGAACAAACCAACATCATTTTAAACTTAAGGGTCGTCTGTAATACCTGGATGAAAATCCTTTGCAGTCAATGACTGCCTGAAGTCTGGAACCCATGGACATGACCAAATGCTGAATTTCCTCCCTTGAGATGCTTTGCCAGGCCTTTACTGCAGCTGCGTTCAGCTGCTGCTTGTTTGTGGGTCTTTCTGCCCTCAGTCTTGTCTTCAGTAAGTGAAAAACATGCTCTATTGGGTTGAGATCAGGTGACTGACTTGGCCATTGAAGAACATCCCACTTCTTTGCCTTGAGAAACTCTTGAGTAGCTTTTGCTGTATGTTTCAGGTCATTATCCATCTGCAATATGAAGCGGCGTCCTATCAGTTTGGCAGCATTCGGCTGAATCTGAGCAGAAAGTATAGCCCTCTACACTTCAGAATTCATCCTGCTGCTTTTATCAGCAGTCAGGTCATCAATAAACACCAGTGACCCAGTTCCATTGGCAGCCATACATGCCCATGCCATAACACTGCCTCCACCATGTCTGACAGGTGATGTGGTATGCTTTGGATCATGAGCTGTTCCTTTTCTTCTCCATACTTTTCCCATCATTCTGGTACAAGTTAATCTTGGTTTCATCAGTCCAAAGAATCTTATTCCAGAACTGGGCAGTCTTTTTTAGGTGTTTGCTGGCAAAGGCTAATCTGGCTTGTCTGTTCTTGAGTGTTACCAGTGGTTTGCACCTTGTTGTGAAGCCTCTGTATTTACATTCATAAAGCTGTCTCTTGACTGTAGATGTTGACAATGACATGCCCACCTCTGCAAGAGCGTTCTTGACCTGGCTAGATGTTGTGAAAGCGTTCCTCTTCACCATGAGCAGAATTCTGCAGTCATCCACTTTAGTTGTTTTCCGTGGTTTTCCAGGCCTTTTGCTGTTGCTGAGCTTGCCAGTTAATTCCTTCTTTTTCAGGATGTTCCAAACTGTTGTGTGGCCACTCCCAATGTTTTTGCTATCTCTCTGATGGGTTTATTTTGTTTTCTCAGCGTCATGATGGCCTCCTTCACTCACATGAACACCTCTTTGGACCTCATGTTGGGGGTTCCAGTGAACAGCTACCAAATGCAAATGTAACTCTCAGAACCACCTCCAGGCCTTTTTTCTGCTTGATTGGTCATGGGGGCTGAGGAAACAGGCCACACCTAGCCATGCAGCTGCTTGACAGCCATTCGTTCCATTACTTATGAGCCACCAATGATGGGTGTGTGTGTATACCACTGGCTGTCCTTCCTGAATGGTTAGTGCCCCACTTTTGTCACACCCCTTGAATTACAGCTGAAAGTCCTGACTTCACTCCCATCTGGGTGTGTTTCCTTTCAGAGTCAATGTGGTGGTGTACAGAGGCCAACTGCCAAAACAGTTATCCTTGTTCCAATATTTCTGACCCTGACTGTGCAATAGCAAACATTTACCAAGATATATCATACACTCTTGAAGGATTTCGAAGATAATGCATTACTTTCAATATATTATAATAAAGATGAAACTATTCACAATTGTAACAAAAATGTAATAGCCAAATGGAGCACAATAAGGTGACACACACAGGACTTGGGAGCTGTAAGTTATAAGAGGGTCAGGATTTATACTTCATTTTAAACACATTCTTTTTTTTGCTGTGAGAGGAAAGTGACTGGAACTATTGAACAGTTGCCTCATAAAACATAGAAAAACATTACAACTGCTTTCCTTAGAGGATAATGAAATGGACCATCAGCTTCAAAATAGAAATATGATACCATAGCAATGGAGCCCGGGTTGACCTCACACACTACATCCAAACCACAACTGACACAAAACATAGATTTATGAACATACAGGAGTGATTCAGAGAAAAGCTGCACGCAGCAAGCATAAATGTTTGCTACTGTTTTAGAATTGAAGGTTTTGATATGGCCTTTGCAGATATCAGGAAACATCTTTGAAATCACAGGACTATATCTGGGAAAGCCATTCCAGTAATTCCTCAACCAGCACATGTTCCATTAAGTCCTTGATGAGAGTATATCACCCCCGGGGTATTAAAGCGAACAAAGTTATGTTGAAATAATTTTTTTTAGACACTGGCAGCTCAAATGTAAGATTCCTCTTTGAAAAATGTTTGCTCCATCTCCTCAAATTGGGGTTCACTGCACAGCTTTTTCAGCCATTCCAATTTCCTTGTATCAATCCCTTCCTGTGATTATGGGGGACAATGATTTGAATCAGACTGAAATGTAAGTTCATCCTCAGTTTCGGGGAGGTTCGGGGAGGCACAGAATTCCCTTCCGGAGGTGGCTTCAACAACTTTGGGCCCTGTGCCTGACAAAGATTTATCATGCTTGGAAGCTGCTGCTCGCTGAGCTGTGACCTCTGTGAAAAGCACAGATTCATTTAACTTTTGCTCCGTGACCCATTGACATTCAACGCTGAAGACAGCATCTGGCTCAGGTTTATGTTCAGCACTTGGATTAAGACAGGAAGGTTGTCTTTTATGAGAAGGAAAAAATGAAGAACTTTCCTCCTCTTTGTCTTCTTTGCTTTGCTCTGCCAAAAGCTCTAAGGCCTATAGCCACTTATTCTTGACTTCCACTGGACAAAAAGGAAGGCTGCTGAGTTGTCCAACTTCTCCCTGAGAAGGACCACTCTCCTGGTCCACTGACACAACATTAACATCTGATGCACAAGTGTTACCCAATCCTTGCTCTTGATATAAGGTACTCTCGGATGCATCTGAAGGATACGTTTGCAACTCCACCGTTACTTTAATGGAGCTGTTCTTTTCCTACTTGTAGGTTCTTTCTCTTTTCTGCAGAGTCTAGTTCTTCATGGTGGAAGATCGACTTTTTAACTATGTGCTGGGATGCAGAGTGACAGGGCTTTTGTGAGGAGGCCATTCCAGACTCTCTTTCCTCACACATGCCAATCTGCCATTATGGCTACCACTAGCTTGGTTAGGAAAAGAGCCAACCCCTAATCCAAGGTGGATGCCTGAGAAAGGGTTGAACTCAGGAGAAACCTCCCCATACTTCCTCTGAGGATGAGATGCACAGTCCAGAGGAGAGGAGGTCTCTGTTTGGGTAAACACAAGGTAGTCTGAAAACTGGGGAAAAGCACTATCTAGACAGCTCATTGAAGACCCTGAAGAGGAGGTACCAGGGGATGATAGGCTAGAACATTTAGTCCTTGAGCAAACATTCAACCCTTAGGTAGTGGGAGAAGATGGTTAGATACATTCTTCTTTTCACTGGTCTGGCTTTTGGGACCATCCATACCCATTTCTATTCTTGTAACCAAATTCTGATTTATAAGCTTCTTGTCTTCCACTTGTAGTAAATGAAGCTGCTTGAGATAATCTTCATCTGCATGAGACAGAACAGCATCACAGCTGGCTTTGCGCAAGACACTTTCATGAAACCCACCGAGGGGCATAAACTTGGAATCAAGAAGGCTGATGGTGGGTTCAGAGCAGCGCTGATGTCTTCTCAAGCTTTTGAGAACATCTGAGATGGCCACTGACAAGTAGCCCGATGTGATGGAGCACAGAGACTCATTCTCAGAGTGCTCCCAGGGTGGAGGTTTGTGATGGAAGCCAGCAGAAAAGGACAATCGCTGAGATTTGGCTGGTAATTTGATCTGAGGGTCTTCTCCTTCTGGTGGGTCCAAACCAGTCACTCAAGGTCAAAACAGAGTCCCTATTCCTGTTCTCTTAACCTAATTTTTCTTGGGCGGTTGTTAAATGAGCCTGCACAGTTGTTCAACTCATCCAGATTGTTGTAGGAAGAGTCATTCATGTGAGAAGAAGAGAGATCTGAACTCTGTTGTTTTTGGGCATGATATCTGTGAAGGTGGAAGTAATTTCCTCTCCAAAAATCCTGCAGCAATTTTCAGTTAGGAACTGTACAAGAATGGAAACCTTCTTTGTGAATTCTTCACTCCCAGGGCTTGCGGGAGCCGAAGACCAGAGCAAGCTGGGGGCAATGCAGACTGCTAAATTAAAGGCAGTCATCTGGTTGTCTTCAGACTGCTTTTCTATGCTGTGCAATACTCTGAAGAACTAACGCAACAGCGCCACGTTGGCTCTGGGGAGCTGTTCCATTAGCCTGTGGGTGCTTTTTATCTTCTCTTCATGGTTCCCTTCATTCGTTAAGGAAGCCCACTGAACACAGAGCTGGGATGAGAAATTGCTGCCTGGGATATTATGGAGGAAATTCTTAAACACAGAGGCCATCACCAGGATGGACTTGCAGTATAAGTGCACTTCATCTCCAGAGTCGAGCTTCTCCTTCAGCTCTCTGCAGGATTTTGCACTTGCAGAAAGTCTGAAAATGCCCTGAGTGAAAGGCCCCTCTTGATAGGGAAAGGAAAGCATATCCACGAATGATTTAGGTAGGTTGTCATTTCTCACAGGTGGCTGGCAGGGAAAGACCAAAGAGCTTCCGTGATACGGGGGAAGTTGGGGGCGGCAGTGCGTTGTCCAGTGGGGCACCTGTTCCTCGCCAGAAGGCCCAGTTGATAATTGATCTTTTCCTTTTAAATGACTTTTGGCTCAATTTGTTCAGCTGATGGCTGGAAGGCAGGTGACTTGGCTTGAGAATGAACTGGCAGTGATGCTCCTGGGGCAGCTGTTCCATCAGGAAGTCCCCCTGAAGGTCCAGAGAGCAGACACAGTCCTTTGAACCCTGCGTCTGAGGTAAAGTGTCATGAACATGGCTCATTTTAATTCCAAACAGATATTCATGTCCAATAATGGGATATGGGGCATCTTCTTCCCCAGAATTCACCCTCAGCTGATACTTCTTTTCAGTGCCATTCAGAGCCATGAGGATCACATCATTTGGTGTGTCTCTGTTGCCTATGATTAAGGTTTTTGAATATGCACAATTTTCAATATCCTTCGCAATAATCTTCAAGGGAATGCTCTTGGGCTAATCCTTTGCCTTCTCATCTTTGATTCGACTTTGAAGGGAAGTGAGCCACTTCTTTTTCTGCTTGATGGAACTGAAATTAGCAACACAGCTGGTGGTGGGCCATCCTAAAATGAAAGACCTTTCCAGCTTAGTGCTGCCCTCACAGACCTCTTCTATACTAGATGCTAGCCAAATTTCACAGAGACGTGCCTGGCTCTTTAGCTTGAAATGTGACTGTGACTGTGACTTGGGCCTGGCAACCACAATGACATAATTAAAGAGGAAAAAGTGCCGTTCCCGAGTCTTCAGTACATGTCCATCCAGAAGAAATGTTCTTTTGAACACAGGAAGGGCTGCACCAGAGGACATGTCTGCACCAGACAGAGGACTGGTTGGGGAGAAGCAGCCTTCCCTGTGCTGAAAACAGGAGAAGAAGCCCCCCATCTTGCCACTGAAGAAGCCTGCCTCGCTTGGCTACTAGCTGATTCTGGCAGAATCCTTGCAGGTCTCCAGGGAACAAGGAAGGCAGGATTCCATGGCTGGTTGTACAGTCAGAGCCATATAGGAGACCTCCCTCAGGGAGGCCTCTCACCATGCAGATGCTGGGCTCCTGCCAGCTCACCTCTGGGGGGAACCCCCCCCCCCCAGTTCCCATTTCATCCAAACTGGGAAATTATGGTTGCCAGCTTTGGAACAAGCTAGGGTATGAAACCATAGTTTTAAGTTGGTTTAATATCCTAGCTTGTTCTGAAACTGGTAGCCATAGCTCTCTGGTTTGGATTAAATGGGAAACAATGGTTAATGAAAGACTTCCTGGTTTGTTTTCAGTTTGCATGAAGGAAGGAGTGAAGTGACCGTATGCGCACCCCAAAGCTTATTTACATCTCAATTTATTAAGCAGAGAGATTGATCATTTGAACACTGCTAATGCCTTTTCCCGGATCACACTGTCAGGTAGACCTGGATTTTTTTGGCTTTCCCTATAGCACTGATTACTTGTCTGAGAAGCCTTATATATTTATTTTGTTACTGAACACTTCTTGCCCTGCAGGTCAATTCTAGGCCTGTATTTCTGTGATTCTTTAATTCCATAGAACAACCTGGTTAATTGGAAGCCAGTCAATTTAAAGGTTTTGTTGTTGCAGTTTTGTTCCCTATATGAAGTTTAGATTTTATGTTATTAACTGGAGAACATTTTTAAAAATTGTATAATTTTGCTAGGGCGTTTTTTTCTTGAAAGCTCTAGAAATAATTTAACAAGACTTCTCTGTTTAGTCTCTTATTTTGGCTGATTACCAGATTCCTTGGAGGGACCCCCCCCCAATACACACACACACAATGGATCATAGCAGTGATTACCACTTCCTTTATGATATTCTGGGGAAAACTGAGATAATAATTTATTTATTACATTTATATCCCATTTTTTTTCCTCCTTAAGGAACCTAAGGTGGTGTATGTAATCCTCCTCCTCTTCTCCACTAATAAATCTAATAAATAAAATCAAATAAAATTAACCCTGCGAGGTAGGTTGGGCTGAGAGTCTGTGACTGGCTCAAAGTCACCCAGTGAGCTTCCATGGCCAAGTGGGGACTAGAACCCGGATCTCTCGACTTCCAGTCCAACACTCTAGCCACTACACCACACTGGCTCTCTTAATCACATTCTAATGTGGCACATTTCAAGGGGTCCTGCAACATATGGATTCCAGCCAAAGTATCTTTCTGAATAGAGGTTTTGCTCTTATTTTGAATTTATATTGCAAATCATTATTCAAATGTTCATGGGGATCCATGAATCTTCTAGATCAGAGATGGCATGCTTGTATCTTTTCAGGGCTCAGTTCTATTTTCTAGGCAGGGGTCTGTGGGTTGGAAGTTTTTTTGATATACAGATTATCACGTGATTCCATAATGAAGTACCTATCAAAAATCCAAAAAGATATGGAGGAGTATCCAATGAAATGCAGCCGCTAACGTAAATTATGTTGTGCTAGTGTAAAGTACTCTAGTGCATGCCAATAGTGTTAGGTGGCATGCTGATTTCCCAGGGAAGTCTTACAAATTCGATGTGGCCCATAGGCCACCAGTTGCCATCCCTTTTCAAAAGACAGACTTATACAGTATTGGAAAATTGGGTGTGTCATTCAAAATATTCTGAATTGAATAGTCTTAGAATGGTTAACTTCACAATTTGAAAAATTAAAGGCAAAAGTGAAACAATGTAAATTTTAAGATTTCACAGCTGGCAATGTTCCAGCACTAGATTAAATACTGGTCTGTTCAGCTCTTGTTGTTCTTTCTTAGGCTGTCTAGATTTCAACTATATAAGGGCGCAATCCTATGCATGTTCAGACAGAAAGAAATCCTACGACTCCCAGCATTCTCTAGTCAGCCAGAATGTTTTCTGTCTGAACACGTATAGGATTGCAGCCTCAGGTATTATATGTGTACTTAATGTTGTATGTAGGGCCGCGGTGGCTTAGTGGTTAAGACGCTGAATTGCAGACCGGAAGGTCATCAGGGCAGCAGTTCGAGACCCGATCGTTGCGTGATGGAGTGAGCTCCCGTCTTCAGTCCCAGCTCCTGCCAACCTAGCAGTTCGAAAGCAAGAAATTGCAAGTAGATAAATAGGCACTGCTTTGGCGGGAAAGGTAACAGCATTCCGTGCACCTCAGTGTTCAGTCATGCCGGCCACATGACCACGGAAGCGACTTCGGACAGCGCTGGCTCTTAGGCTTAGAAATGGAGATGAGCACCACACCCTAGAGTCGGACACGACTGGTTGGGGACACCTTTACCTTTTTTTTTTAAATGTTATATACATATGGAAAGGCTTAAATCAAAGAGCAGGAATGCCAGTAATATTTTAAAAATGGTAATTTCCAATCCAAATATGATTGTGTAATATCCAGCCTAATCTTATGTAACTTTATTTGGAAGTTAGCCCCATTGAGTTCAATTGGGCATACTGCCGAATAAATGTGCATTGGATTGCAGCTTGATTTCATGAAGAGGGAACTCTGGAATCAGAGAAGGAAACTAATTGTTCATTATTTGAGGTGTCCATTCTTGGCAGATGGAGTAGCAGAGCAGCATTCCTCTCCTCTGCCTACTGTTCTATATGCTGTCATTTCCCATATTTATGAATGTTTGATCCTGAAAGAACAATGAATGCTGGATGAACAGGGGCTAGCCTCTCCTTGGTTGAGAGATTTAGAGTGCAATCCTATGCATGTTTAGACAGAAAAAAGTCCTCCAACTCCAAGCACCTATCCCATTGGCCTTTGCGGCACAACCTCAGCACTCTGCTAGCCTGCTAATGAGCGCAAATGCCCTCATTGACGGAGTAGAGTTTGAAGAATTTTTTTCCACTTTCGGGGAGATTTGCCCTTATTTAGTGTTACTTTTTCTCCCACCTTTGGGGAGATTTGTGCAAATTTAATTTCTTAAAAAAAAAAAAAAACCTTTAGGGGCGATTTCTGCAAATTCACAAAAGCACAGTAACTACCGTGCTTATATGCAGCAATTACTGCAAATTTGCTCAAATCTTCCTGAAGGTTGTGCTGGTGGTGGGGAAGTTAAATATGTGCAAATCTGCCTGAGGGTGGGAAAAAAAGTGGTGCTTGTCTAGGGATGCGACAGAATGGAGGAGTAAATTGACTGTAACATTTCAAGACATAATAGAGAAGGGGCTATCATTGGCAAGACTGCAAGGAGCAACCGAGTTTTTCAACACTCTTGTCAGGTGGCTCTGTAGCCCTTTTTGACAAGCCGTGCACAAACCATCATGCCAGGTTCGCACGTCTCATCAAGCCACTCTGAAAACAAGCCAACAGCAAGCCATGGGTTCTTAGGGTGGCTTCAGTGTGGCTAACAAACCACGCTGAGGAAACTGGACTGGGTTCAGACATCACGACAATCCACCCTGAAACAAACAAAGCTAACAACCCACTGTGGGTTGTTGTGTCATGCTACCTAGGTCCAGATCTCCCCACCTCCCCAGATGTGCCTGTGGTAATCGCTGGCCCATTATCCTTTTCCCTTCTGTTCTTCCCAAAGCTGAAGCTTTTTTGACCCCTGTTCTTTATCAGAACCATACCAGCAAGCTGAACCTTTCCCGTTCTCAGTTCTCCCTGAACTCTGGTACTTGTCCTGATGAGGTGCTACTGCTCACCCCATTTCCTCTACTTGGACAGAAAATGTAAGCCCATCTGGAGCCAGAACCTAATTTTGGGCAAACTTACTGTCCTTAGCAACCTACAGAACGAAATAGTCTTTGTGATGCACAAGAGCGAGGAAACCATTTGCCTTGAGCCTTAACTTTTTCCAGCTTTTCAGGCACTGAATTTGGATGAGGAAAGGGAATATATAACATCATCTTGATTTGACAGAAAACACAATATTTGTCTGTTGGTAAGTTGATGACCTGAAGCGTCCTCTCAGTGTGAGTCTTGCTGCCTGCATTTTTAAAGCAGGCCGAGACATATTCAAATCTTGTTGATGTTTTTGCTTACATGGATACTTCTCAATAAGAAGAGCACAGTCATAATAATTTTCCTGGTTAGGGATTGTATTTGCCTGTGCTAACCTGTCTGCACAACGGTTCCAGATATATGAGACATCCTGATGGGCTGTTGAAGAGTGCTGAGGAAGAGTCAGTAGTTGTAGTATATATGTGGACACAGTGACATTAGAGGTATAGAAGAAAAGTTCTTGAAGGCAAAGTTAACTGCCAAGTAGGACGCTGAATCCACCATCTAAAAAATAGCATTTTTGGAAATGCTACCTCTTCACGTGTAGGGCTGACCTGACAGGCAGTGCTTTGAGATATCTGTGTGTGGATGAGTGAATGGTACTCTGAAGAGAGCGTTGGATTTGTTAGACACAGAGGACCATTTTGAGGCCTGTAGGAGAGGCTCTGTTTGAACCCTAATGGAATCCTAACTGCTGAAATGGTTCTAAAATAGCTTTTATACTATTCTAAAGTTTAGACTGACTTCAAGTAGTATTCAGTAGTACTCACTAGGTAGTGCGTATCCATTTGGGGAATGGTGGTACTAATAAGATGAGGAAGGATCATAATACGAACTCGTTGTTCATGTAGGCCACCTGTCTGCCTGGTTCTGTCTCTATATGTGCAACAAGAGGAAACAGGATCACCTAACTTGAAGACAAGAGCCACAAAAAAAGGCAAGAGCATACACTTCAGTGTGCTTAAGCCCATTGAGATCAGTGCTCTGCTTAATGCTCAGCTGGATTGTGGCCCAAGTGCCCAGAAGTTGCCAGAAGCAAAGCTTAATAATTACTGGGCTGGATTTTTTCCTTGCAATGGAAAGCAAATATCGATGTTGTTTGGTTGCTCAGAAATATTAGCGTTGTCCCGCAAAAAATGCAATACATTTACCCAGTTTGCAACCACCATTTGCTCTGGTGCATGCTAAGTGTATTCCATGGCCATTTTGAACATTCAACCTCTGATTGGGTCATTCCGGGTTTGCTATGTGCCATCCAAACCTGGACACTCTAGGTTAATTGTGGGTTAAACAGGCCACAGTCAATTAGTGGTTAGGCTAGCTGTGGGTTGTTTAATGCACAATTAACCTGTAGGTCCAGGTTTGGACATCACCTAGCAACCTATTGGCCCAATTGGAGTTTGAAAATTCAAAAAGGCTGTGGAATGCATCCAGGACACACCACAACAAATTGTGAGTTAATTGGCCCACGATTTGTCATTGTTAGTGTGAGTGGGCCCATTATCTGTTGTGTGAAATGTACAGTGTATGCCCTCACATAGTTTACCTGCACGGTTCTTTTATATAGGATATAAAATATATAGGGAAAGACTTATATAGAGCCTTTCCCAACCTGGCACCCTCCAAATGTGATAGACTACAGCTCCCATAATCTGGAGGGTGCCAGGTTGGGGAAGGATGTAATAGCATGTTTAACCCCGTGGGCTGGATCCAAATGTTTTGTTTCTCGAATAGAAGAGACTTCGGTTCACGGAAGGAGAGTTCCACTCGTAGAAGGATCCTGACCTCTTCTGCTCATGGAAGACTTCAATCAAGGGTTGAGAGTCTTTCCTGAAAAGAAAAGCTAAGGCCTCGGGTCTCTTCATAGTTTAGTTTTAGCTTTGATAGCAAAATGGAACTTGCGTTTTCAGAGTCAGCCTGTGAAATTTCTGTTGGTGGAGAATGCCCTGGAGACTTCTGCTGCCTGTCTAATCTGTTTACTAATCTACATGCAGAGCAAGGAGTGTGGTAGTCCAGGAATAAGCGCACAGGCGATGCCAGATTCACAGCAACATCATTCAGTCCCCCTTTGCAGAATTCAGATCAACCCAATCCAAACTGCTGCTTTCCAGTTCTCCCCTAATCTGTTGGCAGTGCGTGTGATCCAGGGTGCCTTTAGACCAAACATGACCAGTGCGTCCATTTGTTCTCATTGCAGGACACGGCCCCTTATAGGCCAGGTTCAGTCTATTTCCCATGTATTGCTTATCTCATGATGCTGGGGTGGGAGGCAGGGAGGGATTAAATCTACCTACTTATTCATATTGGCTTTGTGTATGCTATGGATATAGAAGTTGAATAATGCTATTCTTGACTTTAAGAAGCTTGCGATGATTTTGGTGGTCCTGGTTTGTCTTTGTGTTTGATACCATGTATAATAAGCTAACAGCCTGAAGTGAGGAAACTACTATACTTCTTTATGTTTTTGAGTTTTACTAGTGTTTGGTGATTTGATGCTCAGAGAACCAAAATACTTGTCCAAGCTCCTAACTAGTCCTGTGGTAAAACAGAGAATGGAATCCAGATCATCGTCTGCTGTTGTCCTGTACTTTAATCACGAGACCAGTCCGTTGGGGCTGCAGTTCTAAAATAGCAGCAGTATAAGAACACACAGCAAGCAAAGGATATTCTAATCCCTTGGATGCCATGGCATTTTCTTCCCCCTACCCCAGGAGTTCTGTTTTCATCATTGGAATGTAATTGCACTCATTCCATGCTCAAGAAATTAAGTCATTTATATCTCTACTTGTTTATATTGGAGTCCTGGTGGGAAGGAGGATGTTGTGTGGGAAAGTTCTTTTTCCCTGGTGTCCCTTCCCCCCAACTGCCCATCTCTCATTACAGGGACTACAGTATCGAGTGAAGATGTAGGTGGCTGAATTATAGTAATGGGGGCTCCCTTCAAAAGGCAAAAAGTCTTGAGCTATGCCCAACCCAAATCAGTATCTTCTTGACATACCTCAGCTTAAACATGAGCACTTGTATGTGCCCTTGCCTAGGTGTAGTCCTTTGACCTTTGAAAATATTGATTATTTTAGGATGTGGTATACTGGATGTGGAGTACCCTGGTGAACAGCTCATTTCTTGCACTCAGAATATCGGAGAAGGTTAATTACAATATAACTGGTTCTTTATCATCTTTAGATGTGACCTTTCAACCCACTTTTGTATCTTTCTTAATTTCTCTCTTACTTTGTCCAAAGACACTTTCCCTGCCCCCCCCTCACACACACACACACACACACACTCACACACATACACACACACACACACACACACACACACACAGACTGGGTTCGCATGTCACGCTAAGCCACAATGGATTGTCATTGTGGGTGGTCACAGAGTGGTTTAGTGTGACATCTGACCCCAGAGTGTTTTTCCCGTCATGGGTAGTTTTGTGCACACAAGCCACCCAGAGGACCCATGGCTTGTAGTAGAGTTGTTTAGGGTGGCTTGTTCTCAGAGTGGTGTCCGAACCCCGCAGGGAGAATTTTCCATTGGTTGTTGGGAATGGCTTGAGAGCTAGCTGGCAAGAGCAGTTAAAACCCTTGCCACTCCTCGCAATCTCACTAATGCCGTCACCATTCTCTGCTTTCCTTTTTGTGATCTGATGCAAGGTGGGGGTTGGGGAGTTTAGCTCAGAAGTGTGAGGTGGAGGATGAAATTAACAAGGACATAGGCAAGAGGGAGATCTGGCTATGCTGGGCTCAGTAGCAGGCAGGTGCTCTTGTGGTCTTGCACATGACCCTGAAACAGAACAAACAAACAAACAAAAAATATGGTGTATGCATTCCTGCATTCATAAGGGCTCAGACAAATATTTCCTTTTTGCGATCTGATGTTGGGGGGGTGGAGAGTTTCCCTCGTCAGTTGGCAGTTGCAGCAGACCAGTTACAGAAAGGCACTTCATTTGCGAGCAAACACTATGTTTTTTAAAGCTTCTTCGTGTTACAGTGAAGAAAGCACACCCACCCCCAAAAGCGCCTTCTCTCCTGCAGCCAACAGCCACTTTCAGCTCCTTGGACCCCTTTGTACGTGTCTTTTCTGCTCCACTGGTCTCCGATGCTAGTTGTCAGATGTACATGAGGTTTACAGAGCAGTGAGTGGGATTGCAAAAATTACACAAAATTCATGGCAGAGCAGTAGAACAGAGGAGAGATTTGTGCAAATTTCATGGCAGGATTTTTTTTTAAGCTTGTGAATGCCTTACTGCAGGTGTTCTTACTTCAATGTAAGGGAAGTGCCGAAGTGGAGGTCATTGACAAGAGGGGGATATGAGTGTGCTTGGATAAACAGTGGACAGGCAGTCTTCTGTTCTTGCACAAGAGGCCCCCCCCCCCCAATAATAGAAAAGTTTGTGAACATGTTCCCATGTTCATAAGGGCTTGGAAAAGCATTTCCTGTTTGTGATCTGGTGGGATGGGGAGGAGTTTCCATCGTCAACTCGTAACTGCAGCGGATCAATTGTAGAAAGGGTGCTGTTGTAAGAAATGAGGATTTCTGCCACAAAGCCCTCTGAGATATATGCTGGTAGTGGGCTGGAGGACTAAGAGAGACTGAGGAAGAAACAAGCCATGGGAAGGCGCTGAGCGGGCGATAATCTGTCGGGTATAAGGGACAAGCCACGTGGTGTCTTCTCACGATAGCTTAGCAGGACAGGCAAACCACCCAAACTCTTCTCTGCCCCTCTTTTGTGGTGTAGTTGCCTGAGAATTTTTTCCTCAGTTTCTGGAGACCTTTGTTGATTATATGGTATCAGATAGCAATTCACTTCCAGCTAGCTTTCTCTTGCCATTCAGTAATAAGATATGAAGTCAAGTTGAACATCCTGTAAAATACAAAGTTTTGCCAAATCATTCTTCAGTAATAGTAAATACTAAGGGCCTTTTTCTTTTGTGTGTGTGTTTGGAGGGGGTTATCCTCTCCAATTGAACAATGGAGCCCTCTGGTTAGCTTGTAACATAGCATTACTACTCTTCTTGTAAAGTATGCATAGACAAATCCAGAATTATACTTGCTGATTTTGAGTTCTTAAAGACAATGTTTCATGAGGATTCAACCCATTTTTACTTCTTTACTTTTAAAAAGAAAAGATGGAAAATTTTAGTTCGCTTATTTTTGCAGTTTCTTTCATATGTGATGTAATCTCAGGACTTAAGTTTCACATTGGACCTGTATGGACGACATGATAGCCCACGGTCAGCTGTGGCATGTGCGGGGCATGTGTGACTGCTATTTTGAATATGTAAATCCCGCTTGGGGGTTGTCGTGTCATGCAGACCCAACTATCATGGGTATGTAAGGGTTAAATAACCCTCACATAACCCATTATTTGCTTTAGGGTTGTGCAAGGGTTATATAAGCCACACTTGCCAGATTCACACAACATGACAACCCCCGAGTGGGGTTGGATATGGAATATGGTGCCTGTGGGTATAACAGCTTGTTGTGGGTTAAATAAGCCAAGATGAGCCATGTTGTCTTGTCCAAACCCAGTATTGTGTTCACTTTTCTCTAGCAATGAGACTATGAGCAGATTCAGATGATACAGCATCATTTTGGGATAATTTTTAGGCTTTTAAAACCTAGGGCCCACCTTTAGCCCAAACATGCACTTGGGGAAATACTTCTTAATTTTTTACTATATATTTGCATGGTGGTAGTGTTACTGTTGCTACCCAGCTTAGGTCATGGCGCAACTCAGTAGTAGATCTTGATCCACCAGCTGAAGACCCAATTTTTAAAAAGATAATGTACTTCATCTCTCAGATGATTTTGAAATGAATTCATAGAACCCTGTATCTTAGACCTGGGGTAAGCAACCTGGTACCTTCCAGATGTTTGGGACTACAACTCCTATTAAACCCAGCCACATGTCCAATTATTCAGGAGTATGAGAGTTGTAGTCCCAAACATCTGGATAGCACCACATTGCCTATACCTGCTCTAGGCAACCCAATATCCTTCCAAGTTTTGATCCCTTTGGACACCTGGCTTCTAATTCTGAGCATGAACTGCTTGTAAAGGCAGTTTCAAATCATCAAGAGATAGATGCATTCCACTTAATCCCAATTCAAGACACCTTTAAATATACTTTTTTTTTTATTTAAGAGGGAAACATCTTCTGGAGAACGTGTGTGTTTCCTTAATAACTACAAGGAAATGATTTAGAATCCAGTGAATGTCTCTAAATTTGGAATTGGACTGGTTTAAGCTCTTACTTGTAACAATTTCATGGTCTCAACCAAGACAAATATTTTCCTGTACAAATGTTACAGCAGAGCTAAATAATGCTAAACATATTTTGGAGGATAAATTGCAATTTCTACTCTTAAAACTCTACTGTACATTCTTATTCTCCTGCAGACGTACATTGGTAGTGTGGTGATATCGATAAATCCATACAGATTGCTACCTATTTATTCACCAGAGAAAGTGGAAGAATACAGAAACAGAAACTTCTATGAACTCAGACCTCACATGTAAGTATGGAGCTGAAGTTTTAGGTTCTTAGTCTTCTTTAAGCAATGCAGTTTATAGATGGGAACAGCTGTTTCCTGTAAATCACAGAATGTGTTTGATCTATCATGCCTTTGATTAGCTCTTCTTGGAGTACAAAGTTTATTTGCAATTTTTTTTCAAGGAAGGAAATCTGGCTATTTTATTAAATGACAGTTTTAGAATTTGTTTTTACAAATGAAGAAAGTTACTTTCTAGTAACATCTCAAACCAGAAATAGATGATACGCAGCAGATTCTTGGTGGTCACTGAAAATACGAGCCTCGTGTCTCATTCTTTCTTTCCCCCACCCCATTATACAGAACATACTACATTATGTTGTAATCAAAACATTCCTGCCATCGATGTATTTCCTATGAGAAGACGCGGATCTGCTACTTTTGGTGGCAGCTGCTTGTGTGTTGTAATATTCGACGTGGACTAGGTTATGGCTTGGATCTTAAGTGCTTGTCCATTCATGTAAAGGAGGGGAGGATTTCCCCTCTCCATCTGCAGCTTTCTACACTTGTGTCCTATACCATTGCCAAGGGTATCCCAACCTCCAGGAGAGGCTTTAGGGGGCTGTTGCGGATAAGGGGAGGTGGGAAAGCCCCATTCTATGAACTTGAAGTCTGTTTTGTTCACGGAAAGAAAGTTAACATCCAAGTGCACATATTTAAGCCAAAGCATTTGCATGCATACTGATTCAGAGCTGTTTCACACAACCCAACATCTTCCATCAGGAAGTTTTGTTTTGTTTGAGTTAAAAGTATGGTGGGATCCATGTGGAACTTAATCTTGTGAAGGACTTCCATATTAGTTTAGCTTCCTAGTAAGCATTCATTATACCTCTTAGATTTTTGAGCCTTGCTGAATATGAGTGGAGCAAGAGTTGCACATGTATCCTGATACTTGTTGGTTTCAGATAACTGAAGCATGTTGGGAATATTGGCCATTTGAAATAGTCCTTCATCCTATGGACCTGAATGAAATAATCTACTGTATTTCAGTTTAATTTGTATATTGGGGTGATGTTTAATATTTTCCAGTATTTTAATAATGTGGTACTAGCAGCTAAAAGGAAAGGCCATGGCTCAGTGGTAGAGCACATGCTTTGCATGTAGCAGGTCCCGCATTCAATCTCTGGCATCTGCAGGTAGGGCTAGGAAGATTCCTGCCTGATAAGCAGAAGAGGCCCGGCTAGTCGGTGTCAACAATATTGGGCTAATGGTCTGACTAAGTACAAGGCAGCTCCCTATGTTCCTAAAAGTGTTGCTGCATAGGAAAGATGTGTTTGTTCTGAAAGATTCTCCCATTTTATATATATAAAATATGTTTCAAATGGGAAGAAACTTTTAAAACTTCCAAGTGCAGCTGTTTATCAAATGCCTTGTTTGCCTCATGATGCATGGTAGCTGTCTGATTTTTTAATTGGCTTCATATTTTGGAAAAACAACATCATTTTGGTGGAAGAGTGAAGGAACATCTCAAGCACAAAAGGCTGTTTTTATACTGGAAAGAAATCTAGTTTTACAGGTGTGTCTTTTTGTAAATCTGGTCCCCCAATTCCTGAAGGTTACTTGCTTCAAAGCTCCCAGTACAGAGTTCCATTGAAATAAATACAACCAAAGTATGGATTTGAAAGTTTAAGCCGCCTTCCTCAACTTGATGCATTCCAGTTGTGTTGACTACAACTCTCATCATTCACAGCCAGCATGGCCAATAGTCCATTACATCTGGAGGGCACCAGGTTGGGGAAGGGCGGTTTAAGCACTTGTTTCTGGGAAATTTGGTTCTTGTAACCTCTTCCCTCTAGATGTAGATGATGTAGATATAGATATCTATGTAGAAATATATAAATAACAAATAACGAATGTGTTAGAGTGAGATGACCATGCACTAATTGATTATCAGCTCAAGACAGCTCTGGATGTGTATTAAAAAAACCCAAACACCTCATTCCCGTTGTTGATGAATGGAATTTGTAAGTGTGTTTGGCGATCTTTCCTGAATACTTAGAAATCATTCTTAGGGTAAAGGCAGGGGGTATAAATTATGAGAAAAAACACAACTTATAACACTAACCCACAACTAATAATGCGAGGAGAGGGTGGAACACTTGCAAGGGAAAAATGGCTGGTGGGAAGGGGTGTCTAACCTTCCCCTTGTCCCAGTCTTTCCCCCTGCCAATGTATCCAGGCTGTGTTTATCCCATAAAAAAGTGGTCAAGGCATCTAACAATAACAAAATACAGAATTATAATTAGAATATAAAAACAAATAATTTAAATGCACATTAATAAAAGATAAATGAAGAGAATCCAGCAGTTAAAACCTGTTATAGCAAATCCGTCAGTTTAAAAGCCAAACTTCTGTCTGAATAAAAGACAAAAGAGCTAGCCTGGCCTCCCTTGGCATACAATTCCCAGGGGGCAGCCACTGAGAAGGCTCTCTCTCTCATTCTTGCCAAATATGCCTCTGATGGGACAGAGAGAAGGCCCTCTCCTGAGGATCTCAATACCCGGGCAGGTTCATATGCGAGAATGTAGTTTTTTGGATAGCCTGGTATTGAGCTGTATTTTTCCTAGCCAAGCTTCAAGACAGTAATTAAGTCTGACTTGGGGAAGAAACGGCTGGAGAGGGAAAACGGAAGGATGCAAGAAAGGTTAAGCATTGGCGTTACAAAGTGACCTGGGTTTGGAATACTTCTTTGCTGAAGTAATTCTTTCTTTAGGAAGGAATGTGGGTTCACTGCCCTGTAAGACTCCCTTTCCTTCCCTCTTCCTATCACACTTTTTAGTTGCTCCTTCTGTTTATAACAACTTCCTCCCACACCTCCCTTTCTTGCCCTTTCTTGTCCTTTATTGGCAAGCCATCCCGCCAAAATCTTTTGAATTCTCTGAAAACCTAGGCATTGTACTCAAAATAAATTGTGCAAATTGCAATGGGTCTCTAGCTCCAGTTGTTTCCAAACCATCTTTAAGGTAACCCCACATATCTATTTATGTCCCGAATTTAAGATGTGCAAAGACTTCTAGTAGTTAAAAAGTGCCGTGATTAGATGAATGGCCATCTCTTGGAAATGAGATTTTTTTTTTTGAAAATACAAAGTATTAAAAATTAAGGACAGTGCATTAGGAAGAAAGAAGAACTAGACACTCCAGTGACAACATGCTTAGCTGAGTGCCTTTAATTCTAATGGGGATATTTGGATTATAATTTTAGTGAAATGGCACAATTTCTGTAATGCAAACTTTTAATCTGTTTTATGAAGCAATGGAATACTATGCTAGGGAACTTAGAAAAAAAATTAGAAGAGTTTTTTTAATGCATTATAAACATCCTTGCTTATAAATAATATAAACCCCCCAAATGTCCTAGACTCCTTACATGCATTACTAGAAAATAAAGAATTTTATTATCCAGAACTCATCCTGTATCATTTTTATTATTCCATGCTTGGGAAACTCTTAATGTATAGTTATGTAAGATTATTTGTTACATTCTCAGAAAGGTAATTGTTGTTTTGTCATGATGTCAAATTGCTTAATTGTATTGCTGCCTTTTCGCAAAACTGAAATTTTGGAATCGAATTCCTCTCATTGCCAAAATGCTTTTTTTGAGCTAAATTTGATGAGAAATGCTGAATGTGCCATTACAAACCAACAAATATTTTTGTAGCTGGGAGGCTGATTAAGTGGGATTTACTGCTTTGTGCTATGTATGGGATTCTTGCTTGTCATGAGAACAGAATTAGCTTTGGGTATGAGTCAGCCAAAGTTAAGGAATTTCAAGTCCTCTTGATTTCAGTGGAAGACTTAATCATATACTTAAATGTATTCCATTGAAATAAATGGGACTTCACTTTGGTTGGACTGTGCCTCTTGCATATTAAATCTAGCTTTGTATGATGAAGACTTTATATTAATTAATGTATTTTATTATAATGCTTCTATACTGCTTAATATAATCAAATCGCAATGTGGCTCAAACTAAAATGCATATATATTGCAATATAACCCTATTCACCCAAACAGAGCAAACACAGGGAAGAGCGGGAGTGCTCTGCCCCTCTCACATGTTTCTCTCTCCCTGAATTTGCGGAGGGTGATGGTTTGAAGAGGAGAGCCTCTTGTATCCGTGGAAGCTGTCCACACGAGCCAGATTACTGGAAAATTTGAGTTCTGGCTTTCATGGACAGCCTCCATGGATATAGGAGGCTCCCCTCTTCAAACAGTCCCCCCCCCCATAAATACAGGGCGATGGAAGTGCTCTTCCTCACATGCTTGCTCTGGGTACAGAATGCCTGAATAGGGCTCATAAAAGCAATCAATAATTTAGGGCACAGTTCTATCGAGATAGGTGGCTGCCTCCAGACTTGGCGGCGACCACCTATGCAAAGCAGGGCAGGAGAAGCATGGATTGTTCCCTCCGCGCGTCTCCTGCCCTGCATTTTTGGCTAGACAACTTTTCCACTCTTGCCAGGGAGCTCTCTCACCATTTTAAACAGCCCACGCTGAAGCGACTCTGCTGGATTCAGACATCACGCTAAGCCACCTTGAGAACAAGCTACCTTAAACAACCCTACAACAAGCCATGGCTTCTTAGGGTGGCTTCTTTGCAGAAAAACAACTCATGCCGGAAAAACTGAGTTCAGACATCACACTAAGTAAGCCATCCTGTAACCACCCATGGTGACAACCCACTGTGGCTTAGTGTGACGTGCGAACCAGGTTAGAGTATTGATAAAGTAAGTCTTAAGCAGAAATAGATATTTCTAAAATACTGACAGTTTTTTAAAAAAAGGTTAGAACCATTACATTACACTCTGTCCTTGAACAATACTTTATACACTAACCCCAATATGCATTTTTGTGGATAATGTGGTTCATGCATCAGAGCTGAAGTCTTGAGGAAAAAAACTTAGTAAAGTAGCCAGTTGCAGTTTTCCATAGAAGCTTCCCCCCCGCCATCCACCTCCTAAATGTTTGCCTCACTGAGGATTGACACGGTAATCTAAACTGCCCAACAACAATCAGATTCTGTCTATATTGAAGAAAACTTGGTTAGATGTGTGAGCTTTGCTGTTTTTTTATAGAACCTCCACCTACTTTGAATATGTAATTTATTTAGTACACTTATATCCTACCTTTCCTCCAAGGTAGCCTAATTGGCTCTCTCCCCCTGCCCCCATTTCGTCCTCAAAATGCCCAGTGAGTTAGCAGTGTTCATATGGATCCCTGTCGAACTGGATTGTCTGAAAGAATGCAAATGCGTGAAAAATTCTGCTAACCATCTTTTGAGGAAGTTACATTTTTGTAGATGCAGGTGGAATTCATTGTGCTTTATATCTTCCCTGAGGCCATTCAAATCTATGTGGATTTTATGGTGTGGTGATGCAAATACTTTCTGTTGTCCCTCCTTTTGTGGAATTTGTTTCCTAGGAGGCCTGTCATACCCTACGATCACCACTGTGTTTTAGAAGGCAAACAAAAACCTGTTTGGGAAAGCTTTTCTTAACATCTTCTGGCTGACTGATCTGATACGTTGCTTTTTTGCTATGTTAATGATTGATTGATTGAATTTCTTAATCGCCCATCTGGCCGGTCACCCGGCCACTCTGGGCGATGTACAGCAATACAACCATTTTAAAACAATAAAATTCTACATTAAAACATATTTCTAAAAATACACTAACCCACCCCAAATGCCTGACTGACCCACGTTTTTAATGTGTGACAGAAGCTCATTAATGAGGGGGCATGGCGGAATTCCCTAGGGAGGGAGTTACACAGAGTGGGGGCCGCCACAAAGAAGGCCATCTCCCTCATCCTCACCAGCCTAGTTGTCCTGGCTGATGGGACAGAGAGAAGGCCATCTGAGGTTGATCTTGTTGAGCAGCCTGTCTGGTGTTGCTGGAGGCGCTCCTTAAGATAGGCTGGGCCGGAAACATATAGGGTTTTAATGGTCAAAACCAACACCTTGAATTTGGCCCGGAAAACAACTGGTAACCAGTGCAACTCCTTCAGCGCTGGGGTGATGTAATCATGCCGGCGGCTGCCTTTAATTAGGCGAGCCGCTGTGTTCTGTACCAGCTGCAGCTGCAGTTTTTAAGAGTTTGCTTTTGACGTTGGTAGTTGTAGTAATGTGTAAACCTGCTTTTAGTTCAAGAAAGATGATGCATAAATATTGTAGTGGCATTGATATAAAATCAGTATACTTGTTGTGGTCAGGAGGGGCTGTCTAAGACTGTCTCTGATTGGAAAAACAGTCTTGAAGGAAATTACCATCAGAATCTGAGGCTACAGGGCAAAATCTTGAAGTGTGTTGAAGTCACCAAACTTAGATTTATAGAAATGTTGGTTCTTGCTTTAAAAACTGCATGGACTATTGTCCGGGGATATGTGGCAGTGTTAGACTCTGTTAGAATTGTCTTCTACTTTTTGGAGCCAAATTAAAGGCTGAACTGCGATCCATACATGCCATAAGAATTCAACTACGAAGTATCTTTTTCTAAACAAAATAACTGGCCCATCAGTTTTTACATTCCTATTCTTTCAAAAATTAATCTAAAACAGAATGGACTGCTAAATTGAATTTCTATTTATAGGCCCTATCAGAAGACCTCTTCTAAAATACTTTGCAGTTCTCACTTCTATGTAAAGTTCATAATGTTCTTGTTCCCATACGTCAGGATTATGAATCAGCAATAGTTAAAATATTTTGACTGTAACAGTGTTTGCACTTCCTCTTGTATGAGAGTTCTTTTAGTTCTCAGTATTCATAGCAAACAGTCCATCTGCTTTGGTGACAATCATTTTGTAATATTCCAGGATTCCTATAAAATAGTGGGTGTTTGAAGATGTGTGCTAATGTTTCATCAGTTCACCAAATTAAACTGTGTGTGTGTTTTCTTAATGAAGCTTCTTTGTGGCTGGAGTTCGTACATCACAACAACCTAGGTTTCTTTTAAACCCTGGGTTGTTGTGAATGAGTGAATGTGTTGGCTCCCACTGCCCGATCGCTCCCACTGAAAATGGGAAAGGCTAAACAACCCAGGGATGCTCTGACCCTGGGCTGCTTAGATATGCACTGGATTGTTGGGAGAGAGACAACCTAGAGTTGGAACTATGAGTTAAACCATGGGTTCCGATGGTGGGTTGTCTCTACTGCAGCAACCCAGAGTTCTGAGTTCACACACGAGCGTCTCTGGGTTTCTGAGCCTCTTCTGCTTGCAGTGAAAGTAGTCTGGTAGCAGCAGCCAGCGTGCTCACTTCTTCTCGCTCAAGTCACAGCAATTCAAGGTTTAAAAAAAAACATCTGGGTTGCTGTGACGTGCAAACTGGGCCAATGGCTCAGAGTGCTTTTAGAAAATAGTATGCTGTGCTCTTCTTGATTCATATGTAGGTAGGATTGTTATCAGTTGGTGCTGTAGGCTGAGAAATCCATTGACAATTAACTGAATTTTGTTGTGGAATTGGGCAAATGATCGCACCGTAAAGATGGTTTTCAGTATAAGCAAACACGCTATCACCCGTTAAAAATTGATACGAGACTGCTTGCTCCTGCTAGGGTTGCCAAGTGTTAAAATAAAATTCTGGTGCCCAGGGCCCTCTGGGTTTGGAAAGTGGAGCTAGTAGTATTTGGTCTGAGGGAAGAGCGCGGTACAAAAGCTATACATTCACCAAAGGTGCATGGTCTAAAAAAATATGAGAGTAATGCCCTTCCCATCTAGTTGCTTGCTTTTTTGTCTACTGGCCCCTAAGACAAAACCAGACCAGCAACACAGCCAGGCCAACTCTTTTTCTGGTCAGATGGCACGTTGCCATTGGCGACCCTTGCTCAGTCATGTATGATCAATGTATGTTAAAAGAGCCAATTTTTGTAAAGTTTTTTGACCTAGTTACCTAGATGAGATCCTAACTCTTCATAGGTTAGTGGTTAAAAACTGAAGCAGACCTCTAATTGTGTTTTTTTTAAGGTGAAGTCAACTATCTCAATGGAAATTCATGATGGGTTTGGTGGTCTTGGAGATAGTTGGATATGGAAACAGGACACCTCCCGGCCCTACTTCCTGTGCTCGTTCAGTGTAATATCTGAGTGTCTGTTGCCTATAGTTTATCTGCACGATTGTGGACCCTTGAATAGGCAGGACCCCCCAGTCACAAGGACAGAGCCTACACACATGGTGTGAATACATGTGAGCTCTTTCAGACAGTACATCCATGCACAGAGTGCAGTGTCAATGAGTACAATTCTGCTGCCCCCTCTGCACACATTCAGACAAATGTCTGATCAGTGCTGTTTCTCTCAGGCGATTGTGTTGAATCTACTTGTAGACATTGGGAGCATTCCATTGCCTCAAGTTATAATGAGAGCTGATCCTACATTTGGCAGGGAACAGGAGCCTTTTGTAGAGCTAAAATAGTGGAATGGAGGTTAAGTTCTGAGATTTGAATCATTCTGATAAGGTTTTTTCCAGGAAAGAAGTTTTACATAAACCTGGGCCCAACAGTTTCTGTTAGAAAGGTTTATAGATGTATTCAAAGATTTCTAGAAAACTAAAAACAAATGACCTCACCTGAATTCAGAAGCGGCAAGAAAATCCAAGAATAAACAATGCTTAATTCTGGTTGTGGAGCTAGATAGCATGGTGCACAGAAGCACTCTCTGTATGAAACTTTGCATGAATTGGACAGATGCGGACTGAAGTCTTTGGCTTGAGTGCTGATGGGTCCCCCTCTCTTAAACTTAATAGCCACTAATATGACCATTAGTTGTTGAGGTCCCCAACTGCAATTAAGAACAGCTGCCGGTCCCTTTCATTGAAAATGTGCCATTTATGTTTAAGGCTTTAATTTCCCCCCCCTTGTTCAGTTTTCAGCATACAAATGGCACCCATCTGCTGTCCTAAGTGCCTTGAGCCATTATTTAAAGTAACAATAAGGTTGCCAGCAAGAAATCCTTACTAACAGCCATTTCTCAGAAAAGCTGAGTGTGCCTCCCCCACCCACCTTAATAAATAACTAGCCTGCCTTGTTTCATACCTAGGTTTATAGGTTTTGGTCTGAGAAACCTTTGATTTATAAGAAGGGATAAAAGTTCTAAACTTACTGTTGGGACAGGCACAATTTATTCAATGTATGCAAGATGGAATGCATTATTTTAAATAGCTTAATGGTTAAATCTTAATGTGACTGCCCCACTGGTCTTCCATGCCATGTGGCTAAATGCTTCAAATCCTAGTTAAGATGGATTCCTGTTTAGCGGTAGCTGTAGTTAATGCTGGCAACCATGCACCCCTTAACTATCCTTAGGGCTGGCAGCCTGCAGGAAGATTCATGTTAAAGGCTGTTGGGGAAGACTCTTGCCCCCCATTTGCCATGAGTGTAAGGACAGGCTGCACTGCATCTTGTTATACCGTATGAAGCCATCTAATCCAGGTCTCGATAACATAAGGTCTATGATTTCATTCATAGAAGCACATTCATAGAACACATTCATACAATGTGTTTTTATATATTATTTCACTAACATTTACATTTTTGTGCACCCTTTCCCCTAATATATGCATTTTTGTACACATTTTTTGATTGGCACACTTGGTAAAGTGCAATTTTCGACATATAACTGCATTTCAATTTGTGCATTTGTTCAGGAAGTGCAAATTAGGTAAATTGGCATTAATATGTGAACTGAATGAATTTTATCTCTAGTCCCTACTGTGAACTAGTTAACTTTTCACTTATTAATTGTGCTAACTTGACTAGCCAATAGGGATTGGCCTCTAGGCCAGCCTTCCCCAACCTGGTGCCCCCTAAATGTTTTGGAGTACAGCTCCCATCAACAAGAGCCTACAATGTCAATTGTTAGGGATTATGGGAATAGTAGTCCAAAACATCTGGACAGCACCGGGTTGGGGAAGGCTGTGCTAGACGTTGTGTACTTGAACTTTCAAACAGCTTTTGATAAAGTCCCGCACCAAAGACGCCTGAATAAACTTAGCAGTCATTGGATAAGATGAGAAGTCCTTATGGATCAGTAACTGGTTAAAATTAAGGATGCTGAGATTAGGAGTAAATTGACAGTTCTCACAATGAAGAGTGAAGTTCTTTAAGGATCTATCTTGAGAGGACTGGTGCTTTTAAACTTGTTCATACATGATCTGGACTTAGGGTTGAGCAGTGAGGTGGCTAAGTTTGTGGATGACATCAGATTGTTCAGGTTGGTTTAAAAAAGGAAGGGTTGAGAGGAGCTCCAAAATGATCTCTCCAATGTGGGTGAATGGACAATAAAATGGCAAATATAGTTCAATGTAAGCAAGTGTAAAATGATACTAATTGTGACAAAATCCTAATGACACATACACTGATGGGGGTCTGAACTGGTTCTGACTGACCAAGAAAGGGATCTTGGGGTTGCAGTGGATAGGTCAGTGAAAAAGTCAACCCAGTGCGTGGCAGCTGAGAAAAAGATGAGTGGGGATTCCGGGCAGAGAAAAGGAAGTACTTCTTCACACAGGCATAGTTAAGCTATAGAATTCTCTACCATAGGATGTGATGGCCACTAACGTAGATGGCTATTAGTCATGATGGCTCTTTGCTACCTCCAGGATAAGAGGCAGAATGCCTCTGAATAGCAGTCGCTGGGAAACAGTAGTAGAGGGCTATTGCCCTCATGTTCTGCTTATGGGCCTACTGTACGTATCTGATTGGCTACTGTGGGAAATAGTGTGCTGGTCTACATATGCCTTTGGTCGGATCCAGCAGGGCTCTTTTAGGTTCTTCCCTTGAATATAATTATTAATTAGTTTTCAAAATTGCTTTTGAATTCTATCATTGTTAGACTTATTTATTACCAGTTTTTAATTTTGTGTTTTTTTACTTTGTGGGGGGCAGGGATCAAGGTTTGGGTGTGGTGCAGGATCTTGCCACATATTACGTTGAAGGAGTTCCTCAACCAAAAAAAGGTTGAAAACCAGTATTTTTGAGATTACTGTGTTCTCAAGAAATTGCTGCTTTAGTCCCTAACTAGCCCATTAAGATGAAAGGGAAAGATGTTCGTAATCTATCATGGCGGTAACAAATCCTGGCTATGCAGCAGTACCTCAGTGTCACAGGGGGCTCTGATTTGCCACAAACCAATTGCTGTTCTCTGTGAATGAGTGACAAATTTCAAACTTGGCCTTGACTTTCAGGTAGCAGCCTTTGCATCTGTACATTAAGGGCCAAAATAGACATTACTTTACATCCATATCTAGTGGCTGTCTCTTGTCATGTCTATTCCAGAGTAGGTGCAGTCCCTCACATCTGGATCAGGATCCTAATGTGTGGGGGTGTAGGGGGCGATTGGGATTGGGCCCCAAGTCCCTAGTCTAGAGAAAATATGAAAAAGGATGTACCTGGGTAGATAAGGATTTAAGGTAATGTTTGTTCTTGCCGTAAGGTTGACTGTCTAAAGAACAGCTTAAAGCAATAGTGTGCTGACATAAGGCTTCCAAGATTTGGGAAGTTGGGGGTTTTTTGTACTAGAAACCCAAAGTCTACCAACCAGAGCCAAGTGCAAAATAGTGGCTCAGGGGGTAGACACACCCTTAAAATTAAAGGACAGGCTGCTTCTGAAGAATTTGGTGCCCAGGAATTTGGATTCACTACAAGAACTGATCTCACATTCCCTTCAAACAAAAATAGATTCCTAGTTTTCCCTAAAGCTATCTTAATTTCAGCAGCCTAATTTTTTTTAATAACTCTTGTAGTTGTTGCTACTGTTAAACAATAGGGAGTCAGAAACTGGCTGATATACCGCAGATCACCCATAGATCTACCAGTAGATCCTGGTTTACCTTCTGCCCACCCCTGGATTAAAGTAAAGAAGAATTTCTACAAGAGAAAGCAGTCAGCCCTCATCCTGCCCCTGTCCCCCGTCCCAAGTGCTTGAGAGTCCAGCAGTGGAAGCTGTTGCAAAATCTACTTTAGAAAACTGATTTTGTGAAGTTTTGTAAATTATGGGTAATTAAGTAGAAATATGTTGTAGGAAGCCTAGGGGCCTGTATTTCTCTTTCTAGATGGATGATGATGTTCGCTTTTCAATATTTAGGAACTTTTTCCTCTCTCCCCCAGTTCTGCTCACTCAGTAGTTTCCATTTTAAATCTTGATCATAAGAATCTAAGATTACTCATGTGAGTTCAAGGTTGTAAATCGAATGACAAGAGCCCTGGGGAATTCTGAACAACACACACCTGTTAACTGAAGTTCTGTACAGAGAAATGTCTAGTTAAAAAAGCACTCTCTCTGTCAGGCATGTGTCTGAGTACAGTGATTTTTACCTTAGCAATAAAATGTAAGGATAAACAGGAGGGGAATGTAACATAACACATGCCCCACTATGATTATGTTTAAAACGATACCCTTGGGACATGAGAAACACTCTTTAAAAAATATTACCATTCAATGTTCGGAGAGAAGCGTGCAGTTCACACAAAATGGTTTATAGGTCAAATTTGCTTTTATCTCTCCGCCTCCTCCCCCCACTTCCTGGATTGCAGCTGTAATTGTATATTTTCCACAAAGAAGAGAAATATTATATTTAGAGTAATATGCAATGATACAGTCCATGCTAACTAATAAAACCAAATTCATTATAACTTTTTTTCCTTTAAAAAATATGCTTATGAACTTGTTTTTACTTAATATTTTAAAAGCAGGTCTTTTTATTTGTGAAGCCTTAGGGTTCTTAGTACTGAGTTCCACTCCCTTTCTATCTTCTCATATGTTTACCTCCCCCTCACCTTTTAAAAAGCATGAAATCTCTGTTTTCTCTACTTTGACTTTAGTTTAAAACCGCTGAACAGCTATGGAAATGTTTGAAGCCACTGGAAATGTGGTCCAAAATTACTAAATTCCTGTAGCAATTCTATGCTGCATATATGCAAAATGAGAAAAATACGCGCCACCACTTCTGAGTCTTATTATGGGACAGGATAAAAGGGAAAACAAATTACAATGGCTGGATCCCGCACTCCCCTGGAGCATTAAGAGTTGGCACTTGCAAGACAAATGGAAGCAGTGTGCCTTAATGTGGGATTTGAAAAGAGCTATGAGTCAATTAGGCTTGGAGGCACTGAGAGTATTCCAGATGGTGGGGGCATTGTAGAAGAAGGATATGCCACCTGCTGTGGGTAAGCAGCAGGGACAGACTGCACTGTTGTTTGCTTAGTGAAGGGAACGTGCTTTGTGTTGTGTGTGGGGGTATTAGTGAGGGGAGTGCTGCATTTGGAGGGAGTGTCCTTGTGCTATTAAGAAACATTTAAATGCTAGAAAGACCATTCCAGTTTCTCAAAGTCAAACACAGAAACCTTAACTATGGACTGACATCTCCTTAGAAAAGAGAAGAAATGCATCATCAGGTTGAAACAAAGGATCCAACAATATTCAGTGCAAAAGGGAAAGGTTTAACTCTGTGCATGCGACTGTCAAACACAAGCATGACACCATATTTCAACTAATAGTCTTTTCCTCTTTTGTCAACTTTCTTTTTTACAACTTTGCTATTCCTTCCCTTCCCATTGTTGAAGTAGGGGAAGGCTTCTTGTTTTGGAGCACATTTTAAAGGATTTGGTTTGATTTTTTAAAACTAAGAGGCCATCAACTTGCCTATGACCTCATCATCAAAAGGGTCTGAGATCATCTACATCAGTCTGCTGAGAAGGGTGGAGGCGAGGAGTTCTTGATGGCTGTTGATAACTGTTAGATCTCACTTTCATTGGAGATTCACGAAAGCCCAAGTTTGAGCTTGAAGCATCGTGAGACACTGATCTTTTAGTGACTAAGGGTGCAATCCTATACACATTTACCTGGGGGTAAGTCTCATTCAACTCACTGGGACTTACATTTGAGTAGATATGCACAGGATTGTGCTGTAAGGCAAAAAATATCAAGACAGTGGAGATTGGGGAGAAGGTATTGTTACATTGTAGAGTACATTTGCCCCAAGGTAGGACAGAATTAGAAAGTTTTCAAAAGTCTGCTTCAGAAGATAGTTCTCTGCCGAAAGTGTGATGCTTGAGAAAGTGGGCCAGCATAAAGAAAGGAAGGACAATGGAAGCTGGTTGATGGGAAATCTGTTTACAGCAGTTGAAAATCCCTAAGAAGTTAGAGGGTGGATTCTAGAATTTAGACAAGAAGATTGTGAGGCATGGTGTGTGCTTGGGGTAACTTGCTAATGCTTTTTATGCTGCTAAACCCTCCGTTATAATGATTGATTCTTCTATACAGCATTGGCTTGGAATTAAGAATCCCTATTAAGTTTACCCGAGTGCTTCTAGGTTTCAAAAACAGTGGTGCAGAGGAGGTGGTGAACGGCAGCATAATGGCAAATTCAGAAGTGCAGGGTCCCTTCATGACAGTCACAGCCATGCCCCCTTCTAAGTTTATACAACCTTGTAAGATATAAAACCCTCACCTGGGATCCAAAAACAGTGCAGCTGAGAGTAAGGCCGCGGTGGCTTAGTGGTTAAGGCGCTGATCTGCAGACCGGAAGGTCGGCAGGTCAGCAGTTCGAGACCCGAGTGCCGCGTGACGGAGTGAGCTCCCGTCTTCAGTCCCAGCTCCTGCCGACCTAGCAGTTTGAAAGCAAGAAATTGCAAGTAGATAAATAGGTACCGCCTCGGCGGGAAAGGTAACAGCGTTCCGTGCACCTCGGTGTTCAGTCATGCCGGCCACATGACCACGGAAGCGTCTTCGGACGGCGCTGGCTCTTCGGCTTAGAAACGGGGATGAGCACCGCACCCTAGAGTCAGACACAACTGGTTGGGGACACCTTTACACCTTTAAAAAGGACACCTTTTTATTTCAATTGGATGTCTGAGAAAAAATGCAGGGGTGTTAAAATCTTTTTCACTCACTCACTCACTCACTCACTCAAACACAAACATGTTAGGTTTTCAAAATATGACACTCTGTGGAAGCTTCACCCTCACTTGGTGCCAGGGAAGGGGAGGAGACAGCTGGAAGAGCCTGGCCCACAGCAGTAGGCTGGGAGTGGTAGGGACCCGGCTGAGACCTGACTCTTAAAAAAGTCCCGGGTCTTCGTCCCTGTGAGACCCCCCCCCCCCGCACTACTACACCCCTGGTAGTGAATAGGAACTGAAAAAGCTGTTCGAATCTTTACTCTTCTAAAATGTAATTTTGCAAAGAAAATGTGGCTGTTCAACATGGAGTAGCTTAAATGGGTACCCCAATGTCATCTGGAAGAAAATTTAGTGGGGGGAAGTTTTGTTTTTGATGTGGTATGAGACTAATATGGCTGCCTTTTCATGATAGACTTTACAACAAGCCCTTATTTCATTTTTTTAAGGGCAGTGAATAGGCTTGCTGACATCCTGGCAAAGTAATTTGAAACACATGTTTGAATCTCTTAAATGAGAAGAACGCAAAAGATTTATTTGGTTCGGTAATTATATGGTTGCTCAGAAGACTGGCATGTAGTTGAGGTTTATAGCTATAGACGTTAACAATATGAAGGGGACTGTGTACTGATATGGTTCAGGACTTCATGGATGCCATGAGAACATGGGGCTGTCCCAATATCATCAAGCCCTACACATGTGGCAAGTCACACTCTGGACTTCGTTACTGTATGTCTTCACTGAGATGTGTAATGTTCAGTTCATGTGTATAGGAAGAACACTTGTCAATAGGGTCTGTAGCACAGAGTCACATTACACAGCTGCAGGAATCATGATGCTCCAGTGGGGAAAAGCAATAGACCTAGTACGGGACTCTCTAAAGTGAGAAATGAGCAATGAGACCAGAGCCAGAGAACAGAATGATATATACTTTATTAGAAAAATAGAAGTAGCATACACATAAGCAACTTTCAAATATGGCTGACCACTATTTAGTCAATTCTATGGAAGGACTGGGGGTGAAGAGAAGTATTATGATAGAATTACATGTGTGGAACGTAGACAGGGGAGGGAGGAGAAGAGGTTGCCTCGGATAAAGAGATAGGAGTGCACAGGGGGTGGATAGATACATGAGGGATCTAATTGGGATGGTGATAGGGACCTGAATTGCAGATAACTAGACCTGCAGAACAAGGGTAAACCTTGGAGTTAGTGGAGAGAAATAAGGAATGATTGGAGAGAGAAAAGATTGGTTGAAAAGAGAGAGGGGGTTGAAACATAAATATTATCTATTTCAAGACAAAGAGAATATGGAGTATGCTTCCTTTGGTGTCTGCGGTGATCTAGGAGTTCATTTTGTGGACTGGAACATGAAAGTTACAGAGACCATTCCTTAAATATTATGGATCACTAAGTATCCTGGCCCTCAAAATACAGTCGGTTAAGGGCACAGGAAGGTGATGATGGGTGACCAAAGGCTGGTGATGCCTTATTAGGTCCCCTTGAGCCCCACCTTTCCAAGTACAAAGTAATAAAATCAACTGGATGGGGAAAGGAAAACTAGGGAAGGAAGGTGGTCATGGTAGTGGGATGAAGGCAGCTGACTATGGAAAATCAACTCTCATTCAGTGTGGAGGTTAGTATGAGCTGCAAGAGTAACATGAACTGAACTTTTACTGGAAGGAATTCCTTTAAGGCCTTGGTTTAGGGGAGGGTTTCCCCCAAGAACAAAACGGCGAAGAGTTATCTAGGGTTCTTGTGGGCTTGCTATTGGTGGTGAGTGCAAAAGTGCAAAAATTACTTAGGCTACTGCCAAGCCCCATGTATTTCACTGGGGTGAAGAGATTTTCCTCCCCAAAAACCCTGTAACGGCAACTACTGGACAACAAACAGTAAAATTTACAAAATGATAAGACACTTGCTGTGTGAGGTAGCACAAAAATCATGCCATAGCAAATAAGTGTGCACTGCAGTCAGTATGCCACTAGAAGCTCGAATGTAATTCAGTTTACCTGCTCCGCCAATGAATTGTTTTAACATTTGTTGGCATGACTTTAAACAACTGATTCAAATGTTAAAACAGTGTGCCATTCATGGGTATGTCAGCAGTAAGTTAGATTACTACAGTTTGTCTGCACAGAACAGATGGAAGTCCTTCTTATAATCTGGTAGCGGTGTCAGCAGAAACTGGTATATCATGTAAACTTAAACAGGGTCAACAAATGACCAAAGAGTCAAGAGGAGCACAGAACGTTTGGATAAATTGAAAGGGAAAAGGAAGTTTGAACTGATAGTTGTTTTCTTCAGCCAGAGCCACAGTGATGTCCTCTGGATAAAACCTTGATTTACATGTGCCTTAAAGCAGGGGTGGGCAACTTATGGCCCTCCAGATGTGTTGGCCTACAGCTCCCATTAGCCCTAGCCAACATAGCCAGTGGTGAGGGGTGAGGGGAGTTCTAGGCCAAAACATCTGGAAGCCCATAAGTTGCCTGTGCCTGCCTTAAAGTGCGGAACTGATTAAATATCCTTATTTATGTTAATGGAGTCTACAAGGGTAGCTAACACTGTGCAGCAGGATATCATACAGAAAAATGATTAAAGCCATGTAAAGGATTAATCAGAAATCCTACATCAGAGACTGCCAGTCTTGGTCAGATTGACCCTGCTTGAGTCAAGTTTGAAACTACAATGGCCTCCATAAGTGTTGAATCAGCAGATTTGGTGCAAAGGCTCATGGGCATGAACTAGATATTGCTTGTGGTCAGTCTAAAAATGGCTATTGGTGGGAAAAATTAGCCTTAGTTGTATCCAAGGAGTTTTCCCAAATAAATGATGCCATTCGGAAGCACCAACTCATTGGGTTGAGTCAGTCAGGCGAGTGGTTTTTAGTTGCTGGTTGTTCAGTGCAACATAAAAGGTTGCTGACAGTGGAAGAAAGATGTAATTTCTTACATTCTTCTTCCAAACTGTTGCACTCGTTTTGAATGTGGCTTCCAAATTTTTTTAAAGCAGCGGGTTTGAAAACTGGGAAATGACATTTACATTTTTACAAGCAATGTACTTCATTCCCTTGTATTTATGTTTGAGAGTTTAAAATTAACAAATTTTCATATACTTTTTTATTTAGTTTTCCCAGATTTTTATTATAATAAACAATAAACAAGACAAATTTGCATAAAGCTTATGCTATCGAATAATTTTATTTGTAGAAATATCTTTTTCATAGAACAGTGAGAACACTGCCTGCATGTTGGAGCGTTTTCATGTTACAGTACTCTTTAAATCCTGCCCCTCCCACCCGTGCCCAAGGCATTGGTCTCTACATGTCTCAACAAAATGCTGGACAATGACAGACCCAAAATAATTCCACAACAGCAATGAAACACACCAGCCAATACTATCCAGCTTTCTTCTTAAAAGATTATATATACTGCTTGACACCTCTTGGGTTCTAGAGTCAAAGCGTGTGTTATAACAATCATGTGGATACCTCTGGAAATGGCCTCTCCTCTCTTGTGATGGCTTGGTCCAACTGCAGCTGTAGCATAGTGTTGGCCACCATGTTACTCTTCCAACTAGTCATGTGTTTCCTTATCATTGCTGTCCCTTTCTTGGAGGTGATTGACATGGAATCTCCCAGTGCCAAAACATGTAGTCAGTGCTGTTTTACATCGTAGATGTGATCTGTTGGCATGATGGCATTGACCTGTTGCGTGTCTCATATTTTAATCCACAGTTTTGCCTGTTGGATGAGACCAGGATAAAGACAAGCGCATATTTATGACATCATGCCATTCTGGCACCTAGCACAGGCAGCTTCTACTCCAGTGGAAGTTATTTATTTCACAACAAAATGATCAAAGTGGTGAACACAATAACAACACTGAAATATAACAATAAAATATAACAATAATCATTCTTCTGAGCAACAATAAAACTATAATTGTAACAGGCTGGGTCGTGCCTCGGGGAAAGCCTGCCTAAAGAGGTGAATCTTAAGGAGACATCTAAAAGTTAAGACTGTAGAAGCCTGCCCGATGTCAATTGGAAAAGTGTTCCAGAGGGTGGTTGCTTGCAACACGAAATGCTCTTTTGCTGGCACTCATAAGACGGACCTCAAGCCCATGTAGAACCATAAAAAATGTGCCTTCTGAGGATTGCAAAGACAGGGTAGGGGCATGAGGGGTGAGGCAATCCCTAAGGTAACCTGGTCCCAAGTTGGCTATGGTTTTACATGTTAAAATTTGTCATTCAGCTTTTGAGACTATTGTCCTACCTTACTTTTATAAACATCTTTAAAAGAGATGTGCTAGGTTGGCCAAATTCTGCATTGCAAAAACGAGTTACACGTGCTGTAGACAGAAAATAACCTTTGCAAGTTCTCCTTCAGATGTTAGGTATTGCCTGCAGATTGCAGAGGAAAACTATGTAGGCAGTTGGTGGCACTGATTTGTAACATCCAGAGTTATCCTTTCTCATTTGATCAACGTTATCAGCCTACTGGGGAGAAATGTGGGTTTTAGACGTGAACAGGAACTCTTTTCCTGCTTTCTGAATACTGATGGATATGACCTAGATAGAAGTATTTTACAGTTGGCTGAAGTGGCTGAAGGGTGTGATGTATATATCAAGCATGGTGGTTTCCTGATGTCTCAGTTTATCATATTTTATTCCATAGTTTTGCCCTGTCAGATGAAGCATATCGATCTCTGAGAGACCAGGATAAAGACCAGTGTATACTTATAACTGGAGAGAGTGGAGCTGGAAAAACAGGTAATATATCTGATCTTAGACCTTTTGTTCATTCTGGGATATTAACACATGTGCCTTATTCTTGATCTAAACCACCTAAACCTGGCAACCCGCTCCCTCCAAGTGCATGTCTTGTCTTGTCTTGCCCTGTTGAAACAACTTTTGTGCCCACTTCCTGTCTCTCAGATGACATGAGCCTGCTGCCCTTGTTAAGACACTATACCAGGGGTGCAGAACCTCTGGCCCAAGGGCTGAATTGGGCCCTCCAGTGGCCCCAATCCAGCCTTCTGGGGTGCTCCAGAAAGCCATGCCCTTTTCCCCGAAACATCAATGTTTAAGTGGTTTCCCAGCTTTCGTGCAGTGTTTTCCCCATTCTAAAAGATTGAGATGCCTCTCCTAAGGCTTAGATACTGGCAGTAAGAGCTTTAAGCTGAAATTTGCTGGTATTTTTGGTATCCCCTCCCCTTTATCTTTGGGCCCACCCACCACTGGAATACCACCCCTGAGAGCTTGTCTGAAATGGAAACAGGCTCTTGGGCTGAAAGAGGTTCTGCATCCCTGATCGGTATGTCTGTCAGGCCTAGTTCTCCCTGAGCTGGTAAACCTGTGGGTGGGCTATATCGCATCAGAACTTAGCTCAGGGCTCACATGATTGAGAGGCCGTCCTTACCTTCCTAGAGCACCAGGCCCTCTGGCCTCTCTTTGCTCCACACTGTTCTTGACCAGCAGAAACTCCTCAGTGTATGTGGTGCTGCAAAGCAGAAGTCTCCTATCTGCGGTAGGATCAAGCTGCTGTATACAAAGTGCTGTTTTAGGCAGCCATTTTGAGTCGCCTAATGGTAGGTGACAAAACAAGAGGGGGTGCAGCACCAACAAAGAGGACACTAATTCGCATAATATTTACATACGTATAGGTGTAACTTTAGAAATGATAACTATTTTAAATAGAAATACAATGCATCCCACCATACTGGGGGAGACTGATTAGGTGACTTGTGTGCCTGCTTAGTCCGCTGCCCAGGTGCTAACGGTTCACAGACAACTTCATGGTTCCTTCCATCCCTTCTGATGGTTCTTTATCTTTAAACCAGATGTTGGCTGGCCAGCCAGTCAAATAGAGGACACCAAATATCGGACTATCCTCTGTATAGTAGGACACCTGTCCACCCTACCTAATAGTAAGGCTGGCACGTATCTGTCTTTGTTTTAAACATATTTCTGTTCTCAGTTGATGGCAGTCCTTCGACTGCATGAGCAGGATTCCTTATAAAGATTTCAATGTCTGTGTCTATATTGAACTATGAAAATGGCATTGCACATCTACATTTCATACAGTGGTGTATTATAAACAAGGTGCATCAATTGATGTGTAAAGTTACATGGCCCCTCCAGGAAATTCCTGACTTGTGTGGCGGATAACTTCCTCCTACAGAAAGTAGAGGAAGGAACTAGAGGATCGGCTATCCTTGACTTGATCCTAACCAACAGAGATGACTTAGTGGATAAAGTAGCAGTTACAGGAACTCTGGGGGAAAGCGACCATGTTGTACTTGAGTTCTTGGTTCTAAGGGAAGCAAAAGCCGAGTGTACTCAAACGCGTACCCTGAATTTTAGGAAAGCTGATTTTAATAAACTCAGAACAATGATCAGTAAGGTCCCATGGCAAACAATGCTAGCGAGAAAAGGAGTCCAAGATGGGTGGGAACTTTTAAAAAAGGAAATTCTCAAGGCACAATCACAAACAATTCCAACAAGAAGAAAAGGTGGAAGACAACAGAAGAAGCCAATGTGGCTTCACAAAAAGCTTAGGGATGACCTGAAAACAAAAAAGGACACATATAGGAAGTGGAAAGAAGGCCAAGTAACAAAGGAAGAGTACAGGCAGGTAGCACAGAATTGCAGGGATGGCGTCAGGAAGGCTAAAGCGGAGAACGAGGTGAGGTTAGCGAGGGATGCTAAAAACAACAAAAAGGCTTTCTTCAGCCACGTGCATAGTAAAAGGCAGAGGAAAGAAATGGTTGTTCAGCTATTAAATAAGGATGGCAAAATGATAACAGATGACAAAGAAAAGGCAGAGGTGCTCAATTCCTACTTTGGCTCAGTCTTCTCCCAAAAGAGGGTCTATGACCCCCCTGGCAAAGGCGAAGTACAGGCTGAAGGGGCAGGATTGCAGCTTGAGATCGACAGGCATATGGTCAAGGAACACCTCATTACTTTGAATGAGTTCAAATCTCCAGGGCCAGATGAACTGCATCCTAGAGTCATAAAGGAACTGGCAGAAGAGCTCTCAGAACCGCTGTCTATTCTCTTTGAGAAATCATGGAGGACCGGGGAAGTGCCAGATGACTGGAGGAGGGCTAACGTTGTCCCTATCTTCAAAAAGGGTAAAAAGGAGGAACCTGGGAACTACAGACCAGTCAGTCTGACATCAATCCCTGGGAAAATTCTGGAGCAGATCATAAAGCAATCCATCTGGAAGCACCTTGACAACAATGCAGTGATTACTCGAAGCCAACATGGATTTGTCAAAAACAAGTCCTGCCAGACAAATCTGATCTCATTTTTTGATCAAGTCACCTCCCTTGTAGACCGTGGGAATGCTGTAGACATCATATACCTCGACTTCAGCAAAGCTTTCGACAAAGTGCCCCATGATATCCTGATGAGCAAACTAGCTCGAAGTGGGCTAGATGAAACAACGATCCAGTGGATCCACAGTTGGCTACAGAATCGGACTCAAAGAGTGCTTATCAATGGGACCTTCTCAAGCTGGGGAGAGGTAACGAGTGGGGTACCGCAGGGCTCAGTCCTGGGCCCAGTGCTCTTCAATATTTTTATTAATGACTTGGAGGAGGAGGTGCAGGGAATGCTGATCAAATTTGCAGATGACACAAAATTGGGCGGGATAGCTAATACCTTGGAAGACAGAAACAAAATTCAAAGTGATCTGGATAGACTGGAGTGCTGGGCAGAAAACAACAGAATGGCATTTAATAGGGACAAATGCCAAGTTCTGCACCTAGGAAAAAGAAACCAAATGCACAGTTACAAGATGGGGGATACGTGGCTCAACCACACTACGAGCGAGAAGGATCTTGGAATTGTCGTCGATCACAAGCTGAATATGAGCCAACAATGTGATGTGGCTGCAAAAAAGGCAAATGCTATTTTGGGCTGCATTCATAGAAGCATCGCTTCCAAATCCCGGGAAGTACTAGTTCCCCTCTACTCAGCACTGGTTAGGCCTCATCTGGAGTACTGTGTCCAGTTCTGGGCACCACACTTTAAGAAGGATGCAGACAAGCTGGAGAGGGTTCAAAGGAGGGCAACAAAGATGATCAGGGGACTGGAAACAAAGCCCTATGAAGAGAGACTGAAAGAACTGGGCATGTTTAGCCTTGAGAAGAGAAGACTGAGGGGAGATATGATAGCGCTCTTCAAGTACTTGAAAGGTTGTCACAGAGAAGAAGGCCAGGATCTCTTCTTGATCATCCCAGAGTGCAGGACACGGAATAATGGGCTCAAGTTACAGGAAGCCAGATTCCGACTGAACATCAGGAAAAACTTCCTGAGTGTCAGAGCAATACGGCAATGGAACCAATTACCTGGGGAGGTGGTGGGCTCTCCCACACTGGAGGCCTTCAAGACGAGGCTGGACAGCCATTTGTCAGGGATGCTCTGACTTGGATTCCTGCATTGAGCAGGGGGTTGGACTCGATGGCCTTGTAGGCCCCTTCCAACCCTACTATTCTATGATTCTATGATTCTATGATGTCTGAAGGTGCCCTTAAAAGCAGCTTTCAAAGGTGTTTTTGAAAAATAACAAATGAGAAATTTCATAATCACATTCAAAGTATATATATTCATTTATTTTCTTCATAATTATTTTTAAATGGAAGCATAAAGAAGTCTTTTCAGGAATAGGGCAAGTGGTATTTTTTCCTACATTAGGAAAGCATGGTGTTTGTTTTTTAAACTGTTCCCCATTCTGCATTTTTCATCCATTTAATTAAACAGGAGATTATTCCTTCCTTGTTAATTTAATTCAATTTTTAAAATATTTATATCCCATCTTTCCATCCATCAGGATCCCAAAGGCAGACGAGCAGTAATATAGAAGCAGATAAAATATACTTCAACAGCAGTACAAACATCAGTCCAGAGCTGGAAGCAGTAAAACAGAATTGTGAAGGGCAGGGGATACTGGGAGTTGTAGTTCAAAACATCTGGAGGGCACCTGGTTGGGGAAGGCTGCTGGAGGACAGTAACTAATTATCAGTGACCCTAAATGCCCTCTGAAAAACGTTCAACGTGTCTGAGCTTCAGCACTGAGGAGGCCAACCGAGACCTTCTTGTTCAGGCTGAGTTCCCCAGTCTGTGGGTACTCCCATCAAGAAGGCCTTGCCTCACAAGGCCTTCCAGTGCTCTTCAGATGCCTTGGGAATATGGAGCAGGGCTTCTGATGATGTAGTTTCATATGGTAGAAGGCAGTCTTTGAAAGATCCTGGGTCCGCACCATTTGAAAGGCAAAAGCAGCACTTTGAATTGAATCTGGAAGTCAGCTGAGAGAGGCCCGGGAGTTGAGGCAAAACCGGTATACGAAATGCAGTTATGCTCCTGGATCATTCTTAAGGCATCTGATTGGCACCCAGCCCTAATCTTCATTCATTACCCTCTCTGCTTCAGTGCTTCTTTAATGGAGTTCTAAAATCACACTTGTCAAAAGCTATGGAGAGGATGTGTGTTGTTCAAGGAGATCTGCCAACAGATGGTTAGGCTTGCACTGCCAGGATGGAATTCTTTTTTGCATAACAGATACTCAGGCGTCTGATATTCGGTAACCTTTGATTCCCTATTTCTTCCTCTCTAGTAGCTGAGAAGAAATAGGATTAAAAATTTCTTCTTGACTGCTATCAAATGCCTTCACCAGATAGAGCAAATAACTTCAGAAAGTAAAACAATTCAATATATTTCATGTTTTCAGTAGAATAATATTTGTAGTCAGTTATCTTAGAGTGAGAATTTTGGATAGAAATAAATTATATAAAATGTAATTCTAAAACATACAAAAAGTGATTTATTATGTAGTCGTTGTCCTGTGTGGCTTCAGCCATGGCATTCCCTCCCTCCCTTCCCGAAGCTTTCCTTCATTCCTTACTACTTAAAGTGTGGTGTGTTGTCAGTCATAGAAGTTGAAAAGAGTAAGCTTGAACCTGAAAAATGCTTACTTTGGGGTGGCTTATTTAGGGATTTGTATTATAAGTGTTAATTCTGGGTGAAATATGTATAATTTCTTTTTAAAAACGGAATCTTTTTTTCCTTTAACCTGTAGAGGCCAGCAAACTTGTCATGTCTTATGTAGCAGCTGTTTGTGGCAAAGGAGCAGAAGTTAATCAAGTAAAAGAACAACTTTTACAGTCTAATCCGGTGCTCGAAGGTAAGAATCTAGTAACTAATATTGATGGATATATTGCAGTAGATTACTGTAGTAACTGTTGTTGAATACACAGTAAAAAGTTTTAGTCTGCAATAATGAGACATAAATTATTCAGCTAGCAAACATTTATTATAAGGATGCATTTAAATATAGCTTCATTTTTAGCTCCCGCAAATTAATTCTAAACAAATGGCAGAGATATTTTTTAAAGTTTGCTCATACTCCACTCTTACCTGACCTTTATACACAATTGGGTATTCTGACATAACCTGAGTGTTTGGTATGCGTTTTCCACCCTTATCGCATATACTGCTAAATGTCTGAAGAAGTCATTTCTGATAACATTCTTAGAGAATATTACCCTGCTTTTTGAAGGTATAATACTGTTAGAATGTTAACAGAAATGCTGAAACAAAAGACCCTGCAGAAAGTTGGCAATTTTCAATCCTCCCCCCCACCGCCCTCATATACTCATAGGCTTTCACTCACACGCATTAACTGAGTTCAAACCACATACCATTGCTTGTTGTGGGTTATTAAACCCATGATGAGCCATGGTGCCCACAGTCACCAAACTGAATATGCAACCCTCGCTTGAGGGTTGTTGTGGCATCCAAACCTGGCAAGCGAGGGTTGTGCGAGGGTTAAACAACTCTCACATAACCCACGCTCACTGGGTTCATATGATAGGACAACCCCAGAGCAGGGGGCAGCCACACACGCCCCTTATGTTCCACAGCTTCACTGTGGATTAAATAACCCACGGTGGGCTGTTGTGTCGTTTGAACAACCCCACAGTTTCACTCTTTTCACATTGCGAACTGTGTGTGGCATTCAAATGTGTAAATCTACACATGGTCTTAGTAAAGTGTGAGCAGGCAAATTGGCATTTATGCCCTTATTTGGGGCAAGGGACTGGCTGTTTTCATGGTTGACTGAATGCAAAAAGAATATTCTCAAAGGTGCCAGTAACATTTGTTTAACTGAACTCAACACTTTTTGGAATGAAGAGCTCCTTAGTCAGGGCCAGTCTTGCAAATACTGGGAATAGGCTAGGCCAACTTCCAAAGATGATGGCTGTCTCTTGTACACCATCAGGACCTGCTAAGAATCCATTCTGTTATTGCATTCACTCTGTTTTTGGTGCTCCCTTTTTGGTTCTTTGCAAGGATGAAAATCAGCTGAACTGTGAGGGAAACCTCTCCACGGGCAGCATCTTGTGTGGTTGTGGCTATCATGCCACTCGTAAGATGTACAAAGTTATTAATGCCACTGCAATATTTTTTTTGCTAATTCTAGGGGTAATCACTTCAGCACAATAGAAATGAGGGTTTTATTTCTCAGAGGTAAGACTGATTATTGTGAGGAGTGATACAAAGACTGCTTTAGCTGCAAAGGTGGTTGTCCTGATCCACAACAGGTTGTGCAGAGCAGCTAAGGCCAAGTGCCCAGAACCCATTTTTTAAAAGCTAAATTCTGGCCAGTCCTCTGTTCCCCCTCCCAAGCAGTCAATCTCCAGGATTTTAGCTGGTAAAAATTGACTCCACATGTGCAGCTACTGGATCAGAGGAGGAACTTCATGTGCAGCACCTAGTTGCATATAGCTGGACAGGAACAGTGGAGATGTGTGCGCAGAAACCTGCTTCCACTCTCATAGTGCCTCAAGCTGGATCAGAGCTTGAACATTTAACGTCTGTCGAATATGCTTTGGTAAAAGAGATTCAGTCCTGCAGTGAATAGATGGCAATGCAATACGGTCCTTCTATTACAATTTGGGTAACACCGTTCCTTATACTCTCTTTCCAAACGCTTGTCATATAAAAGTTGGGGAAAGTGTTTATTTCTTTTTTTTGTAATCACTTCAAGTGGAAGCAATTTTCTAACCTTACTTAAATTGCATTGACTTTTGCCTGTTTGAAACCACACTGCAAAAAGCGTTCTAAGAATTTTGCCAGCCTAAGTTACCAGTGATCAAGCTCTGCATTCCAACTACTGTAGATGAATATGGGGAAACAATGAACGTATGGTGAAACTGAAGAATTTGTCTCTAAACTCTTATAATGGACCATTTGTATTTGGTTCTGCATTCATTTATAAATGATCCCAGTGTTTAGCCCCATGTTTAATGACATGCAGCCCTGAGACTGGAAAGATGATTTATTGCTTGAAAGCCCTGCGCTGTATAAAGTTTTCAGAACAATTATTTCAGCAACACATCCTGCCTTTTGGCTTCAGTGCTTTGATCCAGGGAAGTCTCAAAATGCAAATTTGCTAAAGCAGAAACAACATTTTTCCACCCACCAAAATAGCCACTTGACTTGAACACTGATTATGTATTGATGGCAAAGCATCCAAGTATACCACTTCTGTCCATAAATTTTATGCTTTGTCACATGATGCAATGTAAGCAATGTAGCATGATCTTAAGCATTAATTCCACATGGTATCGTGTCAGACAAAAATATGTTACTTTGGAGTCAAAAGGAGGGACTACAATGAGCAAATCTTCCCCACCTTTAAAAGGATGGATTAGTGTTTGTCTGATTATGGTTCCCAATGGGGTGGTTAAGAGATAATGCTAAACCATGGTTGAGTATTACATGAATGAGCATTCAGGGATCTCACTTTCATATGTCCTTCCCACCTAGTTCCTTACACATAGAGATTGCCTTTTTCCTTTCCTGGTTTGGGGCAAACCATAGTTTGCATCCTGCAAGCCAGGACAGGAAATGTGGATCAAACTCAGGTTTCCAGTCCTGGTTTGCAGGGCAAACACAACCCATAATATGCTGGTTTGGACAAAATAGTGCACTGTTGTTCGTCTCAAATTAGGAAACAAAGGAGGGAATTGCCATATTCCAATGAAGGAAGGGGAGGAGAGAGCATGTGGGCATGAGAACCATGGTTTGGCGTTATGTCTGGACTCTTCCCCCTACCCCCACCTTAGTCAAATGTATCCATCCATTTATGTACCCAGGTTCGTGACTGAGTGGCGAAGCTAGTGAACATATGAAGCAGCTTTACGCTGAATCAGACTTATGGTCCATCTAGCTCAGTGTCGACTGCACTGCACACAGGAGTCTTTCCCAACCTTGCCTCGAGTTGCTGAGAATGGAACCTGGGAACTTTACATGCACAGCATGTGCTTTACTAGAGTTATGGCCCCACCCATTTGTGTGAATCTAGTTGTACACACAGGGAGATGTCATTCCTATCCTAAGTCACTGCTGACATTTTCCCCCAGCATGCCCCACACATCTCTGTAATCCTGACATTTGGCACTGCTAGACTTGTAACCAAGAAACACTAAGGGTGCATATGTGTTCCTGGTCCTCTTTTCCAGGAAGGAGCTGCCTGCTCTCCTCTGTCTCTCTTTCAGTGCTTTGTGGAACATTGCAGGAGGTGGTCTGACTTTTAGGTCCTTAAAATGAGTGCTCTAAATCCAACCCTTTCTTAGGAAGAAACATTGTGCTGATTCAAACTGTTAATTACCTATTTGTTAATGAACAGAACAGTTACATCTTGAATATATGATAGTTTATTATAACAAAATGCTCCACATAGAAAGCCACAGAGCTTTAGGGTTCATACTTCTTTTGTTTTCCTTTTACAGAAAAAATATTTGAGTTGTGACTGCATCATCTGTCACTTTGAATTATTCAACCTTATTAGATTGTAAAGCTGGCATCAGCCCAAAGTAATATGTGTGTCTTTGCAAATGGGCTTAGCTTTAATATTTATATATGCATATATTTTACACACTCACTTTCTTTTCTTCCTACCAGCTTTTGGAAATGCCAAAACTGTAAGGAATGATAACTCCTCTAGATTTGTAAGTATCTGTTTAAAACATACAAAAATTATGTCAGAGGACTGACTGATGCTACTGAAATGATAGAAACTAAAATAGAAAGTAGAATTAATGTTCCATAATAATGCTTAATTTTTTGTTAGACTTAATATTAAGGAAATTGCATATATACAGTCCTTCCTCAGACTGTTCTGTGGCCCTTCTGTGAGTGCAAACCTCTTTCTGTTAAAGAAGCAACAATATTGGATCCAACCCAGTGTCATCATAGCCAGATTTGTCATACTTTGATATCTGTAGCTGTGTTTTAGGACAGTTTCAGAAAGCAAGGCAAAAATAGTTGCTGTGGTATTCTAAGGAATGTCTTGAACAGGAGGGTGAAGCGTTTATCTGTTTCACCCAGCCATAATTTTAAATCCTAAATGTTGCAAGATGCACTCATGTGAGATGAGAAGTACTTCACATCAGATAATACATATTACCCCTTGAAGTTAGGGTAATGTATGTGGGTTTTAACAGGTAATGTGATGATAGTCACTGGATTGTATACTATGGGGAATAACCTGTTTTGAAGTGCTATAGGTGGGAGAAAAGTGACTTAGTTATTGAGATGTACAGCTAGTAGAGCAGAAACAAATGACCTGGTTATTAGAATTCTAATGTGACTTACTAAGATAAAAACTGAAGCTAGGGTTTTAAAAAAGAGGTTAATTTCAAAGGTGGCATGTGAATTATCTAGTAGGTGGATAATGCTGAAAACAGAATTCATGGGCTGAGCACTCCCTCTGGTCTGAGTTGAGAACAGCTGTAGCCACCAGTGGTCAAGTGAGGGGAGAATGGGTAGAAAGGCCAGGCAGATTAATTTTGAGTAACTGGCATTCCATGTTTACCCCCCTCTGAAGAGCTGCACTCCTATGTTTTTTGAGGTTGGAGGGAAGAAACGTAAAGAAAATTAAAATGAAATACCAATACAAGATGAAACAAAAGTTTTGCATTTGTGCTAGACATAGTAATGGAGTAATGTACAAAAATAAGGATGAGAGGGCTGCACTTGATCTTAGCCAATAGGCTGAGAAAGGATAGGGACCAGAAAGCTAAATTTGGAACTGTCTGGCTGCACAAATGTATTTTAGATACTGTTCAGTGCTATTCCTGGATTGGTTGGCTGTCCAAAAACCAAGTGATAGAAACTGTAATTTTATATGTGTGGCAAAAAATAGTCACTTTTGCAGCATGAAGTGCTATTGTCAAGAAATGGGCTGAGATCCAAAAAGGTTCATGTGCATACCCAGGTGATTCTGCATGTGTACTATTCCTTTCCTTGTTTCCCTGGTCAGCTGCAGTTCTGTGCGTTGTGCTGGAACCCACTCTGGAGAGCCCCCCCAACTTTCTAGAGCAACTTCAGGGGGCAAGGGGTTGTGTGAGCATGAGATCCTCAGAAACCCTAGTATGCACTTGGAACAACCATCTGTCTCCTTCTGTAGATGTTTTCATTTGATTCCCCCCCACACACAGAAGTTTTCAAAACGGCAGTAGCAATTTCAAGTTGATTTAATGACTTAAGTATCTTGGCCTTCACTTGGATAGAGAACTGCAGCCATTTCCTAATGCCAGAAGGCCTTGATAAAATCACCAGTAATGAAAGGACTTAAAAATCCTCTAGCCCATTACCCACCTCAGGCCTGGCTCCAGATTTTGGAGGGCCCCAGGCAGGCTGCTCATGATGATCCCCAGGTGCTCAGTGGCCCCTGACTAACTGGCAGGCAGGCAGCCTACCTGTTTGTCCATGATGATGGTGGTGGCAGTGGTGATCAGAGCTCCGGGCCATGTGCCTGAAATCACAACCCTACCATCTTAATTATGCAAGCCCAGTCCCCAATATGCATGCATTGGCGCTGCCATAATTAAGGTGGCGGTGCTGGGGGGTTCAGGGACAGAGCCTGGATGCCAGTGCCAGACCATCCTCCCCAGTCCCCGCCACAAGCAGGCAGTCTGCCCACCTGGCAATAGTGCTGATTGGAGGACTGGGCCATGCACCTGACCTCCCCAGCACCACAGTCTTAATTATGCCACCGCTGCCATATGCACAGGCCTGGCTGCTCGCTAAGGCATAGTCTTCCATGGGTCACTCTACATGCTACGTCAGCTACATTCTCCATAAATATTAATACTTCTATGGATTCACAATGGTCTAACTTGCATTAAACTTCAAGATGAGTACAGGAGCTTTCTGCCTGCATTTGTCTAGCCATTCACTATATTTTCATCATTCCCTTTCCTTAAATTTGTGCCCTTTCACTGTAGTCACCACCTGTGTCAATATTTGTTCCTGTTTCTTATATCTAAGGCTCATTATTTGTTTTTTCAAGCTCTGACTGTAGCTCATGTGGGTTGATAGTAAGTAAATGAGGTTTGTGCTTGGGCATAAGGTTTAGATGTTGATTGTCCTGCTTCATTGTGCAGTTGAGTCCCATTCCCCTTCACTAAAATCATGGGTGGGCAACTTGTGGTCCCCCAGATGTTTTGGCCTACAACTGCCATCAGCACTAGCCAGCACAGCCAACGGTGAGGGATCATGAGAGTTGTAGGCCAAAACATCTGGAGGGCCACCAGTTGCCCCCCCCATCCTAAATCTATGCAGACATTCAACATGCCATCATTTCCTAACATTATTGAAGTTATATCTGCCTCTTAGCAGTTTCTTTAAGGTGGCTTACCAACACAGCAGCTTACAAAAAACAAACTATGGGTGAAGCTGTTGGATGTTTGCTTCATTGGGTGCTTAGGTTCAGGTCACATACCATCAATCCATATTTCAGCATGCTTTAGAGTTGTGGACATTGGCCTTTTGTCTATTCCCTCTTCGCTCCTTTGCAAAGCTTCGTTATTTTTCCCACAAGGTAATCTATTATTGGCCTCTTTTCAAGGCTGGTGTCAGAAGTCAGCATTATTGGGCACTTGCCAAGACCTGCACCCCAGCAGGGGCCACACTGCTGATCCCCAGGGTCTCCCCAGGCCCCCCATATGCAGTGCTATGGATTGGGCCCCATGGAAGAAAACAAGCAAATGGGCAATAGTGACAGTGGCAAGAAGAGACCCCTCTCTCCTGCAAAGGGTAACCTGCCCAAGACCCCCCTCCCACAAATCTGATGTTGAAGCGGCCTCTTGTTTTCATCTTTTGCTTTTTCCTTCTCCTGCGCCTGGAACAACTTGCTGCTCCTGTACCCATCAAGCTACCTCCCTGGACACTTTCAAATTCTCCCTCACTATTCTTTTTTTTTTTAGCAGAGTCTTATCCTAAACCTGCACAGCCTTGTAATTTCTTACAGTCTGCTGCTGCTTTGTCCTTCCTCATCCCTCCCCTGCTCCTTCTCTTTTTTTTAATGACCTGGCCTTTGTCATATCTACCTCTCTTGGACTCTGATCCTTCTAGACAAAGTTCAGGTGATGCCTGTGTAACACACACACACAGTGTGCGTAAGTAGCAGAGGACTTGCTCTTTCCCATTGCACGGTATACTGTTCCTAGGTATACATTTTCTGCCTATCTTATGCTTGGAAAATGTGATGGATTTGGACTTACTGGCTTTAAGCCTTTACAAAATATTACAGAATTTGTAATGGAATAGTTACGGACAACCTTAAGTGGGGAATGTTGGAAGTTAGGGGAAAAACATGCCTCTGCAGTTTTGAAAATCCACAGAAAGCACTTCTGAGTTGGTTTGAATTATTAGCATTGTGGCTTGTCCATAATCTGTTCTTTGATACAGGCTTTAGTGCTGTTGTCATTGTAAATAGTAATGCCTGTCACTCTTGTTTAAAGTAGCTGTTAAGTAAATAAACTGCAGTAAGGCAGCCACTGAAATTATCTTCTCTGATGTGGAAAAAAGTCAGTCAGAAGGCAAAGAGAGAGCCTGTAGAAAGAGAAATAGCAGTGGCAACAGGCTGTCAATATTTGCGCATAAGTACTTATGAGGAGCAAATATTCTTCCATAATTTTGAGAGTCAATAGTCGTATAGGATCACAGCAGAGAGATCCAAGTTCAAATGCCTTCACTCACCTGAATCCATTAGGTGACCTTGAACCTGTTTGTCTCAGCTTAGCATACCTCACATAGTATCGCTGAGGATAAAATGGGGAGGCAAGGGGCAAACCATGGATGCCACCTTAAGCGCCTTGGAGGAAAGGCAGGACAGAAATGTAATAACTGTGTAATTTGAAGAACTCTAGTTCTAAGTGATGTAGCCTATATTCAAGAGAGTATTATTCTCTGGAAATTTAAAAGCTGTGCTGTTTATTTTTTATTAATTCACCTGTATTCATTTTATATTTCCCCCCTTATTAATCTTGAAATTTACTCATTATTGCTCCCCCCTGCAGCAAGATGAATGTAATAACTGTAAAACCTTTAAATTTTAGGAATCACTGAATCAACTAGGTGTGGTGTTTATGCAAAAGTGCAATATCAAAACATGTTCTTTATCTCCTTAACTGCACATAGGTGCTGAAAGTTGCTAACTCAGGTGGTTTTGTGTAGATGGAAAAATACAGTATTTAATTTAAAAACGCACAACCAGATGTCGGCACCACTAGCATAGCTGGCTCCCAATCAACCCAATGATTGTGTATTGATGTAACCCGAGCTACCTTACTCATGGAGATGCTAGTTCATACCAATGATGACACCTGATGTTAGACCTTCCCAGTCCTGCCTGGTATAGAACTTACTTACATGCACCTTTACCAGCAGCAGGCCCTCTCTAATCAGAGGAACACAGTCCCTGTAGGGCCGCTATATTGAAGTAACAAAGTGCCCCAAACCCCTCCAGCTCTCCATCTCAACTCTAAGTACTTCTACTCAGAAGAGATTGTTCTGTGCTGTTTGATAGAACTGACTAGAACCAAGTTGATACATTGCTTCCGCATCCCTCCCATCAAGCATGTGACTGGAGAGCATGGTAAAACCATTCCCTGTGATTAGAAGCTAGACCTGTCAGTCACAAAACTGCATCCCCAGATCTCCCTCTCCGCACCCTGGCATTTTCCTTATATGGAAACTTGGCGAGAACGTTACAGTTTTTGAGGACACACCGTCTGTGGTTTGTCTCCAAATTACTCACAAAGCTGTAGGAGGGCTCAGATTTGCTTTGGAGCAATACAGAGGGAGCTAATTTTGCCTTGGACATCTCCTGAACCTCTCAAGCAGCCCACTTTGCATCAGACAATAACTGCCAGGTGTTTGGTGAATGGTGATATTTACATCTTTCAATAGGTCCAGAAAAAAATATTGGGGAAACTTTGCGTTTTACCAATAAATGTCAAAGGTAGCTTGGATGTATTCAGTAAATGTCCAGATATTGTCTTTATGTCTTGTTTTGGTTTTTGGAGTTGCTGAGAGTTTCCTAATGAGCCACCTTAGTGGTGATTTGGCCTCCTTAGCACCCCTAACCTACCTTGATCTAGTTATAGTACAACCAGGAATATCTTACCTTAGGTTTATTGGTTTATTATAGTTTATTAACCATACTTTGCATTTAGATGCATATGTCAAGACAATGTAATTGCTAGGCTATGTAAGTTTTCCCCCCTGTCCAAGTTCTTCATATCTGTTCTCTTTACAGGGAAAGTATATGGACATCGAGTTTGATTTCAAGGGTGATCCGCTTGGAGGAGTTATAAGCAATTGTAAGTATTGGCATAGATTTCTGTGTGTACACACATTTTATGGATTCCATTATACCACTAAAAAGGAAGTGTAAGTTATTATGGGGACTGGCTGGGATAATTAATCAGATTCATAGTTTGCAAAAAGGACTGGAAACTGGCAAAATGATGTGGTGTTTAAGCAAGCTGGGGCCTTGCATAAACATATTACATGTATTTCTATAAGGGCTTCCCCCACCCCTCCCCATAGCAGGTTGAGCAGAAGACTGTGGTAGGTGGCTGATGTTTAACCATTTCCTTGCTAGTCATTTGTTCAGCCGCTTTCCTATTTCTGATGGAAAAAATATGGAGACTTGAAGCGAGACGTAACTGACTTGCAAGAAGACAACATGCCTGTGTAGGTGTAACAGTCACATAATGAATTGTTTATAGAAACGAGCCCATCCTAACACATTCATAGCTACAGCTCTTTGAGGCATTATATCCAGTCTTTCTCATTTAACCAAGCTCCATTTTATGGAATTCTCTTAAGCCCCAGTGTTACGATGCGGTAACTAACTCACACAGCCATACACATTGGGCTAAATCCAAGAGTGAACAAGCAGACTTCCACTCGTGCACTTGCTCTCCTTCTCCCTGCAGCCACACCCCAGCCCCCAGCCTGGAGATCTGCTCCAGGGGGCTGCAGTTGGGGGCGGAGGGGGGATCTGTTCTGCCAGTAGCTTCTATTCCACTGGCAGACAGCCACCATTAGATACAACTCATAATACACTTTCACTCTAGCCAGCTTTACTTGAAGAACAAAATAGTAAGTCTGCAAAACTTGCTGGTTGTTCATCAAATTACACTCCTTCTTAATTGATTCTGTGTATGTCCTTTAAAAGCTGGCCATATACTTTCATTATGTGGAGCTGGTTTTTAACAGAAGTCTTACCAGTCTTGAACTGCTGCAGTAAAGCATGAGGTCGCTATTAAAAGTTGCTGCTTTTCTCAAGATATTAATTAATAACACTTTTGATTTTACTAGGAGTCACTCAATAACAAATCTTCCTCTCTGTATGTATTTCTCAGTGGAATAATCTAATGCTTAAAGAAAGTACTTTCATCCCATCTCCTGTCACACTAGCTTCCAAGCAAATAGTTAACACTGGACACGTTGTTCTAAAAATGTCAGTCTCATTGGAGGTTGCCCTTAAATATATTCAACTTGAAATCAAAGAATGGGATTTCCCTTTTTAATGTGCTGTAGTCTAAAATAGCATCTTTGAAAAATAGGGTTGCTATTTTAGTCAACTAATCAGTTAGATCAATTGATTTTTAATGGTGTGCTCAATTGAGGCAGCTGATTTGAATGTGTTTAATTTTAATTTTATTTTCATTTTCTGATATAACTGTCTCCGTCCAATAAAACATGGTGTATTGGATTGAGAATTAGTGTTGTGCCCATGCATTCCCCCTCTCTTCTCTTGCACCCTTTAATGCAAGACTTCTGGGATTTGTGAAACCACAGTTTTATTTTACATCTGAACCTGTGTGTTTTTAACCTCTTGTTTAAGCTCTGACTACAAACCAGACTTGCAGTCCATGGCTTAATCCTGGTTTGCAAGCCAAGATTGTAGTCAGAGCTTAAACCACAGTTTCTTAGTTTGGATGTAGTGGGAAACTGTGGTTTAACAAACTCCAGAAGCATTGTGAGAGGGGAGGAGGGAGTGCATAGGCACAATAGCAGTTTTCAGTCCAGTTAAACCTTAGCTAATTAGACAACTTGTTATGTCAAAACCCAGACTATTAGGCTGTAGCATTGCACATGGAGAGATGTTGTACTGATGTGTGTGAATATCCAGTTTGCTTTACTGAATACTCACAATTGCAGATCCATTTCTGAAAATATTCTCGAGAGTTTTAGATTGAAGTGGTGTTAATCCCCAGGGCAGAGCCTGAAGGAATATGATACAGTAATACAGCAAGTGTGCTATGGCTAAGCAGACCCAGGCATGGTCAAAACCTGGATGGGAGACCACCTGGGAACTCCATGTATGCCACCTTGAGTTCCATGGTGGAAGAAACATGGGATATATAGGTAATTAAAAAATAAGATGGTTTAAAGCCCATATTTTGGAATTACAGTTTATTAATGAAATGAAAAGCCCTGAGGCAGCTACAAATTAGCACTCTTGTGCTCTCATCCATCCTCCTCTCAGATGTCACAGCAACCCCACAGCAACACTCCAGATTATCAGCTGAGAAAGAGGAACGGGGTAATAGAGATACAAAATGTTGTCTGTTTTATCTGAGCAGCATCCCTGAATTTGTGCCCTACCTTATATTGCCATAATGATAGACTAGAAAATAACTATGGAACAATGTATAGTAATGGCTATTTAGAAAGCTTTTAATCAATATGGGTATATTTACAATCCAAATGTCAGCGTAAGGCTTAAATTAAGTACCAAATCTGTACCTCCTCCAGAAACACTAAGAAATAAACAAGCATTCTGGTTGTTACGGCTTTTATTTGGCTAGGTAAAGCAGCTTCACTTTCCCCCCTCTTCTTCTTTAATGAAGCAACAGTGTCAAAGCAACTAAAATCTTCCCCCTCCACTACATTCCTTGATTTGGATTTTTTAAAGTTTTAGGGCGCAATCTTATAGGGATAGGCAGCCGCCTCCAAACTTGGAGGCGACCGCCTATCCAATGCAGGGCAGGAGAAGCATGGAGGGGATTGTCCCCTCCGTGCTTCAGCTGCCCTGCATTTGCTGCTAGACAGCCAATTTTGGCTGTCTAGCTGTGGGAAGGCGGAGCTGGGTAGGTGGCTGCCGAATGACACATAGGATGTGTCATCCCAGCATTTCCACTTTCCCTGCCCCAGAATGCCCTGCTTTTGCTGCTCCGTGCTCCTCTTCCAAGCACAGAGTGCGGGGCCATTCCGAGTTGCCTGCGAGGCAGTGCAGGAGCGGGGGAAGTCAGTTCTCTAGGAACCGACCTCGGAGCATGGTCTCCAAGGTCGGTTCCCAGAAACTGACATATCCTGTGACCATCTAGCTGCTGACTAGGGGCCATAGGATTGCTCTCTTAAAAATGATATATTAAGAAATGTTGCATGTTTTATAATTGTTGGTAAATCCACACTATTCAAGAAATTGTACTTGTTCATGCTTAGATAGTTAAAGGATTAATTCTTGGCTGCTGTTTAATAACTTGATTATATTGATTTGCCTGGTTGCTTTTTGGAAATGCAGAAGTATTTTGTTAGTCCATTTATGCCTATGACTTGTCTAGAATTGAGATGCCTTTCAGGAGATTCTGGGACTGTTCTCTGGGACTATAAAACATGCCTGTGTCCCCTCACCCCACTGCCCATGCTTTTTGCTGGAGACCTATGATCACTATCAGCTCTTCCACAAGGAATGGAAGGCGGAGGACTCATACCTGCCAAGTGTCCTACATTGTGAGGAATATCGAAATCTAATGTCTTTTTAAAGGGCACAGATTCTCATGCTATTGTCGTGGGTGCTGCAAGGGCTTGCTGCTTCATATCTCAGTCCTCCTGCCTGCACAGCATCTGGATCATGAGGCTTTGCCTAATGCAGGATGTGCTGAGAAAGATGGTATCAAGGATTTAATGGTATGCTGGACCAGGTGTCCCCCGATGTTCTTTTGGTTTACTATTCTAGAATGGGAGAAGTTGATGCCTGGCTCATTCTCCCTTTCCTGCCTGGTAGAACTAATATTTTTCCACCTTTACTCCTCACAGTATGGCAGGAAACTTCCAGGTAACCTGAGAGTGAAAGTCCCATGGAGAGCTTTTCAGCCATTTTTTTTTCTATAGTGCCTTAACTGGGTTCACCCTGGTATGCATAGGCACCACCTTTAGATTCCACTTTGGCTCTTTCATGGCAATTTTGTATTCCCTTAGAGCTTTGCAAACCCCTTCCCTAACTCCTCATTGCTCTCTCTGTTTACACCACGTGCTGTAACATCTTGAAAGAATACCCATCCAACTACCCAATCAGTGGGGATCACAACGTTTATTTTACTTTTCCTGTAGCGTGGGTTCGAAAGCTTTAAATCCATCTAAGCAAGTGGTTGGGAAAGGCAAGGATAGTTATTTCCTTGGCTATTTGTGTCTTATTCTGAAGAGTTAACTAAGCTACTAATAATAGTACTCTGATTTGCTTCCTCAATACAGTTCTGAATTTGCTGCTGCTCTGCAGAAGAGGCAATAAGCCTTGTCTGGGCAGAGTTCCTCTGTGCTAGGTTTTTTCATTCTTTCTTAGTAGTCCTTTGGGATGACATAAATGTCTTGGCAGGAAGTGTGTGGTTTGTCGGGCTGCAAGTTTATATTTAACTTGCAACTCAGTTGCCTGCCACAAAAAAGAAAGAAAAAAGACTGGTTAGCCAGGATGGTCCCTACTGTGCAATGGGAGAAGAGGAAGTGACTAAAAATAACTGTTCCTGGATCATTCAGAATATATTATGCTAGTGGCATTTATTTCTTGCTTGTGATGTATATTCATTCCTTTCCCAAATATGAATCCAATTTGTAATTCAACTAAAAAATGGAAAGTTAAAATGTTGTACGATCAAAAAAACAGGGAAGAGGTTTTGTGTGGCACAACTTATTTCTACCTCAGAAAATGTTATTTTGTAGAGGCCATGTTTATTATATAACCTGGTGGCGATGGCTGAGCATTGCTTTTTTGTCTAACTTAGCATATCAGTACTATGTGCCTATATAGACAATCAAACAACCCTAGGATGATCTTTTACCCTGCATTGGTTTGGTCACCTGTATTATACTGCCCAGTGGTAAGGAGAGTTTTAGGACACATCAGGTGAATATGTGTGATAAAATGGTCTCCCTTACCTACCCTATTGAGTAGTAAAGGATTTTTTTCTTAAATTTTTGGCAGTCTGGAAAGCTGTAATTATTGCCAAAATGGAGGCAGCAAGCAAACTTAAATAACTCTCAGTTACCGCATTCACACAACACAATAAGCCAGAATTCCAGGCTGTTGTGCACGCAGCCCAATCATTTCCATTTGGATCCTCCCACCAGTTGGACTGGCTTCAGTAACCAGGAACTCGCCAGCAAGAAAATGCTTAGCATTGCTTTGAATCTGATTTCTGAGTTGTTGCTCACAAATAAGCCAACTTTAAACCTTGGATTCAGAATGGCTTGTCAGGGAGCAACAAAGCAGGAGTCCCAGTTCAGACATAAGGGGAAGCTTTTATTTTCTCCTGGTGAGTTCCTGGTTGCTGAAGCCACTCCTGCTGGTGGGAGAAGCACAGTGGGAGTGATCATGCTGAGCTGTGTGCACCACCAAGTTTGTGAAGCCAGGATTCTCTGGAATACTGGCATGGTGTTTTGCCCAAAAGTGGCCATGCCTTATACTGGTTGCAAGGTTTCAAGTAAGAGTTTTCTATTAAATATAAAATGACATAAACATTCAGTATTTGACTTGAGCTTATAAACTATTAATAGTGACCTCTTCTGAAGAGATTTATCTTCATATCAGCAGCAATAATGTAGGATCCACCAAGGCACTTAGCAGTGCCTTAACACACAAGCTTAACACAAGCTTCCAACGCACAATCTACCTGGTTGTATTTTCTTGTGCCTCACAGGGTGTGCTTTATGATGTGTCTGGCAGGTAATTTTGCAATGGACATGCAAATGGCAAACATGGTGTGTGTTAGACTGCCAGTGAGGGAACGTATTTTATTTCCTATAGTGCTGCAAATCTTTTTACATTCAACTGGTGGGTGAAAATTTGTCCCAACTATGTGCATAAAAGTGGGTTAATATAAGCTTTGCTGCTTGACTTTGGACAGACTTGCTACTTTAAGAATGATGTTGGTATAAATGGTTCCTTGAGAGTAACTTACCTACTTTTCTATGCTCTGCTAGCTGTGCCACATCTTTGAGATCTCCAAGCAAGCATAACGTAATCTCTGTTTCAAACAAAACTGGGAATGGTAGTTGCTTCTTATAGTAAATATCTGGTTTCCTGCCTTTAACTACTTTCTGGAAAAATTCTGTAAGGACAGTGCTGTGAATGTTCATCTTTGGAAATTGTTAATTACTTTAACTTCCCTCTGGGTTTTTTTAACTGCTCTGAAGAGAATCTGAGTGAGACTGGTACTTCTAACAGAACCAACTGCACAGTTCAGGAAATTGTTTATATTAGAGTCTCTAGAGGCATGTGAGTAATTTACAGACAGGCTTGTGTACAGTATTTTTTACTAGTTAACTCTTTCTGGTAACAAGTACATTTGTGCTGGCACCATTTGACCATGACATCTATAAGTGTTTGACAAAAGCAGAGAGATACTTCAAGATCCTTTTACCATGTAGTCATTGTGAAAGATGTACAAATGAACAATCTATAGAATGGCCAAAAAGCAAGTCTGTTGAGTAAATTATTAGATGCAGAACAGCTCACTTATGTCAAGCACATCTGTATGCAGACATCTTGTCTGCTTAGGGTGCAATTCTAGCTTTTGCACCCTTGATGATTGAAACCCCCCCGAGTTTGAGGCTTGCAGTCATCGAGTGCAGGGTGGGAGGAGCAGCGGAGGTGATCTTGCCTCCCCGTCCTCCCACCCTGCATATTTCACTAGATGGACTTTTTATCCTGTCTAGCGTCAGCGTTTCAGAGCAGGGGGGGAAGGAGGCTGGAAGAGGCTCAGGATAACTCATATCCTGGCCTCTCTGGTCTCCTCTCCACCCACACCTTCCCTCTCTCTGAGATCATATTTCCAACCTTGGAGGGCAGCCGGCGTGGTTCTTTCCACATGAAGGGACAGGGGAGTGGGTTGGATCTCAAACTCTGCCTTCCAAAGTTAGAACGGGGAATCTGCAGTATCCTATGGCCCCTCTGACAGTGTCTGGGGTACACGATTGCTCCTTTAGCTGTAGTTGTCTACAATGTTTATAGTGGTCTCTATTGCGCATGGAGGTATATATGTGAAGGAGGAAATCTCAGATATTTTTCACTAATGCACTTTTGTTTCCAGCAAAACATCTGAGGGCATAGGGTGTTATACAGTAGGGGTGGGCAGAAAATAGATCTCCAGATGTTTTAGACCTCAACTCCCAGCATTCCTGACCATTGGCCATGCTGGCAGGGGCTTCTGGGAGTTGAAGTACAAAAAATCTGGACATCTACCTTCTGCCCACCTCTGTTATACAGAAGCAAAAGCAACCATGACATCTGTTTTTTCACATACATGAGGTGAGGTGGGGACACAAACGAAAAGTATATGCATGAAGCTGCCAGAACCATACAGTATAAAGACTGTATTGTTAAGAGCACATAGGTCTCAGTGGAAAAATGAAAACATAAGTATAGGCTTATGGGATCAGATCACTGATGCATCTAGCACGCTCAGCTGTGTCCATGCCTGAGTGGGTTAGGTGAAAGTGTAGTATTAGAGAGCACTAATAGTTGTGTAGCTGTGTGGTGTAATATTTCAGGCATGCCAAGACAAATGGATACATGCCCTAAGTTGTTTTGATTAATACCCATTGGCGTCCCTCTTAACCTTACATAAAATCGCTGTAAACTCAGAGTGGAAAGGGGGCCAAGCAGGCCTCTAAGTCTTAAAGTACAAGAGTAAATTGAAAGAAAACCCAGTTCTTATATTCTGTGTCTATGGCATGCTTCAATCATATCCAGAGTTCTTTAGGATCCAGTTCCCTATGATGCAATGCTATGTGGCTACATATACGAGTGAATACCCTGTGCCTGGTCCCTTGGTGGGTGGGACCAGCAGTCACAGGGGACTTTCCGAGGTGACCCCCTCCTTGCCTTCCAATGGACTGGCAATTAGGTAGGAAAGAACCCATCCACGTGGTGGTGGTGTTCACTCTCACACTGTAGCCACGTGTGTGTGTAAGCGAAAGAGAGAAAGGGGGGGACTTTCTCATAGTCACATGACTGCAGAACCCAACCTGAGGCTATATGTAAAAAAGATCAAGTTCAGTAGCTTCCATTTTGTTCTATGAGCCAAAATAAACAATCTATAACTTGTTACACAGTTGAGAGAGGATACAACTGTCTCAACGCAGATAACTGGGGTCACTGAGGTACAGAGCAGATTCAGACCCTACCCTAGTGGTCCCCCCAAGGGCACGCCTTCTGTATACATGAATGTGTGTCATTCTCTCCTACAGAAAAGTGAAGTAGTGCACTTGGCACAAATGCACTGGGGATAGGGGGATCCTTCCACCCCTATGACTGGGTCTGCAAGGTGTGTCCATGTGTGCAATGATGCCTTGTGCCCTTCCTCCACCACCGCCCCCTGCCATTCACAAGCATTTTCTTAATTAATTTAATTAATTAAGAATCTCAGGGCAAAGATTAGGAAAATCATCTCAGCTTTCATCTGTCTTCAGAAACCATCACTGTTTCAGCTGCAGCGTCAAATATATGTGTTGTTAAGTTTGAAATAATGGTTTTGTCCAGCTCCTAACATTTGGTTGCATTACAGATTGAGCAGCATCTTCCTCCAGAGGTTGTCCTCTGGCTGAGAATGGAAAAACAGATGTGTATACTATATGCACACTCAGCATACAGCACACCAGGCGCCCAAAGCCAGTTGCTTTGAAGGCAGATGTGCGAATTCTTTTTGTAATGTTATGCCCTTACTCCTGCTAAAACGCCTTATGTTGTGGATGTCCCCATCTAGATGTCAAGCCCCTTCTTGTTCTGGGATGTATTTGTTTGTGGGCTGGTGGGGGCAGGGATAACAGAATTCCCAAGGGTCTCACCACCATGGCTGGTGCTGGGAGCTGCAATCCCCTGGGGGCATGCAGCAAAGTGCATGCGTACGGTACTGTTGACACACTTGTGCCAATATTATGAGCCAGAAGAGAACTATTTTTCTGAATGCTTGCTGAGAGGACTCATAAGTACTGAGCTAATTCTGAATCGGCCTGAGGGGAGTTTACTCATCACTGTTTTTTATATATATACTTTATAATCATTTAATGACCTGGCTAAACAATTCAATGCTCCACAGCTGTTTTTCGCCCACTCTGTTTGATAAATGCACAGGCATGCTGCAAGTTACGTGACAGCCATTATTTGATTTTACAGGATGCATAAATCACAAAATACATTGTCATTTATTATGATGGTGCCGATCCCAGAGATCACATAAATGGCATTTTGCTACGAGTAAAACACAGCAAAAGAAAGATGGAGGCCCTTGTGGGTTGTTCGCCCCTTTCACTGCTTTGTTACGGCTTGAATGTCACAGATGTAACTCAAGTGTGGCTGTTTTGCTACTGTGATGGTTAACTGATTTTAGAGCCTTTCCCCATCCTAAAGTTCAGGATGTGTGACAGCAGGCACTGGGAAGAGGTGAGCATCCTGCTCCAGCGGAAACGGCGATCCACCGATCTGTAGCTAAACCCCCAGGGCAGTGGATTCTCAGAATGGGCTGTATGGACAGGCAAGATGCCAGCCACAGCACTGGCAGGCTAGACTCAGCCTTAACAGTCTCCTATTACTAGTTTTTTTGCAACGCTTCATTATTGTGCTGAACAATGTTGTTACCTTTCCATTGACTTGTCTTTTTATTATCACGCTTATACGAATGGAAAACGAATTTTCTTCAAAAGTTCTTGGGAATAGTTATAAAAATGGTATGGGCTGACATGGAAATCAGCAAGATGCCCTATTTAATATGAATACGGTGTTTCTCTCTCTTTCAAAAAAAGCACCAGCTACCAAGGGTGACAGTTCTGCAAAAATATGCTCTGTGGCAGCACCTGCAGGGAAGGTCTGGGTGGAAGCATAGTTCCTCTCAGTGTAATCTCCAACCTTTAAGGTTCTGTGATTTACACGCTATTGTATATTTATTGGGTTGCTCATGTCACAGTACGGTATTATATTGATTTACTACCTGTAAATCATATACTCAAATGTTTATATAGTGCTTACTTTTGTTAGTGAATTCTATGGTTTAAAGTGTTTTTCAGGAGAATTATATACTCACTCCAGACCTTATATATTCCATTTATTCATGCATGTATGCACACATGCGAGCGTATTTAGCCATAAACTGCCAGTGGTGCCCTTTCAATGTCATGCGCTTTCTGTTGTGTGGAACAAGGGTGCTTTCATTCAGGGTGTCCTTTGTAGAAAAGCCAGTGTATACTTTGTTAATTGCAAAAGGTGACATGGAGACAAAACGCTGTTGGTAACTTACTGAAATATTAATAAGCCTCATTTTTCAGCTCCTTGTTCTGAATGTTGATGAAGTGTGACACAAAGCAGGAGTCTGACAGGGACAACTTGTGTTTGTCATGTAACATGCCTACTGAGTGTAAGGTCTTCTGGCAAACCTGCATATAAGAGATAAGGTGAAGGCACAAATAGTGTATATGTTTGTGTGTGCCTAACTGTAGTTGTGAGAGTGGAGCATGCGTTGCCCCTATTCATTTTAGCTAATCATAGATGTGAAAGGTTCCCCCCCTTCCCCAAAGTAATATGGGCTAAATTCTTACACTGAGGCAGGGATGTACACAAACTGTATTTTATCAGATTCATTTGTGTAATGGAAGAATGCCAGAAGTGTGCTTAGAGTAGGCTTTGATCACCATATACATGTTCACAATAGTGATATGAATGGAATATTTGTATATTGCTAGATTGTCTGGCCATGCTTCCTTTAGTATGCCTCTTTTTATACAGTTTCCTAAAAGTCAGTAGCATGTAGAGAGAATATTCTCTAATGATGCTTTCAGAAGCGTCTTCAGGTATAACAGTGGTAGTGTTCTGAGCCACACTTCACATATAAAAAATAAAGGTAACAATTAATGCATCCATGGTCAAATGATACCTAACAATTGATTGCAGATACCTTATGTTCGAATGGGATTTGCACTGACTATTTTTGGGTGTAAGATACCTCAGAATACAGATTAGCATTCTGGACTTTATAAATGACTGTGGGAGCAATCCTATGGCTGCTGGACTGTGGCTAGATGGCAATAAGATATCTGGTTTTTCAGGAACCGATCTTGGAGCCCACGCTCCGAGGTTGGTTCTCAGAGAACTGACCTCCCTGCAGTTCCGCGCTGCCTCAGAGGCAGGGCAGAACAGCCCCGTCCTCCGCACTCACAAGAGGAGTGTGGAGCAGCTGAAAAGGGGCGTTCCCAGAGGGCGTTCCGGGGTGGGGAGGGCAGAAATGCCTGTACGACACATCCAGTGTGTCATATAGCAGCCTCCTCCCCCACTCAGCCCGCCCGCGGCTAGACAGCCGCAATCGGCTGTCTAGCTGAAAATGCAGGGCAGGAGGAGTGCAGAGGGAACGATCCCCTCCGTGCTTCTCCTGCCCTGCATTGGATAGTCGGTCGCCTCCGAATTTGGAGGCGGCCGCCTATCTGAATAGGATTGCACCCTGTGTTGATTATTTAGCTGAAGGTGTCCTTCATGGATAGATGCATCATAGACAGAGGACTAATGTGGTATAGTGAATAGAATGTCAGGCTCGGACTGGGGAGACCCTGGGGAAATCCTGCTCAGCCATATAGCTCACTGGGTGACCTTGGGCCAGGCACTATCTCTCAGCCTACTGTACCTCACAGGATTGTTGTGAGGATAAAATTTATATAATTTAAGTAAATAAATGCAATATAAATGCAGTAAGTAAACATAGCATTCCCAATCTCCTAATCTTGGTTAGGCAATGGGGAGTGCGTGGTGGATTTGGCAGGCCCTCCCCTGCCAGGCATTACTTCTTTCTGTAACTCGTTCTGATTCAGATGCAATAGTGGTAAAAGAGAAGCAGACTACAAGAATGGAAAATAATTACTGTGACATTTATTTTTAGATCTCTTGGAAAAGTCTCGTGTTGTTAAACAACCAAGAGGTGAAAGAAATTTTCACATTTTCTATCAGATATTGTCTGGAGGATCAGAAGATCTGCTTAGTAAGTACAATTTTGGGGGTATTTACCCCAAATAGAATTGCATATGTAATTGCATAAGTTAGTTATGTCTCTATAATTTCAGTGTTTTGTGGGCTTTTTAAAAATTAACACATTGAACGTAGCCTTTACTGCTAACAAGAGCAGTAATAGGGAGGGAGCTTTGCCATTAACAAGAGTTATTTTCATTTTGTTAGAAAATCTCAAGCTGGAGAGGGATTTCAGTCGATACAACTACCTGAGCCTGGGCTCTGCAAAAGTAAATGGAGTAGATGATGCTGCAAACTTCAGAACAGTTAGGGTAAGAATTTGTGCTCTTCTGCTGAGTTCTACATCTGTTCAACCTAAATTTGAAGTCCTACATTTGTACCATAATGGTGAGAGGTGTTCGACAGCGGAACAAGTGGTGGGCTCTCCTTTAATGAAGATACTTAAGAGGAGGCTTAACAGCTATCTCTTGGGGATGTTATAGTTGCATTCTGCATTGTATTGCAGATCCTGCATTGAACAGGGGGTTGGACTAGATGATGTCTGAGGTTCCTTCCAACTCTGATTCGGTGAATTTGCTTCACTTTACAGCATTTCTGAGTTTTCTAGCCAGCCAGGAATATCAGGAGCCCTTAAATGTTGGAACATCTTGAGTCAGGCCCATAAAATATGAGAACTGCGAATGTGATAAATGTGGGGGTGTTATATATTTAAACCAGCCCTCACCAATGTGGTGCTCTCCAGATGTTGTGGACTTCAACTCCCATCAGCCCCAGCCTGCATGGCCAATGGTCAGGAATGCTGGGAGTTGTAGTCTAAAACATCTGGAGGGTACTAGGTTGGGGAAGCCTGATTTAGATTCCAGCTAGTGTTCTGTGTTTTATTGGGTTGCTGAATGGAAATAATTTCAGCTGTAAGTTTTATAAGATTTTAATAGCTATTTTAGGCTGGATATGGTTTTAATATGTTGGTTCTAATTAATTGTTAATTTTCCCTTTGAAACTTTGCGCTAGTGATATGTGAAACTGTCTTGAGAAGGTTTTTACCCTTAAATGAGGCTTATATTTTTTATAAATAAAGAATAATTGGAAAGTTTAATACTCTTGTGAATTAAAAAATATTTCTACTGTCATGAGCAGGTTAACTGTCTATGTGAATAAATGTAGAAGTGTTATCTTTTTTTTAAGCTATTAAGATAAAGTAGTGTTATGCTCTGTTTCTGTGGTTTACTGGCTTAATGCATTGGCTGGTAGGTTCTAGTCCCAGTATAATATGGTTAGTGAGAGCCAGTGTGGTGGAATGGTTGGACTGTTAGACCAACTGGGGAGACCTGGATTTCAATCCTAGCTCACTAATGAAGCTCGGGTGACCTTTTTTGGCCTGTTGCAATCTCTCAGTCTAATCCTACCTTAATAGTTCATTGTGAAGATAAAATAAAATGGGGAGTAGAGAAGAGAACTACCAGGAGGAAGGCCAGGATAAAAATGTAATAAACAAAACTTGATTTCCATCTTCTAGAATGCCATGCAGATTGTGGGATTTATGGACCATGAAACGCAGTCAGTTTTTGAAGTTGCTGCGGCCGTCTTAAAGCTGGGAAACATTGAATTCAAACCTGAATCTCGAGTGAATGGTTTAGATGAAAGTAAAATCAAAGATAAAAATGGTAATTCAAACAATACATGATTCAAACAATAGGTCTAGTGAAACTTACCTATGCTATCTAAATTATGTTTTGGTTTTCGTTCTAAATGTAGTTATTGTCTAGGTAAGTGAACACAATATTTATTGAATGTTATCTTTTCTAAAATGACATTCAAATCTATGTTATATTGAACTGTTATTGGCATGCTAAATGAAAGATATTTGATTATCATAAGATGATGACTTAGTTACCATATAGTTTTTTCCTTCACATTTTGGAGATTTGGGTTGTCATTCCATAAATATTGATTGACTTAGGCTACAATCCTATGCATGCTTATCCAGGAGCAAGCCCTATTGAACACAATTAGATTTACTTCTGCATAACCATGCATAGAACAGGACTGCAAGATAATTGTGCTCTTTGGTCCAAAAGCCACTTCCCTGTATTTACTTTAATATTTATATGATGAACGTAATTGTACTGAAATTAGTGTTTATAGGATGGGGGGGTGACTTTGGTTTTTTCACCGTTTCAGAGTCGAGTGATTGACCATTGTGACATAGGGCTGAAGCACATATTACAGTCATCCTAAGAACACTGTTGAACCAGCCTCTGTGTGGCAACTAATCTCCATCTGTTTGGATAATGTTTACAACTAATAACTGCTGGAAGCTCAGTCATGAAACTCAGTTTCCATGTAGAGGCTGTTTGCAGCACTATTGCCACCCTGACTGTAGCATGTGTTCCAGCCCTGATTCTGTAGTCTCGAAGCCCCTTGGCTGTGAGTACCTAAGGCTATTAGCTCACAAATCATTTCAAGGTTGTTGCAACATTGTTGAGTTAATGCAGCCAGTATAAAAACAACAAAATTATTTTTAAGTTGTGATTCTTTGCTTCCATAGAACTCAAAGAAATATGTGAGTTGACAGGCATTGACCAGTCAGTGCTGGAAAGAGCCTTCAGCTTCCGCACAGTTGAAGCCAAGCAGGAGAAAGTCTCTACAACCCTAAATGTGGCTCAGGTAACATAAGATTACTGCTGTGTGTAGATGTGTTTTTCTTTCTGTAAGAAATGTAGGAAAAATTTTCTTTGTCACAATAAATTAGATGTGGCCCCAAAAAGGGACTTCTCTGGGCGCTCTTGGAAATACATTTATGTTCATTTTTTTCACTGTGGACATATAAATGACTTATCACATGGTTCCTAGGTAAGCCTGTATCTTTAATGGGTGCCGCAGAGTGCTATATAAAATCGCCTTCCAGAATTTTATTCTTGTGTCTGGATTTCTACAACTTCTGAAAACTCCCACACAAACTCCATACCCCATCACTTATGCACCTAGTAGTGTCATAAAATCCCATACTGGGTGATTACACAACCACAAGATCAGGGCAAATTCTGCATGAGTCTTTCCCACCAACCAGCACTCTCTTTCCTGTCAGGGAACCAGTTGCGTGAAAAGGATCCCCACGATTGGCCCAGCTCACGTGGTTGTATTATTAAAACATAGTTCTTGTAATGTAGGCCTGTACCATACTGAACTGGCTCCCATGCTGATGACTGCACATACGAAGGCAGTCACAGGCTTCGGTTTTGTTTTTAATGTTTGGTCTATGCAGCTCTCCATTGTAACTCTACAAGAGATATATTTTTCCTGATATGACACATAATTACATGGGAAATTGGGCCAGGTTGTCTTGAAGCCATGTGATGCAGCAACCTTGCTGAAGCTGTGCAGGTCTGGGTCTGGTGGTCAGTGCCTGGATGGGATGGCTTTCAAAAGAGATTAGACAAATTCAGGGAGGATAGGGTTCTCAATGGTTACTAGTCATGGTGGTTATATGCTACCTCCAGCATCAGAGGCAGTATGTCTATGTACACCACTTGGTGGTGAACATGAGTGGGATGGTTCTATTGCACTCATGTCCTCCTTGTGGGTTCCCCACAGACAGCCCATTGGCCATGATGTGACCAGAACGCTGGACTAGATGGACCCTTGGTCTGATCCAGCAGGGGCTCCTCTTATGTTCTTAGTTTTTATGGGAGACTGCCTGGGAACTGCATATATGATGATGATGATTTATTTCATTTCTATACTGCCTCATAGCCGAAGCTCTCTGGGTGGTTTACAAAGACTTGTTGTTGTTGTTCAGTCGTTCAGTCGTGTCCGACTCTTCGTGACCCCATGGACCACAGCACGCCAGGCCTTCCTGTCCTGCGCTCTCTCCCGGAGCGTGCTCAAGTCCATATTCATTGCATCAGTGATGCTATCTAGCCATCTCATCCTCTGCCGTCCCCTTCTCCTTTTGCTCTCAGTCTTTCCCAGCATCAGGGTCTTTTCCAGAGAATTTTCTCTTCGCATTACAAAGACTAAAAAGCATTAAAAATACAATATACAAAGTGTAAAACCATTTACATAAAAACATACAGACAGCACACACAGAGACAACATATATCTAAAAACAATTTCAAACAATCAACCATGAGTTCCATCATGGAAGAAAGGTGGGAGATATATGTAACAAATAAATAAAATAATGATCTAATCATGACTAAAACATTTTACTGGGAAATGCCCTCATGTTTTATGATTTCTGCAAAGCACATCTGCTTGTGTAAATGTGTAGCCCAAAACAGAGCACATGTATCATGGGTTGTTTCCACCTTTTGCTGTGCACAGAGCTAGCCAGTCTCCTGGACTGTCTCAAATGTTTCTAATACTTGTCTGTCTTTTTTATTAGGCTTACTATGCTCGGGATGCTCTGGCAAAGAATCTTTATAGTAGATTATTTTCCTGGCTTGTTACTAGAATCAATGAGAGCATTAAGGTAATATTAACTGAAATTCGATACAATTTGAATAAGCTTAGGAGGGGGAACTGAATGTTTAGCAGTTTCTGGTGTAGTAATAAAACATTGCCAGCAGATAAACAATAGATGTACTCATATTAATATTTCTTTTTTGTTCTTGAACTCATGATAATATTTTGATAAGTTAAAAATAATTGTATGGTATTACCATCTCCTTCATTTATTAAACGTATGAAAATAATGACTTCTGTTTTAAGGCACAAACAAAAGTAAGGAAGAAAGTCATGGGAGTTTTGGACATCTACGGCTTTGAAATTTTTGAGGTACTTGCCTTTAAATGAAATTTTACATATTTTGTACCCATATGTGGTGTGTATATGATTCTACTTCTACTCCGCCTCCTTAAGAACATTTTTCAAAGTGGCTTACAATAAAACAACATACAGTTATATACTTCTGTATGTACAAAATATATATACAATCAGTGCAAAAAAGTTACACGAAAACAGCAGCAAAACATTAACGCAAACACTGAAAGAGCAATGGATAAAACTGTCTGGCATTAAAAGTACTAAAACTCCCAATAGCAGCAGACTTAAATTAAAAGCCCTGGAAAAATAAAGCTGTTTTTACCTGAGGCAGTATCCAGTGACAGGACCAACCCTTAGCGCAACAGCAGACTAGTGGTTCCTGAAGCAAACAGAAACAAGTGGACACGCTTGCTTCCAGAATGGAGCAGGTCAGCAGAACTCGCAGAAGGGAGCTCTGCTGACCTTTCCCATTCTGGAAACCATGGTTTCCACTTATTTCTGTGGTTGCTTTGGGCAGTACTAGTTGCTGTTGTGCCTGCAGGACCAACTTGTAGCACAACGGAATGAGTGGACGCTCAGCGGCAGCATTAGGTACTGCTCCTGATGTCTAGAACTCATCAGGGTGGGGGCCAACCATACAGAATAGAGAAGGCATTTTAAGGATGAGTTGCTACTACTGAGAACGAGCAATCGCTGGTCATCGCCTGCCTAGCCTTAGGAAGAAGATGTTTCTCTTACTAGAACAAGGATAGCTGCAATATTCCATAGGTATATAGTCACGATTATTCACAACCAAGAAAAAGGAGTTAATGAGAAAAGACTTCTTGGTTTTCTTCTCCTCCTCCCCTTTCCCCATATTTATTTTTAGAAAGTTCTTTACATACTGTTCTGTGTTGCATACATTATATTCAGCACCTGTCTGGATCCTATGAAAACAGCCAATCATTATTATTATGTAGAGTGCCCCCACGCACCCTGAAAGTATAATTAGTCATAGTCAAATAGAGCTTGTTGGAAGAAGGTAGTGTTAATAGCATTTTGTGTTGGTTGTGTAGTTACTTTATGCTTATGTAATTGGCAATAGATAATGTGAAATTACAAATTAGTGGTTGAACAAGATATTGAAATACAATTTAAACTAGAGAGAAACTGATGAAAGCTGAAGTGTTTTGCTGTCACATGCTGTACCCATATATTCTGTGTGATCCCTTTAATAACTCGTAACTGAAGATGTTTAGCTGATAGCAAGATGTGTATTTATTTATTTATCTACTTACACACACACACACACACACACACACACCTGCAATAGTTTCCTTATTATTTCCAGGAGAAGTTCATAAGAGCCCCTTAGGAGCTAATTATTCAGTGTTGCTTGGTTTTTGGTTATAGCATAGGCCAATTACTTAGTCTGTCCTAGGTAAAAAAGCTTAAAACATTGTAGAGACCATCCATAAAGTATGTCACACTCCTCAAGGGAGGGAAGAGTGTAGCAAAACAGTGATGAAGGAATGGCACAGGAGAGGAGGAAGGGAAAAGGCTTTTTAAAGTCTGACACACTTTATGGGTAGTTCCGTACTGGAATAGTCAGGTGTAACATTTGTAATGAAAATTTTAACCTGGTAGTTGGGTAAGATGGCTTACTTCACTTGGGCTCTAAAGCAGATCTTAACACTGTTCTGTCTTTACTCCATCTTTTATTATAATTGATTACATTTTCTGATAATAGTCACAAATGACAATGGGTATTTATATTCCTTTGCTGGCATTGCCTTGTAGCAAGTGTAACTGGAATAGCAGTGAGAAACAGAAGTGCACGGGCCTGTGTATGCCTAAGAGTTGGTTAGGTTACGTTCTAGTGTCAAGCTTGAATCCATGTTCCTGTGCCATTACTATTAGCAGTTGGTGCAAGGTCCCCAGTGGAGGGAAAGGACAAAAAAAGAGAGGACAACCTGGGGTAGCCAACTCTTGTAATGTTGGGTAGAGCTGTGCACAAATGGCCTCCTGCAATTCTCCATCTTGTTTGTGGGCAGAGAAATTGGGTGGACAATTTCACTGAATTTTTCCAGAGAGAGGAGAAATTCTCCAACAGTTTCCTCACAGGTAGGTTTCACCGTTGACAGAGGTTATAGTACAGCTTCTTTCTTTTTTTCCTAAGGGTTTTTTGTGCTGCCACTGCACGTGGCAACACCACTAAATGTGTTGGTGGAAAGCAGCCACCACACACAAGAACATTTGGAGAAAATTCTGCATATTCTGGCCTTTTATTTCTAGGGGGTAAGGAAAGAAAAGTCTCAAAACTGTTCTGAGAAAAACATCTTCTGAGAAGTTTTAGTTCAGCTGTACTTGTCATTCTTCCCTGGAGTCTTCTACATATTAAATTTCTGAAGGGTGACTCTTGATACATTTTGTCTCTAATGCAGATGGTTAATACTGGTCCTTCTCTGAAAGCCCTGTAGCAGGTTTTCGTCTTTTTATTTTGTTGGAGTTTTTAATAATATACATACATAAATTTGTATGCATATATGAGAATGTATATTGTTGATTTTTACTGTTTTGAACTGTTTTTATCGTTGTACATTGCCCAGAGTGGCTGGGTGACCAGCCAGATGGGCAATTAATAAATTTAACAAACAAACAAATATGAAAATAGCATATATTTCCATATATATGAAAATAGAACTTTCTAGCAGTGTTGTAATGTCAGTCTTTTAGCTGCCAAGAGGGCATGGAGAATGCATTTATGCTGACCATTCGTTAATTTCTATGAAGCAGGTAAATAAATTAAAAGAGAAGGTGTGAGGGGGGTAGTGTTGTGTCCAGCTCCAAGGAAAAGGTGGAGCTAGTGCTGTAACAAAATCTGTCCTCCAATTTCCTGAAAGTTTTCTTCCTCTATGAAAGAGGCTTCCAGTAGCAGATTAAAAACTGATCAAGATACTTGGGTAATATTAGGCTTATACCATGATCAGAATGGGAAAGCTATTAGCTGATATTTTATTAAGCATGAATGATGCCTAGACCTTGCTGTATTTTCTTGAGTTGGCTTTGAAAGCCTATTTGTTTATTTGTTTATGTATTAGATTTATTAGCCACCCATCTGGCTGGCTACCAGGCCACTCTAGGTGACGTACACTACAAATAACAGCACGAAATACAACACATTTACATAATTAACTGAACAAAACAACATTGCTCTAAAAAACCCTAACCCACCCCAAATGCCCGCCTGAACAGCCAGGTTTTCAAAGTCTGGCAGAAGCTCATCAAAGAGGGGGCATGGTGGAGTTCACTAGGGAAGGAATTCCACAGAGTGAGGGCTACCACAGAAAAGGCCCTCTCCCTAGTCCTCACCAGCCTAGCTGTCCTGGCTGATGGGCCAGACAGAAGGCCTGCCTAGGTTGATCTCTTTGAGTGACGTCTCTGGTGTTGTTGGAGGCGCTCCTTAAGATAGACTGGGCTGGAACCATATAGGGTTTTAAAGGTCAATGCCAACACCTTGAATTGGGCCTGGAAAACAACTGGTAACCAGTGCAACTCCTTCAGCACTGGAGTGATGTGGTCCCGCTGACAGCTGCCTTTAATTAGGCGGGCTGCCGTGTTCTGCGTTCTGCAGCAGCTGCAACTTCCGAACCATCTTCAAGGGTAACCCCACGTAGACGGCATTACAGTAGTCTAGGCGAGAGGAGACCAGGGCATGAACTGCTGATGGGAGCAGATGGTTAGCTTAATTCAAACATACTTACTCCCAAAAATAGAATATACTTAAACTGGGCATGTGCAACTTGATTTGCGATGCCAGACATACATGTAGGGAAGGACCCTAACAACATTGAAAGAGCACATGCCTTGCATGCAGAATGTTCTGGGTTTAATCCCTGGCATCTCCAGTTAGAAGGATCAGGGAGAAGGCGATGGGGCAGACTTCCGTGTGAGACCTTGGAGAGCTGCTTCCAGTCAGAGCAGACAACACTTTACTAGATGGACAAATAGTATGACCTGGCAAGTCCTTCCTATCTGCATGTAGTCATCAAATTCCTATAATCCTATGCAACCTTTCTATGGGGATAGAGAGATCGTAGAAGTTAGGTGTGTCAGGTACAGCCTGCATCACATATCCCGTCATATATGGGATGGAAGCAATACACAGGCTGCCTGGCCCACTCTGTGTATGGTAATATCTCCAGAACTAAATGTGTATGAAACGGCCCATAGAATGCAGCGGAAGGAGAACTGACTGTTGTTAAAAAGTCAGCATGGGTTAACTATTCCCAGCATAGGTTGAATAATTAATATTTTAATTGACTTTGTAAAATTTGTGTTGTAAGCTCCCTTGAAAGATTCTGACAGGCAGCAAATAAATGTTTTAATTTATAAATAGAAGGAGCTGAATATTTAATGATGTAGATTGTAGGAGGCTAAAAAATGAAATGGGCTTAGCTCCTCTCCCCCCACTTTATAGTTCAAACACAATAAGAGAAGAAATTAGATAAGCAATGCCAAATTTTTTGCAAAAATTTTAATGCAATTAATTTAATCAATGTATTCTTAATCTCAGAGTTTTGAATTAATATGTTTATTCACATGGAGATTTATTCCAGTGCCATTTGAAGAACATTACTTTTTAATAAGGATATGCCTAGCTTGAAACCAAAATGTAACGCAGTTCTGATCTAGGAGAAATGTCAGGTTAATTTTCTTCTCCCCAAGGCCATTGTGCTAGGAATATTTAGCTTTATCTAGTTTCTGTCATATGAATCTTTCTCATTCTTCTTTATAGTATAGCTCCTTATATTTAGGCAGATCTGTTTCTGTTTTCAGGGTCATGTGACTGTTGAATCCAAAATGGCTAGATTTTGGCTAGATTTTTTTTTCTTTTGAGTCAAAGGGCAACTGTGCAAAAATCCCATGTTACTTACATTGCATATAATCCCTTCTTGATATCTTGAGCAGAGTGTCAGTAGAATAAACAGAAATATATGATCACTAGTATGAAATGATACTGCTGAGCTTTAGTAGGTCTAGCATTGATAAGCTGAAATTCAGCAAGGACAAATGTGAATTGTAGCATATAAGGAGAGAAGAGTATGTTACTCACACACAAAATGAATGATGATTGGCTAGGTGGTGGTAATACTGTGAAACGGATCTAAAGGTGGCTAACACTCTAAAGTGAACAAGGCCCAGGACTGGTACTCTTTACCACAAAACAACAGTGTTGTTTTAGGATGCAGTCCTTTTCCCATTGAAATCAAAAACAAAACTGCTATTGGTTTTAAAAGATCAGGTTCAAAATTCTAATGGATTAGTTAGTACTTGGATGGGAGACCACCTGGGAATCAGGCTTCCAGGATTGAGTAGGGGGTTGGACTCAATGGTCTTGTAGGCCCCTTCCAACCCTAAGATCCTATGATTCTATGAAAAGGGTTAGGCAGCTACTACTTAAAAAATCAGTATGATAGGAAACCATCATTTGGGAGGAAAAACAACAGGGGCTTGTAGCACCTTAGGGCCAAAACAGACATTACTTTGAATCCATATCTAGCTATTACTTCTTTTTCCTATTTTAAAAATTATTACAATTCTAAATATAAATAATTCAGTGTGAGATCTTATACATTTTTAATTTACAGTCTTTTTTTCATTCTTACTCTAATGTAGGCACAGGGCCCCCTGATCTGAGTTGGGACCCTATCATGGGGACTTTTAAAATCTGGATTGGTTGTCTGCTTCTAGAGCTAAAATGAAAAAAAGAAGAAGATGTAACTGCTAGATGAGGCTTTAAAGTAATGTCTGTTTTGGCGCTTAGACTAACAAAACAAGCCAAACCAAACCAGATGTTAATTGCATCCTTGCATCTAACATGCATGTTTTTAAAAATGCAAATAACCTCAGCTTGGTGTGTGTTTGTGTGACAGTTATTGGGATTGCAGCAGGTGTGGAGGGGGAATTTAACCCTTTCCTCTGCTGCAATGGTCCTGGGGGAAATCCTTCTGAAGCTGGTATTTGCTTTGGGGAAAATTGTGCAGAGGCTTCTAACTGCATTCAGCTGACTGTAAAAAGATTTTCCCGTTCAATATGGGAAGGTCTTTAGAAGTGCCCACATGCCCCAGGGATTGGGGCGGGCGTGCATGTGTGCCTCTGCCCCCTTCAGTTTTAGTTTGAGATGTGCAAGTGTCTGCATGCACAGGGCTACGGTTGTGGGTGCATACGCTGTGAACCAATCTGTGGGTTTTGTTTGAGCCCAGTGAGTTCTTCTTGCTGGGCAGATCTTAAGTGAAATTTTAGTTTCCTTGAGATGAGCAAGAAGAACCAAGACTGCTGCCTGCAGTGGTTCCTTCTGAGCAAGCACCAAATGTGAAGAGTCACTCAAAGTGATAATTGCTGGTATGTATGGAATATGTGCATATATCCTCAATCATGGAGGTAAATAATATGGACAGCCTGCTTGCAGGCTCTATGTCTCTGGGTGGATTTACTGTAAGCGCTCCGTGTGTGACCACTGGCACTTTTGCCTATTTTTGTTTTGTAGGATAACAGTTTTGAACAGTTCATTATTAACTATTGCAATGAGAAACTGCAGCAGATATTCATTGAGCTTACCTTGAAGGAAGAGCAAGAAGAATACATACGAGAGGTAGTACCCATTTGTTTTCTGTCTAACCATCTGCCCCTGATGGCTGTGTACACCCACAATCCAATCCTGCCATGCAGTGTGTGTCCTTATTGCTATTTGCAATATAATATTATATAAAATAGCTTTTAACATGTTTTTCCTTGCCAGTTGTGATGATCTTGTCAGGTACGAAACGGAGGTATCATACTGATGTGCCGTTAATGGAACATGAGTGCTCATAGCCCTGAGGCTAAACATATGATTGAAAAGGACACAGATTAAAATGAAGGAGAAAGCTGTACTCCAGTCGGCAAGAATATCCTTCAGGTGCAAGTGTTTGCAGAGTGGGAAGCGGCACCCAAAGCTTGTCTATGGCTTTGCTACTTGGCTCCTGTTCTGTTTTGACTGGACAGGGCATCTGTAGAAAACTTCAGTTATAGTAAAGCAACCTCTTTTCTTTTCCCCCCCAAGTTAATTGTTTTTCATCCCTTCTTACCAAGCAGCTTTGAGAGTGGTGTTTCTCACCATCTAAGACAAGCATTGCAGCTGAACGTTGCAGTTTTATGAAATGTTAACTTGTGAATAATAAGTAAAAGTGCGGACCAACTGGAGGGGAGAAGGTAGACAAACTGAGAAGTCCTTTTGCCCCTTCTCCATCCACCTACTCTTCCCTTCTTAAACTCATTTTCCTTTCCTCTTGCCACAATCCCTGTATTTACCCCCCCTCCCAATTGTTGTTCAGTCGTTAAGTCGTGTCCGACTCTTCGTGACCCCATGGACCATAGCACGCCAGGCCTTCCTGTCCTCCGCTCTCTCCCGGAGTGGGCTCAAGTTCATATTCATTGCATTGGTGATGCTATATAGCCATCTCATCCTCTGTCGTCCCGTTCTCCTTTTGCCTTCAATCTTTCCCAGCATCAGGGTCTTTTCCAGGGAGTTTTCTCTTTGCATTAGGTGGCCAAAATATTTGAGCTTCAGCTTCACTATCTGTCCTTCCAATGAGCACTCAGGGTTGATTTCCTTTAGGATGGACTGATTTGACCTCCTTGCAGTCCAGGGGACTCGTAAGAGTCTTCTCCAGCACCACAGTTCGAAGGCATCAATTATTCTGTGCACAGCCTTCCTTATAGTCCAGCTCTCACAGCCATACGTTACTACTGGGAAAACCATAGCTTTGATTATATGGACCTTTGTTGGCAAGGTGATGTCTCTGCTTCTTCTTACTGTGCTGTCTAGTTTTGCCATAGCTTTCCTCCCAAGGAGCAAGCGTCTTTTAATTTCATGGCTACAGTCACCGTCTGCGGTGATCTTGGAGCCCAAGAACGTAAAATCTGTCACTGCTTCCATTTCTTCCCCTTCTATATGCCAGGAAGTGATGGGGCCAGATGCCATGATCTTTGTTTTTGTAATGTTGAGTTTCAAACCAGCTTTTGCACTCTCCTCTTTCACCCTCAACAAGAGGCTCTTGAGATCCTCTTCGCTTTCTGCCATTAGGGTGGTATCGTCTGCATATCGGAGGTTGTTGATAATTCTCCCAGCAATCTTAATTCCGACCTGTGATTCATCCAACCCGGCATTTCTCATGATGTAATCTGCATATAAATTAAATAAGCAAGGCGACAATATACAGCTTTGTCGTACTCCTTTCCCAATTTTGAACCAATCGGTTGTTCCATGTCCAGTTCTTACTGTTGCTTCCTGACCCTCGTACAGGTTTCTCAGGAGACAGGTAAGGTGGTCTGATACTCCCATCTCTTTAAGAATTTGCCAGAGTTTGTTGTGATCCACACAATCAAAGGCTTTAGCATAGTCAATGAAGCAGAAATAGATGTTTTTCTGGAATTCTCTTGCTTTCTCCATGATGCAGCGAATGTTGACGATTTGATCTCTTGTTCCTCTGCCTCTTCGAAACCCAGCTTGTACTTCCGGTAGTTCTCGGTTCGCATACTGCTGAAGCCTAGCTTGTAGGATTTTGAGCATCACCTTGCTGGCATGTGAAATGAGAACAATTGTACGGTAGTTTGAACACTCTTTGGCATTGCCCTTCTTTGGAATTGGAATGTAAACTGACCTTTTCCAGTCTTGTGGCCACTGTTGAGTGTTCCAAATTTGTTGGCATATTGAGTGCAGCACTTTAACAGCATCATCTTTTAGGATTTGAAATAGCTCAGCTGGAATACTGTCATCTCCGCTAGCTTTGTTGTTAGTCATGCTTCCGAAGGCCCGCTTGACTTCACTCTCTAGAACGTCCGGCTCAAGTTCAGTGACCGCACTATCATGGCTATCAGGGACATTCAGATCTTTCCTGTATAGTTCTTCTGTGTATTCTTTCCACCTCTTCTTAATCTCATCTGCTTCTGTTAGGTCCCTGCCTTCTTTGTCCTTTATCATGCTCATCTTTGCACAAAACGTTCCCTTGAGATCTCTGATGTTCTTGAAGAGATCTCTAGTCTTTCCCATTCTATTGTTTTCCTCAATTTCTTTGCATTGTTCATTTAAGAAGGCCTTCTTGTCTCTCCTTGCTGTTCTCTGGAACTCTGCATTCAGTTGGATATATCTTCCCCTTTCTCCCTTGCTTTTTGCTTCCCTTCTTTCCTCAGCTACTTGTAAAGCCTCATCAGACAGCCACTTTGCTTTCTTGCATTTCTTTTTTTGGGGATGGATTGAGTTGCTGCCTCCTGAACAGTGTTACGGACCTCCGTCCATAGTTCCTCAGGCACTCTGTCTATCAGGTCTAATCCCTGAAATCTATTCCTCACCTCCACTGTATATTCATAAGGGATATGATTTCGGTCATACCTGAATGGTTTAGTGGTTTTCCCGACGTTCTTCAATTTAAGCCGAAATTTTGCAATAAGAAGCTCATGATCTGAGCCACAGTCAGCTCCAGGTCTTGTTTTGACTGCCTGTATAGAGCTTCTCCATCTTTGGCTGCAAAGGACATAATCCATCTGATTTCGATATTGACCATCTGGTGATGTCCATGTGTAGAGTCGCCTCTTGTGCTGTTGGAAAAGAGTGTTTGCTATGATCAGCGTGTTCTCTTGGCAAAACTCTATTAGCCTTTGTCCTGCTTCATTTTGTACACCAAGGCCATGCTTGCCTGTTATCCCAGTTATTTCTTGACTTCCTACTTCAGCATTCCAATCCCCTATGATGAAGAGGACATCTTTTTTTGGTGTTAGTTCTAGAAGGTGTCGTAAGTCTTCATAGAACCCATCAACCTCAGCTTCTTTGGGCTCAGTGGTTGGGGCATAGACTTGAATTACTGTGATGTTGAATGGTTTGCCTTGGATTCGTACTGAGATCATTCTATTGTTTTTGAGATTGTACTCCAGTACTGCTTTTCCCACCCTTTTATTGACTAGGAGTGCTACTCCATTTCTTCTAAGGGATTCTTGCCCACAGTAGTAGATATAATGGTCACCTGAATTAAATTCGCCCATGGTTGTCCATTTTAGTTTGCTGATTCCCAAGATGTCGATGTTCAATCTTGCCATCTCATGTTTGACCACCTCCAGCTTACCTTGATTCATTGATCTTACATTCCAGGTTCCTAAACAATATTGTTCTTTACAGCATCAGACTTTCTTTTCACCACCAGACACATCCACAGCTGTGGATCACACCTTTCGGCTTTGGCCCAGCTGCTTCACTCTTTCTGGTGCTACTTGGAAATTCCCTCTGCTCTTCCCCAGTAGTATATTGGACACCTTCCGACCTGAGGGGCTCATCTTCCGGCGTCATCTCTTTTAGCCTTGTGACACGTTCCATGGGGTTTTCTTGGCCAAAATACTGGAGTGGGTTGCCATTTCCTTCTCCAGTGGACCACATTTTGTCAGAACTCTCTGCCATGACCTGTCCGTCTTGGGTGGCCCTGCATGGCATAGCTTATGGTTTCACTGAGTTACGCAAGCCCCTTCGCCACAACAAGGCAGTGATCCATGATGGGGGCCCCTCCCAATACTTAGGTAATTAAACAGATAGCTAGAATCTGGAATTCAAAATCAAATCCATGCTTATGAATATAATGCAATTATCCTTTTGGACATTTTAAGAAACTGAATTATAGTTTGTGACTGTTAGTGTATTGGGCAACTTAGGATGCAATCCCATGCATGTTTAGACAGAAAAAAGTCCTAGAACTCTCAGAATTCCCCAGCCAGTATGGCTGGCTGGAGAATTCTGGGAGTTGTAGGACTTTTTTCTGTCTAAACATGCATGGAATTGCACCCTTAGTTTACTTTGTGGATTGGCCTGAAACCCCCAGATCACTGTACAACAAACACTTGCAGTTACAAGTTATACATGCAATTCTAAACGTTTTGAGTTTCTTAAATGTTTCGCTTCATGTGGCGTGTTGACATAGTTGAATTTCAGACATTTGCTGGCCGTATTATGCCCTTACTCTTTTGGTGGTCACTTTGACTCCTGTGATGCAATGTTTTTCTTCAGTTGTGTGTGTGTTGTCTTCTGATATATCGTCGTCACTGATGAGCTGTTAAAAACACTGTGCCGTAGATGGTCATCCTGTGGTATAAGTGGCATAGACAGCAACAGTTTATGGCACTCCAGGCCAGGCAGAAAGGCCCAAGGACATGGCTAGGGCATTGTCAGACCAACATCCAGCCTGCCTCCCAGTGCTACACACTGACAATTAATAGGACCTGGTTGCAGTTGCATTAACTAATTGGAAACTTGGAGAAAGCTGCTGGAAACATAATGTGGTCTTTGGTGTACCCTAAAAACTCCTGATTTCCCTCCCTCCCTTCTGCAGTGCTACAAAATTGCTTGATCCTTGGTTCAGTAGGTTAGAAGCAAAACCATGCCAAGATGCTGAGGAGGGAGGGGAGATACTGCAAATGTACCATGGTATGTACTTGGGTGATGCTACGTATTTCAGGGGTGCAGACCCTCAGGTCTAGGGTCCCAGTCTGGCCCTCCAGGGTTCCCCAGATAGCCGTGCTCCCCTTCCCCAGACTGCTGATCATTTGGTGGCTTTCTGACTTTTGTGCAGTTTTTTCCCCATTCTAAAAAGTTGAAATACACCTCCTAAGTCGTGGTTACTGACAGTAAGAGCTTTCAGCAAAGATTTTTTCGGTATTTTGGTCCCACCCTTTTTGTCTTTGGCCCCACCCATCACTGAAATGTGGCCCCCGAGAGCTTGCCTGAAATTGAATTTGGTGCTTGAGCTGAAAGTGGGTTAACACCCCTGATGTACTGCTTAAGACTTGACTTATGAACCGCTTGCTACAAAGGTTTAACACCAATGAACTGATCTGTCGCTGATATTGATGCTGTTATTCCAAGTTAGTGTTGCTCCTCCTGAAAAGAAGATTAAGGACAGAAAAATCTCAGGGGTTCTTGAGGTGAACTTCTCATTTCCTTAGAAGCTCTCCAAGATGCGCAAAGCGTTTATTCACCCAAGGCTCTGCACTAAAAGGACTTGGCTCTGTTTCAATTAAGTGCATGGGAAATTGACACAGATTGGGGAATGGAATGGAAAGCAAATCTGGCAGTTATTCAAGGACGCTCATTTTACTCCAACTTCATTCATAGTTTGTGCATTTTGACAGAATGCTAAGGCCCCAAATAATAATTGTGATGGAGAGAGGGTGTATAAACAAACACCCTTTCTCTTCCTTTGAACAACAGACATGTCCAAAGCATATCAAAATATTTTAAATCACTTTCACTTCCTTTTATATATCTCAGAAAGGAAGTAAAAACTGGGAATAAAATCTATCACCTTTCTATGATTCTGGCTGTGGATCCCTTATATGTTGCTTCCCACTAGCCCTTAATTCCTTATAACCTTAAACTGATAGCAAACCCTGAACAACCTTAGCTTGTGAGGTGAAAAGTGACCTGAACACATCAACCTGTACAGTATTAAGCTATAAGGATGGCTTAATTAGGGTTGAGAGGAACTGGAGTATTGCAACAGGAATAAAAGAATACTTCTCTTACTAAAACATGCTCTGATTGAGAGAGACAGTTTTAGCAGCATGCCTGTGAAGGTGGTCATGCATGGAGATAGGGGACTGGTTTTCTCCCTATGCCCAGTAAAGGGGGTTGAGAGAGACCTGGCCAAAAGGTTAGCTGCTGGGAAGAGAATTTAAGCAGTCCCTCCAGGGATGTATGGTTGATTACTTGTCAGCCGTAGGCATCTTGCTACATATAGACCAATCATGCTGCCGCTCTTGAGAGGTGTAGTACAAAAGGTGTGTATTCCAGCTTCCAGATTTAACCTACATCTTTTATAAGAAAATGAAGGGAATAACACTTAACTATGCAAGTGCTGTTTAAGGTGGGCTCAAAAGCATTTTATTTAATAGGAACTGAAGGCTGCAGTCATATGTACACTTGGGAATAAGTCCCATTGAACACAGTGGAACTTAATTTCAGAGTAAACATAGTTAGGGATAGTCTTGTAGGTCTGTGTTACCCATAAATAGTATTTTGGCCACTATTTCTCTCCTGAGTTTCTGTATTTTATTTTATAGGGTATTGAATGGACTCACATTGAATACTTCAACAATGCTATAATTTGTGACCTAATAGAAAATGTAAGTCATTACAAACATATAACATTTATTAACTTTTCTGCAATTTTCTTACTCTGCTGATGTTTAAGCAGTTCTTAAGTGTGCTGCTTTATATAGTTCTGAAGAATGTATTGTGGCATTTTGCTTTCAGGTGTAAATCATTATTGTGACTTTATATAATGTGTGTTTTCTTTCTTAAAAAAATGCTTTCCCTGTTCCACCAAAACATTTGATAGAGTAAAATGTTACAGTGACAAATGACAAAATATAATTGTTGAGGGTTGGTAATATAGTTTTTAAAAGGAGGTATCTGAGTAGTTCACCTCCCCGATAAATAACACTTCATTTGGATGGAAAGTGGGAAGCTTGATTACTGTTCTTGCAGACAGCGGTTTCTAATGCCTAGCCACTTTCTTATCTCCCTTTAATTCCTTGATAATGCTGTGAAAGCTGAAACGATTCTTCAGTCTGCAAGATTAGAGGCGCCTTCCTCAACCTGGTGCCCCCCAGATGTGTCGGGCTGAAACTCCCATTGGCCATGCTGGCTGGGGATTATGGGCATTGTAGTCCAACAAATCTGGAGGTCATCAGGTTGGGGAAGGCTGTATTAGGGAGACATCAGCCCTTTCCTTCAACTCATCAGTTGTTTTGGCTAAAAGTTGAACTTTATATTGGAAATTGAAATCATAAAGTTTGTGGGGAGGAACAGATGAGAGAATTGGTCCGGCTGCATGATAAATTGTGCAGGGGCTGTGAGCATTTAGTGTGTTACATTCAACTATAGCAGATTGTGTTGTCTCTTGGAGAAGCCTCTGGATTTTCAAATGGAAAAGAATGGAACATGCATGGGTATGCATCAGGTGACTGTGTTGCTGCTGGGGGTGGGGGATGGGGAGTGGGTGGTGGGGCTACCAGGCATGATCCTCCTCCCCCTCATGTGTTCTCTTCTCACACGTTCACTGAACACATAGGGCTTTCATCTTCCACGTTACACTGTGGACGCCTCTGCCAAGAGCAAGAGCAATATTTCATCTAAAAACAAGACTCCCTAGTAATGAATGATCGATGGGGTGTGTCAGATGTTGTCAGTGTCTTGCCAGTAGCTGTTCTCGCTATTGTCATTCTCAGCAATGAGCACTCCCACATCTTTCTCATCTCCCTTGTTTTAGAACTGTTGGAAGTTATTCACATATCTTGGCCTTAGTGTATGAACCACTTCCCTGTGTTGCAATCCTATGATGCACGGAAAGTGTGTGCATGAAATAGCCATGTGGGCCAGGCCAGGGATCTGGTTCCTTTTCTCCCAGCCAGGTAACAGTCACCTGGGAAGGAGCCCTGTCCATTCACGCACAGGTTCTCGGAGCTGCTTGGAATTGTAATATGCAGGGAAGTGGCATATTCCCAGTCGCTATATGTGTCGATCAGCCCTCAGGTTTGCTTCAGACAGAGGGAAAGCCTTTTGCTGCACCTGTTCAGAAGGGGATGCAAACAGGTCCACCATGGAGCCCATTTTGTTATTTCTGTTTTAAACTCCATGCAACATAAATTTGTCATATTCCAATTTTGAATGTCAGATCTGTCCAGAGTAGGGAACAAATGTGCCCTGTTATCATAATTTCATCTTGAAAGTATATAAAACCTGGCCCTTGGATTACCCCTTATCTCTCCCTGGAAGTGATGTCTTGAGGGTGTAAAACTGATGTTTCTTTTGTGTAAAAGGAGTTCCTTCTCTTGTAATGGAATGTGGGGTCTGCAGATACGCAACTTGTAAGAGCTCATATTGATATAGATATATTGATTAGAAATTCATTCCCCCACCCCAAACTTCAAGCTCAGATCAGCTTTCAGAGTCCCATTCCCTAGCTGTTAATTATTTTATTGCTTATGTTAAATATAAAATTGAGAATGTTTCTTCATGAACTGTTGCTTTGACTTAATTGAGCAGTCTAGTAGTAGTAAAGTGGGTAGCTTTTTGAAAGCACTTATCACCAGATAGGTATCAGCTATATCCCAAACTGTAGGTGCTTGTTTAATCATTGGAAGCTCTTTCCCCTTTAAATGCTTTCGTCAGTATTCTAACTGTTCATTTTGTGAAAATCTTTGCGCTGATGAGAAATGAGATGCCCACCAAATGTTTTGAATATGTATGGAAATGTGGCCATAAAGATGGGCTGTAGGTGAGGGTCAGCCGGAATTTCCATCTCCTCCTCTCAGCATAGCTTTGTCCCTCCCTCCCTCCCTCCACTGTAGGACACATGTGAAGCTGCCTTGTATTAACTCAGTCTCTTGGTCCCATGAGAACGGGCAGTGGCATTCCAGGGTTTCAGGCAGGGGATCTTTCCACCACCTGCTACCTGATCTTGTAACTGGAGATGGCATGGGATTGAACCTGGGAACTTCTGCAGGCAAAGCATGGGGCTTTACTCCTGCACTACGTTCCCTTCTTTCCTTTCGCTGGTATCTGAGGAACCTGCTGTCTCCTAGGCAATATTGTGGAATCTGCAGCTTCCAATTTACAATCTGGAATGTTATGGGAGTGGCAGGAGGAGAGGATTTGTCTATTGGATATTGTTGTTCTTTGTGGTCTCTGTGCATCACACATATGGGCTCTGCGCCTGTGCGGAGCCTCGATTTGGGAAACTTCTATAACTGAGGAATTTTGGCAGGACCCTTCCCCCACTGTCCACTGCACATGTCCCTAGCAGGTTCCCACTTATTCCCTCAGTTCTCTTTAGACCACTATTATTCCTTGTGAAGAACTTCTCCTACATTCAGTTCATTCTGAAAGCGTTTCAAAAGCTGCGTTTTCTTTCTTTCTTTCTTTCTTTCTTTCTTTCTTTCTTTCTTCTTAACTATCAAGTATTTCTGTCTTTAACATAGAGTTAATTTTATTTTTCTATTTGATTATCACTTCTGCATTGAGGGAGCCTTTTTCCTAACTATTGATCCTAGGGGGATGGGACACCTGAGGTGGTTTCTTCCAAGGAAAAGGCCACAAATTCCCTACATACGGTCCCTTCCTTTCCCATCTTTCTGATGGTATTCCTCTGGCCTGTGTCCGTTTTCAGGAGGATGAGGTGGGAAGTCTTTCTCACAGACAACTGGAACATTGTGATAAGATCATGGTTGAAGGAGAAGTTCCTAGGAAGTTATGAATGGGAAGCATAAAAAAATAGAAATATCCTGGTCAATTCAGTTTAATAGGTAGGCTTCTATAATAATAAAAATATTTACATCATTGTCAGGTAAATCGTATTTAAAAGTGTTAATTCTGGTCAGCATATTGAGCTAACTTGATCTAAATAAGTGTCATATAAGATAGTAAGGATTGTGAAAGGTAGAAGTACAAGCTAGCCTATTTTAAGATTGAAGATTTGGCTTGTTAAAATCTGGTTTAGTTTTTCATCATTCTTTGCTATGAATCGTAGGCAATATATATGCTTTTTATGCTGAAATAATGAAATTAACCAATTTTTTTGTTGTTATGTGATAGAATCAGAATGGAATTCTAGCTATGCTAGATGAAGAATGCCTGAGGCCGGGGGCTGTTACTGATGACACTTTCTTAGAAAAATTGAACCAGGTCTGTGCTACTCACCAGCACTTTGAGAGCAGGATGAGCAAATGTTCACGTTTCTTGAACGATACTTCCCTGCCGCACTGTTGCTTCAGAATTCAGCATTATGCAGGCAAGGTAATGTTGCACTACTCTGTATGGTTTGTACACAATGCTAACATTCCTCCAGCTTCGGACAACTGAAAACGTGACTGGTTTTAACATTCCAAGAAGAGATATGTAGGCCAAGATCCCAAGAAGGGATATGCACACACTGGACAGAAGAGTGTGCATTCATAGCTTTTCTTCCGTGTGTTTCACTGCTGCAGTTTCAGAGTGGAAGAGACAAGCCAGACTGTAAGTCCCTTCCCTTTTTGTTTATGGCGCAAAGTACTAGGCTCAAAAGAGGCTCAAGGCAAGGGCAACTTGCGATGCGTGAAAATAGTTTACTTAATGATGAGCATGCAAAAAGAGCATTTTGGAAGTGTTAGCAATTTGTTTTTGGTGGACTTCTGTTTTCTTTTTCTTTCTAGATTGATTAGCCCTTGCTTATTGTGACTCTTGGTCTGTCTTTTTAGGTGATGTACCAGGTTGAAGGGTTTGTTGACAAAAATAATGACCTGCTTTACCGTGATCTGTCCCAAGCCATGTGGAAGGCCAACCACTCCCTCATTAAAGCACTATTCCCAGAAGGAAACCCTGCCAAGATTAATTTAAAGAGGCCTCCTACAGCAGGTTCACAATTCAAGGCTTCTGTGGCAACCTTGATGAAGAACTTGCAAACAAAAAATCCCAATTACATCAGGTAAAGTTCAAAGAATTAAATGATGCTTTTGAAAAATCCTCATCTCCAATTCATTCAAGGAAAAGCAATTGACAAATTTAAGGGAAACCATCAGAGAGCGGTGGGATACTTTTTACTTTATCATTGGCTCTTAGGGATTATATATAGAGAAAAAGGCTGCCTTTTATTTGGACTGACTGAATTATGTTGGGAGCTTTCAAGCCACACAGCACCTTTTAGGTACTGTATGTATGTATCTATTATCTATCTATCTATCTATCTATCTATCTATCTATCTATCTATCTATCTATCTCACTTTTCATTTCCAAAAGGGACCTCCAAGATGGGCATTCAAAGCACTAAAATCTCAGTCCAACTCTGTAATTTCTCTGCTTTACTTACCTGTTTCCAAAAGTGGTGCTAACTGCTCTTGTAGCTATAAATATCACTTTTGAATAACTCTAGGAATAATCAAATATTTTATGCTGCACAACTGCCATCAGTGCTTGCTTCCTGGCCTTCAAGAGCATGAATACCCTTTGGATATGAAAGTATTCACACAGTAGTTAACTTCTTAGCTAATAATACTATGGCACTTGGCCAATTACATATTCCCAACAGTAGCTAACACTGATTTGGGCCAATTCTGGTCATGTCTGATGCTTCGAATTTAGGACAAAACTGTATCCCAATAGTGATATTGGCAGCTGTATGGCAGTGGTGCTAAGGTTTGTTTCAAGGCTTAAATATGATACTGTAGATAACTGTGGGCTCAAAACATGCCTGCATAGTCCTCAAGTGCTGAAGTTTTCACATTAATCCAGACAAGACAGAGGTCCTCCTGGTTAGCTGAAAGATAGATCAGGGAATAGGGATTCAACCTGTGCTGGATGGGGTTACACCCTTGTGAAGTCTCAGGCTTGTAGACAGAGTGTACTCTTGGAAGCGGACCTGAACCTGGAAGCCTGGTCTCGCTGGTAGCGAGGAGTGCATTTGCACAGCTGTGGCTAATGTGCCAATTGTGCCCATTCCTAGAGATGTTTGATCTGACCATGGTCACACATGCCTTAGTTACATTCCATTTGGTCTACTGTAACACGCTCGAAGTGGGTGCCTTTGATAACAGTTGGAAACTTCAGCTGATCCAGAATGCTGCGGCCAGACTGTTGACCAGGACTCGTTACAGGGAGCACATGATTCCCTTGTTACAATGGCTTCACTGGCTACCAGTCTGTTTCTGGGCACAATTCAAAGTGTTGGTTATGATCTTTAAAGTCCTATATGGCTTGGAACTGGGGCACTTTTCGTGGCAGTGTGAGAGAGGACCTTCTCAGTGCCTGCTCCCAGGCTATGGAACTCCCTGCCAAGGGAGGTTAGGTTGGGTCCATTTCTGCTATCCTTCTGCTGGCGTGCAAAGATGTTTATGTTCAAGCAGGCCTTTGGCTGTAAGCCATGATCTGCCTTGGTGCGTTTTGACGCCATTTTAAATACTTTAATCCCCGATTAGGCTGATCAGGGCTTGCTGTGTGACATCGGAGCCCCAACACAATGGGTTAATCATGCGTTAAACAACCTATGATTAACACACGGTTTGTTCATAGGTTAACTGTGGGTTATAAATTATATTTTTAACTATTACACTGGATCCAGACAAGTTCCCATGCATGTTCTCAAAAGGCTTCTGACCCAGCTGAGGATCCCACTGGTGGAAGGGGAGGGAGTGGCAATTTTCCCTCTGCACTCCACCCCACCCCCTGCTGTCCCCAACTTTCCAGATCAGAATTTTGGAGGTTGCAAGGAAGAATCAGCAAAAGTCACCTTCTCCCCACCCCTCCACTCATGGGATGTTTCCATCACCAGTGGAGGCAAAGTCTGGATCTAAGCCATACTACTTTTCCTTTTCCTAGATTTATAAAATACTGTTGAAAAAGTGTGTAGGGGAAAAAATAGGTTTGTGCTGTTACAAGTAATTTCTGTTTTACATGTTTTCAACAAGTCCTCTTTTATTTGCAGGTGCATTAAGCCCAATGACAAAAAGGCAGCACACATCTTCAGTGATGCTCTAGTTTGTCATCAGGTTCGTTATTTGGGACTACTGGAAAATGTCCGTGTCAGAAGAGCAGGATATGCTTTCAGGCAACCTTATGAGCCTTGTCTAGAAAGATATAAAATGCTTTGTAAACAGACATGGCCACACTGGAGAGGCCCTGCCAGGTAAGATTCATTGGAAGTGTTTCCAACCTAACTAATTGTTGCAGGCATAACACTGGTTGCTTAACAGTGGTTAAGCAATTGGGACTGAGCTGTGGGATTCTGCACTCTTTCTGGTTTCACACTTACCAGGTTAAGTGTGAATGCTGGCTAACTCTAACCATGATTAATATTACTGCTGATGTAATGGAATTTCAAGCATGATAAAATCCAGCAGAGAGTGATACGTTTTTCAGAAGGGAAAGGGAAGAGATGCATAGTTCAACGGGGATGCTTAAGCACAGTTAAGCAACTGGTAATGTTACACTTGCATTGGCCCAGTGAGAGCCAGTTCAAACAACTGATCTACTCAGAGACTGGGTTTGCGCAATACAATAAGCTATGGTGGGTTGTGAGCCTTTTTTGCATCAGTGTGGCTTATTGTGATGTCCGAACCCAGTGTGGACGATTCAACACAGTTTGCTAACCATGCACAAGTCACCCTGAGAACCCATGGCTTGTTGTTAGGTTGTTGAGGGTGGCTTGTTCTCAGGGTGGCCTATCATGACATCCGAACTCGGCACAAGAGTTGCCTGGCAAGAGCAGTGAAAAGCCTAACAGATCCTTGCGACCTCGCTAGTGCTGCCTCCCTCCTCTCTCGTCAGTGATGTCCTCTCCCACCACTGGTACAGAAATGGCATATAGGAATGTCCTGAACGAGTTCGCCACCTTTTTTTTCATTGCTTCAAAAGCGCACAAATGTATTTGTAATCCCCCCTCCCCCCGCCCGGTCTTTCGCAAGTGCACTGATTCACCTCTCCACTGTTTGCAGTCTGCAGTAGTACATTTGCTTTGTCAATTTCCTTGTAAATTACCAACTCCACTTCAGAGCTTCCATTGACAGCTTTCAGATTTTGCTGTCAATGGAAGCACTGAAGTGGAGTGCAGTCTCACCAGTCGTGCATACATGCATAACTGTGCTAGGAAGAGGAATGGACTGAGGAGCAGCCAAGAAGGGGTGTTTTGTTTCAGTGTTAAAAAAAGAAAATAAAACATTAGCCACCTCATCCTAAAATTTAAGTTAAGCCACTCCACTCCACTCCACTCCACTCAACTCCGCTCCACTCCACTCCAAAGATATGGCATATATATGTCAATGCAAGTGCTTCGCAAGCCAAGAAAGGAGGGGAGAGAATCTCATCACAGCAGGAGTATAGAGCAGTTGTGCTGCAAAGGCCCCTGGGGTATGTGCTGGGAGCAGGCAGGAGGATGAAGGGGGAAAGAAGCCATCACAAGCTGGTGAGCGCCTGATTAACTGTCAGGAGCACTGTGGCTTAGTGAGCGATTAACCAGGCCAGCATGGCTTGTTTTCAGTGTGGCTTATTGTGATGTGCGAACTGGCCCAGTGACTGTTATCACCCCCTGCTTTTTTGTCCTTCCTGGATTGCAAAATTATCTTGGAATTCATAGATCATGGCCTCATTGTTCCAGAGGAGAAACAATAATTTTGCATGTTTCCACAAAGGTTCTTAATATGAATTGGAGGTATGCAAAATTATCTGTTCTTGATTATTCAGATTATTCATGTGCATATGAGTATGGCATAATCTGGGCTGGGCAAGAAATATGTTTAACCAGGTAGAAAGCAGTCAACTGAACATGTGGTGATCCTAACACAGTCATATGCAAATGTTTCTCCTGGAAATCTGAAACTCTGTAAAATACAGAAATTGGACAACTTTTATTTTATTTGTTTAAACATTTTCTGAGTGCTTTTCATGGCAGCATACAACATTAAATTCATATAATACAAATTAATTAAAATTGGTGTATTAGTTATTTCTAAAGCCCCTTGTGTCTTTCTAACTAAATTGTTTGAAAGTTTATTTGCCAGCCTTCCCAGTTTTAAATTGCAAGTTTGTTTTGTCTTGTCACTATACATGCTTTGATGAGTTGCTGTAAAAACGTTTTAAAATTAGGGATGGGCAAATCTATCAATTTCTGGTATGTTCATTTGCATGTTTTTACCGATAGTTGCATTCCATTTCTGCATCAACCTGCAAATTAAAAAAAACACATTTAAATACTTATTTTGATACATTTAAACTGCTGAGAACTGTAAAATCTGTTGGATAGCTTAAGCTCTGGCCCGGACATTTATCTGAAAGATACGGATCAGGACATTTCATATAAGAATTCAAAAATATCAACTTCCTCAAGTCATTCCTAAATAAAACATAGAATGTTCATTGCTTTGACAATTTCACAATTTGGTTGGAACTATCTAATACTTAATCACTTTATCAGAGCAGGCAACTGTTAATTTCCATATTTTCACATTTGGAACATAAGGTTTTGTATACAGAATAGATAAGAACTATTTATTGGTGTGTGTGTGTGTGTGTGTGTGTGTGTGTTTTAAGACAGCGTCTACGGTAATAATATGTTCTCTAATGTGCTCGTGGTGAGCTCAGTATGTGTTTTTATGGTGGGGTGACAGCTTGCTACTGTTTATTTTTTAGAGCTGGTGTAGAGGTGCTGTTCAATGAGCTGGAAGTCCCTGAAGAAGAATATTCCTTGGGTAGATCAAAGATATTCATCCGCAATCCAAGAACAGTATGTGAACGGATGTTTCTCAATTAAGACAATGCAAACTGAATAATTAAATGTCCCCTTTTTATTTTTTGCAAGACACCAGAGATTTATTTTGACCTAAGGATACATTCAGGCTGCCAAGCAATGAAGGACTAAAGCTTAGTAGGCTTGGAAAAGAAGAAGAGGCAGCACGCGTGCATGACCTTGGCACATATTTCTTAAACAGTAGTTACATGTGGATCTGACCTGCAAAAAACAAAAAAAAACAAAACGCTTATTAAAATTCATTAATTCTGTCCTTCCTCCAGAGCTGTATTTTGGCATTGCAACAACTCTTAGACCTGATCTGCGTGTGCAGCAAAGTGAAGTACTAGGAATGGACTATACCAGTTTGGGGTGCAAGTAGAAGATGCCATTTTTCAATGCTCTCTCACGTAAAAACTCCTTGCAGATAAAAAACTAGCATATTGGACAGGGAAGTTCCAGCCCAGCATGTCCCCTGTTGTGCTAGTTTTCTATTGCGAGGGACATTTTTTTACATGGGGACATGAAAAATGTGATCCTTCTACCTGCAGTTAGAAATGGCACAGTCCATTCTACCACCTCATTCTGCTGTATGTGTAAACCAGGCCTAAAGTAGGTTAAGCTGTGAGAGTGACTTTTCCCAAAGCTACCTGGTGAGTTTCATAGCTGAGTCAGGGGATTTGACCCTGAAATGCCCCCATCCAAGCCCAGTACTTCAGCCACTACACCAGGGGCGTTGTTAGGAGCAGGCCTACCTGGGCACAGGCCCCGGATCTTTTTTTGAGCTGTGCCCCGGATCTTTTGAGCTGTCCTAATTGCCTTTTTTTTTTTTTTTACATTTTCCCAGTGACTTGCATTGGAAAACAGAAATGGCCATAACTTTTTTAGTTTGTATGATAAATACATGACATTTGGAGAACTGGTAGCCCCCATGGAGCTTATTGAATCTGCCCAATTTCAGGCAGTTAGGTCCAGTGGCCTTTGTGCTAGTCACAGGTAAAATTTGCTGTTTTCAAGAAAAGCTTTCAAAGCAAAGAGCTATAATTTTTTCGTTCTTCCACATAAGTTTATGGAATTTGGGGACCTGGCAGCCCCTATGGAGCTGACTGAACCTGCCAAATTTCAGACAGTTAGGTCCAGTGGCTTTTGTGCTAGCTATGCATAAATTTTCCTTTTCTCAAAGTCTAAAACAAAAAGTAAAAAACTGTCAAGCCATACAGGGGATTAGAGATCCTAATCAGAAGGTGTTTAAGGTGACCATTAGGAGGTCTCTATCCCTAATCTCAAGTGTAGGGTTTTTTTGAGGTGCAAAAAACCCTCTCTCCCCCTACTTTTCTGTTCTTCCATGCCCACTGTTGGGAGCTTGCTTGCAATGAAATTTTGAAGAGGGAGAAGAAAGGGAAGAAAGAGTTCCATATGAAATACTGGTATTTCACACCGCATCTGATTTTACTACCCCAAAGTGGAAACTTTGGCTTCTGCAGAAGTTTAGTAGCTTCAGTACAGCAACGGATCCAATTAGCCTCCACAAATTTATTTCTCCCCCTCCACTTTAATTTCTCCTAAATAGCTGTAGGACTCAAATTATTCCAAAAGGAGGGTTAGGACTATGTGGTGTCATGATCGAAGAACTGCTGAGGCTTTTAAATAGGTTCTACAGTTTTTAAAAAGCTAGAAAAAGCCCTCAGCCAGCTCAACTCATAAAGTTAATTTAAGTACATGTAATTCAGACAAACCCTCCACAGCCTCCCAAATTCCTCTGAAGTCCTACCTCTCTGAAAAGAGCCACTTTGCTCTTTTTTCTCAACCCCCTGTCCCAACGCATTTCCAATCACAATTCTTCTTTTCTTCTTCCTCCCCCTGTCCTGTTCTTTCTTTCTCTTCTTTATTCCACCCATAGCATATCCTGGGGAATTCTTAAAGAGAATTCTCTTCCATGGTCAAGAGAAGTTCTGAACTGTATTTGACTTTATACAAACAGACAAGAGGGTTGGTTTTTCTCCTTCTCACTCAAGCCTTTGAGAAAAGTGGGTTCACATGGTTGCAGAGAAATAAATTTGGGGCTGTTCTGTTTGTCAGTTGCCATCATCCAGCAATAGAAAGGGCTGTTGCTCAGTGGCAGAGCACACGCTTGGCAGGCAGAAGGTCCCAGGTTCAATCCCCAGCATCTCCAGGTAGGGCTAGGAAAAAATCCTGCCTGAAACCCTGGAAAGCCACTGCTGCCATTCAGTGTCAACAATACTGGGCTAGATGGACCCAGGATCTGACTCCGTATAAGGCAGCTTCCTATGTTCCTCTGAACAGAAAGCTTTAATAAAAATAGGAGTTTTTGGTTTGTTTTTTAAATGGAAGGGAGATAAATATTCTAATGTATGCAATCCTATGTATGCCTACTGAGATGTCCCATTATGTTTGATGAGGCTTACCCTCAGGAAAGTGTGCATAGGATTCCAGCAAAAGTTACTTTTGCAGGGAGGTTTGCACCTTGATGTTCTGCATGTTTACTCAGAAATAAGTCCTGAGTTGTGAGCATGGTACTGCAGGCTTAATACAGTGTCTACCTAGTTGTGGCTAATGAATTTACTACCCTTTCAGCTCAGTCCTATGCATGTTCTGTCATGGGGGGGGGGGGGTTGCATGAACTCTCTAGCTTCAGTGGTGAGGGAAAGGCACTTAGTACATGCTCAGAGCTTCTCCATAACTTAACCCTAGTTTTGAAAACAGACTCATTGGCTGAATCCTGGTGAAGTCTTGGCACAAGTGAAGTTATGGGGAGGAAGATACAATGAGAGTTGGTACATAACAAGGAGGAGGTAGAGGACAGTTGCACAAAACATCTATTTTTATGAAGAGATGCTGGAGGATGGTAGAATGAGGAGGGATGTTTGCATTGAGGGGAATAGAATTGGTAGGGGGAGAATGTAAGTGCTCAGTGGTGAAAGAAAAACATTCTGCGTATGCTCAGAGGCACTCTATATTTAAGAACATAAGAAGAGCTGTGCTGCATCAGACCAAGATCCATCTAGTCCAGCATTCTGTTCACACAGTGGCCAACCAGATGCACACAGGAAACCCACAAGCAGGACATGAGTGCAATAGCACCTTCCCACCCATGTTTCCCTGCTGCTAACATTGGTGAAATGTAAATAAATTCTAGTAATACTAAATTTGCATGCATGTATATTCTTCATGCAGGTTTCTTTCCTGGGGGACACCTCTAATGACCTGTGCATTTTCATACAAACGTACCCAAAAACTATTGGGGAAAGGTAAAGGGAAGGGAAAGCAAATCACTCCCTCCCCCACATTGGAGAACTCCCCTTCCACATGAACTGCTGCACCTATCCTTCTGAAACTTTGCTTCCTTACTTAGGGACAACTCTAGGCTGTCTGTAATTTTCAGAACAATGGTCCACAAGGAGAATAGGGAGATAAGTATGTCCTCTTTTGGAGACCTCAAAATGTCAAGGCCACCCTTGCACAAAAATCCCTGTGGCCATAATTCTGATATTTGGCAGACATGATCTCCTCTGATGGGGCAATGAATCCTGAAGAATTTATCCAATTCTTCCAAGTAATAAAGATGTTATTGGCAGTTCCCTTTAAAAGAAAATCAAAATATAAACCCTGCACCTATTTTTCTGACATTGGGCAGGTATAATCCCCTCCTAGGGGGCTACTATGCCTGAACTTATCATCCAGTTCTGACCAAGAGAACAAAGTCAGTTTTTCTCTAATTTCCCATGGTAGTCAGCAGGAAACATAGTCTCATTTTTCCAAACCTTGACTCAGGTTTGGTGTTGAGCTAAAATGGTCTGACTATAAATTGGCCAGAGCAGAAGTGGGATGTTTTCCAAAACGCTGAATTGGGGTGTGAGTTGAAGTGGGGTGGGGGGGTCAGTGCACACTTTTTATGTATGTATGTATGTAATCTATAGGAAATTAGCGAACAAACACACAACCGTAAGTGGGTCAGGTTATACTAATATGATATTGTAACAATATGGAAACACACACAATAACATAGTGAGTGTTGGTAATCTATTTAGAATAGGGTTGTTGTTAGAACATTTTAATTATACATATGAATACAATTGTACATATACTCGTAGATAACACAAGCATCTGTATCACAGGTATATACAAATTATTATTATTATTATTATTATTATTATACAAATTATAATTATCACAGTTTCTACAACTTTGGCCCTTTTTTGTACTTGTATGAAATCTATATACACACGCAAGCACACACACACACACATATATTAGAGGTGCGCTTAGACTTGGATAATTTATATATAAAAAAAAAATGCAAGTTTGTGTTATGGGCCTGTCCCCGGATCTTTTAAGAACCTAGCAACGCCCCTGCACTACACCACACTAGCTTTCTTTGGCGAGCGAGGCCCTAATATGTTAAACATTATTTTTAAAATGTTGTTTTTCCTTCTCTTCCCTCTCACCTCCCCCAATCCTGCATAGCTCTTCAAATTAGAAGACCTGAGGAAACAGCGCCTTGAAGATTTAGCCACACTAATCCAGAAGATCTACAGGGGCTGGAAGTGCCACACACGTTTCCTGCTCATGAAAAAGAGCCAGGTTGTGATTGCTGCCTGGTACAGAAGATACGCAGTAAGACAGGATTTTGTTGGCTTCGGCTCCTATCCTGACCATTCTCAAGGGTTCAGTGCAGTTACCAATACTTTTTTTTTTTTTAATAGTAACATGTGTTATTTAAACAAAATATCCAATGAGATAGAAGAAGTTGCTGTAAACTGTAATCTGTACACCAGTTTTATAGTGAGCATTCTTGGAAAACGCGCAGGTTTGGACTTCGGTAAGTCCCCCATAGCAGAGGGAAATTCATAATCGTAAGGCGGTCAGTTGGGGAGTGCCTCTGCATACTCTTCATTGGGTTAAAGAAAGAAAGAATGTTGAATTAAGCTGGAAATGCTATAGAAGCAGCATTGCAGCCCTTGGGCGCAATGCCGGAGTAACACCTAAACATGGCTGCTGCCTGAACCCTGGTTGTGAAAGATCCCAGATGTACTGTACAACCATGCCTTCTTGCTGAGCTACTCTTTGCCCCCAGAAGGTGTGTATGGGGAGCCTGCTGCTTTTATCACATGAGCAGAAAGGCTAGAGAGGTGGGGCAAGTGACTTAACCATGGTTTGATCATTACAGCTGTAACACAACCAGTGTTAATACAAAGCAAGACTTGTAAATCCACTTCAAACCATGGTTTCCTGTGTTGGTGTGTGACCAACTATTAACCATGACTTAGGGAGCAATCCTATGGCTGCTAGTCAGCAGCTAGACAGCCGTAGGATATCTGGTTTTCTGGGAACCGACCTCGGAGCCCGTGCTCTGAGGTCGGTTCCCAGAGAACTGACCTTCCCCCGTTCTGAGGGAGCTGCCCTGTGCTCCGTGCTTGCAAGAGCAGCACAGAACGGCCAAAATGGGGCATTCTGGGGGAGGGGGTTCTGGGGTGGGGAGGGCAGAAATGCCTGTACGACACATCCTATGTGTCGTCCGGCAGCTTCCTCCCCTGCTCCGACCTCCCGTGGCTAGACAGCCGAAATTGGCTATCCAGCCGCAAATGCAGGGCAGGGGAAGCGCAGGGGGAATGATCCTCTCCATGCTTCTCCTGCCCTGCATTGGATAGGCGGTCACCTCTGAGTTCGGAGGCGGATGCCTGTCTGCGTAGGATTGCACCCTTAGTTATTTAGATATAATGCCTAATCAAAGTTAAGTGCAGGGCCCCTAGAACACTAGTGTAGTGCATTCCCATCAAACGGTCCCCATTAGGGGATTAGGGCATTCTTTCCGTATAAGTCCTCAAGTACAGTCCTACGTAACACGCATAACGATAGAACCACTGTCACGAGGAGGCGTGTTGCAGCGTTTTCTGTGTACTCCCCCCCTCCCCGCTTCATCATAAAAAATGAATTTTACTTTTGAATTGCATTTATGTCTAGGTTCCTGTTGCAGGTTTTTTAGGTACAATGTGCAAGAAAGCATGTGTGATACGATTAGGATTCCAATTTTGAAAAATCCCTGATTCCATCTTTCATATGCTCACACTTCTTAACAATTCTCAATACAGCAACAGAAGAAGTACCAGCAGATGAAGAGTTCTGCCATCGTAGTACAGTCTTACATCAGAGGATGGAAGGTGAGTTTGGTGAATACTTTGGAGTTGCCTTGGTTCCCTTTCCCTGTGTGATCTCAGTGTAGATTACGTGAGGCGCTGAGGCAGGTAGTCAAAGCTGGGAATCCAAAGACTTCTCTGTTGGAATCCTAGGGTTGACTAATTGCTCGGTGTGGAGGTATCAATTCCACCATCATGTTCAGGAATGCTAACAAACTGCACCTTAGCACAGACCCAAGGACGTTCTCTGGGAGTACAGAACACTGGTGCTATTACTTTCAGTAGAACATTGTGCGGAGGGAGTCGCTTGTAGTATTACCTCCTTCCAGTCATGGTTTTCTTCTTAGGGCATGCTGACATGCAAAAAGTAAATGCAGCCTCTGACTTTCCAACCCCCACATGCTGCTTTTCTGGGGCAACATAGAGTTAGGAGGAGGAGATCTGTAGAGGAGAAGAGGCAGAGAAGAATAGGGATCCCTAATCTTTCCTCTGCCCAGCATTTCAGCTCCCTCTCCCAGCCCCACACTCCATATTTCACTCGTAACCATGTATCTGAACTCACAGATGGGTGGAAGAAGGGTTACGCGCCCTTTGTCCGTCTCTTCTTGCCTGTGGATCATACCCTGCCAGTGAAAAATGTTTATTTTATTAAATACTTACAACATGTTTATTCTGTTTTCAAAAGCAGGATTCGGTGAATCTATTGATTAATTGCATTGCTACTTTGCAGTAGTGAAGCAGTGGCTGGGGTTTGGAAATGCAACTGGGCCATGTAGTTCCAGATCTAATATTCTTTAAATAACTAGGACAGCTCCACCACTTTATACTATTGCCTGTGCCAAAAGAATCTAAAATGCAAAACCAGTTATGTAAAATGTGCTTATTGGAATGTTGTTTGGATTATTATGCTTTAAAAAATTCCTCTTCAATTTTTGTTTAACTTAAGCTTCCTCTAGAATCTGCATTACATGCATCTATTGACTATTTTAAGAACATAAGTAGTTGTGGCTTAAATCCCAAGTCAGCAGCAGAATTCAGTGAGTCTGGGAAAGCAAGTTTAAGCACCAGTCACATCCACGTACCAACAACAATTTATAGGAAATAAATGCTTCCCCCCCATTAGTTTTGCAACACTATTTTAAATAAAGCCTGCACTTGGGAACAGTAGGGAGAATTGCGTAATGTCAAGAGACATAAATGGAAGAATGATAAAATATTTGTTTATCTTGGGAGGAGGGGACTGGGTAGGTGAGTAGGGCAGTCAATAACTCCATATCTTTTGTACAGCTGTTATTTTTTCAAGTGTTAACTCTTCTTTGGCATGGTGGGGGCGGGGGGTGTCCTCATTTATAGGCCCGAAAGCTGCTTCGCGAACTGAAGCACCAGAAGCGCTGTCAGGAAGCGGTTACAACTATTGCGGCCTATTGGCATGGTGCTCAGGTAAGAAAATACAAGCAGGTTTCTATTTGTTCCATAGCCACTGCATGGTGCAAGGATTGTCTAGACAGGCCGAAGAAATGTTTTCAGCTGCTTTGTTTACTTCACTTGCATTTCTCCTTTTTTGCAGCTATACTTTTAACAAGTTTCAGTCTAGCCAGCACACACTTTCATTTATACTGTATGAAATGACTTGGTTTCTTTCTTTCTTTCTTTCTTTAATTCTTTCTTTCTTTCTTTCTTTCTTTCTTTCTTTCTTTCTTTCTTTCTCTATCCATTGGAAAGTTGAAGCAACCTTTTTCTCTCTCAAATGTTTCTATAATTCATTTTCAAATGCACCACAGGCGCGAAGGGAACTGAGGCGGCTGAAGGAGGAGGCTAGGAATAAACTTGCTATTGCTGTTATTTGGGCTTACTGGCTTGGATTTAAGGTACTACCTGCAAGTGTCATGTGCCCCCTTTCGTTATCCAACTTCATTAGTAAGCAGCAAGAATTAAGCATTTTTACTGGCTTACTAAACCTGAGCATGTGATTGCTGATAACCATCCATTTTCATCTTTGCCACACTTAACCTGAAATCTTCCATACTAAAAAGTTCTAGACATGCCCAGCTGAATAAGACTAACTGCTTCTTAATAAGCCATTAAGAATCTAGACTGAAAATAAGTGGACTCAACACTCTAAAATGTACTTAACTAAACATGCATGTATCAAAGCAAAACATCTTTGTTAGCATGTACTTGCAGTAATATTTTTACAGATTTCCACACTAAGGCTGCTTGAGGGGGAGGGGAACGCAATTCCATTAATTAAATTCACAGCACTGCACATACGTTCTAAACATGCCTTAATACAGCTTTCCCCATCCTGGTGCCCTCCATATGTATGGTGCCAAACATGCCTGGGAATGATGGGACTTACAGTCCAGTCCATCTGGAGTGCATTAAGTTGGGGAAGTCTGTCTTAATACTTAACATTTTCTTACAAAGTATTGTTTTGTTCATTCCAACACAGTGCTGTGACACAATTGGCAATTGGCCTCTGTACACCACCACATTGAAGTTGAAAGGAAACACACCCAGATGGGAGTGAAGTCAGGACTTTCAGCTGTAATTCAAGGGGGTTGACAAAAGTGGGGCACTACCCATTCAGGAAGTACAGCCACTGGCAGACACCCCCCCCCCCATCGTTGGTGGCTCATAAATAAGGGAACGAATGGCTGACAAGCAACTGCATGGCCAGGTGTGGCCTGTTTCCTGGGTACCCCATGACCAATCAAGCACATAAAAGGCCTGGAGGTGCTTCTGAGTGTTACATGTGCATTTGGTAGCTGTTCACTGGAACTTCCAACATGAGGTCCAAAGAGGTGTCCATGCGAGTGAAGGAGGCCAACATTAGGCTGAGGAAACAAAATAAACCCATCAGAGAGATAGCAAAAGCATTGGGAGTGGCCAACACAACAGTTTGGAACTTCCTGAAAAAGAAGGAGTTAACTGGCAAGCTCAGCAACAGCAAAAGGTCTGGAAGACCATGGAAGACAAGTAAAGTGGATGACTGCAGAATTCTGCTCATGGTCAAGGGGAACGCTTTCACAACATCTAGCCAGGTCAAGAACGCTCTTGCAGAGGTAGGCATGTCATTGTCAACATCTACAGTCAAGAGACAGCTTTATGAATGTAAATACAGAGGCTTCACAACAAGGTGCAAACCACTGGTAACACTCAAGAACCGAAAGGCCAGATTAGCCTTTGCCAGCAAACACCTAAAAAAGCCTGCCCAGTTCTGTAATAAGATTCTTTGGACTGATGAAACCAAGATTAACTTGTACCAGAATGATGGGAAGAGAAAAGTATGGAGAAGGAAAGGAACAGCTCATGATCCAAAGCATACCACATCATCTGTCAGACATGGTGGAGGCAGTGTTATGGCATGGGCATGCATGGCTGCCAATGGAACCGGGTCACTGGTGTTTATTGATGACCTGACTGCTGATAAAAGCAGCAGGATGAATTCTGAAGTGTATACGGCTATAATTCCTGCTCAAATTCAGCCGAATGCTGCCAAACTGATAGGACGCCGCTTCATATAGCAGATGGATAATGACCCAAAACATACAGCAAAAGCTACCCAAGAGTTTCTCAAGGCAAAGAAGTTTTTCCATGGCCAAGTCAGTCCCCTGATCTCCACCCCATAGAGCATGCTTTTCACTTCCTGAAGACAAGACTGAAGGCAGAAAGACCCACAAACAAGCAGAAGCTGAAGGCAGCTGCAGCAAAGGCCTGGCAAAGCATCTTGAGGGAGGAAACTCAGCATTTGGTCATGCCCATGGGTTCCAGGCTTCAGGCAGTCATTGACTGCAAAGGATTTGCATCCATGTATTCAAGGCGATCCTTAAGTTTGAAATGATGTTGGTTTGTTCCATTACTTATGAGCCACCAGCAATGGATGTGTGGGTATGCCACTGGCTGTACTTCCTGTACTGAATGGGTAGTGCCCCACTTTGTCAACCCCCTTGAATTACAGCTGAAAGTCCTGACTTCGCTCCCATCTGGGTGTGTTTCCTTTCAACTTCAATGTGGTGGTGTACAGAGGCCAACTGCCAAAACAGTTATCCTTGTTCCAATATTTCTGGCCCTGACTGTATTTCACTTAAATTAGCAACTCAGATGTCAAGGAATGTGGGTGTTTGTATTGAGCGAGTTGCTAACGTTTACAGCCAAGGTGTAGAACTGGGGAGGGGGTAGTCTACAGAAAAGTCTTCAGGCTCTCAGAATAGCAGGCAGCTCTTCTTTTTTTGCTGTGTGAGAAGTCAATCAACATAGTTGAGCATAGGCGCATGGGATGGGGGCTTAGATGGTAGGAAGTTGCAAGCTTGTGCTCAGATCTGGGGGAAGGACCTGGTAATTGAGGCCAGTGCTGGTACCGGTCAAACCTTTTAGCAGAAAAGGTTTGGAAGGATTGTACATTGGTTTGGGGTGGTAAGGGGTATCTTTAGAAGCTGCCCCTTGGTCTGCGTGCTAATCCTCTTCTTCCCACCATTAAAACTGGCTAGGTTTTTAGTGTAAAATTATGGTTGTGACAGGAGCCTGTGGGTATTTGCTGCATGAAGAGTTTGGCCCTCCAGCCAGCTGAGTTTGATCCCTATGGTATAACTAGCTGCCTTAGAAACAGTAATCTATGGCAAACCAGCTTTTGTCTGTTGGAGGTATCTGTAGTTAACACATAGGTTATCATTGTTTCTGTAGCATAGGGTTGTAGTTCTACAAAGTTTATTTCTCAGAAAGGCATTTTGCTTGTTTCTTTAATGATTAGTTTACTTCAAAGACGGGTGTCAGCATTAGAAGTCCAGATTAGCAGTAAGTTCAGATTTTTCAAGAGAAAGTGATTAACATGCAAGTCTAAACTATGGCCTTGAAAAAATGCCAGGAATTCCAGCATCAGCTGTTCTCAGAAATGATGCTGCACTAAAATGTCCTTGCCAAATCACAGCTGGCCCTGATTTGGGGTGGGGGTAGGGGGAAGGCAAGTGACCTCCCACAGTGGGCCCCACTACATACAGACACATACACACCCTGCTAAGTCTGCAGTAGCTGCTGCCCCTTCTCCCCACCTGTACGCACTGCTGTAAGCTCTGGCCGCTGGCATTCACCTCTTCAGCATCCTGCTCAGTGGCCATGTCCGGATAGGCTCTGCAGTGAAGCCCAAGGTTGGATGGTGACCTGCAATAGCCAAAGGTCAGCAGCCCTTTCTCAAGAGCCTGCTCACTAACTCCACTTGCTTGCCGTTCCGGCCTACATTAAAACCTCAGTGATTTGTGCTTTGGAGGGGCCGTAGCTCAGTGGTAGAGTGGCTAGAAGATCCCAGACATCTCCAGTTAAAGGGTATCTGGTGTTAGGGATGGGAAGACCCCTGTCCAATAGCTTGGAGAGCTGCTGCTAATCAGAGTAGAAGGTTCTGGGATAGAAGGGCCTAATGGAGCTATTCAGTATAAGGGAACTTTATGTGTTTTCAGGCCAAGGGTTAGCAGTTGGCTTCAGGGGCCCTGGTAGTCAACGGATGCACAGTGATGCAGAGCCCTCACAATGGGCCTGTTGCTAATCCCCAAGGTGCAGGAGAAGAATATGTACAGGCTTCTCTGCGATGCATTAGTGCAGCCTTCCCCAGCCTAGTGCCCTCCAGATGCTTTGGGTGATAACTCCCAGCATTTCTGGCCATTGGCCTTGTTGGCTGGGGCTGATGGGAGTTGAAGTCCACAACATCTGGAGGGCACCATGTTGGAGCAGGCTGCAGAGAATGTTTTTTTTAATATTTTAAAAGTTTTTTTAACAGAATATTTCAGATACGGTAGTTAACATTAATTATATCTAAAGTTAACAAGAAAAAGGAAAATAAGGTTACAGTAACATTATATGGATAACAGAGAAAAGGGAGGGAATAGTGTATTATACAACATTCAGAACCTCCTGCCTAACGTTTTAATATAGCTTATCCCTAGTGCAGCCTTCCTGAACCTGGTGCTCTCCAGATGATTTGGACTACAGCTCCTATCACCCCTGACCATTAGCCATGCTGGCTGGGGTTGATGGGGGGAGGCACCTTTTTGGGCTCCACTAGAGGATGGCTTTTGAAATGACTGCTGCTTGAATTGATCCATGCAGATAATGTATATTTATGTATATGGTAAGATGGTGAAACAATTCGACTTACCTCTGGGCTTTAGTGGTGATGTACAAAAATAAGTGGCTTCAGGACAGCGAGTCTAATTTAGAGAACTGGATAGCAGCTTTGCGAGCTGCAGTGATGGTCAATATGCTGCTAATGTAAACTAGCCCAGGATCAGGTCATAGATAGTTTTTCTTTGGGCTGGATTAGTGTGTTAAGTAATACTTGGAAATCCTTCTGCAAGATAAGTGTGACTGGCTTGTTTTTGGTTTAGGTATTAGAAGTAATGGGTGGTTCACATGGCCAGCCTCTTACTGTGAGATAATCTAAAGATGTTTGTGTTGCTTGGGAATCAAACAGCACATGGCTGCCCCACCGTCATGGTATTTGGCAAGGCTGTTTTTATTTTGTGTTTTTAAAAAACAAAAGGAAACCTTTTTCAGGTATGAAATGAGGGGTCACAAGCTGAACCTGTTTATGAAATACTTAGCCAGTTGCTCCCCTTTAATATAAGCTGAGTGTTTAAAAAAAGAAGAAGGTAATCTGAGAGGAAACTGACTGCAAGTCTTGAGAAGAAAGTGTTACTGTCTGTGATGCTTTCAGAATGATGATGGAGGTGGGAGGTTCTCCGCTTCTTTCTGGTCAAAACACACTGAAATAGGTGCACTACAACCCCTCCACTATTAGTATATTCTATATCCAGCCTTCCCCTACCTGGTGCCCTCCAGATGTGTTGGACAACAACTCCCATTATCCCCCAGCCAGTGTGCTGTGTGGATGAGAGTGTAGTCCCACACATCCCAAGGGCGCCAGGTTGGGGAAGGCTATCCTACGCTAAGACTGCCAGTACAAATGCTATAAATGTCTACTTGGCAGGAAATCCTATTGAGTTCACTGGGGCTTACTCCCAGGTAAGTGGGTATAGGATTGCAGCCTAAGTGTGCTTCTTGTATGATCTTTTCTTTAAACACAGGCTTAAATACGAGGCCAGGCTATGTTACTAGGATCTTTCAAATAGCAAAATTTGCAAGACAAATCTTCTGTAAGATGAACCAAGTCACCAATGCTGCAGGTGCATAGCTACGGTTGCTACTGCTGTTATGCCATATCCAACAATTCAAACACAGTAGATGTCTGTCCTCTACTAATACTAAAATAGTAAAAAGGAATTAACAGAAATTCATGTCCACACAGAATGCATAGATTTCTCTTTCTTTCATTCATTCATTCATTCGTTCGTTCTTTCTTTAAAAAAAAAAAAATCCCCCCTTCCCTTCTGTTTTACACATACTAAAGTCATGTTTGTGTGATGTGATGTTCATGTATGTCTGTATGTGATGACAAAGAAAAAGCTCATTTACAAGATTTTGGAAGAAAGTGCATTGGCATCAAAGTGCTAAGGATAGTAGAAAATTAAAGAGGGATGGAAGAAGTGCCCTAAGCGCTTATGTTCAGTCCTTGGTTTAGCGTCTTTGTACTTCAGGAACCTACTGTTGCTGAACAGAATATGTGAGCTGATTTCTAGTATTTGGTCCCTTGGGGCTGCAACTGGGCAGAATGCTTTTCATTAAAATTAAGAACCATCCAGCCTTTGCCAAATGTAACATACTCCGTAGAAGAGTTCCAATATGAGGGAACGCCTGCAGCTCATTATTCTTCTATATGCACTGGTGAAGCCATGTTGAAGGCCAACTTCACTTCTCACCCTATCTTCACCCTGACATGCTGGGGTTCTGAAGGTTGCATACTGTTCTTCCATCTTCCTGTATCAGCTATTCTCTCAACGGGAGCATTCTCTTTCTGATCATTGTGCTATCTGCATCGGGCTGTCTCTATGATTCACTATCTAAACGTTTTAGGCTCGAAGGGAGTTGAAACGCTTGAAGGAGGAGGCTAGGCGCAAGCATGCTGTTGCAGTCATTTGGGCTTACTGGCTTGGACTAAAGGTACTCTCTCAAACAACTCCCTTTTGTCAATACTGAACTCAATAAAGCGTGGCCTCTACTAACGCCTAATAAACTTCTGGTGCTCTGGGATTGCTATAGCAAGCATGATCTTTAAGGAAATTATTTTCCCCCCACCGACTTCTAGAAACAAAACAAAAGCTGTTGCGCGTTGTGTCAGGCATTTTTAGTTGTATGTGTTTGTTATATATGCAGCTGTTTGAAGGCACTGCTAAGGAGTGTGGATTATCAGAGAAACAGTATATAGTTTTTATTAAATGGATGCCATCACGGTTGGGCTGTATTGGCAACAATTCATGTTAAAACTATTAGACATTTCTCTTTTTAACATCCTCCTTTTGTGATAAGAACTAATTGTGACTGTAGCTTTCTTTGCTTTTGTTGGTACATTATTGCCCAGAATGTCTAAATACAGAATACAGTCAATTTTCTGTCTCAGTATGCTGGTGAGGGTGGATCCCCTACAGCAGGGGTCCCCAACCCCCGGGCTGCGGACCTGTACCGGTCCGTGGCCTGTCAGCAACCAAGCCACAGGAGTGTGCGAAACCCCCTCACCTTGAGTTCGCGGGGGGTCCACGGGGGGGAGGCGATTCCCCCCCCCCCCAGAATCCTCGCTGGCCCCAGCCAGCTCCACTCTGCAGCAAGTCAATGGAGCATAGTGGACATTTGCGTCCCTGTTCTACAAGTAATAGGTTACATACATCTTTATGTAGCCGATTACTGCAAAGAATAGGGATGCAAATGGCGTCCGCAAGTCCGCCAGCGGAACCCCCCCGCCCCCCGTCCATGGAAAAATTGGACCGGTCCCTGGCGCCAAAAAGGTTGGGGACCGCTGCCCTTCAGGATATTGTCTCTAGGCAGGAGCATCAGGAGCATGTGGGGCTGGCAGCAAGCTCACAAGTGGGTTGTGCTCCTGTGGAGGGGAAGGGGAAGAACAAGTGACCCCCACTTGTTCACCACTTGCATCTTCACTCTCATGTGGGAAACAAGAAGCAGGAGTGAAACGTACTCATCTGGAGCTTGCAGGAACTCCTGCAAGTGCTGGACGAGTGTGTAGCAGCCACGCCACCAAGGCACCCTCTTGTTATCTCCAGTCACAGATCAGAGATAACAGATGGATTTCCTTTTGTGTCACTTGCCCTCCCATTTGGAGGGGGAGCAGTGTGCAGGGGAATCCCCTTATCTCTGATCAAAGATCAGAGACAGCAAGGGCATTCCTCTCCCCACTTCTTCTCAGAGCCCTTGGTAGCCCCCAGGCCAGGGGACAGGACTTTGAGAAGGAGGGGGCAAAGCCACAGAGGGAGCCCAAACTTCTGTGGGCCAGATGGGCAGTCTCCGCGGGTGAGATTAGGTCCATAGGCCAGAGATTGCCCACTCATGATTTATGTGAACAAATCCTTCTATGTCAGCGCTATATATGTGGCCACTGCAATTTCTGAGCTTGCAGGAACTTCTCAATTTGCCACGATCACACAAATCACAGTAGTTGTACATACAAACTCTCAGATGGAGGTGACATTTCACAGAAATGGCACTTTTGGGTGGGCAGAGCCTGGCTGTGAGCCTCCCAGAGGCCACCAGCAAGTGTTAAATGGGACCATGTTTCGCTCAGATGCCTGTGGAGTTGCTTTAAACTTAAGGCAGTTACTGCTCCCTCTAATTTTGATGTACGTAATGCACCCAAGTTGGATTGTCCCCCAAGTAATACGCTTTAGGTAAACCTATTTTGGACTAAGGTAGGACAGAATTTATAAATCTTAACAGAAATTTGAAGTCGTTTCCTCCAGGCATTTGTATCTTGCACCAGGAGCTTTTTCCCCAGCCAGACTTGCTTTTAGTATCGAAGCCCAACTTGGGGGGAAACATACTAGGGGAGATGTGGGGGGGGGGGGCGTGTAAGAGCAGTGGTCAGGGCTAGGGACTGATAGTGTCAAAGTAAATGGCAGATGGGTAGTGTCAAAATAAATGGTTTAGGGGGATCAAAAATTATGGGGGGGACGTCCTGGAATACTGTTCACTGATGTGGAAAAGCCTAGTGGTGGGTGACTGGGGACTCGTTTTGAATGCTAACAATAATTGCTTTCTAGAAAAGTCCAACTTATCAGTGTGGCAGGAGGCAGTTTATGGGTAAGCACCTTGTGGAGAGGAGAGGTGCCAATCAGCTGATGGTGCAATTCCATTCTGTCAAAACCAATGAGGGTATTGCCACTGGAGATATAGATTTGTGCCACAGGGAAGCTCTATATAGATGCTTTAGACTCTTACTGCCATACATTAACCAGATACTCGAAAACCACATCCAATCACTCTTTGATGTGGTTCTGCTGTGTGTATGCGTGTTTACGTAATTTTGAAAAATGTCCTGATTAAATGAATGTTATAGCTACTATGCTTAAACTGTTTCTGAGAGCTCCCCTTTCCTAAATGTCTGAATATAGAAGTCAAACCTGTATGTTATCCAGAACCTAAATGATTAAAAAAAAGGAATTAACTGAGTAACTCAAGATCAAGTACTGTGGGGGAAATTGCCTGAAAAGGTCTCCACTGTGTTATAAATCTGATAATGTCAGGCAGGCTTAAGGATAATGAGGCTTCATTCTTACTGAAGTGGTAAACTGTTGTGTGGGTTTAACTGTAGGTTAATGCACACTTGATTGAATGCTCCTCCGTTTAAAATAATTGTCTCCTCACAGAGAATTAGCATATGTGCATTTATTGCTTTTTTGTATGGAGGAATATTCAATCAAGTGAGCCCCTGTCTGCAGTCTGAAGTTGTGCAGCTGAGACACAGGTTTACAAGCAGTAAGAAATAGACCTGAGAATGTTGAAACTCGCTTGTCTAATTAAGGAGCTTTTCTACTTTGCCTGTGTTTACCCTAACTTTCTATATCTAGAAAGAACCTGCATTGTGCAATTATTTTTATGGAACATCACTAGAATTCATCTGCCTGCAGTTCAGTGCATAATTTATGCTTGTGGGAAAAACAAAATGAAATGTAAACCAAATGTTAACTCTGAGATTTTAATTTGTCAGGTCCGTAGAGAGTACAGGAAATTCTTCCGAGCCAACGCTGGAAGGAAAATTTATGAATTTATACTTCAGAAAATTGTACGTATTTTGATATTTATAACGTTGTTGCAGCAGCAGTCCCATTCACCTGTGTCCATTCATAGAAAAGAATAGTAAAATGAATCCATGAAGTTAGATTTGATTTTGCACTTTGCATGAAATGGGCTGGCTGAAGGATTCTGCTGTTTTTGTAGTACATAGGGCAGTATCCGACACTGACAGTGAGCCAGTGCCAATTGCGTTGTGCTAGGAGGAATAACTACTAGTGCAACAGGAAGCTAATCTGTCATAGCATAACCCCGGAATCTAACTCAGAGTAACATTTCCAGAACAGGACAAGTCAGTGGAGCTTGCAGAACTGAGCTCTGCTGACATGTCCTGTTCTGGGCATGCTAGTTTACAGTTTTCTTATCAAGTGCTAGCTTCCCATTGCATTAGTAGTCATTCCCACTAGTGCAAGAGCATCGTTGGATACTGTCGACAGAGAATAACGCTGCTTCTCCCTAATTATCTGAATTACATATGGTGTGCTTTTGTATGTATCTGGAATTTAACAACAGTGCTCATGACTTTCAGGTTTGACTCCTCTTCCTATCTTGAAGGTGCCTCCTTTAATCTATAATGGAATCAAGGCCACTGAAGCCTTGTAACTGAAGCCCCATGCATTGTCTAAGATTTGACTGTATATTAGTTCTCAGAAAACTGGCAAGTGGAAATGAAGTCCTTAGTGCCAAGAAATGAGTCCTTTCTCCTAGGCTATAAATACAGACAAGTCTTTTGAGCAGTATGGGTATTTGTGTAACACAATGACCTGGTTTACACATAATGGCAACCCATACTATTGGTTGTTGAATTGTGGGTTGTCATTACATGCGAACCTGGAACTATGGGTTAACCATGAATGACCCACAAAGAGAACCCATGGTTTGTTGTCGGGTTAAACTCTAGGTTGTTTAAACCGTGGGTTGTTGTAATGTGTGAACCCAGAACTGTGAGTTGTTTATGGGTTGTTTCACCAGGCTACAGAGGTGGTAGGCAAAAGTGGTTAAAAAAAAAAAACACCTATCCGCTCTACATGCCAGTACTACAGTTTTGTACAGCTGTTTGGGATACAAGGAGGGAGTGGGCAAAGGGGGCAAGAACCAACTAACCCAGGATTTGACCAAACAACCAGTGACTTGCTCAATCATCTGGCAGCCAAATCATGGGTTAACTCTGAGTAGGGCAACAATCCATGGGTTAATTAAACCATGAGCTGTTGTTACGTGTGAACCAGGTCAACGGTTGTGTTCACATGTAACAATAAGCCAGGAATCCTGGCTTAATAATTGACAGCATGAATGAGCTGTGAGCTGCTTCTTGCAGCCTGTTCACTCTTCCCCCTTCACATGAAGGGGTTAGCTTTGCATGGCATCCAAACCCAGGATTATGGTTAAAGCTGGATTGTAAGCCAGCTTTAAATCAGGGTTTATTGTTATCTTAAGCATCCTAGCTTGTTTCAGTACACTCAGCCATAATCCCAAATTTTAATATCACGTGAAGCTATCCCCTTCCTGGTTTGTTTACCCACTCACACAAAAGGAAGAGTGGAGCAGGAGTGAATAAGGCACATTGTGCCTTATTAAGCCTGGCTTATCATTGGCTTTCTGTCTTATCACTGACCTGGTTGACATGATCACAGGGTAATTAATAAGTCACAGTTGCTTGTTAACCACCCTGTGTGCGTGCTGGTCGTGTGCCAGCCAGTTTACATAATTATTCTTGCTGGGTGCGGCTAGTTGTGTTGCCTGAACCTGACAAGGGGGGATAATTGGGGTGGTTAACAAACCACCCAGAACCCACAGGCTGTTTTAGGCTTCTGGGGTGGTTTGTTTGGCCATCACAATAAGCTGCACCCAGCGAGGGTAATTACGTAAATTGTGCTGGCATGTGCCTGGCATATGCAGAGTGGTTACCAAGCCACTGTGGCGTATTAACCACCAAGTGATCATGCAAACTGGCCCAGTGTGTGCAAACACTTCCATTGGTTTAGTAAAATCCCTGATGATGTCATGACAGTTACTGCCAGAAGTTTCCTAGCTTTGAGATTATGTGCACCTAGTTGTTGTGAGTAGGGAATATGGTCATATGACGCCTACTTGAAAAATTCAGTGTTAAAGATGATCTAAAATGCTTTTCTCAATTTTTGTTATCATAGGTGCAAAAGTATTTTTTGGAAATGAAAAATAAGATGCCTTCTTTATCACCAGTAGATAAAAACTGGCCAGCAAGGCCTTATCTCTTCTTGGATTCCACTCATAAGGAACTGAAGAGGATATTCCACTTGTGGAGGGTAACAATATAATGCAAGAGTTAATCTTAGTTTATTTTTATTTTTCGATATTTTTATTTATAGGCTGTTTTTCTAGCCGCAAGCCTTCAAAGCAGCTTACAGAATTTAAAAAAAAAAACTTAAACCTAAAACCAACAATAAAATACCACTGTAAAACAAACAGATAAAAAATATAAGCGTAAAGCAGCAGAATATCTCAACAAATAAAATGCAATAAAGGTCAATAATAAAGAGACTGGGTAGCAAAGCATCCTGTGGTGTTAATATTATTTGTTATTTATTTAAAGTGTTTTAGCAAAAATATATGTATTTCAGTGGCTGTGAAGAATATATTGTTTTAAACTGCCTTAATCGGAAGAATGTGAAATGCTCTTGGGTTCTGTCTGTTGGAAGCAGTGTTAACATTATTTTCCCCTGTGAAAAGGCGGTACCTTTATCTGTCTTACCAGTCTGTGTATATTTGTGAGTCAAGCCATTAAATTCTATTTACCTTAAAAGTTCAGTTGACTTAAGGACACAAGCAAAGTCCAGTCTGGGAAGTGTGCACACATTATCTGGTACTCCAGAGAAATGGGTTGAAGTTAGAATTTCTGTTGCTGGGAAATTTACATCCTGTTCAGTTTCATTATTGACAGTGGTTGAATCAAAATGAGAAGTAATCAAGCTTTAACCAACTCTCTGGGTAATTCCCATACTTTCCAGTTAAGGTACACTTTTCTCAGTCTTTGGAATGTACTTAAACCATATATACTGGGGTGTATGTTAGTAATTAGTTTTGAAACAGCAAATGAGATACAGATAATAAAGATAATTGTCAGCGTATCATAAAGATAATTGTCAGCATATCTGTATACCCAATGAATTTTTAGCAGAAAAGCAGAAGGTAGTGAGGTGGAAGAATATTTTTTTAACATCATGATACCCATCCTGTTTTGGGATAAACATATGTTCAGAGAGAAACAGGTAGAGTTGGTAGAAAATGAGATACTTCTGCTGATGGTGATTTCTTTGTTTATAATTGCATGTGGGATGTGACTGATTCAAGCCAGAAATGAATGCATTAGAATGTGTACCTTGATCACTTAGGGGATAGCAAGCCATGACAGTTCCTCTTCTGATGCCAGTTTCAAAGAACGGTTTTGTGATTCATCTGTAATGCATTTTTGTAGTGTAAAAAGTACAGAGACCAGTTCACAGACCAAAAGAAGCTTGTTTATGAAGAAAAACTGGAAGCTAGCGAACTTTTCAAGGACAAGAAAGCTTTATATCCAGCCAGGTAATGAGCCATTCTGATGCCTTTGCTGAGTCTGCAAGATAAAATGCCCTTATTTTTTAGAGTGGGGAGAAATTTGCTAGAAAATCCTATTTATCTTTACTAGCAGATGCTGTGAGTTCTAGACCTCCACCAGTTTGCATATCCTCAATGCCCTGCCTTGAGAATTTATATTACATGGATTGTTGGCTTAATAAACTATTTCTTCCATGGTTTTATATCTGGAAAATTGAAATTTAGCTTGGTTAAGCATGCTGAAAAGCCCACATACAAGACTGTTAAATGTAGGTACTATGTAGGTGAAAAATGGATGTTACTTACATTTGCACAGTCCTGCCTAGTGTCAGTCAGCAATTCACACAAACATTATTCTAGGGAAAGGATTAAAAAACAAAAAACCTAGGGTTAAACTGGCCATGGCTTTTTTAAGCCACGGTGGTCATACAAACTGGGTCATACATCGATTGGGTCTGAAGTGGTGATGACCAAGCAGGTCTGCTCTTAACGATTTTACATTGACAGTTCCATCCAACTGAGACTTGACCTGAATATATTGTCCTACTCTTACAACAATTACAAAATGTTAATTTCATTTTAAAAAAATCAATTTGCTTTTTAAAAGAGAGAGCAGGGGACTCTGGAGGAGACAGTAATGTAAGTTGGCAGATATATCTCCATCATGCATGTTGCCATACATGTCCCTTTTTTTGCTTGTATGGAAAGCACATCTCCCCCTTCAGCAGGCACAGTTGAATGAACCAGAGGAAAACCCTGCTTTTAAAAAATTCTTAGGTGGTCAAAAGCAGCACTGAAAGCACGGTGTGTGTGTGTGGGGGGGGGGTCCTTTCCCCCCTCCTGCCTAGTTGCAGAAATTTCTCCATTGTAATTGTTGAGTTGGAAAGTGCTTGGGTGTTATTGAGGTGAATTCGCAGGGAAACAAGGCCAATTTAGCATTTGGAGCAGGTCTGTGATCTTTGCTGCTTCACATGGCTACTATCTTTTTTGAGATCTGTTTGAACTAGACTTTGCTTAGATTCCAGTAGAAAATTCACCGACTGGAGTTGGATCAGGATCTATCCAAACCAGTGTGGAATGAACTAGTTTCACTGAAATTTGGAAGCCCACTGGAACTTGCAGTAGGCCCGATGAGAAAGGGTTGGTTTTGGTCTAGAGGCAAGGAGCCCCCATCACTGAGATCTAATAGCCAGCTCACGTAGGAAGCCTATGAATGGGCTTCCATGTGATTAGAAGCCTCTGGGTGACTGCATGGTCTGTTTCTAACAGTTGCTATAGCTGCCTATGGAGAGCTCCCTCTCAGCTGTGCTCCCCTTTTGCTCACTTACTCTCACCCTCCTTTAGCAGTAGAGAGGAAGAAGGAAAAGGTGACAGTAAGGTCTTTCTTTTTTCTTTCTTTTTTTTTTGTGCTGCAGCAGCAGCAGCACAAAACAAAATACAAAACAATTGCCTTTGGAACATTTCGGCCGCATTCCAATTACTAGAGGGTAGACTACATCAAGGCTGTTCCGTGGAAAGTAGAGCAACATCTGTTTTGAGATAAAAGAACAATATGGCAACTTGATAAGGTGCATATAGAAACCAATTGTGCAGCATGGTGATTTTCTATCAAGCACCAAATCTCACAAGCCTCTAACAGTTTTTAAAAAGCAAGATTCTTATTCAGATACTCCCCCTTCCCTCATCTTGCTCAGTCTCTCTCTTCTCAGGTCTCTTCCATTTTAGTATTAAAGTACCTAACTTTGGTTACAGGGCCTGCTAGTTGTATCTTATCAGTTTCTCAGACAGGTAGAAGCCTGTCTCCATACGTTCAGATGAATCCACACCAGCACGACTTGTTCCAGACAGGGAATTCAGAGTTCAAATTGCTTAAGGGGCTGTAACACTGTCTACATTCTTTCTTTTACCCCCTTTGTAGGTAGGCAAATGTATCTAATGCAATAAAAATGACAAAAAAGAGTTGTGAAACCTTGAGTGGTTAGAAATTTAGTCTCTTTTCTAGCTGAGACGAACGTGGTGGCAGCTGAGAGTTCACTGAAATGTGGTGGTAGCGCTGGTGGCCAGGACCCTTGGATTGCAGGACTAAAGGGCCATGTGTTCATCACACTGAAGCCACAGAAACTGGGCTGCCTGCTAAGGAAGTGCAAAGTAGAATGTATTTTTGCCTTCCTGTAGCTGACAGCAGGGAAGCTCTTATTGCATTCACAGTTCAAGAATTAGCCTGTGTGTTTTTTTCTTTCAGGCTAATCTAAAGCAGCTTTGCAAATAAATCCACAAAAGTTACTACCCTGCAAATAAACTTTTAAAATGTTTACTAGCTCAGCTGCCCACACATATACTTAAGTAAATCGGTTGTGGTATATTTACCTTCTGAAAAAGGGGGTCAGGGGACAGAACAAACTCTCTGCCAATATAAAAAATCTTCCGTACTTGGGAGAACTTGGATGATTTTTCCAAATCAATGAAAAATTGATCAGAAAAATTGCCTCTGCTATCTTAGAAGAAGTAGGAACCTCTTTTTACTCACCTCTGTACAAACTAATATAAGGCGGCTGCTTCATTACTTTGCATGGGTGCGGGGGGGGGGGAATGCTCTGGGGCCAAAAATTGGGGATGGGGCACATCAGGTGGCTGGCCTCCCTCTCCCCAGCCATTTTGGATTTTGCCCCTGCAGGGTCTTAATTTTATCCCTATTGGATTGCGTTCAGTAGGGGGAAATTGAGAGGCCAGGGCAGCTGGAAATTATTCTCCTGCTCAGATTTTAATCCAATTGGAAGAAGAAGAATCCTGGCGATTGTAAAGCATATCTCCTTTGAGATGGACTTGAATGAGCCTCTGAAGTTCTTTTCTTGGCTCTCCTGGCTCAGGAAAACTTCTCCAACTTCTCTAATGCTTACATGCCTCAGACAATCAATCAGGCAAGTGGCTGTTTGCAAGCCTGATTAGAGGTATGTCAGGGCAGCCTTTTTAAAAACCTTCATGAACTTCACTCATCTTTTTATGTCCTTTGTCTCCCTAAAGCGTTGGACAACCTTTCCAAGGAGCTTACCTCGAAATCACGAAGAACCCCAAGTACAAGAAACTGAAAGATGCTGTGGAGGAAAAAATTATTATTGCCGAAGTAGTAAATAAAATCAATAGAGCAAATGGAAAGGTAGAGACATTTTATGCACAATGAGGGAAAGATCCTCATGTGTAATAGGATTCACTTGAACTAAAGCATGTTGTGAAACTTTTTTCCCCATTCTTCAGGGCTCCTTTTCTTTGTGTTGAATACACTTGTTACTGACTCGTCAGCGTGAAGGAATAGCAAGAATAGTTGCCTTTAACAATCCTATGTTTCTGTGTTAAGTGTAATTAATTCTAGGTAGCCTTACTATGTTTAGAATAGCTGTTCCTGTGGGTGATGAAATCTTTACACACGTGAGCATCAGCCAGACTTGCAGGGCAGCATCCAACGGAGTGCTGCACCTCTGCCGATTCTGTTCTGCAAGCAAGACTCACCGCTTGCGCAACGCAGATTTGGTGCTTCCGGGAGCAACCGGAAATGAACAGAAATGCTCATTTCTGGAATGGGACAGGTCAGTTGGGGTGTGCAACGGCCACGTTGGATACTGTCCATAGGCTGTCCTATTTCCTCATAACTGGTAGGCAATTTATTTCCATTTTACATACACAAAATCCCGCCTGAGAGGTCCAGCTGCATTGCACCACATTGACTGCCTCTTTAGTCGCCTAGACTGAAAATGTCTGCACAAGTCTGAACTTGAAGACATGTTAACGCTCAAAGGATGCTTCCAGAAATAATTTCTCTCATTTAGTGCACTGCTAGGATTTTCTTGCTCACGAAGAATACTGTCCTCCTTGCCGATCAGAAGTCGGGCCATATCAAGTCAGAGGTTCCTCTGGGGGATGTCACTAAAGTATCCATGAGCTCCCAGAATGATGGCTTCTTTGCTGTGCATCTCAGAGAGGCAAGTATAAAATCTTGTGATAGAAATAAATGTTCATTATTCAAAACCAGTGTTGATAATACCTTAATTGCGACTTCCAGTTGGAACCGATGTCGTTCTGGCAGCTTCCCCATGGGTTCTCCATGGGAGCTTTCTCAAACAGCTTTTTAAAAGGTTGAAAAACCTTTTCATCTCCCCCTGGAATTAAAAGGGGGGGCAAGGCAGCTCTGGATAACATCTTGGAGAAAAGTATCCCCCACAAGATAGTAGGGGGGCTGGATTCCAGGATTATCTCCCCAGAGCTCTACCATTGCAAAAAGCTGTACTGAGACTCCTATTTCATAAGAGAAAACAGGACTGACGTGTTCCATAATAGTATATGCTTTAAGAAATATCAACAACTTCTGAGGGATGATTTAAGAAATGTTAACAATTTAAGAAATGTTAACAATATTTGAGAACATCTGAGGACCTGTAAGATCTGTTTGAGAGAAACATGTCTGCGCCGAGGAGAAGAAAGGAGCTGGCATCAATTCCCCCCACACCCCATGTGTCAAAGGTTTAGAGAACAGAAGATATAGGGGAATTATTTACTCCGATAAAGACTTTATCTTCGCAATTTACAGAGCAAGCCAAAAGGTTGGATTTAATCCAAAATTCCATCATCGCCTTGCAAGGAGCTGTAGATGTAATTAATGAATCATGGCAAAAAATGTTGATGAAAATTAATGAGCTAGAAGACTGAGTGTCAGGAAATGAAACGATGACACAAATTTGTTTTAAAAATACCTCTGATAGAATTTCTCAACTGGAGGCCTTCACGAGGAGATCCAGTGTACATATTATTGGGATTAAAAATCTGTCTAATGATGTAAAATTGCCTATTTTTGTGGATAAACTTTTGCATGAGATACTCCCTATCCCATCTGATTATTTACTTGATATTGAGCAGGCATTTCGTGTGCCAAATGCTAAAGGGACTGATTACACAATCATAGTTCAATTTGCAAAAGTCTCCACAAAGAATTATATCCTGTGTTTGGCAAGAGAGGGTGGAAGCCTTTCCTGGAAACAAGATAAAGTTATGTCATTTCCAGACTACATCAAAGAGATGCCGAATAAAAGAAGGCAATTTATCAAAGCAAAAAATATGGCAAAACAAGTGAACTTACAATATTACTTAAAATATCCTGCTACGCTTTTTATTGTGTCTGAAGGTCAGATGAAGAAGTTTCAAAATCATGAAATGGCGGAGGCATGGCTGACCGTAAAAATGCATGAGAATTCTGTTACAACCCCATGAACTAGAATCTTTAAACAAGCTTTGTTAGCTGTTTGTGTTTAGTCTACATGATCAAGACTAGCTCAGAAGATAAATTATTATACATATATTCGTTTACTCTCTTTCATCTTTCGTTTTTTCTTGCTTTTCTTTATATTTTTTATTTCAAAATAGATAATATATTTAGTATAAAATATATTACTGTTGAAGGTTTTATTAAGTTTTATTATATAACACTATATTATTATTATTATTATTATTATTATTATTAATATAGGCTTCTGGGAATGAATTGTAGACCTGTTTCTTTGATATAAGATTGATGATATGATATTGAAATGTAAGGTTGTTTATTAAACTGTAAGATTGTTAAGGTTATAGATATAGTTTTTAAAATAGAATGGCATTGGAGGCCGGGGGGTATTGGAGTTTAAACTTAATTCTTTAAAGGGGAGGGAAGGGAAAATAATCTTCTTCTTTTTTCTTCACTGCCTTTTCTCCTCCCTTTTCCTTTTTTTTTCTTCTTCCTTCTCTCTCTGTTATTGTGGTGTCCTCATCAGAATATTGTATTGTTGGGAAATTGTAGTATTGATCACGTTGTTGGTAATTTTGGTATTATTTCATTTATAAAGATAAAATAAATAAAAATATATATTTTTTTAAAACTTAATTGCAGCCTCTACAGCAGGGGTAGGCAACTGGTGGCCCTCCAGATCTTTGGCCTACAACTCCCACGATCCCACACCATTAGCTGTGCTGACTAGGGCTGATGGGAGTTGTAGGCCAAAACATCTGGAGGGCTACAAGTTGCCTGCCTGTGTTCTACAGAATAAACAGGAAGGATTCTGGTAATTTTCTACATATATATGTACATACATACGTCTGTGTGTCTGCAGCCTGCTTCCCTTGACTTGTTGTTCTCAACTACTAGTTTCTTTTTCTGTACCAGGGATCTGGAGCAGCTGGGAAAGGTGACTTCCTGTTCAGCAGTGATCACCTTATTGAAATGGCCACCAAGCTTTACCGCACCACGCTTAGCCAAACAAAGCAGAAGCTCAACATTGAAATATCTGATGAGTATGTTTTCGCTTTGTCTGTTTTAAACAGCTTCTCTTAAAAGTATTCCAAATAATTTGAAATCAGATGGTTGAAACACATAACAATAACATCCAATATGAAAAATAAATAAAAGTGAAGTGCAAAAACACAACAGCTATTTAGAAACAAACCACCATAAAGAACCTGGGAAAGCACATGAAAACAGCTAAGTCTTCCATTGTCAGCAGAAGCTGTGTAAGGAGGTGGAGTGTGGGTGCCACCACAGAGAAAGCCCTGCTCTACTATTTTCCCACCTAGTCTGAGTGAAGCTGCAAGTGCAGCAGGCATTATTGGGACTCCTCCTTGGCCCAGAGGAGCTTCCCATATCTTTTTATTCCCTTATCCAGCACCACCCCCTTGTTGTTGAGTCGTTAAGTCGTGTCTGCCTCTTTGTGACCCCATGGACCATAGCACGCCAGGCCTTCCTGTCCTCCACTCTCTCCCGGAGTGTGCTCAAGTTCATATTCATTGCATTGGTGATGCTATCTAGCCATCTCATCCTCTGCCGTCCCCTTCTCCTTTTGCCTTCAGTCTTTCTCAGCATCAGGGTCTTTTCCAGTGAGTTTTCTCTTCACATTAGGTGGCCAAAATATTTGCGCTTCAGCTTCAGTATCTGTCCTTCCATTGAGCAGTCAGGGTTGATTTCCTTTAGGATGGACTGATTTGACCTCCTTGCAGTCCAGGGGACTCGTAAGAGTCTTCTGCAGCACCACAGTTCAAAGGCATCAATTCTTCTGTGCACAGCCTTCCTTATAGTCCATCTCTCACAGCCATACATTACTACTGGGAAAACCATAGCTTTGATTATATGGACCTTTGTTGGCAAGGTGATGTCTCTGCTTCTTCTTACTATGCTGTCTAGTTTTGTCATAGCTTTCCTCCCAAGGAGCAAGCGTCTTTTAATTTCATGGCTACAGTCACCGTCTGCGGTGATCTTGGAGCCCAAGAATGTAAAATCTGTCACTGCTTCCATTTCTTCCCCTTCTATATGCCAGGAAGTGATGGGACCAGATGCCATGATCTTAGTTTTTTTAATATTGAGTTTCAAACCAGCTTTTGCACACTCCACTTTCACCCTCAACAAGAGGCTCTTTAGATCCTCTTCGCTTTCTGCCATTAGGGTGGTATTGTCTGCGTATCTGAGGTTGTTGATAATTCTCCCAGCAATCTTAATTCCGACCTCTGATTCATCCAACCCGGCATTTCTCATGATGTAATCTGCATATAAATTAAATAAGCAGGGCGACAATATACAGCCTTGTATCCTTTCCCAATTTTGAACCAATCGGTTGTTCCATGTCCAGTTCTTACTGTTGCTTCTTGACCCTCATACAGGTTTCTCAGGAGACAGGTAAGGTGGTCTGATACTCCCATCTCTTTAAGAATTTGCCAGAGTTTGTTGTGATCCACACAATCAAAGGCTTTAGCATAGTCAATGAAGCAGAAATAGACGTTTTTCTGGAATTCTCTTGCTTTCTCCATGATCCAGCGAATGTTGGCGATTTGATCTCTCGTTCCTCTGCCTCTTCGAAACCCAGCTTGTACTTCCAGTAGTTCTCGGTTCACATACTGCTGAAGCCTAGCTTGTAGGATTTTGAGCATCACCTTGCTGGCATGTGAAATGAGCGCAATTGTACGGTAGTTTGAACACTCTTTGGCATTGCCCTTCTTTGGAATTGGAATGTAAACTGACCTTTTCCAGTCTTGTGGCCACTGTTGAGTGTTCCAAATTTGTTGGCATATTGAGTGCAGCACTTTAACAGCATCATCTTTTAGGATTTTAAATAGCTCAGCTGCAATACTGTCATCTCCGCTAGCTTTGTTGTTAGGAATGCTTCCTAAGGCCCGCTTGACTTCACTCTCTAGGATGTCTGGCTCAAGTTCAGTGACCGCACTGTCATGGCTATCAGGGACATTCAGATCTTTCCTGTATAGTTCTTCTGTGTATTCTTTCCACCTCTTCTTAATCTCATCTGCTTCTGTTAGGTCCCTGCCTTCTTTGTCCTTTATCATGCCCGTCTTTGCACAAAACGTTCCCTTGAGATCTCCGATGTTCTTGAAGAATTCTCTAGTCTTTCCCATTCTATTGTTTTCCTCGATTTCTTTGCATTGTTCATTTAAGAAGGCCTTCTTGTTTCTCCTTGCTGTTCTCTGGAACTCTGCATTCACTTGGATATATCTTCCCCTTTCTCCCTTGCTTTTCGCTTCCCTTCTTTCCTCAGCTACTTGTAAAGCCTCATCAGACAGCCACTTTGCTTTCTTGCATTTCTTTCTTTGGGGATGGATTGAGTTGCTGCCTCCTGAACAATGTTACGGACCTCCGTCCATAGTTCCTCAGGCACTCTGTCTATCAGGTCTAATCCCTGAAATCTATTCCTCACCTCCACTGTATATTCATAAGGGATATGATTTCGGTCATACCTGAATGGTTTAGTGGTTTTCCCGACGTTCTTCAATTTAAGCCGAAATTTTGCAATAAGAAGCTCATGATCTGAGCCACAGTCAGCTCCAGGTCTTGTTTTGACTGCCTGTATAGAGCTTCTCCATCTTTGGCTGCAAAGGACATAATCCATCTGATTTTGATATTGACCATCTGGTGATGTCCATGTGTAGAGTCGCCTCTTGTGCTGTTGGAAAAGAGTGTTTGCTATGATCAGCGTGTTCTCTTGGCAAAACTCTATTAGCCTTTGTCCTGCTTCATTTTGTACACCAAGGCCATGCTTGCCTGTTATCCCAGTTATTTCTTGACTTCCTACTTCAGCATTCCAATTCCCTATGATGAAGAGGACATCTTTTTTTGGTGTTAGTTCTAGAAGGTGTCGTAAGTCTTCATAGAACCCATCAACCTCAGCTTCTTTGGCCTCAGTGGTTGGGGCATAGACTTGAATTACTGTGATGTTGAATGGTTTGCCTTGGATTCGTACTGAGATCATTCTATTGTTTTTGAGATTGTACTCCAGTACTGCTTTTCCCACCCTTTTATTGACTAGGAGTGCTACTCCATTTCTTCTAAGGGATTCTTGCCCACAGTAGTAGATATGATGGTCACCTGAATTAAATTCGCCCATGGTTGTCCATTTTAGTTCGCTTATTCCCAAGATGTCGATGTTCAATCTTGCCATCTCATGTTTGACCACCTCCAGCTTACCTTGATTCATTGATCTTACATTCCAGGTTCCTAAACAATATTGTTCTTTACAGCATCGGACTTTCTTTTCACCCCCTAACTATATCTAAAAGATGCTCCTGTAGGTCAGTTGCCCACCTGATTGCATTAGAACATGATTTGGAGCATTACATCTCCCTCTCTTATCTGAACATGGATGCGCATCTATGTTTTCAAACAGAGTCTTCAGGAATTCATTTTTCATAAACCCAGCCTCATCTTGACACCTTTATTGGCATGCAATAATTTGTGGAACATAACTCATTCCACTGCATGAGCTGTTTTCTTCAATAAAAGATGATAAAATCAGATTCTCCTAGTAATCTTACTGTGTGTTCTTGGAAAATAGACCCTTATACATTCGATTACTTTCTCACTAATTTATTGCTGTAGAATTACTTGTTGCAGGAGGGTCTGGAAGAAACGTAGACTTAGGAATTTCTAGATGACTTATTTTTGGCATTAGGTGAAATATCAGTGCTGGTGGTGCTTTGAGGGAGAGACTGGTTTTTCATGTAGTAAAAAAGTCAGCTTAATTTACTAAGCCACAGTTGATACCCTTTGTATCCAAAGGCATGGGACATATGTTTCAAATGCTTTCCTAAAATTAAACCTGGATGTACTTGGGTTTTGGCGGGGGGGGGGGGGGTGCTGTCTTTGCTAACTTCTTTGATTTTGCTTTATAGAAATCAAATTCTCTACACAGAGTTCATTTGCATGTAGGAAATGGCATGTACCCCATATATATATATATATATACACACACACACACACACCATCACGTGTGACAAGTGTACATGCATCTATTTCACAGTCTTGGGAATCCACTGCCAGTTGGTACCTCCCTTGTACGTGTCAATGTGGCAAAATAGACATATGATCACTTTTCTTTCATTTAGGAAATTTGATCTTGAGTGAAGCAACTTCAATAATGCTGCTGTGGTATTACCTTGTAGGTGTGTTGCATATTGATACAAATAATGCTAGACTATGATGATCTTCAGCCTAGAATACTTTAGCTTTGGGGAGAGGGCTATTACGCAAAGGAGAAAGTGTTAGGACTGGGCGGGGTATGTGAGCTGTTGGAGTGACATCTGAGGTTGCTCACCCTCCCTTTGGTCCAACGATGGCATGTGTGCATTTGAGTCTGCCCTTAAGTACCCTCAGATTTCATTTTCTGCCAGAAGGATCTAAAAGAAACTTGAGGCATAGCATACACACACACACACACACACACAGCTTTTAGTCAAGGCAGCTACTCCATCCCCACAAGCTGCGTAGAAGTTGAGGATGCAATGGAATTCAGAAACTGGAGTAAGAAGAATCACAGAATAGTATCATAGAATAGTAGGGTTGGAAGGGGCCTACAAGGCCCTCGAGTCCAACCCCCAAGAAGGGCTGTAGTTCAGTGGTAGAGCACATGCTTTGCATGCAAAAGGCCCCAGGTTCAATCCCTGACGTCTCCAGATAAGGCGTGGGAAGTCTCTTGCCCAAAGCCCTGGAGAGCCACTGCCAGTCAGTGCAGAAAATACTGAGCTAGACGGACCAGTGGTATAAGGCAAGATCTTGCGTTCCTAGATAGAGCTGATGGTGGTGGCTGCTATCAAAGGCATTAAATGTTGGCAGCTGAAGAACGCTTTAGGTTTCTTTCCAATGGCAAATAACTTGTTGCCATTCTTATGTTTAGCATTATTACAATGCTAATCTTCTCTGAGCACTTCAGAAGATGGAGCATGATGAAATATAAATAAACGTTGCCCATTCCAGCTTTAGGTAGTTTACTTTATAGTTGGTATTTGGAAGAGGACTGGTATAATCTTGCTGCTGATTAGCCACAGTTTTCAGGCTGTTTTAACTTGGGGGGTGGGGGGAATCATACTGTCCATCACAAACAACAATGCTGGGTGTGGTGCTGAAACATTGTGCTCTAAAGGATCACAATGCCAGGAACTCTCTCTATGCACTTGATGAGTGCTGTGCTGGGGAAAGGGAGGGTCACTGCTGCTGAGAACTCTGGGTTAATGACTCGTCAGAGACTCCAATTGAATAACTGGTAAGATGTACTCTGTAGAAGCGCTGAAAAGTGCAGGCTCCTTCTTCCCAAGAGCTCTGCAGTTAGTTTGATTTGTGACTTCTGGTTTAAGGCAAACTCCTTCTGAAGTGTGTTTAAGTGTCTGTTGGAAGCCTCACTTAGGGTTTAAAATGCTGAAGAGAGAGGCTGCCTCTTCTACAAGGTGGCGTGTTTTCCCACTTCGTTAGCAGTGGGACTTGTCAGAGCTAAATGGTGCTGTGATAGTATCTTGATTTTTTCCGGTGCTGCTATATGAAATGATTGGCAGGAGGGCAATAATAAGGAATGCTTACATGAATGATTTGCAAGCAACTGGGAATTTTGCCCACCCACTAGGAAATGGACAACATCAAGAACCATAGAGCCAACGAAAGATGGGAACTGACTTAAAAAGCAGCTATAAAACTTGAAGCAGGCTGGATAGGAAATGAACTGGACATAATCCAAGTGATCGCTGTGAAAATAATATGAAAATGGGGGCGTTTAGACACTAAATGGATTCAGATAAGCCCTAAATTATTATAGGTCAGATATGTAGCTACCATTGCCCAGCTGTGTTGTGGTCAGTTGAAAGATTTTACCTAGTAAGCAATATGATTCTTAGACTTCTGAATTTTTGGATGCTCTTTAAAAAAAAAACAGGTTTAACATTTCCTCCATGGCTGATAAAACCCTGAAATTGTAACTGAACTGTGCGCCCTAAAGAACATTACCCAAGTGCAACTACATTAGATTAGCATGCACTTCCAAATCTAGGACACCATCCATCCAGAGTTAAGCCTCCTAAGGGCCAGTGGGAGAGAGTTGGGCACATGCTTAACCTGCCCATTGCAATAAAAGGGGTTTAAAAAGTTATTAACTTTGGCTGGATCATGTCTAGGGAGGGGTGAACGAGCAATGTTCGAGATCGCCAGGATTCTCCAAACATGAGCTCGCTGCTCATCTCATGCCTGAGTCCCATTCTCAGTCACTGGTCACTCTACAGAAGTGGGGGAAACTGCACAAATCAAGCAGCAATTGAATGTGGAGTTTGCGCATGTTTCCCCTATTTGATTTGTGGGCTCACTCAGTCTATGGGTGAAATTTGCGCTAATTATGAAATTTGTGTACATTTACGACATTTGTGCAAATCAAACGCAAGCACATGTTTGGCCATTTATCAACATTTTCGATGGACCTGTGCTTGCGCTCTCATTCGGAGCTGTGAACAGGGATGTTCACATGTCTTGCGAGCAAAAATGAAATTTTCATACATCCCTAATTACGTTCTGTAATCGCCTGTGTCAGGACGGCATCTGGTATGTAGAGCAGATAATTGTGCAGTATTCAAGCTGCAGTTGGGGGTGGACTGCCTGATGGCGTTGCTGCAGAAGTGGAGGATTGGAAACAGGGAGGAAGTAGGGAGGGCAGGCCTTGGAAAAGTCAGAGGTGGGAGCAGTAGGTGAATCCAAGTACTGGACAGTTCTGTTTGGGGGTGGACAGACATGTGACTAGACACAAGCAGAAACTCCAATTGCAGAATCCATTGAAGGTCAGAGAAGGGGTTTATTCTGAGTTGGAGTATGTGTCAAGGGGAGCAGTTCATGCATAGGACTGGATTAATGTATACCCAGTAGGAAAAGTGAACAATTTGTGGGAAATAGGGGCTACTAGACCCTACTAGCCCTGTCCCTAAACAACTCTTTCTTCCTGTTGATGAGAATTGTTAGCAGTTTTTCTTTAGAAGATTAAATTGCCCCATCACGGGACACATTAGCTAGCAATTGTTTCATGAATCTGTCAGAACAGTTAATGGGCAGTGAGCAATTAGAGCCTTGCTTTCTTCTGTTTCAGCCTTCCCCAACCTGGTGCTCTCCAAATGTTTTAGACTATATCACCCAGCATTCCTGACCATTGACTATGCTGGCTGGAGCTGATGGGAGTTGATATCCAAAATATATGGAGGGCACCAGGTTGGGAGAGGCTGTTCTAAATAATGCAGAAGGAGGATGAATGAGTTCTCTCCTATCTTTCTTCTTCCTATGACCTACCAGACAGGATTGGTGGAATGTGTACCTATTTTCACCCCCAAAAGCTAAAATTTAGTTCCATTTATCATGATGCCACTGAGAAGAATGTTTCAGCCACCAGATAAAAAAAAGTGCACACTTGGAAGAGAGGATCGAACGAAGTCGAAGTAGCTGATCATTAAAAATAGACTATTGATGATTCGGGTTTTTTACATGTATTTCTGTGCATCAAATGGGGAAAGTATCTTTGAACGAAATGTGTTGGGAGCTTAAAAACTGCTGAAACACGTTTTCTGATTATTCAGCCAGTGGCAGAATTTCCTGCACACCATGTTGATCCAATCATGAAAATAAAGTCCGAGTTTGACATCTGGATTTATTCCAATGCCTGATTTTTTGTTTTTGTAGAAGCATGCGAAGTGCTATAGGGCAACACAATAACTGCATCCACTGGGGTTTTCATCACTTTTCTCCTTTCCCTATGTGAGCTCCCCATAAGCACAGAGACATGCATGTGCAAAGGATTACTGTAATGTCAGTCATGTGTGGCTGCCACCACACACAAGCAATTCAGCTTTTGGCATACTAGAGCAAATGTTGCTTTTTGAGCCCTTGCAACGAGATGCCAAAAGCAAAGGGGGGGGGGGTTGCTCCCTTTCATATAACAATTGAATTTGGGGTCATCAAATGAAATTGTCGTGCATTCAGAACAGACAAAATAAAGGGCTCTTTCACTCAGTGCATCATTAATCTTATGGAATTAACTGCCACAAGATGTGGTGGATGGCCAATAGCATTAAAGGGGGCTTAGACAAATTCATGGAGGATAAGGCTATCAATGGCTACAAGTCATGATGGCTATATATTACCGCCAGTATCAGAGGCACTATACTTCTTGATACCCGTTGCTGGGAGACATACAGTAAAGGGGGGGCGGGTATTATCTTCAGGTCCTGCCTGTAAGCTTCCTTGAGGCATCTAGTTGGTCACTGTGGGAGACAGAATGCTGGACTAGATAGGCCTTTAGTCGAATCCACCACAGCCCTTCTCACATTTTGAATCCCATGTATGGTAGCAGATGCATGGGGCTGGGTGATTTGCCAGAGGCTAGTTGCTCTTCCTTTGGCTGCAAGTGCTCAGCGGTGTGAACGTGCCCCAAGTCCTAGCTGAAGTGGGAACCCAGGGACTTAGGGCATTTATCATCCTTAGCTTTGGGCAACATACTCCTTTGCTATTACACTTAACTGTTAAAGACTAAGATAGCAACCTTTTGCCCTTCCAGATTAGTTCATTTTGCTAATATCACTGATGCAGGTGCAATGTAGGGATGGATCCTGGGGCACCTGGATCCGTTTCACTCATCATGAAGGCCCTATCCCCTGCCCTCCCTCCCTCCCTCCCTCCCTCCCTCCCTCCCTCCCTCCCTCTCTCTCTGGCAGAAATCTGCTGCTTGGATGGGTCCAAAGACCATAGCATGGCATAAAAGGGGCCAGAAGGAATTGTGCTCCTCCCTACCTCTGTCTCTTACATAGCAGCATAATTTCCTTTACAAAGGGATGCTGAAGAAAGGGCAGAGAACAGTCAGCAGAACAGGAAGGTTTATGACTGCCCTGTTGAGTCCCAACACACCTCTGCACCTCAACTGTCTAGCTTTCCATGCTTGTTGCTAGGACCACAGCTTTTTCAGCCCAGTCTTCTGCATGTTTACTATGCATGATCAGTGGGGCTTACTCCAGAGATGGGAAAATGCAAACTATTGACTAAAAAGGCATCTCTGATCAGAAAACTCATTTTTAAAAACAAGTTAATGTATATTTAATGTCAGTACATATGAAAACGGCAGCGAGCAGGCACCATCTTAGAATAGGCATTGCCCCTCATTCTGAGATGGGAGGCAGTGACCCTCCTAAAATGGTGCATGTGGAAACTTGTACATCCACCGTCTAAAACAAACAGGAAGGATGTTTTTTCCCCAAAATGATTGTAGACTTGTTTGCATAAATATGCAGATGTATGTGATTAAAATTCAGTGACTAATCAACTAAGATTTCTTTAATGGGGTAGAATCATAGGGTTGGAAGGGGCCTACAAGACCATCGAGTCCAACCCCCTGCTCAGTTCAGGAAGCCTGATTCCCAGGCGGTGTCCCATCCAAGTTCTAACCAGGGCTGACCCTGCTTAGCTTCCGAGATCAGGCGAGATCGGGAGCATTCAGGCAACAGCCCTAATAGTTGCATTTTGGCCTTTTTACTAAAGAAGAACAACAAAAACTTGCTACTTGGTATTGAGCACAAACTACATAAGATAGAACCAGCCCCAAACATGTTGATGGCCAAGTTAAAAAATCTGAACATTCCTCCCCCTGCCACCAGGAGTAATTCTTTAATTTTTAAAAATCTAAATCATTTGAGATTTGAAGCCCTTTAATAGTCCCCAAAACCTTCTGTCTGACTAACTGTCTGGTGGTAGGGCCAGCCGTGATATAAGCAAATTTTGGTATGTTCCACAGACTTGGAACTATGGAAGATAACTAGAAAACAAGAAAGTATACAGATAGAAAACTATTAAATAAGAATTCAGTTGTGTTAAGTCTATATTATTACTAATATAAAGAGGATTTGAGAAGTTTTCATGCCACTCACTTTCCCCCCATGATTGCAGCTAAATGTTATTGGTGTAATCCGTAATTAAAACTTGTGTTTTTGCATCTCCTAGGTTCCTCGTTCAGTTCAGGCAAGACAAAGTATGTGTGAAGTTTGTCCGAGGCAACCAGAAAAACGGCAATGTTCCCACTTGCAAGCGAAAAAACAACAGACTTCTCGAAGTTGCTGTACCTTAATTATATATACACACACTCTTACCTTACACAGACACATTTCTTTGTAATGGTGCAATTTTATCCGTCGGGGATTTTGTGGGAATGGGAGGGGCCTTTTGCCAGTGGCCAATAGCTTTGGGAATTCCTTTCTAAAAGATGCAACTAACTTATCGACATACACACTTTTGGGTTTTGTGTGATGACTTTTGACTGATATATACAGGCTTTGTCTGCTGACAGCATATTATAAACAGGCAAATTTTTCGTCACACTTGTAATTTCTTTGTTTATTCCTCACTTTTTAGTGCTGCATATTGTAAATCCAAATGCTTTTCTGATCCGTTCTCCATATTTGTTTGATTAGAATCCTGCACCTCAGGCTATATAGATTGCCAGAAAGGCTTGATGAGGTTTGTTCTGCCTGTTTCCTTCTGCTCCTATTCTGTGGCAAAGCTCAGTCCAAAGGGTTAATCGTAAACCAAGATTGGAGAGTCTGGCAAAATTCTGGGACTGAACCAGTTACCTTGTTAATTGCAAACAGCATCAAGTACTATGTAATTTGATCTTTAATGGAATATAGGGCAGGAAACCCTAAATTCTGCAAAGCAGAAGGAATGTATGACTGCATATGCAGCAGCTGCATATGCTTTTTTTTTTTTAATGTGCAGTGAAAAAAGCTGGTGTTCTGCATCAGACTTTTTAATTGTCAGCTTTTAATGACTTTACAAGAGTAGGAAGCAAATGATTCAATTAAGGAGTCAACAAGTATATTAAGCAGTTACAATAGCCATACAGCCCAAGGCATGTTTTCTGTTCTGTGAGGGGTTTCCCCCACCCCCATGCTCACTTTTAAAATTACCCTTAAATGGTTAACACTTCATAACATGCAGTTGTTTGCATGGGGGAATAGAGGACAAGGTATTTTAAACTGTTTGTCAAATGAAGGGATAGAATCTTTTTGTCTCACACATTGGTATATGTGCTGTACAATGTGCAATAAAGCATTCATACAACTTGTGAAAAGTATTTATAATAACGTCTGTGGATAATAAAGATGTTTGGAGCATCAAGCGTAATTGTTATAAGGACTGAAGTTAGGCTAGTACTATGTTAATTTTGAAGGGATTTTTCCTGGATGTACACTACAGTTACCACTTTGGAAAAAAATCCATTTGGGGGGATGATGTACATACGTAAATTTGATATTAATGATACATTATTGTCCTAATTCTGTGCTGTTTGGTATTCTTGTGATAACCATATTTTTGTATTTCAACCAGTTTTATATAAGTTTGTGTGCCTGATATGTAACGTGTGCACAGAAACACTTTACAATCAAGAACTGCATTCTAAACTTCCTGAATACAGATTGCAACTTAAAGCATTGTATAAACCAGAAGAATTAGCCAAAAGCATTGATTTATGGAGTGTCATTTTCAAGTGTTTAGACAGAAGTTAGCTAAAGGATATTGTTGAATGTGACTGTTTGATTTTGTTGATGTAAGGATGGTTTTAGATCTATTGTATTCTCAATTTGATGCGAGAACTTGCCTTCAAGGAGAGGTTACTGCACAAGATGTGCAATACTAAAAAGCCCAAGTATAAATAAAGAAGCTTTGAAGCAATTACTACTTGTGTTTGGGCTTGGGTTATTTATCGGACATGGATATGAAGAGGTGTGTTTTTTAAATACCACAGAGTAGAAAAATGAACTGCAGCAGATGCATTAATAGAAATTTATTATTTTTCAGATGGGTTTCTTAAATAAAAATACATTGCTTTTGCATCTGCAATTCAAATTCCATCCCATTTGATCTTGAATGAAGTGGCTTCAGAATGCTTTGCAGATAACAAATTTTGACAACTTGACATTTACTTACACTACTGATTCAGACTGAATGCAGAAAACTGAAATTTACAGAGTTCGTGGTACATACCGCTATCTGAACCAGGAGGAATTTCCCAAATATGATGTGTCTAATGCATGGTGTGTGTACATGCTGCTGCTGCTGCTGCAATAATTAAAAGAAGCTAAAGTTCCCCACCTTCCAGCACACTTCTGTGAGCATGAAAAGAACTCAGGATGAGACTGTGCAGATGAAGAGGCAGGGCTATGAAGATAGCACAGGTTGATTTCTCAATGGCTGGGGTCAGCAGGGAGCTAGGGTCAGCACCACCCTAGTAGTGTCTTCAAATGCATCCCTTTATCCCATATAAATGGATGGTTGTCACTCATACTTCTGGGGAAAGTAAACCACCACTGATACTTCGGGGACAATGTTATGGTAGGAGCAAAAGTCCAGGGATGAATGGTGATCCTTAAATAGCCAAAACAGCACTACCCAGTCTCTAAAAGGAAGCTATCAGCTGGCTTCCAGGAACCTCAATGTTTGTGAAAGTACAAAAACACCTTTAGAATTAAAAACAAAAAAACCTAAAAGGAAGCTATCAGCTGGCTTGCAGGAACCTCAATGTTTGTGAAAGTACAAAAACACCTTTAGAATTAAAAACAAAAAAACCTAAGTGGGGTAAAAACACCCAGTCAACCCAATGAAGACTGAACATGCTGTGGTATGCTGAATATCTTTTGGGAAAAGTGGATAGAAAGGTTTTTCTCCCTCATAACACTAGAACCAGTGGTTGTCCAATGAAGCTGAATGATGAGAAATTCAAGGCGTACAAAAGGAAGTACTTGATAACATGGGGCATAGTTAAACTATGGAATTCACTGCCATGAAATGTGATGGCCACCAACTCAGATGGCTTCAAAAGGGGATTGGACAACTTCATGGAGAATAAGTTTATCAATGGTTACCAGTCCTGAGGGCTATATAATACCTCCAGGATCAGAAGCAGTATGCCTCCGCATACCAGTTGCTGGGGAACATAAGTGGGAGGGCGCTATTGTCCTCATGTTCTGCTTGTGGGCTTCCCGTAGGCATCTGGTTGGCTACTATGGAAAACAGGATGCTAAACTAAATAGGCATTTGGTCTGGTGCAGCGGGGCTGTTCTTATGGGGGGGGGGGACATACACACACACCCAGAAAACCAGGTGGGGATAAAGGGGAAATGGAGTGTAATATCTTGGAAGAGGACATGGATGGCTGGAGCCCTCAACAGGAGTGTACCACACTGCAATATTTTGTTGCAGGCCCCACTTGTTCTCTAATAGCAGACTCAGGTAGCTCAGTGCCTACAAGACTGGAGCTAAAATATGGCCATTGAGAAATGAAAGGGGGGAGGGTAGCCACGTGCTCAAGTGAGCCCTAAGGTATATAAATGTACAAAGCATTAAAAAACAAAAGCCCCCAAGAAATAGCCCAGTGAGGACTGAGCATGCCCAGTGGCATCTAGGAATCATGGAATATTGAGAATGAGTTGGAAAAGAAAAATGGAAAACCAGAAGGGATAGACAGAGTCAATAGGCATGCTTGAGCTCTTTACAGGTTATAATACCCTGGAGGAGGACATGGCTGGGTCGTTGGCTGGCTGGCACCCTGAAGAGCACCGGAGGAAGGGGCAAGATAGACTATCACATTTTGTCCAGATCCACGCTTTTGTGTGTGTTTTTATTTCTCACTTGATTCTTAATACTTCTGACTTCAAAGGAACTTCCCATCCCATGTACTTCACATCCAGCACGTTTACAAATGTTACTGGCAAAGAGAAGGTGCATGGTGCAACAGCTCTTAAGTCTGATACATCAGTTTTGTTTAATGGAAGTGAATGGTCGGTCTGGTTATATATATATATATATACACACACACACACACACACACACACACACATATACACAGAATCTTCTGTAGAATGATAGTATTAACATTCTGTGTTCGCACGGTTATTCCTCAGTGACGAAGGTACAGCAAAGGGAGCTTTCACCGAGAGCATTTCTAGACCAATTAAGTGGTATGAGACGAGTGATGAGAAAATGCCTCATCTCACATTCAACAATCTTGTGGCCATGATTTTCTCCTTGGAGAAAGAAACTGACTAAAGGGGTGGGGATGGGAAAGCAGCTTCTGTCCCCTCGCTTATGGTTTCGACAGTCCTGCTGCTATCATTGCCGGGAATGACTTGGTGTGCCCCAGGGACCGGCCCGAGTAACTTATGCTGCCACTTGAGTGGCGTTGTGAGGCATCTTTACTTGATGCTTCCTGTATGGAGTTCATGGAGGCCAGCCGATAATCCACGGCGTTTGCGTGCTCGATCGCTCTGTTCTCTCAGCAGTTCAGTTTGTGAGGGTGGAATGCAAAGGGCTGGGAAAGGGAATGGATCACTAGGGAATGTTGCGGCCCACTCTCATCCCCTCCTTCAGAGCTAACGCACCACGCCGAGAGAGACTCCAGCTACCCTGCTCTTTGCTGGCTGACCTCAACTAGCCTCTGTGACTCCGTAGAGAAAAGTCCAAGTGAGGCTGTTTCTGGAACATATCAGCGTCAGGACAGCTACAGCACGCCGGGAAGTCTCCTTGTTCTTTCTCGTTCGGTGCAGGGCTCTCCTGTAACGCACGCGACCCTTTCATGGGTGTCATGATGCGTAGCAGAAGGAAAAGGTGGCTTCAGAGAGGAAGATGAGACTTCCCACAGTTCTGCTTTGCCGGAAAGGGTGACAGTTTCTCTGCTGTCTCCCTGCAGCCACTCATCTCTGCATAAATGGATGAGTAAACTGCCATGTGTCTGGTTCTGTATTGATTATGAACCCAAGGGCAGTAAGTTTAGAAGTTTATTAGCGATGGCAGAGAATTCCGCCACGGATTTCAGTGAGGCTGAATGCACTGGCAACCGGCCCCCCGAAACCCGTGGCGGAACGGCCTCCCACCCCCCGCCCCCCCCGTGGAATCCCCCCCGGGACGAAGCTTACCTGGGGTGGATGTTCCGGCGGTGGCGGCTCCAGCAGTGGTTCTGGTGGCGGCAGCAGCGGCAGCTGGTCTCTCAGCCGGCTGCTGCGGACTCAAATGGCGGCCACCACACCATTTGCGTAGCTGCCTTTGCCGTGATAGGCTACATAAATACTTATGTAGCCTATCACAGGAAGCAAAAAACAACAACACATACAGCATACAAACAAAAACACACACAGCCCACTACGCTATTTGTGTTCCCCTTTTTTTTGCCGTAATAGCTTATGTAAATATTTACGTAGGCTAAAACAGCGAAAAAAAGGAACGCAAATGGCGGCCACCGTAGCCGCTGCCATCTGCGTACGCGGTTGTTGTTTTTTTCCGGAAGGTTGCCCAGCGGCCGGAATTTCCGGAATTTCCACGGAGAGGAGCCGACCGGATTAGGATTTCGGGGGGAGGTGTGGAGTGCCTCCCCCCCACTGCGAATCACCCCGTCGAAAAGGTAAGTGACTTTTGTACATCCCTAAAGTTTATACACTGCTGAAGATTCTTCAAGTGTTGCTTTGTTCTTCTCCCATCTGAATCTCATTAAGCACATGTCATTTTGCTCTCTGTTTTTAATTTTCCATTTCTAAGTGCTGGCCTTTGAGTATGTGCATTAAGATCCAGATTACTGACCTTACTGACATTCCAACTGCTTCTGATGAGGCGTGCAAAATCTTCAGATTTAGTGCAGATATTCCAGTATCCATGCATGTTGTGTCCCTTGTTCATGAGGGAGAATACTACACTGCCTTGGTGTTGTGGCAAGTATCTTATTGCTGCTACTTTGGCTGAAGAAGGGACATGAGATTATTTTTCTTCCGGAACCAGGAGCTCTGCGACAAGCCGTACACCTGTATCGAGCCCTCAGAACAGGAGGGCTGTGGCACCACGAAAAGCCCTCTTTGTGGGCCATAGCAATGAGCAAACTGCCCTCTCCCACCTTAGAGAAACGCTGTTGATCTGTATCATTCTCCCAGGTGGTAAGGCGGATTTTGTTACACATTTTCTGGTAAATGGCCTGGGCTCAGAGGTGCAGTGTGGGGAAAGTCCACTTGTGCAGAAGCGCCGCAGTTCTTTACAAATGTGGGTGCCACTTAGTTTGCACTGCAGGGTCCCGGCTGATATTGGTGCCGCTCTGCGAGGTAATATGTTAAGGTTATGTGCCTTCCTGGGATATAGCTGGGATATCATCCCATGTGAGGCAGACCTCCCCTAGAGTCAGCTGGTGGTCTCCTCAGAGGGAACATGAGAAAAACACCAAAACGGGAGGGGGGCACACATAGTCCTTCTCCCTGCTGCCATCACTGTTGACGGAGCCTCTGGCAGAAGATGTGTCGTACAACCAAGTTCAGGGCAGGCTGCTCATAAGGTGCCTGTGACGCTATTCCAGTTTGGGTCTCCACTGCTCGTTGGTCTTGATGCTCCAGGCAGGTGTCCTCTCCTTGGATCTCTGTTTATGATTACGGCATCCCCTGCCTTTCTTTCAAGGAGCTCAAGGCAGCCCATGAGATTCACCCCGCCCCTGTTTTGTCGTCATGACAGCCCAGTGAGGCTGAGAGATGGTGACTGGTCCAAGGTCACCCTGTGAGCTTCATGGCTATGGGGGGATTTGAACCCTGGCCTTCCCAGTCCTAGTTTAACATTCTAACCACTTTATCACCTGGCTCTCCGGACATAATAGGAGAAAAACGCCTAGGCAGCAGGGGTGGGGAGGTGACAGAGGAGCAGCTTGCAGATGCAGCTCCTAGCGCTACCAATCGAAAGGCGTTGTGCGGCTATTCTGTCTTCCCTGACGGATTTTTTTTCTGGTGAGGAAAGAAGCGGTGGGCAGCACGGGAGGATTACAAATAGAAGGCAACCCCATCTGGACCCCATCCCCTGAGGAATTCCATGAATGAGGCAGGGCGACTACACAATAAAAGCCTAGTCTGGAAACACCTTCAAAGTGCTTCCAGGCAGAGGGCTCCTGGTGGAGCACTGAGCAGGGAGTTGGACTTGATGGCCTTGTAGGCCCCTTCCAACCCTACTATTCTATGATTCTATGATTCTAGTGCTACCAATGACAAGGCACTGGGCAGCTACTCTTTTTCTCCTTCATGGACTTTCTGCAGTAAGAAAAAGCATAGAGGCAGCGGTGGGAATACGAGAGAACGAGGATGACGTCTAGACCGTCCATAAAATTCCATGAATGAGGGAGGGCGATGGCATGATAAAAGCCTTCTCTGGAAGCACCTTCCACGGTGCTGGATTCAGGTTTTGGAGGGCCCCAGTTAAGACACCCTCAATGGGCCCTCTCCCTGAGCGAATCTACCTTCTCACCACCATTGTCATCAGCAGCTATTGCTCCTCCTCCTCTGTCTCACCATTGCTGCCACTTGCTTGCTTGACAGGCAGACAGCCACTGAGCAAGCAGGCAGTGGCATCTACTGCTCCTCCTTCCCACCATCGCTGTTGCCTGGGCCAGAGTGAGAGGCAGGTGAGCAAGCAGGTTGCCATGGTGAGGAGAAGGAGCAACTCTAGGTGGGGGCTGCCAGTGGGCCCCTGACCATGCTTAACCTTGATACCAGCCCTGACCATCAGTCTCTCTCTGCATCTGGTGCTGCTGCTGCTATTTCCTTATACAGCTGCCCCAATGAAGCATTTAATTTTTAAAAATGTACTGGGCAGCTCAAACTTTTTCCTGGCACCAATTTGAGGTTTATCTCCTTGTTTTGATTCTCAGCTCAAAAAGGCCCTAGGTTTGAAGGAAATGGGAGAGTTTTAAAGTAGGAAATAAAAGGAAGTGGGCTGGTTAGACCGGACTCCATGACGTCCGCCTGAAAAGCAGTGGGAATGGCATGTTACACCACCTCTACTGTGCTACGTCCCATATTAATATGAGCTCAGGCCTGATATGCCAGGATATGTGTGGCTCAATGGATGCAATGATGACCTCACTGGCATAATACCATGGTCTGTTGTTTGGTACCAGGAGAAAGGTGAGACCCTGGATGTTAGTCCAGCACAATAGAATAGATTGGTGTCCCTACGCCACAAACAGCCACCATCCCAAGAAGAATCACTGTAATGTCGAATGAAATGATTATACAGAACAGGAATCGGGGAGTGGTAAAAGCAGAAGTGGAGGTGAATAAAAACTGCAGTGTGTTAGAGGATCATTTTCTTCAGGTTATCTAAGGGAGTGTCTCCTCCCATATTGACCTACCCAGACCCTAAGGACACCATCTGAGGCTATCTTCCAGGTGACCCTGGCAATAAGGCAAGGCGGGTGTCTACAAGAGAGAGGACCTTTACAGTGGTGGCACTCTGATTGTGGAACGCACTCCCCAGAGAGGCTCACCTTGCGCCTGTCTTTTCAGTGCCAAGTAAAGACCTTGTTATTCTCCTAGGCATTTTGGGAATTGTTTTTACTGCTTTCAGATCACTGCACTTTTATTGCTACTGATTTTACTTTGAGTTCATGTGCTGGTGTGTTTTTACTCTTTGCTGCTGATTTTATCTTGGTTTTACTACGTGCTGTTTTTATTCATTGTTTTATTGTTTGTACTTATGTTTTTAATGTAATATACACTGTCCAGAGAATTTGGGCTACTGGGTGGATTAGAATGAATACATACATACATACCTATTTGGAGATACCATCCTGTATTTTTGGTTTTTCTCTGAAGCCAGGTTTTTCCTTGAGTGAGATAGAGTGTTGTAGTACAGAGCAAATAGCTACAGTGGGTACCGCAGAGCAGGCATATGCCCTTGGTTTAACAGATTTCATGTTAATGTGACCGTTCTGGCATGCTGGTTCATGCTGGCCTCTTTCCAGCTCAAACATTTTGTATCCTATCTTTGGGGAAATGATGTGCAAATGGCCGGGATTCAGCAACATATAGAATGGGCCAGAACTCCATCCAGGGGCAGAGGATTGGCCTCCTTCTTTCTCCCGAAAGAAAGCAATTTTATTCAATTTAAGGTGTGTTTCAACAGCTCTTTTAGTGGCTCAGCTTTATGTATACAAAGAGAACGTGAAAGGCAGAAGCAAGAAATGAACAGTCACCCCCCATTCCTCGACATCTCTTGCAAGCAAGCTTGCTCCTTCACTCCAGATGTTCTACATCGCAAGTAGAGAAATGTTTGGGGTTGAATTTTTGTTTGAAACTGATTGTTGATAGTCTCCCGAGACAGCTTGTGACAAACTGTATAATAAAAATGTTAAAAATAGCACGCCTCTTCCCTGGTAAAGCAAGAGTTCCCACAATTCAGTGTGCTGGGAAAGTTGCTGAACTCTCTTTTGACAGCATGTGCTGGTTCTCTGCTCTTGCAACCTTCCACTGATCCTCAGTTCCTTGTTTACACGCACTTCTTTTTCGGCCCTCTCCAAAGTAACATTCTTCTTGACTCCTACAAAGACAATGGGGAACTATCCTGTGTTCATAAGTGACACTCGTAACAGTTGCACATGCACTAGGAAATATTTGTTGAACAGTGCTTGACTGAAGCCAGACTTTACTGCTCTGGATAGCAGAAGCTTTTTAAACGTAATTTTTGCATGGAAGTAGATGCCTGGGCTGCTGAAGCTGCTGTCAACTAATTGCTCAAAAATAGTCTTGTCAACTTTCCCTCTGCTACACAGCTTCCATTGAGAGGAGGAGCCTTCATTTATTTGGGCATAAACACCACCCTTGTTGTAGGAAAGGATAATAGATTTCTAAAGTAAAAGTGATAACAGGAGCATCTGCAACCATGTACATGCCCGGCTGGCTGACCTGGACTATAAAATGTTTTTAAAATAAGAAAGAAAGGATGCTGCAGTGACCTCTAGCGTTAGCCCCATCATGTCCTTGCTGGCACAGGATCCAAGGCTGGGCCTGTAGGCTATTGCCCCCATCACCTGCCATTCTCTGGGTATTCATTTGGGCCCTAGATGCACCACTGGGTGAAGTGAAGGGATGTTTGTGAGACGTTCTACAGACTGAAGCTGCTAGGTTATGGTGGGCTGTATTTAGGAATGTGGTTTAAGGCTAGGCTGACCATATTTCCTTGAGACAAAAATGGGCTATTGGGATAACAAAAACGGGACAGGGTTATGTAATATTCCGCTGTAATAAAAAAATAGCTAACAGCCTGTTGAACTGAAATACGAGTCTAAAAAGTCCGAATCAAACTGAACACAGGGCAGAAAGAATCTCTAGGGGTGGAATGATGGTAGAAATAACAGTAAGACTTGCCCCCCTGGCTCCCACTTGCTGAATGGGGCTTAGCGGCCGCCTCTTGAATTCCCTGCCACTGCAGACAAGCAAGGGGGCAGCGTCTGATCGTCGCTAGCTCTAGAAGCCTGGCCCTGACTGGACAAAGCAAATGGAACTTCCTCTTTCGTCACACTAGTAGTTTTATTGCATGCATTGATTAGCACAGAGCCTTATGATAAACATGTTCAGTTGGTTACAAAAAATAAAAAACGGGACAAAATTGACATTTATATTAAAATGACGGGACGGTCGGGAAATATGAAAAAAACGGCACTGTCCCGTTTAAAACGGTAAGTGTGGTCAGCCTATTTAAGGCTGCAGTTCTGTGCACCTTTACTTTGGAGTAAGCCGCACTGAACGCAGTGGGACTTAGTTCTGAGTAAGCATGCTTAGGATTGTGCTGCAGGAGTACAATACCTTCATTTGGGGGTGGGTGGGGAAAATACCGCATATAGCCCTAAAAGACAGTGACTCTTTGCCCCCCACTCCACCCCCCCTCACGTAATCTAAAGAATATGGGGCTATTTTTTTTAAATTGAGCTAATTAAAGACGATGCTGTCACATCTGTTTTGAGCTGTCTACATTGCTAAGTTATTTTTGCTAGGCAGAAATAGCAGGCACCAGGAATGCATAAATCTTGGCTAGGAGTCAAATCTCAACTTTTCAGTGAGTTTTGATTTTTGTTGTTGCTGTAGATTTTGAGTCACTGCTGCAGATTGTATATTCATAATGCTGCTCAAAAACCCATTCCCATTATTTATGGTTTTCTCCTCTACAGCCTTTTGTTTGTGCAGAATTTTCCCGCAACCTCCTAGAATTACATTTTATGGCATGATTTTATGTATTTTTATTTGTAGCTGACACCAGCCTTGTCTATCAATCACTTTGCCCTGAAAATATACTAAAACGCTGACAGTAATGAAAGCCATGTAATTGAAAGGCTATGCAACACAATACACCACGGTAAATCAAATCCCGTGTGAAGACAAGCTGAATTCTGCAATCTGCATACTTTATGCAAATTAAGCATAACATGCATATATTTGCTTTTATTGCATGATTTATAGCCCATTCCTATGCATGTTCACTTGGGAGTAAATCCCGCTGCCTCATTAAATTACGACACAGTGACCTGGTTCATACGACACAACAGCACACCATGACTTAATTTACCTGTGGGCGCTGTTGAGTGATGCTTACTGTGTTGTGCAAACCCAGGCAGCAAGGGTTGTTTGAGGGTTAAAAAAAATAACCCATGGCTTGTCTTAGGGTTATTTGAGGGTTGTCTAACCCTCAAGCATCCTCTGCCGACTGGGTTCACATGACATGACAAGCCACAGCAAACCAGGTGCCCACGGGTGCCATGTAAAAATGAAACCCATGTGTGAGCACCCAGCATGATACAACAGATCCCGCAGGTAAATTAACCCAAAGTGGGCTGTCATGTCATGCAAACCGGGTCACTATCAAGTTTATCCCCCCTTAGATCCCCCATAATATTGTTTCATGGTGCCTCTAATCCTAGCCAAAGTAAGGCCCATTGAGAGCCAGTGCAGTGCAGTGGTTAGAGCAGGGGGTAAACAACCTTTTTGGCTCAGAGGGCCACTCTCTCTCAGAGGGTAGGAGGCATTGGGCCAAAATGGACATTACTTTAAAACCCTATCTAGCAGTTGCATTTTTTGTTTCCTTTTTACTCTAGAGTAGGCTCAGTACACCTGATCTGGATCAGGATCCTAGCATGGGGGGCTTTTAAGATCCAGACCGAGCCCCTTGCAACTACTCTAGAGTAAAAATGAAAAAATACATGGCTGCTAGATACGGATTTGGCTCATAGAGCCCTCTCCTTGGGCATCTGCTCAGATGGAAGTTAGCAATGAAAGGAAACAAGGCCTGGTTACATGGGGCAGATGTAATGGCCACAGAAATGGTAAATTGGCTGAGGAGCGATTCAGTGGCAGCAAGAGGTTGCGGGGGCCACATTTAAGGCCTTGGGAGGCCGTGGGTTAGAGAATCAGATGAGTGGGGAGACTTGGGTTCAAAACCCCACACAGGGACCTCAGGACAGTCACTCTCTCAGCTTAACCTCCGTCATAGGGTCGTTGTGTGGATAAACTGGAGAGGGGCACATAAGGTGCCTTGAGCTCCTTGGAGAAAAGGTAGGCTATAAATGTAAGTAAATACACAGATGAAGGACCCTTCAAATACAAAGGCATGCTGAAGTATCAAGCCAGTGTTGCAGATGGTAGCTAGACACGGTTGAAAAGCCTAAAAAGGCTTATTTTTCTGGGGTGTCTCCATTAATCCATGTGGCCAACGTTGCTTTATTTTGGAACCCAAACGTTCACTACTCCAAATTCAGCTGCTCTTTCTGTTGCTGGCTGCCACCTTCCTAACCCTACAAATGAAAAAGATGCTTTAAAAAAATAAACCCTGAAAAATAATTGAATGCTCTCTAGCACCGTAAGTCTTGGTTACAAGGTTCTCAATCATGACTGATAAGCATTGGATTTCTTTCTTGCAGTCTCCTAGCCGCTGAAAGGAATACGCATGAATTGTGGGAAAACCGCTGTTCAGTAACCAGATACATCCATGTTCTTGTGCATTAGAATCCCAAGTTTAACTCTTTCTCAGGATAGTTTGAAAGTGTCTTGACTAGAAAGACATAACAACCGTGAGCAGTCAGCTTCTTTTGTCTAGTTCGAGACAGCAGGAGTTTCTTGGTAATCCTGCCTCCTCTGGCAGCGATAGCTCTATGCAGTTGACTTAAACAAATAAGCAACTATATACCTCATTCTGCTTGAAGTAATTAACCTTTTCATAATTACAGCTTTCAGCATTAGCCACCTTTTGTCCTGTTACCTAGCACCCAGTAACTGCTGGTCATGGCACTTCTGCCTTTAACCCTGCTGTTCCTAGGGTATTTCGCAGCTTAGCTCTACAATGTTGTAGCCTAGGAAATGCATGGTAGGAAATGTTATGCCACACCTGAACCTCAGTGATGACTGAGGCTGGACACATCCCATAGGTTTGTCTTGTTTTTAGTTCGTATGAAACAGGCATCATTGTTCATGGTGTGTAACTAGAGATGTAAAATGTCCAGAAATTTTGAGGCCAACCTAGAGTGGGGTTTTTTGGGAAAAAAACGGACATTCGGTGAAAAATAGGGGGGAAAAGCAATACTTATTTTTTAGCGCACTTTACAGATCTAAAGTAATTTTGTTGCTTAGGAACATAAAAGCAGCCTTTCTGTTCCTAAAGTTATTTTATGTATAACTTGGTTTGCTCATAAAAGTATCATTATATTTTAAAACGTTTAAAAATAAACTCAGGAAATTTGAATTATTGTCTGAATAAACTATACTTCCAAACATGATAATTTTATGAGCAAACCAAGATATCCATAACATATTTTAGGGCACTATCCTATTCAGATAGGCAGCCACCTCCAAACTTGGAGGTGACCACCTATCCAATGCAGGGCAGGAGAAGCACGGAGGGGATTGTTGCCTTTGTGCTTCCCCTGGCCCTGCATTTTCGGCTAGACAGCCGATTCCGGCTGTCTAGCTGCGGGAGGGCAGAGCAGGGGAGGAGGCTGCTGTATGACACATTGGATGTGTCATTCCGGCATTTCCGCCCTCCCTGCCCCGGAACGCCCCCCCTGGAATGCCACTTCTCGGCCACTCCCCGCTCCTCTTGCAAGCACAGAGCATGGGGCTCTTCCGCGCTGCCACTGAGGCAGCACGGAAGTGGGCAGAGGTCAGTTCTCCGGGAACTGACCTCAGAGCATGGGCTCCAAGGTCAGTTCCCAGAAAACAAGATATCCTATGGCCATCTAGCCGCTGTCTAGCGGCCATAGGATTGCTCCCTCCGGTTCCTATTTCACGTGTGACCAGAGGGAACATCAGCAAGTATTCCCTGAAACATCTGAATCATCTTAGAAGCCAGAAGAAGTAGGAAGAATTGGAGGCAGAGGAAGGCTGTTCCTATTTGTAAGGAAGTTTAGGGAAATTCCTAAACCTGTTCCTGTTTGTGGGTTGGACCTTAGGGAAATCTGATCTGAAGGAAAAGCTATTGAGATTTTATTTAGCCAAGAAAGACTCAGTTTAGGAATGGTAGGCAGTCATATTTAATTTAAGAACCTTTAAGCTATCTCAACCTATTATTTGAAGAATTACATTTTGTTCACTTTTGTAAATAGTTTCCATTAATGAACATCTTACTTTTTGTTCATTTTGAAAAGTTGTCTCTAGTGGTAGTGTCACACACCGTAGGAACCAGACCACTGAGTTTCTTTTAGGTAGATAGGTTTATTCTAGTGGCAGCAGTTAAAAACTTTTATAGCTGAGGCAGCATTTCCTGGTGGTAAGATCTAATTGAGAACTCTGTTAAAAACCATGGCAGTGAGTTCTATAGACCCAAGCCTCAAAGTTAATTTAAAAACAGAAACAGGTGGGATAACCCACTTGCTGTTCCATCTCATCTGGTGACAGTGGCAGGATAACCTACAGTGTTTTATTTCACAAGTGGGTTTTAGATTACAACTACATTAATTCGCTGCTACAGCATCTAACCAGAACAAGCCCAGAAACACAGGACTCTATAGAACAAAACTCAAACTGTCAAGAATGCACATTTACTGCAAGAATGCACAGTGGTGCATACTCACATGTTAGGAAGCTGAGCATAAATGTCTATCAGTAAAACATACTTTAGATCAATAGTTTTAATAAGGAATGAAAGAAATAACTATGCTGGGAAATTTAAAGAGCGGATTAAAAAAAAATTATCCCCATGGCTTCATTATTTCCAGACATTTTACATCTCTAGCCTTCCTATAAAAGTATTCTCATTATATAGTTTTTAGAAATCATTTTTGTGGGGCATAAAGGCTGGATAACAATATATAAACACTTTGTCTTGAATTCTAAAAGAAAATAATTCATAATCCGAAGCTATTCAATTTTTCCAATTTTTCGGAAAACAAAAATGGTCCTCGGAAAAAAATGGGTTTCCCCCCCAATTTTCCAGTTTTTTTCCCTGGGCTTTCACATTTGTGTGTGTAACACATCTCACTGTCACCTCTGGCAAGCACATTATGCAGGTTTTGTGCCACTTCAAAATCCAGCCAAGCCTGTTTGACCAGAGGTGATAGTGAATTATTAGTGCATGCATCCCAGGTGATGATGCCCCACCGTATTGCATTCAGGTTTCTTAAAAGATATTGTCTGACAGTCAAAGATTCTCACCAACTGCTTATTTGACAGTATTTTATGATTATTCTATCAGGGTTTGCTGTCCGTTGGGCTGGTAGAGGAGTCCTATGAGAAAAACAGAAAAAAAGTTGCTACGTCTAAACAACAGGAACAAGGAATGCAGGCATAAGACATGGAAGCAAGAAGTTCTCAGGATGAAATGAATGCCTGAGGCTGTTTGTCGGCATGACTTCCATAGCAAACAGAGAGTTTTCTCTAAACAAGATTTTTCTTTTTCAGAAAACTTTGCATTGACTAATCCTATTAGTTAATGCAAAGAGGGTGAGGGAGGCTTGGAAACGCCTTGCATTTTTGCAGATGGGAAACTGAGGCACAAATATCATTATACTAGTTCTAACATGATAGAGCTATTCTTGTGACAGCTGGATCTTAAGCATTTTTGTTTAGAAGTAAGACCGGCTGTATTTCATCAGGGTTATTCCTTCTGGCAGATCTGACAACTGGCTGCAGACCCCAAGGCATCGTCACAAATCCGGCTTCAAGCAGCTCTACGCTTTGATCGGCTATATCATGTGAAGCTAGAGCCTCCTCGCTAGGCTATGTAATAGGCCAGAAGGCTTGCTTGCATTTCAAATGTCTCTTCCCTTCCACCTTCACTTCTGCATGAGCAAGAATTAAAAAATGAAACATAAACAGTTCAAATGACAGTTGCAGGCAAATTTAAGCCTGATGTGAGAAAATGTCTCAGCCATTTTCTCAAATACAACAAATCATACATTCAAAACTAAAAACAGTGTAAGGAATCTAATATGATTTCTCTATTGTCTGCCTACCAATAATGGAAGCAGGGGCTGGGAATCGATCATAATTATGGTGTACAGAGGCTTGCTTTTGTGACTATTAGTTTTAGCATTTTCTTGTTACATGTTTGAATTTGCCAGTTAAACCCAACTTTATATTCTTTTAACAAGAAGCTTTGCCTATTTTAACTGAGTATCTAACAGTCAGAAATAGAACATGCAACGAAATGTTGCGGCGTGGAGTATTCTTGCTCAGCATACTCCATTCCATTCCATTCTCAGCCCCTACCCCTGCTCCCACCCCCACCGACTCTCAGCATGCTATGCCCACTGAGTGTGCGCTTTTCTCATTGGGCTATTTTTGCCCCAACCCTTAGTGTTTTTTTCCCCTTAACTTTTTTTTGTACTAAATGTGTGCCTTCTATCTCCCACTGGCCAGTGTTTTATACCTTAACTGAGAGTGGCTGATGCAGTCAAGAGCCTGCTTGGAAGCTGCACACTCTGTCTTGGAAGTTCTAACCCCTACCTGCCTATCTGACGGCATGAGTTGTGGTTAACCAATGGCAAAAGGAGGCACTGTGCATATGTTTGAATGCTATTACCAGCGGGGAAATAATGATTCTGATGAGGGCCACAGCGCAGGGGTGGGGGATGAGACTTTAACTTTGCCCTCTCCCCAGCGATACTGAAGATCATGGTTTCCCTGCTGAACCCGTAGCAGAGAAACAGCGATCTTGAGGATCAATGATGCGGGGAGCTTAGAGCCTCTCCCTTCTCCCAGCAATCTGTATCAAGTATGCTGTTTCTCTGCTGCTGTTAGTGAAGAAACAGTGGTCTTGATCAGGCTTGGTGGTAGGAGGAGGAAGAGACATGGAGCCTTACTACATGAGGCTTGTATTGTATACTTGTGATTCCTCATTTACAGTCATTTGTGGGTCCTTTGCATGACATCGTCATCCTCCAGGGCCATGCTTTGCAACCAGTACTGCATTTTTTCCTAAGGAGGAAAGTTAAGTATTTCTTCTGAACAACATTATAGAAACCTGATGTATTATGCAATCCTGCTATACCACAGCAGTGCCTAGGGGTTGTGTAATGGAACATATTTTATTTTATTTATTTATTTATTTATTTCTATACCGCCCAATAGCCGAAGCTCTCTGGGCGGTTCACAAAAACTAAAACCAAACAACACACAATAAAACAATTTAAAATATATAGAACATTAAAACCACAATATAACAATACAACCACAATAAAACCTAGCAGCAGTACAGGAGTTTAAAATACAGATTTAAAACAGCAAAGATAAAAATTTAGAAAGCTAAAATGCCTGGGAAAATAAAAAGGTCTTCACCTGGTGCCGAAAGGAGTACAATGTAGGCACCAGGCGAACCTCACTAGGGAGCTCATTCCAGAGTTAACAATCTTGCTGCCCTATTTTGGACCAGCTGAAGTTTCCGGACCGTTTTCAAAGGCAGCCCCACGTATAACGCATTGCAGTAATCCAGACGAGAAATTATCAGAGCATGGATAACTGTAGCTAGGCTATCTCTGTCCAGATAAGGGCGTAGTTGGTATACCAGCCTAAGCTGATAAAAAGTGCTCCGTGCCACTGAGTTCACCTGTGCCTCAAGTGACAGTTCTGGATCCAAGAGCACCCCCAAACTACGAACCTGATCCTTTAGGGGGAGTGCAACCCCCTCCAGAACAGGTTGATTATCACCTAGCCAGGCAGACGAACCACCCACTAACAGTACCTCCGTCTTGTCTGGATTGAGTTTCAGTTTATTGGCCCTCATCCAGTCCATTACCGTTCCCAGGCACTGGTTCAGAACAGCCACTGCCTCACCTGGTTTTGATGAGAAAGAGAGGTAGAGCTGGGTGTCATCCGCATATTGATGGCACCTCAGCCCACACCTCCGGATAACCTCCCCCAGCGGTTTCATGTAGATGTTAAACAGCATGGGGGATAGAATAGAGCCCTGTGGAACCCCATGGCACAATTGCCATGGCACAGAGCAATAATCCCCCAGCACCACCTTCTGGAATCGGCCATCCAAGTAGGAGCGGAACCACTGTAGTGCAGTGCCTCCAACTCCCAACCCAGACAACCTATCCAGAAGGATACCATGGTCGATGGTATCGAAAGCCGCTGAGAGGTCCAGGAGAATCAACAGGGTCGCACTCCCCCTGTCCCTCTCCCGGCAGAGGTCATCCCACAGGGCGACCAAGGCAGTTTCCGTTCCAAAACCAGGCCTGAAGCCCGATTGAAATGGATCTAGATAATCCGTTTCATTCAAGAGTGCCTGGAGCTGTCCTACAACCACCCGCTCAAGCACCTTGCCCAGGAAGGGGATGTTGGCCACTGGCCTATAATTGTTAACATCCTCTGGGTCCAGGTTAGGCTTTTTCAGGAGTGGTCTAATTACTGCCTCTTTTAAAGCGGCAGGCACCACTCCCTCTCTCAAGGAGGAATTTACAACCTCCTGGACCCAGCCGGACAACCCCTCCTTGTTTGATTTAATAAGCCATGAAGGGCAAGGGTCAAGCACACAAGTGGTCAATCGGACTTGGCCAAGCACCTTGTCCGCATCCTCAGGCCTCAGTAACTGAAACTCATCCAATAAAACTGGACCAGACGGTGCTCTGAACGCCTCTACCAATGGAACTGCATTAATCGTATATAGCAAGGTAGAGGGGAATAAACCCAGAAAAAAATGTGTCAAGGATCTTAATCCCGCAAAGAATCCAGAAGCAGAAGCCTTGGTAAAGATGCAGGCTAAAAGCCTCATGTAGAAAAGCCCCCCACCCCCAGATCCCTATCAGAACCGAGAAAACAGTGATCTTGATAAGGATTGCTGTGGTGGATGGCTGAGAGGTTAAAGCTGCTCCCTTTCCCCCCGTGATCTAGATGAAGATTGCTGTGTGTGGTGCGGTATCTTTGTGTGTGTGTGTGTGTGTGTGTGTGTGTGCCTGAGAGATTGTAAGTGTCTGTGCATGGGGAGGGCAGTCACTGCCCATCCCCACATGTGGCCCTCGGGCAAAATGTTTGCCCATTCCTGCAATAAAACTTCCCCGTGCCACTTCTAATCTAGCATTTAGGCCTTGAACACTCCCCTCTTCGAGGCTGCCTTTGATTGATACCACAGCTTATGTCAGCAGAGTGGCTTCACAAAGTAGTTCTGGAAATCTGTTCTGGTGTGATCATCTTGAAATGGCACCTTGCGTCTTGCTTCTTTTTGTATGTCGCGTTGGGAGGGCATCGCCCAACAAAGCAACTTAAAAATACTTGAAACAAACAGACAAGAAAATAATGTTTTCAGTGAGTTTATTAAGCATATATTGACTTGTAGCCATTTGGTGTATCCAACCCTCTGTGCATCCCATAAAAACTAAGTCATGACTTAATTCCTTTGGAGGAGTGGGACTTAGCCGTGACTAACTGAAAGGATTGTGCCTTACATGTGCCTTACGTGTGCAAGAGAGGGAGAAGGGGAAGGAAGGGAGTGGTGAAAAGATTACAGCTGTGTGGTAACTGAGGACCAGGAGAACTGATCTTGCCTCCATTTTCAATGAGAGCTTTAATTCCTGTTTTCAAAATCTGAAGGTTTGTAGGGATGAGAGGTTTGTTCTGTTTTCTTCCTGCTTTCCTAGCCCACTCCAGCACTCTCACACCATGAGCAAGCGAACTCTCGAGATTACCATCTGCTTAAAGAAGAGTGCTGTGGGGTATCAAGCCTCATGTGTCTCCTTGTCCTTTTAACCCCAGCTGCTTTCCCAAGCTTCTCAAGGGGGAACATCCTCTTGAAACATTAGCCACATGTCCCAACTTTCCCGCTATTCTCAACAGATGTGACTGCTTAGGCCAATTCATTGCTGCAGGCAGATTAATCACCCTGGCTTTCTGAGCATTTCGTTTATTAGCAGTTCCTCCATTTTTTTAGGTGGGGACAAACGATATATCAATGGAATGTGCAAAACCTGAAGAAAACACTTTGGATTTGGTATATGCCTGCTTTACCACCATGATGATGTTGATGTTAACATGATGATGTTAACATGATGATGTTAATACACACTATTGCAGGTCCAGGACTGGGGGACAGACATCTGATGTGAATGGCAATGTGCATCTAATCCACATCGACCTTGACACATTGGCAACTTTAATAATCACCAAATTCTGCTGGTTGTCCACCCTTCTAAATCTCAACCACTGTATGCGCAATATGGGACTTTTTGACTGTACAGCAAGACAGATGCCTTCAATACAGGTGCCTGCATTGTCTACTTCGCACACATCTGCTAAATTTTCCCAGATTCTCTGGGAAGCGACTCTGCAAATGTATCCAAACCAAATTTGTTTTGACTGTCTTATGCCTTTGCAGTTCTCGTCATTACAAAGCCCCTGATTTCTCCTGATTGCATGATTGGCTAAGTAGATAGGATTACTGCATATGCATTTTTCCAACAGCGATTAGAGTCAATGCTGTAATTGCAGATTATTTTCAGCATGCTTAAAAAACCTGTTGCATGACCTTAGTGGGCCCATATCCCTGCGGAGGTCCTTGTAGTTGGGGGCACCCCGAGAAACTTGCTCCTTCTTCCCCTACCTCCATAGGCCCAAACACTCAAACAGGTCCAAACAATGGAGAGTCTGTTCCACATGCCATATATATTGCCATGGTCAGGGCTCCTAACTAGAGATGGTATTAAAGAATAAGAATGTCCCAATACAGGGCCTAATGCTCTGGGCCCAAGTAATCTAACAGTGCCCTGGGTATTCAGTCTTGTCATGCTGACCCCAAATGCAGTGGCCCAGTTCGCACGATCACAGGGTGGTTAATAAGCCATGGTGGCTTGTTAACCACCCTATGTGCCCTGGCCAGGAGGATTACCATAATTACTCTTGGCAACATGGCTTGTTGTGTCATGTGAACCCGGCCAGGGTGGCTTGTTGCCATGGGTAAAAAGCCACCCAGAACTCATGGGCTTATTTACCCAGCTGTGGTCGTGCGAACTCGCGTGCCTCTAAGATAGGTGATCAACCAGAAAAAAAGCTCAATGGGCAAAGCCAATGCTTTCCCTTTTTAAAAAAGTAAGAACATCTTTTAAAAAATCTGCTTGGCTCCACTCCAGACCTGCCAATAACTTCTGAACCAAGCAAAATCCTATGGTCTCCATGGCCTGACTCTACCATCACGCTAACTCTGGCCTCCGACACCCACTGATGTAGTGGGCATCATCCCCGGGCCCCACCCACCCACCCAGGCCAAGAACTGTCATATGCCCTCAAATCTCTGGATGGGGCAAGAGATAAGGCAGACCCTAGGGTCCTCAACCAGATTGTGCTTCCCATGCTGGCTGTTTGGAAGAAACAGAAACAAAAATCCTGCACTTCTAGGGGGAGCTACATCACTAGCATCCCATACTGTATAGTTTGGCCCTGAAACTCAACATTTCTGCAGGGCATGTGGATAATTTTCTTGTTTCTCAGTGGCCTCATTTTGGCTCCAGGCTTCTCAGTACTCAACTGCCTGAATTATCTATTAGAGGTTATGAAGATGCTAACTGGTTACAAGATAATTGCCCTCTGCTATTTCGTTTGATGACTTCTGTGAATACAAGCATCTTCACTGGATCATGCCTGCAGTACTGAGATTGCCATCACACAACTTTCCTAACACCCTGCTGGGAATAAAATCATATCTGCTTCTTGCCTCACAATTCCCAGCAGTAGCCCTTTTTACTGCTGGTCCCTAAGCTGTCGAACTCCTCAGAGCCAGGATAGTTCTTTTCTGACTTTTTGGGTCAGTGGGCATATTTGGAATTTTGAGAGAGTGTCATGAGTGCTCTCATTCATAAAATAGCTGCTATGCTGGGCATGGCTGGTCACACAACATTCATTTCCCAGAGGCTGGTGAGACTAAAAGAAAAGTAACTTGCCCAGGAACCTACGTATGAGGCAGAGGTGAGGTCTTAGCTCCAAAATGCAAAGCCTTTTGAACCCAAGTCAAGATGGCACTGGAGGGCAGCCCTTGGCTTTGCGGCATGCCAGCCTCCCAGTTAAGAAAATAATTAAAACAATCTTAAATAAAATAAAAAATCAGGATAGGTAGGGTGCCTGAGAGGTGCCAAGGCATGTATCCATGAACACACTAGTGCCCACGGACACCAAACTGGAGACTCCAGGACTTCTGTTGTGTTGTGTCCTTTCTGTTTGATTTTACCTGGCTATCCTGGAGCTTTGAAACAGAGGCATTCGTTTGGCCTTCTCACTGACTGCCTTTTGGCAGGAGATGAAGCCAGTTCTGTTCCAGTGAGCATTTGTTTAATTTGGCTTCCTTGGTGATACTTTAACTGCTGCTTTTTACTATTTTATTATTAGTTTGTATTTACGACTTTGTATTTTGTGATTTTTAGTTGCATTGTGAGCTGCTTGAAGTACATTCCTGTGTAGAAAGACAGGACAAAAATAATTGAAATCAATCAGTAGAATTTAGGCTGCAGTCCTATGGTCTCTTACTTGGGAGTAAGCTTCATTCCCCTTCATGGATCACTGCCTTGTTGTGGCGAAGGGGCTTGCGTAACTCAGTGAAGCCATAAGCTATGCTGTGCAGGGCCACCCAAGACGGACAGGTCATGGTGGAGAGTTCTGACAAAATGTGGTCCACTGGAGAAGGAAATGGCAACCCACTCCAGTATTCTTGCCAAGAAAACCCCATGGAACGTATCACAAGGCTAAAAGATATGACTCCAGAAGATGAGCCCCTCAGGTCAGAAGGTGTCCAATATACTACTGGGGAAGAGCAGAGGGAATTTCCAAGTAGCGCCAGAAAGAGCAAAGCGGCTGGGCCAAAACCGAAAGGTGTGATCCACAGCTGTGGATGTGTCTGGTGGTGAAAAGAAAGTCCGATGCTGTAAAGAACAATATCGTTTAGGAACCTGGAATGTAAGATCAGTGAATTAAGGTAAGCTGGAGGTGGTCAAACATGAGATGGCAAGATTGAACATCGACATCTTGGGAATCAGCGAACTAAAATGGACAAGCATGGGTGAATTTAATTCAGGTGACCATTATATCTACTACTGTGGGCAAGAATCCCTTAGAAGAAATGGAGTAGCACTCCTAGTCAATAAAAGGGTGGGAAAAGCAGTACTGGGGTACAATCTCAAAAACGAAAGAATGATCTCAGTACGAATCCAAGGCAAACCATTCAACATCACAGTAATTCAAGTCTATGCCCCAACCACTGATGCCAAAGAAGCTGAGGTTGATCAGTTCTAAGAAGACCTACAATACCTTCTAGAACTAACACCAAAAAAAGATGTCCTCTTCATCATAGGGGATTGGAATGCTAAAGTAGGAAGTCAAGAAATCACTGGGATAACAGGCAAGCATGGCCTTGGTGTACAAAATGAAGCAGGACAAAGGCTCATAGAGTTTGCCAAGAGAACACGCTGATCATAGCAAAAACTCTTTTCCAACAGCACAAGAGGCGACTCTACACATGGACATCACCAGATGGTCAATATCGAAATCAGATGGATTATGTCCTTTGCAGCCAAAGATGGAGAAGCTCTATACAGTCAGTAAAAACAAGACCTGGAGCTGACTGTGGCTCAGATCATGAGCTTCTTATTGCAAAATTTCGGCTTAAATTGAAGAATGTAGGGAAAACCACTAAACCATTCAGGTATGACCGAAATCATATCCCTTATGAATATACAGTGGAGGTGAGGAATAGATTTCAGGGATTAGACCTGATAGACAGAGTGCCTGAGGAACTATGGACAGAGGTCCATAACATTGTTCAGGAGGCAGCAACTCAATCCATCCCAAAGAAAAAGAAATGCAAAAACGCAAAGTGGCTGTCTGCTGAGGCTTTACAAGTAGCTGAGGAAAGAAGGGAAGCGAAAAGCAAGGGAGAAAGGGGAAAATATACCCAAATGAATGCAGAGTTGTAGAGAATAGCAAGGAGAGACAAGAAGCCCTTCTTAAATGAACAATGCAAAGAAATCGAGGAAAACAACAGAATGGGAAAGACTAGAGATCTCTTCAAGAAAATCGGAGATCTCAAGGGAACGTTTTGTGCAAAGATGGGCATGATAAAGGACAAAGAAGGCAGGGACCTAACAGAAACAGATGAGATTAAGAAGAGGTGGAAAGAATACACAGAAGAACTATACAGGAAAGATCTGAATGTCCCTGATAGCCATGATAGTGCGGTCACTGAACTTGAGCCAGACATCCTCGAGAGTGAAGTCAAGCGGGCCTTAGGAATCATTACTAACAACAAAGCTAGCGGAGATGACAGTATTCCAGCTGAGCTATTTAAAATCCTAAAAGATGATGCTGTTACAGTGCTGTACTCAATATGCCAACAAATTTGGAACACTCAACACTGGCTGCAAGACTGGAAAAGGTCAGTTTACATTCCAGTTCCAAAGAAGGGCAATGCCAAAGAGTGTTCAAACTACCGTACAATTGTTCTCATTTCACATGCCAGCAAGGTGATGCTCAAAATCCTACAAGCTAGGCTTCAGCAGTATGTGAACCGAGAACTACTGGAAGTACAAGCTGGGTTTTGAAGAGGCGGAGGAACTAGAGATCAAATTGCCAACATTCGCTGGATCATGGAGAAAGCAAGAGAATTCCAGAAAAATGTCTATTTCTGCTTCATTGACTATGCTAAAGCCTTTGATTGTGTGGATCACAACAAACTGTGGCAAATTCTGAAAGAGATGGGAGTACCAGAGCACCTTACCTGTCTCATGAGAAACCTGTACGAGGGTCAAGAAGCAACAGTAAGAACCGGACATGGAACAACCAATTGGTTCAAAATTGGGAAAGGAGTACGACAAGGCTGTATATTGTCGCCCTGCTTATTTAATTTATATGTAGAGTACATCATGAGAAACGCCGGGTTGTATGAATCACAGGTCAGAATTAAGATTGCTGGGAGAATTATCAACAACCTCAGATATGCAGACGATACCACCCTAATGGAAGAAAGTGGAGAAGATCTAAAGAGCCTCTTTTTGAGGGTAAAAGTGGAGAGTGCAAAAGCTGGTTTGAAACTCAACATTAAAAAAACTAAGATCATGGCATCTGGTCCCATCACTTCCTGGCATATAGAAGGGGAAGAAATGGAAGCAGTGACAGATTTTACTTTCTTGGGCTCCAAGATCACCGCAGACGGTGACTGTAGCCATGAAATTAAAAGACGCTTGCTCCTTGGGAGGAAAGCTATGGCACTCCTAGAGAGCGTAGTAAGAAGCAGAGACATCACCTTGCCGACAAAGGTCCGTATAATCAAAGCTATGGTTTTCCCAGTAGTAACGTATGGCTGTGAGAGCTGGACTATAAGGAAGGCTGAGTGCCGAAGAATCATAGAATCATAGAATAGTAGGGTTGGAAGGGGCCTACAAGGCCATCGAGTCCAACCCCCTGCTCAATGCAGGAATCCAAGTCAGAGCATCCCTGACAAATGGCTGTCCAGCCTCGTCTTGAAGGCCTCCAGTGTGGGAGAGCCCACCACCTCCCCAGGTAATTGGTTCCATTGCCGTATTGCTCTGACACTCAGGAAGTTTTTCCTGATGTTCAGTCGGAATCTGGCTTCCTGTAACTTGAGCCCATTATTCCGTGTCCTGCACTCTGGGATGATCAAGAAGAGATCCTGGCCTTCTTCTCTGTGACAACCTTTCAAGTACTTGAAGAGTGCTATCATATCTCCCCTCAGTCTTCTCTTCTCAAGGCTAAACATGCCCAGTTCTTTCAGTCTCTCTTCATAGGGCTTTGTTTCCAGTCCCCTGATCATCTTTGTTGCCCTCCTTTGAACCCTCTCCAGCTTGTCTGCATCCTTCTTAAAGTGTGGTGCCCAGAACTGGACACAGTACTCCAGATGAGGCCTAACCAGTGCTGAGTAGAGGGGAACTAGTACTTCCCGGGATTTGGAAGCGATGCTTCTATGAATGCAGCCCAAAATAGCATTTGCCTTTTTTGCAGCCACATCACATTGTTGGCTCATATTCAGCTTGTGATCGACGACAATTCCAAGATCCTTCTCGCTCGTAGTGTGGTTGAGCCACGTATCCCCCATCTTGTAACTGTGCATTTGGTTTCTTTTTCCTAGGTGCAGAACTTGGCATTTGTCCCTATTAAATGCCATTCTGTTGTTTTCTGCCCAGCACTCCAGTCTATCCAGATCACTTTGAATTTTGTTTCTGTCTTCCAAAGTATTAGCTATCCCTCCCAATTTTGTGTCATCTGCAAATTTGATCAGCATTCCCTGCACCTCCTCCTCCAAGTCATTAATAAAAATGTTGAAGAGCACTGGGCCCAGGACTGAGCCCTGCGGTACCCCACTCGTTACCTCTCCCCAGCTTGAGAAGGTCCCATTGATAAGCACTCTTTGAGTCCAATTCTGTAGCCAACTGTGGATCCACCGGATCGTTGTTTCATCTAGCCCACTTCGAGCTAGTTTGCTCATCAGGAGATCATGGGGCACTTTGTCGAAAGCTTTGCTGAAGTCGAGGTATATGATGTCTACAGCATTCCCACGGTCTACAAGGGAGGTGACTTGATCAAAAAATGAGATCAGATTTGTCTGGCAGGACTTGTTTTTGACAAATCCATGTTGGCTTCGAGTAATCACGGCATTGTTGTCAAGGTGCTTCCAGATGGATTGCTTTATGATCTGCTCCAGAATTTTCCCAGGGATTGATGTCAGACTGACTGGTCTGTAGTTCCCAGGTTCCTCCTTTTTACCCTTTTTGAAGATAGGGACAACATTAGCCCTCCTCCAGTCATCTGGCACTTTCCCGGTCCTCCATGATTTCTCAAAGAGAATAGACAGCGGTTCTGAGAGTTCTTCTGCCAGTTCCTTTATGACTCTAGGATGCAGTTCATCTGGCCCTGGAGATTTGAACTCATTCAAAGTAATGAGGTGTTCCTTGACCATATGCCTGTCGATCTCAAGCTGCAATCCTGCCCCTTCAGCCTGTACTTCGCCTTTGCCAGGGGGGTCATAGACCCTCTTTTGGGAGAAGACTGAGCCAAAGTAGGAATTGAGCACCTCTGCCTTTTCTTTGTCCTCTGTTATCATTTTGCCATCCTTATTTAATAGCTGAACAACCATTTCTTTCCTCTGCCTTTTACTATGCACGTAGCTGAAGAAAGCCTTTTTGTTGTTTTTAGCATCCCTCGCTAACCTCACCTCGTTCTCCGCTTTAGCCTTCCTGACGCCATCCCTGCAATTCTGTGCTACCTGCCTGTACTCTTCCTTTGTTACTTGGCCTTCTTTCCACTTCCTATATGTGTCCTTTTTTGTTTTCAGGTCATCCCTAAGCTTTTTGTGAAGCCACATTGGCTTCTTCTGTTGTCTTCCACCTTTTCTTCTTGTTGGAATTGTTTGTGATTGTGCCTTGAGAATTTCCTTTTTTAAAAGTTCCCACCCATCTTGGACTCCTTTTCTCGCTAGCATTGCTTGCCATGGGACCTTACTGATCATTGTTCTGAGTTTATTAAAATCAGCTTTCCTAAAATCCAGGGTACGCGTTTGAGTACACTTGGCTTTTGCTTCCCTTAGAACCAAGAACTCAAGTACAACATGGTCGCTTTCCCCCAGAGTTCCTGTAACTGCTACTTTCTCCACTAAGTCATCTCTGTTGGTTAGGATCAAGTCAAGGATAGCCGATCCTCTAGTTCCTTCCTCTACTTTCTGTAGGAGGAAGTTATCCGCCACACAAGTCAGGAATTTCCTGGAGGGGCCATGTTTTGCAGAATTTGTCTCCCAACAAATATCGGGGAAATTGAAGTCCCCCATTACTACTACATCATGCTTCCTTAAAACATTGGCTATTTGCTTTTCAAAAGTTTCATCCTTGTCTTCTCCTTGATTGGGTGGCCGGTAGTAGACTCCGACCATTGATGCTTTCGAACTGTGGTGCTGGAGAAGACTCTTACGAGTCCCCTGGACTGCAAGGAGGTCAGATCAGTCCATCCTAAAGGAAATCAACCCTGAGTGCTCATTGGAAGGACAGATACTGAAGCTGAAGCTGAAATATTTTGGCCACCTAATGCGAAGAGAAAACTCCCTGGAAAAGACCCTGATGCTGGGAAAGACTGAAGGCAAAAGGAGAAGGGGACGGCAGAGGATGAGATGGCTAGACAGCATCACTGATGCAATGAATATGGACTTGAGCACGCTCCGGGAGAGAGCGCAGGACAGGAAGGCCTGGCATGCTATGGTCCATGGGGTCACGAAGAGTCGGACACGACTTAACGACTGAACAACAACAAGCTCCATTGAACGTCATGAGGCTTACTTCCAGGTGGATATGAATAGGATGGCATTATTAATGTGCTAATTTGCTTGTTTATGTCATTGCCGATTGAAGGTTTAAATTAATTAATGATGCTATTTTTAATTGTTGCTCTATCACTGTTGTGAACCCTGTGAGAACTGTTATGTATTTTATTAATTTTTGACAATTGTACCTTGCCTTTCTATTAAAAATTATCAAGGTGGTTATCTCTTTGTATCAGTCATACAAAATAATAGAGCAAACTAAAAAGTTAATGTCAAATGTCAAATAATTTAACTGTGTGTTTGTTTGTTTTTTAAGATCAGCACTCCATAATTATTAAAACAATAGCAGCCTAATACAGTCGTAAGAAACAGCACTAAAAAAAAATCCACTGGAAGATATTAATTTTTAACGACTGCCAAAAGATGGTGCCCAGTGGGCCTCCTGTAGAATGTTCCATAGTCATGATGCCACAACAGAAAAGGCCTTGTTGCCTTGTGGTCACCAGATCTACACCTCATGTCATATCGATATGATCCCATCACGGTGATGCTATATCCCCCTTGCACATTTATACCTCATAGTGCACACAATGACATCTGTTGTGGTATTTTGGATAATACAGAATAAGAACAGGGAAATAACACTGGAAAAGCAGTATACGGAATGCTTAATGTGCCCCAACAGTTATCGGTGCACTTTAATACCGATAAAAAGGCCCAATGTAGATCTAACCCCACTGTACTTCTGATGCAGGAGTTAATCTCCATGCTCAGACAGATTTGTATTGGAAGAAGTGGTTCTAAAGGAAGTCTGGTAGTCCTAGAGGGCTTAAAAACTCAAAGCCAGCACTTTGACCTGAGCCTGAAACAAATTAGTAACCAGTGACTATGGCAAGTCTTCACTGAATCATTCCCTGACTTGCAACTGTAGTGGTTAGAGGGTCAGGTTAGGATTGTGGGGGACCCGGGCATAATGAAGTTCACTTGGTGACCTTGGGCCAGTCACTATTGTTCATGCCAGCCTGCCTTGCAAGCCTGCTGTGAGGATAAAGTGGGGTGGGGGAGCTCCTTGGAGGAAGGGTAGGATATAATTGTAAATAAAGAATATTTGAAAAGAAGAAGGCAAAAATAGTAAATAAATATACCTCAGTGACACTGATGAGTCCATGTATGCCTGTTCTCAAAGAAGAAAGTTAAATTCTGAGCAGCCTTACAAATAGCCAGGTGCCTAGTCATCTATGGGAAGTAGCAATTAGGACCAAATGACCACAGACAGGAAAGCTTTTCAAAAGCTGGTTCTTCTTTTCCACAAAAGGACCAACATGCATATGTGAGGGCAACTGGGCTAGTAACGTTTTTGGATTTATTTGTACTGCTGGAAATAGGGAACCACTTCATGAGGACAATGTTGATTTTTAACCAGATTATTTAAAAATATTTCTTTTTGATTTTGCCAGTTTGGGAATGCCTTGAGATTAGAATGAGAAGAGAAGCGAATCTAAATTTACGCAAACCTATTATTTTCTGTGCAGTGTTATAGATCCTGATTTGCTAGCATGCCATTGAGGATGATGGAGTCTCTGCTTTTACTGCTTGTTTACAGAACTGCATGAAGCAATATGGAAACCTCTTCAGTAACTTCGATGATCAGAATTTGAATGTGGATTCCATGAGCCTATAAAAATAATTTTTAAGTCTCATTTTACCATCAAAATTTAGAATAGTTATAGCCTGGGAACCTGGAATTAGTAAAATATAATTGTAGGGGACTGTCTTTGCTTACTTTGTGCCAATGGAGCCTGTGTGCATTTTAGAGGCAGAGGTACAAAGCATTCCTACTTTTACAAATCAGAAGCTTTCCTCTTCTTTGTTTTCCTTGCTGAGGCCTTTCAGTGGCACTAGTACACCTCATATTTTGCCCTCCTGCCCTGGATTGTATTTATTGATTTGGTTTGGTTGGCTTGTATCCCATCTTTCCATATGTTATGCTCAAGGTGTCTAACAATTATACAATTATGTGGAAAGAATAATTAAATTCAAAACAGCAACCCTATGGTCTCTGGGAGGGTGTCCTAGGGGCCACCCCCTCCCAAGGCTGTAGACAGAGCTATGACCTTGGGGAGAGAGGAAGTCCTCACTCGGATCCCCCCCTCCGCCGCCATTGAAGAAAACTCCACGATGGCTCCTCTTCTGACATCGATGTCACGACCCCAGAAGAGGATGGGGAGAGAGGAAGGGGGCAGCCCAATGAGTGGGGAGGGGAGAGGTGAGCATGTGGATCCACCAGATCGACAAGTCTCTTGGATCTCGTCTCTGTCCCCAGCCGGATAGATAAGCTAGACGGGTTCAGAGGTCCAGCTAGCTCTAAATGCTGAAATAGAGGCTGGAGAGGCTAAAAAAAGCTCTTGCCAGTAGGGCTTTAGAGGGATAGGGGTTGGGGGCACTACGAGATTGGCCATCTATTCTGTAGGATTGTGCCCTAATTCCTTCACCCTCCATTTTAGCCTTACTTTGCCCCTAAAAGCCACTCCGCACATTACTCAGCAGCAAATCCAAGGTTTGATACTAAGCATGTATTTAACAAGGAGCCTATAAAATCTTGACTCCTTGACCTATGTACCTGTATGATTCATGCATTTGGAAGCACATGCTTGACATATTCATAGTTTACACATTTTTAGGTATACACTTACATAAATCAGCTTCCATGTACATCTAAAAAGGTAGGACAAGGACCTGCCAAAGTTAAGCACTTTTAAGTCGGAATGATTTAAATGGGAGAGATTTCAGTATATGCTTCCTTTCTAACATTTATCTTTTTTGGGGGGAATATATTTTTATTTATTTTATCTTTATAAACACTTCCAAAATTACCAACAAACAACTCGGTACTTCAGTTCTCATCCATACAATATTTTAGTTAGGACACCATAATAACAGAAAGAGAAGAAAGAAAGGAAAAAAGAAAAATAAACTCCAACATCTCCCAACTTCCAATGGTATTCTATTTTAAAAAACTATATCTATTATACAATCTTACAATTTAGTAAAATAATCTTTTATATCAATGCAACAGTTCTACACTTCATTCCCAAAAGCCTGAATATTAGTAATAATCATCATCATCATCATCAAAAAGTGAGAGTATAGTATTGTATAATAATAAAACTTAAGATAAATCTTCAACCGTCAATATTTTTATACTAGATATTTTGTCTATTTTAAAATATGAAATAGAATAAGATACATAAAGAGAAAGAGAGAAAAATAAATAAAAAACAATGCATAAAGGTAAACAAATATATATAAAGTCATTTCTTCTGAGTTAGCCTAGATCATGAAAGCTACACACAAGCAGTTAACAGTACTTGTTTAGAAATTCCATTTCATGGAATTGTGACAGAGTTCTCACGCATTTTAACGTTCAACCAAGCCTCCGCCATTTCATGATTCATAAAGTTCTTCATCTGGTCTTCAGACACAATACAAAGTATAGCAGGATATTTTAAGTAATATTGTAAGTTCATTTATTTTGCCAGATTCTTTGCTTTGATAAACTGTCTTCTTTTATTTGCCACTTCTTTGATGTAATCTGGGAACAGCATAATTTTATCCTGTTTCCAGGAAAGGCTTCCAGCTTGTTTTGCCAAATTCAGGATATAACACTTTGTGGAGACTTTTGCAAATTGAACTACAATTGTATAATCATTCCCTTTAGGATTTGGCACATGAAATGCCTGCTCAATATCAAGAGAATAATCAGAGGATATAGAAAGTATCTCATGCAAAAGTTTATCCACAAAAGTAGACAATTTCACATCATTAGACAAGCTTTTAATCTCCACTATATGTACGTTGGCTCTCTTCGTATAGGTCTTCTAACATTTATCAGCGGGCCATTTTGCTTAACTTGGTTGGATCATGCCCATATATGAAATGGCCCTTAGGCTTAAGATGGATAATGGCTTTTTAAAACAACACTGACTATAACAGAAGATATCTTAAGGAAGAAACCAAATTGTGTTGCTTGGGCAGTATTTTCACTGGCAAAAACAAGCTCATGTCAACATATCTAGCTATATATAGTCATAATAAAAATGACTACATAGACAATTAGGCTGAAAATGAGGGTCGATCATACATAGATCATAGCACAGAAAGTATAGATTCAGACATCTGACTTGCAGCCAGCTCTTATGCACGTTCAGTCAAAAGTAGGTGGAACTTACTTCCAAGTAATAGAAAGCTGCAGTCTTACCCTCTTCTCCCAACACAGATTTGCAGACTTGGCCTCTTTCATAGGTCTTGTTCTGAATCCAGGTCTCTAATCATTTGCTGTGCAAAGCCCAGATCTAGAGCGTTTACTTTATTTAGTTAGCTATCTCTCCTGCCCTTCATCTACAGAGCTCAGGGCAACATCATGGTCTCACAATAACTGTTTGAGGTAGGTTGGGCTTAAAGTGAATTGACCATAGGTACACAGTAAGCTTGTAGTGGAGCAAGATTTGAACTGGGGTTTCCACCATCCACTACTCTGTAACCCAGGGGTGTAAAACCTAAGGCCCGGGGGCCAAATCTGCCCCTTCAGGATCCTGCAGATCACCACGCCCCCTTCCCCTGGCCCCACCACCTTCCCCCCAACAACCGATTGTTGGCTGGTTTCCCACCTGTTGTGCAGTTTCCCCCCCTTCTAAAAGGTTGAAATGCCTCTCCTAAAGCTTAGTTACTAGTAGCAACAGCGTTAAGCTACAATATCTTGGTATTTTTGCCCCCTACTGTTGCCTTAGATCCCGCCCACCACTGCAATGTGGCCCTCGAAAGCTTCTCTGAAATTGAATTTGGCCCTCGGGCTGAAAGAGGTTCTGCACTCTTGCGGTGTAGCCCTTCCATCACATAGTGGCCGAATCAGGATGTTGTTTCCTTTGAGAATAAAGGAACTCAGGGATGTATGTCATCATGGGTCTAGGCATGAGAAGTGCTTTCAGCTATGTCTAATAAAAGGCAAGGAAACCAATTTCGAAAGGAGTGAATGTACAGAGGTCGCCAGAGGGGAGCTTCTGGGTTTATTTGTGCATTAGACTTCAGACAACACCTTGCAGCTCACTGCCTCACCTGCATTTTGGCAACATTAGGTTCTGCGATGAAGCCTGAGTCTTTTTGGCAAGGGTTACAGCTCTTTTCTTCTGACATAAGTTTGCACTGCTGTCCACTTGTGCGTGATTTCGGGTGCTGCATGTTCCATTCCCTGCCCCACTCTTCTGTCGTGAAAGTCTTTGAATCCAGTCTCCTTCAGCTTCATATTGTTGCTTCAAAGTCTTTCTCCCACAGCACCTGACGGTCCTGTCTCCAAACACTGCTGTACAGCTGCTGCCCTTCTCCATGACCCCAGACTGCTTCATAGCTCCACCCTTGTCAATATTGCTTTGGCCTCTGCTCTTTCCCCCACCACAGCTCCATCAGGTCGAAGCTCCGGCTGTGTTAATTGGTTCCTAGAGCTGAGCTATCTGGAAGAGGCGTCTTTGTTTAAGTTGCCCCCTTTCAGCCAGCTGTTTTTGGCCACCTGACCCACTCCAGGGCGGGAAGCGGGACTGAACTGAAGCAGCTGGGCAATAAGGGATTTGCAGGGATCAGGTAAAGGAGGGAGGCCCTCTGGATAGAAGACCCCCTTCTTTTGGCGGCGGGGCATACTGTGGATGTGGGTGTCATCGAAGGGCATGCAGCCAGTAACCATCACGTAAAGCACTACACCCAAGCTCCACACATCATACTTCTTGGGGTCGTAGGGAATGCCCAGGAGCACCTCGGGGGAAGCATAGGCTGCTGATCCACAGTACGTGGTGCTCAGGTCCGGGTACCCACGGGACTCCCTGCCAAAGCCAAAGTCGGTCAACTTTGCTCGGCGGCCATCCGCAGTGAGCAGCACGTTCTCGCACTTGAGGTCTCGGTGCACCAGATTCCGGTCGTGCAAGTAGCGCACAGCAGCCACCACCTGGGCAAAGATGTCCCGAGCTTCTGGGATGCAGGGGAGCTTTCCTAGCTGTTGCACCAGTTGGAGTAGGTCAGTGGAAGCGGCTTCCATCACAATGTACAGTTTCCCGTTGCAGACTTCAATGAATTCAAAGACACGTACAATGTTTGGATGACGAATTGCCCGTAAGATGGATAGCTCTCGCGGGAGAAACTTGTGTACGAAGTCAGGGGGTGCCCGGCGTCGGTCTACCACCTTGATGGCTAGCGGGCCTTTGTACTTGGCGGAGGTGGCTACTCTCACCTTGGAATAGCTCCCCTCACCCAGGGTTTGGCCCAGCTTGTAGCCAAGCTCACTTAGCCATCTGTCCCCTCCAGAACTCTTCGACATGGTGCAGGATGCCTTGGAGAGCTCTGCTGGGTTTGACTGGGCCTTAGATTTTAAAGCTAGGAATGAAGGGTTTAACCCATTGTGTGTGCTAGATGTTAATCTTTACCCCTTCCCATGTTCCCACTGAGTGCTTAAGACAGGAGCATTATACAACCTGCCCAGGTATTGTGATGTGCTACAGGTGTCACGGGTCACTCCCCATTTGGGTTGCCAAGGCTGTTGTATCTACTTCCTTCATTTCATCCACCATTAGGACAGGCACAAAACTAAGGGGTACCTAGGAATAACTTTCTTACATGGACTAGTAGACCTTTTACTTTCTTTTTTTAAAAATAGGTCTGAAAGCATTCCTAGTGGAGCTTTATCTTCTACTTATCCTTCACAAGAAATCAGATCGATGGGGGAATTTCTGGTGTTTTCACCTATAATTTAAGGCTTACGGTTAAGACTTAAAAGACTCAGGTAGCAGATTGGAGAAGGCCCCCTTCAGAGTCCCCAGAGAGCAGCTGCTAGAATGGACAATGCTGGGTCACACAGACCAAATGCTCTGACAATGCAATGCAGTTTCATATGCTCAGATTAGAATCAGAAGCAGCACTTGGTAAGCTGCACAACCACAGTAAACGTGGATCACTTCCGTGTTTTGTTACATCAGTTTTCCCTAACCTGGCAACCTTTGGATGTGTTAGACTATAATTTCCATTATCCCCAGCCAGCATGGGTTGGTTGGGATGATGGCAATTGTAGTCCAACAGTTCTGGAGGCTGCCAAGTTCGGGAAGGCTGTGTAAGATATCTTCAGGTGAATACTTAGCCATCTGAAATTTCAAGCTCTGAAAAGAAACTAAGGGGGGAAACCATCTTTATTATCATATGAAGACTTCATTTAAAGTTTGCTCCATTTATATATTTTTAAATCATCTTAAGTAGTTCTCATTAGAGTAACACATTTGGAATCAAAAACATCTTGGAATAATTTTTGTTCTATGCTTTCATTTTTATCTTGCTCGTACGTGATCATATTCTTTTAAATAGTTTGCAGGTTATTAGATGTGTTTGTGAACTTGATAACCCTTCATGTTCTCAGTGCCTACACAGTTCATTCATTCTTTCAGTTGCATAAAAATTAGGGAGATCACCTAGCAACTCCCCATTTCAACAGCCCAAGGAAGTATGAAGCAGGTAGATATTTTTGTTGTAGGAACGGTATGAAAAATTATGAGAGAAGAAAGATAGTGTTCTTCAGGATTAAAGGATACTAACTGAGTTTGTGAAGTGGATACATTTTTCATATAACTTGTTTTAACTTGGTAGTAAAGTTAGAGATGGAGAGAATCACTGTGTGGAAATAATTTGGAAGAATCAGATTTTTTAGCTGGATTCTGCTGAACCTCTAGAAATGCAGTTCTGATTCAGAGCTGGATCCACGTTCTTGGGACCCCTTGAGCAAGATCTTTTCTGTGGGGGGGCCTCTCTGAGCAGGCCCACCTCCTCTTTGCCACTATCCCTGCTGCCCATTCCCCTTCATGGATCACTGCCTTGTTGTGGCGAAGGGGCTTGCGTAACTCAGTGAAGCCATAAGCTATGTCGTGCAGGGCCACCCAAGACGGACAGATCATGGTGGAGAGTTCTGACAAAATGTGGTCCACTGGAGAAGGAAATGGCAACCCACTCCAGTATTCTCACCAAGAAAACCCCATGGAACGTATCACAAGGCTAAAAGATATGATGCTGGAAGATGAGCCCCTCAGGTCGGAAGGTGTCCGATATACTACTGGGGAAGAGCAGACGGAATTTCCAAGTAGCGCCAGAAAGAGTGAAGCGGCTGGGCCAAAGCCGAAAGGACACTCAGCTGTGGATGTGTCTGGTGGTGAAAAGAAAATCCAATGCTATAAAGAACAATATTGTTTAGGAACCTGGAATGTAAGGTCAATGAATCAAGGTAAGCTGGAGGTAGTCAAACATGAGATGGCAAGACTGAACATCGACATCTTGGGAATCAGCGAACTAAAATGGACAGGCATGGGCGAATTTAATTCAGGTGACCATTATATCTACTACTGTGGGCAAGAATCCCTTAGAAGAAATGGAGTAGCACTCCTAGTCAATAAAAGGGTGGGAAAAGCAGTACTGGGGAACAATCTCAAAAATGAAAGAATGATCTCAGTACGAATCCAAGGCAAACCATTCAACATCACAGTAATTCAAGTCTATGCCCCAACCACTGAGGCTGAAGAAGCTGAGGTTGATCAGTTCTATGAAGACCTACAACACCTTCTAGAACTAACACCAAAAAAAGATGCCTCCAGTGTGGGAGAGCCCATTACCTCCCTACATAATTGGTTCCATTCTTGTATTGCTCTAACAGTCAGGAAGTTTTTCCTGATGTTCAGCCGGAATCTGGCTTCCTGTAACTTGAGCCCATTATTCCGTGTCCTGCACTCTGGGATGATCGAGAAGAGATCCTGTTTTTCCTCTCTGTGACAACCTTTCAAGTACTTGAAGAGTGCTATCGTATCTCCCCTCAGTCTTCTCTTCTCAAGGCTAAACATGGCCAGTTTTTTCAGTCTCTCTTCATAGGGCTTTGTTTCCAGTCCCCTGATCATCTTTGTTACCCTCCTCTGAACCCTCTCCAGCTTGTCTGCATCCTTCTTAAAGTGCGGTGCCCGGAACTGGACACAGTACTCCAGATGAGGCCTAACCAGTGCTGAGTAGAGGGGAACTAGTACTTCCCAGGATTTGGAAGCTATGCTTCTATGAACGCAGCCCAAAAGAGCATTTGCCTTTTTTGCAGCCACATCACATTGTTGGCTCATATTCAGCTTGTGATCAACAACAATTCCAAGATTCTTCTCTCTTGTAGTGTTGTTGAGCCACGTATCACCCATCTTGTAACTGTGCATTTGGTTCTTTTTCCTAGGTGCAGAACTTGGCATTTATCCCTATTAAATTTCATTCTGTTATTTTCTGCCCAGCGCTCCAGTCTATCAAGATCACTTTGAATTTTGTTTCTGTCTTCCAAAGTATTAGCTATCTTGCCCAATTTTGTGTCATCTGCAAATCTGATCAGCATTCCCTGCACCTCCTCCTCCAAGTCATTAATAAAAATGTTGTGGAGCACAGGGCCCTGGACTGAGCCCTGCGGTACCCCACTCGTTACCTCTCCCCAGCTTGAGAAGATCCCATTGAAAAGCACTCTTTGAGTCCGATTCTGTAGCCAACTGTGGATCCACCTGATCGTTGTTTCTTCTAGCCCACTTTGAGCTAGTTTGCTCATCAGGAGATCATGGGGCACTTTGTCGAAAGCTTTGCTAAAGTCGAGGTATATGATGTCCACAGCATTCCCACAGTCCACAAGGGAGGTTACTTGATCAAAAAATGAGATCAGATTCATTTGGCAGGATTTGTTCTTGATCTTAATCCTTCTCCTTACTTGTGCCACTGCTTACATGCTTAGAGAGGGAGGTGAACAGGAAGTGACAGCAAGGAGGAAGAGCATCAGCTGGGCCAGGAGGCCCTAGGGATTGGCAGTGGGCCTCAGCAGCTGCCCGATGAAGCCGACCCCCAATGCTGCACTGCATGGCTGCATAGATGCCTCTCTGGTTTTTGTGGCCAGGTTGAAAGAGTTAATTTAGGCATGACTGTGATCAGGGAGATAAGGGATGCTAGGGACCCACATCCTTTTTGTGAAGATGTTCTCTGAATGGGAAATGTTGTGCAAGGTATAGGTAGGGTTGCTACTTTTGTTTTGTTTTTATAGCCCTTACTCTTGGGCCAGCACAGCTGCCACACAAATTAAACAGGCAACGTTTTTCCCATCACTCACCCGCTGATAAAGGGACAGGAGCAACACAAGTAAAAAAAAAAGATGGCAGCTGTAGGTATAGCCTTTGATCTATAGAAAGCTACCTTCAAAGAAATGCCTGGTCTATAATTGAGACCTGGTTTCTGTAGCAGAAAGGGTGTGCAGGTCTCTTTTCATCCCCAGATACCTGTTACCTAATCCATGCAATAGGTGGGCTGTTTAACTACAGAAGAGTACGCTAAGCTTAGCCTCGGAGACCGTTTTTCTCTGCTGCCATCTTCATCAATTCCCTAGGACCAGGGTTTCTTGAACCCTTTTGTCCTAGCCAGAGGACCTCTTCTGGCCTAGACTTCCTGTCCAGACCTCAGAAGCTCACTCCCAGCCAAAGGTGCTGCGACCTTTCTTTCTCTTCTGCAGGCCTTTCCAGATTCCTCTGTATGTGCTGAGGTAAAACAGGTGAGTGTCTTCCCACTCCCTCAGCTATCAGATCCGTCCTCCTTTCCACCTCTCCCTTTTTCCTGTTCCTTTTTGCTTTTGCCACCCTCTGAGGACCAGTATGTGGGCGTGGTGCTTCTCTAGAGGCCTGGGCAAAGCAAGGATGCTCCCAGGTGGAGAGCTTCTATTGCTACCAACTGAAAGGCATTGTGCGACTATCCCATTTTTCCCACCATAACAATTTTTTTTCTGGTAAGAGAAAAGATGGAAGAAGTGGTAGGAAAACATGGGAGGGTTACAAATGGAAGGCACTGGCCCTGTTCAAATGTAATGCCAAGCCATGATGGTTAAGCATTGTGAGCTAACTAGGATGGCTTAGCATGTCGTGTGGGGGGCATTTTTCCCAACCATGGTGGCTACATAACCACGGTGTAACCACGCTCACTAACCATGTGCTGCAGTTAGGTTAGCGGCCCCTTCCATGGCTTCCTGTGTTGTCTGTCGGGCCCCTGTGGTTATCCCAGCTCCACCATAGAGCTCCATGGCAAGAGTGGCCGAAAATGGTGCTGCCGCTCCTTCCAGCTCACAAGAGCTCCACAGTCGACATCTGCCTAGCAACACATGATGTGACAGCCAAGAGCCAGCCCAGGCTCTGTCCATCCCTGCCAGCCATATGCAATCGCAGAAGCGCAGCAGGCACAAATATGTTTTTGCTCTCACGCCGTGTTATCAGCACAGCGAACTTGAGCATGCCAGGTTCCCAGACACAAGCAGCTGCAGCTGCTGCGACTATGCCGGATGCTGAGCCATTTTTTCAGCCTGCAAGTGGGAGCCACCAGCAGCTCGGACACACAGCTTCCTCACTGGGATGGCGGTGGTGGATGGGGTGGGGATTGTCGGTGGCAGCTGGTGGCAGCGGTGGACCAGGCCCGTCCCACATGCATTGTGGACCGATGGGGAAGCAGCGGCTGCCGCACTGCCTTCATAATGGCTTGCGGCTGTTCCTGCCTCATGGGCCACTGAGATGGCCAGAGGACCGCAGTGGTTAGCAACCCAGGGGGTGATTAGTGGGACCACGCTGCAGAACATGGTTCTGTGATCATGTGGCAGGAGCACGCGGCATGGTTAGCAGTAACTACCTTGCAGTGTGGTTACCCTAACCACCCTCTCCCACTTTGCGTCTGAATAAGGCCACTGTCATCTGGAACCCTCCAAAAATTTTGGGAAAGGCACAATAATAACCTCATCTGGTGGCACCCCAGGACTCGTTATTCCAGCTGATTGTCTGCAGGGGCTTGATTTCCCCCTTTTTGCCTGAGTCATTTTTCTATCTTGCCCCTCCTGGATTATGGGTAGGAATCCCAGTGGCACTGTCACCATTTCTTTGATATTTTAGGTCATCTCACGCATGAACTGAAGCTTCCTATGCCAACAGATTGTGATGTTGCCATTCTTCCACATCAGTACAGGAAGCTTCTCTAATAGCTGAGCATGACCTACAATGTTGGCCATGGAGGGCACCTGCTTTCCATGTAGAAGGTCCCAGGTTCAATTCCTGGCTTTTCCAGGTAGGGCTGGAAAATCTCCTGATTGAAACCCTGGAGAGCCGTTGCTGCCAGTCAGTGTTGACAATACTGGGCTAGATGCACCAATGGTCTGACTCAGTATAAGGCAGCTTCCTATGTTCCTAATGTTGGTGAAATCTTTGGACCTGTAGAGGAATCCTGCTGCATTCTGGTACAGACCATTTTAAGAACTTCTGCTAAGAATTTTCCATGTTTTCTTGCTATTTTCAGAATTAGTTAGCATGTCTCACATAAGCATTGGCTTGGGCCTTGGAAAAGATCTTTCCACTATTTTTAAAAAAATCTTGCTTTCTTTGCTACATTTCTCCGGATGTCATCCAGCGTTATTCTTCTTTTACATCAGAATCAGGTGAAACTGTGGAAGGCTGCCTGGATTCGATAATGGGCTGGATGAAAGCTAAAAAACAGAAGCTTAATCCAGACAAGATGGAGATGCTGCTGCCTGATGGTTTGATGGATCTGGGAGGTAGTGTCTTGCTGACTCTGAATGGGGTTGCACTGTCCCTTAAGGAGCAGGTTCATAGCTTGCGGGTGCTGCCAAATCTGGCTCTCACTTTGTGTCAGGATCCAATTGCATGTAGAAGCAGGAAACAGTAGTGGCTGCCCCATGTGGTGAGACACCAGAACTGCAGTTGGAAGCTTCTTTCTTGGACAGGCTCTGGACTGGCTCTGTCCACCCACCCAGACTGGGCATTGATCCTTCTAGACAGGAACAGCTATACAAGGCTTCCTGTTTGGGCTGGGACTGTGCCTGAGCATCAATGACATTTCTGGTTTCAGTATGTTCTTTGGCTCTGACTCTTGGTTTTGTTCCTTGGCTCTGACTCCTGGCTTCATCCCTTGGCTCTGACTCCTGGCTTCATCCCTTGGCTCTGACCCCCTGGCACAACTCTTGGCTCCTAGTTCTTGACTCCTTGCTCTCTTTGGACAGCCACAGCCATTTCAATTGGCCAGTAAGAGCCATGGCAAGTGATAAGGCCCAATACCTAAAGTTCTATTTGCACTGGTAGGGCAATCAACAGTTGTTAGCAGCCATTTAGGTTAGGAACTCCACTCAAGGTTTGCACACAGAATTCTGGGCATATCTAAAGGAAAGAACTAGTCCAGCGTGGAATCCCTATTGAGTTTTGGACAAGGCATCCATGCCACGAAGGTTCAAATTACCTGCTAGTTCATCTTGGTTTGTCATGATTTCGCCAAGAAGGTTCAACAGATTAGTTCATCTACAGAGCAGGGGAGTTCCAGCCACTTCTCTTTTATTGATTAGGGGGGTTCAAGGAGAAGCCAGTTTTCTGTTTTGAGTGTCATACCCTGTGGGATTTAACAAACTTGCCTGCCTTTAGTCTCCCATCACTGCCTTTGTCTGCAGGGGAATGAAAACAACCTGTGGGGTTGAGCACCCATGTAAATGTGTGAAGCAAGATCTCTGTAGCCTGGTTTTCGAACCACCCATGAGCCCATAAAAAAACCTCCTCATATCCCTCTTCCTCCGGAACAGGTAAATATTAGCATCTCAATCTCTTTTTGTCTTTCATTTTTCTGACCTCATTCTACTAGTTCTCTGATTCCCCCCTTCGCGTTGCCCAAATGCCATGCCGTTTACATCTTCAGTTTGTCCCATTGTGACTAGACCTGCCCCAGAGTTTGCCTGATCCCTAGCATCCCCTCATTTCATCACCATCATCAGAGATATTTTTAAACATATTTCGCAGTATATGAATCTATTAAACACATCATTATTAATAATAATAGTAGTAATAATAATTTTATCACACTTTTTTGTCTGCCAAAGCAGCTCACAACCATAAAACAGAGAGAGACAGAGGGACTGAGAGAGAAAGTGGGAGGTGGGGGCTCTTCAGGCTTACAAAGAATGAAGACAAGAAACACAAGGAATGGGCAATGAAGGGGAGATGCATTCTTCAAGGCCAGAACAAAGTGGTGATCTATAATGGAGTATGTATCTCCAGTTTGGGACAGGCTGATCTTCCCTTGCTGGTGTTCTTGCTTGAATGAAGCTCTTGTTTCTTAGACCAATGGATGGGGCCAGGGTGCTTTTTCACCATCCTTTTGCACTCCCAGCAGGGTGACTGTCAGATGGAATCAAGTGTCCTTTCTGGCAGGGTGGAGGACGTGAGCTCCATGGAACTTCTCATCCTCTGGCTGATGGATGGGCCAGGTCGGTCTCCCCCTTAGCTTGATGTCATTCTTAGATAATTCCCCCACCCAACTTTCTCTCTCTGTCTCTTTCTCTCCCCATTCTGGAGATTTAACCAAATAAGCTGCCAGTCCAGGTGCTGTCTATATAGTTATCATTCCTATTTGTATCAACTTCGCATAGTCATTAATGCCATGACTTTAGGCCCAAGATCTGGGGAGATGTGTAAGACACGTTACATGTGAATACATACATGTACAGTTTTACATGTGGTCGATTAACAACACCCTCAGCCCTGTTTAGGTGCAAAATAGAATGCTGTGTTACCAAATGTGCTTCTCTTAGATACAAAGTTGAGCACATACTATAAAATACGTATTAGTTACAAGGACCTTTTTGACATTAGCAATAGTGTCTCTTTGGCAAAGAGGGAACCCCAAAACAATCCACACACACACACACACACACACAAGCTTCTTCAAACCAATGGGGAATATATACGTATTAACTACAAGTACCAAATAAAATATACAGTTGTTACTTTTGGGGGAAAGCAAAAGATGGTAGAGCAACTGAATATACAGATACAATTAGTAAACCATTAAAAGCCTGTGAGAACTTGCATTGTGGGGTATTAGCTGCGTTCTCAGGGAGGTTGGCTCAGGAGGCTAAAACTAGGCCGCAGACTTCCACTGACTGATCAGCTTTGCAGTATGAAGGATTTGCTGGGGTGAGAAGGTAGAAGGAGGGGATTAGGGAAATCGGAGTCCTTAACACTCTTGGGAAGGGAAAAGAAAGGGCTGACAGCGAGTGTTGAGAGCAGGGAGAAAAATGGGGGTGAGAAAAGTGTGCGGGAGCAAGGTGGTGTGTTTGGACTGGTCCCCAATACACAGTCATCATAGCAAGAAGGGAGAGGAGAAGGGGTCTATTCAAAGGTGCATGCACACTCAGTCACTTTTCTAGCGCTTTGTGCACTTACCTCTTGTTTCCTCCAGCCTGTCCAGTCATTATTTTGCAATTCGACGCCTTTTCCGGAAAAAGTTGCGGACTAGAAGGGACATAAAAAATAAAGGGGAATCAGAAGGAAGAACAATGAGAAGGTCCCGCTGCAATCCTTCCCACTAGTTATGAGAGCCAGTGTGGTGTAGTGGTTAGAGTGTTGGCCTGGGGAGATCTGGCTTCTAGTCCCCACTTGGCCACAGGCGCCTTCCCAATTTCCCTCAAGCCCGGGGAATTGGGCCACACACACAGGCGCCTTCCCAATTTCCCTCAAGCCCGGGGAATTGGGCCACACACACAGGCGCCTTCCCAATTTCCCTCAAGCCTGGGGAATTGGGCCTTGTGCTTCCACACTACCGGCTCGCCTGGCTTCCTGTGACCCAACATCCCAACAATGGGTAACCACTAAGGAAGCAGAAGGGTTTCAGAGAGCTTTCTTGCTATCTGCATAGAAAGAAAATGGAGAAGGTTTCTAGAGTGTCCTGTCCAACCTCTGTCGCTACACAGGGCCAGACCCACAGAGTCTTTCCATTCCACTAACTCCTAGAGTTTTCCATTGAAGTGGTTTAGTCATAAATGTCTTTCTGCAGAGGCAGCCATCCAACTTCCTGGCTTGACTGAATGATGGGAAGTGAGGGGGAGGGGGAGGTAGGGAAAGAGTGGAGACGTGGAAGAAGCAGTAAACTAAATTTACTAAAGCTGATAATTAAAACCAAAGCAGAGGAAAAAGAGCAAGGGAGAAGAAAGGATTCACTTCCAAAATGTCAAGTTAGGAAATCGAGTCTAGTCAGAAGCGGCATGCCACGAAACCTATGGCTTTAGCACAGCAGAAAATGGAGCAATTGGCTGACCGCAGGCAGCCATTTACTTCTGTGGGCAGCTTATTAATCCCAAGCCCTTCCTGTGAATCAGAACCACAATGATTTCAGATGAACGTCAAGGTGCACTTTTCAGCTTGAACAAATACTGTACTGAGAAGACAGATCTGAATAGTATTGAGGGATTTCCCTCGTTTCCATTTGGTAGGTCAGGACTCCCTCTTTCCTTAACTTCACTCAGTTCCCTTTGAGAAATACAGAAATGTTTCTCTTCCCCCATGGACCAGATCTGCTGTTAGCTGTGTACATGTCTAAGGATAGTAGCTCTGGTAGTACAACCTGCAGGACCTAAGAAGCAGAGGTGGAGGCTGTGGAATGAAATACTGGGCCTGTTCACACATCACGCTGACCCATGGAGGGTGGCAAGCTATTCTGGGGGTAGGTGGTTATGTAAACACCCGACTGTGCTTCTGTCAGACAATCAGGCAAACAAGCTACACAGAGTAGTTTATTTCACCCCCTTCGCCCCTCTTCCTCCTGTAGTCCTCCCACACAGCCAGCCAGATATCCCAGCTTCCTTTGCGGCGGGAATAGAGATCACTTGAGAAGAGCAGAACGGTGGCAGCATTTTGGGCCACTTTTGCTGAGCTCTGTAGCCCATGCTGGCATGACAGATGACATTTTAACCCACCATAGGTAAAATAACCCTTACAGTGTTCTCAGGGTGGCTTATGTGGGGGAAATAACCCACTGTGGGTGGGAAAAACAGCCCACCGACAACGTGCTAAGCCATCATGAGTTGGTGTGTTGTGTGAACCCAGCCACGGTCAAATACAGGCATGGCAATCAAATGCAGAGGGTTGTATCAGAAGAGAAGAGGTACAAACTCACAGTTTCAGCAGCAAGTCATGAAACAGTGTTGTGTGAACCAGCCCTGCATTTTCACCATTGTCTGCAGCTGCTTGTCTAAAGCCTGGTGCCTGATTAGCAGATATTTCATACATCTCAATTGCCCTTAGTTATGCATCAAGATAGAACGGAGCATCTTTGCCTATGAGAGCATGACATAATCTCGACTCTTTTCTTACTTCTTGCCTCTTTAGTTGTGGGCTTAACTAGATACCAGATGCTTACATTTGTATTTAAGCCCTGTCAGCTGCTTTTAATAAAGGAACCAACTTTGGGAAGGACGATTTTTGGTGGTCAAGTGGTGGAGGGGAGGGGGTACTTGACCCTTTCTAAGCCTGCCCATTTTTCTGCTGGAAATTCTCCCTCTCAAAGTTGCTTTCTAGCAGCAGCACCAGTATAACTATGGGGTTCCAGATGCATGATTTTGAGGATAAACACACACCTGGAGCCCTACAGATGGAAAAGCAGCAGGAAGGGATGTGTGGAATTGCACCAAAAAAGGGCTACCCAGGTGTAGCTACCCTCCTAGTTAAGCCCACAACTAAAGAGGCAAGGAGTAAGAAGGGAGTCGAGATGGTGTCATGCGCTCATGTGTATACCTGTATGCTGCAAATGCCCCCCCCATGTATTTCCTTATAATTATGGGGTTTAAACACACGCGCGCCTAACCACGCTCTCAGGCTCCTTGCTTTAGTTGGTGTAACCCATGCTATGGGAAGGACAGGGGCAACCTTGCATTGATGTTATTCAGCCTTTGAACATGGAGCTTCAGTTTAGCGATCATGGGTAAGCTGTCTTCCTGCCTTTTGCTACAGCATTTACAAACGCTAAAAATGAATGGACAGAATTACTGAGAGAGAATTGTCCCATCCAAAAATGTAGTGGGCTGTAGTTTGATACGTGCACTTTTTTATATATATTGAAGCTGAATATTGAAGTGTTGTGAAGAAAACATGTTTTTCCTAATGCTGTGGTTTACTCATGAAGTACATGAGAGGCATGAGCACCTATACAGAACTGGCAGGCAGGGGAGGAATGCTTAATTAGACCATCTGCCAAGACAGCCCTACAAATACACCCCACCAGCCTATTGGGCTTTTTTTCCTCTGTCCAGGCTTCAGACCTGGAAGGAAGTCTGAGGGCCGATCTACATTAGCATTTGATCATGGTACTGTAACATCTGGCTCATGTATGGGACACATGCCGCACTCCCCAACCCATTGTCCTGTCACTATTTCTTCTTCAATCATCTGCTTTTTCCTAAACTACTTTCATGGTGTTTTTTTTCCGGTGCTTTTGGTTTCTGTGTGCTGCAAAGACATATGCATTGTAATCTAGCAGTATTATAACTCTTATTGGTAGAAGTAGCTCTAAAGCTGTAGAACCTGTTTTGCAGCATCCCCCCGCCCCCATTACACACTCACACACACACACAAACCCCCCATTTTCCCTCCTCCCATGGTAGGATCTACACTTCCTTTCTCCTCTCCTCATTTCATTCCCTTTTGCTGCACTGATTTTCATGGGATTGCAGGCAGGAAATCCATGACTTTCCCCTCGCTATTTTTCATTGCGCACTTATGCAGCTGCACAGCATTGAAATAACCACCCACAGTATTTTAAAACCCACATTCCTGCACAGCTGAAAAGGTGCGCATGAAGTTAGCCAAGTTTTAAAAAAAGGAACCTGAAATAGCAGTATGTCCTTACATTTCTCCTGTAATTACAGTACTATACAGAGAGGCTGTTCACACAACACACTAACCCACACTTAGTGGTTGAGTGTGGGTTGTTTTGAACCGTGGCTTGTTTGTTGAACTGTGGGCTAGCATGTTGTTTGAACACAGCACATTTTCTGCAGGGTAGGTTATCATATTGTTTGAACGCAGTACGTTTTCCACAGGGTGGGTTATCATGTTGTCTGAACGCAGCCAGGGTGGCATGTTAACCATGCAGTGTGGCTTGTTAACCACCCTGAACAACCCAACAGCAAACCATGGGTTCCCAAGGTGGATTGTTCAAGAAAATAAGCCACACCGCATTAACAAGCCACCCTGGCTGCGTTCAGACAACACTCTAACCCTCGGTTTAACAGACAACCCACGGTGCAAAACAACCCACACTCAACCATTGAGTGTGGGTTCGCGTGTTGTGTGAACAGCTCAGTGACCTGTGGCACGTGCTTGTGCTGTAAACACAAACAGTAAAATGCATGTGACCTCTCAAACTCCTCCTATTCCCCCTGCAATTACAACACACAAGTGTGTGGCACTCGGTTGCATTATAAACACAGTGGATACTGTGCTGTATTCATTACCGTGTACTCCCAGAGCAGGAATTGTGTTTTGAAAAACTAGCAGTGCACAGGTGCTTCACAAACAAAACAAGTCCAGTGCAGATTACCTCTGACTGAAGGAAAAACAACTAGAAAAGTTTGCTGTGGGAGACCGGCAAGCCCAGAAGGGGTTAGGCATTCTCTTCTACAAATGCCCTCTTTACCACCTTGTTGATGTTACTTCAGCTGTTTGAGAGTATGCCTTTTCCAAGGTAACACATAGATCACGCTAATCAACCAATCAAAGGATTACCCCCCCCCCCCGTGCATGTAATAGTTGCCTTGTTTCTTTAATGTGGTTGTACAGCTTTTATTCTTAGTCCATTTTCTAATTTACATTTTGCATTTTCTAATTTACATTTTGCATGATGTGACCTCGGGCAGTGAGCGGGGGAACACCCTCTGAATTGAAGACCACTGGCTAGAAGAATGAATGAGAGATTTCTTCTTTTGAGGACAACAGTAGACAGGGGAGGAGGAAAGAGTTGTGAGCTCATCTTTCTCTGCTGTGCTTTGACAGCCCAGCAATAGGAAACCTTTGTTTCCTTATCATCCGTTCCTAACTTTGTTAGCATAAAAATGTACCAACGAATACATCTGTTTTGCTTCCACCCGGTTTGCTCACATTGTGCAAGTCACAGTATAAATGTTTTGCCTCAGTTTCGTGGGGCTTCACAAATGAAGCGTTTGGTGCTGATTTAGCCCAGAAATTAAGCACTGAATCTTTCAGAGCTGTGGCAGCCCTCCTGCTTAAACCACTTACGGCGCAATCCTATGTATGTTTAGATAGAAAAAAGTCCTACCACTCCTAGCATTCCCCAGCCAGCCATGCTAGCTGGGACTGGGAGTGGCAGGAATTTTTTTTTCTGTCAAAGCATGCATAAGATTGCACCCAGGCCCGCTGGGGAATGCTGGGAGTTGTAGGCCTTTTCTCTGTCTAAACATGCATAGGATTGTGCCCTAAATTGCCAAAGTCTAATTTGTTTATTTTCAGTCCTCTGATACCAGTTGCTAAAATATCTCTAGTGGGTACGATTCATGCAGAGTTAAGCATTTTTAGATTTAATTGATTTCAGTAATAGAGTTAAACATGTGTGACAGTCTTTTCTGTTGAAATCAGTAATTTTGGGGTAGGTGGGCTGGATCATGCACTTGGTACTTTATAAATAGCTCAAATAAGTACGTGGTTTGTCTTTCCCTTTTTCAATAATAAACAAAAACTGCTTTCTAACAGGGGTGGACAGGAAATAGACTATGGTCCAGTGAACCACTAGCCAACTGGTGGATCATGTAGTGCATACTGGGATTCCTGCAAGGTTGGATTAGTTGGACCTGGGTCTGATCCAGCATGGCATGTTCTTAAGCAAGACTGCAACAGAGGGTCAGTTAACACACATTTGTTATGCCTTCTTAATTGTTTGGATACAACTGTGGTAAGCCTGCTCTGCTGCATTTGGTGGGCCCTCCTACATGTTCTGTTGAGTGGGGCCCTGGACTTCTGCCCCAAAGAAGTCTGATTGTGGGAAGTTTGATTCTCCAACCCCTTTCCTCTGCTACTCCTAGCATGGCAGGTGGCCCAGCCTGAATGGATACCGAGTATGGGCCTCCAGAAATGTGGAACTAAACCAGACAAATCAGGACCATTGGAATGTTCACATCCCAGATTAGGATGGCCAGGCGCCCTACTTTACAAAGGACAGTCCTCTGTTTTGGAGAACTGACAGAGAACAGTTCTCAATTTGAAGGGCTGTTGAGCCTTAGGTCCAGTTTAAAATCCAGTTTAAAGATAACTATAAAGAGGGAAAGTTTAAAGGGGCCTTGAAGCTGTCCATCAACAGTGAGCACCTGGGCAGCACACTGAGTGGGCACACAGGTCACCTGGTCACAGCTTTCTGCATTATGGTGAGATGTCTTGCATTTCTATTTAAATTGTAGGTATTATTCCTAAATGCGCATCTATACATATAAATTAGCACATGTAAATGTAATGCAAATTGGTGTCCTCTTTCCCCCCTCTTTCTGGGTGATGTATTTCCTCTTTTTGGCAAGGACAAAATCACAGTGCTTGAAATGTGGGGTCTATATTAACGTTTATATGTGTTTGCTGCATTAAATAGAACCTAGGTAAGTTAGGGTTAATTGTTTGGTAGTGAGTGAGTGAAAGGTGGGAGGGGCTTGTGTGGGGGGCGTGGGGGTGAGGAGACTGAGTTTATATAAGGCAGGAGCAGACAGTTAGATGGAGAAAGGGGAGACAGGGCCTTAGGGTTTGATGACGCCTCATCTAGATAGACGGGTTGTGGGAACAGGAGTTAGAAGGGGTAGAGTGGGCAGAGTAAGACCGAGAACTGAGTGATTAATTATAAGATATAACAATAATAAATAAACTTTAATTTGTTTGTTTTTAAATTATAAAATCCCACGTCTTGTTCATCTTTCTGCACTACCAATAGTGTTCCTATTTCCTGGGTTCTTCTCCTGGTTTGGTAAAAGGAACCAATTAGGCACATTGGGTGTCTCTTTTAACTTAGTGAATTTAGGGGCCAAAGCTTGTGGGACAGTGAGGAGAGCTGCCCCAAAGCGAAGGCAGACGGAGCTGAGGGAGGGTTACATCACAGCCGCCCTATCCCAGTTTGAGGAAAGCTGCTGCTGGTATCAATTCCTAGCTGACTTAGCCTCTTGTTTCCTGTTTTTTTCTTTTTCATAAATGGAACACCAGCTTCCCAGTTCTACAAATGTGTTTTGAGGTCCTTGTGCTTCTGTATATGTGTGTAACTTTGCATGTAAGCACAGATGGAACAAAATTGCCTTTGGTTCAGGCATTGCTAAGCTTGATGCTCACCGTCCTTTAAGCTCTTTTGACCCCAAAATAGGCTCTGGAATGTGTCTGTCTGTCTGTCTGTCTGTCTGTCTGTCTGTCTATCTATCTATGTATGAAATATAATTTGGTGGCTCCTGTTGTGTGGCTGAGAAGGATGTTTAAATTGTCTGCAGTGGGTCATTGTCATAACCATAGTCCAGGGAAGAAGCTTAGAATCATGCTGCTTTTAGAGCAGAAGTGGGTAAGGCTCCAGTTAGTAATAAGATCACCCCTGTGGATGGAGCGAATAGCAGGAATTTCTGCAGCGAACTTTAGCCTCACCATTCAAATGAACCAAACATTGCTGGATACTGTGTTTTGTTGTGGCTTCCTTGTCACTGAGCTTCTAGACAAGAGAGCCAATGTTGGTTTACTACCTGGTCTCTGAAGTACTAGGTGTCATATAGCAAAGCAAACAGAACTAAAAAAAAAAGAGAGGTGTTTTATGTCGTAATAATTTGTCTGCTACTCTGCATACTCTGATTGTTTTTCCCCAGTTAAATGGTAGGGATGACAAACTAAGTTGAAAAATCTATAGCCAAAGAAATTTTCCTCTTGAAAACGGAATACATCATGCTCGTTAGCAAATTTAGGGAGCAATCCTACGGCCCCTAGATAGGGTCTAGGGAGGCCATTGGATACTTTGGATTTCTGGATCTGAGGTCAGTGACAGGGCTCTGACCTTGGATCTGGGAATCTGTGTTCTGCCCTCCCCCCATTGCAGCTGGTGTGAAAAGAATTATGCTGGTTGCCTCTCTGACCTCGGAGAAGGGGTAAAGGGTGGGTGAGGAGGAGAGTGGAGAGGCCAAGATATGTGCTGTACCGAGACCTCCCCAGCCTCCTTCCCTCCCCCGCTGGAACGCTCCAGCTAGATGGGCAAAAAAGCCCATCTAGCGAAAATGCAGAGTTGGAAGAGTGGTTGAGGGGAACATAACCACTGCTGCTGTTCCTGCTCTGCATACTCATAAGCCTCCAAGTTCGGTTAGTTATAGGATTGCACATTTAGTAGCAGCTTCTTTGTATTGCCTTTTGAAGTGGGTTTAAGTCGAGTGCTACGATGTGCTACACCGGGGATGCATAAGTCCAGCCCTCCTGGGGTCTCCATACAACCTTCTGGGGTTCCCCTGATGGCCATGCCTACTTAACCTAGTCCCACCCCATTCCCCCGACCACCAATTGACTGGTGGTTTCCTGGATTTTGTACATTCCCCCCCCCCTCTAAAAAGTTGAAATGTCTCTCCTAAGGCTTAGTTACTGGCAGCAAAAGTTTTAATATGCTGGTATTTTTAGCCTTGCCCCTTTTGTCTTTGGCCCGCCCACATTTGTCTTTGGCCCCACCCACCACAAAAATGAGGCCCCAAGAGTGTCTCTGAAATGGGATTTGGCCCTTGGGCTGAAAGAAGTCCCACACCTCTTTCACAGAGCACTGAGGTATCAAAGTGCACTGTTGCTGATTTTTTAAGCATGCTTACTTGGAAATAAGTTCCATTAAAAGCAATTGGAATCGCTTCTGGATAAAATTGGTTCAGCACCTTGGATAGCACCTTTAGAGTTCTGGTTGGTTCTCACTAACACCCAGAATGGAATCACCGACCATCCGAAACTGGAGCCACCAGCCTCCACTGGGTCAACCTTCATGGTGTTGTTCGAAGACTGAATGACTCCCAAATCAGACCTTAAGACTGCAGTCCACAGATTCCACAGATAATGTACTGTGGCAGAGGTCCATTGGCTGAAATATGCGATTTGGGATGGGTGGTCGTTATGTAATGGATTGTAGGCTCTTCTACAATTCATATTGACTGATTCATCCTAGTTTTTAGTATTCACACTATCCTGGTCAGGGTCTCTCATATTATTCTTATTCCTAAGATTCAGGAACATCAAATGAACCTGTAGTGATGAGCAGGCATATTAACTAGGATTTTACTTAAAGATTTAATTTTTTAAAAAATCTGTAAGGTGCCTTTCCTTTACTCATCCATTTACTGCCCTCTGGTGTTAAAATGTATGTATTTCAACACACACCATACTGTTTTTTTGGAGTGAAATGCAATAGCTAATAATATAATACAATAAAGAGTGAATGGGATAGTGAGCTGTGATTTCTTGGCAAATTTGTATTGTAATTTGCATCCTTTTGGCCAAATAAAGAAATCCATAGTTCTAAGGTGTTCTAAGAATAGATTGCTCTTGTTCTATTCCTGCCTGGGCTACTGTGACAAGACTGCTTGTTCTCTTTGATACATCTGAATTTTCATCACCATCTGAAGACATATGAAGAGAGAGATGGTTGCTTATTTTTGTAGGTCAGTGCATGCAGCCAAACTTAAAATTGCCTATTACCTAATGTTGACACCGAGAAGCAAACAAAACCTTTTTGGGCCCAGGACAGCTTTAGGGGCAGTCGAAACAGGTGATTCAGTGGGTTGGGTGGCTGGTCACTGGTCACTGGGTGTTTAGGAGCACAACAGCTGAAAGAAATAGTACAAACAGTTCATCATCTTCCCTTGTGAAGCTGGCAACAGTGACCTGCATAGCCAGCATTGTATAGTAATGTTTTTTCGTTTTTTAATTCATGGGGAAAGTTTACAACATCGTTGTCCAGTCAGCCAATGGAGTGCAGTGAGTAATTATGATCAGATCCATGTGTGTGCATTTCTCACCTTATACATAGGGATAAAGCATGCCTGAAGATTGTTCTTCAATGGCATGAATGGGCTACAAATGCAATAAAAAGCAAGGTGTTCAAATGCTGAACCATGGGGGAGCGAAAGTGCTGATGACACTCCTTGCTTGGGGCCAGCCCTAGTTTGGCCTACTCATTTCTATCTGGTTCATTTTATTTCTTTATAAAATGGTTTGATAGTTGCCTTTTGACCCCAAAAAGGAATTCAAGATGACACACACATTAAAACATGGGAAACAATATGATAATAATTAACACGCCAAACAAATTAAAAGGGGAGGAAAAACAAAACATCTCTAAAAACAGGGGGCAGAATGAAATTTTAAATCATTCAAATGCCAGGCAGAACAAAAAATTTTTAAGGGACTGCCCCAAACTGAACAAGGAAGGAGCCAATCCTTCATCCTAGGGAAGGAGTTCTATAGTTGGGGTGCTGCCTGTTACCTTTTTCCTGACAAGAACTTCTGAATCTTTAATGGTACAGTGGGGAGAAAAACTCTGTGAATTCTAATGCTAGTTACAGAAATTCCATAGTTTTACCATAATAGCCATTGTGACTCAAAACCAGTCCTTTTCTAAATCTCCAATAGGGTTTATATTAACCAATTCCATGTCTTGTGAAATAAAACAATGTATAAATTAGGTAAACAATGAGTACTTAAGAGGGTATGTGCAAAAGTATGTGAACTCCTGGTTGCATCAGCTCAGTTAAAGGAAATAATTAGAATCAGGCATTTAAGTAATTAGGTAGATCTTCAGGAGTGAGTTGGGGAGGCCCCACCTTATAAAAGGTTCAAAAACTTTGTGAGTTTGGTCTTCACTGTACGGTTGTGTGGAAACATGTCAGGCCACGATCAAAAGACATTCTGAGGACCTCAGAAAAGCACTTACTATTGCTCGTCGGTCTAGAAAGGGTTACAAAAAATTTCTAAGGATTTGAGGCTCCACCGACCCACTGTCAGATAGGTAGTATACAAATGGAGAAGATTCAAGACCACAGTCATTCTATCCATTCTGGGAGTTGGAGGCACTGCACTGCAGTGGTTCTGCTCCTACTTGGATGGCCAATTCCAGAAGGTGGTATTGGGGAAGTATTGCTCTGTGCCTTGGCAATTATGCCATGGGGTTCCTCAGGGCTCTGCTTTATCCCCCATGCTGTTCAACATCTACATGAATCTGCTGGGGGAGGTTATCCAGAGGTGTGGGCTGAGGTGCCATCAATATGCGGATGACACCCAGCTCTACCTCTCTTTCTTATCAAACCCAGATGAGGCAGTGGCTGTTCTGAATCAGGGCCTGGGCCTGGTAATGGACTGGATGAGGGCCAAGAAACTGAAACTCAATCCAGACAAGATGGAGGTGGTGTTAGTGGGTGGTTCATCTGCCCGGCTAGGTGATGTTCAATCTGTTCTGGAGGGGGTTGCACTCCCCCTAAAGGATCACGTTTGTAGTTTGGGGGTGCTCTTTGACCCAGAACTGTCACTTGAGGCACAGGTGGACTCAGTGGCATGGAGCACTTTTTATCAGCTTAGGCTGGTATACCAACTATGCCCTTATCTGGACAGAGATAGCCTAGCTACAGTTATCCAGGCTCCGATAACTTCCTATCTGGATTACTGCGATGTGGTATACATGGGGCTGCCTTTGAAAACAGTCTGGAAACTTCAGCTAGTCCAAAATAGGGCAGCAAGATTGTTAACAGGGACTGGCCAACGAGATCACATTACACCAGTACTTTTCCAGCTGCACAGGCTGCCAGTCTCTTTCCTGGCCCAATTCAAAGTGCTGGTATTAACATTCAAAGCCCTAAACGGCTTGGGGTCAAATTGTCAGGAGTGCCCTAGTGGCCTCCTTCAGTACACTCCAATAGCCAACTCAAGAAACAGACGAAAGGATTCTTTTTTAAGGCTTTAATCCTTTTACAACTTAATGACTCTTTCAGATGCGAATCACCAGCGACTAAGCAATGAACAGCAGAGTAACCTATGCTCTGGGTAGGCAGTTGGTCCCCATTTGAAGGAGAATCACTTGAAGACCCTGAATGTATGGGCTAGGGAGAGATCCTCCCTCTTTCCCCTGGGTCCACGAGACGCGGCCGTTGCTTGCGCGCCAAATGGGCGCTACGCCTCCTTTCTGTGCCCTCCATCACTTGTCGCTCCCTGCGTCTGTGTCGAGTGTCTAGCAAGCCCCCCTCCCGCACTCTCTCACTGCCCAGGTCACTATCTATCTCAGGAATGCCGGCAGGAGGAATCTCTGCCAGCTGCTGTGCCTGTGAGGGATGAGCTGGCTCCTCTCCTACGGATTGCTGATCCTCCTCAGAATCAGAACTGCTCTGGGGTTCTATCGGCTCAGTTTCCACCCTGACACAAGTTATCTGAAGGACTGCCTCCCCCCATATGTGCCTGCCTGGACCCTAATATCATCTTTAGGGGTCCTTCTCCGTGAGCCCCTGCCAAAGGAAGTGAGGTGGGTGGCTACTAGGAAGAGGGTCTTTTCTGCTGTGGCACCCTGGCTGTGGAATGAGCTCCCTAGAGAGGTTTGCCTGGCACCTACGATGTACTCCTTCCAGCGCCAGGTGAAGACCTTTTTATTCTCCCAGTATTTTAGCATTTTACCTTCCTAGTCTTTTAGCTTTGGTGTTTTAAATCTGTATTTTAAATCTCTGCATTGCTGTTAGGCTTTATTCTGGTTGTACTGTTGCGTTGTGGTTTTAAGCTTTCATATTTATATTTTATGCTGTGCTTTATGGTTTTAATTTTTGTGAACCACCCAGAGAGCTTTGGCTATTGGGCAGTATAGAAATGAAATAAACAAATATCCCCCCCCCCTTAAGCTCACTTTCTCCCCCTCCTGGCCTGTAGCCTGGCTTTTTCTCTCCCCTTTGCCTTGCTGCTTCCCCCTCCCTCCCAGCCTCTAGCTTCACTTTTTCTCTGCCCACCTCTTTACCTTCCTGTTTCTCCCCGTCGCAGCCTCTAGCCTGGCTCTTTCTCTCCCTTCTACCCCTTTGCCTGGCTATTTTCCCCTCCCTCCTAGCCTCACTATTTTTCTCCCCTGCCCCTCTTTAGCTCACTGTTGACTAGCCAGGCCCCCACGGCAGCCATTATGTGACTAGCCACATCCTCTATGGGAGTCATTCTGTGGTGGCACCCACAGCAGTTTCTCAAATTCCCTAATGTACCCATGGGTCCAAAAAGGTTGGGAACCCCTGGTTTACAGGGATACTCACTGCTTTAATAGGTTACACCTAGTTTGTAAAACAAGTTAAGGTGTTCTAGGCTGACCATACGTACCGTTTTAAATGGGACATTACCGTTTTTTTCATATTTCCCGACCATCCCGTCATTTTAATATAAATGTCAATTTTGTCCCATTTTTAATTTTTTGTAAAACACTGAATGCGTTTATCATAAGGCTCTATGCTAATCAATGCGTGCAGTAAAACTACTAGTGTGACGAAAGAGGAAGTTCCATTTGCTTTGTCCAGTCAGTTGTTCAAGAATGAACAACAACAAAAGGCAGCTTACAAGGGCAATTTTAAATGGCTAGCAATTGCTGTTGAATTGTTCATACCAGGGTAGAATTGTGGTGAGAGAAAAATGCAAAAAGGAGGGAAAGCATCAGAGTAGGAACGAGAAGAGAGAACCTCTAAGGCACACTACATTGTAATATATTCAACCCAATATATTTTGATACAGTTTTCATCAGGGGCACCATAAAACAAAACAATGCACCAGATTTCTCTGTTCAGCCCCTGAAGAAGATTTTAACTGGAATGTATGGGGCTGAATAAATTGTAATTCAGTGGACCGTCGAGGTGAGCTCAGATATTTCATTATTAGGAAGTACTAGCCAAAGGGAAAAGAGAGAAAACTCTGGCAGAAATCCAAACATTCATGCAATTGTTTGCATGACTTGAAGCCACTGTGATCCTTAATATGGTGCTATTGGTGTCATGGTGCCCCTGGAGCCTTTCTATGGTGGCTATGAGGTCTCTGGTTCCCTTCTGCTCCATCTCCCCATAATTTGAACAGGGAAGCAGCTGCTGGGAGATCTCGTGAAATTTCATGCTGGTCACGAGATCTTGCAAGGTTTTGCCCTGTGGCAAGGTCTTGCAAGATGTCACAGTGGCTGTCAGGGGATCTCGCTGTGGGTGTGACACTGGTGAAATTGTAAGTGAAAGCTGGGAGGGTGGGGTTGTGGGGGAAGCAGCCAGAGAAGAAGAGAGAGGTAACATTCACATATGTGTGTGTGCGTGCGCGCACACACCACACAGAAAGTGGGGGTGCTCCCAACAATTTGTGACTGGCCATTCCCCCACCTGACAGAAGCCATTTTGGGGTGGCACCCAGGACATTCTTTCAAAATTCTAAATATGCCCATGGGCCCAAAAGGTTGGAGACCCCTGGCTTGGGGGGGCTTTCTGTTTCTTGAACTGTAGCCCCACCTCTATGCCACATCACAGACTGTTTTTGCAATCAAGAGAAGTTTGTGCTATGGCAGATCGGCCTTTCACTCGAAAGGGGGGGAAAGTCCAAAATCACACTGAGCATTTTCTGAGCCTTCAGGTGGGCCTGAGGTAACTCTTCAGCAGTATTGCTTCTGTCCGTTTGGGGCTGTTAGATAAAAAAAGTCCTTGCTTTCGGTTTAGAAGAAAAGGATGCCAGGCAGGCAGCAGTGGATCCAACACTATTTTATTGAACGTTTTGCAAAACGGGTGCAGAGCAGTCTGGACCCTGAGACACGTGTGCAAAAGCCTTTTATACCATATCACTTCTATTGTTCTTGCCAGTAGCCAATAAACAATCAGTATCAGCTTACCAAGCCGTTAGTCATGAGCGCATCATTATGGTTGTCCTTTTGGCTCCGCCCACATTTTTCTCGCCACTCGGGCTCCTACGTAACTGAGGCGCCAACGGTTATGGAGTCTCTTTTTCTAACAGGGCCAAGTGTTCATGAAACATCCCGGCCTCTGCTCCTGTTCCTTTGAGGAACAAAATAAATGTCAATTTCAGTCAGGGGATTCTCATACTCATGTTGACTTTGAGAGTAAGAGTTTAGAATAAGAATTTGAAAAATAAATTTCATTCATAGGATGAAGAGAGACAAAAGCAAGTATGCTTGCGAGATGAAGATGGCAGTACGCTCCCAGTTGCGGAATATCTTTGGCAAATATCCTCAGCTGACATCGCCTCAGCAAGAAACAAATTGTTTTAACAGTCGACTTAATTAGCTGATGCTTTTCTATTTCCTACACAGCTTCTTGAGGTCCCCAGTGCACTCGCTGGACTTGAACACTCCCCCCGGCCCCTCCGTGACACACTATTTTCAGATGAAGTGTGTGAAGAATGACTGAAGTGTTAAATAAATAAGACTGTCAAGTGGATGTGGCAGCTCCCTATTGACTGCTGGTAACAACTCAGAAGGAGGCAAGTAGAAACCGGATTTTATTCCTTCTGTATTATCACTAGGAAATCCTTTCTTAAGCATTAACGAAGAAGTGAATGAAAATGGATCGAGCCAGGCAGCTCTCTGGAGGTGTTGGTGATCTCAGCATTATGTAAGGAAATAAAGTCTTGGGGTTTCTCCCTGCAGATGTAATTTCATTTTTTTATTTATTTCTGCTGTTCAGCTTGCCTTTTTTTGTTGACACTTTAAATAATTCCCATGATCACTGTCCCCCCCACCCCACCTGTTGCATTTGCAATGAAAATCTAGCCTGCATTCATAGAATCATAGAATAGTAGGGTTGGAAGGGGCCTACAAGACCATCGAGTCCAACCCCCTGCTCAATGCAGGAATCCAAGTCAGAGCATCCCTGACAGATGGCTGTCCAGCTTAATCTTTAATTCCCCCAGTGTGGGAGAGCCCACCCCCTATCTAGGTAATTGGTTCCATTGCCGTATTGCTCTAACAGTCAGGAAGGTTTTTCCTGACGTTCAGCCAGAATCTGGCTTCCTGTAACTTGAGCCCATTATTCCGTGTCCTGATATCAGGGGCCCTCAATGCAGCGCCTGCAGACACCTCCAATTTCTCCCACAAAGCTCTCTACTCCCTGCTCCCTTCAAAAAAATTTTTTAAAAATAAAAATCTTGGAAAACATTAGAGTAGTCTTCTTTCTCTCCTTTTCTAGCCTCTAGCCTTGCTCTTTCTCTCCCCTTTACTTGCTTTGCTCCGTCTCTCTCCCCGCTTCCTCCCAGCCTCTAGACTTGCTATTCCCCTCCCATGTCTTTAGCTCACTGTTTCTCTTCCTCCTTCCCTCTAGCCTTGCTATTTCTCTGCCCCTTTGGTTTGCTGTCTATCCCTCCTTCCCAGCCTCTAGCTTCACTGTTTCTCTCCCCACCACTTTACCTTGCTGTTTCTCTCCTCCACCTCTAGTTTTGCTCTTTCTCTCCCCTCTACTCCTTTGCCTTGCCATTTCCCCCTCCCTCACAGCCTCTAGCCTCATTATTCCCCCCTCCTCTTTAGCTCACTTTTGACTAGCCAGACCCTCTAGCCACATCCTCCATGGGAGCCATTTTGTGGTGGTGCACACAGCAGTTTCTCAACTTCCCAAGTGTGCCCATGGGTCCAAAAAGTTTGGGGACCCCTGGCCTATATATTCCCCCAGTTATATTAATTAATATATTAATATAATTAATATATTAGTTCATATTAATGAACTAATTCTCTCAGCATGGATCCTTATACAGCCAAAACAGCACCTTCCACACACAAGAAGGATGTATCAGCAGGCTTGGGAGAACCTTTAGAAAAACTTTTAGGGAAACAAATACTAATGGGGAAAGCCACCCAAAAAACAGCCCAATAAAGAGTGAGCTTGCTCAGCGGTCATGGAATGTTGACTGTTTGTTGTGCAGGCGGGGGTTGGGAGAGAACTGTGAACCTGAGTAGAAGGGGAATGGACTAGAGTATCCTTGAAGAGGGCATGGTAGGCTGGCTGGACTCCACACTGCAACATTTTGTTGCAGGTCCCACTTGTGAAATTCCTGATATTTAACAGGCCCTGTCCTCCCAGCGACAAAGTCTAATCCTAGTTTAAGCTGCAATCGGAGATATTGTCCACCAAACACCAATTGCCCCCCAAACACTAATTGTCCCTGAAACACCAGGTGAATAAGGGAAGACATGACAGAGGTGTACAAAATTATGCATGGTGTGGAGAAAGTGGATAGGGAGACATTTTTCTCCCTCTCTCATAATACTAGAACCCAGAGTGATCCCATGAAGCTGATTGGTGGGAGATTCAGGATAGATAAAAGGAAATACTTCTTCACACAGCGCATAGTTAAACTCTGGAATTTGCTACCAGAGGATGTAGTGATGGCCACCAATTTGGATTACTTTAAAAGGGGGTTGGACAAATACCTGTAGGAAAAGGCTACTAGTCCTCATGGCTATGTGCTACCTCCAGTACCAGAGGCGGTGAGCCTATGTACACCAGTTGCTGGGGAACATGGGCGGGAGGGTGCTGTTGCACTCATGCCCTGCTTGTGGGTTCCCAGTCGACTGCTGGCTGGCCACTGTGTGAACAGAATACTGGACTAGATGGACCCTTGGTCTGATCCAGCAGGGCTCTTCCTATGTTCTTAATCTATTTCACTGTCCAATGGTGTTTATGTTGAAATTATAATTTGCCTATAAGAATGTGGTAAGTATAAGGTGTTTCCCCCTATTACGCTGTGTCCTGGGACATAAAGAAATAAGAAGAACCATGCTGGATGAGACCAATGGCCTCTCTAGTCCAGCATTCAACCCAGATGCCTCTGGGAAACCCACAAGTAGGACATGAATGCCATTGTACCCTCCTGCTCATGTTCCCCAGCAACTGGCACACATAGGCATTACGGCCTCTGATACTGGAAGTAATATATAGACATCCTGGGAAAATCTGGCACACTCTGTACCTTTTCCCATGCGGTGCCCCAGTTAGGGCTCACTGTGGGCTTTTCTTGTGGGAAAGTTAGGGCCTCATTAAAGGTGCCCCTCATGTCCCTGTGATGTTCGTTAGGCTCTGGAGCACCTCCCTTGCCAACAGATCTGTTTGTGAGCTGGACATAGCAGCTATGCGGTTTGTTGCATGGGTAGACTGCAAGTGCAGAAGGACAAGCTCAGGAGCATGGGACAAACGGTACAGGCACACTTTGTCCCTTCTTGTCCCTTAAATCCATGCACAATGGAGCACAAGTGCAGATGAAGCCTGCCAAGAAAATGGGAAGCTGCCTTCTAGTGCTGGTCGATCTAGTTCAGTATTGTTGACAATCTCCACTACCTGGCAGTGGCTTTCCAGGGTCCTAGACAGCAGTCTTTTCTAGCCCTACTTGGAGACACAAAGGATTGTGTAACTGGGACCTTTTGCATGCAAAGAATGTCCTATACCACCAAGCAGTAGCCTTTCCCTACATTTCTAAAGATGTGGCCTCTCTTTCTTCTGGTGCAAAGTCATACCTGGGAATCGAACCCAGTATCTCTCGCCACTGAGAACTGTGGCACTGACTAGGCTAGCCTTTCCCAGCCTGGTTCCCTCCAGGTGTTTTGGACCACAACTCCCAGCATTCCTGACTATTGATCTTGCTGGCTGGGGGCTGATGGGAGTTGAAGTCTAAAACTTCTGGAGGGCACCAGGTTGGGGAAGGTTAGTCTAGGGATTGGGGTGGATATGGGCAGCTTGCATCTCATTGGCCCAGAATTTATTTGAAGAAACCTGATTTTGCTACCCCAACTACTAGAAGGTCAGAATGTTACCCCATTTTGTACATCCAGCCTGACATCATGGCTTGTTGGACACTTATGGGTCCTACATGAACCCACTATCCTTTTTTATGGTTATTTTGTGGCCATGATGTGCTTGCATGCCTAACATTTCCATGCACTGTTTCATAAAGGACCAGGGCTGAGATGTTATAGGAGGTGAACAAGACAAGAAGCTCATCTGTGCTAAATAGCAAGGCTGATGTTATGAATGCAAATATTTGAACAAATACCATAACTTTACCCATGAGCCTGGTTTGCTTTTATGCAAAACCTACAGTAGATGCTGGTTGGTTGCCAAGGCTGCAGTCTGTAAATAACTGAAACATTCCTTTCCATCATTCTATTCAAGGTCAAGTAAAAGATCACAAGTAATCTGCAATACCATTCAGCCTAGTTCATAGGAAAGAATTTAAAAAAAACTCTAGTGATGTACTTATTTTGGAAAATGTAAGTGGGAAACCTGTTTTATCTTAACATCTAAGCATAGTGTTGTTTGTGTTGAGAAGAACTTATGAAGCCAAATAGGGAAATTGGGATTTCAACATCTTCCTAGGAATTTGTGTAACAGAGAGGGCATCTCTACCACATGACAGATGGGGTTCACCTTTCCCTAGGAACCCTGAGAATTGTAATATGAGGAGGAGGAATATAGAACAGTCATCGGTAATAGAGAGGATTCTCAGCACCTCAATTAAAGTGATCCAAAACCGATATCGGTTTGTAATATAGAAACATTACTTTTTCTTATTTGTTTATTTAGAGGATTTCTACCCTGCCTTTTCTATCTGTAGAATGTAAGTCGACTTACAGTCAAATGATAAAACAATATATAATAACAAAACAATGCAAATATTAAAACAGGAGATAGGACCGAAGCAAAATAGAAAACCAATGGCTCAAAAAGTGCCTAAAAGTGAAATGTCAATTAAAAGGTAATATAAAAAGCTTGGTGAACAGCATGGGAAAACAGGATGGTTTTAGCTTAGGTATCAGCTTGCAACTGGCCCTTGTAAGAAGCCATGCTTTGGCAGAATGGAAAATTAGAGACGGTCCAGTTTGGCACAACATGGCCTACTGCAACATAACTCCCACCCACCCCTTTTTAAGGCAAAGGGTGAATTTTCTTTCTGTGGGGAGGAATGATAAACCCGTCTCCTTAATGGTTAAGATATTTTTGTTTTCTTCTCTTTCATTCTAAACATCACTTTTCCCACCTGCCTATGCCAGTTAATCCTGTAGACAGGCATACAGGCCTTTTCGATAATTCTCTGTTTGTTGAAAAAGGAACTCTTTCCAAATAGAGCAAGTAATATAAGCCGAAATCGTTTTATTAGTACAAGCGCAGAAGGTATTGAGCATTGGGTCAATGGTGATGGATAGGTACTAATGCACTTTGGGTGACATCATAATGATTTTATTTGTGGCAGTGCTAAGTAAGCTGAATGCAAACTTGTATACCCGATACAATTAAAAGAGATTTAAAATTCAGGGCTCCTGACTTTCTCCTGTTTCCAAACTCCAAAAAAACTTGGAAGTATTTCAAGGCTTGCCAGTTTTAAATTAAAAAGTAAGGGAGCAATCCTATGCCTGCTAGTCAGCAGCTAGACGGCCATAAGATATCTGATTTTCCAGGTACCGACCTCGGGGCCTGTGCTCCGAGGTCAGTTCCTGGAGAACTGACCTTCCCCCCTTCTGTGCTGCCTCAGAGGCAGCACGAAACAGCTCCGTGCTCCAAAGAGGAGCGCAGAGCAGCCAAAATGGGGCATTCTGGGGGGCATTCCGGGGTGGTGAAGGCGGAAATGCTGGAATGACACATCCTATCGTCTGGTAGCCTCCTCCCCTGCTCCGCCTTCCCGCAGCTAGACAGCTGAAATCAGCTGTCTAGCTGCTAATGCAGGGCATGAGAACTGCGGAGGGAACGATCCCCTCTGTGCTTCTCCTACCCTGCATTGGATAGGTGGTTGCCTCTGAGTTTGGAGGCGGCCACCTATCCCCATAGGATTGCACCCTTAGTTTATAGAAATGCATGTCCTGTTCTAGCAATATTAGCATGTTCACCCAAAAAGGAGAGTGTATATAATAACATATACTATTTTTCTGTCTGTCTGTCTGTCTGTCTGTCTGTCTATCTATCTATCTATCTATCTATCTATCTATCTATCTATCTATCTATCTATCTATCTATCATAGTATAACATCAAGCTTTAAATATAGCCCCAATTCACGCAGACATTTGCAATCTTGGTGCTGCATATGTCTAATACAGGGGTAGGGAAACTCAGGCTTGGGGGACCAAATCTGACCCTCTGAGGTTCCCCAGAAGGCCATGCCCCTTTCCCCCTGGCCCCACCCCCTTTTCCCCAACCACCAATCACCTAGTGGTCTCCTGGCTTTTGTGCAGTCCCCCCCCCCAATTCTAGCAGACTCAAATGCCTCTCCTAAGGCTACTGCAGCTACTTCGTCTGACAAGGTGGGTTTCTCCACGGTCGATTTGTTGTGAGCTGGATCTGTTTCGAGGTCATTCAGGGCACATGACATTGTGGCCATCTTGCAGCCACCCTGGAGCTTTTCACGGACAAAATGGATTTCCTGAGACTACTTTTTTCTGATTCTTTTCCTTAAGTTAGGTTCTCCATGGTATAGTTTCTATGTGCCCAAACCCCCACATTTACCTCGGGTATGATAGCTCTGCCCAGGGGTGTGCCTTTCACTGTGACCCCGGTCAAGGGGTGTTTCCTGTCCTTGTGTTTCCCAGCACAAATCAATTAGTGTCTACTCAGAAGTAACTCCCATTGTGGTCAGTGAGGCTTGTTCCCAAAATGCGCACTCCAGAAGTTACTGAGATTCCCAGGCATCGAAATAACACATTTAGGAGCCTTAATGTCAAAGCTGCGTGTCTTTGATGTTTGCTTCCTCGCTTTTAGAAGTAATTAATTTGCAGCTTCGATCCTTTGCAGCATCGGGAGGTTCAGCGGAAAGGAGAAAGGGGATTAGAAAGGGGGCTGGTTGGAGCTACGGTGCTTCAAGTAACTCTCCTAAAGGCTGTGAAGTGCTATGTCAAAGCTGCTTTCTCAGCTGTAAGGGAGTAATTAATGCAAAACTTCAATTGTTCGCAGCATCGGGAGCTTCAGGGGAGAAAAAAAGGTTGTACCTGTGTTTCTTTAATGTTTGCTTTGGAGTAATTAATGCGAAGCTCTGATCGTTCGCAGTTTGTCAGCTGTTAGGAAGGATCAGGGAAGCCTCTTATGATGGTTGATCCCTGCCAGTCTGATGATGTTCACGCCAATCCCCCCACCCCACCCAGAAGTATGTTCCTGCGAAGGGACTTAGAATGGTGCAGTGCACTCATTTGTGGAGCCCTGCATGGACCAAAGCAGGCTCCTTGAAAAATCCGGGTAAGCCACCATTGGCTTCTCCCTCCATTGTCATGGAAACATCCCCCTGGCCTATTTACATTAACTCTAGCTAACCTCTCAGTTCTTTGTGGTCAAACAGGAAACTCGGTCCAAACTGTTTCACTGCTCTTTCTGCCCCCTTGGTTGTGTGTGATGTTGTCTTCAGAAGGCTGTATTTATGTCATTGAGAGAATATTAAGGTGCTTTTGCCTTATTCCTGACCCCTATCAGGCAATACTTTAGGAAAAACCTTAGGGAAGTGTTCAGTGGTAGCCATGCACTAGCACTATGGATGTTACGGTCACAGAAACAAATGCTTAGGCATTGTCAATAGTCTCCTGGGAAATCCATTGTGCTAGCAAGCGCTGTTGCTGTTCACCAATAGCACTAGCACATGGGCAACATTGGATCCTTTCCATAGTGATGATGATAGGTCAACTCAAAGTAATCAAGACAGCCCAACTGCATAACAATAAATATCTACTCCCTCATAAAGTAGGTTGACATTGGAATGATACTCAAGCTTCTCCGAAAGCCATAGGTTGTTTCCACACTTACCTGATCATAGTAAGAAATAATGTTGGGAGAAATTTTATTTCAACATTACAGTGTGAAAATGGAGTGTATTTTTAGGCTGTCTGATGTGGTTACTCTTTGTTGTGGGTAGCATCATAGTGATTACAGTAACACACTGTTATCAACACAGTCACACTTTCTGAACACAACGGGAACTGTGACATACAGCTTTCTTAACTGCTACCTATGTGGAAAACTGCCTTCAGCATTTTCGTATGAAGTGAATAGATATGCTAATATCCTTTGTTTGTTTACTTTTGGACTGTTACAAAATATCTCCAGAGATGTGTACCTGTCATAACAGATAACAGCCACAACTGTATCATTTGGTGTATTTGTTGGCAGCTGAAGTGTGACAAGACTGGCACTGCTTTTATTTCATAATACTAACTTACTCACTGTAGGCTGGCATTTTTCCTAAAAAGCATTGTAAAGAGAGAGCTAAAATTAGATTCCTTTATGGTTCCCCAGAAGGTCAAGGAGGTAGGCGGTGGACTGACTTAAAGTAGTTAAGAACACTGCTTTAATCAGGAGCTTATGATAGCCATGTAGACATTTTAAAAACTCTGCCTTCAACTAATGGATGGCATTTCAAAGGTACTGACAAGTTCGAATTACCCCAAGGTGCTGATGGTGATATGAGAATTTATCCAGTCTCCTGGAAAGTGCATTTTGTCATTCTTCGTACGGACTTCATAGACACATTTGACGTACAGAGAGAGGACGGTTACAATCTTTACCAAGGTTATGTGGAAATATAATTAATATTGCTGTGTTGTTTGTAGCATTTGCTGTAAGTTCTGGATATACTTGTATGAAACTGGTGAAATTATCTTCTGATGCTATATTTATGGAGTCTGAAACCTGGTGCCCATAAGCACCAGTGTGCCCGCAGAAACTTGGTGCTTGTGTGTGTGTATATATATATGGAGGCTGGCATGCTGCAAAGCCAAGGGCTGCCCTCCAGCACCATCTGTATTTGGGTTCAAAAGAGTTGTTTTGTGCTTTGGAACTCAGACCTTCTGCCTTGTACTTAGGTTCTTGAGCAAGTTACTTTTCTTTTAATCTCACAGGTTTGCCTTCTGGGAAATGAGTGTTTTGTGACTGGCCATTCCCACCATGGCAGCCATTTTAAGAATGGGCAAGTCCCCCATCCCCATGGCACCCATTTTGTGAGAGAGCAAACAACACTCTCTCAAAAAATGTGCCCACTGGCCCCAAAATATTTTGTAGGCCAGTTTCCACCAAGCGTTTTGCATAGACAACATGATTTTTGGAATGCTTCCCAGAGACACAGGAAAATGTGTTGATTGGAATATATCGTTTACACAGTTCATCCAAAATTATCCTGGGTTTGTAAGTTGTATGCTTTCTTCTGTGCATTTGTGTCTGTATCATCTATTTTTTCTGATGTAAACATATTTTTGCAATATATTTTTTAACAAATCCTAAATCTAGCAGGATCCAGTTCATAGGATTTTTTGTTATGAACCCAGGGTTGGTTCATATTATTGTGAGTATGAACGCAGCTATCACTGTGAAGTGAGTGATCAGGTGCTCTAGCAAAAGAACCTTAAGTCCTATTCAGGCGTTCTGAAACTGAATAGAGCAAACAGGGAGGGCTCCTGTGACGCCCTTTCTTTCATCTTGTTTGTCACACTTGGCTTATGGAGAGTGATTATTTGAAGAGGAGAGCCTCCTGGATCTGCGGAGGCTCTCCATGCAAGAAGACTGCTGATTTTCCAGTGCTTTTGCTCACGTGGAGAGTCTCCACACATGGAGAAGGCTGTCCTCTTCAGACAGTCATCCTCTACAAGTAGAGGGTGACAAATGGGGCATGGAGAGGGACAGGACTAGAGTGCTCCTTCTCATTGTGTTTTTGCTCTGTTCAGGTACAGAACACCTGAGTAGGGCTTTAATGTTCCTTAATAACTAGGGAAGAGTTCCTTTGCAGTCTGGAAACAGGAAAGGTTTTGTTTGCTCAGGAAAGCTGGCACCCTCAAGCTAGTGGGAGAGATAGAGAAATAGTTTGGAGAGAGTTCTGCCATTTCAATGTTCTCTTGGTGTGTGTGTGTGTGTGTGTGTGTGTGTGTAGAGAGAGAGGGTGAGAGAGTAATTTTTTAGCTGAAGCTGGTTAAAACTGGACCTTGGGGGCTGCAACTATAGTTGTCTGGGAATTTGCTACAGGATCAGCAGCTGTGCCGTCTGCTACAACAGTCGGTTTGGTCCCACTGTGCTCTGCTTGTGTTATTTGTAAAGAAAACATATAGAACAAAGTTAATCATAAGCCTCCAGCGAGCTCTCATCCAATGGAGATGGACAGCTAGATGGAGTTTACAAGCTAGAGATTGATACAAGCATAAAGCCAGTTACGTCACCCAAGAGGAAAGCACCAGTAGCTTTAGTACAGCCTCTGAAAGAAGAGTTGAGAAGTCTACAACAGCAGGAATTATTCAACCAGTAGAGAAAAGTACAGACTGGATAAGCAGTCTGGAGCTGATCTGAAAACCACAGAAACTCAGAATATTCTGAGATCCAAAGCCCTTAAATAAAGCACTGAGAAGAAGACATTTTCCATTGCCCACTATTGAAGATATATTGCCAGATCTGTCAAAAGCAAGACTATTCTCCATCTGTGATGTCAAAAATGGATCCTGGTATATTGAGTTGGATGAAGAATCCAGTTATTTGACAACATTTTCCACACTCGTTGGGAGAGATCACTGCCTTCAAAAGCCAATGTACATCAGTCCTGCCCCTGAGGTTTTTCAAAGCAGGCTGACACAAGCCCTGGAGGGTCTGAAAGGAATTCAGGCATACTTAATAATGTGCTGACAATGGGAGAAGGTGATGACCTACAGCAAGCATAGCAGGACCATGATTGTAAATTATTGCCCCCATCTTGAAGTATTACAATCCAGAAGAGCCATTAATGCTTCAGCGTGATGCATCAGAAACAGGTCTAGGGACTAGGGAAGGCAGAGAATTCTGCCACGGATCACGGTGAGGCCGAATGCCAGTGCATACAGCCCCCCGAACTGTGTGGCGGAATGGCCTGCCACCCCCCACCCCCCTGCGGATCCCCCACGGGATGAGACTCACTTGGGGCGGATCTTCCGGGCGGCGGTGGCAGCCGGTCTTCTGACCGGTGGCGGCGGCCAGTCTTCTGACCAGCTGCCGCCGCCGCCATTTCCACTCTGGTAAAAAAAAAAGAAAGAAAGAAAAAGAAAGACGTGATAGGCTATGTAAAGATTTACGTAGCCTATCATGACTAGGTTTTTTAAAAAAACAACGACGTGATAGGCTATGTAAATCTTTACGTAGCCTATCATGGCTGGGTGTGTTAAAAAAAAACACACCAACCCCACATACACAAATGGCGGCGGCTACGGGGGAATATTTACGTAGGCTAAATATTTACGTAGGCTAAAACGGGGAATCAAAAAGGGACGCAAATAGCACCCGCTACACTATTTGCGTTCCCCTTGATTTTCGCCGTCATAGTCTACGTAAATATTTACGTAGATTAAGAGGGCAAAAATAAGGAACGCAAATGGCAGCGGCTGTAGCCGCCGCCATTTGCGTACGCATTTTTTTTTTTTTTTTTAACCCAGAGCCCTCCGCGGCCAGAAATCTGGATATGGACAGCTCTGGCCTGGCTGGGCCTGGCCAGCTGCTCCGCCGAGCTGCCGCGGAGCACAGCCAGCTGCAGAGGATTCCGGGGTGGAGGAACGGAGCGCCTCCCCCCCGGCGAGGATTCCGGGGGGAGGGACGGAACGCCTCCCCCCCACCATCAACATAATCCGCGAACAGGTAAGTGACTTTCGTACATGCCTACAGTAGGGACTACCATGCTGCAAGAAGGACAGCCCATTGCATTTGCAAGCACAGCCTTATCAGAAAAGGGCTATGGCCAAATTGAAAAAGAATTACTTGCAATGTTTTTTGGAATGGAGAAATTTCACCAGTACACATATGGATGCACAGTAGATGTCCAGATTGACCATAAACCTCTGGAAAATATATGGGAAAAAACCCTTACTTTGCACACCAAAACCTCTACAACACATGATGATGTGTCTGCAGAAGTATGATATTCAAATCAGCTACTGCCCTGGCAGACACCTAGTGTTAGCAGATACCCTGAGCTAGGGGTGGACGAAAGTCACTTACCTGTCCTCGAAGCTTGTTCGCGGTGGGGGAAGGCGCTTTGCTGCTCCCCCCGCGAAGTTCAGGCCGGGGGGGGGAGGCTTCCCGCCTCGCCCGGCCGAAATTCAGGCCGGAGGGAAGGCTTCCCGCCTCGCCCGGCCGAAATTCAGGCCGAGGAGGAGGCGCCTCGCCTCGGCCGGCCGCGAACGCCAAAGTTTAAAAAAAAAAACAAAAAACGCCCCCGTGATAGGCTACGTGACGATTAACGTAGCCTATCACGGCTAGATCTGCAAAGTCAGCCGTGATAGGCTACGTTAATCGTCACGTAGCCTATCACGGGTGACTTAAAAAAAAAAAAAAAGCGTGTACACAAATGGCGTCCCCCATAGGGAGCCGCCATTCGCGTTCCTTATTTGGTCGCTGTAGTCTACGTAAATCTTTACGTAGACTACAGCGACCAAATAAGGAACGGGAATGGCGGCTCCCTATGGGGGCTGCCATTATCCGTACGCGCTTTTTTTTTAAAGTCACCCGTGATAGGCTACGTGACGATTTACGTAGCCTATCACGGCTGACTTTGCAGATCTAGCCGTGATAGGCTACGTTAATCGTCACGTAGCCTATCACGGGGGCGTTTTTTTTTTCTTTTATTGGAATGGCAGGGGCGGCAGCCGGTCAAAAGACCGGCTGCTGCTCCCGCCCTGGAAGAACACCCGCCGAACCGCCGGCTGGACCCGCCGCCGGGAGGGACATTCAGCAAAGGTAAGTCCCGTCCTGGGGGGGGGGTGCGGGGTGTGGGGGGGGTGCGGAGAATTTCTCCCCGAAACTTGTTCGGGGGGCCGAACACGTTGGCGCTCGGCCCCCTGAAGTTTCGGGGATAAATTCTCCGCCATCCCTACCCTGAGCCTGGCATACCTACCAAAAGCTGTCATGGAGGAGTCAGTAGAAGCTGAAGTAGAAACCATCAATATGGTACAGTACTTACCCATATCTGAGGAAAGAGTGAGAGAGATTCAGTGACGAACAGAGGAAGACAACATCCTCCAGAGGCGAAAAGTCATGGTATTACAAGGTTGGCCAGAAACAAAAGATCACAGATCACGATTCGTGCAGGTTTGGGATGAAATTTGTACATAATCTTCCGGGGAGAAAGAGCAGTTGTACCAGGAGCTATATACACAAAGGTCATTCTTTACATCTGGGAATTGAAGGATGTCATCACTGAACCCAGACAAGGTTGAAGTGGGCAAGTTATTAAGAGACCTGCGCACCTGAAAGACTATGTGTAAAGTTCCAGTTTATTATTTTAGTTTGGTTTTTTCTTCCTCGAAAGAGAAGGGATGTAACAATATGAAAGAAATGCTTGATTTGGCCCGGACGGGGTGTGCTTCCTGGGAGGAGCCAGGAAGTAGATGAGGGCAACACCCGCTGCTTCTGAGCTGAGGAGAGAGAGAGACCACAGCCTGAGAAGCTCTGTGGAAAAGACTGTTGAAATAAAACATAGGTTTGTTTGGAAGGCAGAGTCTGTTTGAGTCTATGGGGTGCACTCCACCAACTTTGAAACACACAATGAGTCATCTACACCTGAGGAGATTGCACAATTGTTCCACTGTGTTTTTAAACAGTCAGATTTTCTGAGCTCTTAAGAGAGAAAAACCCAGAAGCTGAAGGAGGGTGGGAACATGGGAGAAGGATATTTTGCTCACAATATCATGCAAACGCCCTGTAAAAAGTGAACAAAGCATAGATATTACATAGTAAATGCCCAATGTGGAATCAGACCAAGTATGGTATATCATGGCCCTCTTTTAAAAAACAAACCAAACCAAAAACAAACTTTAGTTGGTGAATCTGACTAGTCTGATGCTTTTTATACCTTTTAGGATGCAGTATTTGCCTCAGAGTATTGTTGCTGGACTTAATTTGCTGCTCAGCCTGTGGTGGTTAGATAAAGCCAGACTGCTCACTTGAGGGAAGGATATTAAAGGCAAAACTGAAGTACTTTGGCCACATCATGAGAAGACAGGATACCCTGGAGAAGATGCTGATGCTAGGGAAAGTGGAAGGCAAAAGGAAGAGGGGCCGACCAAGGGCAAGATGGATGGATGATATTCTGGAGGTGACGGACTCGACCCTGGGGGAGCTGGGGGTGGCGACGGCCGACAGGAAGCTCTGGCGTGGCTGGTCCATGAAGTCATGAAGAGTCGGAAGCGACTGAGCGAATAAGCAACAAAAAAATACTTTTGAGAGAAGGACATTACCTGGTTCACATGTAATGACAACCTAGGTATGAGTTGTTGCCTTACCCAGCATTTACCCATGATTTGCCTGCCAGATGATAGTACAAAGCCCAGGTTGTTTTTTTCAATTCCTGGGTTGTTAGATTCCCTTCTCCTTTGCCCCAAATGCCTTTGTGGCGCTGGAGTATGGGCATGTAGAGCAGCTGTGTGTGTGTTTTGTTTTGTTTTGACCACTCTTGCACACTGCCTCTGTAGCCTGGTGAGACAACCCATGAAAACCCCATAGTTCTGGGTTCACATGTAACGACAATCCAGAGTTAAAACAACCCAGAGTTCACAACTCAACAACAAACAATGGGTTCTCTTCCTGAGTTGTTCATGGTTAATCCATAGTTCTGGGTTCACACGCAAAGACAACCATAGAATCATAGAATCATAGAATAGTAGGATCGGAAGGGGCCTACAAGGCCATCGAGTCCAACCCCCTGCTCAATGCAGGAATCCAAGTCAAAGCATCCCTGACTGTTGGCTGCCCAGCCTTGTCTTGAATGCCTCCAGTGTGGGAGAGCCCACTACCTCCCTAGGTAATTGGTTCCATTGTCGTATTGCTCTAACAGTCAGGAAGTTTTTCCTGATGTTCAGCTGGAATCTGACTTCCTGTAACTTGAGCCCATTATTTTGTGTCCTGCACTCTGGGATGATCGAGAAGAGATCCTGGCCTTCCTCTCTGTGACACCCTTTCAAGTACTTGAAGAGCGCTATCGTATCTCCCCTCAGTCTTCTCTTCTCAAGGCTAAACATGCCCAATTCTTTCACTCTCTTGTCATAGAGCTTTGTTTCCAGTCCCCTGATCATTTTGTTGCCCTTCTCTGAACTCTCTCCAGCTTGTCTGCATCCTTCTTAAAGTGTGGTGCCCAGAACTGGACACAGTACTCCAGATGAGGCCTAACCAGTGCTGAGTAGAGGGGAACTAGTACTTCCCGGGATTTGGAAGCTATGCTTCTATTAATGCAGCCCAAAAGAGCATTGGCCTTTTTTGCAGCCACATCACATTGTTGGCTCATATTCAGCTTGTGATCAACAACAATTCCAAGATTCTTCTTGTTTGTAGTGCTGCTGAGCCATGTATCTCCCATCTTGTAACTGTGCATTTGGTTTCTTTTTCCTAGGTGCAGAACTTGGCATTTATCCCTATTAAATGTCATTCTGTTGTTTTCTGCCCAGCACTCCAGTCTATCAAGATCACTTTGAATTTTGTTTCTGTCTTCCAAAGTATTAGCTATCTTGCCCAATTTTGTGTCATCTGCAAATTTGATCAGCATGCCCTGCACCTCCTCCTCCAAGTCATTAATAAAAGTGTTGAAGAGCACTGGGCCCAGGACTGAGCCCTGCGGTACCCCACTCGTTACCTCTCCCCAGTTTGAGAAGGTCCCATTGATAAGCACTCTTTGAGTCCGATTCTGTAGCCAACTGCGGATCCACTGGATCGTTGTTTCATCTAGCCCACTTTGAGCTAGTTTGCTCATCAGGAGATCATGGGGCACTTTGTTGAAAGCTTTGCTGAAGTCAAGGTATATTATGTCTGCAGCATTCCCACGGTCCACAAGGGAGGTTACTTGATCAAAAAATGAGATCAGATTTGTCTGGCAGGATTTGTTCTTGACAAATCCATGTTGGCTTTGAGTATTCACTGCATTTTTTTCAAGGTGCTTACAGATGGATTGCTTTATCATCTGCTCCAGAATTTTCCCAGGGACTGATGTCAGAATGACTGGTCTGTAGTTCCCAGGTTCCTTCTTTTTACCATTTTTGAAGATAGGGACAACATTAGCCCTCCTCCAGTCATCTGGAACTTCACCCGTCCTCCATGATTTCTCAACGAGAATAGACAGCAGTTCTGAGAGTTCTTCTGCCAGTTCCTTTATTACTCTAGGGTGCAGTTCATCTGGCTGTTGAGATTTGAACTCATTCAAAGTAATTAGGTGTTCCTTGACCATACGCCTATCGATCTCAAGCTGCAATCCTGCCCCTTCAGCCTGTACTTCGCCTTTGCCAGGGGGGTCATAGACCCTCTTTTGGGAGAAGACTGAGCCAAAGTAGGAATTAAGCACCTCTGCCTTTTCTTTGTCATCTGTTATCGTTTTGCCATCCTTATTTAATAGCTGAGCCACCATTTCTTTCCTCTGTCTTTTACTATGCACGTAGCTGAAGAAAGCCTTTTTGTTGTTTTTAGCATCCCTCGCTAACCTCAGCTCATTCTCAGCTTTAGCCTTCCTGACGCCATCCCTGCAATTCTGTGCTACCTGCCTGTACTCTTCCTTTGTTACTTGGCCTTCTTTCCACTTCCTATATGTGTCCTTTTTTGTTTTTAGGTCATCTCTAAGCTTTTTGTGAAGCCACATTGGCTTCTTCCGTTGTCTTCCACCTTTTCTTCTTGTTGGAATAGTTTGTAATTGTGCCCTGAGAATTTCCTTTTTTAAAAGCTCCCACCCATCTTGGACTCCTTTTCTTGTTAGAGTCATTTGCCATGGGACCTTACTGATCATTGTTCTGAGTTTATTAAAATCAGCTTTCCTAAAATCCAGGGTACGCGTTTGACTACATTTGGCTTTTGCTTCCCTTAGAACCAAGAACTCAAGTATAACATGTTCACTTTCCCCCAGAGTTCCTGTAACTGCTACTTTATCCACTAAGTCATCTCTGTTGGTTCGGATCAAGTCAAGGATAGCCGATCCTCTAGTTCCTTCCTCTACTTTCTGTAGGAGGAAGTTATCCGCCACACAAGTCAGGAATTTCCTGGAGGGGCCATGTTTTGCAGAATTTGTCTCCCAACAAATATCGGGGAAATTGAAGTCCCCCATTACTACTACATCATGCTTCCTTAAAACATTGGCTATTTGCTTTTCAAAAGTTTCATCCTTGTCTTCTCCTTGATTGGGTGGCCAGTAGTAGACTCCGACCACCAGGTTCCTTTTATTCTTTGCTCCATTTATTTTGATCCAGATGCTCTCGATGAGGCTACCAAGCGCCTCCTCCTGTATTTCTGTGCAGAGATATGTATTTTTCACATACAGTGCAACCCCACCTCCCTTTCTGTTCCTCCTGTTCTTTTTGAACAAGTTATATCCTTCAATTGCTGTATTCCAGTCATGAGAGTTATTCCCCCAAGTCTCAGTTATACCTATCAAGTCATAATTTCCCTCGTGTATTAAGAGTTCAAGTTCGTTCTGTTTGTTTCCCATACTCTGGGCATTAGTATATAGACATCGAAGACCATGTGCTTCATAGTCTGGCTTCCTTCCTACATGTGTCTGAAGACTATTATTGGGCGCTATTAGAGCTGTTCTCTCCGTTGCAGTGCATGAGCCTACGTCCAATGTTACCCCCAACTTTACATCTCCCTTCCCCGTAGGATTCAGTTTAAAGCCCTCCTGATGAAGTTCTTCATGCTGTGGTCAAACACATGCTTCCCATCCTTTGTGAGGTGCAACCTGTCCCTTGCCAACAGCCCATCTTCCAGGAAGTATAGCCCGTGGTCCCAGAATCCAAATCTCTCTCGTCGGCACCACCTTCGTAGCCAGTCATTCACCCGGAGTATTTTTCTTTCCCTTTCTATCCCTCTTCTAACTACTGGAAGTATGGATGAGAAAACTATCTGGGCCCCAAAGTTCTTTGGGTTTAACAACCCATACTCTGGGTTGTAGTAACATGTGAACCAGGACTGTGTCTTGACCTGCATTAAATGCCTAAAGATAGTTGGAAAGGCAAAGAAGGAGCTCAAAAGCAGATTAAACGCTTGGTTATGACAAAAACCTCTACTAGTTATTCTTTCAACTGCTGTGAATTGCCCTTCCTGACCCCTTCAAAGAGGCAAAGTCTATGGCACTCTTTGGCCGCATTGACATAGACAAGACCACATGGATCGCTTTAGCATCTGACCCATTGGAATCCATTCTGGAGATTGCCAAAGAAAGTAAAACTTGATTTTTTTTTCTCAGCAGCAACCAACATGAGACCCAAGGAATGAAGCAGTGCCAGCCAGTCCCAAGGACAGTGCAATAAACCTCTGATTTGGATCTAGAGAACAGGAGTCCCATAGCAACATCATGTTCTTGTTGGAATTCTTGCTCTTTAGCTTCAAACTTCTTGTTGGAATTTTTGCTCTCTAGCTTCAGACTTGATAGTCTCCCCTTTGGATCTCTTTATTCTCCAGCGTTGCTATTGACAGAGAAGACACAGAAAACAATAAAGAGTCTTGTGGCACCTTAAAGACTAACCAGTTTATTCTGACATAACCTTTCGTGGTCAGAGGTAGAGGAAAAAGAGTGATCTGGAGACAGCCCTGTTAGTCTCTTAAGACAGACTGGACATTCTGCAGCTGGAGGAGCAGCCTGCTTGAGTGAAAATGAAGGACCTTAAAACTCTGCCTCTTAGCCTGAGGCAAGACTTTCCATTCCCCAACTGTGCCCAACAATAGGGTGCCACAAGTGGACAGCGGCAGGTGCTTTGCTGGTGGGATGGAATATGTTTCCTGTGATGTTCCACTTAGGCCTTATTCAAGTTCAGTCCAGGCCTCCCGCAGAAATTTCAGTTGTACTTTTAAGGGTGCAATCCTATCCAGATAGGCGGCTGCCTCCAAAGTCGGAGGTGACTGCCTATCCAAAGCAGGGCAGGAGAAGCACGGAGGGGATTGTTCCCTCTGCGCTTCTCCTGCCTGCATTTTCGGCTAGACAGCCGATTGTGGCTGTCTAGCCGTGGGATGACGGAGAGGGGGAGGAGGCTGCTGTACCACACATTGGATGTGTTGTACAGGCATTTCTGCCCTCCCTGCCCTGGAACACCCCCAGCCATGCCCCTTTTCGGCTGCTCTGCACTCCTCTTGTGAGCACAGAGGATGGGGCTGTTCCGCACTGCCTTGGAGGCAGCATGGAAGTGGGAGGAGGTCGGTTCTCCGGGAACCGACTTCGGAGTGCAGCCTCTGAGGCTGGTTCCCGGATAACATGATATCCTATGGCCATCTAGCCACTGTCTAGCAGCCATAGGATTGCTTCCTCTGAGGGCCAGATTTGACAAAATTTTGGAGCTGGAGAATGAGAAGGATCTCCTTGTTACCTTCAGCTGTTCCCATGTTAGGCCTTTGTGGTTACTTAAGGCGTGAAGCATTGCAGCATACAGCAGACTTTGCTTAATTGCATAGCTGAAATTAAAATCAAACATTCCAACAAGATGTACACTCATTTTAATGAGGAAAGTGACTTTCTGCCTTGAACCTATCATTTGTAATCCTCTACTGTCTACATCTGTCCTGATGATGATCCTCCACCATGTGCTTAATGATCCCCCCCCCAATAACTCATTAATTAAAGTCCACTTAGGATATGGCTGCTAGACTGCCAGCAAACTGAGAACATAAGAAGAGCCATGCTGGATCAGACCAAAGGTCCAACTAGTCCAACATTCTGTTCACACAGTGGCCAACCAGCTGTCAACCAGGAACCCACAAGCAGGGAAGGAGTGCAACAGCACCCTCCCACCCATATTCCCCAGCAACTGGTGTACACAGGCTCACTGCCTCTGGTACTGGAGGTAGCACATAGCCATCAAGACTAGTAGCCATTGATAGCCTTTTCCTCCAGAAATTTGTCTAACCCCCTTTTAAAGTCATCCAAACTGGTGGCCATCACCACATGCTGTGGAAGCGAATTCCATAGTTTATGCGCTGTGGGAAGAAGTACTTCCTTTTATCTGTCCTGAATCTCCCACCAATCAGCTTCATAGGATGACCCCATTGGGTTCTAGTATTTTGAGAGAGGGAGAAAAATGTCTCCCTATCCACATTCTCCACACCATGCATAATTTTGTAGGCCTCTATCATGTCTCCCCTTACCTTCCTTTTTTCCAAGCTAAACAATCCCAGCTGTTGCAACATTCTCTCATAGGGGAGATGCTCCAGTCACCAGCCCCTTGATCATTTTAGTTGCCCTTTTCTGCACTTTTTCCAGCTCTACAATATCTTTGTACAGTTCTGGTGTGGTGACCAGAACTGTACACAGTATTCCAAGTGTGGTCGCACCATATATTTGTATAGGGGCGGTATGATATTGGCAGTTTTATTCCCAGTCCCTTTTCTAATTATGCCTAACATGGAATTTGCCTTTTTTTTTTTTTTAACACTGGGTTGACAGCTTCATCGAGCTGTCCACCACAAACCCAAGATCTCTTTTCTGGTCCGTCACCACTAGCTCAGATCCCATCAGGTTATACTTGAAGCTGGGATTTTTTGCCTCAATATGCATGTATTTACACTTGCTTACACTGAACTGCATTTGCCATTTAGCTTCCCATTATCCCAGTTTGGAGAGTGTTTTGGAGCTCTTCACAATCTCTTTTTGTTTTAACCATCCTAAATAATTGGGAGTCATCTGCAAACTTGGCCACTTCACTGCTCACTCCTAATTCCAAATCATTTATGAACAGGTTGAAAAGCATTGGTCCTAATACAGATCCCTGTGGGACCCCACTATTTACTTGTCTCCATTGGGAGAATCAGGGACCGCGGTTGATTAGTGGTTAAGACGTTGAACTGCAGACTGGAAGGTCGGCAGGTCAGCAGGTCAGCAGTTCGAGACCCGAGTGCTGCGTGACGGAGTGAGCTCCCGTCTTCAGTCCCAGCTTCTGCCAACCTAGCAGTTCGAAAGCAAGAAATTGCAAGTAGATAAATAGGCACCGCTTCGGCGGGAAAGGTAACAGCGTTCCGTGCACCTCGGTGTTCAGTCATGCCGGCCACATGACCATGGAAGTGTCTTTGGACAGCGCTGGCTCTTCAGCTTAGAAACGGGGATGAGCACCACACCCTAGAGTCGGACACGACTGGTTGGGGACACCTTTACCTTTTTATTGGGAGAATCTACCATTTATTCCTACTCTCTTCTTTCTGTTCTTTAGCCAGTTACTGATCTATAAGAGGACCTGTCCTCTTTTTTCATAACTGCCAAGTTGGCTCAGGAGTCTTTGGTGAGGGACTTTGTCAAAAGCCTTTTGGAAGTCCAAGTAAACAATGTCTACCGGATCACCCCTGTCCAGATGTTTATTGACACTCTCAGAGAACTCTAAAAGGTTAGTGAGACAGGACTTACCTTTGCAGAAGCCATGTTGAGTCTTTTTCAGCAGGGCTTGTCCTCCTATGAGCTTACTAATTTTCTCTTTAATAATGCCTTACCATTTAGAGCAAATTTGGCAGTTCGTGCGAAAGCTTAGAAAGGGCTTCTGGCAGGCAGGAAATAGGGCTGCTGGACTCGGATTCCTGCACTGAGCAGTGGGCTGGACTCAATGGTCTTGTAGGCCCCTCCCAACCATACGATTCAATGATTCTATGATGGCGGCAACGATGACGATTAGAGCAAAAGAGAATGTGTGTCCATGTATTCTCTCAGTTATCCCTTTGAAAAGAAAAGAAAAAGTGTAGCTCTCCTTCCAACTGAAATTGACTAAAAGCAGAAGTTGTCTATCATCTCCCCTCACCTAGTCAATTTCACTTGTTCTCAGAATTCTTTAGATGACGCAAATGGCACAGACGGCTGGAATTTGCAGCACAAGGCTGGCCTGTGGGGCTGGCTGCGGCATAGGGTGCTGCAGGATCAGCCTTACAATCTTGCTGGCTTCTCCGGTGCTGCTCTCCCCTGCCTGCTCTCCCATCTCAGTAGAAAAATGTCCCCAAGGCACAGGGGACCACATATGTGCTGTAGTGCAGATTAGAGTGACATCTTGCTCTTGAATTGTAGCACACTTGCCAAAAACACTGGCCGTCACTAGGATTGGGAGCAGCTACAAATGGAGCCTTTCTACATGAGGCATTTATTGTGCGCTCGTGATTCCTGACTCATGGTAGTTTGCGGGTGCTTTACATTATGTCCTCCTCCTCCTCCTCCAAGGCCGCTCCTGTTCTTTACAACGATTTTAGCAGGGTTTTTTTTCTAACAATGAAAGTCTGGTATTTCTGTGAATGGCGGTATGAAACCCTGGTGTGTTTGCGCAATTCCTCTTATACCACAGTACCACCTAGTGGATGTGTAATGGAATATACAGAAAGGCAGAGCAAGAAACCTCCTGGGGAAAAAAAAGTGTAAAGGAGCCAATCTTAATCTCACAAAGAATCCGGAAGCAGAAGCCTCAGTAAAGTGGCAGGTTACAAGCCTCATGTAGAAAAGCCCTTAGTGACTATGAAAGCAGAGCAAACTGGCATTTTATTTGTAGAGAGGCTAATCCCCCTGTTCTATTCAGCTTGCGCAGCGATTATGTTTACTGATGCCAGATCAGGGCCAGTCTTATCATCGCAGTGTCTTAAGAGTAGAGCCTCTCCTTGTTTTTCAGAGTTGTTGCTATCTGTACACAGCCTCAGTGACCTCAGGCTGTGTACAGGACATGCAGCAAATCTACCAAACCGAAAAAGTTGGAATGTTAAAGAGTTAACATCCTGGATGTTAACTGGACTTGTTCCTGGACTTGTGGTTGCTGAGCTACTTTTAATTATACTGATGCTTTATAACTCAGTTTCTGTATTTAAGGTTCCTTCCCCACTCCCTACATTTTGCTCAGTCTATCTGTTTAGCCTCCATCTCTCTAATCTATCTCACTTACATGCTGCCTTCTTTTCAAAGAATTCAGAGCTGTTGCCATGTGCTTCCCAGGTGGTTTCCCATTCAGGCAGCTTCCAGGGCCAGATTCCCAGAACTCCTTTTGAATATGAGTGCAAAACTGAATAAATAATATAGAAAATCGTGAATATGCGCAGGGAGATTATGATAAGATGCTGGGCTTTAGAGAATTGTTTGCTTTTCCACTGTGAGCTTTGGAAATCCAGAAAGATGTGTTTCCTACCTCTCTCATTTAGGTAAGACAGAGGCAGCAATGTGCAAATCTGCTGAACAATAAATGCTATTAATACTAAGCCAGTGTTCCCAATGCTTCATGATGGCAAAAAATAATTAGCGCACAGGACAAACAAACGGAAGATCAGAGCTGATTAAAATTATAATTAAAGTTCAAGAATGACACTCTGCTATCGCAGACATCTCTGTAGACTATTTGAAGAGGGCATTAAACAAAATCAATCATTTCTACATAATAACAGTATTTACAAGAACGCAATGGGAATGGAAGATATTTAACTGGAGACAGGCTGGTGCTTGAAGTGTGTTTTCATATTAAAATATAGAGAGTATAAATGTGTGTGCGTGTGCGCGTGCATGTGTAAAATTGTTAAAGTTGAGTACTTTTTCCTGGTTACTAGGGTTTATAATAATGAGAGAGGCAAAGATAATGAAAATTGTGGAGTAGGTATGCTGAACAGGAGTTCTAAAGAAGAGGATTTGCTAAGGAGAGTTTAGAGCAGAGTTGATTTTGATTACATTACAATGTAAGATGAAGTGGAGCTGGGATGTGGGGGCAGGGAGGAATCTCATTTACACTTCTGTAATCCATTGAGGAAATATATATATGAAAGCCAGGAAAAAAACTTCAGCCAATGTCCACCTTCTGTTTATAGCTTTTGGGCATTATTTATGAATGGCTCCTGCTGCATTAATCAGAAAAAGGCCTCTCTAAGGAACTTTATGGACTTTACTAGATGTTGCACAATGTCTGGTAGGGAGAGATCAGGCTGTAAGACATTACCTTCTCTGGAAATAGGAGGCATTGTTTCAGAGCTGTAATTGCCCATGGTGCATGCATTCATTTTTTTCCAGTCCTGTCCAAACTGGTTCTTTATCTAGCAAAAGGCCAAACCATCTCCCAGCAGCATGGATGGGAATGATACATTTGTCACATACATTTATTGATCTTCCCTTGGTATGAAGTGAAAGAGAGCTGGTGAGAGAATCCTGCTGCTTCTGATTTTCAGAATTGTATTCGAAAGGGGAGGCCAAGCTGAGTACCTACCACAAAGTGAGACAGCCCTTCCCACTGAGGTCTCTGGAGCACACAGGTACCTCTGGCAAGGGGCATGGTGTTTCACTTTGCTCCAGGCAGGTCAGAGGCAACATGGATTTATTTTGTGCTGCCTCCTGCCCAGTGCCTAGCAAAGGGCAAAGATGTCCGGTACAAAGCAAGAACAGCTGTGCCGTTGGCATAGTGAGCCCTCGGTTGGTTTCTTGAGCCTAGGAAATCCCCAACCTCTCTGGCTATGCACATTGGACATGATATATTTCTCATGCTAATACTGAATGCAGGAAGAGTCTGGCAATAAATGGGTTTCTCATAGAGCATTTCCTCAGCCTTAGGTGCCATATTACCTTGCTTTAAAGGAATGGAATGCCAGAGGAATGGAAAATGGAAGGCCTGTTGATGGCCCTGTTCAGACATCATGCTAAGTCATGATGGTTAGCTTTTTTGAGCTAACCATGATGGCTTAGTGTGATGTCTGAACGGTGTTTTTCCCAGCCATGGTGGTTTATTAACCATGGGCAAACCACATTCACTAACCACTTGCTAGAACATGGTTAGCGGCCCTAACCGTGGCTTAGCGTGACATCTGAACAGGCCCCCGTGGTTAACTGAATGCTACCATAGAGTTCTGTGGCAAAAGTGGCTGAAATCAGCCCAGCCACTCCTGCCAGCGCTCCACATCTCCATGGTCAAAATCTGCCTAGCAGCACTGATGCAGCAGCCGAGAGGCAGCCTCCTTGCTCTCCATCCCCGCCTGCAGTACAAAAATTCAAGAAGTGCACAGGGAAAAAGATGTTTTCGATCCCATGCCGCTGTTATTGGCCCAGCAACCTTCAGCACTTAGCACTCCCAGGCACAAGCACCTGTGTCTGTTGCGCTAAGGAAAACATCCCCGCCTGGCTGGTAGCTGGCCAAGCAGCAGCATCCCTGCCTCAAATGGTGCCCCTGCCCCCAAACCTCACCCCCTGGCCCCCGTGAAATGGCCACCCGTGGCTGCTGCAGCACTGGGCCCCAAGATGGCTGCTGGCTGCTGCTGCAATACTGACCATCAAAATGGCCACCCAGAGCAGCTTCCTCTGCTGAGGCTGCTAGGATGCATGGTGGCCCATCTGGAGGACTGTGGAGTTTAGCAGTAACCATGGTGGTTAGTGAGTGGTTAGGCCAACCATGCTGCGGGCCATGATTACCTGCACGTGTGGCAGATGCTCTCGTAGTAGTTAGCACTAACCACCCTGCACCATAGTTACCCTAACCACCCTTCCCCAGTGTGCGTCACTCTGAACAGGGCTGATGTCTATGATGGAAAAGACTTCCATTGCCACCTTCAGAAATAATAGAGCCCTGTGGTACCTTAAAGATTTATGTACCATAAGCTTTCAAGGACTACAGTCAATGGAATTTTATGCTACCAAACCCCCAGAACAAAAACTGTTGGTCTTTAAAGGGCTTCTTCACATGGAGCTTTTATCCTGCTATTGAGATTGGCTACTCACAGACGTTTGTGGGCCTTTTAGATGACATTGTCAACTTCCAGGTTGTCTCCCTCCCTAAAGGACCTTTATTCCATTTTTTAAAAGATCACAGATAATGAGCTATCAAATTACAGCATTTGAGTTTTGCTTGCGTTCCCCCCTTGAAAAAGGAAAACCCACAATAAGAGGAGCTAGACCAATGAAACATATGGAAGACTCAGATAAGGGGGAAGAGGGTGGGGGAGGAAGTGCGTGTCAAGGGAGTCCATTGTGATCCTGCATTTAAAATGGAAGCAGAAAGCCCGCTTTTAAATGCAGGGTTTTAGGCTGGTGTAGAGATGCTCAAAGTGCCACAAGCCTCTTTGCTATTTGTGCCCTTTTAGATTAACATGGCTACCCCTCCAAGGGTTGTAACCTTTAGAAAAATGTAGGGTGCTTTGAGATGAGGCTTTTACTGTGCAATCACCCTGCATTGTTCCCAGAATGTTTTGTCCAGATGACGTCATCCTCAGATGAAGTCATAACCCTCCCGCATCTTCCCGCCATGTCTTCCAACTTTTTTCTTACCAGGAAAAATCCATTAATGAGGAAAAGTTGGAACACAATGGCACAATGCCTTTGGATTGATAGTGCTAGGGCAGTCCTTCTGGAAGCACCCTTAGCATCGGCACAAAGATTAAGAAAAAAACTATATTCTATGCATTTAACATAACGGCGTCAAGCACCCCCTCAGACACTATTGTCTCAACCCAAAAGGCTTGGTTGATCTTGGTGGAAACCGAAAGGACTTGGAGAATGTCAGCTCAGCAGGCAGTGGCAAGCTGTACTTTTTGATGCAATGCTAATTTTTGACTTTGGACTTTTTTATATGAGGCGTTTATCATGTACTCCTCATTCCCTACTTGCAGTTGTTTATGGATTCGTTGGAGGACGTCGTGACCCTCCAATTTAGCTTCTGTCTAACCAGTGCTTTCGGCAAGTTTTTTGAGAGCATGGAAAATGCGGCATTTAATTGTGAAAGTGAAAGACGCATGATTTCCTCTTGTGTATATGCACTCTTCCGCTGTATCGCAGTGCTACCTAGAGGGTATGTAGTTGAAAAGCAGGAGAGGAAACAGTCTTTGTGTAGTGCTCCGATCTCAGTTCTGTGATGAAACTGAAAGTAGATAGTAGATAGAAAGTGGATTAACAGGCAGTTAACAGGCTAGTGTAGAAAGCTCTTTGTTACCTTCTATATAACAATGGTTTAAGAAGCTAGTGGGAGAGAGATTGCCAAGTATACCGGCCCCAGAGTGTCAGGAAGACTTGATTTCATTACTAATGCCAGGGTTTGATTTCTACTACTGAAGGCACCAGGGCCGGCCGGTTGGAAGCCCTGCTCTTTGTCCTGAAGACTTCTCCGCAGAAGTGCAGCTAGGTACTTTTAGACACTGGATTTAATGCTCTTCTTTGCCTTTCCTTTAGATGGCCATGGATGGAATCCAGATGGTGGATCAACTGTGCTGGCAGAAGTGGACTTCCCTACCCCCTCCTTCCCATGGCAGCCTGTCCAGCCCCCAGAAAATGCTACACAGAGGGTCAGGAGACCCTGATGAATGGGGTGAACTGTGGTATGTGTGGGGGAGGGGGGATCCCCAGTAATTGGGTGGGGAGACCTTATGCATGTGCAACCTGAGTCTTACCCCTTAACCCCAGGCAGTCAACTTTACTCACACACCCAGACAAGGGCAAATCAGTAACAAAGGATTTATTAATACACACTAGACAAATACCACATTCCTAACAGAACATCAAGGCCTACCCTAATAAGCCCTTAGCAGGGTGGCCAAATGCAACTGAGAAGCATAACTCAGTTCTTCATATCTCCATAGGCAGATTAATCCCAAACATCACAAACCCAGAGTCTCCTGGCAATAACAGAGGGTAGCAATGTACATATATATAGTCACTCTCAGTCTTGCTCCAGGGGAAAGCAGGCAGGCCTCCAGACTCCACTGCTGTAGTAGCCTCCAGGTCCCAGTCTGCAACAACTGAGTCCTCACTCCTTGAAGAAAACACTCTCTTGGCTTCCAGTCGCAGGCAGCCTCTGGCCTTGGCAGAATCAGCACAGCAGGCTTTCTTCTCCAGAGAGCACAAACATTTGCAACAACACTCCTAGACCCCCACACTGTCCGTGAACCTCTTCTTTCAAATCCTTGTTGAATAAGAACTAGCAACAGCGGCAGGAATGCATCCTCCCTTTTACTTTGTGCCTCAGGGCTTTGGCTTAAATGCACACTTGGAGCTCCACCACATGAGCAAAAATTGCACCCCCTACCAAGCTTTCCTCCAGCATCCTCCTGGAATCACGATGGGCACAATACACGTGCCTCCCCCTTTCCTTCCCCTCTGTTTTTTGGGCTGTTTCCTTTGTGGGGGAAGTTCCATATGTTCTATTTATACAGCCAGCAGATGGCAATGCAACATTACAGCAATATCACGCTCCAGGAAGTATGCTTCCTTCACACGCTCTTTCATAGCAGCGCATATTTGTTACTACATTTTCAGCAAGTTAAATTATTGTGGAATAAGTCCAAAATATGGCGGGAGAGGCACCAGAGGATGACGACGTCATGAAAATGACCTGCAAACTTCAGTGAGTAACCGATCTTGATTCCACTACAAATGCTCCATGTGAAGGAAGCCTTGGTCGGGATGAGCACACCTACCTTAACTCTTGTTAACTCTTTCTAAACTTCTAGGACACCTTCTGTTACACAAGCAGAGCCCTTCCTGTCATGGAAGGCAGATCCTGGATCCAACCCCAAGTGTATTACTTCAGTTGTGAAGCACACAATTAACATTTCTCCCCCCCTCCTGCCCTCTAGCCCCATTTCATGCTTTACAACTACTTCTACATTCCTGATATGTTAAAGCAAAAACAAACAAGAGACAGTCTGCCAACCCTGATAAAAAAGAAATACTCTGAGTATGTGCAGTTTCAGATTTTAAATTCACTTAAATTATTTCCAGGGGGTAGCTGTGTTAATCTATTGCAGCAAAAAGAAGGAAGAGTCTTGTGGTGCCTTAAAGATTAAGACATTTATCCTGGCATAAGCTTTTGTGGCCCCTTCATGGATCACTGCCTTGTTGTGGCGAAGGGGCTTGCGTAACTCAGTGAAGCCATAAGCTATGCCGTGCAGGGCCACCCAAGACGGACAGGTCATGGCAGAGAGTTCTGACAAAATGTGGTCCACTGGAGAAGGAAATGGCAACCCACTCCAGTATTACTGCCAAGAAAACCCCATGGAACGTATCACAAGGCTAAAAGAGATGACGCCGGAAGATGAGCCCCTCAGGTCGGAAGGTGTCCAATATACTACTGGGGAAGAGCAGAGGGAATTTCCAAGTAGCGCCAGAAAGAGTGAAGCGGCTGGGCCAAAGCCAAAAGGAAACTCAGCTGTGGATGTGTCTGGTGGTGAAAAGAAAGTCCGATCCTGTAAAGAACAATATTGTTTAGGAACCTGGAATGTAAGATCAATGAATCAAGGCAAGCTGGAGGTGGTCAAATATGAGATGGCAAGATTGAACATCGACATCTTGGGAATCAGCGAACTAAAATGGACAGGCATGGGCGAATTTAATTCAGGTGACCATCATATCTACTACTGTGGGCAAGAATCCCTTAGAAGAAATGGAGTAGCACTCATAGTCAACAAAAGGGTGGGAAAAGCAGTACTGGGGAACAATCTCAAAAATGATAGAATGATCTCAGTACGAATCCAAGGCAAACCATTCAACATCACAGTAATTCAAGTCTATCCCCAACCACTGAGGCTGAAGATGCAGAGGTTGATTGGTTCTATGAAGACCTACAACACCTTCTAGAACTAACACCAAAAAAAGATGTCCTTTTCATCATAGGGGATTGGAATGCTAAAGTAGGAAGTCAAGAAATCACCGGGATAACAGGCAAGCATGGCCTTGGTGTACAAAATGAAGCAGGACAAAGGCTCATAGAGTTTTGCCAAGAGAACACGCTGATCATAGCAAACACTCTTTTCCAACAGCACAAGACTTTACGACTCTACACATGGACATCACCAGATGGTCAATATCGAAATCAGATTGATTATGTCCTTTGCAGCCAAAGATGGAGAAGCTGTATACAGTCAGTAAAAACAAGACCTGGAACTGACTGTGGCTCAGATCATGAGCTTCTTATTGCAAAATTTCAGCTTAAATGGAAGAACGTAGGGAAAACCACTAAACCATTCAGGTATGACCTAAATCATATCCCTTATGAATATACAGTAGAGGTGAGGAATAGATTTAAGGGATTAGACCTGATAGACAGAGTGCCTGAGGAACTATGGACGGAGGTCCGTAACATTGTTCAGGAGGCAGCAACGAAATCCATTCCAAAGAAAAAGAAATGCAAGAAGGCAAAGTGGCTGTCTGATGAGGCTTTACAAGTAGCTGAGGAAAGAAGGGAAGTGAAAAGCAAGGGAGAAAGGGGAAGATCTATCCAACGGAATGCAGAGTTCCAGAGAATAGCAAGGAGAGACAAGTAGGCCTTCTTAAATGAACAATCCAAAGAAATCGAGGAAAACAGAATGGGAAAGACTAGAGATCTCCTCAAGAAAATCGGAGATCTCAAGGGAACGTTTTGTGCAAAGACGGGCATGATAAAGGACAAAGAAGGCAGGGACCTAACAGAAGCAGATGAGATTAAGAAGAGGTGGAAAGAATACACAGAAGAACTATACAGGAAAGATCTGATTGTCCCTGATAGCCATGATAGTGCGGTCACTGAACTTGAGCCGGACATTCTAGAGAGCCTTAAGAAGCATTACAAACAACAAAGCTAGTGGAGATGACAGTATTCCAGCTGAGCTATTTAAAATCCTAAAAGATGATGCTGTTAAAGTGCTGCACTCAATATGCCAACAAATTTGGAACACTCAACAGTGGCCACAAGACTGGAAAAGGTCAGTTTACATTCCAATTCCAAAGAAGGGCAATGCCAAAGAGTGTTCAAACTACCGTACAATTGCGCTCATTTCACATGCCAGCAAGGTGATGCTCAAAATCCTGCAAGCTAGGCTTCAGCAGTATGTGAACCGAGAACTACCGGAAGTACAAGCTGGGTTTCGAAGAGGCAGAGGAACTAGAGATCAAATCGCCAACATTTGCTGAATCATGGAAAAGGCAAGAGAATTCCAGAAAAACGACTATTTCTGCTTCATTGACTATGCTAAAGCCTTTGATTGTGTGGATCACAACAAACTGTGGCAAATTCTGACAGAGATGGGAGTACCAGACCACCTTACCTGTCTCCTGAGAAACCTGTACGAGGGTCAAGAAGCAACAGTAAGAACTAGACATGGAACAACCGATTGGTTCAAACTTGGGAAAGGAGTACGACAAGGCTGTATATTGTTGCCCTGCTTATTTAATTTATATACAGAGTACATCATGAGAAACGCCGGGTTGGATGAATCACAGGTCGGAATTAAGATTGCCGGGAGAACTATCAACAACCTCCGATATGCAGACGATACCACCCTAATGGCAGAAAGCGAAGAAGTTCTAAAGAACCTCTTGGTGAGGGTGAGAGTGGAGAGTGCAAAAGCTGGTTTGAAACTCAACATTAAAAAAAACGAAGATCATGGCATCTGGCCCCATCACCTCCTGGCATATAGAAGGGGAAGAAATGGAAGCAGTGACAGATTTTACTTTCTTGGGTTCCAAGATCACCGCAGACAGTGACTGTAGCCATGAAATTAAAAGACGCTTGCTCCTTGGGAGGAAAGCTATGGCAAACCTAGACAGCATAGTAAGAAGAAGCAGAGACATCACCTTGCCGACAAAGATTCGTATAATCAAAGCTATAGTTTTCCCAGTAGCAACGTATGGCTGTGAGAGCTGGACTATAAGGAAGGCTGAGCGCCGAAGAATTGATGCCTTTGAACTGTGGTGCTGGAGAAAACTCTTACGAGTCCCCTGGACTGCAAGGAGGTCAAATCAGTCCATCCTAAAGGAAATCAACCCTGAGTGCTCATTGGAAGGACAGATACTGAAGCTGAAGCTCCAATATTTTGGCCACCTAATGCGAAGAGAAAACTCCCTGGAAAAGACCCTGATGCTGGGAAAGATTGAAGGCAAAAGGAGAAGGGGATGGCAGAGGATGAGATGGCTAGATAGCATTACCGATGCAACGAATATGAATTTGAGCAAACTCCGGGAGAGAGCGCAGGACAGGAAGGCCTGGCATGCTATGGTCCATGGGGTCACGAAGAGTCGGACACGACTTAACGACTGAACAACAACAACAAAGCTTTTGTGGACTATAGTCCACATTTCATCAGATGCATGGAATGTTATAAAGTTATTATAGTTATTATAAGAACCTAAGAACATAAGAAGAGCCCTGCTGGATCAGACCAAGAGCCCATCTAGTCCATCATTCTTATCACACAGTTGTCACCCAGCTGCCCACAGGAAACCCACAAGCACGACATGAGTGCAATAGCAACTGGGGTTCATAGGCATACTACACATATGGTGCAGTACATATGCTGTACATATGGTGGGTGGGGAGAGAATTGTCAACAGGGAGCTCGGAAGAAAACTCAATGCAGAAAGTTCTGACAGTGACAATCACATTATTAACAATAGCCATTCACAAAACAGTGGCTGCTGATAACACAAACATCCTGGCATTAAGGAAGCCAATTAACACATAGTGTGATTTTTTTTTAAAAAAAACCTTTATCCCAATTCAAGCCTCTTGCTGTAGAATTGAACCTGCTGATGAATTCTAACTCAGCAGTCTCTCACTCTAATCTCCCTTTGAAGTGTCCTTGCTCCAGAATAGCTACTTTAAGATTAGAGCGGAGAACTGGGTTTAATGGTCTGCCCCCAGAGACCGATGCATCTGGGTGGTTTTCTGAGGTCTCTGGGATTTTCTTGCAGCTTTACCTGGTGTTCCTGGTCTCTGTTTGGAACTAGGGGATAACCTGAGCCACTGTGAAGATAGCTCCCAATTGTCCTCAGCCCAGTCTTATTGCTGGGTCTGCTACTTGGTATTCTGAAGAGTTGAAGGGGATGAAATGCCAACTTGGGCTGAAATGGCAGAAGCCTCATAGTTAATATGGCTGGACACAGGTGAGAACCCATTTGCAGACTTGTAACAATGGCAGTGAATAATTTTAATTATTGTTGACTCCCACTGTTTTCTGGTATGGTATTTTATGGCTTTTTGCAATGAAAAAATGTGATTAAGTGATTATTATAATTTGATTGATTATGCATTTAGTGTGTTATATATTGGAAGCACTCGGGAACATATTGTCCCTAAAAGGTAACCTAAAAATATTTTAAACAAAGAAAGAAACAAATAAATAAATGGAAACAGGAAGAGCTAATCAAATTGTATTAGGACTAAGGTTCCCTGAATTTTAGCACCATTTTTGTTGGGGTGTCCGTTGTCTATGATTATCATCGTCATCATCATGATTATTATTTATCTATCTGATCTGTACTGTCCATGTAAGAGGAAGGTCTCACAGCCATAGGAATGTAACCTAGCACTATCTTCCTTAATCAGTTCTTATGCTACTGTAAAACGCACCTTTTCAATTACGAAAACTAAACAGGCACTTAACCGTGAACTACTTGTGCTCTTTATTATCATTAAAGACAGCCTTTTAGTAAATGAACAATCGGGAAAACCCAGAACTCAGAGATACAATGCATTTGTTTTCAACTGAAGCCTTGGGTAGAAAAAGCCAGTTTTCTCTTTTATAACTGAACAGGAAAGGAAATACGGACATGGGAAATTTCCCATTAAAGTTATATAAGAAGACAAATATTTGAGCGATTGGTAAATCAAATAGATAAGGACAGAATAAATGTGATTCACAGCCTTATTCCTTTTTGTAATAGGTTAGAGAGGCACAGGAGACAAATACTATCCTGCTATATTTGATGATCAACTGTACAATTCAGATTAAGAAAGAACAGCTCAGTGAAAAAGAAAAGCCAGAGATAAATGACAAAGGATGTTGGTTCACTTATCAATGTTTATTTATATATACACATACAGAACAGCAATTGTTCTGCATATTCACAAAATAAAAAGCATTCTGTCTCCCCACCCCTGAAGGCAGTTATTTTCTCAATGCACATAGTCTTGGATTGAGATATGAGGAGATAACTATAAAGGAGAAAGTCAATTTAGCAGGAATGAGAGGGCGGGAAGGAAGAGAAGAAAAATGACTGATGCTATTCCACAAAACAAAAGATTGTTACATGGAAGGACTGATCAAGGGCAAAATTAAAGTTGCAGGCCTGCAGTTGCTAACTGACTAGAAAAAGTGTCCTGGCCTGCTCATGTGCCTTTAACAGCAGCTTGACCTGCAGCAATCAGCAGGTAAAGATTTCCAGGGCCTGGAGAAAAGCCTCATCATTTTCTAATGTCTGCAGATCAAGCTGATGTTAAAGGCACAGGTATGCCAATAAAGTCAGGATACACAAATATATACACACACACACACACACATTTTAAAAGATTGGCTGGATACATCAATTAAAATATTGAAGATAGCATTAAATTGGATCTACAAGTAGGGTTACTAATCCCCCCACCCCTTCCTGTCAGAGCTTATATAGCTTGAAGTGCTGCAAGACAGAGAAGAATTTGATTGGCAAAATGTTCCCCATTGCTGTTCTCCATGCAAGGGAAAATTTTGCTTGCTAGATTTCAGGTTGTTCTGCAGCTGCTAAAGGAAAAGGTGAGCAGAACTTGACATTTAGCCACATCCAGTCCACCATTTTTATTTATTTATTTTAACTTATACACTGAGTTTCTTCTACTATTGGCATCCAAGGTGGTTAATATGGGATTTATAAAATATTTGAGGCAAAGGAAAATGATTATATTAAAGCAAGTAGTGAAAAAGTTGCACACACATAGAGGGAGAGAGAGAGAAAAACAATTGGGTATCAGATTCAGTCAATTAATGGGCAGGGGAAGGTAGCATTTAGCATTAAAATGAATATACCAAGTTGAAAATTCTGTGTCAGAGAATCCTAACCCCCTTTACAGAACTACAATTCTCAGGGTTCCATGGGACAAGAGAATGACAAACTAGATTATGTCTCATAAAAGGCAAAGATAAGTTGGCCCATAACAAAAATTCCAAAATCCATACTAGGACAATAGTATAGCCAACCAAAATGTAGCTCTACAGTTGCCAACTGACCAGAAGAACTGACCTGGCCTGCTCATGTGCCTTTAACAACAGCCATAATGTTAAACTAAGTGTAGCGGAGAGAGGAAAAACAGCTGGTTGATGTTGATGCTATGGAGTCAACATCATGCCTTTGGTACAGTCTTAAGATGGAATGTAGGAGGAAGTACCCCTAACAAAAATATTGCCCTAGTATTAGGCTGACCATATTTCCTTGAGACAAAAACAGGATATTGGGATGACAAAAACGGGACGGGATTATGTAATATTCCTCTGTAATAAAAAAAATGGCTAACAGCCTGTTGAACCGAAATATGAGTCTGAAAAGTCTGAATCAAGTCTGTAGGTAGAAAGAATCTCTATGGGCGGAATGATGGTAGAAATAACAGTAAGACTCACCCTCCTGGTTCCCACACGCTGAATGGGGCTTAGCGGCCGCCTCTTGAATTCCTCGCCACTGCAGACAAACAAGGGGGAGGCGTCTGATCGTTGCTAGCTCAAGAAGCTTGGCCCTCCTGACTGGACAAAGCAAATGGAACTTCCTCTTTCATCACACTAGTAGTTTTACTGCACGCATTGATTAGCATAGAGCCTTATGATAAACGTGTTCAGTGTTTTACAAAAAAAACCGGGACAAAATTGACATTTATATTAAAATGACGGGACGGTTGGGAAATATGAAAAAAATGGTACTGTCCTGTTTAAAACGGTACGTATGGCAGCCTACCTAGTATGGATTTTGGAATTTTTCTTACAGGCCAACAAGGCTATCTTTTGCTTTTTGTGAGACTTGGAGAATACCAAATTTAACCATTCAAGAATGGGATCCTAACCTGGAGAAAAAAGATTTTATTCCACCTAAAGATGGGGCTTTATTCTCTAAAGGTACATTCCCTTGAACTAGCAGGTAAAATTACCCGAATTGGCTTCTGTTTACTTTTTTTTACCTAGCTCACCACCTAAAATTAATCTCCAGCTTTATTAATATAAGAACTGCTTAGTTGCTTTTTTACTTCTGTTTTCTACCTGCAGTGAAGGTTAAACAACCCTCACATAATCACTGATGGGCAGGTTCTCATGATACACTGTGCCCCCCATTGGGAGTTGCATATTCAAAATGGTGCCTGGTATGCACTGCAGCTCATCATGGGTGAATAACCTGGTATGCACTGCAGCTCATCGTGGGTGAATAACTTGGTATGCACTGCAGCTCATTGTGGGTTAGCGCAGTGTGTCATGTGAACTGGGCCACTGTGTTTTACCTATGGATGGGGACAGATCCAGTTAACAGCTGGGTTTTCTATTTTCCAAAATGGGGGCTCAACTATTGTATGTTTCTTTGTCCCATCAGTCCTAGGAGCAGTCCCAGGTGCAACCTGAAACATGCATACCTAGTACAGTCAATTAACTTGCTACCTTCTCCCTTTTAAAGACTGTGACTAAATGCAGACTCCATAACTTCAACATCAGCCAGATTTTTTTCCTCCCCTGCCATTTTGTTTAAGATCTAGTCTGATGAAGAGTTCTGGAGAACTTGAAAGCTTGCTCACTATTCTGTGACATTTTGGTTGGCCTAATAACTGTATTGCTCTACAATGGATTTTAGATTATATCTCTGTAGGGGTGCCTTTATAATGTATCCTGGCAGAACTAAGAAGCATACAAGCCAAGTGTAGTCTAAATGCCAGCTGTAGATGGCACTGCTCATCTCTTTTTCAGCACATAACCACCATCCCTAATCAGAAAGTAGAAGCTAAACAGAGGATATGTATGTATGTATGTATGTATGTATTTATTTATAGTATGGTGTTGCAGTTTCTCATGCTGCATGATCCAATGCATGTTTATTTAGAAGTTAGCCCTATTGTGTTCAGTGGAGATTACTCACTAGTAAAAATGCCATGTAGGATTGCCATGTTCACCTTCCTTACAAGCCGGACATGATTACTTAGATGTATGTCACACTAAATTCAGTGGGGTTTATTCCCAAGTAAGTGTGGAATCATAGAATATATAGAATCATAGAATATAGGGTTGGAAGGGGTCTACAAGGCCATCGAGTCCAACCCCCTGTTCAGTGCAGGAATCCAAGTCAGAGCATCCCTGACAGATGGCTGTCCAGCCTCGTCTTGAATGCCTCCAGTGTGGGAGAGCCCACCACCTCCCTAGGTAATTGGTTCCATTGTCGTATTGCTCTAACAGTCAGGAAGTTTTTCCTGATGTTCAGCCAGAATCTGGGATAGGATCAAAGTTTCAGTTTTCCTGGATATCTAGTAAACATGTTTTTGAAGGGAGTGCCAGTTATCAGTGGAGCTTAGAAAATGTGCACAGTTCACAGGTAAGCAAAGTTTGGATAATTTAAAGAGGGGTAGCTGTATTTGTTGCAGCAAAAAAATAAAGCGTCTTCTTGTGGCACCTTAAAGACTAACAAATTTATTCTAGAGTAAGCTTTCATGGACTATAGCCCACTTCATCAGATGCATGAAGCGTTAACCTCAAATTGGCAGATTTATATACATACATGCATGCTGGGGTGCAGGGTCAGTGGGAAATGTAAACTGTGTTGTCAGACAGAATTGAAATGCAAAAAATAAATAAATTACAGACAGTGATGGTTGTCTTAATGGTTGCCATTCACAAATCGTGTTGGGTTATAACACAGACATCATTGCAATAGTGAACTGATTAATGTTTGTAGTGTAATAATAATGATAAAAAACTTTGTCCTTATTCAAGCCATGGGAATACAATACTGTTTTGTTTTCCTTTGGGCATATAAGTACCTATCCGTGTCAGGATTAATCTCAAATGCATGTTTAGGTCAAAGGCAGCCTTTGTAGTCACTGCATTAATATCAACCACCTGGCCCTAGTTCAGCAACCAGACAAAGTTTGCCCCATTGCATTGACTCACGTGAGCTGTATTCACACGTTCACTCACAAGCTTATGAATTCTGTGGAGAGTGTTAGCACTGTCATGCTCCCCCATCCGTGTGTTGGGCAGAAATGTCTGTAGAGGGGAACCTCCTGTACACATGGAACCACCACGAATGGAACCTTCATGATCAGGGTTCCAAATCATGGGGGAGGCCTCCAGGTTATCTGAAAGACTGTATTTTCCCCTGTGAGCCTGCTCGTGCCCTGAGATCTTCATGGGAGACCCTTCTTGCCATCCTGCCACCATCACAGGCACATCTGGTGGGAACGCAGGAGAGAGCCTTCTCGGTGGCAGCCCCAAGGCTCTGGAACTCCCTTCCCATAGCTAGTCTGGACCTGGAAGGGCAATGCCAAAGAGTGTTCAAACTACCGTACAATTGCGCTCATTTCACATGCCAGCAAGGTGATGCTCAAAATCCTACAAGCTAGGCTTCAGCGGTATGTGAACCGAGAACTACCGGAAGTACAAGCTGGGTTTCGAAGAGGCAGAGGAACTAGAGATCAAATCGCCAACATTTGCTGAATCATGGAGAAAGCAAGAGAATTCCAGAAAAACGTCTATTTCTGCTTCATTGACTATGCTAAAGCCTTTGATTGTGTGGATCACAACAAACTGTGGCAAATTCTGACAGAGATGGGAGTACCAGACCACCTTACCTGTCTCCTGAGAAACCTGTACGAGGGTCAAGAAGCAACAGTAAAAACTAGACATGGAACAACCGATTGGTTCAAAATTGGGAAAGGAGTACGACAAGGCTGCATATTGTCGCCCTGCTTATTTAACTTATATGCAGAGTACATCATGAGAAATGCCGGGTTGGATGAATCACAGGTCGGAATTAAGATTGCCGGGAGAATTATCAACAACCTCCGATATGCAGACGATATCACCCTAACGGCAGAAAGCGAAGAGGATCTAAAGAGCCGCTTGTTGAGGGTGAAAGTGGAGAGTGCAAAAGCTGGTTTGAAACTCAACATTAAAAAAATAAGATCATGGCATCTGGCCCCATCACTTCCTGGCATATAGAAGGGGAAGAAATGGAAACAGTGACAGATTTTATTTTCTTGGGCTCCAAGATCACCACAGACGGTGACTGTAGCCATGAAATTAAAAGACGCTTGCTCCTTGGGAGGAAAGCTATGGCAAACCTAGACAGCATAGTAAGAAGAAGCAGAGACATCACCTTGCCGACAAAGGTCCGTCTAATCAAAGCTATGGTTTTCCCAGTAGCAACGTATGGCTGTGAGAGCTGGACTATAAGGAAGGCTGAGCGCCGAAGAATTGATGCTTTCGAACTGTGGTGCTGGAGAAGACTCTTACGAGTCCTCTGGACTGCAAGGAGGTCAAATAGGGATGGCGGAGAATTTCTCCCCGAAACTTCGGGGGGCCGAGCGCCAACGTGTTCGGCCCCCCGAACAAGTTTCGGGGAGAAATCCTCCGCACCCCCCCTGCACCCCGCACCCCCCCCGGGATGGGACTTACCTTCGCCGAATGTCCCTCCCGGCGGCGGGTCCGGCCGGCGGTTCGGCGGGTGTTCGTGCGGGGCGGGAGCGGCACCCGGTCTTTCGACCGGCTGCCGCCGCCGCCATTCCAATAAAAGAAAAAAAAAATGCCCCCGTGATAGGCTACGTGACGATTAACGTAGCCTATCACGGCTAGATTTGCAAAATCAGCCGTGATAGGCTACGTAAATCGTCACGTAGCCTATCACGGGTGACTTTAAAAAAAAAAAAAAAGCGCGTACGCTAATGGCTACATTACGTAGACTACAGTGTTCCAAATAAGGAACGCGAATGGCGGCTCCCTATGGGGGCCGCCATTAGCGTACGCGCTTTTTTTTTTTTTTTAAAGTCACCCGTGATATGCTAAGTGACAATTAACGTAGCCTATCACGGCTGACTTTGCAGATCTAGCCGTGATAGGCTACGTTAATCGTCACGTAGCCTATCACGGGGGCGTTGTTTTTTTTTAAAAAAAACTTTCGAGTTCGCGGCCGGGCGAGGCGGGAAGCCTCCTCCCCGGCCTGAATTTCGGCCGGGCGAGGCGGGAAGCCTCCCCCCCGGCCTGAATTTCGGCCGGGGCGAGGCGGGAAGCCTCCCCCCCCGGCCTGAACTTCGCGGGGGGAGCAGCGAAGCGCCTCCCCCCCACCGCGAACAAGCTTCGACGAAAGGTAAGTGACTTTCGTCCACCCCTTAGGTCAAATCAGTCCATCCTAAAGGAAATCAACCCTGAGTGCTCATTGGAAGGACAGATACTGAAGCTGAAGCACAAATATTTTGGCCACCTAATTTAAAGAGAAAACTCACTGGAAAAGACCTTGATGCTGGGAAAGATTGAAGGCAAAAGGAGAAGGGGACGGCAGAGGACAATATGGCTAGATAGCATCACCGATGGAATGAATATGAACCTGAGCACACTCTGGGAGAGAGCGGAGGACAGGAAGGCCTGGCGTGCTATGGTCCATGGGGTCACGAAGAGTCCGACACGACTTAACGACTGAACAACAACAACAACAGTCTGGACCTGTGAGAATGTGACAGATGGATACTATATTTCTTGTTGTCTTTTAACGTTTTGATATTTTATACAATTTTAATACTATTGACGATTTAATTATATTTTATACTTTTGTATATTTCTATTTATAGGTTTTAATTGTACACGTTTTAATGTTGTAAAGCCACCTTGAGTCCCAGTATTTGGAAAAAGGTGGGATATTAATAATAATAATAATAATAGTAATAATAATAATACAGCAGACTCCCCTTTAGAGACATGTCTCCCCCCATACAAAGCATGGATGGTGGGCAAGGGGGCAGTGCCATTAAGTGTAGCCCCACTATCCCTCTCCATGTGATTCTTAGAGCCTTTCTACACAAGGCTTTTACAGTGCACTCATGATTGATCACTCACAGTAGTTTGCGGGTCCTTTATACGATGTTGTCATCCTCCAGGACCTCTCCTGTGCTTTGTGAGCATTAGCGCATTTTTTCCCCTAACGAGGAAGTGTGGTATTGTTTCTGAATGGCCTCTATAATGCCATAAAAATGTGTAATTGTGCAATTCTGCTCTACCACAGTGCCACCTAGTGGTTGTATAATGGAACATATAAAAAGGCAGAGAAAGATACTCCCCCAGTGGGGGTGGGACATGTAAAGAAGCTGAGCTTAATCCCACAAAGAATCCAGAAGCAGAAGCCTCAGTAAAAGTGCGGGTTAAAAGCTTCATGTACAAAAGCCTTTAGTCATGTAGAGTGAACATCCAAATAGGTCTTGTCTAGTGGAATTCTCAATCATTGTTTGAGGGTGAAATTAGGAATTATCGGAGTGTGTGTGTGTCTCTGTCTATGTGTGCTTGGCCACTGTGATTAGCCTTGGCTGGATATGTCACTTTTTGATTTATTTGCACTAGTTTAGATGAGCAGAGTTTGAGTGTCTCAAAAAGCAAAGATTTCAAGGAAGCAATGTTATCAAGCATATCCTATCTGTCTGTTAGGAGGAGAACAGTGTCTTGGCCTTGGTCTTTCTTAAAATATCTTGGCTGCTTCCTAAAGTTGATTTAAACTGCTGTTTAATTATTTATTCTGTACTCATAAATGTATCAATACAAGCCAACCGATTTGTCAGGTTCAGATGGGCAGTAGTCCCCACAAAGTTTCAGCTCTTTGACTGAAGAATTGTACACCAAGGTCCTATGCTTGTTTACTCAGAAATATGTCCCATTGAGCTCAATGGGATTTACTCCATGTAAGTGTGTCGAGAATGCAGCCTTCAGAAACACACATTAAGTTAAACCGCTGCATTTTTCTAAGAGTAAGTAATGCCTAGAAGTTCTCAAACAAAATGCAGTTTGGGCAAATATTTGTTTGCCATTGTGATCACAAACCAGTGGATTTGGGTGCATGCCAAACCGTAATTTGGTATAATGTCTGAACCAAGCCTATTGTCTCTGGTCCAACAGGATTTTTTAAGGGATCATAATCCTTCAAAAATATGCCAAACCTGTTTGAACAGAGTTGAGAGACAGACAAAAGAAATGTGCATACACCATCGGCAACCACCGCTCTGTTATACTGTTTGCTGTATTTGAGGACCATGGGTTGAGTTAGGTGATTTCTGGCTCCCCACCCCACCCCCATGTCCTGTCATTCTACATATGACTCTCCAATCCTATGCTACTGTTAAACCAGTTTGATGGTTAAGAAATCTTTCCTGATGTTGAGGCTGAATCTGTGGTGCTGCCAATTTAACCAAGATTCATGCCAGATAAATCAAAACCAGCGTATTAAAAAGAGTATATTTTTCATTTCTCTGGCAGACTGAACTTCTTTTCTCTCTAAGCCCATCAAACTGAAAAGAGCTGCTGAGCCATGACTCTATTCTCACAGTGGATAACCAGATGCCTTTGTAGGAAGCCCATGTGTAGGAAATGAGTGCAATAAAACCCTCCTGCTCATGTTTCCCAGCAAGTGGTATACATACGTGTACTGCCTCTGATACTGGAAGTAGTATATAGCCATCAGGACTAGTAGCCATTGATAGCCTTCTCCTCCACAAATTTCCCTAATCCCCTTTTAAAACCATCCAAGCTGGTGGCCACCACTACATCTTCTGGTAGCAAATCCCATCGTTTAACGTGGTTTAACCATCGTGTGAAGAAGTGTTTCCTTTTATCTGTCCATAGGGATCTGTGAATCAGCAAAACTGAGCTTGCCAAAGTTCTCCAAATTCCACCTTGAAGACTTGGGTCTGTAAGATTGCAAGCTTTGTTTTGTTCTTTTCACCTGAAAATCTCTCCTTATTTTTGTGCATATTTTTCCAAATGTGTGCATCAGTTGTGTGCATCTTTGAAATGTATGCATTCTTCTCCCATTGATTAAAGCATATTTTTCAAAAACACACATTTTTTCCATGGGCATTTTTCAAATATATGCATGCTGTCGAATGCAATTTTTTTGGTTCACGAATCACATTGCAAGCTCTGAAATGTACAGACTTTGACTGCAGATTGTGTCCATGTTTGGTCCCAAAGGTGCAAACTGGATAAATCCTGATAAAAAATGAACTGAAACAAATTTCTCATACATCCCTATCTGTCCAGAATCTCCCACCATTCAGCTTCATGGGATGACCCCAGGTTCTAGTATTATATAAGGCAGAGAAAATCCCTACCCTCTTTCTCCACACCATGCATAATTTTGTACACCTCTATCATGTCTCCCTGCACTTGTCTTTTTTCTAAGCTAAACAGTCCCAGATGTTGTAATCTTTCCTCACAGGGGAGTTGCTTCAGCCCCTTGATCATTTTGGTTGCACAGTTTCTAACTCTATAATATCCTTTTTGAGGTGCGGTGACCAGAACCGTGCACAGTATTCCAAGTGTGATCACACCATAGATTTGAATAAGGGTGGTATGATATTGGCAGTTTTATTTTCAGTTCCTTTTCTAATTATGCCCAACATGGTATTCCCCCTTTTCACAGCAGCCGCATTTTAGTTTTATCAAACATGATCTACTAGTGAGGGGATAGTAAGTGAGACTACTGAATATGATAAAATAACAGATCACTATCATGAAGAGTTGCTGAGTTACCTAGCTGAAATAGTCAAAACAACATGCTTCTCTCTGCTTAACTGACATTGTGTTGTCCTCACAGAGAGTGTGCTACCTGAAGAAAATACGTTCAGCTTCCACATAATTAAAAGATTGCACCACCCCTAAGCATTTCTACCTCAGTACACCCTGTAAAGCTAATTTAAAAAATCAAAAAGGAGGGATTACACAACAGAAAATGAAATCTCTATGAAAAAAGTCTTCCCTTATTGTTTAAATAGTTGCTTGGGTGACATTTGCCAACATCCATAGCTTAATTTGAGTTAAGTAATTAAATTAAAGTAAAATTGCAACACATTGGATCATTTCATGGGTTCTTGTTTTCTCCCTTCATTTGGGGTCCCCCCCCACAAAACAAAACTAAACAAAACTTGGAAACTACAGTTCTCAAACTTTGTCATAGTGAGCCTCTCTAAATTGAGAGGAAATATAATGCTATGCCCAATGTTAGCCTGTAGACATGGAAGGGGGGGGGGTCCCCCTGAAAAATCCTCTTTTTTCAGCACTGTTCACAGCCAATTTCAGTGCAGTTCACACAGCCACAGTTTGCAGCCATTTTTCTATGGGCTGCTGCTGCTTGTGCATATTTTGTCTTCTTCACCCAGTGATCCCAGCCAATCGATGTTCATATCGTGATGACATGATCATGCCATCTAGTTGATCAAATTTAGCTGTGTGATAAGGATAAACAAAGCTAATTCACTGAGGACAAACAAAGCTAATTCAAAGTGAGGGCAATGCTTCCTGTGCCACATTGTCCTCACTCTGAATGGTTGTTGGAGAGGAGGGAAGCGCAGCTGCTTGCCAGACAATACTGCCGCTCTGCTTCTTGCTGATCACTTCCCCTGCACATTTGCCACTTTCGAGCCCCTCATGCAAAACACACCAACAAAGACCCACAACGTGCTGAAGGAGGAAGTGCTTTTCACAGTAGGCAAAATAATTTGCAAAACATACTCTGTGCTTTGACTAGGGAAATATTCATGCCTTCTTTACTGTAAGACCAATGGCTCTTCATGTCCTTACTAATGTGCTGTTGTACCTAAGAACAGAATGATCAAAGAGAAAGAGGAAGTGGGACCTAGTGTGTTTTAGGGTCCTTGCAGCAGGGATCACACTAGATATACGGGTATGTGTGTGTTTCTCATAGATCCCCAACCTCAGTAAACATAACGATCTGTAGTGTGGTGGTCAGTTTTGAAGTGCAGGCGCTCATCCTGGCAGTCCTCATAGCCATGGCTTCAAGGAGAGGCCAAAAATACAGGCAACTGTGTTGAACCATATTTACAACCAGTTCTAGCAGTTTTCACCTCCACCAGGAGCAGGTCTTTTGTAAAGCGAATGGGTCTTAATTGCCCATTCAAGACCCAAGCCACCCCCAAACACTTTCCGTTACAACAGGGAACGACATAGTGTAGCTGGGGAAATTCACCCCACCCCTACCACCCAGCTACTGTGAAGATTGCAGGTAAGCTCAGAGGGAACAGGGAAGTCTGAGGAGTGGGGTGACAGATGATGTCCACATTCCTGCTAATCAAAGGGTGCCAGCACTATGTCCCTGACCAAATCTGGCCCTCCTGGGGTCCCCCAGGTGGCCATGCCCCTTCCCTGGCCCCACCCTTTTCCTCTTTTCCTCTGACCACTGCTTGTTTGGAGGTTTCCTGGCTTTTGTCCGTTCCACCCCCGCCCTTCCAAAAGGTTGAAATGCCTTTCCTAAGGCTTAGTTACTGGCCGCAAGAGATTTAAGCTAAAATATAACTGTACGTTTTGGTATTTTGGCCCTGCCACTTTTGCCTTTGGCTCCACAATCTTTGTCCTTTGACCCTGACTGCTACTGGAATGTGGCCCCCAAGAGCTTCTCTGAAATGGAATTTGGCCCTTGGGCTGAAAGAGGTTCAGCATCCCTGCTGTAACAGCTTAGAGCAGCCTTCCTGGCTGTCTCCAGGCGTGTTGAGCTACAGGTCACAGCATCCCCCACCCAGCATAGGTGGCATGGCTGCCTTCCTGGCAGGAACCCTGAACTGGTAGGAGGTGATGAGATACTGTAACATTTTGTTGTAGGTCACGCTTACAGTGATCCCATCAAATCAACTGGCAAATTTGGACAGACAGAACAAAGTTACTTCTTCATACAATGCATCGTTAATGTACGGAATTCATTGCCAGAAGATGCAGTGATGGCCACTAGTTCAGATGGCTTTAAATAGGGGTAGGGTGGTCAATGAAGCGTATGACTATCAATGGCTATCAGTCTTGATGGTCATGATGACTATATGAAAATTCCAGGTTCAGAGGCAGTATGACACCATGTCCAGTTGCTGGGAAACAGGAGCGGGAGAGGGATATAGTCTTCATGCTAGGGATGGGCGAATCCCCCAATGTCCAGTCCAGGGTGGTCCACCGCTGGGCAATTCGGTCTGCTTGGGGCCCCACAGATTTCTCCGGAGCCCTACCACATCCACCAGGGTTGGCGGAGTGGCTCTCCAGCTTTCTAAAAGACGCAATAGGCTAATGGCGGCTGCCATTAGCCTACTGCGGGAAACTTACAGCTGTAAATGGTGTATCTTACGCCATTTGCAGCTGTAAAGCACTTACTTTTACATACACTGCAGCTGTTTATGGCTGTATTTATGTAAAAGTAAGTGCTTTACAGCCAAAAATGGCATAGAATACGCCATTTACAGCTGTAATTCTCCTGCGATATGCTAATGGCAGCCGCCATTAGCTTATCATGTCATTTAGAAAGCTGGAGAGCTGCCCCGTGGGAACTCTTGCAGACGTGGAGGTGAGTGTGGCCAGTCCGCTGCAGGCTCTGGAGGTCGGATTGTTTGGAATCTGGCCTCATTTGAGTCCACGGCATACTTCTTCAGCACCCCTATGTCATGCCATGCTTGAGGACTTCCCAGAAGCATTTGGTTAGCTACTGTGGGATCCTAGACTTGGTGGAACCTGGTCTGATCTATCAGGGCTCTTTGAACATGAGAAGCTCATTGAAAAATTGAGCCATGTCACCCAAGTCCTTCATGCTTGTTCTGCTCATGCCCAATCTTGGCAAATATATAGACAAGAAATGAGAATTGGGTAGGCATCATGTTGCACTAAAGATATAAGGCTGAAGCTTCAACTTTAAAAATGACAGTCCTTTCTAAAAAGACCCGTCAAATGACTTGCAATATTACACATTATTTGCACTGCAATCTCCTGTACTACTTTGTCTTGTGCCTTGTTATATCATCTGTTTTTTGTCGAGTACTTTCACTTTCACTATTCCTTTGCACTGTGACTATGGAGGGGTTTTTGTTTTTGTTTTGGTCCCTTGGGCTGGATCTACACTTACCGCCTTTTTTCACTTCCAATAAGGTTTCACTGCCCGCCTTTCACACTACACAGTAGCCGCCTCGAATTGGAACTGGAATTTCCCACTTCCGTGCTCCCACTTTCAATACCCGAATATCCCGGTATTTCCCTTTAATGTGCTCTGATTTTCTGCCTTCGCTACCATATCCAGTCATAGTCCCCTCCCCCGCCTGTCCATATGCGGCAGTGTTTGTATTTCCCTCCTGTCCAATCACAGCTCTCGACGGCCCCATGTCTTCTTCCCGCTACCGATCGCATAGCTTCCTCAGCAGCCCCCGTTTCCTCAGCAACAAGCAAAGGGCTGGATGTGCACGCACTTGTCTGATCTCGGAAGCTAAGTAGGGTCAGTCCTGGTCAGTGCTTGGATGCGAGACTGCCTGGGAATCAGGCTTCCTGTACTGAGCAGGGGGTTGTTGTATCCCTTCAAATGAGATTAAGTTTTACCCCCTCCTATCCCCCGCTCCGGATGTTCTTTTAAAAAATTCATGCGTTATCCTCGCAGAATCGGGGCTTCTCCGTGATGTTTTTTTTTCTAATTGAGGCATGATCTTCGAAGCCTCAAGGTTGTGAAAACTTAATCTCATTTGAGGGGATACAACAACCCCCTGCTCAATGCAGGAAGCTTGATTCCCAGGCGGTTGCCCATCCAACTACTGACCGGGGCCGACCCTGCTTAGCATCCGAGATCAGACAAGCGCACGCAGGAAAACAGCACAGCGCTCGAGTGTGAACCGAGCTCGCACATTCGATGAAGCACTGCAACGGGAAAATGGGTGTGTGAATAATCACGTTTTAATACGAGAGCGTTTAACCCGATGGGACACCGAATTCATTGCGATGGCGGGTGCAATGTAGATCGGCCCTTGGAGTTACTGGCAAATACATGGCTGAAAAGTAGTAAAAGAACAGCTTGGATATAGGATAGGAATTACTATAGGCTAGGAATAAAAAGGAGCGAAGAACAATCTTTTGTTGACATGAAATTAAACAATATTTAGATTTCAATATACTGGATAAATCCACATACCCTTCTGCTTTTATAAGTAGAGACCGTGATTGAAACATAAAAACGTAAAATGTAATCTAGTCCTAAAGTGCTCTGTTAGCAATTTGTGCCCCGTGTTGTATAATTGTCACAATGTCTTGCGAAAATAATTTTTTTCTACAAAAATGGCTTAGCAATTCCTGCCTATAATTGTGCAATCTGACTCAAATGGGAAATGGCTCGCCCCAGCCTAATAAGCACTTAGGTGTAGGTCCTCTAAATGTGCTTGCTGCTATGGCAACCCCTGTTTATATAATGCACAAGAAGGTAAGCCTGTTAAGTCGCTCTCTGTAGTTCTGCTTGCCTTCTGTTTATCAAAGTGAACAGTCCTCGCCGTGCTTGAACTGGTTTAATTACCAGCCCTGGAAATTATCAGGCTGCCTATTTAGATGAGTATCTGAAGAGATTAACCTTGAGAAGGCTACATTTGAGGTTCAGCCAATTCTATAATTTCCCCATATTTTTGCCTGGCCAAAAATAAATTGAACATAGGTCAACTTTGCATGGAGAGATGGGCTGAAAAACATCCAGAATGCATTTCTTTAGTATACTTGCCACTTTTCTTTTTTTCCCCCTGGCAATGGCAGGGTTACTGTGCCTTTAAGAGTGGCATGATAGGCTCAAGTTCAACGAGTGTTTCTTTTACCAGCGTAAAGACAAAATGGTGAGGAAATCTTCAGCTTCAGCCTGTCATACAGCTGCTATGGGCATAGAAGCCTGGCCAGAAAAATAAGATGAGGTAACCCTACCCAACTAGCTTCCATTTGTTGGATGCAGGCTGACAGAATATATTCAACACAAAATCGATCCATTGCATCCGTGATCCAAAATATAATTTTTGTCGGCCTTGTGAAAGGAAACCTTAGAGCAGCGTTGAACCTCTTTCAGCCTGAGGGTCAGTTTCCATTTTGGAGATGCCTTTGGAGGCTGCATTCCATTGGTGGGCAGGACCAAAGGCAAAAGGGGCAGAACCCAAATACCAGCATATTGTATTGGAAGCTCTTACTGTCAGTAACTAAACCTTAGGAGCGGCATTTCAACCTTTTAGAATTGGGGGGGGGGAATGCACCAATGCTAGCAAATCACCAAACAATAAACGGTCATGGGAAAGAGGGTGGGGCCAAGGGAGGGGTGTGTGGCCATCTGGAGAACCTTGGAGAGCTAGATTGGGAACCCAGGAGGGCTGGATTTGGTTTCTGGCCCTGTGATTCTGCACTCCTGCCTTAGAGCAAGGGTGCTTCCAGATGTGGCTTTTATTGTGCAATTGCCCTGCCTCATTCACATAATTTTATGGGGGGTTCAGACATCACTGTCTACAATTTGTAACCCTCCCATATTTTCCCACTCCTTCTTCCATCTTTTCTCTGACCACAAAAAATCTGTTAAGGAAAAATAGATGGAATTGCGGCACAATGCCTTCTGACTGGTAGCAGACCCTCCGTCTGAGAGTACTAGCGCTTTTGGGGGGAGTGGGGGAAGGATGAAGACATTGATCACTTCACCGAACCCATATATGTCATGTTCCAAGCTGGAGGGAGGTTTGAAGGTTGCACGGCAGTCAGTGATGCAGCTAGGGCTGAACCTCAGGGCTGACATTGGGAGCCCCACAGCCCTGGGGGCCCCCAAACAACCACCCAAAGCAGGAAATCGGGGGGGGGGAGCAGCAGCAAACAGGTCAGCTGTTGGGCTGGCAAACTCCATGTAGTTGTGATGGAGCTATGATTTCAGTGAATTTAAAATGTGAGACTGCATGTGCTCATTGTATATCTTTTATCAGGGTTGGCAAACATTTTGTCATGGTTCTGTCGTTCTAACATTCTGGGCATGTGGAAGCAGTTGTAATAAAGCATGGAATGGTGGTGGCGGTGATAAGAAGATAAATGTTAATCGTGTGCCTCAAAACAACTGAAGTAATACACATGGCTGTCTAACCCCACCCCCACAAGACCATTACATCCAGGGTCTAAAATTACCTAGCTGCGCCCCTGAAAGCAGTACAGTCCCTGATTGCACTGATGTGATCACACTGAAACCATTTCAGTCCAGAGGGCTCCCATGTCACACCATCCTGCTTGAGATATGTGGTATTGTGTATTTCCTCCTTTTGCTTCCTGCTGTGTCAAAGCAGCAGCAGAGACACATCCTTAGTGGAAATTTGGGGAAAGGCAAAAATTACCTTGAACTGGGAAGAGATGAGCCTTAGCGAACCTGTCACAAACCTGCTTCCTTCCATTGCTGCAAGTCTTACTGCAGGTAAGGAGATAGTGGGGAAGAAGCCTAGAAGACGTACCCCCCCACCTCAGGCTCACACAACTCATTGGTATTTGGGCCCAAGAGCTGAGGCATCCCTTCAGTCTGGAATTTGACCAACCCCAGTCAGTTGAGGCTGAATGTGTCTAATGTGGGAACATTTTCCTGTAACTCTTTGACCTTCTGGAGTGGTGCCCAGGTATTCATGAAAGATTGAGAAACAGGTAAAACTGGATGTTGGCTATGACATGAGCCACAGTTGTACAGTCTAGGAGGAAAACACAATATTTATTTTTCCAGAGTTAATCAACTCTGTACTTTGTTGAAATTTAATTAAGGAATTCAGCCAAAACACAAAAGGCACTGTGATTGGTTTTGGCATGAGCAACAGGTTTATTGTAGTGAGAAGCAAAATGGCTGGCTTCTGATGTGAGGATTTTGTGCTATTTTTTGGAATTCACTGATAAAACCAAAATGGCTGACAACCCTGCTTAAGTGTTCCAAAGGTTTGTCCCTATGTAACATCAGTGGTGTGTGAGTTGCTGCACTGTGACTCCTTCCTGCCTACATCTGCTAAGATAACATAAGAAGGCAAGGTCATGTCAGAGAAGCTGACAGCTTGGCTCTTTTCTGGGTCCACTTTGACCCTCCCATATGACCTCAAGATTCCTACGTTTTCTTGAGCAGCAATATAAGGAGTGCCATGCAGCAGTTCCCATTCTACTGTATCGTTACTGCATTTGAAATTGTTTTAAATAGTGTATTTCAATCTGATCTTTAGTATTTATAATTATATGTGAACCATTTAGAGATTTTATTATATTAAGCTGTATACTTATTAATTACTACTGAACAAATAAATAAATACTGAGGCAATATGGATCGTATGGGAGAAGTTAGTCTTTTGAGGTAGCGTGGTCCCAATCTGTATAGAGCTTTATAGGTCATAACCAGCACTAATTGTGCCTGGAAATAGACCAGTAGCCAGCGAAGCTGTTGTAATGAGGAAGTTGCATGGTCCCTGAATTGGCCCCAGTCAACAGTCTGGCTGCAGAGTTCTGGACCAGCTGAAGTTTCTAACAGTTTTCAAATGCAGCCCAACATAGAGTGCGTTACAGGAGTCCTAATGGGATGTAACTAAGGCATGCATCACTATGGCCAGATCAGACATCTCTAGGAATGGGTGCAGTTGGCATGGAAGCCTCAGCTGTGCAAACGTAGCCCTGGCCACTGCTAAAACCTGGGCATCCAAGTTCAAGGAGAGTCCGGGAGTACACCTAAACTGTGAGACTGTAAACTGTACACAGTTTGAATCCCTATTCCCTGATCTGCCTTTTGTCTAGCTAGCTAGGCATACCTCTGTCTTGTCTAGATTAAACTTTAATTTGTTTGCCCTCATCCAGTCCATTACTGACACCAGACACCAGTTTAGAACTAGAACAGCTTCCCTGGTTTTAAATGAAAAGAAGAGATAGGGTTGGGTGTCATCAGCATACTGGTGGCACCGAAACCCCAAAGTCTGGACAATCTCTCCCAGCAGTTTCATGTATATGTTATATAGCATGGGGGATGGAACCCTGAGGGACACCATAGCCAACAGCCATGGCATCAAACAGGAAACCCCCAGGACTATCCTTTGAGATCACCCCCCGCCCAAAGAAGAACCAGAGCCACCATATAACAGTGCCGCCCAGTCTCATCTCAGACAGATGCCCTAGAAGAATACCATGGTTGATGGTATTGAAAGCCACTGAAAGGCCCAGAAAAACCAGCAGGGACACACTCTCCATGTCGAGTTCCCGGCGTAGCTCATCCACCAAGGCGACCAAAGCAGCCTCTGTCCCATAATCAGGCCTGAAGCCAAATTGAAATGGATCTAGATAATCTGCCTTAACCAGAAATCCTTGGAGCTCAGAAGCCACCACACGGCACACCACAGATCAAGGTCCATGTAGCATCATTCACACCAACCACTCCAGAGGTACCATAATTGGGGCAGAGAAACATTGTCATTTCAGCTGGTATGTTGTCATACCCTTTCCACCCATCCACAGGACTTAAAATCCTGAAGGCATCGATGAACCAGTAATAAAAGTACATTACATGTTGAGCAGATTGACCTTATATTTTGCAGGTTCTCTAAATTCAGTGGTGGGTGAGAGTCAGTGTGGTGTGGTGGTTATTGTGCTGGATGTAGGCTCTTATGGGGGGACATGTGGGCACCACTGACTGGTTTGTCCTTACCCCCACATTGCCCCAATAATATATAGCTGAAAAAATCATGTGATGAGGCACTATCACATTAGTATTTCCTAGCCTCCCATTCCATTGGTTGCCACTTGCAGTGAGGCAGGGAAATGCTAGTACAATTTAATCAAGTTGCACATTTTTACCCAAACACACATTACCAGAGAAGATGGCAGGTGGGAGTGGAGAAGAGATGTGGATTGGGGATAGGTGTGCATAGGACAGCAGCCAACATGATTTTTTTTTTTTAAATTGCTTTTGGATTTAGCTACTGATGTACTTCATGCTGTACACTTTTATTCAAATTTGGAACTATGCCCTATTCTGAAGCAACATTTATTGTTCGATCATCCATACTTTTCAGGCATAGTAATGTAGTCTAAAGGCCACAATCCTCAAAATATTCATTAGAGGATAGGTAGACTGAAGCCTATGGGATTCCTTTGGGGCAAATGGTTTGGTGATGGCACCCTAAATAGCTTTGTAAGGATGACGAACACCTATTATGAGTGACAGCCTCCTTCTGCCAGCTGTTTGTTTAGGAAGCCTTGGTTAAAGGCAGGACACGTAGCTTTAAAGCAGGATGTGTTGTAATGAAGTGTGGGGTAAGAAATGGTGTTCTTTCTCTCCCTCTAAATAAGAAACTACCCATGGATAAGCAAAATCACTGTTGCAAAGCTGTCTGCAGGATATTTGGCATAACACTGAGCTTTGCACATAGAGATTTAATGAAATTCAGGGCCACCATGAAGGTCAATCTGAAATGTTGGCATTTTAAAGGGAAAAGAAGTGTTACACGAAAACTCGTAGCCACTGAAAATCTCCCCTCCCCCCTCTCTTTTTGTGTCTTTACTAAAGAAAATATTGCCTCAAAAACAACTTGGAATTATTAATAAGGAAGTGGATGATGGAGAAACTGGGATACAAGGCAACCTCAGAAGAGTTGTCCATGCAGCTTGAAGAGTTGTCCACACAGCTTGTCCCTCCCCCATTGCTTCAGAGAAGACATCCTAGGGTGCTTCCAGACAAAGCTTTTATTCTGCAATCGCCCTGGCTTATTCACAGAATTTTACAGAGGGTCCAGATGTTGTAATCCATTTGCAACCCTCCCGTGTTTTCCCACCAAGGCATTGTCAGGGTTGGATCGGAGCCCATAGAGCCCCAAAGCAGTTCTGATTCTGAGGAAGAGATAGAAACCGTGGGAAAGGAACCTGCGCACTGTTCTAAGGCACTGCCAGAGGGAGAGCCCCTCCCTGCTCACATTCCTGGGAGTGGTAGCAACCCTGGCAGGCAGGGGGAGGGACAACTGGAGCTTTGGGGCGCTAGGCGCCGGCGCAGAGACAAGTAGGAGATGGAGGGTGCTGAGAGGAGGCACTCAGCCCGCTTGGCGCAACATCAACAGCTGCGCCCCGATGCCCCACGGGAAAGGGGTGGACTTTCGTCTCCTAGCCCTTAAGTTCAGAGGCTTCCCGCCTTTACCCTCCAAACAGAGATCAACTGATTCACTAAGGCTAGAAACCCCTAGTAGGCAGCTCTCTTAAGTTTCCCTCATTAGGCTCAGGCAATTAGCATCTGTAAGCGTCATTAGGTTGAATGGAAATAAAACCTTGGAAAAGAGCCCTATCATCTGCGTGTTGATTCTGGCTACTTGAGGATTTCAGAAGGCAGCAGGGGCGCTCCTGACAGGCATGTTCCTTATAAGGAAAGCAGCCAGCACAGCTCTCTGAAGCAGCGGTCCCCCCAGTGTCATGCTCTGAGGAACCTTCCGAGTGACGCGTTGGGCCGGTGGGCTTTCTCAGAAGCTGCACCTGCCACTTCCTTGCTGTAACAGTGGTGCAGCAGGAAAGTGGCCAGCACGACTATCCAGAGAGCCTGACAGGCCCAGATGCCTCATTCTGAGGGGCTCCTTGCTCATCTACAATGCCTTGCTCTGGGGAAGGGCCCCTCAGAGTGAGGAAGGGGTGTGTGCCAAGGGGGCATGGTATATCCCACCACCGTCCCCTACTGCACTGCCATTCTGCTTGATGCGGGAAAGTGCAAACATTATGACATTCAGAAATCAATACGTATTATTCATATATGCATTTATTTGGGGAAGGGCCCTAGCTCAGAGGCAGAGCACCTTACTTTGCATGCAAAAGGTCCCAGTTTCAGTCCTTGGTATCTCCAGGTAGGGCTGTAAAAACTCCTGCCTGAAACCCTGGAGGGCCACTGCCACTTTGTGTACCATGGACTTAATTAGGGTGGCCATATGTCCACTTTTACAGTGGACAGTCCTCTATTTGAGGGCTGTCAGAGGACAGTCCTCTTTTTTCAGGACAGTCCTCTATTTGAAGGGCTGTCCAGGCCAAGTCTGCTTTAAAGAGAAAGACCCATCAGAAGGACGTATTGGGCCTTGAAGTTGTCCACCAACAGCACCTGGACAGCAGACTGAGCCCGGTCACAGCCTTCCACGCTATGGTGAGATGTACTGTATTTCGATGTAAATTATAATAATGATTCCCAAACTTGCATCTATGCATACAGATTACTGTATGCACATTTTATGCAAATCTGTGTCTTCTGTGGTGTGGCATTTCCTCTTTTTTGGTGATTCATGGGTGGGCCACCCTGGACTTAATTCCTTAATAATGTGCTGCATGTATGTGAGTTATAGCTAGATGTGCAGGCTGGGCTCACCTGCTGGAGTTACACTCTTTCAGTTCTTGCTTTGTGCTCGTGACACATGTGTAAAGAAGAACGACCTGCATTACACATTTATGTGGCTTTATAACATTGTCATGGCTTTCCCCAAAGAATCCTTATAGAACTAGGGTTCTCTGGGAAGAAGTAACCGCAGTTCAAATTTAAGGAGCTTGTAGATGATGCCTGTACAGTGACATGCAGCACAACTTTATGCATGTTTACCACCAAGTAAGTGTGAGTAGGATTGCAGCCTAGATTTATTTGGGGTGCAATCCTATGCCTGCTAAGACAGGAAAAAAGTCCTACAACTCCCAGCATTCCTCAGCCACTGTGGCTAGCTGGGGAATGCTGGGAGTTGCAGGACTTTTTTTCTGTCTAAACATGCATAGGATTGCATCCTTATTTATGTATTCATTTGAATGAATAGCCCACCTTTCTGCATGAAGCACCCAAGGTAGCTGAACAATAATAATGTACAAATACAAATTTGTAGCTTGCCTCACCAAGACCAGGTTTAATGTAATTTATCCCAATAATGGGCAGAATGCCACCACAGGAAGACTCCTTGCAAAAGAGCTACTTCTTACATCAATCCATTAACACACATGATAACTACCCATGAACCTTCTTCTGCAGTCCCATTCCAATAGAAGTTAGGTTTAGGTCCTAAAGAGGAAGAGGAAGCAGCAGCCCTTCCACTGTACTTAGATCCCGAATTTTGCAATGAAGAATCACATTTTCTTTTTTCCTCCTCCCGCCCAATCCCCGTTCCTTTTCTGTGGTATCTTTTACATTATAAGCCTGCAGGCAGGGAATGTCTTATTTCTTAACTTTGTAAGCTGCTTTGGGAGCCTATTTTGCTGATGGGTGCAATAACAATGCTTGTGGTAGCCACAACCCCATGCTGGTACTGTTCCTCATATAACGGGTGAGAGGAGTGGAAGTCTCCTTGCAATGGAAAAAGGATATTGCTGTGGGATTTGGGGGAAGAATTGTGCTATTATTCATTTTGTAAACAGGGCCCATCATCTTGAAAAATTTGAAAATAATTTCCATCAACAGTGAATTAGACATTATACTTAAACAAAAGTAGGGTTTAAAATGCAGGAAATGGTATGGGAAGGGGTTATTGGGGCTGAGATCTCAGTAGAACACAATTTGGAGAAAGAAGCCTCTCAAATCTATTTCTTCTGCAATTAGAGAAACCCACTTAAAACTCATACACAGGTGGCATTTAATACTGATGAAATTAGATCACATCAACAAAGATTTTCTGCCACACTGTTGGAGGGGATGCCAAGTTAGAGGGGCTTTATTCTATATGTCGTGGGCATGTGAATATGTTCAAGTATTCTGGACTTCTGTCTTCAACTATATACCACAGATAATCCAACAGACAATACACAGCACACAATTGTTGGCCCTTTAATTTTTTTTTGATGATACACAGAAACTGTTATTGCATAAGGACCTAATTTTCTTGCTATTAGTGGCAGCAATGATGGAAATAGCTTGGAACTGGAAAACAAGTCAGGGATATACGGTGGGTGGATGGTTTTCCAAAATTTGGACATAAGATTCAATGGAAAGGGTAACAGAGCATAATAGATTAATCAGAGAAACAATTAAGAAGAACAGTTTCATGGAAACATGGCTTCCCTTTATAACTTTTGTTAACACACCCTCCACAGCACCCACCAAATAGTCATATTTCTGGAAAGGAATAATAGCCAAGAAGACTGGAAATAGAAATAGGAACATTTCTAGTAGCAATAGAAAGTGACCTTTATTATAAAATTACAGTGGCAAGAAAATGTGAACCCTAACAATAATTATGGAAATTCCATAATTTTACCATAATAGCTGTCATGAATCAAAACCAGTCCTTTTCTAAATATCCAATAGGGTTTATATTAACCAGTTCTGTGTCTTGTGATATAAAACAATGTATAAATTAGGCAAACAATGACTACTTAAGAGTCAGGATATGTGCAAAAGTAAGTGAATCCCTGGTTGCATCAGCTCAAATGGAATAATTAGAAATCAGATAAGTAATTAGATCTTCAGGGGTGAATTAGGGAGACCCTATAAAAGGATCAGAAACTTTGTGAGTTTGGTCTTCACTATATGGTTGTGTGGAACACGTCATGCCATGATCAAAAGACATCTCTGAGGACCTCAGAAAAGCAGGTATTGCTGCTCATCAGTCTAGAACTTGGGGCTCCATCAATCTACTGTCATACAGTACAAATGGAGAAGGTTCAAGACCACAGTCACTCCAAAATCTCTCGAAGAACAAATTGCCGCATCATCCAGGAAGTAAAAAAGAATCCCAGAGTAACATCCAAGGATCTGCAGGCCACTCTCACCTTGGCTAATGTGAGTGTTTATGACTCAACAATCAGAAAAAGACTGAACAGGGATGATGTTCATGGGGGGATAGCCAGGAGGAAACCACTGCTCTCTAAAAAGAACATTACTGCCTGTCTGAAGTTCACTAAAGATTACATAGATGATCCCCAAGACTTCTGGAACAATGTTTTCTGGACAGATGAGTCAAAGGTAGAACTTTTTGGCCTCAATGTTGTGTTTGGTGAAAAACAAACACTGAGTTCAAATAGAAGGACCTCATCCTAACCATCAAGCATGGTGGTGGGAATGTGACGGTTTGGGCCTGCACTGCTGCCTCAGGACCTGGATGACTTGACCTCATGACACAACCATGAATCTTACAGTGTATCAGAAGATTCTAGAGGAGAACATCAGGCCATCTGTTCATGAGCTGAAACTGAACTGAAAGTAGGTCATGCAACAAGACAATGATCCTAAACATACAAGCAGATCTACAAAAGAATGGCTGTGGAAGAAGAAATTCCATGTTTTAGAATGGTCTAGTCAAAGTCCAGACCTAAATCTCATCGAAATGTTGTGGCAGGACCTGAAGTGAGCTGTTCATGCAAGGAAGCCCACAAATGTCACTGAGTTGAAGCAATTATGTAAGGAGGAATGGGCCAAAATTCCTCAAAGCCGATGTGAGAGACTGACCAACAGTTCCAGGAAATGCTTACTTGAAGTCATTGCTGCTCAAGGGGGTGCCACCAGGTACTGAATCTAAAGGTTTGCATATGGATATTGAATGCTGAATCAGTTGTGGATAAAGAAATGTTGAAAAAGCATCATGTTTGTGTGTCATTTGTTGAATCTGGTTATCTATTGTTCTTTATCTAGGATTATGGGGTTAGATTAAGATCCAGTCGCATTTGAGGTTGGAAATACGTGACAATCCTAAGGGGTTCACAAACTTTTTCTCGCCACTGTATATATCTCATCTCATAGTCTTCTGTGTCTAACGAACAGTGTAAGACAAACCACATCTACTTCTGTACTGTTGTTATTATGGTTATATGTTAAAATCAGTCTGTACCTTTGAACAAAAATGAAATAAAAACATTTATCGAGAAAGACATTGCAGGAAAATAAAGACATGATCCCTCTTGGCTCTTTTCTCTTTTGTGCATACACAGCGCGCGTGCGCACGCACACACACTCTCTTCACTTTGACCAGAGCGAATGAAATGAAATGCAGAAAGGTACATCTTTACAAGATGGTAGGGTTGGGGGAAGCTCAGTCCTGCTCAGCTTGCTTTGGAGGGTTGGTGGAATTGTACTCCGGTCAGCTGCACGTAGAAATGAAGAGTCGAGATCATAGACCTTACTTTAGGCCTCTTCTGATTAGCTTTTGTCTCATGCCAGGCTGTATGCTGGGAAGGGGAAGGAAGCTCATGTGACTCACTGGTTTTCCTTACACAATATACGTATTTCAAACAAGCCAATTTGATTTAACAGTGTTTGAGTCCTAAGATTCTAGCACATGCAGGAAGGTTTTGTTTTGACTCTAACGTTGCATTTTAAAAATGATCAAACCAGTTGATCAAGGATGCACTTTTAAGCAGTTTGCTTCCTTGTGCAAAGCCTGACCATAGAGGTAGACTAGGCAGCTGCTGAGGGTTGAACAAATGAAGGAGTACCATACCAGAGGCAGTGTGCAAGTCCAGTTTCTTGTGCTGCTTCCAGTATGGCCAGCCTCCTGCATAAACCGACACAACAAATTCCTCGAAATGTTGCAGGGATTTGGGGGCCGCATTGTTCCTTTATGTAGGAGGTTCTGCTTGCGTTAGCAACAGTCCCCCCACATCAAAAACACGCCCCCCCCCACATTTGAGTTGTCCATAGAAGTGTGCTTTTCCCTTCAAACAAATGAGAAATATAGTCATAAACGGAATGATAGCTGACAAGTGAAAGAGGGTTTAAAGATCTCATTGGCACCGCAAACCTAAATACATTTGTTTGGAAGCAAGTCCCTTAACTGCAGCGGAACTCACATCAGAATTTTTCCCCCTAAAGCAATTTGCCCACTTCCCGTGGTCAGCATCCCAGAAAACCTCTTTTCAGCAACGATATGTTTCCATTGTTCTCTTAACACAATCCCCCCTGAAGCAGCAGCATCTGGTAGCGACACCAAAATAGGGAAGGCCACCGCAATTATGTTTCCTTCTTCAACCAGCTATTCTTGGATACCAGGCCCACACAGGGTCGGGATTCTGGATTGAACTGGAGTAGCTGGGCAATAAGAGCTTTGCAGGGCTCAGACAAAGAGGGCAGATCCTCAGGGAACATCACTCCTTTCTTCTGGCGGCAGGGCATGTTGTGGATGTGGGTGTCATCGAAAGGCATGCAGCCGGTGATCATCACATAGAGCATGACACCCAAGCTCCATACATCATACTTTTTGGGATCATAGGGGATACCCATCAGCACCTCTGGGGAAGCATAGGCAGCTGACCCACAGTAGGTGGTACTCAGTTCTGGGTATCCACGTGACTCCCTACCGAAGCCAAAGTCGGTCAGTTTTGCTCGGCGGCCATCCGAAGTGAGCAACACATTTTCACACTTGAGGTCCCGGTGCACCAAGTCCCTGTCGTGGAGGTAGCGCACTGCACCCACAACCTGGGCAAAGATATCCCGTGCTTCAGGAGCGCAGGGTAGTTTCCCCATTTGCTGGACCATCTGTAGCAGGTCTGTGGAGGCCGCTTCCATCACAATGTAGAGCGTCCCATTACAGACTTCAATGAACTCATAGACTCTTACGATGTGCGGGTGCCGAATCCCTCTCAAGATGGAGAGCTCCCGCGGCAGAAATTTCTCTACAAAATCCCGAGGTGCTCGACGTCGGTCCACCATTTTGATTGCTAGTGGTCCCTTGTACTTGGCAGAGGTGGCCACTCGCACCTTGGAATAGCTGCCTTCCCCCAGGGTTTGGCCTAGCTTGTAACCCAGGTCATTCAGAAGCTTGTCTCCTCTAGACGCCCTTGACATGATGACCTGGTATGGCTGACAAAGGCCTTTAGGTTTCTTTCTGGGACTCAGTGCTTTAACCCATTGTGATTGACATCTCTAGACCTTTACTCCCCACGTGCCCACTGAGGACTTGGCTTCGAAGTCATCACTACTCATACAGGTATTGTGAAGTGCTAGAAGTGTCATGTCTTATGTCTCCCTGTCCCTGAGCATAATCAGGACTGTCAGACAGCTAACACTTTTGGGACCAGAGCTAGGAAGTTCAGGTTATACATCTCATGGGGTAGCTGGAAGAGCTCTTAGTTACTCTTGCGAGCCTGACTGTCTCCCTTACATACTAGTTTTTCTATGTGGAGGAATGAGGTGTGTGTGTTCCATCTTGTGAACCCTCAACAGTCCAGGCACAGTGTTGACCTCCTCAGTGAGAACAAGTCCTTGTATTCCTTGAAGCCTTACAGTTGTTTTTCTGACCTCACAGGAGTTTCAGAAGTTCCTTCAGAATTTTGATTTTACTTTGAAACCCTTTAAAAACAAATGTTCCAAATGGTTCAAAAGTACAGAAGCAATTTGTGCCAAGAATACAATACTCTAGTGGGTATAAAATTGTCTAGATTATATAAATTGATTGCCAATTTGAAAGGAAGGTGACAGATTTGAAATATTTTATGTTAATATATATTAGCATCACAGTTATTCTAGTGTGTATTATAAAGGCAGCTGGTTTTCTCTCAGCAAAATAATTGCCCTGACGACAAGGAAAAACCTGAAAGAGATCTCCAAAGGGCCTCAAGGTCAAACTTCTGACAGGTAAAAGTAAAATCTTAACTCTTTCTGTTTGGAAATGTGACAAAAAGGAAATTGTTTGACTCTTCTGATGAATGATACCTTAATCAGATGTTTCCTTTAGGCTGCAATCTTTAGTCACTTACCTGTGAGTAAACCCCATTGACCTCAATGGGACTTACTTCTGAGTAGATACGTATAGGGTTACACTGCTAATCTCTTAAGGTTCAACAGTTGAATCCTGCCCAGTAGTGAGAATCTACCCTACATGTTGAGGTGGTACACTTAGCACATCACAGCTGATCTATGCTTTGGAAGATGATGCTATAGAAAATTAGAAATTTTCATCATAATTAAAAATGGATTTTAAAAAATCTTAAGTGTTTTCTAAGAAAAAAAATAGTAGACTTTTTCCCAAAGAAGGGTTTGTTCTAATTCCATTTCAATTCCCTATAAAGTATATGAAGTAGATTCTGAGAACTCATGGGTTCATACCTTTGTTTAAATAATATTTGAGGAAGTTTTAAGATTCTGACTTTTTGGGCAAAATTATCATTTTTTTTCCCTGATACTTTCTAGAACTAGCATGCTCAACCAGAATGAGAAGGATTAACAGTGGGTAACATTTCAAAATGTTTTTATTTATTCATTACATTTCTGTACCACTCAATAGCCAAAGTGCTCTAAAAATGCGTAAATCCCATAAAATGCTTTAAAAACCCCATAAAAAGGCTTCATTCCAGCCAGGGATTTAAACACCGACTGTTCAGTACTGAGGTGGGCACACTCCAAATATATCATAACCATGAAAGACTCAAGTTATTTTTGATACATTAGTTATATAGTTTGTGTACTGTTTTCATGAACATGGTACCCTTAGGTTGGACCATTAAGTCATCTTCAGAGGGCCTCTTCTGGGTGCCCCCACCAAAAGAAGCTAGTCGGATGACTACAAGAGATAGGGCCTTCTCAGTGGTGGCACCCCACATGGAATAAACTGCACAAAGAGGTTTGCCTGGCACCTATGTCATTATTTATTGGCACCGAGCAAAGACTTTTTTTTTATCCCAAGCATTTTAGAGACCTAATTCTATGTTATTATGGCTATTTTATCGATTCCTGTGCTGTTTATTGTTTTCCATTATATTATATTTAATTCTTTTAAATATTTGTATTGTATTTTATATTTTTAATTGGTACATGGCATTTTAGTTTACTTGTTTATAATCTGCCCAGAGAACATTAGTTATTGGACAGATTAGAAATATAATAACTGAAATAAGATAAATAAATACAAGACTACTCCAGGTAGACTGCTGACTCTCATTCTAGTCCCCTTCATGCATTTATTGTGAGAAGGGGGCTCTAATGCAATTAAGGGCAAGCGGGGCTGTGCTGCTGGTCATGCCCCTGCCCATGCATTGAGTGCAGAAATCCACAGCCAGAAAACCTATGTGGTTAGACTCCAATGCATGTAAGCCAGCCTTCCTCAAGCTGGCGCCATCCAGATATTTTGGACTGCAACTCCCATCAGTCCCAGCCAACATGGCAAAATGGTCAGGGTTGATGGGATTTGCAGTCTAAAACATTTGGAGGGCTCCAGGTGGGGGGAGGCTGGTGTAGGCCTATCAAGCCTTGATCACACAGGTTCCGTGCCTTCTATCATACTTGAATTCAGAAATTGTTACGGAGTTTATGGCTACCTGTTGCCATGCGACTCAGCAAAGCAGCTGTGCAAGTTCATGCAGAGCTCCCCTATTGCTGACGATGCAAAAGAAAAATGCCCCATGTGCTCATGGAGATACTTCTGTTAATATCCAGCAGCGGGAGCCCCCATGCATAGGTGGTCTCTTGGATGTCATCCAAAGTATTCACAATTGGGAGCTGTCAGAAATTATGAAAAAGACAGAATGGTTGCAGCCTTTTTCTTTCTTTTTTCTTGTTGCCTTGTTTCCATTTCTCTATAGGCTTTTGCCAGAGTGTTTATCTCTGGGTAGCAGCTGAATAAGCTAAAGGCGTGTGGATCTGGATACATTATAATGATGAGAAATCAGATTGCATGATAGTGGATTCCGAAGAAGCAGCTTTCAGCTGTCTCAGCTTGCTCATATTGCTGGCAGTGAGGGGAATGGGCAATCAGATTTGTGAAGAAGGAGAAGCAGCAGCAGCAGCAGCATGAGAGCAGAACTGGGGGCGGGGCGGGGCGGGGCCCACAGGATGGCAGGTCTTGCTTGCATAAGGGTATTGCAGCAACTGCTGGCAGCTGGTTGGCCACTGTGTGAACAGAATGCTGGACTAGATGGACCCTTGGTCTGATCCAGCAGGGCTCTTCTCATGTTCTTACGTTCCTATGCCCACAGATTCCCCCTAAGCAACCAGAACAAGAAGGAGCTGGTGTACTGCAGTGACTCAAGAGCATGATCTCCAGCTTCAAATTTCACTTCAGGCATGAACTGACTAGGTGGCCATAGGCAAGTTTCTATCCTTCAGCCCCAGGTCCTTCTCAGCGGCATGGGGATCATAGTATTGGCCTGTGAGGCAGGGCTGGTGTAAGGATAATCAAACCTGAAGTGGTCTGAAAACACCCCTAAAGAGTTGCGTAAGTGCTTGGCGGGTGGGGTGTCCCTGGGAAACTTATGTAGATGGCTGGTACTAAGACTATTGCCCAATCTAGCATGGGATTCAGAGGCTCTGCAATGGCTTTTCCAGCTTCACCACCTTCTGTGGTTTTAACTGGAGACGCCAGGGATTGAACTGGGCCTTTTGCCATGCTTGACTCCCACTGAATTATGACCCTGGCCCAATTGTTTTTTTTCTTAAAGAGATATAGAATTCATGATCCGTAGGCACAGGGAACAAACACCACACTTAAGCCACCGTATCCCAGACAGCAGAAGAGGCTTGTCAGGCTGATGGGAAGACCAGGAGGTGGCGCGCGTGTGTGTATGTGTGTTAATGCCCAGTTCAGAGTAAGAATAAGAGTCTTAGAAGTGAACGGGTAGCTTCAAAATTAGCCTGACAAATCATTTCAATCAACCCCCCCCCCCCTTTGTGGCTTACTGGCTCTTCTGTGTTACCTTTATCCTTTCCTTCACCCCACACTCTGTTTTTCCCTTATTTCCCCCAGCAGTTCCCACAGGCCAGATGGATCTGACCCAACATCCCCATTTTCTACAGTGAAGCACCCTTGCAGGTTTTTAAAGAGCCCACCAGGTTGTCTGAAGCCATGTTGATATTATGCAGCACAAGATACAGAACTGGTCAGAATACATATTTCTGTTCTACCAACAGCTGTCGTAAAACAGTGTCTCTCAAACCTTCAAAGATTGTTCTCCTCACCCATAAAATCATATAAAATGTGAAAGCTCACAACAACACAATCCTGTCCTTGGCACATGGGGCTGCTAAATATGTTGGGCCAGCAAAAGTCTTACTGTGCCTTCTAGGCAGCTCTAGTCAGAAGTCCCTATCTCCTGATGCAAAGGCCGTGCTTATGACAGCCTGACGGGGCTGCCCTGGCCTGTTTGGTCCCTTAGAAAATAAACACTGTATCTTAGCAGGTGGCTAAGAGGCTGCGAGGGAGGATGGGAACATGAAAAGCACAGAGCTGGAGTGGGTGGAGCAATGTGGAAAGCGATTTGGGATGCAATAGAACCAAGGAGTTCCGTGCAGTAGAACTCAGGATAAATAGAAATGAAGAGTTCTGTGTGGGAGGCACTGGGTGGTCTGTCATGGGCTGATAGTGTTGATAGGACTACAGGTTGGATGCCACACACTAACGGATCTCCCGGACAAACACTGAGGATGCAATCCTATAACCCTTACCTGGGAGTAAGTCTCATTGAACTCAATGGGGTTTACTCCTGAGGGGACACACAAAGGATTATGGTGGAGTTTCCAACCATGCAGATTAATTGCGCAGAAATGAGCAGGTGAGTTGAGCATATAATTAATTTACATTTTTTATCACACTGAAAAACAAATTAAGAAAACAGAGAGAAATGCAGCAGATAAAAGCAACTAAACTGAATCATCATTATCAAGAACTGGTCAGCATTTTAGCGGCAGGATTTTGTACCCTGTTGAAATTTCTGAACACTTTCCAAAGTCAGCCCTACACAGAACATGTTGCAGTAACCCCACCTTGATTACCAAGACATGTGTGACTATGGCCAGGTCTGCCTTCTCCATTAATGAGCGCAGTTTGCTCCAGTGCTTGAATTACAAGGGGGCAATCTCCTTCGCTTTTGCAATGGACATGAATGTGCAAGCTATTGTGTCTTTTCCTCCTTGAAATGTGTTTTAGCTCAGTGGTAGAGCATTTTCTTTGCATGCAGAAGGTGTTACGTTTGAACTCCTGCCAGAAACTCTAGAGAGCCGCTGCTGCCAGTCAGTGTCACAACAGTGGGCTAGATGGATCAACCGTCTGACTTGGTATAAGGATAACTGTGTTATTTTGGGGAGGAGGGACCATAGCTCAGTAGCAGAACACCTGTTTTGCACTCAGAAAGTCCCCCATTCAATCCCCGGCTTCTCCAGGGGCAGCTAGGAAAAAAGCCTGCTACAATCTCAGGAGCCGCTGCCAGTCAGTATCAACAGGCCTGGGCTGGACGAACCAAGGGTCTGACTCAGTATACGGCTGTGCTTCTATACCTAGTCTGGAACCACCCTTGCCTTCCTAAGTTATACGTGTTTGCATGTTCTAAATGCCGTGAGTTTAATATATGATAAAGTTCAACCCATCTCGGCGTGCTTATTTTCGAGCAGCGATCCACTGGTTTAAAACTGCCAGACTACGCACACCTCCTTGGGAGCAAGCCTCATTGGCCTTAGCGACATTTACATCCGAGTAAACCGGGCTTGGCAACGTCGCGTAATGCGTCGTTGGGCTTTCGAGCATGAGAAAGCAGAGGAGCGGTGTTTATACCCGCCAGGAGTCTCTTGGCACACATCGAATGAGGCTACGACGGTTTTTATGGCTACCACCAGGAACGCCAGCGCTCAGTCACCCCCCTTTCTTTAGCTTACAGGCCCCGACTTGATCCCCCGCCTGCTCTGTTTCAAACATATCCATATATAGCTCGGAGAAGCAAATATATTTACAGCCGAAGCGCGAGCGCTAAACCAACCCCGCCGCGCACATCTTTGATCGTTGTTTTTTCGGAGGTGCCCCTGTTCCCTCCCCGTTTTTTTTAAAGGGGGGGGGATAATCTTAGCTGCATCTTCCTCGCGTTGGGGGATGGGGGCTCATTAGCGCGTCCAGAGACACAGACCGCCGTTCTGTGGCTCTGTTTCCGCGAGGCTCACGACGGAGGCGGTGGTGGTGATGAGTTTGCAGTATTGTCCTCCGGCGAGACAGCCTCGAACCAGCCCCCGAACGCGGGCCAGGGGAGAAGGAGGACTGGGGCGGCGGCGGGCGAGCGTAAATATTCTAGGTCAGAGGACAAAAGACGCTCAGCCAACCAATCGGCTTCTCTCACGGGGAACTTGGTCACATTCGGTTCCATCCCGCTGTCTCCGCGTTCCATGGACGGGCCCATTTCGCTCGGGTCTTTCGCCTCCGCTTTGTGTGAACTCCAGCGTCGGCCGGAGCTACCAGACTCGAGGCAGAGTGGCGGCGGCCAACCTGGGCCGCCGCGCTCCTCCGCAGCCGCCCCTTCCGCGGCAGTTTCTTTTACCCTCCCCCCGCGCGGGGCGAGTGGAGTAGTCCGCCTGACTATAAAAGGGCAGCGCGGCACATGCTTGCTTTAGAGAGAAGGGAGCGAGTTGGAGAGGGAGCGCGCGGGTGTGGGGGCGAAAGTCGCGCGCCTAGTTTTTGTCTTTTTTTTTTTTCCCGGTAGGGGGGTCGCGCTACCGAGGAGGGGAAGGGAGAGGAAAGCAGCTCCGTACGCGTTGTAAAATAATAAAACGAGCGAGCGCTCTGAATTTTTTTTTTAGGAGCCAAGCGTAGGGAGGAGAAGGGACCTAGAAGGTGCTTTTTCCCTTCCACCAGTAGGGGCGGCAGCCGCCGATGCCAGCCAAACTCCGTGCCTGTTTTAAAAACAGCGCCCAGGCTTCCCCCTTTTCGCCCATCCAGCCTTAGAAAGATAGCTTCCCTCCTCGACGGGGGTGGAGAACTGGGGAGAAAGCGAGCTTGAGTTATAGGGAGAGGGAATCGCCGTGTGTGTGTGCCTTCTTGTCGCTTAAAAACGCGGCTGACACCCCCCCCCCCCGCATCTTCCCGCATGTACTGTACGCATTGATATTACTTAATCGAAGAGCTGGTCAAACTCAATCTACCCCCCCCCCCGCTTTACCAAGTGTCCCTCTGTGAAGGGATGCTTTGTCCTGCTCAGTCTGCCCCAGCAGTGCCCGTGGCTTCCTCTTGAGCAAGCAGCATGAGCATGGCAAATGAAACATGCCTCTTCATAAAAGACATAAAGCCCGGACTGAAAAATTTAAATGTCGTCTTTATTGTGCTGGAGATCGGTAAGTGGGGTCCCTTGGAGCCGCAGCATTTGTTTCTTTCCCCTCTCTTGAGACCTCCCCGGCCCCTGCGTTGTCTTTATCTCCTCTTCCGCCTCCTCGGCTCGAGAGCTCTGTGTGCGTGTTGAGTTTCTTGACACGTGGTCACTTTTCAGGGAAAGGGTTGGGAGTCCCTTCCCTGCTGTGCTCCACCTTTCTCCTCATCTCCTGTCCTTAAATACCCCCCCCTTTAAGACATCTAAGAGTGGATTCTTCCATGTATATATATATATCTCATGTATATTTCTTTTTAAGTTTTGCAGATGACATTTTCCTCCTGCCACTTGATACTTGTATAAGCCTCGCTTCTTGTTTCCTTAGTTGCTCGTGTTATGTTCAAGCAAAGGATCTTGTGTGAATGAGCACAGGAGATTTGTTCTCAATCGCTCTCTCTCTGTCCCTCCTCCCTCTCTCTCTCTCTCTCTCTCAATATTTCCCTGCAGGGCGAGTCACCAAAACCAAAGATGGGCACGAGGTGAGGTCGTGCAAAGTGGCCGACAAGACTGGCAGCATCACCATCTCTGTTTGGGATGAACTTGGCAGTCTCATCCAGCCCGGAGACATTATTCGCTTGACGAAAGGGTATGTCATGTGGCCTCAGGATGACATAAGGCTGAGGCCAGGCCTCTTTGTTGGCTGTTGAAGCAACTTGTGGGCTGGCGGAGTGTTCTTGTTAACTCTTCCCCTCCCTCCGTGGTGAGGAGGGTTCGGTCTGACTCAGACTGTCTCTGCCTTACAATAGCAATTAGCGGAGGAGGAGGGCGACGGAAGCAGGAACTCTTCGCTTGCGAGGCCTCACAGGGCCAAATTAGATGTGGTGGGAGCAGACCTATTTTTTAAAAAACCTGGCTCCGCCCCGATTGCATGCATAGGGAGAGGTTCTATATTAGCCCAGACTACTTCTCCTTCTAGGCAAGTGCTGTCAGCTCTGACTGGCAGAAATACTGACAGGAGCTCTCCAGGGTTTTTTCCTCCCGTCACCTGCTCTCTCATCCTTTGAACTAGGATGGGCAGGGATTGAAGGAGCGCCTGACCTCTGAGCTCTTCCTGGCATCTAATATTTTCAGGCAGAAGGGGCACATTTGGCTATTGCTGCTCCTTTGATGAGCAACCTCAGCCTCCCCCAACCCGGGGCCCTCCAGATGGGTTGGGCCAGCTCCCACAATCCTGGCTGTAGTTGTAGTCCAAGCCATCTAGAAGGCACCAGGTTGGGGGAGGCTGAGCTACCTTGGAACCCTCCCTACTCCAGCTTGCCTCTCTGCAGAATTCTTTCTCCTCTGCCCAAGGTGTTAATGATCTATGCTGAGAGGATGGCACTTGAGAGGGCAAGTGGCAGGCACAGGAATGTTTCCACTCCTCTCACAGGCTCTTTACCATTCTCTCTAAATCTCTCTTCCTCTCTCTCTCTCTCTCTCTCCCCCCCCCCCCCACATTGTTTCTCTTCCTCACTTGTATGTGATTGGGGAAGATCCAGGTTGAAACAAATGAGTTGGCTGCCACCACATCCGGCTTGGTGCACACCAGTGCAGCCTACCTCAACAACAATGGTGGTCAGTGACTCACCTCTTTAAAAGCCGGAGGCTTTTTCTTAAAGGAAGTGATGATCCCTTTCCTTGCATGCTCTGTTCTGTTTGGGGTTTTGTGTGGGGATTTTTTTTTTTAAACCACAGGATAGACCAGCCTTCCCCAACCTGATGTTTTGGACTTCAGTTCCCATCTGCTCCAGCCAGCATAGCTAATGGTTAGGAATGTTGGGAGTTGTAGTTCAAAACATCTGGAGGGCACCAGGATGGGAAAGGCTGGGGTAGATTGTCGGCTCTTACACATATTTTGGAGAGGCAACGCTGGTCCCCCCCCCCCCCCCCGGAAGGCCAAACTGGCCATTAAAGTGGTGCAGCTCACACTTAAGTCATGTTGAATTAATTTGAAGGAGGGAGGACTTAACGCACCATGTGAGCAGGTGGAGGGGTTGGGAACCCTTCACCATATCCATGCTTTCTTCTTCATGGTCTCTGTGCATCACACATATGGGCTCTGTGCCTGTGTGGAGCCTCATTCTGGAAACTTCTATAGCTGAGAAAAACATTTTTGGTGGAAAACACCCCCCCACCCAACCCACTGTGCATGTCCTATCGGGTTCCTGCCTGTCTCCTCAGTTCTTTTTCGACCGCCTTTCTGAAAGGATGCCTTGTTGGGAACTTTGTCTTTCTAAAAACTCTGTGTTAGTGCTGGGGTAGCTTAGGTAGCTTTCTTTTCTTCTTCTTTCTCTTCTCTTCTTAAAAAAAAAAAGGCAGTGTTTGTGGACTTGTTTTTCCCCGCAATCCTCAGTTTGTTCTGGCAGAGGTTATTTTGGATCCCCACCAGGAGAAGAAGCTTGAGCAAAGCTGATTTTTTTTTTGGCAGGGGTGGGGGAAGTTGGTGAGGGTTCAACCCCCAGCCTGCTGCAGATGTTCATAAATCCCCTTTCGTGTGTGTGTGTGTGTGTGTGTGTGTGAGAGAGAGAGAGAGAGAGAGAGAGAATTACAACTCCGTGACAATCCAGCTTCTTCACATTGTCTGCTGCTGTAACACTAAGTCTGACCCTGAGCACGGCTGCCACCAGGTACGGAGCCCTGCTTGACACACACATTTGCAAACCGCTCTTTTGTCATGCTTCACATTTTTTAGGCTTGCACACAGGGCAGTGTCCAAAGCTGTCCTTGCACTAGCGGGGATGGCAGGTAGAGCAGCTGGAAGCTAGTTGAAACAAGCTTTTCCGCAATGGAACAAGTCAGTGGAGCTCGCAGAAGGGAATTCAGCGAATTTTGGCTAGTTTCTGGGATAGTTTGAGGAAGTGCTGCCTTTCTGTTGCGCTAGTGGTCATTCTTGCTTGTGCAACCTAGTGAGTGCTGGTGAACTGCCAGCTTTGGATACTGCCCATGATGTTTTTAACATATGAGGTGGCCTAGTGTGTGGCTTTTTAATGGAGCTAAAAAGGCCCAGTATCCCCAACCTCTTTTACGCTTGCCCAGTAGAATCAGATCTGCAGAACTGAATACGCAGGAATATGTGCCTGCTGGATAATAAGAGCAGTATCTGGGCCCTTCTTAGGCAAGCTGTAAAAATCCAAGCACTCTGTATGTTGTATGCTTTTTTTGATATATGATATCCACTGAGGGTCGAGAGTAATGTGTTTTGTTTTTTAATATGTTTTTCCTGTGGCAGTTTGCTATTTCTGCTTCTTCCATCGATGAGCTACTTTCAAGTGCAGCGGAGAGACTGGTTTGCTTTAGAATGAAGAGAAGCAGAACCAGCAATTAGCAATAAAAGCATCATATTTTATTGCAAGTGCACTGTATTTTCATGTAGCAAATGCAATCCAGAGCAACACATGCTGTTCAAAGGGATTGCCATGGTTAGATTGTTTTCTAAATGTCATTACAAATAACAGCATAAACTACAACAGCATGTACTCACATCAACTGGCCCATCAGTTATTTTCGGTGATTAACAGAGTTGTCTTTCTGCTTTATTTTTATTTGGGGGACGGGGTGGGGAAATGCCTGGCTTTTGTGTACTGAAGAGCAGGATAAATACCTTGTCTCTGATTCAATTCTTGTGCCACCCATGAATGGCCTGGGTGACTTTACGCAAGCCACCATTTCAACCGCAGTTGCCCCTGTGCTTGCAGTATGGACATAAAAAAAATCTCTTACCTTACTGGGTGTTTGTAAGGATTTCAAGTATAGAGAATAATAAGTATGAAGTGCTTTGAATACTCAAAGTACTGTAAAATGCTAGATATTTAATAGCTAATGGTATTGAAATGGTAAGCGCTTAACAATGCTATCCTTGACAGCAAAACTTTCCTGCAAAAACTTACGGTCCCTTTTGTTCCTGAAGAAAAGCATCGATTTTCCCCCTTGCAAGTGAAATTTGGTAGATCTTCTTTATTTGCTGAGTGTGCACTTGCAAATAAACACTATTTTCTTTTTTTAGGCAAGAGAAGGGGCCCACCAGCTTTCCCTAGGCAAAAAGCCCTTTCCCCCTCCATCTGGGTTTGCATCCACTGAATTTTCTTTTGCACATCTGGTATGCTGCTTCTGTGTCCATCATTGCTCAACTGATGGGGATGTTTCCTTGAAACGACTCTGTGCAGCAAGTCACTTTTATAGCCAGGAGCTAAGAGTGACATGCCCAAGGTCATAGGATCCGCAAATGAGCTACCATTGAACCCTGTGCCAAAGTCTCCTATGGTGACCATAAGGCCCTAACTACTCCCTTTTGACATGGTTCTGGCAGATTCCCTGAATTACCTGAAAGCCTGTCAAAGAAGCTAAAATACCCTTTTAACCATTGCTTTTCCTTTGGAACTGTGACTATAATTGGTATATGACATTATAGTGAAAGTGGGCAGGGCAAGCAGCACACGCAAGGCCATACATACAGCTAGTATGGCGTAGTGCAGCTTTCGCCAACCGGGAGCCTTCTAGATGTGTTGGACTACAACTCTCATCACCCCTGGCCAGCATGGCCATTTGCCATGCTGGCTGGGCATGATGGTAGTTGTTGTCCAACACACCTGGAGGGCACCGGGTTGTGGAAGGCTGGTGTGGTGACCAGTGTTGGAACTGAACTGGGTTTAGCTGTCTTCAGACTCTGTTCACTAGGTAGTGACCGTAGCTCAGTGGCAGAGCACCTGCTTTGCATGCAGAAGGTCCCAGGTTCAATCCCCAGCTTCTCTGGGTAGGTCTAGGAAGGGACTCCTGCCAGAAACCCTGAAGAGCTATTGCTGCCAGTCAGTGTCGCCAACACTGGGCTAGATGGACCAACGGTCTGACTCAATATAAGGGAGATTCCTATGTTCCAATAAAGTTAATTGGGTGGCCTTGACCAAATTATGCCCCCTCTTCAACCAAACAGTCCTCACAGAATTGAGGGGGAGACAAAATGGGGACGCCCCATATACACCCATCCAGAGCAGCTTGGAAGAAGTTTCTGATACAAATGTGAGACACACAGAATAATCCAGAGTGTGGCAAAAACATAATACTTGGCTTCGATGTAAAATACAACCATCTTAGAGTTTCCTGGACTGCCTCTCTATCTACATACGTGTATGTAACAGGATTTTACCCTTGGATAACTTGTAAGCTCTTCGAGTTACAACTTGGCATAAAGTACCACGTTAAGGTCACTTTCCATTTGCGTCATCTAAGCAGAACTCATATGTGGCTGACGGTGGTGATGCAGACTTGATGGCTGATATGTTCGGACACTGATGAAGGTTAGAAAACTTGTGCCATCTATCTGTGCAAAAGCCCTAGAAACATTACTGGCATAGTGGTAGTACTGTCTTGGATGCCTATACTAGGGGTATTTTTCTCAGGCTCAGCAATAGGTCCCTTGTTAAATCAATAAAGATTTAAGGGACAAACTGAGCAGTGAGCTGGAAATGGAAGATTGCTGCAAATGCAACCTCCCAGCCTGCTCTGGAAAAAGTAGTTGGAATGAAAAGCCAAAAGTTATCTTTTTGTGCATTGTTCAGTTATTCATTTCACTCTTTCGTTGTACTTGACAAAATAAAACTGCTCAGTCATTTAGTGGTCCAGATGGAAACATAAAGGATGCTTCTGTGTATTTAATGCAAAATAAGCTTTAATTCTTGACAGGCAAAACACTTATCTAAAGTCTTATTTACTGGCCAAATCAGGCATGGTCCATCCAAAATTAAGCTCTTTAACTCCTGTTGATTTCAGTAAATCAAATATTCAACTCTCCGATTGAAAGCAGTGGGATCAAAATGTGCTGAACTTTTTGCTGGGTCATAGTGGCCTAAGTTTTCTCTTGTCAAACCAGAACTGTCATTCTAGTCTCTTCCAGTGCTTCTAATGCTGCTGGTGCTCTTTTGGCTAGGTATGCATCTCTGTGGAAAGGATGTCTTACACTTTACACTGGAAGGGGAGGCGAGCTTCAAAAAATTGGGGAGTGAGTATCTCGTTTTGCACGTATGCGGTGCACTTGCTCGGACTGTTGTGCTTTGCTGGCTGGAGTGGTAGGTATAAAATGCTGCTGTTGGTCCGCTGTATCCACCTTTGCTTAGTGCTTTATGGGGTTTAGTAAGGTAGGGGTGGGCAGGAGGTAGAACTCCAGATGCTATTGATTTCAGCTCCCAGAAGCCCCTTGCCAGCATGGTCAGTGGTCAGGCATGCTGGGAGTTGAGGTCCCAAGACATCTGGAGATCTACTTTCTGCCCATCCCTGCAATAAGGTACTCTGCCAAAGAGTCCTGCTCCTAATATTTGTCTTTCCTCTGGCTCAAATTTTAAAAAATGTTTGGGAATCCCACTTGCGATTGCTTAGGAAAGACAGCTTGGTGAGTCACGCGTCCCAAAATGGGTTCCATCTGGGCTTGAGTTCCTTGTCTGAGTACAGCTGTAAGCAGGTAATTTTAGTTGCCTTTTATTGGGCTAACGCATTGTCACTCTGAAGGACTTGCAACGCAGAAAACTGAAGTCCTCTATCTATCCACAGGCCAGGTATGGTAGAGGCAGCCGCAATGCGAGCTCCCACATTCTGCTCTGGTAGTGAGCTCCAGCCTGACCTGGAGGATCCAGCCTCTAGGGGTGTAAAGGTAAATTTCCCCCTCCATCTAGCAGAATCTCTTGGATGTCGATGATGGTGGTGATGGTGTCAGCTAAGATCGCTACGTCATGTGCAGCCTGATCTACGTAGCCAGGTGCAAATCTCACTTGAGTTCAGTGGGGCTTGTTCTGAGGTACATGTATAATTTAAATATTAAATAAATCATAGTAAGTCTGCCAGCCCATGCACTGAACCAAGATTATCAGACTCTGTGAGACTCGCATCTGACACACATAGGAACTGTAGACAAAACTAGCTAAGTTAGCTATCCTATATTTATGTTACCTATATCCCGCTCCACCCGAGTAAATAATGTATCCTTGAAGACAATGCTAGTGCAACTCAAGTTTTATTTCTCTAATCCTTGACTCGGTGTCTGAAAGATCCATAGCTTCTGACTGTGAACTTCCACTTTGTCTGTCCTGAACAGCTTTGCAGATGACGCTATAAAGCTTAGACGCTAAGCTTTATAATGCCACAGGCAAGATTTGGTTTGCTTTTCTAGCATACGCCTCTGTCTCAAATAGGCTGTCTATTGAGACCTGTAATGAAAGCTTAAATGCAGAGCTGGGCATGCTAGCAAGTTCAAACGTGTTGCTCCAGGGGCTCATTTGCACAGACATGTGTATTTGATGACAACTGCAATATCAAATGATATGTGGATGGGCCATTGCAGGAAAGAACATTGCATGTAGATTTGTAGCTCTGTGCATCACGCCAAATGCAATGTTTTTCAGTAGGAGGCTCATAACTCGGCTGCTGGTCATTACATGTACGGTGATCAAGTGATGTTCATGCATGTGTGAACCAGGCCCAAATGTGGAGGAACATTGTGAAAATTTCACAGCTGTAGAAGGACATCTAACATTACAAGAGGGCCATTATGGCTGTATCTGTGGCCTAACTTAAAATATGGCCTTTGGTTATTCATAATATATTGGGTTCTGTTCTCTCTGCAGTATTTCTGCTTTCATTCAAATAAAAACAAAAGAGCAAGTTTCTAAGCCTCATGAGGGGTTACTGGAAAGAAAAATGTGAAACGTCCTAGCACGTTGCCTTTGGAAATTAAAGCATCTTGGTGGGAATAGCTGCCTACCCCTGCCTTACTGAAATCAATGGGATGTCGCTTCTGAGTAAACATACTTAGGATTGGGCTTTGCCTATCTCGGGGCCTCAATCTTGGGATAGGGTCAGACATTCAGTGTGGACACAATTACTGAGAGCAAGAGGGGACTGGATGCTTCCTTGACTACCACTGGCAATAAAATGAACATGCTGTCCCTGGAAATAGGATGCGATTCAAGAGATAGTTGTAGCAAAATATTTCACTCTGTCACGAGCTTGTTTTTCTTCACAGGTTCTGCATGGTGTACTCAGAAGTGCCCAACTTCAGTGAGCCCAACTCAGATCACCTTGGGCAGCCCCATAAAGTGGTATGTGAGTCATATGCTGCTTCCTAAAAGTGTTTGTGATCCAGCAGCTCCACACTGGGCTTAGCCTTCGGCCGGGGAGGACAGCTTGTGGCCCTCCCAATGTTTCGGCCTACCCAGTGTTTCGGCCTCACCATTGGCTATGCTGATGGGAGTTGCAGGCCAAAACATTTGGAGGGTCACAAGTTGCGTACCCATGGCAACCCTTCAGGTGTGGCCTTTACTAGCAGTGCATTTTGTGCCCCAGTGGGGAGGAAATGAGTATTTAAAGAAACGGGACAAGAGTTACCTTGCTGAGGGTAACACTGGTAGCTGTTGTTGAGTTTGCTCCATCCAAACCCCCTTTCTGTTCCAGAGAACAGATTGGTTGTCTTAATGCATCTCTCCCTCCCTCTCCTTCTCTCTCTCTCTTACATTTCTTTTAAAGGCACAGGGTGAGCAGAGTAATAATTCCCTTCCATCAACTACTTTGGGTACTTGTACTTTTGGGCCATCTGGTAAGTGTGTGTGTGTGTGTGATCTGTGTTTTTTGCAAATGAGATTCAGGAACACTACGGTGGTTAGTTTAAACTGTAGTTTATTGAAAGAAGCAAAGATCAGAAACCATGGCTTAATTTTGGTTTGTTTCAACAAACCATAGTTTAAAGCAGATTGGATGCATAGATAAACTGTGGTTGGTTTAAATTGGTCTCTTCTGGCAACACCATAGATGGGGTGCAGAACCTCTTTCAGCTCAAGGGCTGAATTCCAGTCTGGAGAAGCTTTTGGTGGCTGCATTCCAGTGGTAGGTGGAGCCAAAGGCTAAAGGGGCGGGGTCAAAATACAAACAGCACCACATTTTAGCTTAAAGCTCTGACGGTGAGTAACTAAGGCTTAGGAGAGGCGTTTCAGCCATTTAGAATGGGGTGGGGGGTGAAACTGCACGAAAGCTGAGAAACAACCAAACGATTGGTGGTTGTGGGGGAAAGGGGTGGGCCCAGGGGAAAGGGGCGTGACTTCTAGGAAACTCTGAGGGCCAGATTTGGCCCTGGGCCTGACGTTCTGGACCCCTGCTATAGGGGAACAGGGAGTGCTTGTGCCTGAGGTTTAAGCAAGCCTGTTCTCAGAATGGTAAACTATGAAACTGTAAAAGTGGATGACCGCCCACCCCTTCTCTGCCTCCCTGTCCTAGCAGAGCTGGGCCTGTAACTACCCTTCTGCTCAACTTGTGCATTGAGGGCATATGATGAGTGAGAGGAGTCGTCATGTGGCTGTGCTGGGGCAAGGATGCGGCTCGGTCCCCTACTTCTTGTTTGGCTTGATCCTTAGAGGTCACATCCCAAGGGGGAAGGAGGAGAGAAGGGGCAGGCTGTGATTGAGCCAAGAAGCTGCAACACAGGGTGAGGATGCAGGGTCTGGAATTGCCTCCTTGCATGGCTTGCTCACAAAAAGGACACTTGTCCCACAGGAAGGAGGCCGCCTTCCCAATCTTAGAATTGCATGGTCTTCTCTGGGAGGGAGAAAGGATTCTCCACGCACCCCTACCGCAACCCTTGTTTTGAAAAGTCTTAATGAGGAAGTCATTTTTTCAAATTAGAAGAGAAAATGCCACACAGGCTCTTTCCGTAACACAGCCCTGTCTACGTACCAGTTAGCACTAGGGTCTCCCACTTGGTGCCTGTAGGCTGCCCATGAAGATCTCTCTTGGAACCCACCATTCTCCTTCCCCCTCCTGATTTTTATGAAGACCTTTTAAAATTAAAAACTTTTTTAAAAACTTGGGAGGCTGGCATACTGCAAAAGGCAGAGCTGCTATCTTGATTCGGGTTCAGAAGAGTGGCTTTGTGTTTTGGAGCTCAGACCCCAGCTCTGCCTCGTACATAGGTTCTTGGACAAGTTACTTTCCCTTTAGTCCCACCAGCCTCTGGGAAACAAGTATTTTGTGACCAGCCATGCCCACCGTGGCAGCCATTTTATGGATGGGCAAGCCATCCCATGGCAGGCGTTTTGTGAGAGCGCATGCAGAGCTCGCTCAAAATTCCAGATATGCCCACTGACCCCCAAATCAGTGGCTAGTATAATGGCAGTTGTGCCATCCCCATTCACCGGGCTATCAAGAAACTACTTTAATTTGCCAGGGCTAACTGGAGTTCTACAAGGTGGTTCTTCTTTTCATTTAATTGTGGCATCACATGATAGGCTGAGCTAATAAAATACATTTGCAGCAGCTACACCTCTGCAGCTTGCTGATAAGGCTGTCCTATCCTGTGTATCCATGGCGCCGTCTATTTTGCACTCTCTGTGTTCCCATTCTCCCATTCCCTTTTCTTGCTAATCCTCCTGTCTATTTAGGTTCTTCTGCTTGCACCTTTCCTCACCGGCACGGTCCTAGCCATCATCGTTCCATTCAGGATGGTTCCCTTTTTCTTTAGTTGTGGCTCCCCACAGCTGCAAAGCGATGGTCACGGCCAGCCATTTTATCAAGTGGTGACATACTGTGGTGAACCCACGGCCCTTTGGAAAGTCTAGGGGTTTTTTTGGTTGCGGTAAGCTCCTGGTTTAGGAGGGCTATCCAATGGAGAGCAAGGCTGTAGTAAAATGTTCCTCACTGTGGGAATGAATGCTAAGGATGATTTGCTCTTCATGTGGCTGTATGCCCGTTGTGTAAGTTCACACTGAATAAAATGACCCTGCATGGCCACCTGGTATTGCAGCAAGGACAGGTGAGGAGGGCCATGCCGTCTTCTCCATTTCTTTTGCATACCTGGGCCAATTTATAAGCCAGCCAGCAGCACCTAAATGCATTTTGTTACCTGGGCTTAAGCAGAGCCCAGAGAAGCTGCGGCTCAGTCACTGAAGCATGTAACTACTTGTTTTCTCCGTGTGTTGGTTACAGTCACCTGTGTTTGAAAAAGCAGGCTGTCCTTTGAGACTTCATGGGTCTCCACAGATGCCTTTCTGGCTCTCATCAACCTGATGCAAAACACTCCTTTGTTGAGAACAGGCAGCTTAAATTATAAGCCATCTTCAGTACAGAGGACCTGAGCACTGAGAGTGTCTGATGTGTTTTTGTTTTGTTTTGTTTTTATTATTTATTTTTTAGGAAATGGTTTGCCAACAGGACCTGAGCTGAGTGGATTATCAACAACTTATAATCATGCCCCCTCCTACGCAGGTAGTGGGAGGGTCAGCAGACGGGGACCGGCCCCTCCTTCGGTGCCATCTAATAACGCTCGTCCCCTTCAAAGCACAATAAGTAATGGGCGGGACCCCCGCAGAGCCTCAAAAAGATGACCAAGCCAAATGCTGTCCACCTAAACTCTCCGCCCTACTTGAACACTTCCTGCACTTTTGTTTATGGCTAACTGTGAAAAAGGTTTGACCTTCCTTCTTGTCCTTTACCTTCTGTCGCGTGGAGAGAAGGACCCTTTTCTCTCCCCCTGCCCCAGCTGAAAATTCAGTGAAGCTGTGGATATTGCATTGATCCAGGAAAAGATAGTCTTAAAGTGGGGGGGGTGTGTGTGTCATAGTTGAAAATTGGGATTCCTTGTTGAATATTAGATGTTGATTTCCAAAACGAAACTGGAGGATGCTTATTTTTGTTAACTTTTGGTTCAGTTTGAACGACACAGCCTTAAAAGGTTTCATGTCTCCTTCCTGTGACTGACTCCCATCATGGTTAGCGGGAGCTTGTGAATGCAACGTGGTGAAAAAGCTCCTCCTAACAAGTCAGGCCTCCATTAAAATTACCTAGCAATAAGTGTGGACAAACTGTCCTGTGCTGTCGTGCAGAAGAGCTGCCTGTTGTAGTCTGGGAGCGTTTTGGTTGGTGATGGCTGCGTTTGACTGGAGAGCTAAATATCTCTTCTTGAAACTTGTATGCTGCTTCCCCAAGATCTGTTTTATTTAAGTGAAGTCCCCACAATATGCTAAGCAGCCTCCTTGTTTTTAGTCATATGAAGCAGAGTTTAAAAAATAACCCCTACTATGTGGACAATGTGAACAAAGCTGCTGTTTCAACTTCAGACCCTTAAGGGAGAATCCAACGCTGTAATTCTGCTTCTGCCAGTGACATCGTGCTAATGGAAACCAACGGGCCTCAAGTGGAAACTAGCGCTTGCTCGGGAAACGTGCGCCGGTAACGGTGGTGGTGAATGCGGTGATGTGGCCGGAGGTTTGGCTGGCGAGAGCTACTTTCCCTGAGTCCCAGGTAAACAGAATGGCACAAAAGAAAGCACCAGAGAACCCAGATCAGAAAATTGGAGCTTCTCATCATGCATAGGCCTCACCTGCTCTGTCATCCTTCAAGTGTTGGGCAGGCCATGCTCCGCCCCGCACCCTTCCAGGGAAAGTGGGTCTTGCTGGGCAGACCTCCGGCAGCTGCTGCAAGTGTTAGCTTCCGCTTGATTGGCGTTGGCTTCTGCTAGCATACTATTAGCGGAATTACATCGTTGGTTACTACCTGTAATGTACATCCCGGATCTCTAGTCATCCTTCATGGCAGCTGCAGGCTTCTGGGAGAATATCCCGTTCTTTGAAACTGTCCCAGTGGCAGGAGCCCAGTTGAAGTGGTACATGAAATGGCACAATCCACAGAGAGCTTTGCCACTTGTTTCTGCAGATGGTATAAATTGGCCATTATGTGAACCCCACCGATTTTTCACATGGCAGGTGTGGATTTCAAGTTTGTTTTATTGCGGGGGGGGGGTGGGATTTCACACACACACACACACACACACACACAGAGAGAGAGAGAGAGAGAGAAATAGCATGCCAGGCAGAAATCTCGACCGAACCAATTTTCCTGGCGTATACATTTTCTATTTGCATAGAGAGCCCCCCCCCCCCCCCCCGCGCCGCCGTCTTCAGTGGGGGGAGCATTCTACCTCTCCCCTGCAACCCAGGGAGTGCTTCACTGCTTGATCCTACTGATAGTATAAAGTGACCCAAACTGCGTTGAAGTAAAGAGTGACAAACGAAATGTGTGAGATCAGTGCTAACACCCCCTTTCCTTGAGAAGGTCTCCAGCTGCGTTCTCAAGTGCCTATTGAGCACATGTATGGTTTTGCTTCTAGAGCGAATATCTTGAAAGGGAATGTTGTGTCTGTTCATGTACGTGGTTTTCAAACTACTGAGTTTGAAAAAGGGAGAAATACTCTAGCGGTCCTATCCCCCATGTTAAATGAATGCAGTTCTTGTATGTTAGAAGTATTCTTGGTGTCTATTTATACCAGGTAATCTTAGAACTAATTCTGTCCAGTCCATTTTTGGGGATTATATTTAGAATCTATTCAAATGCTGTTAAATATGACTGGCTTTCTTTCTTTTTTTTGTTATATTCTTGAAGCGGACCTCATAAATAAAAGTTGCACTAACGATGTTAAAAAAAAAAAAAACCCTAACCTTTTTTCTTGGTCAAGATCATGACCTAAAGATACCTGGTTTGAGATGCATTTGTTTAGCTTCAACCCTAACCTTACGTGGAAGCAAATGTCATCAATTCATTTCCAGGTATATAGGAGTGGGGGTGGTCATCATTGTTTGCTTCCACTCTTGATCTCCAAACTTTAGAAGATTCTTCTAACACCCTACTCTGACTTCATGCTTTCTCCAAATTTCTCCAAAACTCCAGATCTCGTGAATGAAAGTTTTATATGCTTGTAGCAAGCTGTAATACAGCGGTGTAGTATATCTGGCCCGGGGGCCAAATCTGGCTTGCCTGGGGTCCCAGCCCAGCTCTCCAGTGTTTCTGAGATGTCCACGTCTCCTTCCCCTGGCCCCATCCCCCAATTTCCAATCGTTTGGTGGTTTCCTGGTGTTTGTGCCGTTTCCCCCATTCTAAAAGGCTGAAATGCCGCTCCTAAGGCTTAATTACTGGCTATAAGAGCATTAAGCCAAAATGTGCTGGCATTTTTATTCCTGCCCCTTCTGCCCTGCCCACCACTGAAATGCGGTCTCTGAGAGTTTCTCCAAAATAGAATTTGGCCCTTGGGCTGAAAGAGCTTCGACACCCCTGCTGTAATAGTATGAGTTAATTGGAAGGGAAGGAGAATAATCTATACTTGCTGATCCATTTTTGAGAAAGCAGTGATGCTAAGATGATGCAGATTGCCCACCCTTTTTGGGGAGCTTTCTTGTATCATCTCGTCTTGAAATTGGGGATGGGAGAGGAGAATGCCACAGGCTCTTTATAAATAAAATCTGGTGGTGGGCCTTCCTTCTGCCCACATCGTGCTCCTGCAAAGTTCAGTCTTGATGCTTCGGTAAGAGGTGCTAGTGGAAACCTTGCTGTTCCAAAACAGTTCAGTGGCAGCAGAGTAGGGGAAGCCATACTTGCCTGCTCCTTAAAGGGTGTAGGAACTCTGGTGTAACTTATAGATGGCCTCCTTGACACATACAACTTGAGAAGGGTTCATTGCTGGAAACAGGTTGCAGCCTCCCATAATAGCGTTGCTTTTGTACACTATTCCATGATCTGTGAGCGTGGAGTAATATTTTATAAGTACAGTTGGAAACTGCATAAAACAGGTGTGCAGCCATTTTTGGACCCGAGGACCAAATGTGATGTTGGCTCAGGGGCTTCACGTACACACATCCATGCGCATGCTCACACATCCCAGTGATCTTCATACAGATCGCCTTCTCCTCTTTGCCAACAGCAGGAGGGAAAGAGCAGTCTGTATGATGATCGCTGGGGGAGCGGGGGGAAATCTAGCCCTGTGGAGGGCCGCAGTTAAGGCCTTGGGGGGCCGCCTGCAGGTTGTGCACTCGACATAAATCTCTCCTGCGTATTATCTAGGCTTTAAGATGTCCACATGGTCTGTTCCCCCCGCCCGCCCGCCCCTTTTTGAAGCATGTTTGGAATCATCTTGGGAGTCATGTCTGCTATGTGCCTATAACAAGAATATACAGAAAACCATTTGCTGCCATCTCTTGTAGAGAGTCGTTAAATAGTCATGTTTCTACAGCAGCTAGTACCAAAACAATCATGCAGTGGTTGGGCCTGGAGCCTGCCTAATTTTCATAGGAGTGCTTCAACAAGCATAGTTTTCTCTTTGGGTGCCAGAAGAACATGTCCTTCCATCAGGGGATGACAAAGCAGCAGCATAAGGGTGTTTCCAGACAATGCTGTCAAGCGGTAAGGTAGCGCAAAGATAGGAAATGAATCAGGAAGAGCCTAACCCGTTACTTCCTGTTGCAGGGTTTTAAGGCTGTTTTGGCAGACTGACTAGCTCCGCCTCCTAGGATGATCCTGCTGGTTGTGTGTGACTAGGAATGCATGGCACAGGGATTGCCCAACCTTCTTTAATCTGGCTGGCAAGTGATCTGTGCTCTAATCCAGAATGCTAGCCAGGCGCAAGCCATGACATGGAGAAGTACTGGAATTGTCAAAATTTTCATTTGTGGGGAAGGAAATGAAACTGTTCATTGCAAACATGATTGGCTTTAGTGGCAGGGGTTCTGTTACGTTTGGTTTGTGATTGAACACTACGAGGACCACTTTGACCCTACCTGGATGTTTAAAAGAGATGTTGTAGTAAAACAAAGGAAATGCTACTTTTTGGAGAATGCAGTTTCAGAGAGGATCCAAGAACATCTGTATAACCTTCACGGTCAGTAGCACCCTTCTGTTTGTTTGTTTATGTATGTATGCATTGCATTTATATCCTGCCTTTTTACCTCTTGCAAGGAACCCAAGGCGGCTTATGTTCTCCTCTCCATTTTATCCTCACAACAACAACCCTGTGAGGTAGGTTAGGCTGAGAGTCTGTGACTGGCCCAAAGTCACTCAGTGAGCTTCCATGGCCGAATGGGGACTAGAACCGGGATCTCCCTCACTCTCACCACTACACCACACTGGCTCACGAGTTAATTCTTGTTAATTGTTAATTAACTTGTTAATTCTTAATTAACTATTCTTACTGTCAACTGATTAATCACTTCTTTATTTTCTTAAGGGGCAAATCTTTGTATCAAGCCAAGAGAACTTGGAATAAGACAGCACAGGAGGAAGTTCTACTCCTTTTGCCCATCTGCTCATGGATACCTGTCTCTGTGCAGCTAAAGTTCTGTGTTGGGTTCAGTCCCTTTATATGTAGGTCCTAAGGGTGTACATGGGTTTGGGGCATGGCCTGTAGCCCTGGACTCCCATGTACAAAGAACTACCCTGTGTGAGTGCAGAGAAAAGCTAATCTTGACAGCTTCTCCCTTGTGTTTGGGGAGCTCATAGTTAAATAAGCATTTACGTGCCTTCATTGTTCACTCAAAGTTCCCTTGCCCTTTAAGTAATAGCATCTTAAAATAAGATGGTTAAACATCATCATCCATATAGTGACACTTTGCAATTCATTCAAACACGGAAGCATTATCCTCATTAGGGAAACTGCAAAATACCAAATTGCTGAATGTATCTAGTGTTAAGCATGCACGTTTAGGGATGTGTGTGATACACCCACACTGTGTGTGTAGAGAGAGGTTATGTATAAACATACACCGCAGCTCGCATTAACTCTGACCATTTAGGAATACGGCTGGAACGCTGTAAATATAGATCAATATAGATTAAGTCGGTCATTTCCAAATAGCTGTTGATTAAATGTGAAGTTAGAGCCTGCCTCAAGTTACTCCATAAGGAGCAGTTCAGGCACATCAGCACCTGTGCCTTCTACTACCCATGGGACTTGCATGATCAGCATGGTGGCCGTCTTAACACGACAGAGCGGGCCTCTCCCGCTAACAGCTAGCTAGGAAAAAGGAGCAAGAACGGTCTCGAGGGTGATAGTCCTGTTGTCACTAAGCCATCATCCGGTCTAGTACCTTTAAAAAATGGAATAGGCAGTGCTGGCTGCAGGTTTTGGAGAGCTCTTGGGCAGAGAAGGGCAACTAAAATGATCAAGGGGCTGGAGCATCTCCCCTATGAGGGAAGGTTACAACAGCTGGGATTGTTTAGCTTTGGAAAAAAGGAGGGTAACGGGAGACATGACAGAAGTGTACAAAATTACGCATGGTGTGGAGAGTGTAGATAGGGAGACATTTTTCTCCCTCTCTCAAAATACCAGAACCCAATGGGGTCATCCTATGAAGCCGATTGGTGGGAGATTCAGGATAAAAGGAAGTACTTCTTCCCACAGCGCATAGTTAAACTTTGCTACCACAGGATGCAGTGATGGCCACCAATTTGGATGGCTTTAAAAGGGAGTTGGACAAATTCCTGGAGGAGAAGGCTATCAATGGCTACTAGTCCTGATGGCTATGTGCTACCTCTGGTACCAGAGGCAGTGAGCCTATGTACAGCAGTTGCTGCGGAACATGAGTAGGAGAGTGCTGTTGCGCTCATGTCCTGCTTATGGGTTTCCTGTGGGCAGCTGATTGGCCAATGTGTGAACAGAGTGCTGGACTAGATGGACCCTTGGTCTGATCCAGCAGGGCTCTTCTTCTTACGTTCTTAAGACCTCACTGGACCCCTCTCTTTCAGTAAGTCTTCCTTCTCACTACTGTTGTTGCTTACCGCTGCTCCTCTTCTTCACTGCTAATGCTTGCCAGGCAGAGAGCCAATCGACGTGCAGGCTGTGCCATCTGCAGTTGTTAGGGCTGTACTGAAGAGGCAGGTGAACAAGCAGGTTGCAGTGGTTAAGAGGAGGAGCAGGTCTGGGGGCTGTTGTCAGTGGGCCCTCTGCTGGGCTGTGGGCCCTTGGCAGGTGCCCCAAAATGGTCACCCTTGGTGCCAGCCCTTTGAATAGGAAAAAGCATAGAAATGTGGGCGCCTGAGTCTCCTTTCCAAAGCTCAACCCTGCTGCTTGGAAATCATTCACATGCTAGATCTCAAGAAGCTTATAGCAAGTTGAACAGTTGACTTGCTTACCTCCCATTGGCCAAACTAAAATAAACTTAAGGAGGGTTTGGGGAAAAAAGCCCTTTCTGAAGTATACACAAGCATGATTTTCATGAGGTATGGAGAGACACACACCCTTTTAAAAAACAGGTGGTGCAATACCTGTGAGGCCAGTACCATCTCAGCATTTAAATTGACCCTTGTACATAAATACTGCAAAAGTCTTTGGCCGTAGGCAATAAAGGCCTGACCTGACCATGTAAATAATGATGCACTGGGTAGCCGGTAAATTTCACCACCAACTCTGTTCCTCCCTGAGATCCAGCTGAGTCTCCTTGTGAAGCTCAGGCCAAAAGGAGATGGGTGCCAGGGTCTCCTTACCAAGGGCTATGCTACGTATTACTTATGCTAGGAAAAGGCTGGTGGGAAGAGCTTCATTGTTGCAACTGATCTTCCCCACTATGATGATTGTAATAACGAATAAAGCCGGGCTATCTTGATTTTCAGTAGCTTTTGGGAATGTGGAATGGGGGTATGGAGACTTACAACATGGTAGGCCATATCTACATGGTGAACACGTCCTAACATGAAAACCTGCAGGAGAGTCTGAGAAATTCCTTACAAGATGCATTGACCACACCAAAATAAATATATCCTATCAGTAGTATGTTGCCAAAAGTTAGTCTGAATGCTCCCTCTAGTGGTATTTGCATGTGGGTGCCAGTATTATCAATCCAGTGGTTCTGCAACCATCTCCCTTCTCACCAATAGATTAAAATTTCACCTGCTGAGCTTTCTGGGTCATTCCCTGTCCATGCTGTGGGAAGCTGTACCTATTTCCCATGCTAGCTGAACAACTCCCGTGGCTTGAACTGCCAGGGGAGTTCAGCTAGAAAAAAGATGGTAGCCTGAATTGGTGTGGTAGAAGAAGTGAAATTACCATTGAGGTGAGAATTGAAAGGCAAATGGAGCACGTGGGAAACAGTTGAAGTGTGAGAGGAAATGGTGATAATGAAAAGGGGGATGTGGTGGTGTAAGAAGTAAAGAACAAGCATCCGCTAACAAGTCTGCATACATTACACAGGCTTCCGTGTTCATTTATTACTATTGCCATAGCAGGAACTGCAGTTGTCTAATACACAGCACTTAACTTGGATCCCAGTTCACACAACTAGCTGCACCACTGGTTGGAGGGGGTAGATTAGCCCCCCCTCTCCTGGTTTGATCCCCTGGGAAAAGGCCTAGGAAAGGGGAGACAAATCCACCTTTCCTAGGTGAGGCCTGCGGAGCATGGTGTGGGCCTAACTCCTGCAAAATACTGGCTGACCTCTCACCCTTCCCCAGGCCTTGGTAGCCTCCTCTCTTTTCTCTCTGCCCCAGATTTTGGTCTGCTTCTTACTGAGGCTACTTTCTTGCCTCCTCTCCACACCTCTTCAGCGCTCTTGGGCAGTCGGCAGTACCCTTCCTTCCACACCATCTGTAGCTCTTAAGCCACTGGCCCTGTCTCCTCTTCCATGCTTCAGTAGTCTAGCCCCTCTTCTCACTCCTGCAGGCTGTCCATACCTCTTCATTTATGTCAGGGGTGGGCAACTTGTGGCCCCCCAGAAGTTTTGGCCTACAGCTCCCATCAGCTCCAGTCAGCACAGCCAACAGTGAGGGCGGTTGGGAGTCATAGGCCAAAATATCCGAAGGGCCCCAAGTTGCCCACCCCTGCTTTAAAATGAATTTGGCACTTCTAACAGGTAATGGCAGAAGAACCCCAATGGCAATTTTGCTTCAACACAAAAATTACGCTTGGCTTTGCACTGGTCTGATACAATCCATCCCCATGTTCTAGACGCTCCAAAAGAGGCAGGCTCTGCTCTAGCCTTCCCCTACCTGGTAGCCCCCAGATGTGCTGAACTACAATTCCTATCATACCCAGACAGTATGACCAATGAGTGACCTAGGGCAAGGGTGGGGGATTTGTTTTCCTCCAGATATTGGACTGCAACGTCCATCCTCCCTCCCCATTGGCTATGATGGCTAGGGTTGATAGGAGTTGCAGTCCAACAGCATCTGGAGGGCTCCAGGTTGAGCCCGGCTGCTCTACGCGCCTAGCAATGTGTCAAAATGGAGCAGCGTCCAAGACTGGAAAGTGGGAAGGAGGAAGCAGAATACATGGAAGTTTATGGCAGCTATTATTTTTCTTCATTTATTGAAAAAGATGTTGTGCATTAGGGAATTGTTTGCCCTTCCTTTTCCTGCTTGATTGGCACAAGGTTTAATTTGAGCTAATCAGCCTGAGCACGCAAACTGAGAGCACAGATCTTGCTTGATTGCAGCTGAGAATGAAGTTTGATGAAGTACTGCAATAACAATCTTCTATTATTATGCACCTCTCAGGAGGATTTGAGGAAAGAAAACTACGGAGGAAAACCTTCCCCAGCCTGGCGCCCTCCAGGTATGTTGGACTACAACTCCCATATTCCCCAGGCAGCATAGCAATGGTCAGAAATACTGGGAGTTGTCATCCAAAACATCTAGAAGGCACCAGGCTGGGAAAGGCTGTGATCTATGCATCAGCTGCCTCATTCAAAGCAACATTGATTTAATCTGCCATTCAGGAGCCAATTTTGTGTCATTTGTAACAGAAGTCCTGGAGCAGTTCAAAATGCTGATGATAAAGAGCAGAAATATGTTTTTCCTGCTCCCCAGCTTGTACAAAAGTGTTCTTTGAACTCATATTTCCAAAAAGGAAGAGAGAGAGCTCATAATACATATAGCAGATAGTATATGCGATATATATTTTGAAAGCCGGGGGGGAGGGGGGGGGCTATAGCATACCATTCGAAAAAGCTAGCCTTTTATTTAGATTTACCTTTTGACGGCTTTGCTGTAACTTTTTAGTAGGAACATTCTCCTGTGCAGAAGAGCTTTCAATACCTCAGAAGGAGAATGACACAAAGCACCTCGGATTTCTTTTCTTTTTTTCATTTCTGGTTTATTTAAAAGATAAAAATGTTGAAATACATTGCCTGCCCCACCCCCTTCGAGCCATCTGTTCAACATTGCCCTTAATTTTCTAGATGAGTGCTTCCCTTCAAACATTTTGAAATCCTGTCTACATTTCATTTAGCTGGAACCTCAGGTGCTGAAGAGAAACAGAGAATGGAGCATTCTGAAGGTATCCATTACCCAGTACATTGTGCTCTTCCTATAACTTAGCAGATGACTTGGTAAATATTTGACAGTTCTGTACTTGCTAGCTTAGCCTTGTTCCTCTGAGCACATGGCACTGCACAGCAACTGCATTAAGATCCCTCCCCTCCACCCATTTCAGGATATAGTTTGATTTGTTATTACATATACATACAAGATATTTCAGCGATATGCCTTCTTTATGGGCTGATTCATGCGTTGTTTCTTTTGTTTGTTTAATGTACAGAAGATAGAACATTACAGGAAAAATAAAATGGGCCCTAAAGTACAAGCCATCAGGCAGAGCTAATATTTAAAGGTAGCAGAATCTTTAAAATGTTATAAATTATCAAGGACACATATAAATATGAAAGATAAAGAGAGGCAAAGACTTGCACAACTTGAAAGTATTAACCATAAAATATGACATTTGTTAGGGACATTATCAATAGGTATATAGTAAAAATTTTCACCAATTCTAAACCAATATAAAATATGTTAGGTGAATTATTAGTAAGAATATAGTGAGTTTGTCAGGAACATTATAAACAGGGATATAGTAAGCAGATTAACCAGTTCCAATCAAATGCAAACTACATTAGAACAATTACTAATAAATGTCATAGGACTAGTAAGGGTGAAATCTAATGGAGTCCGTCTGCCAACGGAAAAGACATAATTGACACAATGGTTTCCCCCAGCTCCCTGCATGCCCCCAAATTCTGCTCTGGAGGATTGGGGGCTAGATTGCTCTTGAGAAACAAGGCTAGTGCTTTAAATCTATGACTGTAATGCATTTTTATTTTATGTTTTGTATGTATATACACCCTTCCTCCAAGGCACTCAGGGTTTCTTTCTATATTATCCTAAGAGCTGGTCTAAGGCATTTTGCTGCCTGAGGGGAAGGACAAGATGGCACCTTGGCACGTCCCGCACGTCTCTCCCCACCCCAACCCCACACACAGAAGCTGACTGGACTGGCAGCTGAAAATTACTTTAATGCTAGCCTTAGGACAGGATCTTCCATTGCCCTTGAGGGCAGCAGGCTAACTTGGGCACAGAGCAGGCTCTGTGGCACACATTGTTCTATCCTCCAATCTCTTGCCACCACGCTTCCTAGCATCTGCTACTTAAGGCAACTGCCTCACACTGCCTAATAGTACAGCCAGCCCTGATTATCTTCACAGCAACCCCTTGAAGAAGTGAGTGGTCCTGTTCAGACTTCATGCTAAGCCATGGTGGTTGGGGAATGTCATATAACCACAGTGGCTTAGCATGTCGTGTGGGGAGAGAAAACTATGTTCCATGTGGTTACTAAGCCATCCCGGGTAACCACCCCCTGCAAAAGGGTTAAGGGGCCCAGGGTGGCGTAACTTTACGTGTGGTGGGCTCCCTGGTGGCTTAAATGGGCTCTGGAGGGCCTCCAGGCTGCAACCATAGAGTCCGCCAGCTACAGCGTCCACAACTGCGGGTGACACTCTAGCCGCTGCTGCCTTTTTTTGATGGTCGCACAGCCATTTGGGATGATGGAGTGGCCACTGGGAGTCCCTTTGCGCTGCTGAGGATGTAGGGATGCGCCCTAACCACTTAGGTAAGTTTGGCCGGTAACTACCAAGGGATGTGTGTGTAGCAGAACGATGTGGCGCTGCGTGGTTCCCAGTCATGTGATGAGCCCACGTGTAGTGGTTCTTCTACCCCCCCCATAGTTCCCCTAACCACCCTCCCCACATGTGCATGTGAATAGGCCCAGGGAGTGATTGGTCTGACCAAAGTCACCCAATGAGTTTCATGGCTAAGTGGGGATACTAAGTCTGGGATACTAAGTCCAATACTGCGCAGCCATTATTCCGCCCTATAAATACGTTGACTGACAGTGCTAATACTGAGTTCCCTACTGAAGATGTGTTATGTACTCAAGCACACATGTAGCAGTTGCCATGGTTGTTTCTAAAACAGCCACCAGCCACAGGCTGGAAAAAACAGAGTAATTCTGTACATGTCTGTTCAGAAATAAGCCCAATTGAGTTGAATAGAACTTACTTCCAGGCAAGTGTGTATAGGATAGCAGCGTTGGGGTCCTCCTACAGGATTATTTTAAAGGGAAGCTCTTCATATCAGACATATCGTGTGTGCCTTTTGTACTTGGCTACAGAAATGGTATTACTGTGGAAGCAAGAGCCTGTCAAATCAATGTTATGTTGTAGATTTCTGTGCGACTTGGATATCACATCTTGGTAATGACTGGATCTCTGTATGTAATACAGCAGATAAGTGGTAGTGTTGATGTGTAATTGGAAAACATAATGAGATGAGAGATGGACAAAACTTTAAATCCCAATTTCATCTAGAGAGCCGGTTAGCGACAAGATCAAGGAGTCTGAATGAACATGTGAGAAAATTGCTTTCTGTTCCAGTATTTAATGTAATCACGGTCTTGCCTGCTTGTGGAAATGCTTCTTCCTAGCAGGGCACTAAAATGCAATGAAGAACCAGGAAAAAGAAAAAAAAATCCTGTTTTGAAATGTGAAATTCTCATATAGAGAGGATTTAAAATTTTCGGTTATATTTTGTACCCCCCACACAAAAAAAAGTATGGATGGGAGCTAGTTATGGCTTGCCAGATATAGGGAAAGTATTACCAAATGCAGCTTCTTGCATGACAGTGAATAGCTTCCCAAATTCTCCCATACCACTAAGGCATATAACAACAAATCTAGCCATTATACAGGCTTAACACACATTTGTTCTTAGCGTAGCTGTGCTAGTGGAAATCTTTTATGTGGACACATATGAAACCCACAGATTGAATTTCTACTACCCTCTGAGCATTGGCTGTCCCTACGATATGTATCTGCCAGTTATATTGTGATACCATTTCCTACTAGAGCTTGCAACAGTTAAAGGTTCTTGATGTTTTCGTGGCTGTGTTTCAGTTGTAGTTGTGTGGAGGGCATGGCAGGGGGTCGAGCAAGGCTGGGGAACCTGTGGCCTTCCAGATATTCTTGGACTCCAACTCCCATCAGCCCCAGTCAGCATGGCCAATGGACAGGGATGGTGGGAGTTGTAGTCCAACAAACATTGGGAGGGCCACAGGTTCCCTGCCCTGGGATAGAGACTCCATGTGTGAAGGAAGGAAGAAAGTGGGAGAAGGTTGACAAATGAGGAGGAAAGAGTCAGGGAAGAATAGAGCAGGCCAATCTGGCTTATTCTTCCTCCTTTCCACCCCTTCGCCTTTTCCCCTGCCATTCAGCACAGAAACTGATGGTGTCCCCTGAGTGTATCCAATTAACAGGTAACTTGTGTTGGTGACTCTGTGCCAGCCAGGAGCTCTGCACTGACCTCTCACCAGGAGAAGAACACAGGGTTCAGCATCATTGCTCAGTGGGAAGAAGTAGGAAAGGGAAAAAAAAATAAACCATGCTGGCCTATCCCTTTCTTCTGTGCTCATTCCTCTCCGATTGATCCTTTACAAAGAGTAAAGGACACGACACCTGGGTAAGATGATAATCTTTGTGTTTACCAGGGGTGCACAACCTTAGACCTGGGGACCAAATTCAGCCCACATAGGGTGCCAAGATGGCCATGCCCCCTTCCTCTGGTTCCACCCCCTTTGCTTTGACCGCCAATTGTTTGGTGGTTTCCGGATTTTATGCAGGTTTTTCCTGATTCTAAAAGGTTGCAGTGCCTCTCCTAAGGCTTGGTTACTGGCAAAAGGAGCTTTAAGATAAAATATGCTGGTATCTTTGGCCCTGCCCCTTTTGCCTTCAGGTCCGCCCACCAGTGGAATGTGGCCCAGAGCTTCTCCAAAATAGAATCTGACTGAGCTGAAAGAGCTTCAACCACCTGATGTACACATACATTTTCACGGCATTCATTTTTGAGGTATCTGCAGAAAATGCCATGCATATTTGCCTTTGTATCTTCCCCTACAGACCTTTTGAACTGAGAAAAGGATGGGGCCATTGGAAGGCAATGCCATAAAAGCAGGAATTTGACACGATTACTCCAAAGCTAATGTAACTGCAACGTTGATTAACTTCTGATAATGAACAGATCTCTCAGCACAAAAGAGTCAGGCTTCTAATATGCAAAATTGAAACAATACATTTAAATAACTTAATAAGCATTTTCGCAGTAATATTAGTTGCTCTTTTTCCCAGCATGGTGTCTGCAGTGTAGTACCTCGGTTACAGAAAGGGGTCAGTTTTAATTGAAGTGTTAATTAAAACTAGCATGCTTTTCTCTGGTACTAAGCATTTGAAAGCAGCCACCAGAGATTCTCAGTTAAAAGCATAACCATTTTGTAACAAATGCAAAAGCTGGTTTCCCTTCCAGGAAGGAGTGTTTGCTTTGCAGCAGGCAATGTACCTCACTGTGCTAGATAGCATTACCCTACTATGTTTAGGGTGCAATCCTATGCATGTTTAAACACAGAGAAGTCCTACAACTCCCAGCATTCCCGTGCCAGCATGGCTGGCTGAGGAATGCTGGGAGTTGTAGGACTTTTTCTCTCTCTAAACCTGCATAGGGTTGCGCCCTTATTTATTTTATTTCATAGAATTTTTTGCTGCAAGACTGTGGTCTTCCCAAGGTCGCTTAGAATATAAAACAGTAAAATTCAATATCAAGTTATAAAAGCACCTTAAGAATGTGAGCAGTTTTAAAAGAGGCAAGTTAAAATAAAGCGCAATTTCAAGCCAGAGAGTACAGATATGTTTCTAAAGCCCTATTTAAAGCACCTACAGAGGAAGCCAGCCATATCTGTCTTGGGTTGGAATTTCATAAGGTAGGAGCCACCACTGAGAAGGCCCTTTGTTTAGCATCCGTCAACCTTACTGATACTAGTGATGGATTAGTAGGTAGGGCCTCCAAAGATTATCTTAAAGTATGGCAAAGTTCATATGGGTGTAGGTTGTCCTTGAAATACTAGTGATTAACACAAATTGCATCCACACATAACCCTGTACCAGGGTCGCAGGTTCACAAACTGGAGGATGACACTTTTACTTTTATATTAGATCAGTTGCTTGGAGACTCTGCAGTAGTGGCTACCCCCATGCCATAGTTCATAGTTCATCCTCTTCAAGTATGTAGTAAACATATCTCCAGGTGTGGAACACCAGAAGACAGGAGAGGAGCAGATGACACAACCAATGGGGAAAACAGGTGGGAGAAGCAGTAGGTTGCTGAATCATCCACTTCATTAAAAGCACAATCCTATGCATGTTAAGATGGAAAAAAAGTCCTACAACTCCCAGCATGCCCCAGCCAGCATGACATGCTGGGAGTTGTAGGACTTTTTTTTTCTGTTTAAACATGCATAGGATTGCGCCCTAAGGAATTTAAAAGGTCAGTGGTGAGTCTCCAATTGCAGCATGGCAACCATACCTTGTATTCTCATCTTCTACGATAAACTTGATTCTGGGATAGGGCTGGAGTAGGCTTCTGCCAGAGATCCGGGGAACTGCTCAGGAATCAATGTGTGTGGATTACAGCCCAGCATCTCAGTCTAAGCCAGGGGTGAGCAACTTGTGGCCCTCCAGATGTTGTTGGACTACAACTCCCATCTTCCCTCACCATTGGCTATAGGGGCTAGGGATGATTGGGTTGCAGTTCAACAACACCTGGAAGGCTGGAAGTTTCCCACCCCTGGTCTAAACGCATTAATTTAGAACAGAAGTGCAGAACCTCAGGCCAGGGGGCCAAATCTGGCCCTCCTGGGGTCCCAATCTGGCCCTTCGGGGTCCCCCAGATGGCCACACCCCTTTCCCCCAATTGTGTTGTGATTTCCCAGCTTTTGTTCCCCATTCTAAAGGGTTGAAATGCCTCGGCTCAGGCTTTGTTACTGGCAGTCAGAGCTTTAAGCTAAAATAGGCTAGTATTTCTTGTATTTTGGCTCCATCGTTTTGCCTGTGGTCCTGTCCGCCACTGGAATGTGGCCAGGGCTGGCCTTAAGGGCGTGTGAGCTGGGAGGTTGCCTGGGGTCTGTGGTAGGAGTTGTTTTACCTGCGGGAGGTTAGCATGTCATCTGTTGCACCAGTGTGGGTTATGGAGATTGCCTACAGAGCTACTTGGCAAGAGTGGTAAAAACGCTGCTGCTGCTCTGCTTCTCTTGAGCCGTCTCTGTTCCCAAGATCTGCCTCGCAACTGATTGCACTGCTGCCAGCACTTTGTCAAATAAGCCAAATAAAGCACGTTGTATTGCCAACAAAATTTATCTTTTTATCCTGTGTTGCTGTTTTGCTGGGGGGGGGGCATCAAAGGCTTGGAAATTGGGGTGGTGGGTAAGGATTAAGAACTGGAGAAGAGGGGGTAGGATTTGGAAGGGAAGCAAATGGGGCAGTGGGTAAGGGTGGACACGGGGTTGAGAAGAGGGGGGGAGGGAACCAGCAGATGCAGAAGAAAATGCCCCTAGTGCAAAGCAGACTAATCAGAGATAGGCTGCTGACATAGTGCCAGCATGAGGGATGGCAGGATATAGTTTCCACTGCAAAGGAAGCTGGGATTCCTGGCTGGCTGGGCAGGAGGACTACAGAGGGAGGAAAGGTGAGGGGGGAAAAATAAACCATGCTGAGTTGCTTGTTTACCTGATCATCTGATGGGAGCACAGAAGGATGTTTGTAAAACATCCTACTCTGCATAGCTTATCACTCACCATAGGTTAGTGTGATGTGTGAACAGGCCCAGGGGGTGCTTTTGGACAGACAGTTCCTCCTAGTTCTAGTTTGTAATTTTATTTCTGAGTTGTTTGGAGAACTTTCCATCAGCAGCACTGATATCTGCACCACATGACCTCCACAGTGAACTGGGTAAGGCTGTCTCAGTCCCTGCTGAAAGCCCAGCACTTTGTACATGCTCTGAAGCAGCAGGCTGTTGCATGTACAGAGTGCTTGTGAACAGACATTTAGGGTGCTTCAAGATGGAAGGCTCCTAGCACTTTCAAACAAAAGGCATTATGCAAGGTATTTCATGTTTTTCTTCTTAACGGATTTTCTGTGGAAAGAAAAACAATGGATGAAGTAGTGGGGAAAATGGAAAACACTGGCAACGTTTGGATACTCCACCAAATTCTGTCAATGAGGCTGGGCAATTGCATGAAAAAGCCTTGTCTGGAAGTACCCAGGAGGTCATATCTACTAGATGCCTGTATGTGAGATGTTCTTTTATTCAGAAGTCAATTTAGGGCACAATCCTATGCATGTTTAAAGTCTTACAACCCCCAGCATTCCCCAGCTAGCATGGCTGGCTGTGGAATGCTGGGAGTTGTGGGACTTTTTTCAGTCTAAACACACATAGAATTATGCCCTTAATGTGTTTCACTTTATTCCATTCCCTCTTTCAATTCAGATTATTCTTCAGGAGCACATATTTTTCTTGCAGTGGAATCCTATGCATATTTACTTAGAAGTAAGCCCCTCTGTGTTCAATGGGGCTTACTCCCAGGTAAGTATGCATAGGAATGCCTGACCTTCACAGTTCTGTGAACCCACTGCCACCACCGCTTTAGGAAACTACAGTTTGCCAAAGGTCTCTTTCTTAATTCTGTTTCGAAAATAAGCTGCCAGACACTGACAGTCAGATTACTTTCCCTGAATGCAAAATTGCTTCTGTGCACTCTTAATTTGCAAAAGTGCAACAAGAGGTCACCACTCACGTTGGCAAGTGAGCCTAGATTTTGGTTAGGGCAAATGATCGAGCAAATGTGCCGTGGGTAGCAATTATGAAGGCTGCTGCTTATACTCTCTGCTGTGGTGGGCCAGGGTTGTAGGTGGTAAACTCTGAAGTGCAGGGTCTCATCATGACAGTCCCTGTAGCCACGCCCCCAAGGAGAGTCCAACATTGCAGGTAGCTGTGTGGATCCATAACAACAAACCAGTTCTAGCAGTTTCCCTTTCCACCAGCAGCAGGTTTTTTGTAAAGCTGGTGGGTCTTAATGGCCCATTCGAGCCCACCTCCCGCTACTTTGCATTACAACAGGGAACGATATATTGCTGCTGGGAAAATGCATTTCTCCCCAGCTATTCTAAGGGTTGGAGCTAAACTCAGAGGGAACGGGGAATCCTGAGGGGGTGGGTGGCAGATGATGTCAGCGAAGAAATCCTTGGCCATGCATCCTTAGCCATGTTTCCATGACAACGGAAGGGTGAAGCAAATGAAGGAATACTGGATTTTTCATGGAATTGGCATGGCTCCATGCAAGGCTCCACAAAGGACTGCACTGCACCATTATAAGTTGCTGACAGGAACATACTTCCGGGTTGGGGGGTGGGGATTGGAAGTGAAGGTCATCCGACTAGCAGGGGGCTGCTCAACCAATAAGACAGGCTCCCCGCTCCAGGCTCTATTCCCCTTAATGGCAATCCCAGGAACAAGCTTCATTGACCACAATGGGAGATAGTTCTGAGTAGGCTTCCCGGACCTATGCCTGATTCTGCCCATTTTTCCCCCTTTCACTGCAAGTACTAGGCTTCTGCATTAGCAGGCGCCCTTGAATAAATGCGCGATAGCGCAAACGTGTGATAGTGCACTTTTGGGAACAAGCCTCGTTGACTACAACACGAGTTAGCAAGCACCCCTGAACTAATGTGCTATCATGTGATAACACAAAGTCATGAAAGCACATTAGTTCAGGGGTACCTGCTAAGTCCAGTTGTGGTCAATGAGGCTTGTTCCCAAAAGTGCACTATCACGTGTTTGTGCTATTGCGCAATAGCCAAAGTGCGTGTTAGTGCTATTGCGTGATTGAGTGATAGAGTGATAGCGAGATACTGACATAGAGGGTATGCGTATTGATGGAAGAACTGCGCAGTAGTGTTATAATGAGATAGCACCTTAGTGTGTAATACAAAAACTGGACTATGATGCTTGCAGCATTGTTTCCGGCTCCACAGGACACAAAGGAATATTAGCCCTGGATCCTCCCCACATGTAGTTCTGGGGAAGCAACCTGAGATAAACCTGATTTCAGGCTGTAGTGGGAGTACTTGCTTGCCCACGATAGCATGCTTATACGCACCAGTGATCTAGAGCTTATTTTCAAAGTTTTTAAAAAGTTGGTCCCTTGGCATCCTGCTCCAAAATGGTAGTGAAATGTCCAGACAACAAGGAGGGAAAGGGTTGGGTCTGTGAGGTCATGGGCAGGTGAGTGACACACCCCCATGGGCAGGACTATGATACTGATGCAAGTGTGGCTGATGGAACCCCCCCCCACAGGACCGTAACCGAGCCAAAGTAAAGAGGAAAAGATGGACTATAATAACCGGTATCAGAAGAACTGTTTTCCTGCAAATAAACTCTAGGGCAGCTGCTGGATGGCTATGACGTCATATATCCCCAATGATCTCCCCATGCAGACAGCTTGGAGTAAATCGCTTGTGGAAACACGCCCCCTGTGAGCCTGGTTCTACTACAGGGCTGTGTAGTGGGTAAAATGGGATTGCACCCATGTGTCTAATGTTAGAAGTACTTAGAATGTAGTACTTAGTACTAATGTTACAAGTTAGGAAACAGCAGCCCTGGACACTTCTAGTTAAAATGGGAAACAAATACACAAGTGCTACACTGAAGAGTCCCCCCCCCCTCCCACGCCACTAGACTATAGCTAGTGATTTCTGATGTATATCCAAGAAAGAGAGAAACTTTTTTGCTTTAGGGATGGTTATAATGTGGGATTTGGTACTGGAGAAGACTCTTATGAGTCCCCTGGACTGCAAGGAGGTCAAATCAGTCAATCCTAAAGGAAATCAACCCTGAGTGCTCATTGGAAGGACAGAGACTGAAGCTGAAGCTCAAATATTTTGGCCACCTAATGCGAAGAGAAAACTCTCTGGAAAAGACCCTGATGCTGGGAAAGACTGAAGGCAAAAGGAGAAGGGGACGGCAGAGGATGAGATGGCTAGATAGCATCACCGATGCAATGAATATGGACTTGAGCACACTCCGGGAGAGAGCGGAGGACAGGAAGGCCTGGCGTGCTATGGTCCATGGGGTCACGAAGAGTCAGACACGACTGAATGACTGAACAACAACAACAACAATGTGGGATTAGTTGTGGAGTAGAAACTCCCAGGTTCTCCTTCCACTTCCTGTCTTGGACATTTGAACTGAAAAAGTCTTCGTAGACATTTTTAAGACTATTTTCTTTTGGGGGATAGGCACAAATGGAAGTCCAGACTGGTGAAACATCTGGATATCCCAGGAGACTGATGCTGCTTTTCCCAGGTGGAGAAACTCTGGGAATCTGACTCAGCCCTGCAATAGCCCTGTATCTTCTTCCTCTTTCCTTGCCTTTTCCCAAATATCAATTAACCAAAGTCCTTTTTTTGACTGACTTTTCGTTATTTATTTGATTTATACCCTGCCTTTCCACCAAAAAATGGCTCTCAAGGTGTCTAACAATAATAAAACGAAGATGAAAATAAATGTAGTTAAAACAATCATAAAAACAAATAGAGAAAAACACAACTGAAAAACATAACAATAAAAGAAACAAAACAGCACTCAGCAGAAGGACAGCAAAGAGGGAACCAACCTAGCCTTCCTCGGCTGGGAGTTTCAGAGCCTGGGAGCAGGCACCGAGAAGGCCCTCTCTCGTGTTCCCACCAAATGTGCCTCCGTTGACAGCAGGACAGAGAGAAGGGCCTCCCCTGAAGACCTTAAAACCCAGGCAGGCTCATCTGGGAGAAGGCTGTCTTTTCTCTGGGTAAATCGCTGGTTTCCACCAGCGATTTACTTCGAGCCAGCTGCGCATTGAGGTCATCCAGCAGCCACCCTGGAGCTTATCACGGAAAACCTGGATTTCCTGAGTCAGCTTAAAGGCCAATTCTTTTCCTCAAGCTGGGTTGTTGGCGGTATAGTTGCTGTGTGCCTGAACCCCTGCATTTAGCTGGGTATGCTAGCCCTGCCCAGGGGTGTGCCTTTCACTGTGACCCCAGTCAAAGGGTGTTTCCTGTGTGTTTCCTGTCCCTGCACAAACCCATTAGTGTCTCCTCAGAAGTAACTCCCATTGTGGTTAGTGAGGCTTGCCCCTGAATGTCCACAGCAGCGCTTACAGAGACCTCCCTCAATTGACATGGCACAGTTTACCACACTTAGGGATTGGGCTTTAAAGCTCGATCTTGAGGCTGATTCTCCTTTGTTTGGTTCATTGCCTTAGGAACTTCACAGCTTCCTTACAGAGATCTTGTGCAGTATCGGTCTGGTTAGAAAGGGGGCTAGTTTCCCATACTTGTGTTCTCCCCCACTTCTCTTTCCCAGCACAAGCATATGTGTGTCTACTCAGAAGTAACTTCCATTGTGGTCAATGAGGCTTGCTCCTGAAATGCAGGTGCAACTGGACCTTCAGGGGAAAGAAGAAGGGGGGAGGGGGGGAAGCCTCTCTTATTGACTGAGCAGGCCCTGCCAGTCAGATGGTGAATCCAACCCCCACCCCCTACCCGGAAGTATGTTATGTGATGTGAGTTCGAATGGTGCTATGCACACCTGCGTGGAGCCCTGCCTGGACCAAAAGCGGCTCTTAGAAAAATGCGGGTAAGCCACTCCTCCCTTCTCCTTCCATTGTTGTGGAGACATGGCCTCTGTCTCCTCTATCAGTCCCCCGTATTAGCAGACCTTCCACATTCTTTGATACACTCCACTTTTCCTTCTTCATGGGGGTGACTGTTCTGCACCCGGTTCCTCTTGATTCCCTGCTCTCTCCTTCCTTGTCACCAACCCCCTCCCTGTTCTCCTGGTTTGAGCAGTTCCTACTCTGTAGCCTTCCCATCCAGAGGCAAGGCTCTCTCCCTCCTCCCCCTCTGTAGGGAGATTTGAACTTGCAAAATGCAAGGATTGCTTGTTTCCCCGCTAAAAAGAAAAGAAAACCCAAACGCCCCTGCGAGTGTGTTCAGAACTAAGCTTGCTCTTAACAGCCCTTTTATTAAGTTCCTGAATGTAACACCAGGTAATCATTGGATTAGTGCTAATTAATGTAACTCTGAGTAATCACTGGATTAGAATTCATTAATGTCGCTACAGGTAAGCTTGGGCTTATTTTAATGAGAGTTTTAGAGTGATAGATGAAAATTTAGTTCTCTACACAGCAAGTGCTAACATATGGTATCTTTTCAGAGCAGGTAATAAGGTCCTTTTACAGATGTGCCAAATGCTGTATAAAAGGAAACAAGGGGATCCCGTGTGACAGACACAAGGTTTTCAAATTCTGTCGCATTACATATAATATTCTGTATTGTGGGTGTATTGTTCAGTTGACAAAAGCACTTTCAGAACTTTGCTTTTCAAGCTTTAACGTGTGCTCTCTCTCTCTCTCTCTCTCTCTCTCTCAACTTAGGTCCGCTGCCATCCTCTTTAAGGTAGCCTTCTAAAGATCAAAGGCTACTATTGCCCTTTTCTTTTCCTTTATTTTCTGGTCTTGCTTCTGTGCCTTACTGGCAGGTGAATGTTGGGAGGAAATTCACTGTTTAATTTCTGTGTGGTTGCTGGCATGGCACAGGAGCAAGGGCTGCTGGAAACATAAGCAGCAACCTTAGTTACACCATGAGGAGTGTTTCCCATTTAGAGAACATCTCCAGAAAAAGAATGTGAGTGGCCTAGCATCCCTTAGCTGCCTCATCACCGTCATGCCTCAATGAACTTTTTCAACCTGGCCACAGAGACCAGAGAGGCAGCTAGGCAGGGCTGGCTCCAGCAGTTGGCATGATCAGGCACCTGCTGAGGCCCACCCTCCAGCAGGGGTCCCACTGCCAACCTCTGGGGCATCCTGGCTCTGCTGCTCCTCCTTTTCCTTGTAATCGTTTCTTATTCACCTGCCCTCTTTAAGCTAGTAAGCAGTGATAGGAGCAGTAGCAGTAACCTCCATATGCCTGGTCTTCTCTGTGCGGGTGGTAGTGCCAACTGGGCCCAGAGGGAGAGGCAAGCAAATGGGCTGCAGCAGCAGTGACAAGGAGGAGGAGGTGGATGCATGAACTCAGAGAGGGGACATCTTGCCTTTCTTCCCATCCCCACCCTGTGACCAGCACTGCAGCCATCTTGCCGCAAAGCCAACCAAGGATTCTGTGGTAGCTTAAAGACTAGCCAGTTGTTAGCTTGTGGACCAGAGACCACCTCTTCAGATGCATGGTGTTGTCTTCTGTTGGCATATATATATATATATATACACACACACGCGCGCGCGCGTGCGCATATGGCTGCAGCCTCCCAAATGTCCATGAAATGCAAGGGTAGCATTCGGTCTGGGATACGTCTACCAGAGCCGGCTTGGCATGATGGGGCACCTGCTGAAGGCCCACAGCCCAGCGTGGGGCCCATGGTAAGAGTCCCCTGGAGTTGCTCCTCCTCTTCAGCATGGCAACCTGCTTGTTCATTGATTTCTCTCTGGCAAGGACCTAACAGAAGCAGAAGAGATCAAGAAAAGGTGGCAAGAATATACGGAAGATCTGTATAGGAAGGATAATAATATCAGGGATAGATTTGACGGTGTGGTCAGTGAGCTAGAGCCAGACATCCTGAAGAGTGAGGTGGAATGGGCCTTAAGAAGCATTGCTAATAACAAGGCAGCAGGAGATGATGGTATCCCAGCTGAACTGTTTAAAATCTTGCAAGATGATGCTGTCAAGGTGATGCATGCCATATGCCAGCATATTTGGAAAACACAAGAATGGCCAACAGATTGGAAAAAATCAACCTTTATCCCCATACCAAAAAAGGGAAATACCAAAGAATGTTCAAACGATCGAACAGTGGCACTTATTTCACATGCCAGTCAGGTAATGCTCAAGATCTTGCAAGGTAGACCCCAGCAATTCATGGAACGAGAATTGCCAGATGTACAAGCTGGGTTTCGAAAAGGCAGAGGAACTAGAGACCAAATTGCCAATATCTGCTGGATAATGGAGAAAGCCAGGGAGTTTCAGAAAAACATCTACTTCTGTTTTATTGACTATTTTAAAGCCTTTGACTGTGTGGATCATAACAAATTGTGGCAAGTTCTTGGTGGTATGGGGATACCAAGTCATCTTGTCTGCCTCCTGAGGAATCTGTATAACGACCAAGTAGCAACGATAAGAACAGACTACAGAACAACAGACTGGTTTAAGATTGGGAAAGGAGTACGGCAGGGTTGTATACTCTCACCCTACCTATTCAACCTGTATGCAGAACACATCATGAGACGTGCTGGGCTTGATGAAGCCAAGGCTGGAGTTAAAATCGCTGGAAGAAACATTAACCATCTCAGATATGCAGATGATACCACTTTGATGGCTGAAAGTGAGAAGGAACTGAGGAACCTCATGACGAAGGTGAAAGAAGAAAGTGCAAAAGCTGGGTTGCAGTTAAACCTCAAAAAAACCAAGATTATGGCAACCAGCTTGATTGATAACTGGCAAATAGAGGGAGAAAACGTGGAGGCAGTGACAGACTTTGTCTTTCTAGGCGCAAAGATTACTGCAGACGCTGACTGCAGCCAGGAAATCAGAAGACGTTTACTTCTTGGGAGGAGGGCAATGACAAATCTTGATAAAATAGTTAAGAGCAGAGACATCACACTGACAACAAAGGTCCGCATAGTTAAAGCAATGGTATTCCCCGTAGTAACCTATGGCTGCGAGAGCTGGACCATAAGGAAGGCTGAGCGAAGGAAGATAGATGCTTTTGAACTATGGTGCTGGAGGAAAATTCTGAGAGTGCCTTGGACTGCAAGAAGATCAAACCAGTCCATACTCCAGGAAATAAAGCCAGACTGTTCACTTGAGGGAAGGATATTAAAGGCAAAACTGAAGTACTTTGGCCACATAATGAGAAGACAGGATACCCTGGAGAAGATGCTGATGCTAGTGCAAGTGGAAGGCAAAAGGAAGAGGGGCCGACCAAGGGCAAGACGGATGGATGATCTTCTGGAGGTGACGGACTCGACCTTGGGGGAGCTGGGGGTGGCGACGGCCAACAGGAAGCTCTGGCGTGGGCTGGGCCATGAAGTCACAAAGAGTCAGAAGCGACTGACCGAATAAACAACAACAACTCTCTCTCTCTGGCCCAGACAACTGTGGGTGCATGATGGCAGAGCACTAGATGCCCACTGCCTGCTTCCTCAGTGGGTCTCTGCCTGGCAAGCGTGCAGGTGGTGGCAACAATGAGGAAGAGGAGGAACAGGGACAGCAGCTGGTGACAGTGCTGATGAGAAGGTAGATTCCCTCAGGGAGGTAAAGAAATCTTGCACAAGGGGCCTCCAAAACCTGCAGTCCACACTCATGACTATGCTTGTTGTTGTTATTTACTATACAGAATAAGAGCAGAATGTTGTTGTTCAGTCGTTAAGTCGTGTCCGACTCTTCGTGACCCCATGGACCATAGCATGCCAGGCCTTCCTGTCCTCCGCTCTCTCCCGGAGTGTGCTCCAGTTCATATTCATGGCATTGGTGATGCTATCTAGCCATCTCATCCTCTGCCATCCCCTTCTCCTTTTGCCTTCAATCTTTCCCAGCATCAGGGTCTTTTCCAGGGAGTTTTCTCTTCGCATTAGGTGGCCAAAATATTTGAGCTTCAGCTTCAGTATCTGTCCTTCCAATGAGCACTCAGGGTTGATTTCCTTTAGCATTGACTGATTTGACCTCCTTGCAGTCCAGGGGACTCGTAAGAGTCTTCTCCAGCACCACAGTTCGAAAGCATCAATTCTTCGGCGCTCAGCCTTCCTTATAGTCCAGCTCTCACAGCCATATGTTACTACTGGGAAAACCATAGCTTTGATTATTAGCTTGCCTTTATCGGCAAGGTGATGTCTCTGCTTCTTACTATGCTGTCTAGTTTTGCCATAGCTTTCCTCCCAAGGAGCAAGCGTCTTTTAATTTCATAGCTACAGTCACTGTCTGCGGTGATCTTGGAGCCCAAGAAAATAAAATCTGTCACTGCTTCCATTTCTTCCCCTTCTATATGCCAGGAAGTAATAGGGCCAGATGCCATAATCTTAGTTTTTTTTAATGTTGAGTTTCAGACCAGCTTTTGCACTCTCTACTTTCACCCTCAACAAGAGGCTCTTTAGATCCTCTTCGCTTTCTGCCATTAGGGTGGTATCGTTTGCGTATCTGAGATTGTTGATAATTCTCCTGGCAATCTTAATTCCGACCTGTGATTCATCCAACCCAGCGTTTCTCATGATGTACTCTGCATATAAGTTAAATAAGCAGGGCGACAATATGCAGCCTTGTCGTACTCCTTTCCCAATTTTGAACCAATCAGTTGTTCCATGTCTGGTTCTTACTGTTGCTTCTTGACCCTCGTACAGGTTTCTCAGGAGACAGGTAAGGTGCTCTGGTACTCCCATCTCTTTCAGAATTTGCCACAGTTTGTTGTGATCCACACAATCAAAGGCTTTAGCATAGTCAATGAAGCAGAAATAGATGTTTTTCTGGAATTCTCTTGCTTTCTCCATGATCCAGCAAATGTTGGCGATTTGATCTCTAGTTCCTCTGCCTCTTTGAAACTCAGCTTGTACTTCTGGTAGTTCTCGGTTCACATACTGCTGAAGCCTAGCTTGTAGGATTTTGAGCTGGCATGTGAAATGAGCGCAATTGTATGGTAGTTCGAACACTCTTGGCATTGCCCTTCTTTGGAATTGGAATGTAAACTGACCTTTTCCAGTCTTGTGGCCACTGTTGAGTGTTCCAAATTTGTTGGCATATTGAGTGCAGCACTTTAACAGCATCATCTTTTAGGATTTTAAATAGCTCTGCTGGAATACTGTCATCTCTGCTAGCTTTGTAATGCTTCCTAAGGCCCACTTGACTTCACTCTCTAGGATGTCTGGCTCAAGTTCAGTGACCATGCTATCATGGCTATCAGGGACATTCAGATCTTTCCTGTATAGTTCTTCTGTGTATTCTTTCCACCTCTTCTTAATCTCATCTGCTTATGTTAGGTCCCTGCCTTCTTTGTCCTTTATCCTTTATCATGCCTGTCTTTGCACAAAACGTTCCCTTGAGATCTCCGATTTTCTTGAAGAGATCTCTAGTCTTTCCCATTCTATTGTTTCCCTCGATTTCTTTGCATTGTTCATTTAAGAAGGCCTTCTTTTCTCTCCTTGCTATTATCTGGAACTCTGCATTCAGTTGGATATATCTTCCCCTTTCTCCCTTACTTTTCGCTTCCCTTCTTTCGTCAGCTGCTTGTAAAGCCTCATCAGACAGCCACTTTGCTTTCTTGCATTTCTTTTTCTTTGGGATGGATTGAGTTGCTGCCTCCTGAACAATGTTACGGACCTCCATCCATAGTTCCTCTGGCACTCTGTCTATCAGGTCTAATCCCTGAAATCTATTCCTCACCTCCACTGTATATTCATAAGGGATATGATTTAGGTCATACCTGAATGGTTTAGTGGTTTTCCCGACGTTCTTCAATTTAAGCCGAAATTTTGCAAGACGCAGCTCATGATCTGAGCCACAGTCAGCTCCAGGTCTTGTTTTTACTGACTGTATGGAGCTTCTCCATCTTTGGCTGCAAAGGACATAATCAATCTGATTTCGATATTGACCATCTGGTAATGTCCATGTGTAGAGTCGCCTCTTGTGCCGTTGGAAAAACATGTTTGCTATGATCAGCGTGTTCTCTTGGCAAAACTCTATGAGCCTTTGTCCTGCTTCATTTTGTACACCAAGGCCATGCTTGCCTGTTATCCCAGTGATTTCTTGACTTCCTACTTCAGCATTCCAATCCCCTATGATGAAAGGACATCTTTTTTTGGTGTTAGTTCTAGAAGGTGTTGTAGGTCTTCATAGAACCGATCAACCTCAGCTTCTTCGGCCTCAGTGGTTGGGGCATAGACTTGAATTACTGTGATGTTGAATGGTTTGCCTTGGATTCGTACCGAGATCATTTTATTGTTTTTGAGATTGTACCCCAGTACTGCTTTTCCCACCCTTTTATTGACTATGAGTGCTACTCCATTTCTTCTAAGGGATTCTTGCCCACAGTAGTAGATATAATGGTCACCTGAATTAAATTTGCCCATGCACAATAACAGTCACTGTGATAGGTGCTATCTTTCTAGCTATGCAGTTCTAATTTAAGACCTGTAAGGGGTGGTGGTGGTAGGAAGATGTCCAGAGTCCCAATTACACCTAAATCCATTTCAGACCAAAGTTTTCTCTTCAAGTTATTCTGCTGAAGAATGGTGACTTTCTGGCCAGCAGCACAGCACGCTGGGAGACTGAAATGCCCTTTAACTTGTTGTCATTTTAACGTCAGATTTGTGTTATTCTTTTGTGTATTCTTTGCCTGCCTGTCCTATGTAGACAGCAGAGGGACATTGCTGGCAGGTGATGGCATAGATCACATTGGAGGATGAACAGGCTGATGTTATTAGGTCCTGAAATAGGGTTGCCTAAGAGTTTAGTTGCAGGGCCCATTTCCTGGCAGTATGCCAGGATTAGCAATGATCAGCTCTGTGGGCTTTAATTGGATCCCATGTGAAACCATTCAAATTCAGTAGGCACCATGGCTATTTTTTTAAGATAAAAGGGCTGATTCCAGAGTACTTCAAGAGTTTCTGGAGGTAACTGGAAGGGCAGAGGTAGAGTCCTAGCTAGAATTCAGCTTTTGCCCAATTGGTTATTTTTCCACACCTCATGAATATAAACCAGGGGCGCAGAACGCCAGGCTCAGGGACCAGATCCGGCCCTCCTGGGATCTCATTCTGCCCCACCGCCTGGATTCCCATGCCCCTTCCTCTGGCCCCACCCCCATTCCCCTCATCACTGACTGCTTGGTGATTTTCTGGCTTTTGTGCAGTTTTTCCCCATTGGAAAAGGTTGAAATGTTTCTCCTAAGGCTTGGTTACTGGCAGTAAGAGCTTTCAGCTACAGTATGCTGGTTGTTTTTGTATATTTGGCCCTGTCCCCTTTGCCTTCACCTGCACCCACCACTGGAATGCAGCCCCCAAGAGCTTGTCCGAAATGAAATTTGGCCCTCAAGCTGAAATAGGTTCTGCACCACTGATATAAACAAATGAAAGCTGGTGTTAGAGAGTAACCCTTGGGTTTAGTGTTTGTGTTATATTGGAAATGTACCCCCCTGCCTCCTGCCATACACACTTTATGGCGTGATTTAAAATGCGCTACCAGAGATATACTAAGAAAAAGTGAAGTCAATACTTCACTATGGCATCTGTTCCCCAACACTTCATATATGTATATTTCCCCCAGAAACTACCTAATATGGCATCTGTTTTGGAAACAATTTTTCTTTCAGTATCTTAAACAAAGGTTTATTATTTCTACCAGTACATTACATCCCAAGTGTGTCAGTTCACCACAAAATTGATTCTGATCTATGCTTAGGGTAGGGGAGAAACTAGGCTAGAGTCATAATTTTCTTCTTTGGCATAGTGGAATAAGTGCTCTGTATATACTTTGAGTAAACAGTCCAATTTGACCAAAGGAAGAAGTGCTGCAAACCCACCATTTTGATGTCTTAAAGCACTCAAGTAATACTGCTATCTAATAGTTTCGCTCTATCATCTAGGTTATAAACTGAAGTGAAAGATGTCTCCTTCCCAAACAATTTATTAACTTTGCCAGGTTTGTAAAAAAAAAAAAAAAAGTTGTGTTTTCTTTCCCACTTGAGAATGGGAGTAAAATATTTTGCTTGAAGCCTGTTATTGCATGCTGTACATATTTGTCAAGGTATAAATAACCAAACACCTTTTGACTTACAATAAAATACGACTGATTCACTCTGAGACATTTTTATTAGACAAGCTTCTGCCAGGTTATAGTATTTAGGAGTCACAATTCCAATTTCAGGGCCAGCATTCAAGAAATCTGATTTGTGTTACATACCTTATCTCTGAAGCTTCCTTAGTGCCTCCAGGCATCCCACATTTTAGAAGGGGCTACTCTTAATTTGTTCCTGTGTTTCTGCAGTTCGCAAGGACAGTGGAAATCCAGGGCTTAACCAATACCTCCCTGAAGTTAAATTATCTTTTACCTTGCAGGTATTTTCACCCCCAAGTCTACTTTATTAATTTGATAGGATTTTAAAAATGAAACCCAAGACACTGCTGTAGGGCAATCACTTATGAATCACCAAAAAAAGACAAAATGCATCACCAAAAAAAGAGCAAAAAAAGAGGAGAGTGATTTACATATGCATCTATCTATCTATCTATCTATCTATCTATCTATCTATCTACCTATCTATGTGCATATTTAGAAAATGTTATTATAATTTAAATAAAAATACAATAATCTCCCCATACTGTGGAAGACTGGCCAGGTGACCTGTGTGCCTTGCTCAGTCTGCTGTCCAGCTGCTGTTGATGGGTAACTTCAAGGCACAGCTCTTTCTTCTGGTGGTTCTTTAAACCAGACTTGGATTGGACAGACCTTCAAATAGAGGATGCCTTTGAACGAGAGGCCTGTCTTCTGTAAAAGAGGACACATGATCATCCTAGACTGTTGGTGAGTCCAAATGGCTGCTGCCGTTGCATTATGGTAGGATGCATAGCAAGGAGACCTTGCAACTAGTGACAGACAATGGTTTCTTCAGAAAGTTGAAGGTGATATGAAAGAGACATCTTTGCTCATCCCTTACTGTTGTGGAAAATCAAGCTGGGTCTTCAGAGCACTTTTTGACCACTCATAATAGTGGGACAAAAGAAACAGGTGTGTATGATATATGCAGAGATGCCCCCATCATCCCACCTTCAATCTGCTTTAAAACTGTTTTTAGATTCCAGCCTGAGATCCTTCACACCTCATGGGAAAACGAACTGTAAAGTATTAATAGATCTCCAGGACTTGACTGTATTCTGCTCTTCTGTTGATTGCAGCAGAGTTATCAAACATATGACCTGCCCACTTTTACACTTTCCTTTTCCCCTTGCTATGGCATCATTTCCATCCCTTGATCCCTTAGAAGGCACGTTTTAGAATCTAAAGTTTAGATTAATGAGGCTTTGTTCACACAGCCTGAACTTCATACCTGTCTACACCAGAAGGCTCATCAGGATCTACTGGTCACCACACCTAAAAAAAGATATTGTGGAGCTAGAAAAAGTGCAGAAAAGGGCAACTAAAATGATCAAGGGGCTGGAGCATCTCCCCTATGAGAGAAGGTTACAACAGCTGGGATTGTTTAGCTTGGAAAAAAGGAGGGTAACAGGAGACATGACAGAAGTGTACAAAATTATGCATGGTGTGGAGAATGGGAAGACATTTTTCTCCCTCTCAAAATACTGGAACCCAATGGGGTCATCCTATGAAGCTGGGAGATTCAGGACAGATAAAAGGCAGTGCTTCTTCACACAGCATGTAGATAAACTTTGGAATTCATTACCACAGGAAGTAATGATGGCCACCAATTTGGATGGCTTTAAGAGAGGGGTTGGACAAATTTCTGGAGGAAAAGGCTATCAATGGCTACTAGTCCTGATGGCTATGTGCTACCTCCAGTACCAGAGGCGGTGAGCCTATGTACACCAGTTGCTGGGGAATATGGGTGGGAGGGTGCTGTTGCGCTCGTGCCCTGCTTGTGGGTTCCCAGTCAACAGCTGGTTGGCCACTGTGTAAACAGAATGCTGGACTAGATAGACCCTTGGTCTGATCCAGCATGGCTTTTCTTACGTTCTTATGTTCTTAATTGTTTCACAATAGCAAGAACAAATAGACTCCTTCCCACTAAATTTAGATGCTGAATAAAGAAACTTGAGAGTGAGGAATCAAGTGTGGATTCTTATGAAAGGACTGTGACCTCAGTTCTGCTACCAAAAACTACTTCCTGGTTGAAGCATGCACTGAAATGTCTTTAATTCTGTCTGCTGAGCCACGGTTTTGCAATTTTGCAACTGACACCAGATGGTGAGCTGCAAGGTTCTAGTTGAAAGAGAAAGTAGATCCCACATGCCTGAAGTCTGCCCACCCTTGCTCTGCAGCACTTTATCTTTCCCTTTGTTCTCATGAACAGTATTTACAACAAAGTAGTTGAGAGTGAGTCATCATCCCTGCCTCCTGTGGACGCCCATTCATCACATAGATTGTAGCCTGCAAATGTGTGATTGTTTGAACAAAGGATTCAGTCACTGTTCAGTTTAGATGTTAGGTAGCTTAACACCTATTTGTTTACAAGAATATTAAACCTTTGAGTTAACTCCTCTCACAAACACTCATGTTACTGTCTCAAATTATTATGTACACACATATAAAGAAAGCTAGATGCCCACAGTGGGGGAAAAAGCCCGTTCATGAACTGAAAGAGAGAGACAGAGAGAGAGAGAGAGAGAGTGCAATAGCAGCAGCAATTGGAGACACAGACAAACAGTCTTTGTTAACAACAAAGAAAATGAAATCCATGCACATGCACAAACACACTGCCCGAGGGACATGCATTCTTCTTTGAGCTAACTTTGGTGCCTGGTCTCTTTGAATGACAAGAAGGTTACCCCATGGGTACTGTTTTTGAGATGTACAGGGGTACGTCTGGGCATAGAAGTGAACAAATCATGTGGTGCAAGGGAAATATGTGACTGAGAATATCAGAGCAATCCATACCGAAGCTGTTTTCTGAGGGCATTGGCTGAACACATTGAAAATCACATTCTAGCCATAGTCAACCATTAGGGCCAGCTCTACCATTAGGCAGAGTGAGGCAGTTGCCTGAGGTGGCAGATGACTACACAGTTTGGGACTGCAATACCTGACAGAGCACCTCTCACAACATGGACCTACCCAGACACTACGATCAGTATCCGAGGACTTCCTCAGAGTTCTCCTCCAAGGGAGGCTCAGAAGGTGGCAATAAGGGAGACAGCCTAGAGAGCTTCAGCTATTGGGGGTACAGAAATGATGATGATGATGATGGGAGGTGGCAGCTAGATGTTGGAGGAGACAGCTGTGGGCCACATAGCCTACCCTGAACTCCCTAAGTAGCCTGCTCCTTTCAGGTTTGGTGGAGAATGCTGTCCCATTGCTAGTGTTGAAGAATGATTCAACTGCCAGTCCAGTTGGGTTTTGTACATGGAAGGGAAGGAGGTGCCATCTTGTCCTTCGTCTCAGGCACCAAATGTCTTGCGCCAGCCTTGCCATCCATGCCCCAGTAACAGCCACATTGGACTTCTGTAATGTGTGCTGCCTGGGTTTATTTTGAAGACTACTCGGAAATGTTTTCAGAATAGTATTTTTTATTCAGGTTATCATGGTCATTTCTTAGAAACCCCAATTGGGTGTTGGCTAACAATTTGTTTTTGGGCCCACTTCAAAATCCTGGATTTATCCTAAAGAGTGTGGGACTGGGATAGCTTAAGAAGTGCATCTTCCCATCTAAATACTCAGATCAACATCTGAGGCTCTGCTTTATTCCCCCTGCCACCGGAAGTATGGCAGGGGAGTACACCATTGTACACCATACCTGCACCATTTTCCATAACGGGGCCACAGCTTCTGGGTGGGATCCACCTGGCTCCATTGCTTGCTCACGTTTGGGTGGTCTGCGCAAAAACATGGTTCTTTCAGAGGAACTTTTGGGAAGACAAGTGGGATCTGCAACAAAATGTTGCTGTGAGGTGAATTCCTTATTCAGGATTCCAGCGCTCCATTCCATTCTCTCCCCACCTGGTTTTCCATTCCTTCCCCAACAGTCAGTCAGCATTCTGTGGCCCCTGAGCATGCTCAGTCATCACTAGGCTGTTTTGGGAGGTTCCTCCTCCCCCCTTAGGATTTCCCCCCTAAAGATGTGTTATACTTCTGCAAAGCTTGGGGATCCCCCAGCCTCTGCTGATACCTTCCTTTTGTGCATGGATGGTGCTGTTTTGGCTACATAAGCAATGGTACTCATTGCCTGAACATTGGAAATAGACACGGTTGCCACATGTATTTCCTCTTTGGCAATGCACATCACCAACAGAGAGAGAGAGAGAGAGAGGACAAAACAGGTTGCAGATGTGCATAACAACATGTAGAAATAATTACTGAATAGAAATGGAATGCATCTCACCATAGTGGGGAAGACTGACAAGGTGACCTGTGTGACTTCCTCGATCTGCTTCCAGGTGTTCACTGTTGATAGGCAACTTCAAGGCCCCATCAAGCTCTCTTTTCTGATGAGTCTTTATCTTTAAACTGGACTAGGACTGGGCAGCCCTTCAAGCAGAGGACACCTTCAAAATGGAGGACTGCCCTCTGACTGCTGTTCAAATAGAGGGCTGTCCTATGTAAAGTAGTACACATGGCCACTCTAGAAATAGAGCGAATGATGCTGGCTGGTTTCATTGCTGCTGTGTTTTCTGGTGTGTGTGTACTGTCATGTTGCTGTTTCTTCTTTTTTGCTTCCTGTATTATATTTGATATGCTGTGTTATATTTTTATACCGTGTACTGTTTTTGTTACTATTATCAGCCAACGTGGGAGTCTTCCTGGTGGAAAGGTGGGATAAAAATAAGTTTAATTAATATATACTGTATATGGAGGCCTGTTTGCATATGCTGATCTCTTTATCTGGATCAAGGTCCTAGTTTCTAAATGAATATGGGTTCAAACAAAATGTTTTTTTTATGAACACTACCTTCTATAGCTGTATGGGAAAATCAAACTGGAAGACCACTGTACATCAAGGAGTACAGTTGGTGTACAGCTATTGCCCTTCTATGCATGAATTCCCATTTGAGAGCCTGGCTCCTTTAAAATTGCTTCACATTATTTTTCTGTATTTTCTGTCTGTTGATACTGTCCAGATGATGCTAATTAGAGAGTGAAGGATGACCACCAGAGTTATCTGTGTTGGCTGATGGTCAGCAGCTCAGGCTTATCTTATGACCTTGAGGGAATAAGTAAGAGCATGGGAACTGACCATCACACCAGGTGTGATGAAGGTTGTTGGTATGCCAAGCCACCATGTAGCCTATGTAGCTCTCAAATATGTAAGTCCCCAGAAAATTGCCCACAGTAGACTTTGATGCAGATCTGGACTGCAGAAGGTGCTGCATGCTATGTGTTGGCTGGGATCTGTCCATTGTCGTTTCTGGAGTTCCTGACAACTGAAAGGGGAAGTAAGCCTTGTGATTTCACTCTGGATTTACGTTTATACTCTCTTATGTGTTTTCTTATATTAAGCTACTGTATGTTTCTTTGTTCATCTTGTGCTTCTCTTAAACAGAATAGGTAAGTCTTATCCATTTTATGCTTCTTGTCTTCGAATCCCTTGGGAAAAGGAACCTTTGCCTCTTGGCAAGACAAAAGCCAAGCCCTATAGCAGCCTCAACCAACCTAGTACCCTCTAGATGTGCTGGACAACAACTCCAAGAATGTGGAATGGTTGCTTCAGTTGCATGATTGCTTCAGTTGCATTGACTCCATGAGGTTCACATGATCGCCACAGCCCACCATGGGTTGTTTAAACCACAGCGGGCAGTCACCGTGGCTTATCATCCTATGTGAACCCAGCAATGCTGGGTCATGTGAGGGTTAAACAACCCTTGCATATGCCACCCTTACAGGGTTCACACAACATCATAAGCCACAGCACCCACCCACTGCAGCTTGAATATTGAAAAGGAATATTCCTTTTCGGCATGCACCACAACACATTGGTGGGCTGTGGTGATTGTGTGAACCCAGTCCATGTGTCATTTCCAGCGAATGGACGTATCTGGGATTTATGTCCGCCATTAACATAACAGCCATAATGCCCCAGCATTTCGGCGCTTGAGTGAACATGGAGCAGGGGGAAACCTGTTGAAAAGTAAACACAAAATCTCTCCACATGTTTCTGCAAAGGTGCATTCACAACAATGCACGGTGTGATGGTGCATTTGATTTGCTCAATTTTATTTTCAAAATGTACCTGATTCCAATGCATGTGCCTGGAAACATGATAATGAGATGGAATTATAGGAACCATCAACGGATGCTGTCTGAATGGCTGCCAAGGTGTTTGTTGATTGCTGGTGTACTGCCAGGACTCTTTAGAAATTAAAGGATTCTTTTAAATCATAAAATTGCTTTGTATTGAGAGGTAATTAAGAATGACTGAAGCATTTTTATATTGAGCAAATAAGGCTATTTTCATTCCCTGTACTGATTGGCAAAGAGTTTTTGCATCTTTCCTGTAGCAATTACCACCAGCCCTTTGCATTAGGCCCATTTGTCTTTGGTTCTATGTGTGGAGAATTTCATGCCAAGATGGTTAGCTGGCACTGAATTCTGAGAACTTTCCACTGTAACAAGGGTGGGCAATTGTTTTGGCCTACAACTCCCATCAGCCCTACCCAACATAGCCAATGGTGAAGAATGATGGGAGTTTTAGGCCAAAACATCTGAAGGGGCACAGTTGCCCGCCCCTGTTATAGATAGAAGTAACTTTCTCTTTCTTACTAGTGTAAACCCCGTGTCACCATGAGTGCTAGTAGTCTGAGAATGACTGGACGAAGATATGACTGGACAGCTGGACAGCCATTTGTCAGGGGTGCTCTGACTTGGATTCCTGCATTGAGCAGGGGGTTGGACTCGATGGCCTTGCAGGCCCCTTCCAGCCCTACTATTCTATGATTCTATGATATGTTTGGCCGTTTCCCATGCGACTAGAACAACTTTCAGGGGGCATTTCCTTTCCCTCCCTCTTCCTCTTCCAACTTTCCAATTATGTCCTGCATCAGCTTTCCTTCAATCAGCATCCCAATAATATGATCTCTTCCCACTACATTACAGCAAGCCTCCCCCCACCATAGCAAACAGGGTCGTCCAACCCACCTCCCTCCCTCTCATTGACCCACAGAATTAGCCTCTCCCAATAAGAACCCCTCCCATTACATAAAAGCATAGACCCACCCCTCCTCTGTTGCAGGGAAAGGGGGTGAAAAACAAAAGGTGAGATGGAGGGGAGAGAAGAAAAAACACCGCCTTTCTCTCACCTGCCCTGAGCCAGAGCCATCCGATATGGCACCGGTCTTGCACCCCGCTCACCCCTGCTGCATCACCCCACCCACTGCCTTCCCTCTCTCACACACATACACAACTACACAAACCCCACCCATGCGCAGGGCATCACGGGAGGAGCAGCAGCAGCAGCCCCTCCCTCATCGCTCTCTGATTTGTCCCATTTGAAACAATGCAATCTGGGGGGGGGGGGTTGCCCCTAGCAACCACCCTGAGGCCTAGCAGCACCCCATGAAGCCTGCCTGTGAAGCAAAACAATAAAAATAAACAGCAACTGATAAAAGGAAACCGGGACGATGCAGGTAGGGAGGTATGGATGGGCGCCACCCCGTCTGGGTTCTTCGGGCGCCCAGCCCCTGCCCCCACTCACGCATCCCCAGAGACATGCTTGACACCCTCCCATGCTCGCCAAGCTGCCCGCACTTACCTGGGCCTCTGTCATGATTGCCATGCTTTGAAAAAACATGGTGATTGCAGTACTGTGCATACACGCAAAATGGTGCCACGGATCTTGCGTATAAGGGCGATTCACAGTGCCATTTTGCATACAAGTCTATGCGCGAAAAATGCCCCAGCTCCATCTCTTCCTCTCTGCGCTGGGTGCGTATGGGGAGAATGGGCGGCCAGCTATGGCACCATGGTCTTTTGCAAGACGTGCTGCCGTTCTAGGCTTCAAAGGTGTGTGGAGGTGACGTGGCAAGGTGTCCTCTTTTACAGAGGACTGTCCTCTATTTGAAGGGCTGTCAGAGGACAGGCCTGTATCTGAGGTTTGGTTTAAAGCCCAGTCCAAGTTTGGTTTCAAGATAAAGAACCAGAAGAAGAGAGAACAGGCTCCTTGAAGCTGCCCATCAACGGCCCCTAGGTATGTCTTTGCCCTGCACGAAGGCTTCAGGAATGACCAGTACAGTGATGTGGGGTGACAAATATTCTTGAAAATTTTCTAGTACTTTATTTTTCCACGCAATTTTTTTGTTTTGTAAGTATATTAGTAAAAATAAATGTATGCCAATTAGAAATACAACGTTAGGCAAGCTTGGCAGTTTCAAACTTGCAATGAATGTTTTTCAGATGATTATCCCTAACGCGCGTGTGCGCACACACATCACTGAAATATATATATATATATATATCTATATCTATCTATCTATCTATCTATCTATCTATCTATCTATCTATCTCAGAGTTAAATGGGACTAATAAATGGTCGCAGCAAAACTGAAGGTGCCCCAACAACTTCAGTGGAAGAATGCTGAAGAGAGGAGTGTTTGTCAGCACTTTTTTGGGGGGTCGTTAAAATTGATTTGTGTGCGAACAGTTTTCAGTTCCTTTGTTTTTTTTCTTAAATTTAAACAATGTAAGGGAAGTATTGGTATTTCCAATACCAAAATATGGTATTTTAAATTTATTTTTACAAGTATTCCAATAAAACTTTCTACATAATATAATATTTAAATTGCATGAAGCGTGCTTTAATGTTTTCCCTAAAATATTTCAGGTCAAATGCTTCTGGTATATTGGACTAAAAATTAACATGGGGTACTTTTTATAAAAGCTTTGTTGTTTACTAAATAGAAGTAAAATAAATATGCCAAGGGCGCAATCCTATGGGTTGCACCCTGGGTAATTGTTTTAGGTGAAATTCTGTGGCCTCTATGTTATACAGAAGGGACACATCAGATGCTCGCAGTGCCTTCTTCATCCAGAATATCTGTGGCTGTAAATACTCAATAAAATATTTGGGTCAGACTGAATGCAGCAAAATGCAGCTTTCTCTGAGATTTCTTCCTCTGGCAGAATACATAACATCCTTGTATAAATTTGCAGCCAGAGATTATCTGGATTATAACCATGAAAGGTGATCCCTCTGTTAGACGGTGTGCACCTGCCTCTGTGTCTTTCTAGTGGCTCAAGCGGGGAGTCTAATAATCTTGTTCTCTTAGATGCAGATACTTTAAAAGATCCAAGGAATTAATGTACTGACTGCAGTATAACACACACTGTGTGATGCCTTATAAATCTTGCCTGCTTGTGTAAGGGCAGGTCACACTGGGTCCTCCCAGTTCCTCATTACGCTAATTGGTTTAGCCACTTCCAGACAGAATCACACCCGCAGCCTCCAAAGAAGCTGCCCAAGGGAGCTGCCAACTCCCTTGGGGCAGTGTTGAAAGGGAGCTGCTTCTGTCCAGAGAGCCGCAGGTTAAGAAGCCCTGGGCTTTCTTCACATGGAGCGTTTATCCTGTGACTGAGATTGCATTGCTCCTTCATGGAAGTTTGCAGGCTCTTTACATGACGCCGTGATCCTCCAAGGCGTCTCCTGCACTAAATGTTCCGTTTTTAAATAGATGGCAGGTAATGCGCTCTCAAATTACCCTGTTGTGTTCCGCTTGAGTTCCCTCCGTGAACAGAGGAAAAGGGGCAAGAAGAAAGAGAATAGAAGACTCAGATACGGGGAGAAGGAGGGGGAAGGGGGAGGGGGGAAAGGAAGCACGTGAAAAAGGGAGTCGTCGTGATCCTGCATTTAAAATGGAAGCAGAAAGCCCCGTTTGAAATGCAGGATTTTAGGCTGGTGCAGAGATGCCCTTGTTCATCCACGCCTCCTGTGATGCAGTCATGTGGAAGGCGACCTTCAGGCATGTCGTGTGACTTAGTGGGGTGCCCAGCTGACCTACTGGAGCCTTGAGCGACCCTGTCAGCCACCTGCAGATGCACAGCTTTGTGTGGGAGGCTTTGAGTGTCTTCAGAGTGCAAGGCAGGGCTGGCTAAGGGGTATAAGAGGGAGAAATTGACATGGAGAAAATGTCTTGGCCAGGAAAGAGATCTAGTGCTATCTACAGGGCTGCAGCCAGGTTAGGAGAGAGACAAGCATTCAGGGCTAAACTATACCGTACATTAAATGTGCAGCGTGTAGTTGATCCTAACTTTTTTTTTTTTTACTTCAGTGTAAGTGTGCTGGGCCCCAATCAGGATAGGGATCACAGCACATGGTGGTGGGGGGAGTTAAGCCTTCCCACCCAGCTGGTTCCCCCACTAAATTTGAACACCCCTCAGTGTAGGGGCTAAAGAAAGTAAAATAGCCTCCACTGGCACCACTTTCTTTCTTTAGCTTCCATGAATTAGGAGGGGTGAAAGTGTCTGGGTAGGATATTTAATGGCCCCTATCTGGACTGAGGCCCTGCATGCCTGAAGTAAAAAGTAAGTAAGAAAGAAAGAAAGAAAGAAAGGAAGGAAGGAAGAAAGGATCAGCTACATGATACACATTTAACATAGCGTGCAGTTTAGCCCTCAGCTATTGATTAAAAACCACAGGGAGGGGAAGAGCAGGGCCTTCGCTGCCTGCGCCTCCTCCCGGCCACCCACATGTTGGAGGGTGGGGATGTCTGTAGAGGAGAGTCTGCTGGATGCCTGTAGCCTTCTCCAGTATTTTGAACCATGATCGTGCAGGGTTCGGAATCAAATGGAGAGCGTAAGTGTGTACAGCAGGCTCCCCCCCCATGGATGGCAGGTTGGTGGTAGGTGGACAACTGGGTGCAGCCTCAGCCACCCGCTCCCCCTCCACACAATTGGTAATCATGTGAATGAATTCCCAGACAGAGCTATAGTCATGGGATAACCAAGGTCTCCTTCTGAGGCCTGTTGCTCTATAGTTGCTTGGGAAGATTTCCAGTGTAAGCTTGGCACACGACATGTGGTACGATTGGACATACACACGCTCACACACACACCTGTGGCCTTCCAGATGTTGGACTACAACTTCCATCATTGACCATGCTGGCTGGGGTTGATGGGAACTGGGGTCCAACAATGTCTGGAAAGCTATAGCTTCCTCACTCGAAGCCATCAGCTTTAAGACCTAAAATTAAAGAAATGTGAGCCTTGATCACAATTACTGGAATGTTCCAGAGGTGATGAAATTCATATTTGGAATCAGATGTTTGCTCATAGAATTAACTGACCAACATTCAGGGACGGAAAATAATGCGTCTTGGAAATCAGAGAACCGTTTAGAAAAATTAGGTATAAACATTGGCTTTGGGGGAATTAAAAGAAAGTTCATTAGGCTTTGTTAGCAATTACTGTGTTCATCCTTTCAAGCAGGGGTGTGGAAGCTTCAGATTTCCAAAGCATGGCATCCATTTTGTTACCATCCACCATTTTATGCAATCCTAACATCACAGCATCCTCTACTGGTCAGAGTTGAAATTGATATTGCTTGTACTTCCTCTTCCTCACTCCCCACAATCATCACTTTGAATCCCAGTGCCCCAAGCACATCCCGCTTTATGCAAGGGACTCCCAGGCTTGTCCCACTTTTTGTGGTTAAAGAGACAAAATGCAAAAAGCGCATGGCTTAATCCTTGTTGTCATGACAATGTCAAAGGCAACTCCTTCCCCTTCCCTTTCCCTTTCCCTCTCCCCACTCCTCAAGGGGTGGCAAGGGGGAGCGGGGATTGGTGGAGAGTGAGTTGGGCTTCAGCCCTAATGGGTTTCCTTCACCTTTTCCCTCCCCCTTCCCCCCTTGAGGAGTGGGGAGAGGGAAAAGGAAAGGGAGGGGGAAGGAGTTGTCTTTTGACATTGTCATGACAAGATGGTGGACGGTCACAAAATGGCCACCATGTGTCAGAAATCTGAATCCAAAGCTTGCACACCCCTACTTTCAAGCATTTCTCCACAATCCCAAATCTCAGAAAGATTGTTTAATCTAATTTAGTTTAATTGATTTAATGGTATCCCACCAGGCTGTCAAGGCAGCATCCATGGAGCTCTTCCCATCTAGATTCACAGTAACCCTATGAAGTAGTAAAAAGAACAAAGAGACTTGTGGCACCTTAAAGGCTAAGGTATATATTATGGTATAAATATATGTGGACTAGATATCTGTGGGATAGATTAGGCAGAAATCATGATTGCCACAAAGTTACCCAGTGAATTTCTGAGCGCGTGAAGATTTGAATCCTGGTCTCCCCTCTGTCCAGCACTCTTCCTGGTACACCACATTGGCTCTCCAGTTTTGTTTTGTTTTTAAAGTGAAAGGGCTTTCCCACATGCCAATTTTCTTATGCAGATATCTGTTTTGTGTAGAATGCACAGAGGCCTGTTTCCCTGCATGAACAATTTCAATTTGGCACTGTGGGTATATGCTGTGCAGTAGATATGTGCGCTACCCTCCAAGGAAGTGATAGCCATGTAGGAAAATCTTCATTTGTGAAAGATATCTGGGGCTCTTGAGAATCTTGCAATGTCAAACTTCAAGAAGCTATCAAAAAACTGGATTAAACTGTGAATAGTTTGTAAACTTCTCCACGTTAGGTGATGGACAATAACTTGACAATGCAAATGTTTTCCATTTTGAAGGCATTCATTCAAAATCAGAACCATGATGGAATTATAAAAATGCCTAGTAATATTAAAGTCAGAATCAGTGCTACAACACCAGAAGAAGCAGATCCTGGCATATCCCATCTAGTGCCTAAGATCCACAAATCAGGTATCCCCAGCCGTCCAATTGTCTGTGGGATTACAGAACATATAACTGAGCATGTTGATATAATGTTCAAATGTTGTATCCAGTCTTAGTCTAAATTAAGTCCCATTCATTTAAATGGGTCTACTCTAAGTAAGACTAGTGTTGGATTTACTGTTTCCCAGAAAATGCTTCATAAAGGCCACCATTTCCCCAGACAATGCTTCATAAAGTCCACTGTACACTTCCTCACCGAACTTAACTCTATTAAAGATCTTCCACTGGAAACCAACGATGGCCGTAAAATCATTGAACATAAAACATTCTCAATTATGGTGGACTACAGGCTATCATGAGCCCTGCCCTTCACAGAACGACAGCCATCATTATCTCAGAGTGTTCAGCTTTTGTCCTAACACACAATGATTTCAAGTTTAGATATGCTATATTCCAGGGGCTCAGAACCTCAGGCCTGTGGGCCAAATCCAGCCCTCCTGGGGTCCCAGTCTGTCTCTCCAGGGTTCCCCAGTTGTCCATGGCTCCTTCTTCTGGCCCCATCCCAATTCCACTGACCACCAATTGTTTGATGGATTTTGTGCAGTTTTTTTCCCCCATTCTAAAAGGTTGGAATGCCTCTCCTAAGGCTTAGTCACGGGCAGTAAGAGCTTTCAGCTACAATATGCCGGTATCTTTTGGCCCTGCTCCCTTTGCCTTCAAGCCCTGCCGACCAGTGGAATGCAGCCCCAAGAGCTTCTCCAAAATGGGATCTGGACCTTGGCCTGAAAGAGGTTCTGCACCCCTGCCATAGACCTTCAAAGACATGGCATGGTGATAGTTGTACGTACCTTGATATGCCAACTAGGGATGTCGGAGAAATCTGCAATGGAACCAAATGAGTTCAGATTTTCATGAATCCGACCCACGGATTCCGCAGTGGACCAGCTTTGCCCCTGTCGGGCGGATTCTGCAGACTTGCAGACTGGTTTTCTAACTTTCCCAAATTTTGTGCACACTTCATCGTAGAACAATATGCAACATTTTTTAAAAACTGCCCAAAAATATGCATTTCCCCAGAGGCTAAAGTGTGAAAATGTGCATTTGAGGGGAGTTTGCGCATTTTCATATGTGGGCATTTGCACAAATTGGGGGAAAAAATCCAGTTCCGTTGACAGGTGGACACTGGAATGAAAGGTACTTGACAATCCATGAAACACAGACAGAACAGGTTCCACACAATCCATACATCCCTGATGCCAACATCTTCATGGCTGAGCTTGAACGGTGTTTTCTGAACATTTAATCCTAGGGTGGCTTTCTGGATGTTGTTGGACTGCAACTCTAATCAGCCCTAGCCAGCATAGCCAATGGTGAGGGATGATGGGACTTGCAGCCCAACAACATCTAGAGAGCCACACATACTCCATCCCTGATTTAAATGTCACTAGTATATCTTAGGGTCACTGATGATATACCCATCAGGTGGGCCTCATGTTGAAAAGTCCTTCAAGATGTTCCAGCAAGACAGAATCTCCTTCCATCCTGCCATTAACTTGAGCAACACTTGGTCACACCACACATCACCTTTCTAGATTTCATAGTTATGAATCACAAAGATAATCTGAAGACCACCTTTATATAGAAAATCAACTAACTACTAAACCTGTTTTGATGCCATCAGCCGCATCACATAAGGGACAAAATTTACACCTCAACAATGAGATATAATAGAACCATGGCTCTTCAGATCCAGTGAGCTTAACAAACCTATGGAAGATCTTAGATAAAAAATTCTTGACTCTTAGCTGTTTGCATAGAACAGTGGACTACATATTACAACGGCCAGGATCATACCCTGAGAATCAGTTGGATCTACCTGTATCAACTGCATCTATCAGTTGCAATTCCTTTTAAAATGCAAACAACATTTATGTTTTTGTATTAATTCCCACCCTACTTCCAAGGAGCTTATGGGGATGCACATACTGGAGTTCTCGCCCATTTTATCCTCACGACAACCCTGTGAAGTAGGTAAGTGAGAAACTGGTCCAAAGTCATGCAGTGAGCTTTGTGGCCAGGTGGGATTTGAACCCAGGTCTTAGTCCAAAACTATAACCACTATGCTATACCAGTTCGCTCACAACTGCCCTTATATGCTGGCTTCTGTTCTGTCCATTTCAGCATCTGGTGAAATGGGTTCTAATTTACAAAAGTCTACAAATAAAATATTTTAGTAGTTCAGGTGCTACACAAACTCCTTTGCTTTTAAATACCAATAGCCACAGACTTGCCCAGCTCTGAACTTGGGAGGGGTTATGGCTCAGTGGTAAAGCATATGTTTTGCATGCAGAAGGTCCTGGGTTCAATACCTGGCATCTCCAGTAGGGCTGGAAAAGGATCCTCCCTGAAACCCCGGAGAGCTGCTGCTGGTCAGTGTTGACAATACAGGGCTAGATGGACCAATGGTCTAGCTCAGCATGAGGTCTCCTAAGTTCTTATGTACTTGAATGTTCCAGTGCTGTTATGAGAAGCATTCAAGTCTACCTACACCCAGCAGATGGCAGTATTGTCCTGCAGGAAAAACCGCAGAGAGGCGAGGCAGAGCATTTGGTTTGTCTGCTTAAAGCACCCATGTCAACGACCGTATGTATATACATCCGGTGGGTTTCACGAGTCTGAGTGGAATCTGATTTTTAGAGCAGTTTTTATGATGATATCATTATTTCTTTACAGCTACAAATTAACTGTCTGCTTCAATCTGCGCTGTGTTCTTCATGCCTTCGGGGAACTCTTTGTCAGTTATGCAAGCTTCCAGTTTTATGAGTCTGACACAGTACCAATGAGAATCAAGACCAATTCCTTAAAGACATACCATTAGAGACGACAAGCTAACGTAATACCTTTGGGCAGTGAAGCCAGCACGGGCGGCTTTTGCCACTGATTTCCGGCAATTATAATAAAATTGTATCAACAAACATCCAGCCACGCTTGGCGAAATACCTTTAGTTATCGTGACAGCATCACACATCTTTGTCTCTGGTATTGTTTTGCTTTAGCAGTTGCCCACCTGACATGGAAGTAAAACCAATGGGAGAAAAAAATGCATCTGCTGTAAGTAGAGGGATCATCTCATTACTATCGCCAGGCATCAACTGAGTCCAATTTTTACGGCTGCGTATGGTGCAGGAGGCTCCGCAGTAACCCTTGAGCAGGTGCTCCAGCCTACTGTGTGGTCCACACACAGACGACAGGGGGCTGGTTCATACGCACATGTCCCTCATTTGATGACTGCAGCATGAAGTGATGGCTTGTATTTGTGAATGGACAATCACACCCCAGACAGAATTTTCATAGTATCCTCAACTCACCTCGTGAAACAATGTTTTCCAATCTAATAAGTGCACCAGTTATGAAGAGAGATCTAGAGTGGGTTGATTCATGCACCTCACAGTGATATCAAGGGGTGACCTACGTGTGTGAATGGGACCATCTCACAGCACAGGCAGAACATTCTGATCACCCAGTGTCACCCCATTGCAAAATTCTCTTTCCTGAAGGCAGTTTGCCCCTCCATGCATGGGTGAACCAGCCTAAGGACCTCTGTGGGACCAGCATTGGCTGCGCAGTCCATGTGCCTGGCTTCCTGGTGTGGATTGCTTGCACCAGCAAGAACAGGGCATCTCTATAAAATGGTCTGAGTGCTTCCTGATCCTTCAAAGCAAGGTGTTCAGCTTTGCTGTTTTAAATCTGTATTTTAAATCTCTGCATTGCTGCTAGGTTTTATTCTGGTTGTATTGTTATATTGCAGTTGTAATGTTTTAATATTTCAATGTTGGTATATTTTATATTGTTTTACTGTGTGCTTTTTGTTTTTAATTCTTGTGAACCGCCCAGAGAGCTTTGGCTATTGGGTGGTATATAAATAAATAAATAAATGAATGAATGAATGTTCAGGGCTATGCGTAGTTTAGTTTGCACTAAACCCCTCCCCTTTTGTGCCAGCCCAATTCAAATTCTGCATGAAGAAAAGCTAGATTCTGTTCATTATCTGTTGTTAAAAACTCCTTGCCAATAGAAAGCAAGCCCAGCAGGCAAACAGCTGGACCCCTGCCAATATCCTAGTTTTCTATTTTCAGGAAGCTTGATACGGAGGTGAGCAATACAAAAATGGAATCTTCCACCTGCAGTTGAAGTGATATTTAATCCCTTCTCCCAGGATTCTACTCCCATTCTGCTGCAAGTGTGGACCAGAGATCTGTTGTATACAGGCCAGGCTCTAGTTCACCAGACAATTCTCTTTACGGGTAAACTTCCTCTTCTTTTCATTGTGTTAAGCACATGACTGAAAATTTAACCCACGCATGTGCAAATGCTCACAGCATGAAACTGCCCCATGCTGGGCCTGTCCAACTGAACTCAGTTTGTTTGTTTATTTATTTAGTAGATTTATTAGCCACCCATCTGGCCAGCTGCCTGGCCACTCTAGGTGGCATACAATACGAACAACAACACAAAATACAACATAATTAACTCAACAACACAACATTGCTCTAAAAACAACAACAACCCCTAACCCACCCCAAATGCACACTTGAGCAGCCAGTTTTTCAAAGCCAGGCAGAAACTCATCAAAGAAGGGGCATGTGTAATGATTCAATGAGCTAGGTGGCCAGGTATCCTACTTTGTAGAGGGCAGTCTTTTTTGAGGGTGTCCTCTGTTTGAAGGGCTGTTTGGTTTAAAGATAAAGACCCATCAGAAGGGAAAGCAGAGGCCTTGAAGTTGCCCATCCACAGTTTGCACCTGGACTGCAGACTGAGCAGGCACACAGGTCACCTGGTTGCAGCCTTTCCCCACTATGTTGAGATGTATTGTATCTCTATTTAAATTCTAATAGTTAATGTGTGTGGTAATGTGCCCCTATGCATATAAATGAGCATATACACATTGCATGCAAATCTGTGTCCTCTTTTGTTCTCTTTTGGGGTGTTATGCATCACCTCTTATGCATTGCCACAGAAACTGCTGTGGACTAGGAAGTACCTGATGCAAATCTCACTTTTTCTACGAACTCACTGGGCAGCCCCTGGAAGGCCACTCTCTGGCTTGCCTATGGAGGACAGGTTGATCAACAGCTATTCATCATGGTCTGTCAAGGGTAGACAGGGGTGGGCACCTGCCAAGGGCTCATACCCTAGCAGGGCCACACTGGCAAGAACCCTCTGGAGCAGATTTGAAAGTCATGGGGCGGGGAGCTACAGGGGAAGGAGGGCAAGGAGAAATCTCATTCCATGATGTTGGAATTAACCCTGTGTCAGGAGTGGGCAACCTGGCCTAGAACTCCCATGATTCCTCACCATTGGCTATGCTGGCTAGAGTTGTAGGCCAAAGTCCAGAGGGCCACAGGTTGCTCACCCATGCCCTGAGTATTTTTTTTAAAAACATCCAAAAGGCCCAGTTGGAAACAGGCCAAATAGCAACCCTAGAAAAGGCGCATCTGTTTAGCTGTGCAATATTTGTTTTTATCCGTTGAGCTACCCATTCCAAAAAACAGCAGCCATCGACCACTCTGTTCATTTCTGCTTACCACTATGATTAAAGGTGCAGAGGGGCAAGCTTCAAGCCATGAAAATGATGCATCTGAAATGGGACCCACTGAGTGCAGGGAACATTCCCATTATATCCCCATTTTCCCCTCCTGTAGGCATCTCCTTGTGACACGTTTGCAGCCTGCCTCTGTGTGACATTTACCGAGAAAGATGCAGAGTCTGTTTGTGGCACCTGGAGTGGGAAGTCAGTGTTCTGCAACTGGGCTCATGGCTTAACTGCTATTCTTAAAGCTGTTTGTCTTTGCTCCGTTGCGGGGTGTGGGGTGGGGAGAATGCACAACTACATGTTTAAAGTCTCAACACATTGTTTGCTAAGTGCTTCCTTTATACAAAAACAATATAGAATATTAAACCCAGCTAGCTTAAATGCTGATTGCTTCTCCTCTTGGCCAGTTTCCAATTCACCCTTTACAATTTGTTGTTCAAAAAGGGTTTCCTTTCAGCTCTGTTTGCTGCATGAAGGAACCTCTCAGGTTTTATTTTGGCATTAGATGGTATTAAAGATGCTATTTGCTAAGGAATCCATTTTCTCATCTCTCTTCCCCCCCCCCCTTTTGCTGGACTGAAACATTTCAGAGATCTGGATATTCCTCTAGCTCAGGTAAAAAAAAAAAGTGTTGATGGAATGGCCCTGCTTCCCACCTCCCTCTGCTACAGTTCTATGGAATGGCTGCTGCCAGGTAACAGCTGAGGGAGGAATTTGATGGAGGCAATCCTTCAGCAGGGCTGACGGAATGGCTTTGCTTCCCATCTCCCTCTGCTCCAGTCTGATGGAGCCCTTGTCATTGTGCTCCTGCTGAGGTGTGGGTGCTTGGCAGGGACCCAACCACGCCTACCCTTGAAGCTGCATGCATGCATTCCCCCACCCCAGCTGTCTGCACATGGGGGCTTCCACGCATGTGAAAACCCTGTGCAATCGGGGCTCTTGATCATGTACAAAATGTAGGGGCCCCTTTAACACTGAACATAGCTGGTGCAGTCCCACTCCCCTCCTGTGAGAGGGGATTGAGGGTGGGCGCCAGACTCCAGTGGCGTTGCTGATGGGCCCTGCTGCCCTTGAAGCCCCCTGCCTGCTTGCCCAAGCCCTCTGCTCACCTGCTGAAGACACCCACCCACCCATCTGCTGCCGCAGCCAAAGCCCCAACTGCCTGCCCACCCCCCACCCCCCACCCCAAGCTGTCCATCCAAAACTGCCCACTAAAGCTTCCTCCCTTCCATTGTTTTGCTTATCTGGTGTGCGTGCGTGCGTGTGTGTGTTTGGCGGTTCCTTCTTCTCCTTCTCCTCACTTGGCCTGGCTGGCCCTGCTAGCAAAGCACTGTGGCGCCTGGCCAGCCAAGCACATTTAAAAGAAAAGAAAATGCTTAAGTTTTGAACAGTGCTCTGCACCAATCAGACACTGCCTTTGGGGTTCCTCAGCCAATGAGGGCCCAGGGCAATCTTTATGTCACTCCTGCACCCTCATTGGTCAAGTCTCCCCAAAGGCAGGGTCGGATTGGTTTACTGTGCTGCTACTCAAAATAATGGTAACTTTTTATCTTTTAAAATGGAGCACCATGGTACCTGCTTGGCCATGGTGCTTCCTTTTGCCAGCCTGGAGGATGATGGTGGCAGATGTGGCATGGATGGGCCCTTCTGACCCACTGGGCCCTCGGCAGCTGCCCACCCATGCCGACTGCTGATGCCAGGCATGCTTGAGAGTATCAACAACCACAGAGTCAGGTGATCTGGTAGACATTCTATACTTTGATTTTCAAAACGCTTTTGACAAGGTCCCCCACCAGGGATGTCTGAGTAAACCTAGGTCATGAAATAAGAAGAGGAGTCCTCTTTTGAACTGTAAAGAACAGTCGGCAGAAGGCAGAAATAAGCAGACAGTTTTCACAGTGGAGGAAGTAAACAGTGGGGGATCTGTATTGGGAACAGTGTTATTTAATATATTCATAAATAATCTGGAATTGAGGGTGAGCAATGAAGTAGCCAAGTTTGTGGATGACAGCAGATTATTTAGGATGGTAAAAACCCACACGGAGTGTGGGAGCTCCAAAAGGGTCTGGCGAAATTCAGTGGATGAATGAGCGATAAAATAGCAAATGAAGTTAGGTGTAAGTAAGTGCAGAGTGATGGACGTTGAGGCAAACAACAACAAATCCTAACTTCACATATATACTGATGGGGTCTGAGCAGGCTGTGTCGGCCAAGAAAAGAGATTTTGTCATCGTGGTGGATAGCTCAACATAAAAGTCACCTTGGTGTGCTGTGATAGTGAAAAAAAGGCAAATTCCATGCTAGAGGTTATGAGAAAGGGGACGCAAAATAAGATAAACAGTATCATAATGCCTTTACATAAGGTGATGGTGTAGCCACACTTGGAATATTATTTATTTGTTTGTAATATTTATATCCCACCTTTTCCTCCAAGGAGCCCAAGGCAGTGTACATGATCCCTCTCCTCTCCATTTTATCCTCACAACAACCCTGTGAGGTAGGTTACAATGACAGTCAGTGACTGGGCCAAAGTCACCCAGTGAGCTTTTGGGCCGAGTAGAGACTTGAACCTGGATCTCCCCAGCCCCAGTCCAACACTCTAGCCACTACACCACACTGGCTGTCAGGCTATACCAGCCCTCCCTGACTGCCCCCCCAGATGTGTTGCACTACAACTCCCATCATCCTCAGCCAGCATGATTGGAGTTGTAGTCCAACATATCTGTAGGGCACCAACTTGGGGAGGGCTGGAATATACTACACTGGTTGCCTCCCCTCAAAAAGTATGTTGTGGAACTGGAAAAGGTGCAGAAAAGGGCAACTAACATGAGTATCTTCCATATGAAGAATGGCCAAAGCATTTGCAGCTTTTTAGTTTAGGAGGAAAGGTGCTAAGGGAAGATGTAACAGAAATGTAAGAACTTATGAATGGTGTAGAGAAAGTGGCTAGAAAGGAGTTTTTCTCCTGTAATGCCCAGAAAACCAAGGCTCATCCAATGGAACTGACTGGCAGTCCATTCAAGACAGAAGAAATACAGTCAGGGCCAGAAATATTGGAACAAGGATAACTGTTTTGGCAGTTGGCCTCTGTACACCACCACATTGAAGTTGAAAGGAAACACACCCAGATGGGAGTGAAGTCAGGACTTTCAGCTGTAATTCAAGGGGTTTGATAAAAGTGGGGCACTAACCATTCAGGAAGGACAGCCAGTGGCATACCCCCCCCCCCTCCATCGTTGGTGGCTGATAAGTAATGGAACAAACCAACATCATTTCAAACTGAAGGATCACCTGTAATACCTGGATGAAAATCCTTTGCAGTCAATGACTGCCTGAAGTCTGGAACCCATGGACATGACCAAATGCTGAGTTTCCTCCCTTGAGATGCTTTGCCAGGCCTTTACTGCAGCTGCGTTCAGCTGCTGCTTGTTTGTGGGTCTTTCTGCCCTCAGTCTTGTCTTCAGTAAGTGAAAAACATGCTCTATTGGGTTGAGATCAGGTGACTGACTTGGCCATTGAAGAACATCCCACTTCTTTGCCTTGAGAAACTCTTGGGTAGCTTTTGCTGTAAGTTTTGGGCCATTATCCATCTGCACTATGAAGCGGCGTCCTATCAGTTTGGCAGCATTCGGCTGAATCTGAGCAGAAAGTATAGCCCTATACACTTCAGAATTCATCCTGCTGCTTTTATCAGCAGTCAGGTCATCAATAAACACCAGTGTGACCCGGTTCCATTGGCAGCCATGCCTGCCCATTCCATAACACTGCCTCCACCATGTTTGACAGATGATGTGGTATGCTTTGGATCATGAGCTGTTCCTTTCCTTCTCCATACTTTTCTCTTCCCATCATTCTGGTACAAGTTAATCATCAGTCCAAAGAATCTTATTCCAGAACTGGGCAGGCTTTTTTAGGTGTTTGCTGGCAAAAGCTACTCTAGCCTGTCTGTTCTTGAGCGTTACCAGTGGTTTGCACCTTGTTGTGAAGCCTCTGTATTTACATTAGGGATGGACAAAAGTCACTTACCTGTCCTCGAAGCTTGTTCGCGGTGGGGGGGAGGTGCTTCGCTGCTCCCCCCGCGAAGTTCAGGCTGGGGGGGGGGAGGCTTCCCGCCTGGCCTGGCCGAAATTCAGGCCGGGGGGGAGGCTTCCCGCCTCGCCCGGCCGAAATTCAGGCCGGGGAGGAGGCACCTCGCCTCGCCCGGCCGCGAACTAAAAAGTTAAAAAAAAAAAAACGCCCCCGTGATAGGCTATGTGACGATTAACGTAGCCTATCACGGCTAGATTTGCAAATCTAGCCGTGATAGGCTACGTTAATCGTCATGTAGCCTATCACGGGGGCGGTTTTTTTTTCTTTGATTGGAATGGCAGCGGCGGCAGCCGGTCGAAAGACCGGCTGCTGCTCCCGCCCCGGGCGAACACCCGCCGAACCGCCGGCTGGACCCGCCGCCGGGAGGGACATTCGCCAAAGGTAAGTCCCATCCCGGGGGGGTGCGGGGGGCAGGGGGGGTGCAGAGAATTTCTCCCCGAAACTTGTTCGGGGGGCCGAACACGTTGGCGCTCGGCCCCCCGAAGTTTCGGGGAGAAATTCTCCGCCAACCCTAATTTACATTCATAAAGCCGTCTCTTGACTGTAGATGTTGACAATGACATGCCCACCTCCTCAAGAGCGTTCTTGACCTGGCTAGATGTTGTGAAAGGGTTCCTCTTCACCATGAGCAGCATTCTGCAGTCATCCACTTTAGTTGTCTTCTGTGGTCTTCCAGGTCTGTTTCTGAGCTTGCCAGTTAATTTCTTATTTTTCAGGATGTTCCAAACTGTTGTGTGGCCACTCCCAATGTTTTTGCTATCTCTCTGATGGGTTTATGTTGTTTCCTCAGCCTAATGATGGCCTCCTTCACTCACATGGACATCTCTTTGGACCTCATGTTGGGAGTTCCAGTGAACAGCTACCAAATGCAAATGTAACACTCAGAACCATGTCCAGGCCTTTTATGTGCTTTATTGGTCATGGGGTACCCAGGAAACAGGCCACACCTGGCCATGCAGCTGCTTGCCAGCCATTCGTTCCATTACTTATGAGCCACCAACGATGGGGTTGTGTGTATGCCAGTGGCTGTACTTCCTGAATGGTTAGTGCCCCACTTTTGTCAAACCCCTTGAATTACAGCTGAAAGTCCTGACTTCGCTCCCATCTGGGTGTGTTTCCTTTCAACTTCAATGTGGTGGTGTACAGAGGCCAACTGCCAAAACAGTTATCCTTGTTCCAATATTTCTGGCCCTGACTGTAACTTCTTCATGTAACACATCCTTTATGGCAGCCTTTCCCAACCTGGTGCTCTCCAGATGTTTTGGACTTCTACTCCATCAGACCCAGCCAACATAGCTGATGGCCATAAATGCTGTCAGTTGTAGTCCCAAACAACTGAAGAGCACCAGGTTAGGGAAAGGTGATGGATAGTATCCATTGCCACAAACTGTGGTGATGGCTGGGGACTGCATTGGCTTTAAAACAGGACTAGGCCGTGTTTATGGAGAATTGGGCTACTAACAGATAATTGCTCTGGCATGGACCCTCCGTGTTCAGAGGGAAGATGATACATACTAATTTTGATCTCAATTCCTCATCTGTCAGGCCTCATGTAGCCAAAATGGCACTAAATCTGCCCACGCCATTCAGCAGGGTTTGCAGAAGTTCAAAAAAGCATTAGGGAAAAAATGTAATAGGTGGGGGATCTGAAAAATAGCTAAATCAGGACTGAGTGTGCTGAGCGAGCACAGAATGCTGACTCAATGTTTGCCTGTGGCGGGGGGAGATGGAACAGAATGGAGTATCCTAAACAGGAGGACTTTGACTGCAACTTTTTGTTCCAGGTACCACTAGTACCTCGGAACGCTGGTCGCTTGGGGGGAAAGAAGCAGGTGAGGAAGGCAACTGCCTTGCATGAGGGCTTCCAGGAGGCATCTGGCTGGCCACTGTTGGAAAGCGGATGCTGGCCACGATGGACTCATGGCCTGATCCAATAGGGTTCTTCTTATGTCTTTACCTTCACGTGACACTGTTGAAGCTGAGCAGGTCTGGCTCTGTAGGGACCTGATGGGATCCCTCCATGGAAGAAAACATAAGCTATGTTGAGCTTCTCAGAAAACGAGTGCAGTAGAAGTGTCATCTAAATAAATACTACACACATGGGGAAAAAAATCATATAGCTGGACCAGTCCTAGCCCAAGACATTTTGCAGCCTGGGGCAAAGGATGGTGCCCCCTTCCCAGACTATATGCAGATGCTGACTAGACTGGCAGTTATAACTTACTTCAACATGAGAAGTAATGGTGATGAGTTAGAGCTAGGGTGGCCATGTGTCCCCTTTTACAGAGGACAGTCCTCTATGTGAAGGGTTGCCAGAGGACTGTCCTCTGTTTTGAAGGTATCCTCTATTTGAAGTTCTGCCCAGTCCAAGGCCAGTTTAAAGATCACGACCCATCAGAAGGAAGAGCTTAAAGGGCCTTGAAATTGCCCATCAACAACACCTGGACAGCAGACTGAGCAGGCACACAGGTCACCTGGTCACAGTCTTCCACACCATGGTGAGATGTACTGTACTTCTATTTAAATTATAATAACAATGTCTAAATTTGCATATATATATATGAGCAGATGTAAATGTTATGAAAACTGGTGTCTTCTTTTGTCCTTTTTTTTGGTCACCCTAGATGGAATCTTCCACCACACCTGAGGCAGCAGGATAGTTTAGCCCCCCCCCCCAGGGGGGGGCTGTGTAGTGTACACAGCTCTGTCCTCAAACAGAGGGGAGCAGCCAGGGGAATTCAGAGGAATAGCCAGAGGGCTGCCACGGCTTCCCCCCAGCATTTGCCACCTCACTCTGCCTAATGGTAGGGCTGGCCCTGAGACCAACAAACTCTGTACCCTACTCAGTGCATGCTGACATGAAGTAGTTTTTCTAAATGATTGTTTTCACACGTGCTAATCCAAATCTTGACTAGCAGATGTTGAAACCAGGCTGCCTGCCAGACTGAAGGCCTGCTGAGCCCCGAAAAGTCTTCTGAGCCCAGAAGTGTTCAGGCCCTGACATGTTTTCAGCAGGGATGACTTTCCCATCTGATAGGCTTTGCTTACTGCTGTCGAAGTGTCTGGCCGCTGGCTGATCCCTTAATGAGAGCTGACTTGTGGTTTCCCCAAACTATAGAAATTACTGCAGCTCTTGCCCATGTATTATAGCTTGCACTCTTGACATTGGCAGCGAATGACATAAGCCTCGTGTGCAGCAGCTTTGCCTGGGCTTGCTGCAATGAACAGACACACATGCGGGGTGCTCGCAAAAAAGCCTTCACAATCGCTGTGCCGCTTTTCATGGCTGGGCAAGCCCATGTGGCTGGATTTGGATTGCAATGCGCTTCTGACAATACTGCTTCTGAATTTATATTTCAGAGTATGTGTGTGTGAATGGAAAGTGCTCTAGCAGCTGATGGAGCTAAAACTCCAATTTGTTCTGGGGACTGTATTAATTATTGCTAGCATCCAACTGAGTGGCAGCACCATCTAGGAGGGGTACCACAGAGCCCAAGATGCAGAAGGGCGGGGGGGGGGATTCAGATCATCCATGTAACATCCTGCTTACTTATATAATGCAATTAATGACTGTTCAAGTTTGAAATGTATGTGTCTCCATTTTGGTTTCTCTCAGCTTCTCATTTGTCCAATTTTAAGTTCAGTTCATCCCAGGCTTTGAGAATTTTCCCAGTAGTAAATCCTGAACATTGAGAATTGGTTTTTTAAAGGTTTGCATGAAAATTTGTATGCATTTTTGTATGAATTTCTTCCGATATATATGTTTCAGTATGCAATTTGGCCTTATATAAACATTTTTTTGCAAATACTTTTCCTAATATGCATTTTTGAAAGTTGTTTTCACTAATATATGCATTTTTGTGTGCACTTTCCCTTAATATACTCATTTTTGTATGCATTTTTTGATTGGAGAACTCCATTACATACTTCAGAGACATGCAAATTTTGAAGGACAACTGAATTTCAGTTTGCGTATTAGTTTGAAAGTGCAAAATTAAGCAAATTCGCATTCAGATGTGAACTGAGCCCGGTTTTCCCCACCCCTACCTCCTACCTCAGCCCTTCATTGCTGTTCCAACTCACTGATCTTCTCTTTAATTGCTTTGAGCCTGGCTGAGCCTGCCAGGGACCGCACCAGCTTGTGGGGAGGGAACGGTGTCCTTGATAGTCTAGCCTCACTTCTGGATTGTCATTATTGCCGTTAGAGGTGCAACATATCTGGAAAATTTTAAGTCATGGGGAAATCCGTTTTTAATCCTCTCTGCAAGATTTCCAGCATAGTTATTTCTTCTATTCCTTATTAAAATTATTGATCTAAAATATCTTCTACTAAGAAACACTTAGGGATGTTCCAAGTCATGGTCAATTTCCCAACATGTGATTACACAGCCACTATTTCATAATATGTGAAGAAAATGTACAGTCTTGACATTTTGGGTTTTGTCTGATGGAATCCTGTGTTTCTGGGCTTGATGCTGTCTCAGTCAATGAATGTCGTTCTCAAACCTACATGTGAGAGGATCCCTGGAGGTTCTTCTGCCACCACATGCAACAGAACAAAGTAGGTGGGTTATCTCACCTTTCTTTCTTTCTTTCTTTCTTTCTTTCTTTCTTTCTTTCTTTCTTTCTTTCTAATCTTTGAGGTTTGGGTCTATGGAACTGACTGTCACAGTTTTTAGTAAAATTCCCAATTAGATCTCACCATTAGGAAATGCTTCCTCAGCAATAAAACTTTTAACCCCTGCCACCAAGATAAACCCTCTCTTCCTAAAAGAAACTCAGTAGCCTAGTTCTGATGGTGTAGGCATGGGATTGGCACCACAACCACAGGCAATCTTTCGAAATGAACAAAAATTATGATGTTTATTAAGGGGTATTATTTCAAAAAGTGAATAAAAGGTAGTAGCCAATGGCACATAGGAAGTTGCCTTATACTGCATCACATCCTTGGTTCATCTAGCCCAGTATTGTTGACAATGGCTGTTCAGGGTTCCGACAGGAATTTTTCCAGCCCTACCTGGAGATGCCGGGGATTGAACCTGCGACCTTCTGCATGCAAAGCGTGTAATCTACCACTGAGCCACAGTCCCTCCCTGGTGCCCTAGCACTAGCAACACTGCCCTAACGCAAACCAATGCTTTTGTAACATAACTAATGCAACAGGAGAACGTGTCAATTTGATGCTGAAATTTGGTGGCTTTTTCCTGGTGTGCTAGTTATGTTGCATTGGTTTACAGTAGTGCAATGTGAGTAGTGCTAGTGCACCGTTGGAGCCTCCCCAAAATGTCATTGTTCAAATAATACGTTGAGATTGCTGAAAGGTTCTTGGTATGCTTGCTTACCAATCCTGATAGATAAGAGAGTCTTCTCCAGCTAAAGAAGCTCTAATAACTTTTCCTTCAGTCTAGATTTCCCTAAACCCCACCCCAACCAATTCCTCACAAACTGTTACAGATGCTGTACCCTAGTCTTCCTCTGCCTCCAGCTCTTCCTGCTGTTTCTGGCTTCTAGGATGATTCAGATATTTCAGGGATTATTTGCTGAAGTTATATCTGGTCACCATATATAAAATTGGAACCTAAAATGTGTAATGTATAACTTGGTTTGCTCATAACATTATAGTTTATTCAGAGAATTACAAATTTACTGAATTTACTTTTAAAAGTTTTTAATTTTAATGATAATTTTATGAGCAAACCAAGTTTTATATAATACATTTTGGGCACAGTTCTCTGCATGTTTAGATAGAAATAAGTCCTACAACTTTCAACATTCTCTAGCCAGCATGTGTAACAGCCATTAAGAAAGTAACTTTAGATCTGTAAAGAGTGCTACAAAACAAAAGTATTGCATATTTTTAATTTCCCCCCAAATGTCCAGTTTCCCCCTGAAACTGCCTGGAAAACAAGAGCATTTTTTCCCCCAATGGCTTCAAATTTCCAGAAATTTAACTTCTTTATTATCAAAAAAGGGTGCATTTACCATTTGATGTTGTAGTCATCGATTAGTGAACAAGATTGTGTAAACTTGCCCCAGAATCTACTGCATTTATCGTCCAAGTGTGCAACCAAAGCAGACTTGTTAAATGTCTCTGAAATCCAGAGGAACGATACTTCTTTTATTGTTCCTCCATGTGACACAGATTGCTCTTAGTTTAAAACATAGAAGGTTCCAAAGGACATTTGAGTTTTGCGGTACTGTGCTCTCTCGCTGTCTCTCGTTCGTAAAGCTGTTTTCCTCTTTGTAATTATAATGCAGCAATGCTAGACCTACTCATCAGCATCAGCATCTCAGCAGCGGGGAGATTTCTCTGAGTAAGGATGAAAAACCTGAACCTGTTCAGCTTTCCACGGGAAGTGAGAGTTGTTTTGTTTTTGGCTCAAGCAAGAACTCTGAGGCGGCACAAGAGCTTCGACTATTTGTGCAGGAACATCAACATCCAGTTAAAATCAGAGACTTCAGGCTGGTATCAGAGTGTAGCATGGTTACTTGGGCTCCAATTATCAGTTTACACACTGCACCCCTTCGGAGGAGGGGCACTGGACATAGGAAGCTGCCTTAACCCTGGTCAGACTATTTGTCAATCTAGTCCAATTTTGTCTGATAGGTGGCTGCTCTCCAAGATCTTTCCTGTCACCTCCTACCTGATCCCTTTTGAGTTGGAGATGTCAGAGACTGGGATCTCGGACCTTCTGCATGCAAAGGATATGCTACACCCCTGAGCTATGGTGTCTCCCCAATGAGGGTGCCTTGAGAATGTTGGAATAAGCCACAGCCATTAGTTCAACCCACTGTGTGGCTTGGGAAAGAACTGGTTGAAAAGCCACTAAATTGTTAATGCATGTAGAGAGTTGGGGTGCTGGTTTTGGTTTCACTTTTGCCTACTTACTTTGCCTGCTGTAGTTGTAACAAGAAGATGCCTGTTGATATTAGGTAAAGGTCCTGCTTAAAGGTTGCCATTGTCTTCTGTCTCAATGGTGGTCAGACAAACGTTACTCTGCAACAGAGAAGCTCTCCAAATCTTGGAGCTGATATTGCTAAGTTCGGTGAAATTCAGCCCCCTCCTTCTCCAGAAGAGGCTGCATTGATCTCAAGCCTTTAAAGTACCAGATGACACACCTGTATCAACATTTTATGGTGCAGATGAATGGACCACACACGTGCTGCATTCTCTCCAAGAGGTGTCATGGTAGACAACCTGTCCTATAGCCTGGATGGATTGGGAGACAGGAATGTAGCATTCAATGTTTTATTTCTTTTCAGCTAGAGGGTTGCTGAGGCAAGCCTATTCTCATAGCCACTTGGGGAGGTCTGTTGCAAGAGGACCAACCATCCTAAACACACCCTGCTTTGTGGGATGGAGAAGATTGTAAATAATGGAGCCACACCTTCTGTTTTCCACCTCTCTATGAACTTGGCCCACCCAGGGAGCATAACTGCCTATGCTATATGGATCCACAGAAACAGACATGTGAGCATAAATACTGTGTGTAAGCCAGGTAGAAAAGTGCTCTGTGAGCGACATTCCCTCTTGATCCGATTATATGCTTATGCAGAAACGATGTGATCCGGGGTGTTTATTGTGTGGGTCTTGGAATATCTGTGCTCCTCATCTGCATAGCCATGAACTTGTTGTGTGGCCAAAGCTCCCTCTCTCAGCCTCTGTTTGCTCTCTGTAAAGCAGAAATATTAATGGCTTAGTATGAGGCATAATTGTTTGAGAAAGAATTACATCAGGTTTGTAAAAAAAAAAAAAAATCCTTTGAAAGCTGAAAGTGCTAAAAAGAAAAAAAACGTATAATTCAACAGCCTAGGTATTTGAAATGAAATCTTTCATATGCCCATTGAATTATAAGTATCCTTGTGTTTGTGAATGTTTTGATCCTTCACTAGGGTTTTAATGAGAGACTATTTATTTATTATAGGTGTTTTTATGGGTGAGAAATCTGTTCTGTTGAGTTTTTAATGCAAATTTACCAAATTTGCACCTCCTGAGCCAATAAGTGAGATGAGATGGAGTTGTGTACCGAAATCCACACTTTCCCTAGCTTGGTGAAGCAGTTTGTTGGGGGGAAATGTGCACAAAACCACAACAACATATTCACGGAACCTGTGCCTCAGATGTATACATTAGAGAAAAGTGTGCACAAACTTACATTATGTCAATGGAAAGTACTGGAAAAACAATGAGTATATTTGAAAAATGCACACATAAATGCATGTATTTGGGGGAAATGAGCACACACAAATGTGCAAATTTCTGTGTGGACTTAAAAAACAACAACTTACAAAATTGTGTGGAAACAGGACAGAACAGGCCTGAAAGTCTGACAATCTCAGTGGGAATGAAATCAACAAATCTGTTCATCCCTACTTTCAAGCATATTCCCTGGGCAATTTATAAGAAATAATAAAACAATATGTAAATACAACTCTTCACCCACCCATTATGCCAGAAATTCACAAAAGGAGCACAAAACAGTCTGCAATATTACATTTGCATCTAAACAGCTGGGAAAATGAAAACATCTTTACCTGGTGCTGAAAAGGTGATAAAGTAGGTGCCTGCTGAACGCCCCTGGGAGAGCATTCCACAGCATAAAAGATTGGATCCAGACTGAGGGCTCCTTCACACGGAGCTTTTATCCTGTGATTGAGATTGCTGCTTCAGGGAAGTTTTGCGAGCTCTTTACATGACGCTGTGATCCTCCAAGACGTCTCCTGAACTAAATGCCCTTTGTTCTGTTTTTAAATAGATTGCAGATAATGAGCTATCAAACTACCCCGTTGTGTTTCACTTGAGTTCCCTCCATGAAAAGAGGAAAAGTGGCAAGGAGCAATATCAATGAAAGAGAATGGAAGACTCAGATAAAGGGAGAAGGAGAGGGAAAGGGGAGGAGGGAAAGGAAGCACATGAAAAAAGGAGTCGCTGTGATCCTGCATTTAAAATGGAAGCAGAAAGCCCTGTTTTAAATGCAGGATTTTAGGCGCATGTAGAGGTGCCCTGAGTCATGCTTGGAGTAGACCCATTAAAATCTAGGAGACAAAGGGTGCAATCCTATGCATGTTTACACAGAGGAAAGTCCTACAACTCCCAGCATTCCCCAGCCAGCCATGCTGGCCAGAGAATGCTGGGAGTTGTAGGACCTTTTTCTGTCTAAATATGCATAGGATTGCACCCTTAATTTCATCATGACTAACTTAGGTTCTATTGATTTCAGTGGTCTACTCTAAGCATGACTCAGTCTGGATCAAACTCAGAATCTCTACCAAGATTACTTTTATTCATTGGCTGCTTGAATTATATGAAAATGAAAACATAGGTAAGTAAAACTCTGAAAAACGAATTTGTAAAATATCTTTGCTGGGTGCTAGAGTTGGGATCCAAGGAAGCCCTTAGGGTGCAATCCTGAGCATGTTTAGACAGACAGTAGGTCTACAACTCCCAGCATGCCCCAGCCTGGGTGAGGCATGCTGGGAGTTGTAGGCCTACGTTCTGTCTAAACATGCATAGGATTGCACCTTTAGATGCCTTTGTGCACGAGAGCCTCTTTTAACTGGAGCTTCCAGGGGTTGAGCTTTGGACCCCTTGCATGCAAAACATGCCCTTGAGATAGAGCCCATCTTTGTACAAGCCTATAGCCCCTCTCCACTGCAGATGAGGCAGGCACCTGGGGGATGCTAGGAGTTGTAGTCCAACACATCCGGGTGGGGGAAAACTGATCTATGTTCCATGCATGCATCCATGCATGCTTCCATCATTCCATCCATTTTTAAAATTATTTTGTCACATTTGTATCCAGATCTTCTTCCAAATAGCTCAGGGCAGTGCAGGTGGAGTTCCCTGGGACTCATCATACCTGCTTAGCTTCAGAGTTGGAACCATATCAGCAGCTAGGCAACCTAGCAATACTTTTGATAGCTCATTGGTAATAGGGTTGTACGAGAACTTTGTTGCTGTTCAAAAACTAGACAAAAATGCCATACTCGCAACTCCGAATGTGATTTCATTTGCAAATTGCATCCTTAAAAAAAAAAAAAGTGCATTTTTTTTTAAAAGTACACATCTTCATGCTTTAATCAATGGAGGTGTGGGGGTGGGGACTGCGCATTTGGGTGCATACTTCGGAAATGCGCATTTTTCCTGTTTGTAAAAAAAGATGCTTGTGTTCAGGAGCCAGAAGAAGATGAAATGAGCATCGAGGTGGAAAATGAAGAACATTGATGAGTTCAAACATTGTTCATTCGCCCATCCCTAATTGGTAGCATGCACAGTTTGCATGTATAAGCTTCCTAGGCTCAGTCATTGCTTTCTTTATTTCAAGCAGCCTTCTTCAACCTGGTGCCCTCCATATGTTTTAGAATACAAGTCCCACCATTCCTGACCATTGAGCATGCTGCCTGGGGTTGCTGGGAGTTGAAGTCCAAAATATCTAGAGAGTGCCAGGTTGGGGACTGCTCAGTTATCATGGTTGGGAAAGATCTTTGCCCCAAATTCCTGGACAGCTCCCCTCAGTACACAGTACTGGTCTGGATATATTCATGTTCTTATTCAGTATAAAGCAACTTCTTAGACCTTTGATGTGAATCACTGCATTTCCTGGTCTACCCCAGACTTCCAGTGGCTTCATATATATTAGAACTTTCCTTACCAAGCAACCAATTGTGTAACAATCCCACGAGGCCATGGAAGTCAACTAAAAACAGAAAAGTGAAGGAAGCCAGAACACAAAAATGTTTCTGAATAAATATGTGAAAGTGCAGTAATTCCAGAGGGAGTAGGGAAGGAATTGCTCTAGCAGGCATGTCCTGTCTTTTCAGTTAAATGCATCAGATTTCTCAAGTGAGGTTGCAGCAAAGACACAAGAGGAGCTCAGCTTTCTAGTCCCCCCCTTAAACAGCACTTTTAAAAAACAAAACAAACATATCAAAACCTCACAGAAGACCAGAGTGGACACTTTAGCCCCCAAAGAGGACTAAAGAGGACACAGAATCCCATAAAACGTGCATATGCTGATTTGTATGTATAGATGGAAATTCAGAAGTAAGTCCTAAAAAGTAATTAGAAATCAAAGAGAGCAGATGGTGACCAGGCGTCCTGTGTGACTGCCCAGTCTGCTGTCTGAGTGCTCACTGCTTGATGAGCAACTTCGAGGCCCCTGCAAGCTCTCCTCCTGATGGCTCTTTATCCTCAAACTGGACTTGGACTGGACAGCCCGTCAAATACAAGATACCTTCAGAGCTGCCCTTTGTAAACTAGGAAGACATATTGTCAGGAGTTGAGCTGCAGCATATCTCAAGCCCAAAACAGATCTTGGGGGAATGTCAGGCAAAGATTCGTCCTGCGAACCAGCTCCAGTCAAAGAAAGGATTTGCCTGAAGGACAAGGCTGATGGTGGCCATCACTACATCTTAAAGTAGAGATTTCCATAGTTGAACTATGCGCTCTGCGAAAAAGTACTTCCTTTTATCTGTCCTGTATCTCCCACCATTCAGCTTATGGGATGACTCCAGGCTCTGTTATTATGAGAGAGGGAGACAAAAATCCTTCCTATCTACATTCTCCATGCCTAATTTTATACACCTCTATCACATCTTCCCTTACTTGCCTTTTTTCTAAGTTAAAAAGCCCCAAACATTGTTACCTTTCCTTGCAGGTGAGTTGCTTCAAGCTCTTGATAATTTTACTTGCCCTTTTCTGCACCTTTTCCAGCTCTACAATATCATTTTTCAGGTTTGGCGACCAGAACTGCACACAGTGTTTCAAGTGTGGTCTCACCATTCTGTAAGGGCAGTATGAGATTGACAGTTTTATTTTCAGTTTCTTTCCTAATGATTCCCAAATGGGAATTTGCTTTTCCCCCCAGCCAGCTGTATCCTAGGTTAAAGTTTTAATCAAGCTATCCTTGTGATTCCATCCTGTTGGAAAGCTGTGTGTGAATTAATCCCACATGGGGGTGGCCTATTGCTTAGGCCTTTTCCACCAGATCCACAATCTGCTGGGGCAGATGGAGCCATTTGGGTGGGAAAGACTCACATGATAGGCTCCGCCCATATGGTCACTTAATTGAGACATAGCCCCATGCAGTGTGGGGTTGCACTAATGGGAAGAGACTCCCATGAGTGAGGGTGAGCGTAAGCCTGTTTCTCAGCCTGATCTAATTCACAGAATGGTTGTGATAATAAATGAGAAAAGAAATGTAAAGCACTTCTTACATGGGAAAGTGCTATATCAGACTTCTAGCAGCTCAATGATAGATACAGAGGTTTGCTTCTTGAGTCACTGTAGTTGCTGTTGTGTTTATTTGAAGTCTGTTACTTGAAGAGCGGGGAGCTTATATGTGTCTCTTCTTCTTCTTGAACCCATCAGTAAGGATTGGTTGACAAGGCTTTTCCTCATTTTACCCATCTTAGGATTCTATTGATATTTTTTCATGTACAATATCTTATAGTTAAGAGCTGACCTGAGCAAGATTTTTCATTGGAAATAATGATATTCACCAGTAAGTGCTTTTAAAAATCTTTTTGAATTCATCTCTATCTCCCTGTGACATCTGAATCAGGAGAGGCTGTGCAAATCCTGAATCAGTGCCCAGACTGAGTAATGGGCTGGATGCTGGCCAATAAACTGAAGCTGAATCCTGGCAAGATGGAAGCCCTGTGAGTGAGTGATTCCTGGGTCTGTGAGATAGGCTCATTGCCTGTTCTGGATGGGATTGCTCCCCCTCTGAAAGATCAGGTCTGTAGTTTGGGTGTACTCCTAGATCCAGCATTGTTGCTGGAGGCCCAAGTGGTCGCAGTGGCTCAGAGTGCCTTCGGAGTGCTTTGACTGGTTCACCAGTTACAGCCTCTCCTGAAGAGGGATAGCTTGACCACTGTGGTACAGCCATTAGCAGCCTCAAGACTAGATTACTGCAATGCACACTATGTGGAGTTGCCCTTAAGGCTGGTCCAGAAGCTGGTGCTAGTGCAGAATGCAGCAGCTCGGCTGTTGTCGAGAGCTGCCCCTTTTCAGCATGTAACTCCTTTGCTGAGGGAACTGTGCTGGCTGTCTATCTGCTACCAGGCCAGGTTTAAGGTATTAGTACTAGCGTATAAAGCCCTAAACAACTTGGGACCAGGATAGCTAAGACAGTAGTACCTCCTTTATCAACCTGCCCAGTCACTGAGGTCATCAGATAGCATGTTCCTGGTGGTTCCACATGGACCCATAGCCCAGTTGGAGTCCACCAGGAAAAGAGCCTTCAGTGTGGTGGCCCCCTTCCTGTGGAATTCCCTACCTTTGGAGGTCAGGCAGGTGCCAATATTGTGTTCCTTCCAGCGCCTCGTGAAGTCATTGTTATTTTGAGAGGCCTTCCTTGTGTGACCAGCCATAGTTTATTAAATTCAACCTTATTGAAATTTGTCTTTAATTTTTTTAAAAAACTATTTTAACCTGGTGTTTTATTCTTTTATCTTTGTTGTTCACCGCTCTGAAATCTTATGATGTGGAGTGGTATCTAAATATTGTAAATTAAAAAAATAAAAATGAAATCTCTTTATGAATGTTCCATTAGTAATTAAGCTCAGACTTTATAAAGAACAAACTAGCCCAGATGCATTTTTATGGTTTATTTCACAAGTAAGCTGGTGAACAGGTGTACATCACCTGGCTGTACCTTACATACAGATCTGAAAAAAAAAATGATTAACAGTATAATTCCTATTGATGATTTGTATACACTGATAGTGCTGTGCATCCATTGTTTGGTGTTATTTGCTGTTACTGAAATCAGTAATGGAAGAATGAAAAATACAGTGAAAAAAGAAAATGAAAAATACAGTTACAAGATGTAACATGGCCTCTGTACATTTAAACAGATCACAATGAAGTTAAAAAACAAAAGAATATAATTCCCTGACTTATAATTGCACTGCTCTATTTTGTAACATTTTTAATGTGTTTAGGATTATTTTTACATTGTTGGTTTTTACATTTAAGTATTTTTTATGTAATCTGTTTAGAGATTTTATCATATCAAGTGGCATATAAGCAGTTTAAATCAATCAATATTTTAATAGATTATTTAATTGATATACAAATGGATGGGCATAACGTGACTAATGTTTCTTCCCACATAAGTGTATTTTCAAGGTTTTCATAAAACATGGATGGATTATGATGAAGAGCTAGGCAAAATGGATTTTTTGCTGGTTAATCTGTCCACCATGTGAATTTATAATCATTTTGTTAAATCACTGTATTAACTTGTGAATTCATAATTATTTCAAAATCGTTCATGTTTCGTTGTACTTTACATTATTTTGCACCGGCACCTGTTGTATGTTATTTTTTGTGATCATTTGTGCCCCCTTTCAGTTTTATATTATATCTGCACATTTGTAATTGGCCTTTTTGTTTTCTTTCCTGTTATGCTTTATAAGAAGCCTGTCTCTTTTCGTGTGTGTGTGCACGTGTGTGTGTATAACTAGAATTCTGCAGAATAGCAGCCTCCTAAAACATTTAGGAAATCAAAGTGCTTGTGCCAGCTTGCAAAGTCACTGACATTATGCAAACATTATGCATATTGAATACTCTCACTACTGGACAGTGAGGGGGCGGGGCTTGGGGAGGGGAGTGGGCAGGCCCTATGAAGGTTGCCCAAGCCTCCAAAGGCCTTGATCAGGCCCAGGGGCCTGTGGTTCGCCATCCCTACACTGTCCTATGAGTATGCTTTGGCGGTAACAATTGCATGATTTGGGCCTTTGAATTATAGTGGTAGTTTAGTGCTGGCAGCTTGGCCATTTTTGCTTATGCCACTTAAAAATGAGGGTCGACTGACAGACGTGTACACTGCTTCCCACATTACTTTTTATACAAGTACACCTAAAAAGCTCATGTCTGGAAGTGACAAACACATATTTGGAAACATGTGTACCATGCAAGCACACTCATCGGAATCCCAGATTGGCTGGCAGTTCTCTGTTGGGTATACACAGGGTTGCAAACCTCGGCTGGTGCCCGTGTAATGTGCAGAATGGGCCAGACAATTAGTTTAAAGTGTACACTCATTTTGGCATTTTCAAAATCAACTTGCAAGTCCTAATTAAAAAGGCAATCATATACTATTTGGACTGTTTAGGAAAAGTAGCTTTGTTCCAGGGAGGAACAGCTGAGCTGCTGATTCTTGGGGGCTTTTTTTTTTAAAAGCTAGATAATGTGTGCTCTAAACCAAACCACTTGAGAAGCTGCAAACTCCGTCCTCCAGATGTCTTGGACTTCAACTCTCATGAGCCACAGTGAGCATGATCAATGGTCAGGAATTCTGGGTGTTGTAGTCCAAAACATCTGGAGAGCACCAGATTGGGGAAGGCTGATCTAGCCTTCTAAAACAAAGGCCCCAGGGATGGCAGCACCGTAGTTCCTTCCTGCCACATGGGATACAAAACTGACTGGGTTCCAAACAAAGTCCGGAAAGGCCCCTTGTCAGTTTCACCTCAGTAGCCTGTTCATTTGAAGTCTGGAAGCAAAGTCTGAAAGCTGCTGCTGGGGGTGATGAAACTGACAACACACTGGGTGACAAAATCTCTTCTCAATCTTCACTGTGGGATGCCAGACTTTGCCCTGAGATCAGACACCTTCGGCTGCATCTTTAATCCCCGGTAATATCAAAGGCACCGTTCAACAGATGTCTCTGACACTTGTATAGCCACATTCAGAACACTGCTCCAAATCACAATGGCCCCACTAGCCGAGGAGAACACATGGCATTTTCACAACACAGTTTATTGATTTATATCAGTTTCTTCAAGGATCTCTTAGCCTCTATGAATTTTAGATAGGCCTGGTACCATCCAGATGTTTTATACTACAACTCCCATAATCCCTGACAATTGGCCATGTTGGCTGGGGCTTATGGGAGTTGTAGCCCAAAACATCTGGAGGGCTACAGGTTGCCTACAAGTGGCATAGACTGAGAGATTGGGAATGTAGAAGCTTTCTTATGCTTGGTCAGACTTTTTTTTCCTATCTCTCCCAGTATTTTCTGTCCTAGCAGGTGCTCCTCAGAGGCCGCTCAGTCAAAGGTATTTCTGTTTGCCTGCTATTAGCTCCCTTTAAATCAGGGGTGGGCAACTTGTGGCCCTCCAGATATTGGTGGACTGTGACTCCCATCATCCCTCACCATTGGCTATGCTGGCTAGGGCTGATGGGAGTTGTAGTCCAACAACACCTGGAAGGCCACCAGTTCCCCACCCCATTTTAAAATGGAGTTGTCAGATTTTGAACCCGGTACTTCCTGCATGCAAAGCATGTTCTCTACCACTGAGTATGGTTCTTCCCAAGAGCAGCCCAGTAAGCCTCACACCTGAGTGATTTGAACCTGGGTTGCCCAGATTTAAGACCAACATTTCCATTGCTGTACCTCATTGGCTTTCAGCCTAATCAATTGTTGTATGAATGCTGAGGAAAAGCAATATCCCCACAACAAAAGTGCTTCTTTGATGGAAGGCCTCTGGATCAACTAGTACATCAGCTATTTGTTGTGCTATCAACTGTCATCTGGAGAGAGGCTACCCCCCCCCCCCGCACACACAACTTTATGCTTTATATTGCACGTGGAGACCATCAAGTTGGCTAGGAGGCAGGAGAGATGTCCAGTGCAATACCAAAAACAGCTCCTAGCATATTCTGTGCATCATCATTAATGACATGCCTGGGGATACTCCATGTGCCTAAAGCTTACAATCCTCAAAGAGGCTGTGTCCCTCAAACAAGGTTTACTTACCTTTTTAAGCGTAGAGAGACTTTGTATCCTGGCCGAGATCATCAATCTGGCTGAAGACTGAACTCAGTGAAGAAATACGGTGGTACAGCTTGATTCTGATCTCTGTCCGGTGCCCACAACCAATAAACCAGGATGCAGGGTCAATAAATCTCTATCAGCAAAATACCAATTGATCCATAGGGGAACTGAGGAATAATCTTTCTTATAAGATGAGAAAACCCTTTGTCTTTTACTGCAAGGTTATTTTCTTATGCCTGTCTTGTTCTCACAAGCTCTCTTTATTCCTCTTACTCTTGCTTCCCGGACATAAGACTGTGTAATATTGGCACCCTCTTGTCTTCCTCCTTTCCAGTGAAAGTATATTCCTAAGTTCCATTTACCAAATTATTATTGCAGCTATTATTTGAATGCACAAAAACTGCTCTTGGGGATAATTTGATCATCTCAAGAATATAACAATGGGAGGCAAGTCGAGAGAGGAGTGCTGTCACTGCAACAGATTCTGTGAATGAATTCACATTTTTAAAATGCCGCAGTCCGTTCTATCACCTCAGCATGGGACCACCTCATTCTGCTGCAGGTGTAAGCCAGGTCTTGCTAATCCTCACAGCAGACTGTTAAGGGGGGGGGGCGGCAGTATTATAGTATTGCTATATAGCAGATTCCAGGGCAGAGGCTAAGACAGTGGCATGCCCAAGACCCTCTAGTGAATTTGTGGCTGATACGAGATTTGAACCAGTGATGGAAAGATCCTGCATGTAGAAAAAGATTCCTCCACACAGAAAACTAACATGTCAAGGGAAGCAGTTGAGGCCGATGGCTGTGATTTTGGTGGGGCTGTGAATCCATTCTGGGTTTCTGCCAGGACCAGCCAGAACTCTAAAGGAGCTATCCAAGATGCTGAACCCTATCCCCAAAACAAGTTCAGCTCCTTAGATAGCTCCTTCAGAGTTCTGGTTCTGGCTGAAATTTTGAACGGATTCACAGCTGGTTCTGGCTGAAATCCAGAATGGATTCACAGCCCCACCAAAATCGGAGCCACCGGCTTCCACTGAAGGGCAGGGCTAGGCTGCTGGAACAATTCTCCCTGATATCTAGTTTTTCATATGCAGTGGGTTATTGTGCGTGTGTGTGCATGCGTGTGTGTCTATATGTAAGAGCGTTCTGTCATGTGAGTTCTGTCTTGAAGTGGAACAGCCCCAAATCAGGTTTCCCAGTTCATCTGCTCTATCCTCGGGACCTTCCTGTCCAGGGCCAGCCCATGACATTGTGCTGCCTGAGGCGATGGACAAGATGGCACCTGTTCCATGTACAAAAGTCAACTGGACTGGCAGTTGAATTTTCAACACTGGCAATGGGACAGCGTCCTCCACCACACCTGAAAGCAGCAGGCTAGTTTCAGGGGCACAGGGCAGGCCACAGGGCCCATTCCTCCAACACCTTGCTGTCACCTCCCAGCATCGGCTGCCTGAGTTGACTGCCTCAGTCTGCTTAATAGTAGGGACAGCCCTGTTCCTGACACTGAACCAGGTCAACTGTTTTAAATGTCGATAATGTCCTCATTTTACAAGCTAAGGACTGTCCCTAAAATCTACAAAACAGCATGAATGTCTGGCCTGCACCTGGCCCACTGGAAACCTGAGGCAATTCCAAGCTAGCATACCGTATATGGGAAGCCTTCAGAATTTTCAAAGCTGCCCTCAGTCATAACAAACTGACCAGATGCAAAGGAGGACAGGGTCTCCAGACCTCACATGATGGTTCTGAAGAGGCTTGTGTCTCATAGGTCTCAAATGGTGAGAAAAGCTGCACTGGCCAATACTCTTTCTTCTACATAACAGAGACCTGCAGCTAAAGAACAGGCAAGTCAGCTGAGCTCAGATTAATATGTGAAATGCTGGGACCTCTTCCTAGTCCCCAGCATGCCTCACAAAGCTACTCCTGTCTCTAGAGCAGCCATTGGCCTATTACAGCCTTCCCCAGCCCTCCAGAAGTGTTAGGCTACAACTTCCAGCCAGCATGGCTGGCTGGGGGATGCTGGGAGTTGTAGCCCAACACATCTAGAGGGCACCAGGCTGGAGAAGGCTGGCCTAGTATATGTGGTTTATGGTGCTCCCCTGCCCCAGCATGTCCCATGCCTTCCCGTACTAGCTTCTGCCACAAAAAGAGCAAGAGAGAGAGAGAGAGAGAGAGAGAGAGACCAGCAGGCGGGTGCATGTGCAAGCTTGGAGGCCCAACCACAGAGTGTTGTGGCTAGAGTGCTGTCATGTCCTTAAACACACACACAGAGAGAGAGAGAGAGAGAGAGAGTCTAGCCCCTGCCCTCCATGGCCGGATCTCCAAACTTGCACACCGCCTGCCTTCTGGTCTTTCCTCATAGCAACAACCCTGCAGGATTGCTGTGGGCTGGAAGCACCTGACCAGGTGGTGAGTCTTTGGCAGGAGTGGGAGAGGCAAAACTGGGGTGGAAGAGAGAGAGAGAGAGAGAGAGAGAGAAAAGGGGGAGAGAGAAAGAAAGGAAAAAGGTAGAGAGAGGGGAAGGGAAAATAAACCACATTAGTGGGAATTTGAAGCATTTTACAGAAGGCCAGCATGGTGAAGGAAGTGTTTGTGTGTGAGTGGGCATGGATGGATGGGGTGTGTGTGAATATGACAAATTTAAGGTCATCACCACCACCTACACTCTTCCTCTCTCAAGATCATCTCCACACTGTTTCTCATCAGCATCCCACACTGTTTTCCTGTCTCTCTTGAGATTTGTAAGAGAGAAAAACTGTGTGTGTGTGGGGTGGGGTGTTGTGATGACCTTAAGATGAGAGAGGAGGGGTGGAGGTGGTGGCAGCTAAAGTCTGTATAAGGTTTTGCTCCCAACCAAACTGATAATTTTCTCTTCCTTAATACAACTGGACTGGAGACACAGACATATTCTGACAGCTTTGTCAACTAGCTTTGTTAACTGAGTGGCTGGTTGTGAACGTTCTGGATCACAACATCTCGGCCAATGATCTCCAGAGGCTTTATGGCCAGCACACAATATAGATGGGCATCGTGTCCTCTGTTGCATCTGGTCAGTGTCAGTACTAGCCACAATGCAGGCTCCACATCAGCAGAGGCATGGAAGTTTTCTGTGGACAGCCGCCTGGCCCCTGTAACTTGCCATGACACCTAGGAGTTGGGCTATCTGGAGGTCCAAATAAATGCCATTTTTTAATGAGGGTGTCATTGGACTAATTCAGATCACTTCTGAAGAGAGTCTCTTACAGCTGTGTACAAGCTGGCAGGGACCTACAACCTAATGAGGTTTCCTGCAGGGCTGATATGTATTAGCCCCTTGGAGCAGCCATATTGGTAGCACGAGTCTGGGAGCTGTCTCAGCCTGCGCCTCCTAGCCACTGTGCCTGATGGGTGGAGTCAGATGCCTAAGTTAAGCCCCCCTCCCCAGCATAGCAAGGCAGTAGTTAAGTGAGCCCCCCCCCCCCCCCGTATGTAGAAGCAGAATCAAAAGTTGCTAAAGTCAAAGCTGTGTATCAGGGAATATATTTTGAGGTCTCCGGGCTGATCATAATTAGAAAAAAATGTCTTCTAGAGAGAAATTGTGACTCACAGTTTATGTTTCCTGGAGTGTTGCCATGGTGAAGACAGGCTGTGCCAACCCTCACGCAGATATTAATCCCTGATTTGAAAGGAAGATAAATAGCCAAACTTTACTTTAGCCAAAAACCAAACTAACTTTGTATCAACAGTGGAATGTGTCTCTCGTTAGACTGGGCGACCCAACCATGCAGGAGGAACTAAAAGGCTTGAATCAACAAAGCTAAAAGTACTCAGTGCTTTTAAAGGAGAACTGATTCCTTTATCTGAAGTGCAGCCACACCTAGCAAAGGGGCAGGTGGGGGAAAGGGAGGTGAGGGATGGAGTGAGCTGGTCAAGGAGCGGATACAGTGCCAGAGCTTTTTATACATCCATTAAGGATGTTTCCAGATGAGGCCTAATTTAGTTTGGAGCCTCTCTTAGGTCAGTGGCTGATCTTTCAGCGTTGGTCTGAGAACGCAATGAGCAGGAGCCAGGTGGAGCCGCGAGAAAGCGGCAGTGAGCTGTTGAAGAACAGCCCTGTGTGTGTTCTACAAGGCCTGCCAGGCACTCCCTCAGCTAGCCTGTGGCGCTCAGTTGCTGTGGAGGAGGACACTCGCTTAGGGTGGACACTTATGAATCACCAAAAAAGCAGAGAAAAGAAAACAGCGATTTGCATAACATTTTGTTGTTGTTTATTCGGTCAGTCGCTTCCGACTCTTCGTGACTTCATGGACCAGCCCATGCCAGAGCTTCCTGTCAGCCGTCACCACCCCCAGCTCCCCCAAGGTCGAGTCCATCACCTCCAGAATATCTTCCATTCACCTTGCCCTTGGTCGGCCGCTCTTCCTTCTGCCTTCCACTTTCCCTAGCATCAGCATCTTCTCCAGGGTATCCTGTCTTCTCATGATGTGGCCAAAGTACTTCAGTTTTGCCTTTAACATCATTCCCTCAAGTGAGCAGTCTGGCTTTATTTCCTGGATATGAACTTGAGCATGCTCCGGGAGAGAGCGGAGGACAGGAAGGCCTGGCGTGCTATGGTCAATGGGGTCACGAAGAGTCGGACACGACTTAACGACTGAACAACAACAATTTATATGGATACATACAAATTCCAAAATAAATATTATAATTCAAATTGAAATACAGTACATCTCACTGTAGTGTGAAAGGCTATGACTAGATGACCTGAATGCTGTGCTTGGTCTGCTGTCCAGGTGCTGTTGGTGGACATCTTCAAGGACCCCATTCTCTCTTCTTCTGGTTCTTTATGTTCAAACTAAATTTGGACTGGACAGCTCTTCAGATAAAGGACACCTTCAAATTAGGACAGTCATCTGGCAGCCCTTCAAAGAGGACACCTGGCCACCCCTGCCCTGTTGCCAGTGTTAAAGTCAGAGTCAAGTGCCAGTCTGGTTGAGGGGAGGACATACCATCTTGTCCTTTGCCTCACGCAGCAATGTGTCCTGGGCTAGCCCTGTATATGTCACCTTGAGTTCCTTGGAGGAAAGGCTGGATAGAAGTAGAGATATAGGTCTCATCTCGTCTACTCCAAAAACTTATGGGGGGAGGAAAGCCTTAACTGGCCTTGGGAAATGGGCCTCAGGGCAGAATGAAGAAAGCCTTTGGTCTCAGGAACAGAGGGCAGCTGGAGCCAGTGGAGGCTGGTGACTCCAATGTCAGTGGGGCTGTAAATCTACTCTGGGTTTCGGTCAGAATCAGTCAGAACTCTAAAGGAGCTGTCCAAGGTGCTGAACCCAAGCCACAAAATAGATTCTGCACTTTGGATAGCTCCTTTAGAGTTCTGACTGATTCTGACCGAAACCCAGAGTAGATTCACAGCCCCACTGACATCGGAAGTTATGCACTGTGCTAGATCAGGCCAAGTTCCATCAAGTCTGGCATCCTGTTTCTCACTGTGGCCATCCAGATGCGTTCAGGAAACCCACGAGCAGGGCAGGAAGGCAAGAGTTTGATCCCGGTGCCTGGTATTCAGAGGTATGCTGCCTTTGAACAGCCTTCCTTCTGTTTTTCAAGCCAGGGAATTGGGAAGCGGAGAGGTGAAATGTATGCAGCCTTTGTACTGGCATTAGTGAATATAGCCAATGCAATCTTCCATGCCCTTAAAGATGCATTGTGATCCAAAAATTGGTTTTAAACTATGACACCTTCCCATTTCATGCACCCCTTTCATCCAGGTCACAGGTCTAAAATGAGGTTTCCGTAGGTGCCAGAAACTGGAATCCACAGAGGTATTAAAAAAAAAAAAAAATCAACTGGTGCCCTTCCTTCTTTGTAATTTAATTACCATTAGGAAAAGCCTTGGGAATGAGAAATTGGTTTGAAATGTTGCGAGCGATGCAAGAGATGGGACAGAGGTATAAAGTTTGCATTTCTGCAGTAGCGTCAGCTCTGCTAGCTGTGCTTTGCTGACAAAACTAACCCTTTTTTTTCTGCTGGTGGACTAAGCATAAAGGATTAGGGAGGCATAGTGCAGCTTTGATTGTTCAGTGTACTTGCCCAGTTCTCATTGATACAGACCAGCGTGGCCTGCACATGACTTTGTAGAGCCCCAATCAAAGGAAAATCTGTGTCATTACTGGAAGCTCTGCCACTGACGCCAATGGGTTTACTGGTCACATTGTGAGGACACACGGAGGTTAAATAGGATTTGTTCTCTGGGTGTGTTTTTCTTACATTATACTCATGCTCTCTTTGAAAAAAAACTTTTTTTTTTTTGCATGGCTAGTAGCATCTGCAGACTGCACCTACTAAAGGTTGACATAATTTGCCTTCTGCTTGCAAAAGCAAACATAATAAAAGGTACCTTACAATACAGACATCATTTTTGTCACAGTGCCTTTGTCCCCTCTTCCTCCACCTTTTTTCAAATTGTTAAATTTCTACTTAAAAAATGATGTCATGGTGTACACAGATCTTCCAAGACATTTGAACCTTTCCTCCTGATTTTTTTTCTATCTGTCATATAATTATCAGTGAATAAAAGGGGCACAATTCTGGCAACGTATTGATCTGGTGCAACTGCAAATACACATGCTTCTATTCCCTCAGACACCTGTAGCGCGGCAATGTGTCCCCTTTGCAGAGGACAGTTCTCTATTTGAAGGGCTGACCTGTTCAAGTCAGGGTTAAAGATAAAGCACCATATGAAACGAGAACTTAAAGGGGCCTGGAAGTGTCCCATCAACCATGAGCACCTGGGCAGTAGACCGAACAGGCACAGCCATCACATAGTCACAGCCTTCCCCACTACGGTGTGACATATTCTATTTAAATTATAGTAATTATTTCCAAATGTACATCTATACATATACATTAGCATATGAACATTGTCATGCAAATGTGTGTCTCTTTTTGTCTCTTTTTTGTCATGCCAATGTGTCATGCAAATTTTTTGTCATGCAAATTTGTGTCTCTTTTCTCTCTTTTTTGGTGGACCATGTCCTCTTTTTTTGATGATGTGTAAATGGCCATCCTAAGCACATGACCTTGTGCCGGGCATGATATTGCTCCTTCCCCCAGGACTGCGGGCCATTTTACTGCCCAAGGACAGAGAGAGAAGCCAGGTGCTGAGACACTTGCGAGAAGGAGCAACTTGTTAAGAAATAAAATGATAAGATTATGGGCCTTATCACACCAGAGATACAAGTCCTGGTTATACCATCAGCAGAACGGTGAAGCTTTTCCTGGAGTGTACTACTTGTTTGCAGGCTGGGGCTATGTTTGAATAGCCCCCATAAAACCCCCCAGCATGTCAGGAAGAAGGCTAGGTGAGAACTCAGGCTGTGTTTACCTCCAGTTGAAATCAGTGGCCTCAAGCCCATGTTACTCTGGTGTAGTTCTCGCAAACAGCAGTTGGGGCAGTAAACTTGTGTCTCCCCTGTACTGCTTCAGACTGCAGGTGAGGGCTGATATGATGAAATGATTTCCCACTATGCTTCTTTCTATTTTCAGGGAGATTTAGGGTGCTTCCGGATGGAGTGGTCCACGTGCTAGCAGTCAGAAGGCATTGTGTAGCTATTCTATCTTTTCTTTCTTAATGGATTTTTTGCGGTAAGAAAAAAGATAGAAGTGGCAGGAAAACACAGGAAGGCTACGAATGAAAGATGATGATGTCTGGACTGCCTGTAAAGTCTGTGGATGAGGCAGGGAGCACCTCTACACCAGCCTAAAATCCTGCATTTATAATGCAGCTTTCTGCTTCTGTTTTAAATGCAGGATCACGACGACTCCCTTTTCACCCGCTTCCTTTCCCCCCTCCCCTTTCCACCTCCTTCTCCCTGTATCTGAGTCTTCCATTCTCTTTCATTGATCTCACTCCTCTTCTTGTCGCTTTTTCTCTTTTCACGGAGGGAACTCAAGCGGAACACAACGGGGTCATTTGATAGCTCATTATCTAATTTAAAAACGGAACAAACGGCATTTAGTGGAGGAGACGCCTTGAATGATCATGGCGTCATGTAAAGAGCCTGCAAACGTCGGTGAAGGAGCAATCTCAATCACAGGATAAGAGCTCCATGTGAAGAAAGCCCAGGATACTGTGGATGCACAATAAAAGGCTCATCTGGAAGCACCCTTATTATTGTTTTAAATGGAGACGCAATCAACAATGTCAAGTGCTATTGTTCAAACACAGGTTTACCACCTCAACTAGGCCTCAGCATTGGATTGTGACCCTCAAGTACACTGTGATAGAGCAACCTATCTTGCAGTTTACCTGACAGGGTTTAAAAAACACTGCTGCATTATTGCTTTAAAAAGGGGGGCAGTGGCTGAGGTGAACTGTTTAAATATTTGTGTATGTAAGGTAGGAGCTGCTGCTCTCTAGAAACTTGGAGTCTTCTAACAAGGCTGATTTGTTTGTATATGTGTAAAAAAAAAATCAGGGATAGCTTGGCTACAGTGGTACAGGCACTAGTAACCACAAGATTAGATTACTGCAATGCCCTCTTTGTGGGGCTGTCCAAAAGTTGAAGCTAGTGCAAAATGCAGCAGCTTGGCTGTGATTAGAACTGCCCCTTTTCAGCATGCAACTCCTTTGCTGAGGGAACTGCACTGGCTGCCTATTTGATTCTGTTTTTGTCATTGGTGTATAAGGTCCTAAACAACTTGGGACCAGGATATTTGAGAGCGCACTAGCTTAGTTACCAGGTCATCAGATGAGGGACTCCTGGTGGTTCCACATGGACCTGCGGTCCATTTGGAGTCCACTCGGAGTAGAGCCTTCAGTGTACTGGATCCCTCTCTATGGAACTCCCTGCCTGTTGATGTCAGGCAGGCACTGACATTTTGTTTCTGGTGCCTGCTGAAGGCATTTTTATTTAAACATGCCTTCCCTGACTGACCAGACAGAGTTGTAGATAACGTGCTCTGATTATAAATATTTTAGTTCTGTATTTTGATTCTCTTTCTTTTTATTATTTACCACTCAGAAATCTTGTCTGATATAGAGTATATAAATCCTGTCAATAAATAAATAAAGTGTCAGTGTGTGCGATGGCCTGTGCTAGGTAAGGAAGGATTGTGCCCGCTTGTTATAATTGTTCCTCCATTTTTAAAACTCTGAATAAAATCTCCTAAAAAAAAAGCTGCTCTTATGTGGAAATATTGTTTTGGGCCTCCAACCTTCGAGACCAGCTTGGCTACCATTTTTATTTTTAAATGTGTAAAGCACTGGGTAGCTCTTGTTTTATTTCAATGGGATGGCGGGTTTCTTATATTCTTCAAACACAGAGCATGCCTTTTATTCAAGCTTATAAGAAAAGCCAGATAAAATAGCCCTGTTGATGGCCATTTCTCCAGTGCTAGTGTGCTTTGACTTAAAGCTTGCAGGAACATAAACAATACAAGAGTAGCTGAGAGTGAAATACAAACATGATGTTCAATTCCCTGGTGAGTGTTAAAGGGCTGCTGGACGTTGACAGCTATCCCATGAAGGTTAAACATACATGCTTGGGCCTGTCAGTAAAATTAAGTCTTCTAAAGACTATGTGGCACTCTGCACAACACAAGTGTTATCAGTGCAAATAAACAGAACATCCACGTCAATACATTTCTGCTTGTAGATCTCTGTAAGGTACCATATTAAAAGTCTGGTGTAACACAATAAAAATGCAGCTGGAGTTATCAAATGCCTTGGAGCTGGCGAAGTGCTCTCGAGGAAAAGCAGTGCTCTGATTTCTTAAATAAAGTCAGGTTTCTTTCTCTCCCTCCCCCCTCCCTTTAATTAGACAAAATGGAATTGTGAAAAATGGAACATAAAACACAAGGGGCAGTATCCAATGGTGACATTCTGCAAACTCAAATAATGCTAGCGGAGCTCCACCGAATCTTTCCATTGCATAAGTGGGTGCCCATTATGCTTGTACAACTAGCTGTGCAAGCAGTTGTGCAACTGGTTGTGCAAGCAGTTGCACAACGGGTGCAAAGCAGTTGCATCACCAGTTGCACAAGCAGAATGCAAGTGTTGCAGGATGTGTTGCACAAGCATAGTGCAAAACTGCTTGCACAACCATGCTTCTGCTAACATAACTTTAGTTGGACTCTCTTGCGCATAGTTCCGAACCTAGTTTCTGCTAGTGCAGTGTCATTTGTGCTAATGGAATGACACAGTTAGATACTGCTCAAGAGTCCCAATTCATCTCTAGATTGGGACTCTTATTGGGAACAGCTACAGAAATGGGCAAATGTCTAATAGAGCCCCTTTCCTCCAAGGAGCTCAGGGTGGCATATGTAGTTCTCCTTCCCCGTTTTATCCACACAACAGCCATGTGAAGTAGGCTATACTGAGAGGTGGTGATTGGCCCAGGGTCACCAGTGAGCTTCATGGCTGATTGGGGGATTTGAACCTGAGGCTCAGTGGCCCTAGTCTGACACAAACCACTATACCACACTGACTCTCATGGGTCTTGGTTTTGTTTACCCTTCAAAGAAAAGGAGCTGGAGGAAGATTTTTGAAGAACAGCTGGGGGGATGAGGAGGAGGAGAGGGTGTTTAACTCCTTTCCCACATGCCATTTCTTTGCTCCAAATTGACCCTCCAGTGGCTTTCCCCCCATGGGGTTCAACAAATAGGTAAACATGTATTTTTAATGTCATGGTGGGAAAAGCCACTGGAGGGCCAATTCTGTGCAGAGAAACAGTGGGTGGGTAAGAGCTGAGGAACTCCTCCCCACTGCCACTTCTCTCCTCAAAATACCTCTTCTGAATCTCTTCTTTAAAAAGAAAAGACGGTGTTGGGGTTCCATTCCATGTGTTCAGTCCTAACGTGCAGTTAGGCCTCTCCCAGTCACGTGCAATGCGTTGCTTGGATGCGGGATTTGCATCTCCACCTCCATGGAAACACACATCCAGCTTGTTCAGTGGGACCAGATGGCCACTGCAATGGGGACGGGGTGTGCTTCTGGATGTGCGTGTATAAGCCTGCTTCTATGCACGGTTAGCACAGAGGTGCTGAACATCTGTCAGCCCAAGGGCTGAATCCAATTTCAGAGACGGTCTTGGGGACCACATTCCAGTGATGGGCAGGGAGATGGCAAATGGGGTAGGGCCAAAGGAAAAGCGTGTGTGGCCAAAATACAAAAAAAAAAATAAATACCAGCATGTGTAGCTGAAAGCTCTTCCTGCCAGTATCTCAGCCTTGGAAGAAACAGATCAACCTTGTAGAATTGGGGGGAAAACTGCACATAACCAGGGAAACCATTAAACAGTCCATGGTCGGGGGGGGGGGGGAATCATGGGGAACTCTGGAGAGCTGGATTTGGCCCGTGGGCCTGAGGTTCTGCACTCTTGCCTTCGCTGGACTAAGGGCCAAACTAGATGTGATGTTAAATGTGACTTTGCATTTAATGTGCAGGTTTAAAACAATGTGCAGGTTTAAAAAAAATGCACATAGCATCAGCTGGGATGGCGATGCTGATAATTAACAAGATCACAGCAGGCATGGCCGGGGAATTTAACCCTTTCCTCACCTGCTGCAGTCCGGGGGGGTGGGGGAAAACCCTCTCCTCTAATGCTGCTATTTGCATTGGAAGGATTTTCAGAACTGCAGCAGGAGAGTCAAGGGTTATATCCTCACTCCATGCCTGCTGTGATCCCATTATTAGTCCTTCCCCCACCCAATTCAGCGGACAGTAGGGATGACGGAGAAATCTGCAGTGGATTTAAATGAGTTCGGATTTTTATGAATCCGTCATCAGACTGGCTTTTGCCGTGTCATGCGGATTCTGCATACCATTTTTTTTTGCTTGGGGGGCAATTTCATTATGTGCAATTTCTGTGCAATTTCATTTATTTGCAAATGGGCATTCGTGCAAGTGCACATTAAGTAATGTGCATTTGCAAATGGACGACATTCTCGGACAAAAAATCCAGTTCTGTCAATGAGCGGACGACAGAACAAAAGATGCCCGAATATCCGCAAAGCACAGACGGAACAGATTTCATAACATTCACACATCCCTAGCTGACGGTATTTCAATTTTTAAACAACAGCACGTAAAATGCCAGCATACATTTAATGTCATGTCTAGTTTGGGCCTCTGTATTACATTCTGAATGGTTTCTTATTCTACAATAAGTTCGTCCAGACAAATGTAACTTAATTCAATTTGATTTTTATTTACTTGATCACATCTGTAGTTAGTAACAGGCATTGTTGTTAATTCAAAATAAGATGAATGTGTGGATCAGTTATTTCTACTGATTGCAACTCTCTTGTAATATTGTATTTTTAAAAAGAGTTAAACTGTCAATAGTCCTGCTTAGAAATCAACTCTGATCAAACATCCAATTACATGTAAAAGATTGCACAAAGCTCTTCACAAGGAGTTGCATAGATATATTTTCTTAGAAAACTTCCTTAATTTGTGGTTCTAAATATATCTTGTGGGGAGGGGGAAAGCCAGGCTTTAGTGCAATATTACGTAAAAGCAAATTTATCAGTATTAAAAGGGGAAAAAACACATTGCATACAAATAATAAAATAAGATTGTCAGGCACTTGTAAGCTTGTTGCTACTTTACATTTGTGGTTAAGTGGAATAGAGGATTCAAAGAACATTAATATGCGGAAGGAATGAGCTTCCTTTCTGAACATGTCCAGATTTTGGTTGAAAAGTGTAATCATTGCAGAAAATTCAGATGCTATATCACTATGAAGTCCAGTACATGTCTGTAAGATGCAAAAGATTATGGGTGCAACCGGGAACTCTTCATGTCCACACAGCCCTACTGAAATGAATCAGAACTGTGAACAAGGAGATTTTACATTGGACTACACTGAAGAAATTCCTGGTGGGTTGTACTCGTTGCCATTTGTAACTCAAACCACAAAATTAAAAACACACACACAACACAATATAAAATCTTCTGACATAGCTAGCTGAAAAAGTAAACATTCTGCTCACTTTTAAAATGACTCTTATATTTCCATCTGAACATAAATCCTATATATTACAGTGAATGTTCAAAATGTGTAACTTGTCAAAAATGACAAGGGAATGTTAACAATCCCTCATGCATCTGGTGACTGTCCAAAAATATGGACACTGTCAGCATTCACTGGCCTATCACTCGATGGCCACTGTCAGCATTCACTTAGGGTTACTTCATACTGTTTGACATTACCTATGTGAAGGGTCGTCAACATTTCCCCCATGTTTCTCAACACTTTCCACATTTGGATATTGGCCAATGCAGTTAGGCACGCTCAGGTCCCATGGAAATCAAGGGGGTTAAGGTGCATTTCCCTTTGTGCTGGAATGTGGCCATCTTCTGTAACATATACATAAAAATAATCTACTGATATACTTTTCAAAACACCCTTGTTTATAATGTTGTGCAGGTGCAGAATGAAAATGTATCTTTCTGGAATAGTTGTACTACATATATGTGCATTCATTCATTTGGTAGAATCTTAGTATCCAGCTCTCTCCTCTATTTTATCATATATTCTCTTTACTTTTATTAGATTATATTGCAATATACCAAGCCATCTCTCACATTGCATTCTTAAATACAGTAGTTGGGTGCATATATGGATCTGTTTGATAATCTATTTCCACGAGCTGCTTAGATTACAATATATATCTCCCTTTTGCCATTAAAACATATTTTTTAAATGAGTGCATAGCATTTTATTGTATTTTAAAAATCTGTTCTCTCTTAAAGTAGACCAAAATAATATATGTATGTGTATATACATTAATTACTGAATCAGCATAGTTGGAACAAAACAAGGCAAACAGCATACTTGGAACAAAAATGGTGAACTAGAGAGCATATGTAGACCATGCTCAATTTACACATACAACCGGCTTGTTTTCTTGATCAAATGCTTCCCCCATCTCCCACTTATTACTAGTTCCAGCACTGACCTCCAGAGTAGTTCTCCTGAGGGAAAATGGCAGCATGAGCAAAATATGATGGAACAGAATACAACTTTTGCAAGAGATAAGCATTCCAGGATAGTATCCCCCAACTCAACCTGAATATTCCTAAAGGCGCAATCCTATGCATATTTAGACAGAAAAAAACCCTACAATTCGCAGCATACCCCGGCCAGCTTGGCTGGCTGGGGAATGCTGGGAGTTATAGGGCTTTTTTCTTTCTAAATGTCTGTAGGATTGTGCCCTAAAGAACCTATATATTCAGTGGTGGGGAACCTAGATATAGAACCTATATATTCAGTGGTGAAGCCCTGCAGATGCTGTTCATCACCATTCCGCATCATCGCCCATGCAGCCTGTGGCTGACGGGAGTAGAGTCCAACAACATCTGGAGGGTCACAGATTCCCCACCACGGTCCTAGATCAACCTAAGACATATCTGCAAGGAACATGCCTTGCATAAGGGCATTTCTTGTCATTCCATTTACCATGGGCAATAATGCCAATGTTCCATTTACGGGGGCATGGAAAAGATCTTTATCCAAACTGGTCTTCGGTATGCCATCTCCAATTAATCCCACTGCACTAATACATGAGTTCTAGTAATGTTAGATTTTTATTTGTATTTTAAAGAGGAAAAAACAAAAAAAGCAAAAATTCCTCTTGAGAAGAATGCAGGTGGATAAAATAATATTGTCAGGAATAATAAAGCCCAAATATGATTAATATGGTCCCTTACTTAGCTGAACATGCAATAACCTAATTACTCTGTCTCAGTAGTTACTCACTAATGGTAAAACAGCCAAGCTCCAATTCTCAGACTACTTTCTGATGTGGTAAAGTCACCACACAGTGATCCTTTTTACTACATCAATTTTCCCTGGTAAAAAATATTCCTGTTGGTGCGCCTTCATGTAGTGAGAGCTAGAGGAATCATATTGGGGTAAGCCCTAGTTTTCAAGACTCACTGTCATGACCAATGTCAGCTTCCGTCATGTTAGGCTGTTGACATTTAAGGAAAAATAATCACATTGTGTTGGCTTCACCACATCAATAATTAACATGAAGAACTGAGCTTAAGTATTTTGTAGGGAGGGACACAGACAAAGCTGGGTAAATAACCCTACATGGAGGGAAAAGCACATAGCTTATAGCTCACCATTTGTGGCTTAAAAAGCAGTGAGCAAGAGAAGAGCGACTTAACTTGCAAAGAGGGCAAGGCAAGCATCCTTCCCCTCCGTTCTCTCCAAATTAGATAATTTCTCAGGATTACAGCAAGCAAAGCAGACTACAGTTAACAGTGCAATCCTGTGTACTCGGAAGTAAGTCAGAAGTAAGTCCCACTGAGTTCAACTCCCAGGTTAAGTATGTACAGGATTGCAGTCTAAGTGTCCTTTTCAATGCGGGCTCACTCTTTCCCACAAATTATTTCCTCCCAAGCAGCATGGCTGGGAAAAATAATGGGGAATATATTTGAATGAACATAGTACTTGGACAGCTTTTCACCAATGAAATGTAAGATCATATCTGCACCACAGTCTTAAAACGGTTTAACAGCCATTCCTTCTCCCCAAGGAATCTTGGGAGATGAACTTCTCTGAGGGGGCCTAAGGATCATTGACAAATCTCAGCTTCCTCACCCAACTACAATTCCCAAGTTTCTTTGAGGGAAAGTTAAAGGTTGTATCCAATGTTCTACTTAGAGCAGACCCACTGAAATGAATGGGACTGATGTTAGACTAACACTGGATATAACCCACTGGATGTGACCCTAAATGAATATAAAACGGATTTGTAGAGTAGCTATGCCATTCATCAACTAGCCTAAATGCCTCCACTGGTTGTTTTAAACACAACCCCAGTTACAATTAAGTGCAGCAACACTCAATTAATAACAGAAATTGGTGAGGGGGTCGTGGAAAGAGGTTGAAGTTGTCCAAGAATGGCCAGGAGACTTGCATTTAAATTCCCTGGGTATCAGACCTCATTTTTCACTGTGGATTTCAATTCTAATTTCATGAAGCTAGCCTTAGGTGGAAATGTACATTAGAAAACAGCATCTCCACCTTAACTTACTATTATCCCCTGTTTATCGTGTAACAGACATATACCCTGGTTATTGATGTAACTAAAAAAAAAATCATATGTATTTAAAAACATAAAAGAAGGCTCAGACGATTTATGCAGTTTGGTCTACGTGAAGGACAGCGGCTTGGTTCGGTTCTTCATCAGATTGTTCCATTTCTCCACTGGTCGGTTTGTTCCTGTCGTCATAGTATTCCTGTCTGATTTCTAGTGAAGGTCTATAGTCGTCATCTTCTTCAACAATTGCAAGCTCAATGTTGTCGTTGACCACCGGTTCGCCTTCACTTCCTGTTTCTTTTTCCAGGGAGTCAACCAAGGCTTTTCCTTCTTCAGCCAGAGAAGAGGGAGAAGCCAGGTCTGAGTGAATCTCCGTGAAAGAGGTCTCCTCGTCATTTGCTGTGTGCTCGCTGGTGGCCACTTCGGCTGACTTGTCTTCTGTTTCCATGGAAGTGTCTCCATCACGAACCTTCTTCACATTGAATGTAAGGGGAGAGACCTTGAAAGATGAACTTTTTGATGAGGAAGACTTCTGGTGGTTAGGGGTGAGAGACTTCTTGATCTTCTCCCTCCTTTCAACAGAGACAATCTTGGTGCCTAACTTGTTCATCTTCTTCTCGATATTTTGGCGGGAAAATGCTTTTTTGAGGCTGTCCACCTTCTTGAGGCTTGACCTCTTGATTTTCTCAGCTCTTGTCTCCTCTATTTTCTCATCCATACTGTCATCTGCACCTTCATCATGGGGCGCTTCATCGTCTGAGGACAGCTCCACAGTATGCAAGGTTTCTTCCAAAGTCTTGTTCTCATCAACAGGCTCTTCCTTCCCATCAGTAATGCTAGGAACAGGCTCCTTCACAAACACGCTGGCAGGGATTTCATTTTCTTCCTGTAAAGAGTTGACATGTGTTTATTCAGAGTTCACATGACACAGACTTGATAAACAAGGCACAGCCCTGAACAACATCAATATTTTTCTTTCAAGTAATGAGGTAAAGGAAGTTAAATATTTTTTTTGTTGCCACAGTATATTTAACCAGTAACAATCACTTACTTCCTGTGGGATTGTTCCTTTCTAGGCAGTGTAAGAGTAATGAGTTGATGAGCTGTCAACTACAATTACAGGAGAATTCATTTTAGTCCACATTCCTACTAGGGGCTAGCGCAGATGTAACTGTGCCAATTTCTTAATGCAATTAGGAGCAGGATGCAGGATCACTTCCCATTTCCCCTTCACCAGCTGCCCTTTGGGAGCACAAATTCCCCCTTGTAGGCTTAACTACAGTTAACTGCATGTCAGTAACAACGGTAATGGTGGTTATGGCTTGGTTTCTGCCAGTATTGTTTATTGCACCAATGGTTCCCAACCTTGGTCCCCCAGATGTTGGACTGCAACTCCCATCATCCCTCATTATTGGCCATGCTGGCTGTGGAATGACGGGAGCCATAGTCCAACATCCAGAGACTCAAGGCTGGTCTAAACTGTCTGGTAGTGCCCCCCTGCCCCCAGATAGGGATCTTTCCCAACCCGACTTGGGTTGGGAAACTGGGACCTTTAGTGCACAAGGCATGTGCTTCCTGCTGAGCTATCGTCCTTCCGTGACCAGAGCGCGTAATTCTCCATACATACATATGTTCATGCATCCTCCATATAGCTCTACTTGTTGCAAAAAAGAACATGGAATGGCAACAACATTTCTGTAGGTGTAGCAGGCCCTAAGGGGAGCCGGGTGGTGGGGAATGAAGTAGTTAAACTGCTGGACCTGAGGTGCCAAGCAGAAGTCAATTAGTTAGCATTAAAATTAATACATATCAGGAGTTAAAAAAAAAAATGGCATGTGAATGGAGCTTTTGGACAGGTCTAGTTGCAGCAGCTTTCCCCAGTCTGATGTCCTCCAACTGTCTTGGACTTCAACTCCCATCAGCCCCAGCCAGGATGACCGATGGTCAGAAATGGTCTGAGTTGTGGTTGAGCATCTGGAGTTGAGCATCTGGAAGGCACCAGGTTGGGGAAGGCTGATTTCCAGCATAAACACTGCACTTCCAATAATTTACACAGGACTTGTGAAGATTTAACTCTGAAGGTAGTTATTTATAGCTGAGCAAAAAGCAGGGCATGAGATTTGGCCTTGGGACATTTACATTCTTTTGTTACTCTTGTCACATTTGATGCAATAAATGTATCAAACGCTGATTTTTATCTTTCTGCCGTTTTGTTTTTCTCTTTGTACTTTTAAGAGGAAAAGAAAAATAGGGATGAAAATGCTCTGTAGCCATCAGCTCCCTTGAAAAATGTGAGCTACTGAAGTCGTCTTCTCAAACGACTTGTCTCAGAAAGAACGGAGCCACTCTGAAGCTCTAAAAATGATGGCACCTTGATGGGAAGGCTTCATGAAGTAGATAAAACATGTTTGAACAGATATCAGAGGGGATGTGAGGGCTCAGGTACCACAAGGCATGTCGGGGTGCAAATCCAGTCCTCCCGGGGTCCCACTGTAGCCAACCAAGGTTCAAGCCAACCAGGTGACCACTCCCCCTTAAGAACATCAGAAGAGCCGTGCTGGATCAGACCAAAGGTCCATCTAGTCCACCATTCTGTTCACATAGTGGCCAACCAGCTGCCCACAGGAAACCCACAAGCAGGACACGAGCGCAACAGCACCCTCAAACCCATGTTCCCCAGCAACTGGTATACGTAGGCTCACTGCCTCTGGTACTGGAGGTAGCACATAGCCATCAGGAGTAGTAGCCAGTGATAGCCTTCCCTTCCATTGACAGCCTTCCCTTCCCTAGGCCCCACCCCCTTTCCCTCAGCCACTGGTGTTCAGAGGTTTCCCGCCTTTTGTGCACTTTCCCCCACATTCCAAAAAGTGCTGTTGCATTCATGTCCTACTTGTGGGTTTCCCACAGGCAGCTGGTTGGTCACGGTGTGAACATGCTGGTCTAGATGGACCTTGGTCTGATCCATCATGGCTCTTCTTATGTTCTTATGAAATGCCTCTCCTAAGGGTTAGTTACTGGCAGTAAGAGCTTTAAACTAAAACATGGCCATGTTTTGGTCCCACGTCTTTTGCCTTCGCTCCCGCCCACCACTGGAATCCAGCCCATTAAAGCTTCTCTGAAATGGAGTCCAGCTCTTGGGCTCAAAGAGGTTCTGTACTCCTGATGGATGTGAATGGGCACATGAAGTAATCAATTAATATGGGCAGAGGGCGGCTAAAGAAATACAAGCAATCACTCACCAACACTGTACCTGTCCTAGGCTTTGTTCAATATTTTCTACAGTAACCTTTTGTATAAGGACTTGAGAAGGACGCCTTTTAAACAGCAGCCAAAGTAGACACAGGTCGGCCTTCTCCAACCTGGTGCTCTCCAGATGTGTTGGACTACAACTCCCATGCTGGCAGGGGATCCTCAGAATTGTAGTCCAACATATCTGGAGGGCTCCAGGTTGGAGAAGGTTACCACTGGAAAAATTCAACATCCTCATCATGGTATATTTCGCTTTGGAATTATTATGAGTAAAAAAAGATGCATCAAATAAAGCTGTCTAGAGGCTTAAGAAAGCCAAAGTCACTCTCCCGGAAATGGTTTGTGTATAGCACATGCGTGGAACAAGATTTTTGACAACTAAATATTCTAACTTCTGGGCTGATTAATCTGTCAATCTTGTTGAGAAAGATTAGTATGTTTTTGATGAGTTGTGAAAGCTTATGGCAAAAGTGTGAGTGTGTGTGTGTTTTAAATCCTTGTATTTGTTGTGACTTTAAAATAATATATATAAAATAGAAAGTTAAAAAAAGAAAGGAAAGGAAGAAGTACATTTTATGGAGATATTTACAGCTGATTACCCACTTACATGGGGTTTACATAGGTTTTGCTTTAAATTGGCTCCCAAGGCAAAATATAAAACCTACAGTGGCTGCAAAGGACACTTTGTACACAACAGTTTGGTTCATTCATATCCATTTTCTGGGGAAAGGACAACCTTTGATACTGATCATTGTTCTTCTGATAAGAACAAACTCAGTGGAGACAAGTACTTCCAGATGAGGCTTTTATTGTGCCATCACCCTGCCTGACACATGGAATGTTTTTTTTTGGGGGGGGGGGATCCAGATGCCATCATCTTCCATTCGTAGCCCTCCTGTGTTTCCCCCTTCCATCTTTTTTTTCTTTCCACGGAAAATCCGTTAAGTAAGAAAAGATGGAATAGCTGCCCAGTGCCTTCTGATTGCTTGCTCTAGGACCCCTCTGTCTGGTAGCACCCTAACTCCAAGACTGCTTTGATGTTTCTGCTACTATTAAAACATTTATGTTACTGTCAAAAGTGTGCTATGTGGTATAGACAACACAGACATGATACAATTCCTGCCTCAGAAGCCTTAAAATCCATACTTCAGTGATCACAATAACAGGGGACGGGGGAGGGCTGGAAAGAATGATGGACAATGAAGCATGGGAGCATCAAACAGCAACAGTGAGAATAGGTTGGCTCAGGAAATGGGTGTTCAGGTGGGGGGACTTGAAGGAGTGAATGGCTTGAAGGTGTAGGGAGGGGAACAGCCTAATAAATTGAGGGCATATCTATACCATACGTTTTTAAGCCATTTTAACGATTGTTGGGTTGTAGCCAATGTTAGTCTAACTTAAGTCCATTCATTCCAATAAGCCTACTAGCACTGGATACAACCCATTGCTTCCTCCACAGGATTCTGAGAATGGTAATCTGGTTGGAACACTGAGAATATCCTGTTAAAGACCCATAGTGTTCCCACCCATGCAGGGATTACAGAACCGACATTCCATGAAGAGAAAGAATAATGATTAAACCAGCTCTATAGTACAAGGAGGCCCCAGAGGAGACTGTTTGGCCATAGGCAGCAGCATGAAAGATTCACAGAGAAAGATTCATGGAGGAAGAGATACAGGGGGCTAATAGACTTGAGAAGAGATGTGAGGAAACACAGTAGAGCAAATACTGAATTACAAATCCGCTGTGCACTGAAATATCATTGGAGTTAGGACTCAACCAAATCAGAATTCAGATAGGGAAATCACATGACTAAGTACTGACCAGTGCAAAAACGTCTCAGGTCAAAGAGGATGGCTCTAGCTGTTGAAATTTGCAGTGGCGGCAGCAAAACAAATTGTTGGTTTGTGACCGAATTTCAGCGGCAAACTGCTAGGAGGGATAAAAAGGGCAAATTTAGCTTGTTTTCAGGAATCGTTGCCCCCTGCCCCCACTGCTGCTGAATCTGACACTATAGCAATGGCAGCAGTTGTTCAGCCCAGGGGGGGTTGAGGGGGGCGTTACATGGAAGAGAATCCAGATATGTGATTCCCCTATCTGCAGTCTGAATTGGTACACTCCTGGGAAGCCTGAATGCGTAGCTTGCCTTTTAGCCTGGGCTAGAAATATCGAAAGGACTAAGAACCTTGAAATTGATTCAAAGATCCAAGAAAGGAATACTGCCGACTGAAGCCACCACAAGGATAAATGAAACTGTACATGGACATATATACAAATGTTAAGAGCAAAGACAGTTACACAGCAACGCACAAGGGAGTAATAATTCTTCACAACTATGGAATGGAATGCAATGGATGACATTTGCATCCCAGAACTTCAGGAAAGGCAAATATTTCTAGAAGGAATCCCTTCCAAACAAAGAGAGGACTGCAGAGGGCCAATTAAAGTTTTCCCGTCACAGATTTGTGCTTATAAAAACAACACAATTTCTCAGGTATATCCTAGAATTCAGAAAGGAACTTGGAAATAAGCCTGCACAGCTTTGAGGTGGGTTGGCCATTTATACTTCACCAAAAAAAGAGAACAAAAGTGGACACTGGCATAAAATTTGCATGTGCTAATTTCTGTGTATAGTTTCAAATTCAGAAATAATTACTACAATTTAAGTTGAAATATAAGGTTGGTGGGGAAGACTGTGACCAGGTAACAGTTGACGGGCTACTTCAAGGCCTCTCCTCTCTCCCTTCTTATGGTTCTTTATCTTTAAACCAGACTTGGAATGAACAACCCTTCAAATAGAGCAGGGGTGTAGAAACACAGGCCCGGGGGCCAAATCTGGCCCCCCAGGGTTTCCAGAAAGGCCAAGCCCCTTCCCCAGCTCCACCCCCTTTCCCTCAAGCACTGATCATTTGGTAGTTTCCTAGCTTTTATGCAGTTTCTCCCCATTCTAATAGGATGAAATGCCTCTCCTAAGTCTTAGTTCCCGGAAATAAGAGCTTTAAGCTAAAATAGGCTGATATTTTTTGTATTTTGACCCAGCTCCTTTTACCTTTGGCCCTGCCCACTATGGGAATGCGGCCCCTGAGAGCTTCTCAGAAATGGAATTTAGCCCTTGGGTTGAAAGGTGTTCTGCGCTCCTGAAATAAAGGATGCCTTCACACAGAAGACTGTCGTCTGTAAAATAGGACACAGGGCCATCCCCCTTGGAGGCCTAGAAAAATCTAGCAATTTCAACAATATTTCTGAAGTTATTTCTCTCCCCCGTTCTCATCTGTTGTAATTTGCGGTATCTGTATATTCCCGTACGCTTATGTCACTGTAATGTACTTAGTTTTATCATTTGGAACCAGAGATAAACTTGCCTTCACACTGTTAGGGAAAGGGCTGAGGAAGTATCTTTAGACCTAGAACGAGATGGCCATGCCAACTGAAATGTTGCGATTGTTTCAACCCTGGTGAGAAACTGATTGCAAAACACTGCAGATATATTGTAGCATTTACTCATTAGCTCTTTGCAAATAGAAAGCACGATTCCTTTGCCAAAATGGTTTCTTGGAGGAAAGGTTATTGGCAAGGCTGCCTCTGGGTGAGTCTCAGAATATACTGCAGATGCCACCTCGCATTTGGTTAAGCAGTTTGACTTTTTAGATAAATCTTGCTAACTTTGCTGAAAATGCCAGAGTAGAATTTCAAATATAAAAAGATAGACTGTAAGGTTCTGGTGTTTGTTTCATGATGTTCAAGGGAGCAGCAGAATTTATTGTTCTGAAATAAAGAGATACCCGTTGTATTCTGTGGAGCCTGGGACTAGTTTCATTCAGGGACAAAACAGACATTGCAGGGAACAAAAGAATTCATCGCTGGTTCTTTTCCGGCCCCTGTGCATGCCAGTCATGCGACTGTGATTTACATAATTACCCGCAATGCAGCGTGGGCTGCCGTGTTGTCCAAACCTGGCGCACGGCACAGCAGGGGTGGTTTCGTACCAACCTTACAACCTGCGACTTGAAGTAGGGGTTGTGGGGTGGGTATGAAGCTACCCCTGCCACACTGTGCACTGGGTTTGGACGACTCGGCAACCTGTGCTGCATCGTGGGTAATTATGTAAATCACGATCACGTGACTAGCACATGTGGAGTAAGAACCAACAATGGGTTCTTTCACCCCCATGATTGTCCGAACACGGCCACTGGCTGGGTTCGCATGTCATGACAACCCATTGTGGGTAGTTAGCCACAAAGGGTTGTTGTGTCATCCAAACCCAGACTACTTTCCACAGGATGGCTTATTTTTAGGAACAAGGGACCCTGACAACCCATGGTTTGTTCTAGGGGTTGTTCATTTCCTGATGGGTTGTCATGTTGTCCGAGCCCAGGAGAGGAATTTCATCATGGGTTGTGGGGATCGGCTAGCAAGCCGCCCGGCAGGGGCTCACACGTATTTTAAAGGGGAAAGCTGCAGTTGATACATCAGTGTGCCCTGGCTCATACCTGAAGCAGGTATGAGTACATACCTATGTATGCAGCTATGTATGCCAAAGTGCAAAAATATTAGAAACGGTCCTGAAACAACACCGATTCAACTCTGAAGACAGCATTTTATGCAGCTCTTTTCAGATTCATTCTTGAGCTTGGTATGATTGATAGGTATCCAGGGCACCTTTTGGGAGGGACACTATGGGATACTTAAAGCTTAAACCCTGCAGCTTATTGCCCTTCTTGGTGTACTCATGAAATTGAAGCAAGGAAATATTTTATGTCCAGTTTTATTACATTCCAAGGTTTATCTCGCTGCCTTGTAGACATATGCATCTTACATGTGAATCCTTGGAAGGGGTACTGAGTTCAGTGCAATGTGTTCCCAGCTAAATATGTGCAGGACTGCAGGTTTAATCTGGGGTAGTTAAACTTTGTTTTTAAAATACAAATTATCTTTCCTGACTTGGACAAAACTCCCTCTTGACTTGTATGTGGCAGAGGGACAAGCAAGACCTTAACGACTGACAAGATGGTTTAAAATTAATTAATTCATCACGTTACCCACAATTTGATCAAACAATGGAATGCCGAGAAATGCTTTGTAATGCGTAATTCAATGTCTGCTTGTTGGCAATTGACTTCTTCCTTCATTTAAAAAGCTTAAGTAAAAAACAAAGGGGTCTTACCAACAGCATCCTCATGGCTTTATGGCATCGAAAGACTTAAGGAGAGTGCTGTTGAACTGGGCCTAAGGCCATTGTGATGGCCTAAGGTCATCACGAAGCATATGGCTACCCACTTCGTGGCTAGCCATATGCTTCCAGAACATTCCCAAGAAGGGATCAAAGACAGCAGCCCTCTCCACACTGGTTGCCCCTATTCTCTGGTATTCAGAGGTATGCTGCCTCTAACCATGGAGGTTTGATTGGCTAGAATTGCTAATAGCACCTAACTGATCAATCCTATGGTCCCTGGGAGAGTGTTGCTGGGGCCACAGGATGTGGCGGATCCCCCCTTGACTTGACTCAATTGACTTTTCCTCCATGAATTTAATATCCCATTTTAAAGTACCTAAATTAGCGACCATCACGTCTTGTGCCACTGAATACCTTAAGTTAACTATGCAACTCGCAAAGCAGTGCAATAACCAGGTGTCCACAATTCCACCTGCAAGCTCTCTAGAGGCGAGTGCCCCAGGCTCTGGTGGGAAGGACCCTGAGCAACCTCTGACAGGCTCTCACTTGCTGAGAGGTTTGGGGAAGAGGGAAAAATGATTTACTACTGCTGTTTCTCTCCTTATCCAAACTTCCGTGCAAGTTGGAGAAGACTCTCCTCTCCCTCAACCTGCCTGTGCTTGTTAGAGGGCTTGAGATCGGGGCAGAGCTCTGTTGCACGGATTGGGGCTAGTGAAAAATCAGCAGGATTTCCCCCTGCTGTTTCTCTCCTTATCCACACCTCTGCACAAGTGAGGCAAGACCCCACCTTTCTTCTAAGCCCTCCATGCTTGCCAAAGGGCTTGAGAAGGGGATGGAGTTTCCTCTTGCCTGCTCAGCAGTTTGAGAAGGTAGGAAGCACTGGAAGAAACTCAGTGTTCTTATTTTTTTTTACTTTCTCCTTACCATGACATTAAAACAAAACACTAAAATAAATCCTTTTTCTTTTAGGATGTATTCCTATGGATGTTTAGGCAGAGAAAAGGCTTACAACTCCCAGCATGCCTCAGCAAGCAAAGCTAGCTGGGGCATGCTGGGAGTTGTGGGCCTTTTCTCTGTCTAAACATGCATAGGATTGCGCCCTTAGGGGTGTACTAAGTTGACAAGGCCCATTTCACAATTGTTTCACCCACCTCAAAACTGGCTGTTTTGTTTTGGCCATATTTTGGGGCTAAGGTGAAATTCTTTTGTGGGGGAGGGAGGAAAAGAAGAGAACTGGGGTGGCTGGCTTTTTGATTCTCCCAGAAAGCCCCGTTCTGATGTGGATTTTGGAAAATGCAGAATGGCTGCTGCCCTAAATAATTGTCTGCCTCCTTTGCCACTCATTCTGGGAGCCACTATGATAGTGGATGGCAGTTGAGTATCTACTCAAAAACACAGACTTTTAAGGAATGGGCAAATTGTTCTTCCAGCAGCTGCTTGAGAGGACCAGTGTTAAAAAAAAGAACCCTTTAAGAAAAGGCAGTGATTGAAGCAGGCTTTTTTAAATTAGAAGGTCACCGTGTACTGTACCATGCAACCTTATTTTTAAACCTGAACTACTGGGGGTGGGGGAGCACTTTTTTTTTTTTTTAAAACCATCTGGATGTCTTTTTTAAAAATATGAATGTCTTGCAGAAAACCCAAAGATGCTTTATCCTAAAGCAGACTGACAAATTTAAATGCCACTCTGTGCCATTGTTTTATTTGTGGGGGTGCGGGGAAAATCAGAGATTAACATAACACTCCTCTGCATGCCCAATGAGAAGAAACCTCCATCAAATCATTGTTTCACCCCAGTCCCAGCCTCTTTCTGAAGCCCTCAGCACATGCCTGAGAACTTGGTGGGGGCACGTGTGAGAAAGGGATTGGTAGTTAGGCCAAACAGAGGTTGGCTAGCAGGTGGAAACAATATGTGAGGACCCCTGACTACAAACAAATTCCAAAGTGGTATTACATATTATTATAAAATGGTAGGAAAACAACATATTCTTTCTTTAATATTGGCTAACTAAGGGCACAATCCTATGGATGTTTAGACAGAGAAAAGGCCTACAACTCCCAGCGTGCCCCAGCCAGCATGGCTGGCTGGGGAATGCTTGGAGTTGTAGGCCTTTTCCCTGTCTAAACATGCTCAGGATTGCGCCCTAAATGCCTGAACTGGTGAACCACTGCAACAGGAAGCCAAATTTGAGATCAAGGCACCCTGACTCACACATCATTGCTATATTGCAACTTGACTTGCACCCGTGGCCTCCTGAACTAACCAAGCTATTGGTACTGGTGCAGTTCCAAGAGATGTTTCTGCTCTGCCACCAGCAGCTATGATTGCCAGCTGTGCCACAGAAACAGACGTAAACCAGAGGGGCAGGAGCTCAGTCCTAGATGGCCATGTTCCTTTCCACAGCCACCTATCGTATGGCCATTTCTGGGCTCTGATGTAGTTTTCCCCATTCTAAAAGGACGAAGTGCCCCTTCTAAGGCTTAGTCATTGGCAGCAAGGGCTTCGAGCCAAAGCACGTTGGAGTTTGAGCCTTGCCCACTTTTGCCTTTGGCCCTGCCCACCGCTGGAATGCGGCCCCCGAGAGCTTTTCCAAAATGGAATTCAGCCTTCGGGCTTAAAGTGGTTCTGCACCCCTGATATTAACAGTGGCAGAGTGGGTACATTGGTAACAGAGCAGAAGGAGGATGTGGTAGATGTGGGGATGACCCATATACATGATATTCTACTGGTACTGCAACCATCGCAGAATCATCTACAATGGCACAACTGTGCACCAGGACCAGAACTGACAGAATACAGGGACCAAGAAGACCTGTCCCATTTGTATAAAATGGTCCTTTCAGGTCTATCACTGCGAACTACTTCATGGCCTGTTCTAGTCGTATATCTGAAAGACCGGAATGTTATGCCCCAGTCCTAGTCAGACTTCACTCCCAAGTAAATTCCACTGATTTAAGTAGAGTTCACTTTCCAGTAAGTATGCTTTCAACTGTAGCATTACATTTCAAAAAAACAAAAAACCCTCAGCATTTTGAAAAAGGATATCAACTAGGTTTATTCATACTAAACAACTTGGGACCAGGACGCCTGAGAGAGCGCGTCCTTCTTTACCAACTTGCCCGGTCACTGAGGTCATCAGAGGGCATGTTCCTGGTGGTTCCACATGGACCCATGGCCCGGTAGGAGCCCACTAGGAAAAGAGCCTTCAGTGTGGTGGTCCCCTTCCTGTGGAATTCCCTATCTTTGGAGGTCAGGCAGGCACCAACATTGTGTTCCTTGTGTTCATCGAGACATTGTTATTTTCAGAGGCCTTCCTTAAGTGACCAGCTGTGGTTTATTAAATTTGACCTTACTGGAAGTTGTCTTTTTTAAAAAAAATGTTTTAACCTGGTGTTTTATTCTTTTATCTTTGTTGTTCACCACTCCGGAATCTTCTGATGTGGAGCGGTATAGAAATATTGTAAATAAATAATAAATAAAATATTGCAAACAAGGTTTTAATTTGGCCACATTCATTTGGCTAAGTTAAATATTAGTCAACATTATTGCACCTAGACTGCATGTAAGATGCCATTTAAAAAGTGTGTGTGCATTCTTAAAATAGCTTATTGTGTGCATCCTAGATGCGATGTACTGTGTACATCTTGAAACTTCAGTTGGAAATCATATATATTTGCAGTTAAGAGTTGAAGGATTCAATTTATTGGCCATAAATACAAATAGAATGTAGCAACAAAGTAAGAAGTGCAGAAAATATATTTTCATCTTCATTTTCAAGATTTACTATAGTGTGTTTTTTGTATTAGAAAACTATTCTAACTTAGTATTAGAAGTATATTTTAATTAGGGCACAATCCTATGCAGGTTTAGACAGAAAAAAGTCCTACAACTCCTAGCATTCCCCAGTCAGCTATGTCATAGGACTTTTTTTTGGTCTAAACCTGCATAGGATTGCGCCCTTAGTGTATTAGTTTTAAAAGGAAAAGAAGAGACCTGATGGCACCTTAAAGATCAAAATGCACAGTGCTCCCTGCATATGGTACAGTCCTCTCACATTCCAATACAATCTCATAATGCACTTGTGGATCACTTCTTTGATATCACCTCCCACATAAAAAACCTCCCCATATGTGCAAACCTAACATCTCAGTGAGAAGGCTACTTTCCATTCCGAGGGTACAGATCTATGACAGAGCTGTGATTGTATGTCTGAATTGGTTTGCCAAGGCATAAGCTCTAATGGTCTCATAAACTGGTTCATCAGTTTCTTTAAGAAGCCATTATAATTTTCTGCACCTTTAACTTTCTAACTCATTGTGTTTTGATTTTTGAGCATGCAGGTGTTTTGTCAATCTCCTTTTATTCTGGTCCAAGCAGCACAAAATGCAATCAAACAGTCACATTTCTTGTGTTTTTCTCCCCTTCCTGCTCTTTTCATTTTAAGATCAAATATTTACTAACAGCCATGTCTGCAATGGTATTGAATACCAATTCACTGACCCCTAGCTCTAATTTAATGGGATTTTTCTCTTCCCCACATGCTATCAAGCTGCACATTGTTTTAGAAAAACCTGACAGTACCTCCCCTTTTGAGGGCAACATGAGTTTCTTCATTTGGTGAGCCTCAGTGATGCATGACTGGCAGAATGACGTTTATTCTGAACCCAAGTAGGCAAAAATCATGCAGGTCATGTGGTTCCAACAAAGCAGAAAGGAACAATGCCAAAGCTTAATAAGGCTTTGCAAACAGTCATTTCTGTGTTTTGTTAGGTTTTCTGTGCTGCCTGCATTTATAACAACTCCTGCAGCCATATTAGAAAGAAACAGAAGCCAAGGAAACAGCACAGTAAATCTAAAGGAGCGAAAAATGAAAGGCTTTCGGAGGTTATTATTATTATTTTTTTTTAAGCTAATGTTATACATTTTCAAAACCTATCTTGACTGTGTGTGTGTCTTGTGGAGAAATCAAGCTTAACAAGCCACGAGCAGAGACTAGAATTTACAAGAATCAAGTATTTATTGCTTTGCCCCGTAGTGGGGGGTTCACAGAGGGTTGCATACTGGACAACACAGGAGGTTGGATCTAGAACTGTCAATCCATCAGCAGAAGGGTATCGCTTGCAGAATGGGACTTCCCCATGCTCTTCTCCCCCTGCAGCCCCACTCCCATGCTCTCAACCCTCAGGAACAGATTTGGAGGGTGCGCAGAGGGCTCCAGCGGGGAGAAGAGGATGGGGAAGTCCCATTCCGAAAGCAGAATCCTTCTGCTGGTGGAATGAGGCTTCTGGATCTAACCCAGGCGCTTGTCTGTCCTGAAAGCTTGCAAACTCAATAAAGACCATACAATATGACTATCTCCACTATTCTCACCACCCCTAAACCCTTACTCATAAAATGTCTTGATCCATATCCACGGCTGTATTCCTAGTATATAGGGTTGCCATGTGTCCTACTATACAGAGGACAGGCCTCTAGTTGAAGGTGTCATCTATTTGAAGAGCTGTCCAGCCCAATCCCAGTTTAGAGACAAGGAACCATTAGCAGGGAGAAGTGGGGCCTTGAACCCATCAATAGTTAGCACCTAGATGCCGTGCATGATCTTGGCCCAGAACAGGAAGTTTCCTCCTTTCATGAAGTTTCCAAGGCTGAAGACCCGACCCTATGAGACACCCCCCTTCCCTGATCCAGTACTCCCACAGGCACTCTTCACACTCCCAAAGAGGCTACACCAGGTGGTGTAGGCAATGGTAGTCCCTGAGGTGCCCATGAATGGGGCTCCTGATGAACCTACTTTGCCTGTCAAGTCAGAGGAGGACATTGAGCAACTGCTCAACCCTACAGAGCCTCAGCAGCAAGCGAAGCACACACCTGAAGGCCCAAAGAAATGGGATACCTAAGGAGTAAGGGGGCTCCTCAGAAGTAGTAGGGTTCTTCACGAGGAGGGGACTCCTCAGGAGCAGGAAGCCTGAAGGAATGGGTTCACTGTTTGCAGCTGGGGCTGGGCGGGGCTCTAAAGACCAGGCTACATTAGTCTTCAGTTGTGGTCTACCAACTGCTGGAACAACACAGACCCTAAGCTCAGTGTAATTTAGCTATCCATTTTTTTTTTTTAATGCCTAGCTATCTTTTTCCTGAGACCATGTTTGTTCTTTGGCTTTCTCCTCCACGTTTAACCTTGTCTTGGCTCTGTGACTCTGCTAATGGACATGGGAACATAGGAAGCTTCCTTCTAATGAGTCATACCCTGGGTCCATCTAGCCCAGTATTGTCGACACTGACTGGCAGCAGCTCTCCAGAGTTTCAGGCAGGATTCTTTCCTCGCCCTACCTGGAGAAGCCGGGGATCGAACCTGGGACCTTCTGCATGCCAAGCGTGTGCTCTATCACACTGAGCTATAGCCCCCTCCTGCTTGCTCTCTGCCTGGCGCGCAAGCAGATGGTGGCGAGGAGGAAGAGCAAGAGCAGCTGGTAACAATAGTGATGAGAAGGGCCCATGCTCAGCACACTGGACAACAGACCGAGCAGACAAGAAGCTCACCTAGTCACAGTCTTCCCTACTATGGTGAGATGTATTGTATTTCTATTTAAATGATAGCAATGGTTTCTCATCTGTACATAGAAATCAGCACATGCAAGTTTTATGTAAACCTATATTCTCTTTTTCCTGTTTTTTGGTGATTCTTAGTGATATAAGTAGCCACCCTACTAGTTTAGCCTATCTCATCTGAACCCACTCTCCTGCCATGCACAGCGACTGCTCTGCAAAAGGTCATAACTCATTTGTCTACACGTGGTAATCCACTGCATGGTGAGATCCCTCTCATTTGCGGGCTGGCTATGTACATAATCCCTTTGCCTACCCCAATCTTCCACAAATGGCCATCAATAGACAGGCATGCTAGAAGATCACGCCGCTGTATGTGGTGTCAACTACTCTGGAATCTCTCTCTTGTTTCCAGAATCTGGGTGGATACAGGTAAACATTTGGCCACACATTCTCCCATAGTTTTTACCACATGTCTGCAGCTCATGAATGGTAAAACAGTTCTCCTTACCAGCGGGCAGGATGATGGTGAGGAGGTTCACGCAGTCAGTAAAATCCAGCTGAGAAGTCTCTTAACTGTCAGAAACAGGCACTCAAAGGGTGGGAAAGAAGCCCTCCTCTTCTCTTGTATGTGTCTCACACGATCTCGCATCTCTAATAGCCAGAACTAATTCTAAGCCAGCCTGAAATACATGCATTTATTTTCACATCCACTCGTACGCTGTAAGGGGTAGGTAAGGTCTTCATGAGGAATACACAGTATTGCCTTTAATCTGTTTTTGTTGTTTTGTAAATCAAGAGCTAAAGTGAAACCTTGTGCTAGGGCACACACAGGTTCTTTCTCTTCTATGAAAACCAGAGGTTAATATTGGTCAGGAAGGGGAAAACATGCTTGCTTGTTTCTCAGGGACTTTAAAAGTCTCTCTACTGAACAAAACTACACCCTCCCCCCGGTGTTCTGTTTTGCTTTTTGGCTTTTCATTCTCTACGCAATACTTTCCCCCGCTTCTTATTTAAACGAGGGGGCGGTCAAAACAAATTCATAGTTCTTTCCTTCATCAAGCTCATATAAGAGATCGCTGAAAAGGCTTTTGTCTGGAAAGGTCTTCTGTGGATGAAAAGAAAAAGAAGAAAAGAGCCCAGAACATCATGGCAATGTTTATGATCTGTTCTAGGGTGTGGCGAGTCTGTTCCTGAGACGTGACTGTGCTTGGCAGAGGAAGCTGTGCAGCCTCCAGGGTTGAATATCTCAGCCGCTCCTATAATCTTGACAGTGTCTTTGGGCTGATATATATGTGAGACATGAGGTGCACAGGAAAGCCTCCTCCATGCACCAGCCCTTTCACGGGCAGTATTCACACGCCAGCGCTATTCTGCCATGGGAAAGTTCTACCCAGGGGGCTGGAGCATGAGCTAAACACAAAGCCCTTTTAAACAAGGTGCCTTACTCTGTATGAGTAAGTGCTCTTTGTGACTCTGCATCTCGCATAAAAGGGCCAAAACAGACATTACTTTAAATCTGTGTCTAGAGGCCATGTCTTTTTCTTTGTTTTTTTTTAAAGCTATAAAATGGAAAGGAGGATCATGTACGCCGCCTTGGGCTCCTTGGAGGAAAAAGCAGGATATATATGTAACAAATAAATAAAATATGTTTTTCATTTTAAGATCTGGATTGGGCCCCCTGCACCTACTCTAGGATAAAAACGAAAAAAAAAAAAAAAAGACATAGCTGCTAGACACAGATTTAAATTAAGGTCTGTTTTGGCCATAAAATGCTGGTGAGTGAAAGATCAATTCCAAATGGAGAGAATCCTTTGTTCCAAGGTTTAGCTCATCTTCCGCCCTCTAGATGTTTTGCACTTCAACTCCCATCAGCCCCAGCCAACATGGCAATGGTCAGGAGTGCTGGGAGTTGTGCTCTAAAACATCTGGAAGGCACCAGGTTGGGGAAGGCTCGTTTAGGATGTCAAGATTATCGCAACTGGTTCCATATTCAACCCTGGAAGCAGCATGGCCTTCCCCATGCCTTCTCTCATATGAATCAGTCCCTCAGGAAATGTATCCCCATTCAGAGAAGTTTTCCTGGGACCTCAGGCTCCTAGTTACTGAATACTGAAAAGCTTCTGCAGGAGCCGGTTTATGATTCTGCATTTCTCAGTGCTATGCGCTCAGTATAGGTGCTCATTTACCAAGTGGTGACTTATTTTGCACAGAATTTATGTAACCACTTGGTAAGTCCCTATTGTCCTGCTAAGTGACAAGGAAAATTTTACTCCTCCCCTTTCATACCAGACTTGGGATTAGATCCAAACTATGGTCAAGGTGTCATGACCACATGCCCAGGAAGATTGGGGTCAGGGAGATGCAAACCCTAAAACAAAATAATAAAACTTGAATCAAGGTATTTTCTTTATGTTTCCACCTGTCATCAAAATGAGTCTAAATTAATTGGATTTTTTAAGATCGGTAAGAAATCTTGCAAACTGTTAGATATGGCCTAGAATTAGGAGTTCCTGGTTGAAATATTGGTAAAAAACAGCTATAAACTACTTCCTTATAGTCCTGCGAGATTCCTCATACGTCTCCCGCATCCTGATTACAGCATCTTGCCAGTTTTTTTGTACCAATACTATATCCCTTCTTTTGCATTTCTTCAGTTGCTTCCCCCATCTGTTGACACTGACTTTGAGCCTTAAAAAAAACTCTAAATAGCAGCCCTCTAGCACATTTCTAAGCAACTCGGAACAGAATGGTGTTGAAATCCCTATAGCGAGATATGTATGCTCTGCCATTTCATGGCATAGCTATCATGTCTGAACTATCGTACACTTTGTTGAGTGGGACATGGAATCTGAAGCAAAATAGATTCTCAGCTTATGTAAGTTTCAGGGCTCAAGAACAAGGGCTCTAGGGGGAATCTTCTAACGGCTAAAGAGGGCCTGAGCAGATGTTTTGCTGATAAGGGTAAAATAACCTACACAACCCTCATGGAGTCTTGTTCCTTCCCACAGCCTCTGGTCCCTGTCTTACCACCCCATGCTTTTCCTCCCAACTTGTCCTTTACCTAATGTTGCTAAAACATTCCAAATTGAGCAGGAGCACGTCTGGCAGTAAGAATAATATAGATCAAGTGCCTACATGGTGCTTGCATGAATCATAGGATAGGCCTTGGGGATTTTCTGTGAATACACTGGGGTAAAATGTAGTTATCTTGCCTTTTGAAGCATTTTCAATTCCAATCCAAATAAACCTTTGGCTGCAGTCCTACGTGCACTGACATGGATATTTAACTCTCATTGAATTTTATGCAGCTTGCTTCCAAGCAAAAGCGCATAGGATTGGGCTGTTTATCCTAGATTTATTTGTTTTTAGATGTCTACGCCAGCCTTTCCCAATCTAGTAACCTCCAGATGCTTTGGACTACAATTCCCATCAGTCCTGGCCAATGGCCAGGCATGATGGGAATGGTAGTCCAGAACAGCTGGAAGGTGCTAGGTTGAAGAAGGTGGGTCTGTGCAAGTATCTGTTTTAACACAGCAAAGACATAGAAAACTTTACAGTTTGCTCCTAAGACAAAGAACAGCAAAGTGGAATCCAGAAGCCCTGAACATGCCAGGATCTTTTCCTCTTGGTTTTCTAAAACTGAGAACTGCAGGGTGAGGAGAACAATGAGGAGCATGGGTGGAGTCTTTTCCTCCCAGAGGGAAAAGGCAGGAGGTTAGCGAGCGAGCTCTGCCAAATGTTTTCCATCCAGACCCGTTTGATTTATTTAAAGTATTCTCATCTAATGGTTCAAGAGATATTTAACATGCAAACAAATTCACACAAGCGCACGCACATCTGCATTAAACTTGGTGAAGTCTAGCAGCTTCCCTCGCCGCCTTAAAGTTGCAGCCTTTTTAGAACTGAGTGGCGTGTCTTGTACACTCGATTCCAGTTTAGATTTTGTATAATCCAGACCATTGCTAAAAAAGGGGATGGAATGCAAATGGTGGATCCTATTTTTAAAAAAGCATGTTGGGTTTTACTAGCAATTTTTTTTCTTCAACAGTGCTGTGCTTCTGAATGGGCCTGATTGGTCCTCAAAAGTTTGGGCTGCCACTCCCTCGAGAGCGACCAATATTTATAACAAGTCAGCAGCCCAGCCTTAACAAATGGCTGTACTGCAAGCTAGAGCACTGAACCAGGATTTTTTGCAGACATGCTTTACACAAATGTTTACAGTGCAGGAGGGGAATGCTGCCCATTTACTCTAGAGCAGGGGTGGGCAATCATTTTTTTCTGTCGAGGGTCTTATCCTAGCACTGAGTGGGGCCATCCCTTTCTTCTCCCTCTTTCTCCCCTGCTCCCTCTCCCTTCTCACCCAGCAGGCTGCTGGGGAAGGGACAGATCGCTCTTGCCACAGGACTGAAAGGATTGCTTGCAGAGGGCTTTTGAAATGTGGCCCAGGGCTGTGGGCTGTCCAGCCTGCTCTAGAGTAGTGGCAATGATTTAATCTAGAACACATGTTTGAAGCTTGTATCATAAATGCTCTTTACAGCAACTCGTGGCCCTCCCCCTGTTTTGGCTTACAACTCCCATCAGCCCAAGCCAGCATACCCAATGGTGAGGGATGATGGGAGTTGCAGGCCAACAAAATCTGGAGGGCCACAAGTTTCCTATCCCTGTCTTAGGGTTGGATCCAATGTCATGCAACAGGACTTCCCCTTGCTCTCTTCCTCCTGGAGTCCCCCACATACCTTCCAAATCTCCCACCCCTGCTTTCGAGAATCAAAATGGACAGGCTTGCAGATAAGCTGTTAAAGTTACTAGCCCACTGCCTGCTTGCCTACACATACCTACACAAGTCATTTGTGGCACATCAGCATCCTGAAAGGGGTTAAGAACCAACTCTTTTCCAGTTTACATCAGCTTTGCTGCCTTATTGCCTGGAGACTAAATTCAAAGGCAACCAGATGAGTGGCTATCAAGAAGCCTAGATTTATGGTATATAGCACCAGTCAAGTGTCGAGGGTAATGTGATGCTGGGGAGAGCTGGGTTCAAATCTGTTGGATATGCTCCAGCTTTGGATTCCTTGCATTGAGCAAGTGGCTGGACTAAAACTACTCAAGGTGCCCTCCACCTTCTGATTCAATTCTCCACTCAGCCTCGGTCACTATTTTTCAGCCTAAAGCCACCTTCCCAATCTGGTGCCCCCTCCAGATGTTTTAAATGATAACTTCCAGAATTTCTGACCATTAGCTATGCTGTCTGCAGCTGATAAAGTGCAAAATATCCAGAAAGCACCAGGTTGGGGAACGCTGGTCTAACCTATCTCCCAGGGTGCTGGACAACCCCTCCCCCATTCATGCTGCCCTAAGTTCCTTGCAGGGAAAAGTGGGATAAAATGTAAGAAATAAATGTGTAAGAAATCAAGATATTCTCGATGTACACAATGGCATTCAAGAATTAACAAGAATTCCACATATGCTATGTAGTGAACATAAAATCATATCAAGGGATCCTCTAGCATATTTTCTCTTTTCTGTGTACCATGGCAAATAAAGCAAAAACTGGTTATTTGGTGGAGCAATTACATCTGTGTTCTGTGCAGGAAATTTCTACATGCACATACTCTACAAGCTATGCATACTAGAAGAAAAAGATCGATGGACATGTACAAATATACTTGTTCATGTCACTATCCTGATCCAGAAAATGTGCATCCATGTGATTATATTCTGGCATATACTGCAATGAATGGGTCTTGTGTGTGAGCATTGATGTAGAAAATGGAACATCATCCACTGGGCAGGAGGAGGGTGCACCCAGTACAAACATTTCTTTCAATGCTCATGCTTCTGATAACTTTGGACTACTTGGTAGCTTGCATGTCTACAAATATGGGGGTGGAGGGTGAAATCCTACATAACAGATTCTTGATATATAAGGAAAAATTTGAGTGTGAAAGTTTGACTCTTTTCCTTATTTGTTACACTGCCTCATACACTCCACTGCATTTTCACTCTTGTCAAATGTATGGTGAGAGCATGCGTGCTCTCTCTCTCTCTTTAAAGTGAAAAGCAAACAGAAAAGATTCAATGCTTGGCTCTTTCATGAAGTTATTAGTTGACTTCAGACAAAGCCATCCTTTCCCAGCCTGAGTCCCATTCTCCCCCCTGCCCTCCCAATCTGTAACACAGAGATGACAATACTGTTCTAACTTACAGAGTTATTGTAAGGATCACAGAGATATTATATGGGAAATGTTTCAAATATGCAATAATAGTAACAATAAGAACATAAGAGCCCTGCTGGATCAGACCAAGCGTCCATCGAGTCCAGCATTCTGTTCACACAGTGGCCAACCAACTGCCCACAGGAAACCCACACCCGGAACATGAGTGCACTCTCCCACCCATGTTCCCCAGCAACTGGTGTACATAGGCTCACTGCCTCTGGTACTGGAGGTAGCACATTGCCAGTTATATTACTAGTCTTGATGGCTATCTGCCTGGCCAGCTCTACATTATCTAAGAAAAAAGTTCTACCTGGTGACTGCAAAAGCCATGATGGCCCTGTTCAGATGTCATGCTAAGCCATGAGGGTTAGGCCTTTTTTTTTTTTGGCTAACCAGTGGCTTAGCGTGTCGTGTGCGGGGAGAAAACCACAGTCCTCATAGTTAGTAAAGAACCCCAGCTAACCAACCCCATGCAACAGGGTTAAGGGGCCCAGAGGTAACTTACCGTGTTGTTTGGTGGGCTCCCCAGCAGTTAAAATGGGCTCTGGAGGATTTCCAGGCTGAGGCCATAGAGTCTGCCAACTAGAGCAGGCACCACTTCTAGCTGTTATGGACTTTCTCTATGGTTGTGCGGTCATTTCAGCTGCTGCGAGCCCGCTCGCGCTGCAGAGGATGATGGGATGTGCGCTATCCGCACTGGAATGATTGTCAGGTAACTACAGAGGGGTCAGTTAGCGGAAACACATGGTGCCACGTGGTTCTGCAATAATCTGGCAGGACTGCACATCATGGCTTCACTATGCCCCCCTCCATAGTTACCCTAACCACCCTCTCCCCAAGTGCATCTGAACGAGATTAGAAAGGTAAGTAGTGACTAATATACACCTAGAAAAGTTTGAAAGTTTCAACACATTCCATCAGGCTACAGCAGAGTGAGGTGGGAAGCAGGGCCATTCCTTCAGATCTCTTGCAAGACTAGCTCATCAAGCTCTTCCATCAACTGACACCAGGCAGCAGCTATTCCATTAGGCTGGAGCAGAGGGTGATAGGAAGCAGGGCCACCACATCATCTCTGCTGAGAGACTAGCATCAGGCGCCTTCTCTCCCTGAACTGTTTCCATTCCTGCTTGTCATTATAACAGCTACCGCTATACTACTGTTGAACGTCAAGAATTGGTGTCGGAGTTCAGCCCCCTTCCCTCTCTGTCCCTTTGTGTCATGTCTATGAGACTGTAAGCCTGAAAGCAGGGAGTGATCATATGTAAGCTGGTCTGGGAGCCTTTTCAGCTGAATAGTAGGAAAAAGGCTTTAAATAAATAAATAAATAAATAACCCACCAGCACCATTGTAAGAAACAGGTGCTCGTGACATTGTTCAATGGTACTGAAAAACAGGCATCTATTGACAGTCATAGTTATAGGATGCAAGAACATTAAACAGGGAATGCTCTATGCAACCCTTTAATTCAGGGGTGGACAACTTCTGGCCCTCCAAAAGTTTTGGCCTACAATGCCCATTATCCCCCACTATTGGCTATGCTGGCTAGAGCTGATGGGAGTTGAGACTCTCCAGATGTTTTGGCCTACAAGTTGCCCACCCCTGCTTTAATCCAATCTGGAAACCCAGATATATCCAGCACTAATTCCAGAATCAGTAGTTTGAGACCCCGGGTGTATTGCTAAACAGAGAGAAATAGACACAGTGGTCAAGCATAAGAAAATGTGAAGGTACAAAGGAGTGTGAACAGGAATGTCTGAAGGACTGCTATCCTCTCTTATGATGGCTCCCTAGGATGAGGGCTGCCTCCATATTACCCTAGAAAGAGCAGGGACCATCCTTCTGAGCAGAAGAGTTCACAGTTCACTAGCCCATCTTGGCGGTGCTTGCGTGCATTACTCACTTACACAAGATGGCTGCCGTACTCTTCAAACATGGGGTGGCTTGTATAAGTCATCCTGTGTCTTTAAAATGCAGTGCTACGTGCAGTCCTACTTATGGTCAACTAATAGCCGAATCTTATGCATATTTGTTTTTGGAAGTAAGTCTCATTGAGTTCAGTGGAATTTTTTCCTAAGGAAGTGCACATAGGACTGCAGCACTCCTGTGGCATTTCTTCCTGGTGAGAGAAAGTCAAGAATTCTGTGCATGTCCCTCCAGCTCAACAGGAGCAGCTTTTTCATTGCAATCTCTCTGACAACCTGCCCGAGGTGTTTGTTCTGGGTGGTGGGAAAAGGATGGCAAGAAACCCTTCCCTTCTCCAGGGTTCAGTTGAGCAACACTGCATTACCTGGATCAAAGTTGCTTACCACTTTAAGCGTGATGCAACGGAGCTTGGCACAGATTACCACAGTTTATTCTTGAGACAGCGCATAAAAGAACAGCTCTTTCTAAAATTGGCTCTCCCCCCCTCCCCCGCCACCTCCATTAATTGCTTGTGAATTCATCACTTCATCAGGTTGTTTTAAGTGGTTTGCCATTTCCAAAACTGTTTTGGTTCATGGTTTTTCCGAGGCAAGAAAATCAATGACCGGGGTGTGGCTGAAAGTTCTTTCCTCGGTACGTTGAGCAATTCCGGCTGTTTTTAAAGAGAATTGCTTTGCACAGTATATCCTTGTCAGGGCTGCCAGTTGGTGGTGTACTTATGGCTTCTTATACTAGCTTGGCACTATGGGAGAAGCTACAGCAGCTCTGCTCCTTCCTAAACCACTGCAGGAGTCTCAGAAGCTGCTGAGCCCTACCATTAGGCAGGGCGAGATGGCCAACCTGGGTGGGAGATGCTGAAGCGTGGCAGTGCCAATTCCCAGCCCTTTCCCGTGAGCTCCCCCCACCGCCGCCGGCCGTTCTCGTCCTCCTGAGCTGGCATCCAGGGGGTACAATGTTTGCTTGTTGCTGGCTTGGCCGGCTTCCTGGCCTAGTTGCTTTCTTCCAATGTATCACTGATGGTTGGGAAAGGCCCCACACCGAGCCAAGCCAGCACACCGGCAGACAGCCCAGGCCACACGGTCCAGCAGGCGTATCACGCCACGCATGTGCGCTGCTCCGCTGGTGCTGGATTTGCAGAACTTGTCAGAGCAGCAGGTAACAAGCAGATGCCAGGCTGAGCAGTGAGTGAGCGGCAGCAGGGGCTTTGGAGGACAGAGCCACGTATGCCCCGCAGTTTGTCCAGCACCAGCTGAGCTAGCCTGGGGCCCTCAAACGTGGTGGAGGAGGCTGTCCTGCCAACAGTGTTGAAGTAAGATTCAACAGCCAGTACAGGGAATGGGGGAGAGGAGGCCGCTTTTTCCTTTGCCTCAGCCAGTGAAGTGTCTTCAGCCAGCTCTGGAAGAGGCCGGAGCTGCTGGGCTGGGGAGGAGCCACAATGTGACAGTGTGGTATAATGGTTAGAACAGCCGTCCCCTACCTATTGCCCTCCAGCTGTTTTGGACTACAACTCCCAGGATTCCTGACCTCTGGCCATGTTGGCTGGGGCTGATGAGATGTGAAGTCAAAGCATCTGGAGAACACCAGGTGGGGAAGGCTGGGCTAGAGACCTGGACCAGGACCGGGGAGGCCAAGTTCAAGTTCAAATCCCTACTGAGTCCTGAAGCTTACTGGGCAGCCCTGGGGCCAGTCACTCTCCCTCAGCCTAACCTACCTCGCAGGGTTGTTGTGAGGATAAAATACATAGCCTTGAACTCCGTGGAGGATAAGAAGAAGGGAGGAGGTTCCTCCCACATGATCCCAGGCCACCCATTGAATCTTTCTTTTTGGTTAAGTTTAATACAGCTTTTAAACAGTGATGTCAGGCTATTCTCATTACTTGCGTGAGAAGGAGTGCCAGTGCCATGGTTCTCACACCACAGAAGAAATGTAAGAATGCGGTCTGTCTGTTTTGTGTAAATTTCCCACCAACTTTCTTTTGAATGTTGCCATCAATATATTATCTCTCTTCTACCCCAAAACATTGTTCATAAGAATATTTCCTTCCAGGGCCACCTGGATTACAACGCCCCCCCCCCCCCCCGAAAACAGGGTTGGATCCAGTGGTATTGCTCCAGCAGTAAAATCGCTGGTAGAATAGATTTCCCTCAAATATGTTCCAGAAGGTTGGCTGACCCTGCAGAACAGATTTGAGGGGTGCACAGGGGGGACTGCAGAGGGAGGAGAAATCCCATTGAGCGAGCAGACTTCTATCCATATGATGGCAGATAAAGGCAGTAGGGTAAAATAATATTATTTTATTATTATAATATTATTTTACCCTACTTTCTCCAAATGCTAAATTTAACAAGAGTTTGTATGCAATTATTCTGAGAAGTATATATGACAAAATTACAGATCACCACAGTAGTAGTTTTGGCAAAAATAGGATGCAGTGTCCCAAATTTTAAGTCTAATAACTTGTCTATTCAAATAATTTCTGAATAAACTACATGAATGCCTGAAGTCTTTCTAGGAAGTACTCTGCTATTGAGAAAATACTTAAGCAGGCTATTTGTATGAGGCCTCCATGAGCGATCTTCATCAAAAACCTTTTACCGCACAACCTCGTTTGGGATAACATTTGTGGATAGGAACGCTTCACCCATTTCAGTGGCCCTCTGGCTATAGGAATATGATTATTTAAATTATTTAAAACACCATGTGGGTGTCCTGAGATCACACACAGGCAGGGTTTGATTTAGGGATGCTCTTTGGCTGATACACAACGATGAGTGGAGGAGGAGGAAGGGCATTAATTTACTTCTCATGAAGTTTTGGAGGGGGTGGGGGTGGGGATGGGGATGCTTAACCCTGCCACTTGTGAAACTCTGTCCATGAAATTAGATGATGGAAGATTGGGAAATGAGATGGTGGAACTGCAGAAGGCACATTTTATGTCTGATATCCCAAACTCACAGTACAATCCTATGCATGTTTACTTGGAAGTAAGTCTCATCATCTCCCATGAGGCTTAGTCCTGGCATAGAATTGCAGCAGGACCTAGCTCTGAGTAAGCATGCTTTGTTCCACACTGCACAGATGTGATGTTTGCTCTGCGTCTTGGGGTAGCTGCAGCAATGTTGCTTGGATTAGCTGGCTAGACTTTCCACTTCAGTTTTGGTGAGGTTGATTTATTCCAGGGGTGGGAACCCTCAGCCTGTGGGCCAAACCTGGCCCTCCTAGGGTCTCCAGATGGCCACATCCCTTTTCCTGGCCATAGACCCTTTCCCCTATCTGCTGATCAGTTGGTGGCTTTCCAGCTTTTGCATGCTTTCCCTCACTTCTAAAAGGCTGAAATGCCTCCTCTTAAGGCGCAGTTACTGGCAGTAAGGACTTTAAGCTAAAATATGCTGATATTTTTGGCCCTACCCTTTTTGCCTTTGGCCCCGTCCACCACTGGAATGCAACCCCTTGTCCCCTGAGAACTTCTCCAGAAATTGAATTTGGCCCTCTGGCCGAAAGAGGTTCCTGCCCCTGATTTATTCCATGGGTAGCAAAAGGTGGCACTTCAGTGCCTGGTTTTGTTTAGCCCTATGAAACTAAAGCTGCAAACCAATAGACAATTGTTTTGGGTGGGAGTAAGCGCCATCGTGCTCAGTGGAACTTACTTCTAAGTAAGCATGCACAGGATCAAATAACACTTTAAAAACAACAACAAGAGCAACATAACAGACAAGGTGCTATTGGAGGGGCAGCTGTTTTGGCTCAGGGTAAAAGCAGACTCTTGGGAGGGGAACGATGCATTAACTTTATAGGTCCACTAATCAAATCTTACTGTATTGCCCAGACCACAACGTAGTATCTTTAACAACATTAAGAGTCGGACACGACTTAACGACTGAACAACAATCTAGGAAACCAGAGCTCAGAACTTGTGCAAGCACACAATGGCAAATGACGTTTTATCAGCAGACATGGATAGCTGCAGAGTGAAGGGGAAAGCTTAGAGGATTCATGTTGTACTTGTAAAGGCGTCTTAAAACAATAGTTAAGAGGATAGGAGGGAGGCTAGGATAATTTGTTCAGGATGACAAAGACCATTAAGCATGAGTTCTGTTTTCAGGACTAATTTTTACAAGAGCCATGAGTGAAATATAACACCATGTTAAGCAATGAAAAAAATGCATTAATACCAGCTCTAAAACAGACATGGGTGGAGTTTAAACCTATGCTATGACCTAAACAGAGAAATTCTAGCCAACAGGAAAGAAACCTGCATTGATCTTTAATGTGACTTTCTTTCCAGGTGAGAGCACAATGCTTGAAAGTTTGGCATGGACTTATTATTCTATTTCTCTGGATGGTGGAGCAGTAGCAGATATTTTTAGGAAGCTTACCTACTGCCCTTTTGTGTTATTCCCATATGAAGAGAGACCATACAAAACTGTATTCTCAGATAGGAAACCATACAAAGTGAGTTTAAAAACCAAACAGAAAACTAACTACATAATGGATGCGATACAAGTTGTTAAAAACGTGATTCATTTAGTAATGCAACTTAAAAGTTGATCACCGAATATTTGTGGTTGCAACCCTACGCAAGCTGACTTGGGTGTAAACATGCATAGGAGCATAAGGCAGTGCAGCTGTCTTAGCTGCGTATCATATCTAACTAAAACAAATTGCTTCTGTCCTGGCAATCATTTGTTGCAAAGAAGCTTGTTGGAAAGAAACTAATCCTAACTAGGTAGGATTCAGCAGGAGACGGGTTCCAGCCTCTGGGTGGGGTTGCAGTGCCAGCAGCCAACTGATCATTTTTTTCCAGAGCACATAAATGCAGCCTCTGTTTACTTAGTGGAATTTTGGAGCACAGATTTATGATGATTCATACCTATTTCAATTTGGTGAGTATGGCATGATGAAGTAGACCTGTTATTTAGGCGCTGTGACTTGACAGGGCTTAGGCAGCGCTTATCAGAGCTCAGGATCCTGTTTTCGTATCTGGGCTCAACACTGGAACCTGTGAGGCAATGATCAGGAGTGTGCTTCTGAGCATGTGCTGAGTAAACCACAGCTCACACCTGGTGGGATCACTGAGGCAGTGGTATGGGGGGATGGGGGGGGGAGAAACACCCCTGACTTGATGACGTTACAGTGTCTGCTCTCAGGGTAACTTCACATCAAGACAGGTGTTTCTCTCTGCATCCCCCTCATCTCAGGCCCTACCTGCTGCTGCTGCTTCTTTTTTTAACATCTTCCCTGTTGAAGAGATCTGGAGATCTCGAACGCTTGTACATTTTTTGCCATCTTTTGGTAGGCATAAGAAAAAGTATGACCCCCAATACGCTGTTCGGAAATATAACATCAGGGCAGCAGGGTGGTGGACATGGTCTCTCTCCCCCTGCTCCACCATTTTCCTTTCACAACAACCCTACGAGGTAGGTCACGATACGTTTTGCTGGCGCAAAAGTGGCAGGGTGACTCTCCGTCTTTTCCTGGGAGAACCTCCCTGGCCGCGCACTCCCCCCGCCGCTGCCCCTCACGCCCAAGCCGCCCCCTGCCCGACTCGGACTGACCTGGAAGATGAGCACCTTGAAGTGATTGCGGCGCAGGAGCTGCGCGTGGTTGTGCTCCAAGCGCTTCACCTGGGCGCACTGGCGGTCCATGCGGTCGCGCACGTCGCGCGTGTTGGCGCTGACCTTGCGCGACTTCTCCAGCAGCTTGGCCACCGTGTTGCTGGTGGACGCGTGGCTCTTGCACAGCTTGCTCAGGTCGCCCTGGATGCCCTTCACCGAGCCCTCCAGATCGACCTGCCGCTGCTCCATCTTCTGCTGCTTCTCCTGCACCGCGTCCAGCATGTTCACCAGCTTGTCCAGCAGCGTCAGCACCGTGATGGCGTTCACCTGCGAGCCGTCGCGGATCGGCTCGCCCGGCGCGGCCGGCTGCAGGCTGGGGCTGCGGCTGCCCGACGGCACCGGGCTGGGGCTGCCGTGGTCCGGAGGGCCGGCGGCGTCGGAGCTCGGCGAGACGTAGCCGCTGCTCTTCTCCGCTTGCACCCCGTCCTCCCCCATCGCTGCCGGCCGACGCTAGCAAGGGGTCCCGCGCGCGCGATCCGCCGCCTCTCTCGGGCCCTTCTGCTGGGGGCGGCCGCGAAATCTGCGCGAGGAGCGGCGCTTCTGAAGAGGCGGCCCTTTTCCCCACCCTTGTGGCGGGCCGACAACTTCGGGAGACTCGACTTCGCCCCTCCCGGCCGCCCGCCTTCCTTGCTTCCCGATCCCCCCCCCTCCGACGGAGGAAGCCGATCCTGGAAAGCTGGGGAGGCGCAGGCCTCGGAGTGGGTCGCCTGCAGGCTTCACCTTTTCCCTCTTCCCTGCTCGCCCTCCTTCTTTATGAGTGGAATGTCATATTTCCCTCATGACTTCATTGGCAAAGGCGGGGAAATCTCTCTCACACACACAGGCCCGCAGGCCAGGCCTGGCTCGGCTCCACAGGCCGCCATTGGCTTGAAAGCCTGCAAACTTTGAAACGCTGCTATGCAGCGGATGCAGCACGACGGGCTCCCCTCCCAGTGTTCCTTTCCTCCGTGTGTGTGTGTCTGAAAAAATACAACCCCCCCCCCAACACAAAATGACTTCAATGGAAAGAATGGTTTGCGTTTGTCCTGTATCTGGCGGAAAGCAAGGAAATAGAAGGGAGAAGGAACTGCTTGAGAACATCTTAGGCGTGCTATGGTCCGTGGGGTCACGAAGAGTCGGACACGACTTAACGACTGAACAGCGACAAAGCCGCCTTAGGAAATCAACCCCGAGTGCTCATTGGAAGGACAGATACTGAAGCTGAAGCTCAAATATTTTGGCCACCTAATGCGAAGAGAAAACGCCCTGGAAAAGACCCTGATGCTGGGAAAGATTGAAGGCAAAAGGAGAAGGGGACGGCAGAGGATGAGATGGCTAGATAGCATCACCGATGCAATGAATATGGACTTGAGCACGCTCCGGGAGAGAGCGGAGGACAGGAAGGCCTGGCGTGCTATGGTCCATGGGGTCACGAAGAGTCGGACACAATTTAACGACTGAACGACAAGGGGGTGGTGCTGGATAAGGGAATAAAAAGATATGGGAAGCTCCTCTGATAGCATCACCGACGCAATGAATATGGACTTGAGCACACTCTGGAAGAGAGCGCAGGACAGGAAGGCCTGGCGTGCTATGGTCCATGGGGTCACGAAGAGTCGGACACAATTTAACGACTGAACAACAACAAAGCTGCCTTCCCCAACGTGGTGCCCTACAGAAGTGCTGGACTGCCACTCCCATGCTGGCTGGGGATGCTGGGAGTTGTCACCCCAACACTTCTGGAGGGCACCAGGCTGAGGAAGGTGGGTGCTGGCAGGATTTTGTTCAGTTTTAAAGGTAGCCCCCAGATCTACACCTCGTGTCGTATCAATAGGATCCGAACATGGTGGCGCTGTATCCCTCGTACGCGTTTATACCTCGTAGCGCACACAATGACATCTGTGGCGGTATTTTGGATAATATGGAATAAAAAGCGGGAAATAACCCTAGAAAAGCGGTGTATGGAATGCATCATGTGCCCCAACAGTTATCAGTGCACGACACTACTGATAAAAAGCACTAGTGTAGATCTAGTCCGGGACTCTGCGTGAATGAATCCAGAATAACTGTCACCTGCAGCCACTGTACCACCCTTCCCCAAGCCTTCAGGCGTGTTGGACTACTACAACTCTCATCATTCCCAGTCATCCTGTTGGGATGATGGCAGCTGTAGTCCAACACATCTGTAGGGCACTGGGATTGGGAAAGGCTGTTCTGTACTCATACTACCAAGGGTGTTTCCAGACAAGGCTTTTACAGTGCAATCGCCCTGCCTCGTTCATGGAAATTTATTGGGGGGTGGGGCAGATGATGCCATCTTCCACTCATAACCGTCCTGTGTTTTCCCTCCACGGCTTCTGTGTTTTTCCTTATTGCAGAAAACCCATTAAGGAGGGAAAGATGAAGTAGCCACGCAGAGCCTTTTGTCTGGTAGTGTTAGGAGCCCTCTGTCTGGAAGTGCCAGAATGGCAATTGATTGAATTATTGTGGGTAGGTGGGTAATGAAATCCACAAGTCTCACCTCCTGATTCCCCCCCCACTTTTAACCAAATCTTATTCCCTCCCTGTAGCCTTCTAAAAACGGTGGTGCTGTCAGGGTAGGACTTTGGGGCAGAGGTCCAGGGCCCCACTCAGCAGAATGATCAGGAGAACCCCCAAATACAGCAGGGCTGGCTTAGCACATTAAGAAGTAAGTGAAGTAATATACATTACCATCTAAAGAGCTGCCCCATAAGACAAGCCCAGAGCCTAAACTAGGGGTGGGGAACCTCAGGCCCTACTTCCCCTGACTCCATCCTTTCCCCCACCAACCAGCAATTGTTTAGTGGTTTCCCAGATTTTGTGCAGTCCCCCCTCCCCTTCTAAAAGGTTGAAATGCCTCTCCTAACACTTAGTTACTGGCGCAAAGAGCTTTCAGCTAAAATATGATGCATGGTTGGGTGTGTGTGTGTATTTTTTGCCCCACCCATTTTGCCTTTGGCCCCATCCACTACAGGAATATGGCCCCTGAGAGCTTCTCCAAAATTCAATTCAGTCCCCAGGCTGAAAGAGGTTCCACACCCCTGCTCTAAAATTAGCTAAGTGCACCACTGCCTAAAAACACTAAGCCTAAGGGGGCTGTCACAACAGATACGTGCGGTAGGCCATCTCTGTTCCCGCTGTAATTCAAGCATTGTATTACAATCCTCACTTAACCCATAATTAAGAATCTTTATTGTTTTAGCTAGCAACAGGCATGTGCATTTATGTATTTAAAAACTTCAGGGGTGGTGGAGGGGATGAATCCAGCTTTCCATACTTTCTTAAACCACCCAGTTTTTTGAATCTGAAAGAGTGGTTAAAGGAAGTTAGTGGGGTCACTAATTTGTGTAAAATGAAGTTTAGAGTGTGCCCTTAGAGTGGAATTATTTTAAAAAAATGTTTGGCGACGTTCTCTAGTTGAACCTAACTAATGAATCCCTGATGTAAAGTCTCACATGTGTGTTGTGTTACTATTTCTTTCCCTGCATGTTGAATTAAAGCAGCTTGCACTTGAGGAGTGCAATGTGGGATAGGACTGCAGCAATTAACTACATGCCAAATGGCTCCAAATTCCTGTTCTGTCCACAGAATGGCCTTGGGCATGTTGGAATCCACTGGATCCAGCTCTGACTTACTGGGATCCTCTCCCTAATGGATTATGGAACATATGGAACTAGGAGTTAGCATGACTCTGTGCCAGCCCTGAATATACATTGCAAGTCCATGGGGCTGACAAACAGCCATAGCAATTCATTGGACTATATGGATTCAAGGTCCAGAGGAAGTCTCCCAGTCACTATGGCAAAACATATAGAATTGGCATTAGGAATGTCTTTTATTCTTGCTTCCTTGCTCAACCTTTCACCTTGCTCAAGAAGTGCATTATTAAGTCAACTTGATGATCTCTGGGAATATAAGGAACTCTTCTGAATGCCTATAGGGATGTACTCGGCACAATTGGCTTTTGGATATATGGGATGGGAGGAATCCTGCACTGTAAAAAGGGCATGGTTTGTAAGCCTCCCTGCGAACATGTATTAATGGGCAGCCATATAACATAGAAGAATAACAACTATGATTATGATTACTGTTAAGGGTCCATTCAGAGCTTCCTGCTCCTCAGTAGCCACAGCAATTAATATAACTGTTTTTCTGAACAGTGATGGCAATATATTGCATCATTTGACGTGGAGACAGATCTTGGTGGATATATTCTGCCTATTGGTCTCTGAGGCACATTTGTGGGTTCCCAGTTTGCCGTAGGGGTGCACTGAGCCTGAGGCCCTTTAAATTTCCACTTTAGAGATGTGGCTGACTTGCTCTGCATGCATTACTCCAGTACCACACTAAGTTCTCCTGACTGAACCACTACAGGGATGCATTGACTCCATTTCTTTGTGTACTCCATTTTTATTCCACTCTTCCTCCTAGGAGCTTGGGGAAGTGTACATGGTTCTCACCCTCTTTTATCCTCACAACAACCCTGTGAGGTAGCTTAGGCTGAGAGAATAGTGACTTGCCCAGTGTCACCCCGCGAGCTTAGTGGCTGACTGAGGATTTGAACCTGGATCTCCCTGGTCCTGCTAGTCCAACACTCATCGAACAACTACACCATGCTGGATGTCAAGTTGGGAGATTCCCACTTTTTATAGTGGCTCTCCGAGTTTCCCATTTTGTTCTGACTTCTGAAAGCATCTGTTTCCATGGGAATATCCACCAATCTGTGAATGGCCGCTGGAAAAGTCCCAAACCTATCTCCAGCCTCAAATTGCGCCTCAGTTGATTGGAATGCAACAAGATCATTAGGATAAAGGGACAGACACTCATATAGCAAGAGATAGACATCAGAAGGAACACAGTATCCTTTAAAGCTCCACTGGGAAGCTTATTTCATTTCCTTGAAGGGGAACATAACAATGCATGAGATTTATCCAAATGGCCAATTAGAAACATAGGAATTGCCATGTTGATTCTGTGTGATGGTTACTTTAGCTTTCTGTAAGCTGCCCTGGGAACCTGTTGAAGGCTGGGGTATGACTCAAATAAATGAATAAATTTAGCTCAGTATTCTTTCCCTCCCTGACAGTTGCCAATGAAACCCTCCTGGAATGTTCACAAGATGGTGAGAGAAGTGAAAGTGTGTTTCTAGTGTTCCATGTAGACCTGGGCTGTGTTTCCACCAGTGATGTACTCCAACCTGACTGCGCAGTGAGGTCTCTGTGTTTCCATGACATTGTGGCCATTCAGCCCCAGCCCTGCGTTTTATCGCAGAAAAACCGCTTCTTCTGAGACTGGTTATAGTCTGACTTTTCCTGCTTACTTTGGCTCCATTACTGAGCCGTTTCCACAGCCACACTGGGTTTGGTCTTGCCCCTGGGGCGTGTAGCCCAGCCCTTGTGGGTGTGTCGCTCACCTGCCCCTGTCCTCACCAGCTGCGTGTGAAGGAGAGGGGGAGATGATACTGGAGGGAGCAGTCAGGCAGAGAGGAAAATGTGCACTCATAAGCACCCCTGGCATACCAGTGCAGTGTCCGCCCACCCTGGGTATCCCTATGAAGTTCCCAGTCAAGGTAGTGGCAGGGAAATCGGGAGAGCTGCAAAGACGGCTTCATGGAGAGCCATTAAGACCAATCCCGGCTTTAGGGGAAGAAAGGGTTTAAAAGGGGAGGAGATGCTTCACCCAGCTTTTTTGCTCCTTCGTTAAAGTGAAAGTGCACTTTAAAACTCACTTTAAAGGAAAACAAAACAAAAGGGCTGAAGCAGAACAGAAGCAGGGCGGGTGGTGGTGGTGAGGGAGGCAGAGATGAAGAGATGCACAACAAGTATATCATCCACTGGGTCTGTTCACCATTTCCTCCCTGTGTATTTCCCCTTGAGCGCTTTGTCCCACTTTGTGTGGGCATGTGCTGGGGCGTTACTTCTGATTAAACTCATTGGCTGTGTGGCTTTCCTTTCCTGGGAGTAAGTGCCATTGAAATCTGTGTGGCTTGCTTTTGAATAGGCATGCATAGGTGTGCATCCCCTTCAATGCATTTACTTGGGGGCTCCCTTCTCAGCCACGCAGGAGAAAGGCTTGACAGTTAGGATTTCAATGGGTATTGAAAGTGCCTTCGATTGGGAAGCCAGCCAGCCACTACTTCTTCTAGCCCACCTGGCAGGGTCGTTGGGAGGAGAACAACAACAGCGGGGGGGGGGGGGGAGAAAGCCAGCCACTATCTCTTCTCCTAGCCCACCTTGCAGGGTCGTTGGGAAGCCAGAATAAGGGGAAGAGCAACAACAGCGGGGGTGGGGGATAGAGGCAGCCACTAACTGGAACGGAGCACAAGGGGATGAGGGAGGGGGAAGCGGCAAGAGGAGGGGGTGGGAACACTGATGAGGCAATCAGACCCAACCAGACTCCACCCAGCCATCAAGAAAATAATTCGATTAGAGCTCAGTGGAAACAGCACAGAGCCCCAGGCTACAGCGATGATAAGCCGGGTCTTTCAGGACTGTGGGAACAGGAAAAGGAGAAGATGCGATTGGGGAAACATTGCAACAAAGTTGCGAACAACGTGAAGCCCATAGGGTGGAAACACACCCCTGTTCTCCATGAATAAGCCAGCCATATCCTTTAAAAAAGTCACTCATGTTCACAGAGCAGTGATTACTTTGGCTAACAATGTGGCATGTGACAGACTTCCTGTTGATGGTGTTAAATCTGCTTATATTCTGAGAGGGAACAATCAGTCTTAAAAACGCGTTTATTTATTATTTATTTCTAAGATTGATAAACCGCCCTTCATTCACAAGGGATCCCAGACCAGTGCACACAGCATTAAAAACAAACAAACACATCTAATTTAAAACAATGCAATTACATGTTAAAAGACAAATTGAGACAGCAACTCTTCAACCAGCAAGCCGAACAAAACAACGATCAATGCAGTTTAGAAATAATTTTAATTTATAAAATGATAAAATGTTAAAATGCTTGGACAAAAAAAAAGAAGTTTTAATTTAGCGCTGTAAAGAAAACAGTCTGTCTTTCTCATGACCATGCATGCCATTAGGTCTTACAAATGTCCACTGGAATTTGATGAGATGTACTGGGAGTTTTTCCCCTCAGTGGTCTTCTCTAACATGGTGGCAGCTCCCCCCCCCCCCGCCCCCTCCACATTCCCGCTGTTGCTATAAGTGCACATTGGGAATTTCTGTGCCTTATACTGCAATTTGCAAACATGGAAATAAGGTAAGAACCCCACTGGATCAGACCAAAAGTCCATCTAGCCCACTTTCAAACAGTAGCTGGTCAGATATCACAGGGTGACTCTACATTAAGCAAAAAACCCGCAAAAAAACACATCCTCTCTGGAGCTTTCTGCTTTCAGTTTCTTTGCAGGATTAGGAAGGGATTTTTACATGGCAGCAGCCACATGGTTTGAACTGAGGGAGCACCTCCCTCCCTCCCTGGCATAGAATCATAGAATAGTATGGTTGGAAGGGGCTTACAAGACCATCGAGTCCAACCCCCTGCTCAATGCAGGAATCCAAGTCAGAGTATCCCTGACATATGGCTGTTCAGCTTAATCTTGAATTCCCCCAGTGTGGGAGAGCCCACTACCTCCCTAGGTCATTGGTTCCATTGTCATATTGCTCTAACAGGAAGTTTTTCCTGATGTTCAGCTGGAATCTGGCTTCCCGTAACTTGAACCCATTATTCCGCGTCATGTACTCTGGGATGATCAAGAAGAGATCCTGTGACAACTTTTCAAGTGCTTGAAGAGTACTATCATATCTCCCCTCAGTCTTCTCTTCTCAAGGCTAAACATGCCAAGTTCTTTCAGTCTTTCCTGATAGGGCTTTGTTTCCAGTCCCCTGATCATCTTTGTTGCCCTCCTCTGAACCCTCTCCAGTTTGTCTACATCCTTCTTAAAGTGTGGTGCCCAGAACTGGATACAGTACTCCAGATGAGGCCTAACCAGTGCTGAGTAGAAGGGAACTAGTACTTCCCAGGATTTGGAAGCTATGCTTTTATTAATGCAGCCCAAAATAGCATTTGCCTTTTTTTGCAGCCACATCACATTGTTGGCTCATATTCAGCTTATGATCGACAACAATTCCAAGATCCTTCTCGCTTGTAGTGTGGTTGAGCCACGTATCCCCCATCTTGTAACTGTGCATTTGGTTTCTTTTACCTAGGTGCAGAACTTGGCATTGATCCCTATTAAATGTCATTCTGTTGTTTTCTGCCCAGTGCTCCAGTCTATCAAGATCACTTCGAATTTTGTTTCTGTCTTCCAGGGTATTAGCTATTCCGCCCAATTTTGTGTCATCTGCAAATCTGATCAGCATTCCCTGCACTGCCTCCTCCAAGTCATTAATAAAAATGTTGAAGAGCACTGGGCCCAGGACTGAGCCCTGCGGTACCCCATTCGTTACCTCTCCCCAGTTTGAGAAGGTCCCATTGATAAGCACTCTTTGAGTCCGATTCTGTAGCCAACTGTGGATCCACCTGATACTTGTTTCATCTAGCCCACTTTGAGCTAGTTTGCTCATCAGGATACCATGGGGCACTTTGTCAAAAGTTTTGCTGAAGTCGAGGTATATTATGTCCACAGCATTCCCACAGTCCACAAGGGAGATGACCTGATCAAAAAATAAGGTCAGGCAAGATTTGTTCTTGACAAATCCATGTTGGCTTCGAGTAATCACTGCATTGTTTTCAAGGTGCTTCCAGATGGATTGCTTTATTATCTCCTCCAGAATTTTCCCAGGGATTGATGTCAGACTGACTGGTCTGTAGTTCCCAGGTTCTTCCTTTTTATCCTTTTTGAAGATAGGGACAACATTAGCCCTCCTCCAGTCATCTGGCTCTTCACCCGTCCTCCATGATTTCTCAAAGAGAATAGACAGTGGTTCTGAGAGTTCTTCTGCTAGTTCCTTTATTACTATAGGGTGCAGTTCATCTGGTCCTAGAGATTTGAACTCATTCAAAGTAATTAGGTGTTCCTTGACCATATGCCTATCGATCTCACGCTGCAATCCTGCCCCTTCAGCCTGTACTTCGCCTTTGCCAGGGGGGTCATAAACCCTCTTTTGGGAGAAGACTGAGCCAAAGTAGGAAGTGAGCACTTCTGCCTTCGTCATCTGTTATTATTTTGCCATCCTTATTTAATAGCTGAACCACCATTTCTTTCCTCTGTCTTTTACTATGCACGTAGCTGAAGAAAGCCTTTTTGTTGCTTTTAGCATTCCTTGCTAACCTCAGCTCATTCTCAGCTTTAGCCTTTCTGACGCCATCCCTGCAATTCTGTGCTACCTGCCTGTACTCTTCCTTTGTTGCTTGGCCTTCCTTCCACTTCTTATATGTGTCCTTTTTTGTTTTCAGGTCATCTCTAAACTTTTTGTGAAGCCACATTGGCTGCTTCTGTTGTCTTCCACCTTTTTCTCTTGTTGGAATTGTTTGTGATTGTGCCTTGAGAATTTCCTTTTCTAAAAACTCTCACCCATCTTGGACTCCTTTTCTCGTTAGAGTCGCTTGCCATGGGACCTTACTGATCATTGTTCTGAGTTTATTAAAATCAGCTTTCCTAAAATCCAGGGTATGCGTTTGGCTACACTCGGCTTTTGCTTCCTTTAGAACCAAGAACTCAAGTACAACATGGTCGCTTTCCCCCAGGGTTCCTGTAACTGCTGCTTTATCCACTAAGTCATCTCTGTTGGTTAGGATCAAGTCAAGGATAGCCGATCCTCTAGTTCCTTCCTCTACTTTCTGTAGGAGGAAGTTATCCACCACACAAGTCAGGAATTTCCTGGAGGGGCCATGTTTTGCAGAATTTGTCTCCCAACAAATACTGGGAAAATTGAAGTCCCCCATTACTACTACATCATGCTTCCTTGAAACACTGGCTATTTGCTTTTCAAAAGTTTCATCCTCGTCTTCTCCTTGATTGGGTGGCCGGTTGTAGACTCTGACCACAATGTTCCTTTTATTCTTTGCTCCATTTATTGTAACCCAGATGCTCTCAATGGGGCTACCAAGCTCATCTTCCTGTATTTCTGTGCAGTGATATGTATTTTTAACATATAGTGAAACTCCATCTCCAAGTTATATCCTTCAGTTGCTGTATTCCAGTCATGGGAGTCATCACACCAAGTCTCAGTTACACCTATCAAGTCATAATTTCCTAGGGATGTCAGAGAATTCTGCCATGGATCTCGGTGAGGCCGAATGCCAGTGCATCCGGCCCCCCGAAATCTGTGGCGGAACGGCCTGCCCCCCGCAGATCCCCCCGGGACGAGACTTACCTGGGGCGGATGTTCCGGGCTCCGGCGGCGGCTCTGGCAGCGGCGGCAGCGGCGGCAGCGGCGGCTGGTCTTCCAACCGGCCGCCGCCATTTGCAGTCTGGAGATTTTTTTTTTTTTTTACAGAGATGTGATAGGCTACGTAAAGATTTGCGTAGCCTATCACGGCTGGGTTAAAAAAAAACAACACGTATGCAAATGGCGGTGGCTATGGCCGCCACCATTTGCGTTCCTTATTTTTGGCCGTCTTAGTCTATGTAAATATTTACGTAGACTATTACGGCGAAAGTAAAGGGGAACACAAATAGCGTAGTGGGCGCTATTTGCGTTCCCCTTTATTTTTGTTGTAATAGTCTGCGTAAATATTTACATAGACTAAGAGGGCCAAAAATAAGGAACGCAAATGGCGGCGGCCGTAGCCGCTGCCATTTGCCTACGCGTTTTTTTTGTTTGTTTGTTTTACCCAGAGCCCTCCGCGGCCGGAAATCCAGCTGCGGACGGCTCTGGCCTGGGCCTGACCAGCTGCTCCACGGAGCCTCCCCCACCCCATAAACATAATCCACGGAAAGGTAAGTACATTTCGTACATCCTTATAATTTCCCTCCTGTATTAAGAGTTCAAGTTCATTCTGTTTGTTTCCCATACTCTGGGCATTAGTATATAGACAGTGAAGACCATGTGCTTCATAGTCTGGCTTTCTTCCTACATGTGTCTGAAGACTATTATTGGGTGCTATCAGAGCTGTTCTCTCCGTTGCAGTGCATGCGTCTTCGTCCATTGTTACCCCCCACATTACATCTCCCTTCCCCGTAGGATTCAGTTTAAAGCCCTCCTGATGAAGTTCTTCATGCTGTGGCCAAACACATTCTTCCCATCCTTTGTGAGGTGCAACCCATCCCTTGCCAACAGCCCATCTTTGAGGAAGTGTAGCTTGTGGTCCCAGAATCCAAATCTCTCTCATCGGCACCACCTTCGTAGCCAGTCATTCACCCGGAGTATTTTTCTTTCCCTTTCTATCCCTCTTCTAACTACTGGAAGGATGGATGAGAAAACTATCTGGGCCCCAAAGTTCTTGAGTTTCCTTCCCAAAGCGTCAAAGTCTGACGTGATTTCTTCGTAGCTCTGCTTGGTGGTATCATTTGTTCCCACATGGATGAGAAGAAAGGGATACCTGCCAGTGGGCTTTATGAGTGCAGGCAACCCTTCAGTCACGTCTCTAATCCATCCTCCTGCAAGACAGCATACATGGTGAGTCCACGGGTCTTTGCGACATACTTGGGTTTCGATCTCACACAGCAAGAAGTCTCCCACTACTACTACTCTTCTCGTTGTTGTAGGCCTTGGTTTCATTGCCTCTGCTTGACTGACCTTCAGCCTCTTGCTCACTCTCATGCAGGTTCCCCTGTGATTCTTCCTCTGCAGGCTGCCCTCCAATCTCATCCTCAAGTACCTGGAATCGGTTCCACAGCTCCACTGCTTCCACTGGTGCAGAGTGGCATCTAGTTCTTCTGCTCCTAACTGTCACCCTTTTCCAAGGAGTATCCTCTACTGCATTTTTCCTCACCTCAGCATTTCCCACTTCTGCCTCAGCTTGCTGTTGCTCTTCAAGCTTCTGTTCTTCCCTTTGCTGCTGTAGTTCCACCATTCCGTCCAAGAACTCCTCATGTTCTCTTATTCCCTGGAGGGTCGACAGTCACCGCTCCAGTCCTCTTACTTTTTCTTCCAGCAGCGTGGTCAACTTGCACTTGTTGCACATGTAGGCCATGTTGTTCTCAATAGGGATGTTAGAGAATTCTGCCACAGATCCCAGGAAGGCCGAATTCCAGTGAATTTGGCCCCCCGGAATCCATGGCGGAATGGAGCAACTCGCCCCACCACCCTGCGAAAGCCCCGTGAAACGGAGCCTACCTGGCTGTGGCTCCAGCGGCAGCAGCTCCGTAAATATTTACATAGCCTATCACGGCAAAAGTAGGGACGCAAATGGCGGCTGCTTGCGCCATTTGCGTCCCCGCTTTTGCGTCCTATGCCATTTTGCATCCCCGCCATTTGCGTCCCCGCTTTTAATTCGAAAAGGTAAGTGACTTTCATACATCCCTAGTTCTCAGGCATGTGTGCAAAGGAGGGGAGCGTGTGTCTTGTTTTTATAGCTTAACTTCTACTGTATTGTTTTCTCACAGCCCCTAGGAAACCTCTGACTTGCTTCTGAGTAGACATAAAATGTAAGATTGTGCTGTAAGTCTGCAACCCTCGGCACGTTTATGTGGGAGTAAGCCCCATTAAACGCAGTGGGACTTACTTCTGAGTAGACATAAGATCACCCTGTAAGTCTGCAACCCTCAGCACGCTTACTTGGGAGTAAGTGCCGCTGAAGTTAATGGGGTCCTCTGAAACAACAGAGGACGCTGCTTCTGAGTTTGGTGGGGTGGGAGATCAGATGTGTCTCCCTTCGTTGCAGGGAGGCATTTTACCCTCTTCTCCCTCCAATTGAGAAATGCAGAGGCAGGACATGCAATCGACAGGCGATTCTTGCCCTTGCGACTGTCAAATCTGCTTGGGTCTCCTTCCGTGCAACACTGCTCCCATCCTCAATGCCTTTGTCATCCTGACCATGCCCCCAACAACTGAAGACAAATGCCCACAGCAGGCAGACACAGCAGTTTCTTCTGCTGCTGGAGAATTTCACAGGGAGGTCATGGCGCTCCTGTTCCGTGGGCCGGGAAAAATACCACATTTTTGCATTTGGGGAAAACACAAGATAGGCTGGGGGAAATTGTGGGAGGCACCTTGGATGTTAATGGCATCATGTAAAGAGCCCTCAAACTTCCAAGAGAGAGCCATCTCAATAGCAGGAGCAGGATAACAATTCCGTGTGATGAACCCTCTGTCCAGTATAAAGAAAAAGAACCTTAAGAAGGGAGAGCCTTCAAGTCGCCCATCCACAGCACCTGGACAGCAGACTGAGCCCTCTCTCTTGCAGACACTTGCCTTGTGTTCTTTGCCAGGGGCACCTGGAAGAGGGCCTCAGATGATGACCTTAGGGTCCAGGTAGGTAAATCTGGGTGATGCATAAGTGGCCACCCCATTCAAGCTGCCTTCTGGCACTACTGGACAACTTAGGCACTGTGGTACAACTGATGTGGTCCAGATGCCCTGACAATGTCATAGGTTCCTGGGGTACTTGGACTCCTGTGCACAACAGAGTCATTCATAGATAGAATCATAGAATAGTAGGGTTGGAAGGGGCCTACAAGGCCATCAAGTCCAACCCCCTGCTCAATGCAGGAATCCAAGTCAGAGCATCCCTGACAGATGGCTGTCCAACCTCGTCTTGAACGCCTCCAGTGTGGGAGAGCCCACCACCTCCCTAGGTAATTGGTTCCATTGTCGTATTGCTCTAACAGTCAGGAAGTTTTTCCTGATGTTCAGCTGGAATCTGGCTTCCTGTAACTTGAGCCCATTATTCTGTGTCCTGCACTCTGGGATGATCAAGAAGAGATCCTGGCCTTCCTCTCTGGGACAACCTTTCAAGTACTTGAAGAGCGCTATCGTATCTCCCCTCAGTCTTCTCTTCTCAAGGCTAAACATGCCAAGTTCTTTCAGTCTCTCTTCGTAGGGCTTTGTTTCCAGTCCCCTGATCATTTTGTTGCCCTCCTCTGAACCCTCTCCAGTTTGTCTGCATCCTTCTTAAAGTGTGGTGCCTAGAACTGGACACAGTACTCTAGATGAGGCCTAACCAGTGCTGAGTAGAGGGGAACTAGTACTTCCCGGGATGTGGAAGCTATGCTTCTATTAATGCAGCCCAAAAGAGCATTTGCATTTTTTGCAGCCACATCACATTGTTGGCTCATATTCAGCTTGTGATCGACAACAATTCCAAGATCCTTCTTGCTTGCAGTGTGGTTGAGCCACGTATCCCCCATCTTGTAACTGTGCATTTGGTTTCTTTTTCCTAGGTGCAGAACTTGGCATTGATCCCTATTAAATGTCATTCTGTTGTTTTCTGCCCAGTGCTCCAGTCTATCCAGATCACTTTGAATTTTGTTTCTGTCTTCCAAAGTATTAGCTATCCCGCCCAATTATGTGTCATCTGCAAATTTGATCAGCATTCCCTGCACCTCCTTATCCAAGTCATTAATAAAAATGTTGAAGAGCACTGGGCCCAGGACTGAGCCCTGCGGTACCCCACTTGTTACCTCTCCCCAGTTTGAGAAGGTCCCATTGATAAGCACTCTTTGAATCCGATTCTATAGCCAACTGTGGATCCACCGGATCGTTGTTTCATCTAGCCCACTTTGAGCTAGTTTGCTCATCAGGATATCATGGGGCACTTTGTCGAAAGCTTTGCTGAAGTCGAGGTATATGATGTCTACAGCATTCCCATGGTCCACAAGGGAGGTTACTTGATCAAAAAATGAGATCAGATTTGTCTGGCAGGACTTGTTTTTGACAAATCCATGTTGGCTTCGAGTAATCACTGCATTGTTTTCAAGGTGCTTACAGATGGATTGCTTTATCATCTGCTCCAGAATTTTCCCAGGGACTGATGTCAGACTGACTGGTCTGTAGTTCCCAGGTTCCTCCTTTTTACCCTTTTTGAAGATAGGGACAACATTAGCCCTCCTCCAGTCATCTGGCACTTCCCCCGTCCTCCAGGATTTCTCAGAGAGAATAGACAGCGGTTCTGAGAGTTCTTCTGCCAGTTCCTTTGTTACTCTAGGATGCAGTTTATCTGGCCCTGGAGATTTGAACTCATTCAAAGTAATTAGGTGTTCCTTGACCATATGCCTATCGATCTCAAGCTGCAATCCTGCCCCTTCAGCCTGTACTTCGCCTTTGCCAGGGGGGTCATAGACCCTCTTTTGGGAGAAGACTGAGCCAAAGTAGGAACTGAGCACTTCTGCCTTCGTCATCTGTTATCATTTTGCCATCCTTATTTAATAGCTGATCCACCATTTCTTTCCTCTGTCTTTTACTATGCATGTAGCTGAAGAAAGCCTTTTGTTGTTTTTAGCATCCCTTGCTAACCTCAGCTTGTTCTCAGCTTTAGCCTTCCTGACACCATCCCTGCAATTCTGTGCTACCTGCCTGTACTCTTCCTTTGTTAGTTGGCCTTCTTTCCACTTCCTATATGTGTCCTTTTTTGTTTTCAGGTCATCCCTAAGCTTTTTGTGAAGCCACATTGGCTGCTTCTGTTGTCTTCCACCTTTTCTTCTTGTTGGAATTGTTTGTAATTGTGCCTTGAGAATTTCCTTTTTTAAAAGCTCCCACCCATCTTGGACTCCTTTTCTTGTTAGCATTGCTTGCCATGGGACCTTACTGATCATTGTTCTGAGTTTATTAAGATCAGCTTTCCTAAAATCCAGGGTACACGTTTGACTACACTCGGCTTTTGCTTCCCTTAGAGCCAAGAACTCAAGTACAAAATGGTCGCTTTCCCCCAGAGTTCCTGTAACTGCTACTTTATCCACTAAGTCATCTCTGTTGGTTAGGATCAAGTCAAGGATAGCCGATCCTCTAGTTCCTTCCTCTACTTTCTGTAGGAGGAAGTTATCCGCCACACAAGTCAGGAATTTCCTGGAGGGGCCATGTTTTGCAGAATTTGTCTCCCAACAAATATCGGGAAAATTGAAGTCCCCCGTTACTACTACATCATGCTTCCTTAAAACATTGGCTATTTGCTTTTCAAAAGTTTCATCCTCGTCTTCTCCTTGATTGGGTGGCTGGTAGTAGACTCCGACCACCAGGTTCCTTTTATTCTTTGCTGCATTTATTTTGATCCAGATGCTCTCGATGGGGCTACCAAGCTCATCTTCCTGTATTTCTGTGCAGAGATATGTATTTTTCACATACAGTGCAACCCACCTCCCTTTCTGTTCCTCCTGTTCTTTTTGAACAAGTTATATCCTTCAATTGCTGTATTCCAGTCATGAGAGTCATCCTACCAAGTCTCAGTTATACCTATCAAGTCATAATTTCCCTCCTGTATTAAGAGTTCAAGTTCATTCTGTTTGTTTCCCATACTCTGGGCATTAGTATATAAACATCGAAGACCATGTGCTTCATAGTCTGGCTTTCTTCCTACATGTGTCTGAAGACTATTACTGGGTGCTATCAGAGCTGTTCTCTCTGTTGCGATGCATGAGCCTTCGTCCATTGTTACCCCCAACTTTACATCTCCCTTCCCCGTAGGATTCAGTTTAAAGCCCTCCTGATGAAGTTCTTCATGCTGTGGCCAAACACATTCTTCCCATCCTTTGTGAAGTGCAACCCATCCCTTGCCAGCAGCCCATCTTCCAGGAAGTATAGCCCGTGGTCCCAGAATCCAAATCTCTCTCGTCAGCACCACCTTTGTAGCCAGTCATTCAAGAGTATTTTTCTTTCCCTTTCTATCCCTCTTCTAACTACTGGAAAGATGGATGAGAAAACTATCTGGGCCCCAAAGTTCTTGAGTTTCCTTCCCAAAGCGTCAAAGTCTGACGTGATTTCTTCGTAGCTCCGCTTGGCAGTATCATTTGTTCCCACATGGATGAGAAGAAAGGGATACCTGTCAGTGGGCTTTATGAGTGTAGGCAACCTTTAATTCATGTCTCTAATCCATCCCCCCTGGAGACAACATACCTGGCGAGTCCACGGGTCTTCACGACATACTTGGGTCTCGATCCCACGCAGCAAGGAGTCTCCCACTACTACCACTCTTCTCTTCTACTTGTTGTAGGCCTGGGTTTCATCGCCTCTGTTTGACTGACCTTCAGCCTCTTGCTCACTCTCATGTAGGTTGCCCTGTGATTCTTCCTCTGCAGGCTGTCCTCCAGTCTCATCCGCAAGTACCTGGAATTGGTTCCACAGCTCCACCGCTTCCACTGGTGCAGAGTGGCGTCTAGTTCTTCTTCTCCTAACTGTCACCCTTTTCCAAGGAGTATCCTCTACTCCATTTTTCTTCACCTCAGCATTTCCCACTGCCTCATCTTGCTGTTGCTCTTCAAGCTTCTGGTCTTCCCTTTGCTGCTGTAGTTCCCCCATTCTGTCCAAGAACTCTTCGTGTTCTCTTATTCCCCGGGAGGTCGACAGTCGCCGCTCCAGTCCACTTACTTTTTCTTCCAGCAGCGTGATCAACTTGCACTTGTTGCCGGTGTAGGGCATGTTGTTCTCAGGCAAGAAAACAAACATTGCATACACCTTGCAGGTCACCACCACTGGAGAGTCTTGTCCTTCCATGGCCTCTTTTCCCTTTTTGTGTCTAGCTTTGTGATTGTTCTAGATTAGCCTGTGCCTGCTTCTCTACTCAGTAGAGGTTAAAAGCAGAGTCCCACTGGTGTGGAAGTGTGTGTTACAAGACAAATAAATGGGAAAAAGTTAGTTAAAAAATAAAACTAAAAAAAATGTTAGGGACCTCCCCCTTGACCTCCCCTGCTGAACTCCCCTGGCCAACTCCTGTTTGCTCCCTCTGATTGCTCGCTCTGGTCGCTCGCTGTCTGGGAGCTTGCTTGCTTCTGTAGTCCCTGGACCAGCTGGAGCAGCTTGCTCTGCTCTGCTCTGTTCAGCTGGGAGGAGGGAAACATTCTTACAGGCACATTGATTTCTGTGTTCCAGCTGAACAGAGGTCCAATGTCGGATAGATTGTGAATTAAATGGGTACCTGCTGAACTAGAGAGGCCATTAGGTTCTTCTCGATGGAATTCTATCCTTGCGAACATTAAACACTCTTCTTTAGATGATTTATGGCTGCAGTGAATCCAGCAGAAAATCATCTTGTGTACAAACTGGACCTGGATAGGTTTACTAACTAAACATCATGGAGCATAACAAATGCTGGAGGTGCTCCAAACATTGAGGGATCCTCACTCACATATTATGGTTCTGCCTTGGCTATATTCCCTTCTGGCCTGAAGTAAGGAAACATATCAATTGAACTAGATACAGCCCTGGATTTCTCTGCTTATACTTAATTGTTGGGATACTTACCTGTGAAATGGAACATTGGATTGGAGCACAGATGTTGGATTCTAGAGGCAGCCCTGGTAGCCAAGCATATTGGCTTCCAGAGTTGGAAGTCCCCTGACCACACCACACATAGAATTATGGACTGAAGATCTCTTGGACTTGGCCATAAAAAAGAGAAAGTAGTATTTAACAGATGCGAGGCAGGCAAAAAATATCTAAGTATTTGGTCCACCTTCTAGGAACCATTTTATAATTTATCTAGATCTATGATAGGATATAAAAGCTGTTACTCAGAAGTCACCGTGCCTGTTTTAGTTAAAATATTTATTGGATGTCTTTTAGGGCACAAAACCCGCTCAAAGTAGCTCACAAGATAAAAACAACACAACAATAAGTTTTCCCTCCCTTCCCTCCTTATCTTTTGTCTCTTGAATTTTCCAAACCACAATAGATGACCAGCAATCATGCATCCAGTTTATAAGATTATACATTAAAAAAAGAAAAACATGTTTTAAAATGTGAAATGTTTCACCATAAAACACATCTTCACTCACAAATGAGAGTGTGCTGCAATACCACTTATAAACTGAACCAGAACCAATCAGGAACAGGCCAGACTGCAAAGAGTTAACAATCAGCACCTGTGTTAAACAGCCAATGAATGAACATCATGGTTTGTTTCATCTCATCTCATCTCATCTCATGTCGTGTGTGTGTGTGTGTGTGTGTGTGTGTGTGTGTGTTTTGTAAGTCCATATATGGTTCAAATATATCTTGTAGAGACTGGTTGCTGAGAAACAAGTAGGGTTGTTGTTGAGGGTCGGGCTGGGACAAGAGTAATTTTTAAGGAGGTGTGGGTGGGTTGGGGATATTGATTGGTGTCATTTATCTATATTAAAAAAATTAAACAAATGGCAACTGATAACTGTATTTTTCTTTGTAAGGACATAATTAAAAATGATATCTTTTTTAATTTCAAGAAAGCTGCCCGATTCTTTGCAGGGCCACCTATTTAAACCAGTCGAAAGGCTTTTAATTGATTCATCTCCTTGATTAATGTACTAAACATTGCAACCCTAGTAGTTAGGCATCTAATTTATGGAAGCGAAGTTTGAAGGCCATACTGTAAATCTTAACAGTCTCAAGTGCATTCTCTGCAGGAAATGAGAGCTGGATGGCATATACTGTATCGAAAAAGCTGTTCTGCTCGTTTTGTGAGATTTCTGCGTAGGAATCTGGAACTGCTGTGTGAGATTTTTATGTCTTGTTTCTCAGTCACCTTAGGGGTGAAGGGTGGAGGATAGGAAAGAGTAATTCTTTGTGGGGACTCCCCCTGCATAGACTCGATGGGTAAGTTTTGCTTTACCCATCATATTTCTAGCAGGAGAAAGAATCCTGCTTCCTTCCCAAGCCAAGTTAGGTAGTGACCAAAGGGTTATGCTTCTCTTTAGGAAATTGCATCTTTTTTGCTCCTCCTTCCTCCTGATTGTGGCATACTCCAATCATAATGATGCCAGTGAATCAATTGCAAAGGGGTGTGTTGGCTGGATGCAGGTTAATTGGCGGAGCATTCTACCTTTGGGCAAGGGGTTGGCCGGAGAGCACGTACTTCGATCCTTCCACTTAAAGCAGCCTTTCCCAATCTGGGGCCCTCCACATGTGCCCATGACTCCCATTATCCCCAGTCAGTAGGCTGGCTGGGGATGGTGGTTGTTGCAGTCTGATACATCTGGAGGGCCCCAGGTAGGAAAAGCCTCACGAGGAAGAGGACTGCAAAAGACCTTTCCGGGAGAGCAGTTGCCCATCTTAGTAGATGGTACTGGTTTAGGTGGGCTAATAGTTCCATTATATGAGGGAGCTCCTCGTAAGTATGTTCTAGAACAGGGGTGGGCTGAAAGTAGATCTCCAGATGTTTAGGACTCCAGCTCCCAGCATTCCTGACCATTGTCCATGCTGGCAGGGGCTTTTGGGAGTTGAAGCCCCAAACATCTGGAGATCTTATCTTCTGCTCACCCCTGTTATAGTAGACATTCATCAGGTATCTTTGAGCCCACTGATATTTATGAACTCAAGCAGAATTGAGATAACCATCAGGTTTTCAGAAGCCAGGAGTTTTCAATCTCCCTGAATGTATGAAGAGCCCTGCTGGAGCAAGAAAAAAGGCCTATTATATCTCATCCAGCCTTCCCAAACTTGGTGCCCACCAGTTGTTTTGGACTGCAACTGCCATCATCCCTGACCATTGACAATACTGACTGGGACAGATGGAGGCTGAAGTCCCATCATCCCTGACTATTGGCCATGCTAGCTGGGACTGATGGGATTTGTAGGCTAAATCATCTGAAGGGCCCCAGTTTGGGGAAGGCTGCCATAAACCTGGACCAAGAGTCCAGCTGGCTAAGTTAAACATCATACTTAATATCCTTCAAAAAATGTATTACAGATTAGATCTTTGACTATGGAACTCTATTTACAGTGCTATCCTATGGATGTTTAGACAGAAGAATCCTATGGCTGGCTGGGGCATGCTGGGAGTTGTAGGGCTTCTTTCTATCTAATCATGCATAGGATTGTGCCCTTATGTAATCAGACGATCACAGTTGGGATTATGATTTCCCCAAACTTGGCATGAAGGTATGTTGAATCACAAAACAATGGAATTCTGGCATTTGGTATCAAACCCTCCTATTCCGTTTTTAGCTTCTTTATTGACTCTTTCTAGGAAAGGAAATAAGAACTTTTCCAGTGTAGCATACAAAGGTTAGCCAAGGATTCATACTAACTAACTGACTTCATCTTTATTCAGATTTATCTTGATCAGGTTTTGGCACACAGGCTTTCCAGATCAATGTAACAGGGTGGCCACATGTTTTTGATGAAAGGGATTCCCCTTAACTTAAGAACGTCATTACTAAATGCAACACAGGGATTTTCTAATTTCAGGCATCACATCCCCAGGGTTTTGACATTTTGATCTAACCCTAATATAATTCTTTGTGGATGACCCAATTCTTCAAGATCCTCCCTACACAGAGTGCAGCACCCAACCCTTGCGAGAGCATGGAGTGGAAACTAGATTGCCACCAGATATTTATCAAGAACTTATTTATTTCCACACGCAGCAAAAACGGAACTGTGGGCGTTTCTTCCTGGTGTGCAACACCCATTGTTGTAAGATGAAACCCTGTGTATAGAGAAGTGTATATATTTTGGTAGGCTGGTGTGCTTCAAAACTTGGCATATGATCAGGATGAGGAATGTGCAAAGAGTAGCCAAGGGATGGCACCACAGAGGATAGGTTGATGGTCTCATAAACACATAATGGGGACATTTTGGACAGTATCCAATACTGCCACCGCACTTCTGAAACCTACTGCTAGCACAACAGGAACTAGAGCACTTCTAGCGAAAGCAACTCTGGAAAAAAGCAGAAACACATGTTTTCTGAATGGGACAGGCCAGTGGAGCGACTTCTTCAAGTTCAGCTGACCTGTCCCGTTCAGAAATGAGTGTTTCTGTTTTTTCCAGTTGTCTTATGAAGCTCTAGCTTTCTGTTGCACTAGTGGTGGGTCGTGCTAGTGTGCAGGCAGCATTGGATACTGCCCCTAAATGGAATGCAAATTGTGATTGAATAAGGTCCACCAATGAGAGCCCAGATCACAAAAAACAGAACTCCAACAACAGGACAAAGTCCATAAGGACTTCAATGTCCATTCCCCTACCATAGTTCCATGTAGAGGGGAACATGGGACAACACACATGGGAACTCTAAAATTCTACCTGGACTCGCAATATGAGATTGTATGAATGCAAACTGTTGGAAAGTCTGGTGTGACTTACAGCAGAGTTGCTTTATGTAGAGAAAGTGTGGCAACACATCATTTAGTACTGGAGGCAATAAACACAGGCCAGAGCCAGTTTAAAAGTAGTTCAAAATCAACTTCCTTTATTAGTGCTTTTATACACATCATCAGAAAAGGCTATGTAAAGATGGGTAAAGATGTGTTTTCAGTTGGTGCTTAAAGCATACCACAGTTGGTGGTAGGGATGTACGCATTTTGTTAAATCTGTTCTGTCCATTTCGCAGATTGTCAGGTGTCCATTGATGGAATCAGATTTTTTTCCACCAAAATTTGTTCTAATTGTGCTAATTTACATTTGCACTAATTTGCACCAACTAATGTGTATTAGCGCATTTGCACAAGTGTGCACTTGCACTAATGCACACTTGTGCTAATGTGAATTAGCACTACCCCCACCAAAAGTAAAAAGAGCTCCGCAAGTCCACAGGATCCATGTGACCCAGAAAAAGCTGGTCCGCTGTAGAATCCACAGATTGGATTCATAGAAATCTGAACAGCTTTGAATCCATTACAGATTTCTCTCACATCCCTAGTTGCTGCCTCCCGAATACCAGGGGGGAGAGCTTTCCAAAAGGTGGGAGCCACCACGGAGAAGGCCCTTTTCCATATCGCCACAAGATGGCAGTCTGCAGGTTGTGTTACAACCAGCAAGACCTCCTCCAATGATCTTAATGATTACACAGGTGTATATTCAAACCCTGAATTTTAAGAGCAAAGTACTGAAAGCCCCAAACTGAAACCATAAAAATACAACAGAAAATACAATATAAAATATAATAGATTAAAACTATAGAATAAAAATACTACCAGAGTAAAACCTAGCAGCAGTGCAGGTATTTAAAACGCAGTCGCAGATTTAAGACAACAGAGCTAAAAAAAACCTGGAATGCTAAAACACAAAAAAATGCCTCAGAAAATTAAAAAAAAAGGTCTTCACCTGGCACCGGAAAGAGTACAATGTAGGCACTAAGGGAGCTTGTTCCACAACCAGGGTGCCACAGCAGAAAATGCCTTTTTCCTGGTAGCCACCTGCCTTACCTCTTTTGGCAGGGGCTCCTGAAGATGATCCTATGGAGAATTTTTCAAATTTTGGTAAATTCTCATCAAAACTGAACTGAATGGAAATTCTCACCCACTCCTAGTGCCATCTACACATTGGTTGCACTCCAAGATGGAGATGTGGGAGCAAGAGACTGCAGTGGTACGTACAGGGGCACGTTTGCAACAGCAGTGGCCGATGTTGCCGAAGAACCAGGGGGGAAACACACGCCCCCCCCCCGCCTGCCCTGCTCTTATACTTTTAACAGAAACTAGATCTGCAGAAATCAGCATGGGAAGCTTTTTGTAGCACAGAGAGAAGCATTACCAGCAGATTACACTCTTGCTGAAGACACAGGAGCAAAGGCGAGTAAAAAGATGTGGCAACCCCAGTAGCAACTGGATTTGAGAGGGAACCTTCTCTGCCCACCATCCCATTCCTCTTGCTGCTATCCTTCTGGATGTCTCCCAGCGCAGATCTGTGTGTATCTCTGGTGTTCTGTGAGCCTAACCACAAAACACATAATTAAAAAAGAATTGTGATGCTGCCGAAGCAAACTTCAGCATTTGCCCTTTTAAAAGGTGAGCTCTTTAAATAATAATAAAAAAACCTTGTTATTCCTAGCAGAATCGGAAAACAGAGGCCTTGGCTTTTAATCGTTTCTTCCCTCTCTCCCGCACCCCGCCACCACCAGCACGCTCTCCTAAAAACAAAATTGCTTTAGTTTTTTGCCTTCTTGTTATTTTCATGTGCTCATTAGAGAAGAGCCATTAGAGAGTGTGAGAACAGAATGTTTCCGAGCCGTTGGGAAACGAAGGCCAAATATTGGACATGTTTCAAGTAATGAAACAATACCACCATCCGATCTGAGAACTGTGTATGTGAGTTTGGGAAAAAAAAGGGGGGGTTGGGGGAATGGAGGTCAGAAAAACCTTGGAAGATTCCAATCCTTGGGCTAAATCATGCAGTCCTTGGCAGAACTCCTGTTGATCTCATGCCATCTCCCTCGATGACCCAAGAAAGTGCAAAGAACCATGGTGCCGCATGTGATCCGTCATGTAAGTAACACAGTGGTAAGTAACACCTCACCAGGCCGAGAAGCTGTGAGGGCACATGGGAAATCCGGGTAGCCTTTATAGTAGGCATGCTGCACCTTGGGCCTGGGGGCCAAATCCAGCTTTTCAGGGGTCCCAGTCCAGCCCTTACCCAGAAGCCCATACCGCTTTCTACCAACCACTAGTAATTTGGTGGTTTCCTGGCTTTTGTGCATTTTTTTCTCCAGTCTGAAAGGTTGAAACTGCCAGTGACTAAGCTCTCCCAAAGCTTTATGCTAAAATATGCAAGTATTTTTGTTCTTTGGCCCCCAAACAAAATGGCAGGTCAGCTGGAATTGTCTTAGTGCAAGACTGGGCAACTTTGTGAAGTCCAGGAACCATTTTCACCCACTGGACTTCTCCGCTCCACAGGATGCACCTCCCTCTCTGTGGCACTAAAAATAATATATTTTTTGCTTTAATAAAAAGGTGTTTGGAGTGGCTATGGAACACCAAATGGGTACTGGTTTTCAGGCTAATTCTGGCCCTTTTCAACCTAATTTTGATCCTTTTGTTGCTCTGGGGGACCAAAAGGGGTTTAAAAAAGGCTTCAAAATGGCCAGTCCAGGCACCATTTTTTTAAAAAAATTACCATTCTGGGGGGCAGTGGAGGAAATGGTGGCCACATGCTACCTGTGGGCCACATGTCCCCCCCCCCGGCTTAGTGGGCCACCCACTACGTAGGGTAAGTTTCATTGGAAGAAAGAATAATGGAGACTTTGGCAATGTTTGACTTACTGTAGTGATTTATTCATGAGGTACACACTGGGAGCCAGTGTGGTGTAGTCGCTGGAGTGTTGGACTGCTGGGAGCCATGAGATCTGGGTTCTAGTCCCCACTCGGCCATGGAAGTGCACTGGGTGACTTCAGGCCAGTCACAGACTCTCAGCCCAACCTACCTCACAGGGTTGTTGTTGTGAGGAGAAAATGGAGAGGAGGAGGAGAATTATGTACGCCGCCTTGGGTTCCTTGCAAGAGGAAAAAAGACAGGATATAAATGCAATAAATAAATAAATAATAATAAATAAATACAGTTGGTAAACATGACTCTGTACAAAGTAGTGAAAATAATATCCAGGTTCCTGACCCGATGTTTAGATTGCAAATCAACTTGGGTCAAGAGCCTGGATATTTTTTTCCAAGTTACTCTGTAATGGGAGAGACAACAAAGGGATAAGGGAAATGTACAGGTTCAGGAAGCATTATAAAGCTGCAGCAGCGGGCACGCAGATGGGCTGTTCTCCAAACTGGCTGTCTGCCAGCTAAATCCACAACACCAGCCACGTCCAGATCTTCTTCAGCATTCACCGGCAGGCTGGATTTCATCTTCCAGTTCGTTAACTGTGTGTGGCTTGCATTCCAGGTTGCTTGAATAACAGACTGCCCATCGCTATCCTCTGCCCCAACATTATTGACAAGACCATACAAAACCCTATATGGGGAACCATTCCCCGCTCCCCACCCTGCCCCAACACAATGCATAACACAACCCAGTGGAGGCTGGTGGCTGCTATTTCAGTGGGGTGGTAAATCCGCCCTGGGTTTCAGTCAGAACCCGTCAGAATGCTAAAGGAGCTATCTGAGGTGCTGGACCCATTTGGGGGATAGGGTTCAGCACTTTGGATCACTCCTTTTGAGTTCTGACTGGTTCTGACATAAACCCAGAACGGATGTATTGCCCCACTGATACAGGAGCCACCAACCTCCGCTATCACAACCGCAGTGTCACAGCAGTGGTCCAGAGGAACTTGAAGCGAACCTCTCTCCCACCCTGCTGCACCTCTCTTCCTTGATCCAGTTCCTTGCCCTACATCCGTTCATTCGTCCTGTATATCTTTTCCTGTCAGAGAGTATAATAAATATCTTTTTCCTGCGTTCTCTTCAGCGTGTTTTGCTTAAAAATCATGGTAATGCAATCAAGGTTCTGCATAATGGGAATTAAATCGTTTGGGCCTCTCTCCAAGGCAGGGGCGTCATGCCTCCAAGAAGACCAGCCCTGGAAAGTGTAAATGGTTATGGAATCTGTTGTAACTTCCTCTGCTTTCTAAATAGTAATACACGGAAGGGGTCTCTTTGCCAAACACAGCACTGAATGTGTTTTATTACTCATTGCAAGGGAGTATGGAACAGGGACATGATCCCAGCTGTAGAATCAGGTGTTTTAAGGACAGCATGTCCTACAATCCCAAGTACGCTTAGCGGTATGATTCAGCCTGCAATCCTGAACACACTTCCTAGGGAGTATGCGCCATGGAACTCAGTGGGATTTACTTCTGGGTAAACATGCATAGGATTGTGCTGCACCTCATCCATGTAATGAGTTCAGGTCCACAAGGCTTGGCAGCAAGGTGGGAAGGAAAGTGCAGGGAAAGAGAGCAGCAGCTGTCATGGTTGTGAGGGGAAGCCAGAAGACATCTCGTTGGTTCTGAAAAGGCTCATGGGGCAGGCAGACATAGCGGTTTGTAGGGTGTCCAGTTACACATAGCCAAAAACGGGGGACACAGATTTGCATAAAATTGGCATGTGACATTTTTTATGTATAGATGTATAGCAATAATAGCTGCAATTTAAATAGTAGTGGAATGCATCTCACCATGGTGGAGACCAGCCAGGTGATGTGTGCTCTGTCTGCTCCCCAGCAGCTATGTCTTGATGGACCATTTCAAGGTCCCTGCTGTCCCTTCTTATGGTTCCAGATCTTTAAACCAGACCTCGAGGCCTCTCAGTTTGGACCTCTGATGCTCCCCAGACCACACCTCATTTCCATAAGCCGCACCTCTCAAAAGCCCCACTCCGGGTTTTTTATAGAATGGATTCCATCCTGCCTCGTCCTCCAACTAAAAAATCAATGGAGGGGGGAACCTTATACAAGCTGGGGAAGATGAATGACTGGATACAAATCTATTCCACCCCCACCCCCACCCCCACCCCCATTGCATACTGAGCACAAGTAAGAGTCACATCTGTAACGCCATCCATATTTGACTCTGGCCCCACCCACTGCTGGACCACGGACCCTGGCAGGTTTTGACTGAGATAATGTGGACCTTGACAAACAAAAGTTTCCCCACCCCTGGATTAAAGTGGGCTAAGGGCATGGCCCCTCATATATCTGTATCTGCACAGATTTCCTGAAAGCCACTCTCTGCTCTGCTGCCAAGCTCACACTTTCCTTTATAGCAACCCCCTGACAGCAGATCCTGATAAGCAGTTGCTGGTCACCTGGCCACCTGCATCTGGATGTAAGCTGACTGGACTCCTCCCCCATCTCTGGAGTTGCCAATAGTTGCTTAGGCTGCCTTTACATGCAGATAAGGAGGGAAAACGGTGGGGAAGGGGAAGAGAAGCTTGTGTTCTACGTTTCATTATACAGCCACTAGATGGTGCTGTGGTTTAGCTCCTCTTATTGTGCGACTTCCTCTTTTCAGGAGGGAACTCAAGGAGCTGTAATTTGACAGCTCATTATCTCTGAACTTTTAAAAAATGGGATCAAGGTAACTTAGCACGGGGGAAGCCCTGGAGGCTGATGACGTCATGTAAAGGGCCCGCAAACGTCTGTGAGTAACCAATCTCAATAGCAGGATCAAAGCCCGTGTGAAGAAGCCCTTAGGCTGTTACTTGTGACGTGTTTTCCATCCATCCATTCTTCACTTTTTGCGTCCCTTGAGCATTAGAACAAGGGTATTAAGCCTCGTTCAGCCCAAGCGCTGAATTCCATTTTGGAGAAACTCTGGAGGGCTGCTGGGTGGGGCTGAGTGCAAAAGGACCGGGGCAAAGGCAAAGGGAGCAAGGCCAACATACCAGCATATTGTAGCTGAAAGCTCTTAACTGCCAGCATCCAAAGCCTCAGGAGAGGCATTTCAACCTTTTAGAACGGGGGAAAAAACTGCACAAAAGCCGGGAAACCAGCAAATTATCTGTGGTCGGGGTAAAGGGGATGGGGCCTTCTGGGAAACCCTGGAGGGCCAGATTGGGACCCCAGGAGGGCCAGAGGTTCTTCACCCCTGCATTAGAAGCTTGTGCCCCATAACAACATTTGCTGGCTTGTTGCTGCTGCTGCAGCTGCTGTCAAAATTGTGCCCTGCCTTAGGTGGTCACTTGCAGTCACCCATTCATCCACACAGCCCTGAGCGCTGGGATGCAAGAGGAAACAACTGCATCAAGAAGATCCTGCTCAGTTTCTGGAGCAAGGCTGCTACGTGCTACTCCTTAGAATGGGCCGAGCACTAGATAGATCAGAGGATTAAAGGCTGCCTGCGTATGTAAAAAAATTTCAGATGTCTAACTCAGGCTGATAAGGTTTGACTTGATGAGTGTTTGACTGTTTTGAGTTACGTTAAGGAAGCCAAACATAATAGAAATCTGCCTTTTAAGCAAATAAGAGAACAAGATGGAGTATTGGGCAGGGCTGCCCTGAATGTTCGCCCATTAACATTTTTGGTACAGAGTGTGTGCTTTACGTTCCTTCCCTCGACCTCTCAAAATGTTCATCCCCTTCCCCTCTGCTCTTGTCTGCATCTGTTGCTTCAGTGCCATCTCCCCAGCCCCCCACAATTAGGGTTTGTTTTTCCATTCACAACAGGATCTCCACTTATCACAGTGCATATCATGAACACGGTGACATCATGGCATTATGTAGCCAATCAGATCTGGCCATGTGACAACATCACTGAGGGCAAAGAGAGATGAGAGTGAGGGCAATGATTCTTGCCCTGGTCACATCCAAGCCAATCAGTTGCCCTTACTCTAAAGCAGCTTCGTGGGTGAACACTTTCATGGTGACCCCAATAAATCACCAAGAGTACAAGTGTTTTTCACAGCTGCCAAACATGGCCACAAAAGGAGCCCCCTTTCGCCTCAGTCCAACTGTTGTCTCGTTTTGCAGCATGAAATATCAGGATGCATGGGATGTGAGTCATAGCTTACTACTGATAATGTTCTTTGACCCCAAAAGAATAGGTCAAATTCCTCCCAAGGTGGAGCTGTAGTAGACATAAGTATGCAGTGCTCCAATTCTTATCACAAAATGGAATGTTGTGGAGTATGTGCTTTCCAAGATCCCCTCCTTTTTTCTCCATTATGCAAAATTAGGACTAGGGAAGCAACTTTCACAAGAAGAAATTGACTGGGAAGAGACATCTAAATACAGAGCAAAGTTAATTAGTAGAAAAAAGGTGATTAAGGAGAGATGATTACATAAATAAAATACAAAACTGGGTTTAGTTTACTTAGAACTGTCCTTCTTAGGGCCATGTCGGTCTACTTACATGTCCTGCTATTTCTATACCTTCTGTGTAGGCATTAGTATGTGACATTCAGGTAAATTGTCATGTGTGAGGACAGCACAGTAGATTTTTCACTACTGGCATGCCTGGTGTATGCGCATGGAGAAACTGCAGTCAGTTTCTAGCTAGACCCAAAGTCACACCGCTTATGACACAGAAATCCAAATGTGCCATCCCCATGCACAGGGATAGCCTGTGATATGCCTACTGTGAAGGAAAGAATTTTATAATGTGTGAAGTGGCCTTCTTAGGGCCAAGCTAGATGTTAGCATAAACACACCTAGTAGAAAGTGTGTTTAAATGGGCCACTTTTATTTTTAAGAAAAAGCTGAGCCTTACTCCCCCTGATCCAGATCATGCTCTGGATCAGAGCTCTGTGCCAATTTTGTCCTGAGAATTGCCCCCAGCCCTACGTGCTTTGGAACTGGATTGGAAGGGTGCCGACCCCAATTCTGCTTGGAACCTTAGGTTTGAATGGTTCTTGGGTAGTACACAATGGCAAAACATGATCATGGACCAGCACCACTGGGTTAAAGAAAGAAAAGCCTGTTCTAATATCACACACTTAGTGTGTAATCCTATACTTGTTTACTCAAAAGTAAGTCCCATTGTGTCCAATGGGGCTTACTCTCAGGTAACTGAGTATAGGAAAGCAGCCTTAATAACTGTTATAGCAGCATAACACTGAAAGCATGTATGCACAGAGTGGACGATACCTCTTTAGATAGCTCCTTCAGAGTTCTGACTGGTTCTGACTGAGAGCCATTGTGGATTCACCGCCCCACTGACATCGGAGCCACCAGTCTCCTCTGTATGCACAATATGTTTTTCAGGACCTTCACAAGCTATGCAGTATAAGAACATAAGAAGAGCCATGTTGGATCAGACCAAGGGTCCATCTAGTCCAGCATTCTGTTCACACAGCGGCCAACCAGCTGTCGACCAGGAACCCACAAGCAGGGCATGAGCACAACAGCACCCTCCCACCCATGTTCGTCAACAACTGGTGTACATAGGCTCATCGCATCTGATACTGGAGGTAGCACATAGCTATCAGGACTAGTAGCCATTGATAGCCTTTTCCGCCAGGAATTTGTCCACCCCGCCTTTTCAAACCATCCAACTTGGTGGCCATCACTACATCCTGGGATGACCCCATTGGGTTCTAGTATTTTGAGAGAGGGAGAAAAATGTCTCCCTATCCACATTCTCCACACCATGCATAATTTTGTCTCCCCTCTATCATGTCTCCCCTTAGCCTCCTTTTTTCCAAGCTAAACAATCCCAGCCATTGTAACCTTCTCTCACAGGGGAGATGCTCCAGCCCCTTGATCATTTTAGTTGCCCTTTTCTGCACTGTCTCCAGATCTACAATGTCTTTTGTTAGGTGTGGTGACCAGAACTATACACAGTATTCCAAGTGTGGCTGCACCACAGATTTTTATAGGGGCAGTATGGTACTGGCAGTTGCGGGTGTATAGGGGGGAGAAATGACGAGACGACACCAATAGAGTTGGGATAAAACTGGGGCTGGGCCACATTTATTGACATATTACATCTGCGAAGGAAGCACCGGCGGGCACATAGAAAAACAAGTAATCATGACAGGTATTGAGTGAGGCATTCGTCGTCTGAGGTGTGGCGTCCACCATAGCCACCCTGCAGATCAATCCACCCAATTCTGGGCTGGGAGACCTTCCCCTGTCACCCCCTCTCGAGCCACGGAACCTGAGTGGGTGAGGAGGGTCAGCCTCAGAGGTAAGCCGTATCTCCCAACTCGGGGCCACGAAACCCGGAGCTGAAAGCCTCGGGCCTTACCAGTCACCTGAAACGGTGCCCACGAATGCTCACCTGTCCTCTCCTCCAGTGGAGTGCCCACCCGGAACCGCCACAGGAGGGTAACAAGCCTCTGCGTAGTCACCCTGCCCCACACCTATGCAGCAAAACACTCCAGGATGCCCCTTCGCAGATCCGCTAAAAAGAAAACCTTGCCTAGGTCAGAGATGGCCACCATCTTCAGGGATCCCAACCATCATTCCATGCCCCCCTTGGCAGCAGGTTGGACCCAAAGGTGGCAAGTCCGGGTCAGCGACACCGAATCAGTCGTAAATCTCAGGCTTGAAGAATCAGGACCTTGCCCTTCAGCAGGCATAAATCGTTCCCCCCATGTGCAGAACCAGAATCTGCGGGGGAACCTTTACCAGCCCTTGCTGGAAGAACGTGGGCAGGAGGTGCTCCTAACGCATGCCACATCTGCCCAACCACTGAATGGTGGCACACCGGCTGAGCCCCAGCCAGGCTCCGCCACTTGAGGAGGCACTCTGACCCGCCCAGAGAACCAAGCTGTGCCCCCAGATGAGCACCCGTACCGGTTCCTTCACACTCTGGACATCTGAAAGAACAAGAGACAAGCATGTGAACACCAATGTCCTTATATTCGAAAAGGCCCAGCAGTTGTCTTGCGAAGGCCCGGTATGCTTTGGAGTGCCACCAGCTGACGGACTGCACTTTGTCCGATGTGAGCCCCAGAGATGCGGGGCAAACCCAACTCCTTAAAGGCCGCAGAGTGACTACCCAGAATTGATGTTTGGTCAGGGAAGAGGAGTCACTAAGGCCGAAGAAGGAGCCGGGGAGACTCTCCCAGACCTTGAGAAAAAGCCCCTAGGGTGGCGACCAGACAAAGGTCCAGCACCAGGGCTGGGAAGAGCGATGCGCTGACCCCACTCCTGACCCGGTCGGTTCTGTACTTCCTCAGCCGAATAAAGACCACCTGCTGGGGAAATTGCACATCACCAAACTGCAAAGCCTCATGTGGTGAGTTAACAAAAGTGGGCCACAGACCCCATAAACCCAGCAATATGTCTGCCGGGAGAAGGGCTCTGGAGTCTGGAGGCATCAGGGACCCCCAAGACCAACCCCGGAGCACCTGCCTGACTCAGAAGTCAGCAGTGTTGTCGGCACCACCCTTCATCTTAGCCCAGAAGGCCAGTGCAGCGAGCCTGCCCCCCAATAGTCTGGGCAGAGAGCCATAGTTCCTTTCATGGGCTTTTGCAATTGATCATAGTCCTAAATTGATTCCGGCTGAACAGTATGCTGAGGCCTTTGCTTGGGAAGAAACTGGAGCTAATACTATGGTTACTCTAGCAGGATACCCTATGGGTAGGGTGAGAGAAAATCAAAGGAGCCTACACTAGATCTTACTTAAAGGCCAGGATTGGACTCATCTCCTGCAGTGGCACAGTGCTGGGCATAGTAAAGGAAGATGAATAATAGGAAAACTCCTGCTATATGTATAGGCCCAGACAGCGCCCCTCAACTGTCACAGATAAAATCTTAACAATTTGTCATCTACTGTCCAAGACTGTCGCCATTCAAAAGTCACCAGGGGAGAAACGGGAGATAAGTTAGAAGCCACACAATGAAACACAGAATGAATATTTGGACCTGTGAGTACCATTCTAAATGTTTGTTAGCCATTCTGCTACTTAATGCTGAAGCATAGCACAGCAAACCTCCAAGTTTTAACAAGGAAGCTGGTTGCTTTTCTGTTTAACACACAGGCTTATAAAATATCGAACTCGAAGGTCAGGGGAGAAAATTAACTACAGGAATTAGCTGTTGGGTACAGTTAAAACTGGAAGACTTCAGCTTTTGCCACCCTCCAGGTGACGCCACCCTGGCTTCAAACACTGGCACAATAAGTTGGTGGTCTGAACTTTCTCTTGCCTGTCCACCATGAAGGTGGACTGAGGGGCCTGTGATTGTTCCAACCCATTGCCCTTGGTCGGCAACTGGTGAGGAAAACTCTGCTAGCATCACCCTCCGAAGCTGGCAATTATATAAGTTGGGTTAGCAGCCCGTTACCTTCTAGGAGATGCTCCAGACGCATGCCGCGTCCACCAACCACTGATTGGTGGCATACCAGCTAAGCCCGAGCTGGGATCCGCGGCTTGAAGAGGCACTCCGACCAGCGCCGAAAACCATGCTGCGCCCACAGACGAGCACCTGCACTGGTTTACACACACTCCAGCCATCTAACAAAGCACATTCCTCCCGTTAAGTTGAGGAAGCAAGCTGGACCGCTGATCGTTATCAGCACATGACCTGGGAAAGGTCCTTGCCTTTCCCGCCCACAGGTTGTTCCTTCCTAGATGCAGCACCAGAACCTGCGGGGGAACATGCACCAACCCATAATGGAATGGAGTGGGAAGAAGGTGCTCTCACTACAAGCTGCGCCTGTCAATCCGTGAACACGTGCGCACTGGAACAGGCTACCGTGGGAGCTGCCACCTGACCTATATGCGCCACAACCAGCTCGTAACACCATGCTGTGTCCAGACATGAGCGTGCGTGCACACGGGTTGACGTCCAATACATTGGTCTAAAGGAAGAAATAACTGTAAAGACAAAAGATGCCAAGTAGTAGAGTCCACACTTTAGGAATGGAAACAAGACCATAATTGTAAACTACCTGGAGGGCTACAACTACTGCAGCTGAATGAGAGAGCAACACCTCAGCGCTCCCTATCAACCCAGGTACGGAAGGCCCTTGTCATGTGAGACATGAAATGCAGCGTGGCTTACACTACTTAAACACACAACACTCAACGAGAGCCTCTTAGCATGGTCTCTGGAATATCCGACGTCTGGGTATCAGAGGAAATGTTGGCACTGGCGTTCACCCTGCCGTTTGTATGCCTCATGAGAAAACAGGTGTTGCACAGGGGGTGTTAGATACTACTACCCGATCCGTAAGGATCGGATTGTGGGAGGACTGTGTTTTACTGACCTGAATGGAGGCCTGCCCTTCACACACAAGGAATTTAAGAATGGACATAATGCCTTGAATCAGCCTGCATAGGCAATGCTGTGTATAAGAGAATTTCAAAAACAGGAACTCAAGAGATCATAGGGCAGCCCTTGGGCATGGCACTATGCATCAGATGATCCTATACATTGACCCTAACAGGGTAGTGTTTCTTACCTCCCTTGTTACTGCACAGTTGTAACCTTAATAAATTTAACCAGTTGGCTGAGTTGGCAAAACTCCTGCCACTCGCTGTGTGGAGTACGAAGCAGATGCCGCCTGTTCCTCAAGACCATGCCCTTGGAGTGAATGCTAAAGCCGCTGCCGCATAATATGAACAAAGAACAACCCTTACAATAAATCCAGTGAGGTGAGTTAGGCGGAGGGCCAGGGATTGGCCTAAAGTCACACAGTGAGCTTTATGGCCGACTGGGGACTAGAACACATATTTCCAAGTCAGAATCCCAAACCCACATAGCTACCGGTCTCCCCTCATGGGGTTGGCAACGGCTCTACCAGGGCATGAGTCAAGATTCTCGTCGCGCCCTACCCAGGGAAGCTGGGTATCGAACCTCAGACCATGTTTAATAACAAGGGGGCTCTGCAAGATGCTCAAAGGCCAGAGTCTGAAACTTAAGCAAGGCGTGGGGCCTTCCCCTCTTTCCCGCTCCCCTTTTCCGGTTCTTTTCTTCTCATTGGCCCCCTACCTCATTCACAATGGACAAAGGGTGGGGGGCAAACACAATCCCTTAGTCTTTTTACACCACCTTAATCTAACCCAATTTAAGTTAAGTCAGCTGGGAAGAAACAAACGGGGGGGGGGGGGTGTCTCAGTGCAGGCCTAGTGACCTGAAATCCTTACAATCCAAGCAGAAAATAATTAAGTGTGTGTACATATGTATGTGATTCTCCCATACAATTACAGACCAGGCCTGACCCTCCTTAGATTCGGCAGAGCGGAAGACTCCTGCTCCTCCACGCCATGCCCTTAGAGCAAATGTTAAAGCTGCTGCCCCACAAAATGAATGAGGAACAACCCCTTACAACAACCCGGTGAGGAAGGTTAGGGAGAAGGGCGAGGGATTGGCCCAAAGTCACCCAGTGAACTCCATGGCCTACTGGGGACTAGAACCCATACCTCTCAGTCCCAATACCGTGCTCTAACCACTGCAACAAGCTGGCACTCGAAGGTGCCCGGGAGGTATGTAAATAATAGAGCCTCAAACCCACAGGGCTACTGCATAGGGGTCAGCAATGGCTCTACCAGGGTGTTGCCCCAGATTCTTGCCACGCCCTACCCGGGGAAGCTGGGGATTGAGCCTCAGGCATTCTTTAACAAAACAGGGGCTCTATGAAGTGCTCAAAGGCTCCCTGTCTGTAATTTAGGCAAGGGGGGGGGGGCTGCCACAGGATGCTAGGTAAGAAAGGGGGTGTCCCGAGTCCGGGAAGCAGACAGTCTCACCCCTTGATGCAAAAGCGCCTCTTCTTCCTGCGGCACACCTAGGGAATGCAGGGCCCGGAAGGGCTGGACAGCCCGCCTCCCGGAGAGACTACTGACCGGGATTGCACCGCTCCAGGGCCCTTTCAGCCAAACCTTGGGCCAGATGGCCCAAGAAGGGTCGAAGATGCATGTTGCCATGTCTGCAGCAATTCCTTCAAGCTGCTCGGCCACTGGGCCGGCTAAATATGTTGCTGCAGGCGTGGCAAAAACTCAGGCCATCCCCTGCCCCGAAGAAAAAACAAGGCAAGGGAGACACGATTGTGTCCCTGCCAGCAGCTGCCACGTCCCCTGCTGGACAGGGCAGACGGCCTAGCCACGAACAGCAGGCCGGCCACTGCGGCCTCCTCCACTCCTCTCCCGCGAGGGCCGAGGCCCAAGGGAGAAGAAAGGTGCCGTTCCTGCTGCCGCCCCGCCGGAATCCCCTCCTCAAGGGGCTGCGTGCTGCCGGGCAAAGATGGCGGCCTACCTGCATCCCGGCAGGCTGGCCATAGCTGCCTCGTCCGCCGCTTAAGCTGCAGCCCGGGGCAGAAGGGACGCGCCTTTCATGGCGCTGCCGCCGCCTTGCCCACATGCTGAGGCCCATGGGAGAAGGAGCATGCTGTTTATGGCACCGCTGCCTCATCCACCTCTCCTCTGCGAAGGCCGAGGCCTGGGGAGAAGGGACGCGCCGCTCACAGCGCCACCGTCTTGCTCCCCCACCTGTGAATGCCGAGGCCTGCGGGAGAGGGAGCGTGCCTTTTACCTCGCTGCCACCTCATCCGCTTCTCCCCCACGAAGGCCGAGGCCTGGTGAGAAGGGACGCGCCGTTCATGGTGCCACCGCCTTGCTCCCCCACCCGCGAATGCCGAGGCCCGCAGGAGAAGGAGCGCACCGTTTACAGCGCTGCTGCCTCGTCCACCTCTCCCTCATGAAGGCTGAGGCCTGGGGAGAAGGGATGCACCCTTCACGGCACCGCCACCTTGCCCGCTCCCCCCCCATGAATGCCGAAGCCCGTGGGAGAAGGAGTGCGCCGTTTACGGCGCCGCTGCCTCGTCCACCTCTACCCCGTGAAGGCCCAGGGGAGAAGGAGCAAGCTCATGCTGCGAGGGGGGCGAACCGCTGTCGCCAAGGTCACCGCCTTGCAGAAGATGCCGCCGCTGCGCCGCCAAATGAGCCAGAAAAGCCAGAATGAAAGAGGAGAGGGGGTGGCGCGGCCTAAATATCGGCTGGCTCAACCCCCGCCCCACCAGGATGTCGAGAGCGAGGGCCAATGGCCTTAGACCTCGTCCCGCCCTCTCCCCCCGCAACATCCCCCCCCCCGCGGCCAGGCAAGCCGGACGCAGGGTGAGGGGGCTCCTATTCTCAATTCCTTTTCTAATTATGCCTAATGTGGAGTTTGCCTTTTTTTTTCAGCGGCTGCACACAGGGTTGGCATCTTCATTGAGCGGTCCACCACAACCCCAAGATCTCTTTCCTGGTCGGTCACTGCCAGCTCAGATCCCATCAGGCTATACCTGAAGTTGGGATTTTTTGCCCCAACGTGCATCAGTTTACACTTGCTTACATCGAACCGCATTTGCCATTTAGATGCTCATTCTCCCAGCTTGGAGAGATCTTTTTGGAGCTCTTCACAATCCCTTTTTGTTTTAACCACCCTAAATAATTGGGTGGCACACACAAACTTGGCCATTTCACTGCTCACTCCTAATTCCAGATCATAAATGAAGAAGCATTGGTCCTAATACAGATCCCTCTGGGACCCCACTATTTACATCCCTCCATTGGGAGAATTTATCATTTATTCCTATATATACTAATTCCTCCAAAGCCCACATGGAATGCTGGAAGTATCTCAGTGTAATGCCAAGCGCATGGGAAAAGGATGCAAAAACTAAATAGAATGTACCATGGCCCCTTCTTTTCTGAGAGTATGCTTACTGCGCTTCTTGCTTCCCATGAAAGTAGCAAACTGTATTGAAACAAGCGGGCAGAGATTATCTGATGGGTACAAGGGCAGGATGTTCATTTAAAAATAGATACAATCAATCAATAAACACAAGATAGAAAATTGAAAAATCTCAGAGAGTTATATGAAATAATAATAATTTTAAGACTAGTCATATCTGAGTGTATACAGAGTAACTTTTCTTGGGATCAAAATTTCTTCTGCTGATTTTTTTTAAGAGGACCTGAGGATGAACCCCTTCATGGATCATTGCCTTGTTGTGGCGAAGGGGCTTGTGTAACTCAGTGAAGCCATAAGCTATGCCATGCAGGGCCACCCAAGACGGACAGGTCATGGAGGAGAGTTCTGACAAAATGTGGCCCACTGGAGAAGGAAATGGCAACCCACTCCAGTATTCTTGCCAAGAAAACCCCATGGAACATATCACAAGGCTAAAAGATAGGACGCCGGAAGATGAGCCCCTCAGGTCGGAAGGTGTCCAATATACTACTGGGGAAGAGCAGAGGGTATTTCCAAGTAGCTCCAGAAAGAGTGAAGTGGCTGGGCCAAAGCCAAAAGGACACTCAGCTGTGGATGTGTCTGGTGGTGAAAAGAAAATCCGATGCTGTCAAGAACAATATTGTTTAGGAACCTGGAATGTAAGATCAATGAATCAAGGCAAGCTGGAGGTGGTCAAACATGAGATGGCAAGATTGAACATCGACATCTTGGGAATCAGCGAACTAAAATGGACAAGCATGGGCGAATTGAATTCAGGTGACCATTATATCTACTACTGTGGGCAAGAATCCCTTAGAAGAAATGGAGTAGCACTCATAGTCAATAAAAGGGTGGGAAAAGCAGTACTGGGGTACAATTTAAAAAACAACAGAATGATCTCAGTACGAATCCAAGGCAAACCATTCAACATCACAGTAATTCAAGTCTATGCCCCAACCACTGAGGCCGAAGAAGCTGAGGTTGATCGGTTCTATGAAGACCTACAACACCTTCTAGAACTAACACCAAAAAAAGATGTCCTTTTCATCATAGGGGATTTGAATGCTAAAGCAGGAAGTCAAGAAATCACCGGGATAACAGGCAAGCATGGCCTTGGTGTACAAAATGAAGCAGGACAAAGGCTAATAGAGTTTTGCCAAGAGAACAGGCTGATCCTAGCAAACACTCTTTTCCAACAGCACAAGAGTAGGGTTGGCGGAGAATTTCTCCCCGAAACTTCGGGGGGCCGAGTGCCAACGTGTTCGGCCCCCCGAACAAGTTTCGGGGAGAAATTCTCCGCCCCCCGCCCCCGCACCCCCCCCGGGACGGGACTTACCTTTAACGAATGTCCCTCCCGGCGGCGGGTCCGGCCGGCGGTTCGGCGGGTCTTCGTCCGGGGCGGGAGCGGCAGCCGGTCTTTCGACCAGCTGCCGCCGCCACCATTCCAATAAAAGAAAAAAAAACCAAACGCCCCCGTGATAGGCTACGTGACGATTAACGCAGCCTATCACGGCTAGATTTGCAAAGTCTCACACTTAGGCTGCAACCCTGTACCTACTTACTTGGGACTAAGGCCCACTGAACTCAATGGAACTTCATTCCAAGTAGATGGGCTTACGAATTACACCGCTGGTATAGTTTATTTTCTTTTATTTAATCTATTTCTACACCACCCAATAGCCAAAGCCCTTTTTTAGGCATAGCGGTCATTCTCTTCTGCTTCCCCTCTCCCGCTTTGCTCTCTTGCAAAAAACCAAATGAACAAATAGACTCGGGTTTGCCCCTCACACTCCATTCATGCAGCAGCACTGCCTGCAATCCATGAAGACAAACCAGAAAAGAGAGACAGAGAGAAGGACAATCTCTCACTCTCACCCCCCACCCCTCACCCCCACCCCCCACCCCCACGCACACACAGACACAGACACACACACTGCTGTGATAGAAGTAGCCAGCTCCCCTCCTGCCTTTCTCCCTTCCTCCTTCACTCCAAATGCAAACTGCAAAACTGGCTCCAACTGTTTCTCCACCCCCACCATCACCTTCTCCAGACTCTGGTGGGTGTCTCATTCCAAAATCTCAAGAAAAGATTCCCAGCTATCAGGACAGGAGAACATCTCCAGTCAGTGGCTCTCGCTAATGAAACATCAACCAGTCTTCCGAGATGCCAGTGATTCTCTGGGGTTCCTCTCGGTTCCAGAATCGTTCAGTATAATGGTGGTTAAGCTGCTGCTGCTGAAAGTCCAGAACCTCGTTCCCAGAGCTCAGCTTGCAGATGTAGCAGCCTCCTTTTCAAGTTCGTTCAGGTCTGGAAGCAGTTGCCGAATAAAAAAAGTAACTTCCATTGGCCACTAAGCTTCTGTTTCAACAGAGAACAGCAGTGATTGGCTCTCTCAGTAGGCAGCCATGTGTGCAATCGGTTATCCAAGGGCTTCTTCACATGGAGCTTTTATCCTGCTATTGAGATTGCTCATTCACGGAAGTTTGCAGGTCCTTTTCATAACATTGTCAACCTCCAGGGCACATCCAGAGGTATTTCCTGGTTATTCCATCTCAAAAAGACTGGAAGTAATGAACTATCTGTTTAAGCCGGATTGTTACGTTATTAAAACAGCCACTAGATGGCACTGTTTCATTGATCTCTATGGAACCTTGGAAATTAAAAACTTCCCCTCTCAGCAATCACATGGTTGCTGTCTGGGAGCCTGCTGTAAATGTGGAAAGCATCCACAACAGAAAGACTGAGGGTTTTTTCTTTAATGTAAAGGCAGCCCAAGAGTGTTGATAATTCCATTTGTTTTACTGAATCTCGGTTGTGCCTTTCCTTTGATTTTACATTGCAAATAGGCAAGTGTGGGGTTAGGGGATTCGTTTACAGCTGCAATTCTATGCCCACTTATTTAATATTAAGGATGCAATCCTATGCGCACTTACCTGGGAGTAATTCCCATTGAACTCATTGGCACTTACTTCTGAAGAGACAGGAAGTACACTATCAGCCTTCCTGAGAAAAGCAAGACTTACTTCTATGGAAGTAAACGGGGGCTTTTTTTTTTTTAACTTTTTAGTTTGCGGCCGGGCGAGGTGAGGCGCCTCCTCCCCGGCCTGAATTTCGGCCGAGCGAGGCGGGAAGCCTCCCCCCCGGCCTGAATTTCGGCCGGGCGAGGCGGGAAGCCTCCCCCCCAGGCCTGAACTTTGCAGGGGGAGCAGTGAAGCGCCTCTCCCCAACCACGAAAAGCTTCGAGGACAGGTAAGTGACTTTCGTCCATCCCTACACAAGAGGCGACTCGACACATGGACATCACCAGATGGTCAATATCGAAATCAGATTGATTATGTCCTTTGCAGCCAAAGATGGAGAAGCTCTATACAGACAGTCAAAAAAAGACCTGGAGCAGACTGTGGCTCAGATCATGAGCTGCTTCTTGCAAAATTTCGGCTTAAATTGAAGAACGTCGGGAAAACCACTAAACCATTCAGGTATGACCGAAATCATATCCCTTACGAATATACAGTGGAGGTGACAAATAGATTTAAGGGATTAGACCTGACAGACAGAGTGCCTGAGGAACTATGGATGGAGGTCCGTAACATTGTTCAGGAGGCAGCAACTAAATCCATCCCTAAGAAAAAGAAATGCAAGAAAGCAAAGTGGCTGTCTGATGAGGCTTTACAAGTAGCTGAGGAAAGAAGGGAAGCGAAAAGCAAGGGAGAAAGGGGAAGATATATCCAACTGAATGCAGAGTTCCAGAGAATAGCAAGGAGAGATAAGAAGGCCTTCTTAAATGAACAATGCAAAGAAATCGAGGAAAACAATAGAATGGAAAAGACTAGAGATCTTTTCAAGAAAATTGCGGATATCAAGGGAACGTTTTGTGCAAAGACGGGCATGATAAAGGACAAAGAAGGCAGGGACCTAACAGAAGCAGATGAGATTAAGAAGAGGTGGAAAGAATACACAGAAGAACTATACAGGAAAGATCTTAATGTCCCTGATAGTCTACATCCTAGAGAGTGAAGTCAAGTGGGCCTTAGGAAGCATTACTAACAACAAAGCTAGTGGAGATGACAGTATTCCAGTTGAGCTATTTAAAATCCTAAAAGATGATGCTGTTAAAGTGCTGCACTCAATATGCCAACAAATTTGGAACACTCAACACTGGCCACAAGACTGGAAAAGGTCAGTTTACATTCCAATTCCAAAGAAAGGCAATGCCAAAGAGTGTTCAAAATACCGTACAATTGCGCTCATTTCACATGTCAGCAAGGTGATGCTCAAAATCCTACAAGCTAGGCTTCAGCAGTGTGTGAACCGAGAACTACCGGAAGTACAAGCTGGGTTCCGAGAGGCAGAGGAACTAGAGATCAAATCGCCAACATTTGTTGGATCATGGAGAAAGCAAGAGAATTCCAGAAAAACGTCTATTTCTGCTTCATTGACTACGTTAAAGCCTTTGATTGTGTGGATCACAACAAACTGTGGCAAATTCTTAAAGTGATGGGAGTACCAGACCACCTTACCTGTCTCCTGAGAAACCTGTACGAGGGTCAAGAAGCAACAGTAAGAACCAGACATGGAACAACCGATTGGTTCAAAATTGGGAAAGGAGTACGACAAGGCTGTGTATTGTCGCCCTGCTTATTTAACTTATATGCAGAGTACATCATGAGAAACGCCGGGTTGGATGAATCACAGGTCGGAATTAAGATTGCTGGGAGAATTATCAGCAACCTCCGATATGCAGACAATACCACCCTAATGACAGAAAGCGAAGAGGATCTAAAGAGCCTCTTGTTGAGGGTGAAAGTAGAGAGTGCAAAAGCTGGTTTGAAACTCAACATTTAAAAAATGAAGATCATGGCATCTGGTCCCATCACTTCCTGGCATATGGAAGGGGAAGAAATGGAAGCAGTGACAGATTTTATTTTCTTGGGCTCCAAGATCACCACAGACGGTGACTGTAGCCATGAAATTAAAAGATGCTTGCTCCTTGGGAGGAAAGCTATGGCAAACCTAGACAGCATAGTAAGAAGCAGAGACATCACCTTGCCAACAAAGGTCCGCATAATCAAAGCTATGGTTTTCCCAGTAGTAACGTATGGCTGTGAGAGCTGGACTATAAAGAAGGCTGAGCGCCAAAGAACTGATGCTTTCGAACTGTGGTGCTGGAGAAGACTCTTACGAGTCCCCTGGACTGCAAGGAGGTCAAATCAGTCAATCCTAAAGGAAATCAACCCTGAGTGCTCATTGGAAGGAGAGATACTGAAGCTGAAGTTCAAATATTTTGGCCACCAAATGCGAAGAGTGGAAAACTCTTTCCACTGGAAAAGACCCTGATGCTGGGAAGGATTGAAGGCAAAAGGAGAAGGGGATGGCAGAGGATGAGATGGCTAGATAGCATCGCCGATGCAATGAATATGAACTTGAGCACACTCTGGGAGAGAGCGGAGGACAAGAAAGCCTGGCGTGCTATGGTCCATGGGGTCACAAAGAATCAGACACGACTGAACGACTGAACAACAACAAAGGATGAACTACTCCTGGGCATGAACCGAGAGCCCCATGGGGGCCTACTATTAATTGCAGTTGATCTAATGTCCATGGGAATGTTTTATTTTGGCATGGTGTTTTTTTTTAGATCAGGGGTCATCTGTACAAGCCTTCAAGAGAAACTCTCCTTAATGAAGATCTAAGCACATAACAGCATGTATGCTAACAACAAAACAACAAATACACATTTTTGTTCCTGGCTTTACATCCTCCTGATCTGGTAGTAGGCCAAGTGGATGAAATTCCATCTGAGCCAGTGCAGTTCTGGTGGCCTCTCTGTGAGCGCATTGGTAGAGTAAACAGTCATGATTACAGTTGCTCTGGGTCAAGGTAAACATGAGTCAGCAGTGTGATCCTGCAGAACCACATTGCACCTACATTGTTTTGCAGTTTGTCTCCTTTTTAAAAAGGTATTTAGGTTACATCATCATTGTCCCTTGGAGGCTTTCAGATTAAGGCTAAACAGGCATCTATTGGGGGTAATGACCAGTGGTGTAGTGGTCAGTTTGAAAGCTCAGGCATTCATCATGACAGTCGCCATAGCTATGTCCCCCAAGGAGAGGCCAAAAAGGCAAGCAACTGTGTTGAACCATATCAACAAACCAGTTCTAGCTTTTTCTTTCCACCAGGAGCAGGTCTTTGGTAATAAAACATGCTTAAGTTTGCAGTTCAGGCAGCAATCAAGTACATATTTACTTGGGAGCAGGGGCAGGGGCTGCCCTGAATCTATTTCCCAAGGCCGCGGTTCTATTCACCAGAAGTCTGAGTATTCGTTGATGCTAATACAGAATTTCTTGCTTAGCTTAACTGCAATGCAGGGGGTAATTTTCAAAGGAGATTACAGCTGAGAAGGGAAGGGTTAACAACAGTACCAACAGGGATCAGAGAAAACAGCTGTAAGGCTGGAAACCAAAATCAAAAAAGGAACAGCTGCACCAACTGAATTCCCAAAGCAGTTGGACATGGGTCTTTATCAAGGGGAAAACTCTTAGAGTTTCTTTTTCTTTGGAAGAAGTAAGGGAGAGGGAATCCTCCGGAAAAGTCTCTAAGGGTTTCTCCCTTGATAAAGACCTGTGTTGAAACACTTTGGGAATTCAGTTGGTGCAGCTGTTCCTTTTTTGATGAAGGGAAGGGTTAACCCTTCCATCCACCTATGCTGACCCCCCCACACATGGCAATTAAGGACACAATCCTATTGGGCTGCCTGTCAGCCGCTGAACTCAGAGGCTGATGGGTATCCTATGTAGAGCGGGAGGAGTGCAGAGGCCTCTGCGTTCCTCCCACTCTGCATTTTTGCTAGATGGGCTTTTTTTGCCTGTCTAGCTGGGATTCTGTGGAGTGGGAGGAAAGGAGGCTGGGGAGGCCAGAAGATTCCTCACAAGATGACCTGCCCAGTCCCCTCCCCTCCCCGCCCACAGAACTGCCCCTTTCCCCTGCTCTCCGAGGTTGCCTTTATGACCTTGGAGAGGCAGCCAGCATGGTTCTCTCCATGTCAGCTGCAAGGGGAAGGAGCTGGGGAGCTTGGACTCCTGGGCCCAAGGCTGGAGTGCTGTCTCTGACCTCAGATCCAGGAATCCCAACTATACTATGGCCCCCAGCTATCTAGAGGCCATAGGATTGCTCTCCCTGCTTATTAAAAAAATCTTCCATTGGTGCCAAATGGAAGGGTTGCCCCCCCCCCGAGCTTATTGGCATGTGGGGGGGGGGGAGATTTCCATGAGGATCCTAGTTGGGAAGGATTAATCTTCCTGTCCCTGCATGATGTGCTTCCCAAAATCCCCCTGCATGATAATTAAGCTTAGAAAAAAAGTTCCATTGACAACTAGGTTTTATCTGCATGGAGTGGGGCAGATTTCCTCCAGGAGGGAAAGAGAGAGAAGCGGTATGTATGGGGAGATAGAGAGAAGTGGGGGAAGGGGCAGCAAGAGACAGCAAATTAACTGTAATTGAAGAAGAACTATTGAATTGGGATGATCTAGGTCAGGATGGAAATTAATTGAAGAGTTGATTTTACTTGAGGTGATTTGGATGAGAAATTAATCAGGTGTCTTTGTGTTCTGTTGAATTAAAATAAATCCTAATAATTATTTCTAAATTTGCATATGTAGATGTAAATTGCCATATGTAATTTTATGCAGATTAGTGTCCTCGGGGCCTCTGCCCTAAGTCTTTTAAGTGCCTAGCAATGCCTTCTGCTTGGGAGTAAGACACATTGAAATTTGTGGCTTCTTTTCCAGAAAACCTGCATGTGATTTTGATGGGGTGTACGTGAAGTACATTTGATTGATAGTCAATACTGTCATTGATTTGAATGGAGTTTTCTTCCATGCAAATATGCTTATGGTCTAGGTTTTAGGTTGTGCACCATACTGAGGCTTCTAAGTAGTAGAACATGTGGTGTGTGATTCTTAAGATATTAGGGGAAAAAACAAACATAAAATATAAAGATACAGAAATTATTGGGCTCATGTGACCTACGAAAAGTAAAAATAGATGCTAGCTCTAGCAAAAGAAATGCATGGATTTCTGCTTGATTGGGTTGTTTATGATTTACTAGAATCGAATGATCACGAAACCAATTCTGCTGAAAAAGGAATTAGAAAAATAAATAAATATCAGTTTTTATTAACTTGCTTCTGCACTTTCAGTAGATGGCAGGAGATACCACTGAATCCATCTAGAGAAACTCTGTGTCTCTCTTTCTGCAGAGTGTTAGGAGAGTATGATTCACAGAGCACCACATATTCTTGTTGATGCCTAGGGAAAATTATTTATGAGTATGGATCTGTGTTAAACTCTTCCGCTGTGTACTCCCCTGCCTAATCTAGAGAGGTTAAGGTAAGTATTAAAACAATATTGGAATGACTCTTTGTTCTGGGTAAAAGTACCTGGCCACCATATGATTAATTGTCTGTGTCGTGAAAATTAATTTGGTATCATAAATTGTATTAAATGGATTCTCAGCACGTGAGAAGAAGAAACAGTGGCTTTTTATTTTCACAGAATAATCAGGGGAAACAGTTGTAATGTTATGCAACCTTTTGGGGATGGAAATCAGCCAGTTTTCCTCCTAAGACTGGCCAAATAAGATAACTGCATTTTTAAGGTATTACTTGGAACCACTTTTTAAACTCACAATTATCTGCTATTCTACGCAGTTGATCAAAAGTCCATGGGGAAGGATTATTTGGGCAATGTGTTTTTGAGATCAGGGCCATCCGTACAAACCTTAAATAGAAGCTTTCCTTAATGGAAGCTTTGTTTTGTACAGTGCCAGTAGGCCAAAAAACCCCAGTTGTCCTCAAGAGATACACCCCCGCCCCGCGCACATGACTGATAGCAAAACAGGAGCAAGGAGCATGTCTAGTCACAAGTAAGCATGGCAAGCTTCTGCATGTCTACTCAGAAGTAATCAGGACACACCTCTGCAGGACAAGCCTTAGATTGTAAGCAGACTGAATGCCTCAGCAACTTCTTCTATAGGCCCCACTCTGCCTCCCCAGTTTACCCTACTGAGCACTGAGAAAGGGAGCCTTCAGCACTCAGCAGGGAGAGCTCATTTCTTAGATCAGCTACTGATCAGAGATAAGAGCTTTTCCTTCCTGGGAAAGGGGGTGGGGAAGAAACTGGCAGGCTGGATGGGGAACCTGTGGGCCACCATAGGTTCCCCATGTCTGCACTAAGCAAAACCCTGCAGTCTCTAAATTAGTGGTATGGATACTTTTTGTGCAGCAGTATAGCACCCAACCTCTCTACCTGTCTATGGCCACGGTTCAATTGCCCCCCTTGCATCCCGAAGCTGGTGTTACAAATGGTGATACGATTATTTTGTCATGACTACAACTTGATTCCAATAGGACTACAATTCCAACTGCAACCTGTAAGAATTTGTCATTGTTCCATATAGTGTAACTCTGACAAGAATGAAGATGGAAGGGAATTACATTTGGAGGCTTTAAAAATTTTCAGGTAGTAATAATAAGTGGCTTAAATAAGATATCCCCAAAGTTTAGCGAATGTGTGTTTTAATTAACAGACCTGCTCCTTGGACAAGGCCACCCAGTAAAGAGAAATGTAAAGAGAAATGTTGAGAACTTGTGAAATAGGCTTGTCAAGGAATTCATTGGGTCTGCCAAGCTTGACAAATGTATGGAAAATATGCCAAGATTTTGAAATATGCAGACTCAGGAAGGAGTGGGCATATTTTAAAGAAAGAGAGAGGCCTGAGTGATTCCAGTTTGTCTTTTCCCCTGGACAGTTGAAGAATGTTCCCAAACATCAAGTTAATGAACAGAAAATATAAATGTTTCAAGTAGTGAACATTCCTTATATTTCCTCCACCAAGTGGAGTGCATCATAACTCTAGTTCTGGCAGGGCACCTCCAGCATATCTTCTGTCTCTTATACAGCATTCACCATACCTTGTTTTGGGGCAATCCCACCCCCTTAGTGCCAGCAAAGAATTCCCTTCTGTAATTTACTGCACAGGGCAGTGCCAGGTTTGGGTTTTCGAAGGTCCTTAGGCAAGACGCCCTCAATGGGCCAGTGAGCAAGCAGGCAGTGGCATCTACTGCTTCTCCTTCTCACCACCTCCATTGTCTGGACCTGAGTGAACTGTAGGTGAACAAGCAGGTTGAAATAGTGAAGAGGAAGAGCAACTCCAGGGGGCTCTTTCCAGTTGCCCCCTGCTGAGTGTGGGCCCTTGGTAGGTGCCCAATCATGCCAACCCTTGATGCTGGTCCTGTGCCGGGAATATGCAGGAGGGCTCAAGGAGAACATGGCAATATACAGAGGAGAAGATGGGCTAATGCTTTTGGTCTGCCTAGTGGGACCGCTGATCTTTGAACTGTGTGTATGGGGAAAGATCGCTGTGTGGCATAGAGAGGCTAAATTGAGGCAATGTGGTCCCTTCTCAGGGGGGAGAGGGAAGGGGTAGAAGGAGAGGCACAAACATGGATCAAGATGGAGCATAAAGATTCAAGATGGACATATCATATTATTGGGAGGAATAGTGCTGGTTGCGGGGGGGGGGGCAGCATGAGCATGATCCTGGAAACAGGCAATTGTATTGTTGAACAACAACAACAAAATTAAACATATACATACACACAAACAAGTAAAGAACATGCATGAATCAAAATGCCAAGAGTGGTACAAGAGAAATATCAAGAACATTTACTTAAATTCCATGACATTCATTCAACCATTTTTAAGAAAGCTGAAGGCGGTAGGATAGTCACTGTCACCTGGATATACACATTCATTTCTATTGAAGTACTACCTTCAAAACCATTTGATGAGGGGTAACAGTGGGATAGAGATAAAAGGATGCACACACTGAGGGAAGAGCAAAGATGGCTCCAGCTTATCCCCAGTGCTCTGAAAAAACAACAATCACTTATCATCTACGCGTGACCTTATCTGTGACATTTATTTATTTACTGCATTTTTATCCCACTTTTCAGACAATTATTGTCTCCCAAAGTGGCTCACATCAGTAAGGAAGAAAGAGAGAGAGAGAGGCCCTGCCCTCAGGCTTACAAACTAAAATGACAAGACACACAAGGTAAGGGGTGCAGAAGGAAAGGAAGAGGAGGCAGATCAGTTTTTCAAAGCCCCAAACAAGGTGGGGAGCTATAAGCAGGCATTTAAAATGCCCTTTGGCCCAGGCTGGTGTACTTGCTTGAATGAGGCTCAGGCTCCTTTGGCCGATGTATGGGCCAGGTCGGTCTCCCCCTTGGCTTGATGTCATTCCTGGGAAGCAGGGAGGGCAGCTTCCCAGGGGCCCTCGGTTGGCTGGCCGATGCCTCACGTTCTCCTCTTGAGTCCAGGTTCCCCCACACAAATTGCCAGTGCAGGAGCTCAATCGAGATTATGGCCCAGGTGTTAGGAGGTAGGAGGCTTTAACCCTTTGCCCCTCACTGCAGTCCCAGTACAGGTCATGCCTCCCCCCACCCGTAATTTGCATTGCAAAAAAAGGTCCCATTCATTTCAATGGCAGAACGCTGCAGTTAAGGTCAGGACAAGCAGTTTAGCCCCTGTTTCTCACCTTTATGCACCTAGCTGACACCAAAGGAACACGAACGCAGCAGTATATGCTTCCTGATGGTCCGTGACTCTTCCCAACTGCTTGATTGGATCGATGTCTCCCTAGATATAGTCTAACTTCCACTTTGCCTATTCACCTTATAGCCCTTTGGTGCTAATGGTTTCCACATTTTGTCAGCTGTCACTCTCATTTCTTTCTGCTCTGGCTCCCTTACAGTTTGGATGCTTTTGTGTCTTTAACTTCTTTAACCCCCTAACCTCATAGTCAGGTGCTCAGGAACGAGGCCTGCTAGTTTATCCAGGTTGTTCCTATTTCACATTTCCCCCCCTTTTCTTTTGCAAATCAGTGGGTACCATCCTGCCAAAGTCAAGCATTTTCAAGTTCTGTTGATGCCAGCGGGAGAGATTTAAACACAGGCTTGATTTGCCTGATGAAAGCAGTGGGACTTAAAAACTACCTGTGTGAATCATACCCCATGAATTGGATCCAGGATCTGCCTTCCATGAGAGGAAGGACTCCACTTGCAGGAGGACCCTCTGCCCAACTTTGGGGGATCCTCACATGGCAGTTTGCCCCATTCAGCAGGGTCTCCTGACTCTCTGGGTAGCATTTTCAGTGGGCTGGAGGAGCTGCCATGGGAAGAAGGTGGTGGGGAAATCCACTTCCTTCACTGCAGTTGATCCAGCGAAAATCTGGATCCAGCCCATGTGCTTTCACAGAGTGTGAGACTTTATACAGGAATAGGCATGTGGAGTGGGGTGTATAAAACTGTGCATTGTGTGGATAAAGTGGATACGGAGAGCTTTTTCTTCTTATCTCATAATACTAGAACCCAGGGTCATCCCATGAAGCTGATTGGTGGGAGATTCAGGACAGATAAAAGGAAGGACTTCTTCACACAGCGCATAGTTAAACTGTAGAATTCACTATCACAAGATGTAGTGATGGCCACCAATTTGGATGGCTTTAAAGAGAGATTAGGCAAATTCATGGAGGAAAAGGCTACAAGGATACCACCATTATCGGAGGCACTTTGCCTCTCAATGCCAGATGCTGGCAGAGGCATTGCTAGGCCTGGACCATTGGGGCCTCAGCCCTGAATCTATTTCCAAGGGCCCCAAATCTTTCTGGGTTTACGACAGGCTCCTTTAGATGGTGAACACGTGATTTGGAATTGAAAGCTTCCCTTCTTGGCAATGTTCTATGTGTTCAATGAAACAGCACCATCTAGTGGTTGAATATAGCACTATGCCATAAGAACATAGGAAGAGCCCTGCTGGATCAGACCAAGGGTCCATCTAGTCCAGCATTCTGTTCACACAGCGGCCAACCAGCTGTCAACTGGGAACTCACAAGCAGGGCACGAGTGCAACAGCACCCTCCCACCCATGTTCGCCAGCAACTGGTGTACATAGGCGCACTGCCTCTGGTTCTGAAGGTAGCACATAACCATCAGGACTAGTAGCCATCAATAGCCTTCTCCTCCAGGAAGTTGTCCAACCCCCTTTTAAAGCCATCCAAACTGGTGGCCATCACTACATCCTGTGGTAGCGAATTCCATAGTTTAACTATGCACTGTGTGAACAATACTTCCTTTTATCTGTCCTGAATCTCCCACCAATCAGCTTCATGGGATGACCCCGTTGGGTTCTAGTATTTTGAGAAAGGGAGAAAAATGTCTCCCTCTCCTCATTCTCCACACCATGCATAATTTTGTACACCTCTTTCATGTCTCCTCTTAGCCTCCTTTTTTCCAAGCTAAACAATCCCAGCTGTTGTAACCTTCCCTCATAGGGGCAATGCTCCAGCCCCTTGATCATTTTAGTTGCCCTTTTCTGCACTTTTCCCAGCTCTGCAATATCTTTTGTTAGGTGTGGTGACCAGAACTGGACACAGTATTCCAAGTGTGGCTGCACCATAGATTTGAATAAAGGCAGTATGATATTGTCAGTTTTATTCTCAATCCCTTTTCTAATTATCCCTAACATGGAGTTTGCCTTTTTTACAGTGGACGCACACTGGGTTGACAGGTTCACTGAGCTGTCCACCACAACCCCAAGATCTCTTTCCTGGTCGGTCACCGCCAGCTCAGATCCCATCAGGTTATACTTGAAGTTGGGATTTTTTGCTCATTGATCTGCATTTGTCATTTGGCTGCCCGTTCTTCCAGTTTGGAGAGATCCTTTTGGAGCTCCTCACAATCCCTTTCTGTTTTAACCACCCTAAATAATTTGGTGTCATCCGCAAACTTGGCCACTTCACTGCTCACTCCTAATTCCAGATCATTTATGAACAGGTTGAAAAGCATTGGTCCCAATACAGATCCCTGTGGGATCCCATTCTCTCTCTCTCTGCTGTCTCTGCTTGCCCAAGTACATGGGTGGGTAAGCAAGCTGCAGTGGCTGTGAGGAGCTGCCCCTGCAGGGGGATCTGGTTGGTGGTGGACCCTTTCAAGGCCCTTGGGCCTTGAAAGGTGCCCAAGGATGCCCAAAGATGCCAGTCCATGACAGCAGCCCAGGGTATACCTAATGACAGAAGGCCACATGTGAGAGGCACAGCGTGGAGGATCTACATTATTTTTAAAATGAGAGGACAAACGACAACAAAAGCTCCAAATTTCATCATGGGCCGGGAATACAAATCTGGGGCTGTTTTCATGAGAAATCAATGCACATAGATGTGTATTGACAGAAATTTGCAGGTACTCCTAATCACAGGATGCTTGGATTAATAAAGGTTTTATGTGAGAGCATTACTGATAATTTATTGGGCACTGAGAAAGAGGTAAAACAATAGAAGGAGGGTCTGATGAATCGTAAATGGGGAAAGAAAAGGGCAGAAAGGGTGTTTAGATGCATTTACCAGTCATCCATTTATTTCAGAAGGCTGTCAGCAAGGATAACTTTGGAACAGGTTGGCAATACTGTGCTGGTTTGTCACTTAGAACATTTGCTTCCACATGTGAGTTGTTGGAAGATATTCCAGCATGTGTTCTTCTCAGGTTATAGAGAAGGGGGTATCTTAAGGCACAACATTTCTGGCCCATTTCCTCTGAAACTGCCTGTATTTCTCTGTATTTCTCTGTAACTCCATGGAGGAGTGAAAATGGAAAACATAGTTAAAATTAGCTGGGGTATGATCCAGCCAAAATGATGCACACTGTTCAGTCCCATCAGTGGCAGCTGCTGGTTTTTGCTGGAGCAGGAACAACTCCAGGGGGCTGTTGCCAGTGGGCCCCTGCTGAGTGTGGGCCCTTGGTAGGTGCCCAAGCATACCTACCCTTGACAGCATCCGCAATTCTGATGGAAGGAAGGAGAGTCAATGCAGCACGTGCTTCAATGCCTCTTCTTGAAATCAACAGGACTTCAAAGAGCTTAGCTTTGGATGACTTGTGCCAGTATACATGGTGACGGTGGTTGTGGCAGGGTAGAAGGAAGAAGGAAGATGGCATAGATGTGTGTGAATAATTTGATGTCAAATGGCAGCAAAATGTGCAGAGTCTTGACCTGCTGTACAGGAATATTAACACGCCCCACCTGGCTGAGAAGGGTCAGTTGGGAGTGTAACTAATGATCAGCCAAGTCCTTCATGAAACCTCTGAGGTGGCAAATTTTGCAGTCTGAGAATCTTTTCTTCCGAGTAATAAGATATTGTCCTCTGTGTGGATTCTCTCAAGAGTCCCGAAGAATAGATCTCTGATGTTGCAAGCTGATGATGTGAAGAGCTTTAATGGGAAAACTGGCATCACAGCAATTGTCTCCTTCACTCTGGGGATTTGTAAGATTTGATTTCTTTTATATCCTGCCTTTTGGTCCAGAACGATCCCCAAGGCAGCTTACATAAAATAATACAATACGATAAACTAGCCTTCTCCCAGCTTGGCACTCTCTAGATGTGTTGGACTACAACTCCCATCATCTGCAGCTAGCACAGTCCCTGGCTGTGCTGGTTCAGGGTGGCTTCAATAAGAATTGGGGCTGTTTGTGCCCTCTCTGCACACATGGCATAATACTGGGGTAGCCTATCCTTCCTCCCTTCCCCTCTAGGAGTTTCCACTGCAGCACCTGGGCCTCAGGTAAAGTGTCAATCCATGATTCTGTCCTTACAACAACCCTGTGAGATAGGCAGACATGCCTGAAAGAAAGTAAATATCCCCACTTCACTAGTAAGTTTTGTGGTAGGGTGGGGATTTGAACACAGGACTCACTGGAACAACTCCAACACGGTATGCAGCACTCCATACCAGTGGGGTAGTGGAACCAGGACTTGCAGGGATGCACCACTGGCACATTTTTATTAGCAGGGATACTGACATCATCTGCCACTCCCCTCAGACTTCCCTGTTCCCTCTGAGCTTGGCTGCAATCCACACAGTAGCTGGGAGGAAATTGATTTTCCCAGCAACAATATATTGTTTCCTGTTGTAATGTGAGGTATTTGGGGGTGCTTTGCTCTTGAATGGGCCATTGAGACCCATTAGCTTTGCAAAAGACCTGGGGCCGATCTACATTGCGCCCACCATTGCACTGAATTTGGTGTCCTGTTGGGTTAAATGCTCTCGCATTAAAACGTGATTATCCACACTCACCCATTTTCTCCGTGGACGAAAGGCACTTACCTTTCGTCGAAGCTTGTTCGCGGTGGGGGGGAGGCGCTTCGCTGCTCCCCCCGCGAAGTTCAGGCCGGGGGGGGAGGCTTCCCGCCTCGCCCCAGCTGAAATTCAGGCCGGGGGGGAGGACTCCTGCCTCGCCCGGCCGAAATTCAGGCCGGGGAGGAGGCTTCCCGCCTCGCCCGGCCGCGAACTCCATTGTTGTTGTTTTTTTTTAAAAACGCCCCCGTGATAGGCTACGTGACGATTAACGTAGAAGGTAAGTCCCATCCTGGGGGGGGTGTGTGGGGGGCAGGGGGGGGGGCGGATTTCTCCCCGAAACTTGTTCGGGGGGCCGAACACGTTGGCGCTTGGCCCCCCGAAGTTTCGGGGAGAAATTCTCTGCCATCCCTAGTTGCGGTGCTTCATTGAATTCGCGAGCTCGGTTCGCACTTGAGAGCGCTGTGCTGTTTTCCTGCTCTTAAGGACAGCAGCTCCCATTGGAGGATCCGAAACTCTTCCTGTTTCTGCTGATTCCACGCCCACTGCGCAGCAGTGGTTCGGGAGAGGCTTGTCGTTTTCCACATGTTCTCCTGGCCTTGGGGAAAACAATCAGCTTGTCCCTTGCCACCGCTGCTGTAGCAGGAGAAGGTGGAGGGAAGAAGGAGGCACCTATCCTCTTCTCCATCCTCACCTGCTGGAGGCCAGGGCGAGTGGCTGGTAGGGATGTCAGAGAATTTCGCCACGAATCTCGGGGAGGCCAAATGCCAGCGCATTCGGCCCCCCGAAATTGGTGGTGAAACAGTCTGCCCCCCCACCCCCCCGGGACAGGACTTACCTTGGGCGAATCCTCCTGGCGGCAGTGGCTCCGGCAGTGGTTCAGCGGCGGCAGTGGCGGCCGGTCTTTCGACCGGCTGCCACCACCGCCATTTCCAGTAAAAAAAAACACGTGATAGGCTATGTAAAGATTTACGTAGCCTATCACGGCTAGATTTTTAAAAAATACCGTGATAGGCTACGTAAATGTTTACGTAGCCTATCACGGCTGATTTAAAGGAAAAAAACAACAACGCGCGTACGCAAATGGCGGTGCCCATGGGCGCCGCCATTTGCGTTCCTTATTTTGACACGTCTTAGTCTACGTAAACATTTACGTAGACTAAGACGGCGAAAATAAGGGGAACGCAAATAGCATAGACGCTACGCTATTTGCGTTCCCCTTATTTTCGCCGTAGTCTACGTAAATGTTTACGTAGACTAAGACGTGTCAAAATAAGGAACGCAAACGGCGGCACCCATGGGCGCTGCCATTTGCGTACGCGTGTTTTTTTTTCTTTTAAATCAGCCGTGATAGGCTACGTAAACATTTACGTAGCCTATCATGGCTCACTGCAGGGATGCAAACGGCAGCGGCTACGGCCACCGCCATTTGCGCACCCGGCTGGCCAGGATTTGGGGGGGGAGGGACAGAGCGCCTCCCCCCCAGCCAGAATTTCAGGGGGGAGGGACGGAGCGCCTCCCCCCCGCCAGAATTTCGGGGGGGAGGGACGGAGCGCCTCCCCCCCGGCCAGAATTTCGGGGGGAGGGACGGAGCGCCTCCCCCCCGCCAGAATTTCGGGGGGGAGGGACGGAGCGCCTCCCCCCCGGCCAGAATTTCGGGGGGAGGGACGGAGCGCCTCCCCCCACCTCTAATCAAATTTCATTAAAGGTAAGTCACTTTCGTACATCCCTAGTGGCTGGGGGGTGTCTCCCAATGCTCTTTTCCCCGCGCCAGCCCTTGACAGCCGGCACGAGGAAGAGGGGTGGTGGCGGTGGCGGTGGCGGTGGCACCCAGCACTCATGTGGGGTGGGAGCTGCTGGCATCTTCGAAGATTCAAAGCTTCACATCAGCCCGGTCGTTAGTTGGATGGGCGACTGCCTGGGAATCAGGCTTCCTGCATTGAGCAGGGGGTTATTCTATCCCTTCAAATGAGATTAAGTTTTACCCCCTTCTACCACCTGTTTCGCCTTTTAAAAAAAAATTAAGGCATTATCTTTGAAAAATCATTGCTTCTCTGTGGTTTTTTCTTTTCTTTTTCTAATTCAGGCATGATCTTTGAAGCTTCGAAGCTTCACATCTTCGAATCTTCGAATCTTCAAAGATCATGCCTGAATTAGAAAAAAAAAACATCGCGGAGAAGCCACGATTCTTTGAAGATAATGCCTTGATAGTAGTGGAATGTGTCCCAGGTCATGTTGGCCTGGGATGACTCAGGTTTTTTACACGATTGTATGATAAAGCACCTTGGATGATCTCATCTTGCCTTTGATTTCTTCTTTAGTAGGAGGAATTAAGAAGAAGACAGAAATATACATGGCTTGCCACCAATCTGTCATTCAGTTTTGAACACTGCCTTTGCTTTTCATATGTGTGTGTGTTTTAAATTAACTCGAATCCATCATGTGTACATTATGAGTAGATGTATTGGTTCTTAGTTTCCTTATGGTATAATAATAATGTTAAAAAATTAATTGGGCCAGTGTGTGCATGAGACTGAGTTGCTCTGTGTTTCTGGATTAGAACAAAATAGCTAGACTGCTTCTGGTAAATTGGTCAAAGCAAAACAGCACAAAACTACTGGAACATCTACTGATCCTCCCTTTGTACACTCTGTGAGGTTGGAGAGATTTTGATCCCTAAGAATTTCCTTATGAATTCTGCTGATATTGGGGCTGCCTATAGAGCTTCAGCTATTGGGTGGTACAGAAATGTAATAAATAAATTAATAAAGCATTGCATTATGATGCATCTGATGAAGTGGACAGTGGCCATGAAAGCTTATGCTAGAATAAATGTATTACTCTTTAAGGTGCCACAAGACCCTTTGTTGTTTTTGCTGCAACAGACGAACATGGCTACCCCCCTGGAAACAACAACAACAGACTATCCCAGGGCATGGTCTGAAGGCACGTGAGGCAACCACCTTGCGGAAACTAAGCAGGTTTGGGTCTGGTCAGTGCTCAGAGGGGAGACCACCTGGGAACCACATGTAGCCACCTTGAGTTCCATGATGGAGAAAGGTGGGATATGAATGTAACAAATACAATAAATAACAACAACAGCCATATTGCAGGTAAAAAAGGATTTTTCTCTCCACCTTCATTGGGCAATTCTGGGCTATTTCATAAAACTGCCTGCCAATAGACACATTACAAATCTATTTCTTTACTACCTCCTTGGATCCAACTTTAATTTATATTTATCTTCTCAAATGTAGAAATCATTACTGTAATTTAAATAGCAATACAATGAATTTCACCATAATGGTGTCCTGTGCGCTTGCTCAGTCTGCAGTCCAGGAGCTAACTGTTGACAGGCAACTTCAAGGCTTCTGCTCTCCCTTCTTATTATTTTTTTTAAAACTTTAAACTGAACTTGGACTGGGCACCATTTCAGATAGAGGCCTCTCCTTTGTATAGTAGGCCACCCCAATACCTGTATTGCACCTGCAGTGAACTAATAGGCTCAACCACATACAACTGAATTTTATGGATCTTTTTATACATTTATGAGTCAGCTTTCAGCCCAAATAAGGCCCTACAGGTAACTTACAATTATGTGCATCTCTTATTGCTGCTGCTTTGGCATGTGGAGCCACCAGAATATGTCACTTGTACCTCGAAAAGGAGGAATTATATGGTTCAGGAGGACTCCACGTGGGGCTGTTTGTCATCTGGATTTTGTCAGACAACACAGACGGTTGCCTTTCTCACTACTTCTACTTCTACATTTAGGGCATCTCTACAGCAGCCTAAAATTCTGCATTTAAAATGGGGCTTTCTGCCTCCGTTTTAAATGCAGGATCACAACGACTCCCTTTTTCACATGCTTCCTTTCCCCACTCCCCTTTCCCCCTCCTTCTCCCCGTATCTGAGTCTTCCATTCTCTTTCACTGGTCTCACTCCTCTTCTTGCCGCTTTTCCTCTTTTCACGGAGTGAACTCAAGCGGAACACAGCGGGGTAGTTTGAGAGCTCATGATCTGCGATCTATTTAAAAACGGAACAAAGGGCATTTAGTGCAGCAGACGCCCTGGAGGATCACGGCGTCAAGTAAAGAGCCCGCAAACGTCCATGAAGGAGCAATCTCAGTCACAGGATAAAAGCTCTGTGTGAAGAAAACCTCAACTGGGGCTTGGACATGAATTCCGAAAAGGCTGGGTCATGTGAATTGGCTCTTCAGGAGAGGAGACTTTTGTACATCCACTGCGCTGAAGTTTAAAATGAATGTTTCAACCATTTACCAGCAGCAGCAGCAGAGAAAAAAAATATTTGGATTTATTTGATAGCTTTCACAGATAATTTACCTTCTGACCTTTGTCATGGCAGCTGGAGAGAAAGGAAGGGCTTGCTGCACTGGGATCGACGGTTGTGCATGAGATAATGGGGTTGTACAGAAAGTCGGCATGCAGACATCCTATCCTGCTTGCCTGAAGCCACAACCCCGCTCTGATTCTGAACCTTTGGTCTACAATATCCGCATATTTTGCAAGTTTTCCTCTGTGTTACAAATTCATTTTGGTTAAGAGCGTGGAAAGTTTTAGCGTATGTTTCTCAAATGCCGTTTGTAGTGCAGGGAGTCTTATCATCCCATTCAGGTGACTTATCAAGTGTATGGGGAGTCCAAAGAAACAATAAAGCTCCTTTCATCATAGTTGATAATAACAGGTTTTTGGAAGTTTTTTTTTTTAATAATTGGTGTTTAAGTTCTTTTTAAACAGAGAATATTCTGTTTAGGGTACTGTAGCAAAGACAGAGATAAAAATATCCACATGTAGCGATGGCACTGAAGAGGAAGTTTCATCATCACGAACGGGTAAATAATACTAGAGCCCACAAAGAGATAACAAGAGATAACTGTTGGTGTTCTGTTCATTTGTCTCTGCAATGGAAATACCTACAATTGGCTTTGCAGAGAAGGTTTCACAGGAAGGAATAAAGTGGCCAACCTCTTCTTGGAGCCACAAGGGAACCACATAAGCTTCCGTTGTGTATATTCAGTATACCCACACCAGTTCTCAAATTGCCAGTAACAGTATGACAGTTTGGGTCCTTGAAGGGAAAGAAAGCATCTTGATAAAAAGAACTGCAAAGGTGCCAGAAGAAATCCTGAAATCAATTGAAAACATTATTTTGGTTTACCTCCTGCGCTGAAATTGCTAGACTGGAGTTGTAATCTCTATATGATATTTATATAGAGTTGAAGAGCCATTCATACATACACATGATCCAGCTTCTTCAAAGATTGTTTTCACAGTCAGGTATCAAGAGAGTGACATGAGGGGCCGATCTACGTTGTGCCCACCATCACACAGAAGTCAGGGTCCTGTCGGGTTAAACGCACTCGCATTAAAATGTGATTATCCACACTCACCCATTTTCCCCACTGAGGTTCTTGATCAAATGCACTAGCTCAGTTCACACAAAGCTGTGTGGCTTTCCTGCTCTTAAAGACAGTGGCTGTCATTGGAGGAGCAGAAACTCTTCCTGTTTCTGCTGATTCCCTGCCAACCGTCCCTCTCTTCCTCTATCCCTCTCTGTGTGTGTGTGTGTGTGTAGGGATGGTGCGAACATCCTGTTCGGGCTCGAAGCCTGGTGAGAGCTTGTCCCTTGCCACCGCCGCTGTAGCATGTGGGGGTGGAGGGAAGAAGGAGGCACCTATCCTCTTCTCCCCCCCCACCTGCTGGAGGCCAGGGTGAGAGGCTGGGGGGTGTCTGCCGATGCTCTTTTCCCCACGCCAGCCCTTTGCAGCCAGCGTGAGGAAGAGAGGCAATGGTGACGGCACCCAGCGCTCAGGTTTTTTTGGGGGGAGCTGTCAGCATCTTTGAAGCTTCAAAGCTGCGCAGCTTCGAAGACCGTGAGATGACATTGCACAGGTTCCTCAGCACTCAAAGCTTTATCACCAGGAAGGAAACGGCTGGAGGTGCTTGTTCTTGTCTGGTCTCAGAAGCTCAGCAGGATCTGCTCTGGTCAGAATTTTGGATGGGCAACCACCTGGGAATCAGGCTTCCTGCAATGAGCAGGGGGTTGTTCTCTCCCTTCAAATTACACTAACTTTTACCTCCTTCTATCCCCTGCTTTGGCTTTTTTAAAAAAATTAAGGATCACAACTGAGTGCCTTTACTCACGCTGCCTTCCCCCACCCTTCCCTCCCATTCTCCCGGTAACTTAACTGGTGCTGTAATGTTTTCTCATGGTCCCAATCCTGGGCACTCACTTACTTGGGAGTAAGCCACATTGAACTCAATGGAATTTACTAGTGAGTAGACATAAGGTCACCCTGTAAGTCTGCAAGCCTCCAGTAAGCCCCATTGAGCCCCATAGGGTGCTCTGGAACAAAAGAGGACATTGCTTCTGTTCTTGGTGGGGTGGGGGATCAGAGGTGTCTCCCTTCACTGCAGGGAGGCATTTTACCCTCTTCTCCCTCCGATTGAGAAATGCAGAGGCAGGAGATGCTCAGGTCAGGGTTGGGGGGCTGCCTGCATCTTCGAAGACTGTCCAGTGAAAAAATGTATGCTTGTGTGCAGGGAAATCAGGCTGGAGAAGCCACTATTCTTTGAAGATTTGAAGATCTGAAGATTTGAAGATAATGCCTTAATTAAAAAAAAAAGAAAAAAAGATCACTTACAGGGTGATCTTATGTCTACTCAGTAGTAAGTTCCATTGAGTTCAGTGTGGCTTACTCCTGAGTAAGTATTTTTCACTGGGCAGTCTTTGAAGACGCAAGCAGTCCCCCCCCCCCCGCCGACTTGAGCGTCTCCTACCTCTGCATTTCTCAATCGGAGGGAGAAGAGGGTAAAATGCCTCCCTGCAATGAAGGGAGACACCTCTGATCCCCCACCCCACCAAGCTCAGAAGCAATGTCCTCTTTTGTTCCAGAGCTCCCTGTGGGGCTCAATGGGGCTTACTCGAGGCTTGCAGACTTACAGTGTGATCTTATGTCTACTCAGTAGTAAGTTCCATTGAGTTCAATGTGGCTTACTCCTGAGTAAGTGAGTGCCCTGGATTGGGGCCACAAGAAAACATTACAGTACCAGTTAAGGTGGGGGGGAAGGCAGTGTGAGTAAAGGTACTCAGTTGTGATCCTTAATTTTTTTTAAAAAAAGCCAAAGCAGGGGATAGAAGGAGGTAAAAGTTAGTGTCATTTGATGGGAGAGAACAACCCCCTGAAGCCTGATTCCCTGGCAGTTGCCCATCCAAAATTCTGACCAGGGCTGACCGGGCTGAGCTTCCCAGATCAGGCAGGAGCCGGCACCTCCATCCCTCTGCTGGTTGGTGATAAAACTTCCAGTGCTAAGGAAGCTATGCTATCAGTAGCTGGAAGACCAGATGGGGGCATCTAGAGCTGTGACTGGACAGGAGGGAAATACAAACACCGCTGTATATGAACATGTGTGGGTGGGGACTACGACCTTATAAGGTAATGAACACGGAAGAGCAGAGCACATGAATGGGAAATACCGGGATGTCAGGGTATTGAAAGCGGGAGCACGGAAGTGGGAAATTCCGGTCCCAATTCGAGGCAGGTCCTGCGTAGTGTGAAAGATGAGAGGTGAAACCTTATTGGAAGTGAAAAAAAATGTAAGTGTAGATTGGCCTGAGGTCTCCTGGCTGGAAGACAACTAACTAACTCTATTGTGTTTGCAACATGATTATCTGCAACATGGATGTTTGAGAAGGGAAGAAAAAGAAAGCAGAGTGAGATTTAGGTGAAATCAGGAACTGGGCGGTTACAATAGCTCTTAACACTATAGATACATATTATCAGAGAGTAAACAAATTGAACAATGTAGATACTATCCCAGCTGTGAAACCTGGTGCATATAACAACTTAACACCATAATTTAAGTGATGGATGGAGCAACAGGTACTGTCTCTATAGCAGGGATGAGGAACCTCTAGTCCGCAGGCCAGATCCAGCCGGTGGGTGGTTCCCATCCAGCTCCTGCCCTTAACTCTGATCAGGGGTCAGAGGTAGATAATGGATTTCCCTTAATCCCTCCTACTTTGCACGTGAGGCTTTAAAAAAAGCCTCCATTGGTGACAATGAAGGCTGTTAAAAACCTAATTGCAGTGTGGGTGGGCATTTTTTGAAGGGGTGTCACTGATGGGGAGGGATGGACTAACCCTGCCCTGCTCAACCCTGCAACCCCCACCAAAAATCACCTTCTGATGCATTTAGGTTTTAAAAGGACCTCCACTGGTGCTGAATTACAGCACGGGGGGAATATTAGTTAAGCACTTTTGAATCCTACTGACTTCAGTGGGAAAGGGTATACTTGACATACTCCCTGAAATAAATGAGACTTAAAATGCTTCATTTTGCAGGATTTTCCGCTCTAGGTAATGTTTTGTGATGATGAACTTTGATGTTGCAGTCAACAAGCAATGAATTGATGTTGCTAATTATTTTACAAGTGCAATTATTTTACAATTACAAGTATTATTATTATTATTCGCAGCATATCCTCACCCTGTAACAGGAGAGCTTCTGTTTGGGATTCCAACCAGCCATCCATCCAGCCAGCCATCCAGCCAGCCAGATCTTCCTCCAGGATAAATGGGTAGGGGCCAATTCATTCTCTATGCCACTCTTCCATTTTCCATTCTTTTTTCAACTGACCCTCAACATTCTGTCTTTCCTGGTGATCACTAAGCATGCTCATGGGCTATTTTTGGGATCCCCCCTGCCTCTTTTGTAATGTTTTATACTACTGCACACCTTGGATTCCCCCAGTCGTGCCCATATCACCCTCTTGATTCTGAGTGGCTCCATTTCTGTCAGCATGGGGGCACTGAGTTCACTATTAGAGGGACCAATTATGATAATTGCACCTAAATATTTTCCAGACACTGTACAAAAATAAAAAAACACACACACCGTCACTGCCTGTAGGCTTATAATCTAAATGACAGAATACAAAAGGAAAAAGGATGGTGGTGGGGGGGCATTAAAGTGGAAGCCAATTTTGTGTGTGTGCTATGGGCTCTGGAAATACCTCAGAACTGCAGTAGGTATAGATTCTGAAATCAAGGCTGTCTTCGTGTTGCAATATGCAAAAGATATATCATGAAAACAGAACAAACAAAAGTAATACTGCAGGGTGCCCCACTGAGAGGAAATTGAAAACTTTAAAACAAAAGAGATAGGCCTTGTATGACATAAAATATATTATATTGAAAGGATGGGAAACTACAGTTTCATTCTCCAGTAAGCCTGATATCTAGAAGTTAATATGCAAAGAAGAAATACAATTCCACTTTATCAGCTAGACTAAATCATGCAGTCCACAGGAGAATTCCCTTTTCCTTCATACCAAATAACAATAATTCACAGCGGCATAGGAGACAAATAAAACCCCTCCACCACATTTGTTTTGTTATTGTTTTTAAACTCCATACATATCAGATATTTCTAGTGCATTTTCTCACACGTTTGAAGAATACAGTAATAAAGCCCATTTTTAATTTAGAAACAAATAGAGTAAAATGAAATTTCTATAATGGGGTAGGTAGAAATGTAGTTTCCTAATAATGACGATGATGCTAATTGTAATAACAATAACAACAGCAATAACAATATAAAAAGGAAAGTAATCTTGCCTTTCTGGGTAGAATATTTAACAGCTGGGGAGAAGTGCACGCAGGGCACTGTTGGGAGTAAATTGACCAATATAGAGCCAGACAGTACAAACAAAGCCTGTTCATGGGAATTATCAATAATGTATTGGAGCTACTATCTGTCAGAATAAAAAAATCTATTAAATATTAAGCTGCAGGCAAAATGAACATTTTGGCTTGCCGACTACAAGGTAGCAGTAGACCACTCATCCCCCCTTGGCCAAGCTTTTGGGTTTGGGCTGTGGCCTAGGTCAGTTTGTACTTAGCTAGCGAATCATGCTAACTATGTTTTAATAATGGTTCCCCAAAAGTAAAAATTAAGGATGACAGGTACCAGAAAATAGGGACTGTCCCTGGTAAAACAGGAGAGCCAGTGTGGTGTAGTGGCAAGAGTGTTGAACTGGGAGCCAGGAGATCCGGGTTCTAGTCCCCACTCGGCTATGGAAGCTCACTGGGCGACTTTGGGCCAGTCACAGGCTCTCAGCCCAACCCACCTCACAGGGTTGTTGTTGTGAGGATAAAATGGAGAGGAGGAGGATTCTGTACGCCGTCTTGGGTTTCTTAAAGAGGAAAAATGGCGGGATATAAAGGTAATAAATAAAACAAAACAGGAGCATATGACACAGCTGACCTTGGGGTCATTTGAGCATCTGTATGGGCTTTCTGCATCACCTTCAACTGTCACCAGGCAGCAGTCATTCCATCAGGCTGGAGCACAGGGAGATGGGAAGTAGGGCCATTCCATCAGCCTTCCTGAAAGACCACCTCCGCTGGGCTCCTCCCTCGCTTGTCACCTGGCAGCAGCCTTCCCATCACGCTGCAGCTGAGGCAGATGGGAAGCATGAAAGACAAGCTCCCTCAGCCCCCTTCTGTCCCTGAACTGTTTTCATTCTAGCTGGTCATCGTAAGAACTACTATTTAAGAATTGGTGCCTGAGTTTGCTTCCCCCTCTTCCCTCCCCACCCCTTTTCCTTTTGTGTCATGTCTTCAATTGTAAGCCTGCAGGCAAGGACTATCTTGTTTCGTTGATTGCACATAAGCCTTTCTGTGAGCCTTTTCTGCTGAGGAGTGTGGTAAAAAAATGTTTTAAATAATAAAATTAATCTTGCTGAGTCTTAAGGTGAATTTTTTTTACCACCCAACAGTTCCTGATGCATCCAAAACGTGCAGTAGAATACTCTGTATCCATTCAAAAATGTATGATTATTTGAAGGCATGGGTTTTTACAACAAAGCAAGAAACCTGCCTTGGTTCAAGACATTCCTTTGAGCTGTCATTGTTATCAGTAGCCAAAAAATGGTGGGATTCGTATCTAGCAACTATAGAAATGAATAGGGATATACGAAAGTTCCGCCACGGATCTCAGGGAGGTCGAATGCCAGCGGATCTTCCCAGTGGCGGCGGCTCTGGCGGCGGTCCGGCGGCGGTGGCTGCGGCAGCCGGTCTTCTGACCGGCTGCCGCCGCCACCATTTCCAAGTTTAAAAACAAAATAACCCCCAAAAACGTGATAGGCTACGTAAATCGTTACGTAGCCTATCACGGCTAAATTTTAAAAAACACCGTGATAGGCTACGTAAATGTTTATGTAGCCTATCACGGCTGATTAAAAAAACAAAAACGCGCGTATGCAAATGGCGGCGCCCATGGGCGCCGCCATTTGCCTACGCGCGTTGTTTTTTCTTTTTTTTTACGTAAACATTTACGTAGCCTATCACGGCTGACTGCAGGGACGCAAACCATGGCGGCTACGGCCGCCGCCATTTGCATCCCTGCTAGCCAGCGGCCGGATGTCTGGCTGCTGGCGGAGCCGGCCGGCGGCTCCGCGGAATCCCTGTGGAGCGGAGCCGGCCGGCCAGGCTTCGGGGGGGGGGAGGGACGGAGCCCCTCCCCACCCGGCCAGAATTTCGGGGGGAGGGACGGAGCGCCTCCCCCCCAGCATCAGCATAATCCGCGAATGGGTGAGTGACTTTCGTACATCCCTAGAAATGAACAGGAAGGGGGATTTAATCCAAACAAATATGATATTAAGCAATTGTGATTAATCACAGCATGTTTCTTGATAACCAGTGAAGACTCTGGCATGTTTCACCCTGCACTTTCAGCAGGCATCTTAATGCTTCCTCTTTGTTATTGGCCTTTATACTGTAAGTGATCCTAGTAGATACTGGATATGGGTTGTGGCTTTCCCTTCAGTTCCAAGGCATCTGTCATGTTGTGTAATGGTGCTTTGCAACTTCAAAAATGACAGTGGGCAACCTAACCCGATGCAAAGAAAACAGAAGCGGTAGAAATGTGACATGGCGTGTACCAAACAATGCTTGCTTTTAGTGGATCAGTTATTCCATAAAAGCTTGTACTTGGGATTATCCTTAGATAATTCAATAACAGTGCATCTCTGGTAGGAACAATGTCAACCTGAGTTACTATTTGCTGATTAAGAGTGATGATGGGATAGGGCGGCATGAAAAGGGATGAGCAAAGCCAACGTTCTAAACATGTATTGAGGCCATTTTTTCAAGCACATGGCATGGGAATGCTTTTTGAGGTCTTCTAACACCAATCGAAAACATGTGTGGTGAAAGAGTGAAATAGTATTCGCTATACATATTTTGGCTCTAATATGTAAATTTATGTGTGCACAGTTTATTCTTTGGTTTCTGCTATTTGCTATCATGAGTTTTTATAGACTACAGCCTACTTGATCAGATATGTCAAGATCTATGCCAGATTCTATAGTCCATCCTTCTTTCTGCAACCTGGTGGCCTCCAAATGTTTTGGACTACAACTCCCAGCATTCCTGCCCATTGGCCATGCTGGCTGGAGCAGATGGGAACTGAAGTGCAAAAGATCTGGAGGGCAGCAGATTGGGAAGGTGGCTCTAGCAGGCGAAAGCTTATCCCATAATACATGCAGTCATCCTTAAGGCACTACAGAATTCTTTGAGCATATCTGCACTACATGTTTAAATAGGTTCTTGAGTCCCCGCCCCCACTTTTCCAAGGATCCCTGCAAATTGTAAATCTTCTTCTCCCTGTCTTTCTGTGTGTGCTTGTGCTTGTGCATGTGTGTGAATGTGTTTGTGTAGGAGATTGCTAACAAAATTTTCATCAACCTCACTACAATTTTCAGACTTCTGGGGGGTTGGGGAACCATGACGCTTGAAGTGGTATAGAACGAACAGATATGTTTATAGTGTAGATTTGCCTTTTGTTGCATCTGCTACTACAAGTTTCTTCTGACTAGTAGTGAGGAGACCATAGCTTATCATCATCATGGCGATCATTCGTGACCGAGTAAGATTGTCTTCCAAAGATAGAGTCTATATAGATAACTCTTTAAAAGGGTTAGAGAGATCATGGAAGATAGGTCAATCAACACATTGATCTCCAGCAGTGAGTCTGCAGGTGGCTGTAAAGGCCGATTCTGGATCTACACAGTCTCCCACAGTGAGGACATAGGTTTCCAGGTGGAAGGCAGTCACGGTGAGGGTTTGCTTGACGTGCCTTCCGCTGAGCTCGTTTCTCCCATCGTTTGAATCCAGGAGGTCGCAGATGCAATCCCCAGCATCTCTAGTTACAAGGCTTAGGGAGCAGGCAGTGGTAAACTCCCCTACCTGATATCCTGCAGAGCTGCTGCCAGTCAGAGCAGGCAACATTGGCCTAGACAGACAACAGACTGACCTGGTATAAGGTATCTCCCTGTGTCTAAATGTCCCTATGGAAAGAATAGGATTTAGCCAGGTTGAGGAAATCCATCAAATGCATCAGCTTCCCATCTTTTAAAGGCTAAGGGCAAAACATCCATGATAAAAATAGGCTCTAGCCTACAGAAGCTCTGACAAAAACGACTGTGTTAGTTGTTTAGGGAGATAGGCAGTGTGAGCCAAGAGGAACCTGGTTGATATCTCCCCTTGCCACATACTCACTAGGTGGCTTTATGCAAGGCACTCTCTCTCAGCCCCCTCCATCAGTGAGTCTACCTAGGTGGCTCTTCAGTGGTGAAGAGGAAGAACAACTCAAGGTGCTCTTGTCAGTGGCCCCTGCTGGGGACGTGTCATGCCAGCCCTTGAAGTCGGCCCTGTTTGCACCCTTCCGATTGTCTGAATCTATGATCGACAGGTTCTGTCAGTTTGTTTGTCGCTATTAACTTGGTAGACATATATGGGCCTTCCGTTCTAATTCTGGCCTTATTGCAGGCCGGCACAATTCATCATCCAAGCTCAGTTCACCTCAACAGATATGTATTTTGGTCCACCAGGTGCTTGACAACTGTCCTGTTTCGCAATCTCGCAAGCAGGCAGCAGTGACAGGAAGTTTCTTGAACCTCTCTGATGGGCTGCTGACATCTTGGTAGGTTGCGAGTTGCTCATGCCAGAATTATTGCCTCCCCCGGTGCCCAAATTTCACCCTCAGGGGGATGCAGCTCATAACAACATAGCTAGGCCTCACTCCTCTCTCTGTTTTTGTGTCTCTTGGAATCATATTCTCCAGAAGTGGATTTCTCCACATTGTCTTTGGCTGCAAAAGGTTCACAAGGAAAAAGAAAAGCCTAGATACTTCAAGAAAACCAGTTCCCTGTCAGAAAATATATCTGTGCCTGAAAATATCTTCAGAAGTGCCAGCGCCCAAGACAAGGTCTGTTCTCTCTTTGTTTGCAGGTGCCCTGTGTCTGATGTGTCACAATTGGAAGGAAAAATCGTATTTCTTTTTTGTTACAGAGAGTCCCACACATAATATAACTCCAGTTCATTTTCAGTTATTTAAAACACTTCTCAACTTACGCTTATAAAAGATAATATTGTCTACTTCTCAGAGGCTGAAGAGATGTAAAATTTCAAGTGTGCATATGTGTGTGTGTGTTTGGGAGCAGGGATGTGAATCTTCTAGATAATGCCATCATTGTCCACAGTACACACACAGTACACAGTACACACATAATTACCCACAGTACACACACATATTACCCAGAATATGCACACAGTTAAAGGTGTGGTGAAGCCAGGGCTTACAGGCATGCAACGTTGACATTTTATTTTTTTATTAGCAGGGATGCTGACATCATCTTTCACTCCACTCAGACTTCCCTGTTCCCTCTGAACTTAGTTGCCGTCTCTACAGTAGTAGTAGTAGTAGGGGGTGGTGGTGTTCCCAGCATATATTTATTGTTCTCTGTTGTAATATAAATTATTTGAGGGTGACTTGGTTTAGAATGGCTCATGAAGACCCATTCACCTTACAAAAGACCTTCTCCTATTGGAGATGAAAGTGCTAGAACTGGTTTGTTGATATGGATCAACATGGTATCCTGAATTTTTGGACTCTCCTTGGGGACGTGGCAATGGGGACTGATGAATGCCTGAACTTGCAAACTGACCACTACCCCACTGCACACAGTACACACACCACACAGAGTACGTGGTACATACACAGTACACGTACAGTACGCACAGATAATTGCCCTCAGTATACACACATGCACTTTTTCTGTGCCAGTGCAGGCTGCTTTCAAACCAGTTTGGTTGTTTGTTGGCACTGTATAAGGGAAAACCCAATTCTTCCTACCAAGAACAAAGACCTGGTTCACACATAACAAGAAACCACCGTGGGTGAATTTCACTCTGGGGCTTATTGTTGTGGTGGCAGTTTCTCGTTATGTGAGAACCTGGAGATGGTGGGTTGTTGGGGTGGTTGCCAAGCCACCCACAACCCATGGGCTGTTTTAGGATTGCAGGTGGCTTGTCAACCATCCCAACAACCCACCCTTGCAGGGTCTGCATGTATGGCGTACCCCACCATGGCCTGAATATTCAAAATGGCAGCTGCCACAATGAAAACCCCAGTGGGGAAATTCACCCACAGTGACTTCTCATTATGTGCAAACCGGGCTGAAGCCTGATTCATCATTGTTTGTAGGGCTGTTGCCAACATGGCAAGTGCTCATTGCATCATTGGAGAGACTTTCTTTCCCCAAATTTCCCCTCCCCTATATCTAGAAGAGTTTTGCAACTGTTGTTAACAGTTTATGATTAAAAAAAAAAAAGTGAACGATTTTAATTGTTTGTTTCTTTCCTATTCCCACCCTGGCTTTCTACCCAAAGCAATCTGAAGGAAGGAAGCATAACTGCTTCTCTTTCTTTTCCTAATTAGATTTCCATGACTTTCTCTCTGTAATCAATTCTTAGAAAGAATCGCAAGTCATAGCAAAAATTAACAGCACAAGAATTAAAATAACCCATTACAATTTTTAAAAATGTGAAATATGCTTAATCTTAAAATCCCACAGCACCATATCTCTGTGCAACCAGTTGTAGGTTAGCTCTTAGGATATGCAGAGCACAATGCTACCCACGGGCCCTACAGCTACTCTGCCATTTAGTTATTTTCACCAGGCATGATTCATTGGGCATATATGGAAGGGGGCTAAGGAGAGAGAATTCTCTACCCAGGAGGAGTGCTGCCATGCTGCCTGGGGATAATGGGTGCTGGAGTCCAATACATCCAGTGGGCACCAGGTTGGGGAAGGCTGCTCTGCTTGAGAGTTTATGTTAGACCCACAAGCGTAGATGAAATGAGTCAAAGGGCTTTTCAACATGAGGCTTTTAACCTGTCACTTTACTGAGGCTTCTGCTTCCAGATTCTTTGAGGGATTAAGATCGGATTAACATGTGTTTTTTCTGGGGGGGGGGGCTTTCTCTGCCATTCTTTCCATTACACAACCACTAGGTGGCGCTGTGGCATAGAGGAATTGTGCAGATACACCAGGGTTTCATGCTGCCATTCATGGAAATACCTGACTTTTCTCATTAGAAAAATAACACACTATAATGGTTGCAAAGCATGAGCTAGGCTCTGAAGGATGACAAGGCTGAATCTACACATAGCATTTATCCCATTATCATACCATTATCATAACTATTGGTACACATGACACTAATGGGCACCAATAGTTATGATAACGGTATGATAATGGTATAACTGCTACATGTAGATTCAGTCAACATTGTGTAAAGCACTTGCAAACTACCATGAGTGAGGAATCATGAGCACACAATAAATGCCTCGTGTAGAAAGGCTCACTGTGAATATAGAACCAATTAAATGAGAGGTGCTGATGCCCTACTGAATGATGGAACAGAGCCAACACTGTTCTCTTTTTCCAAATTCTACTTATTTACTCTACTCAGCAATCATGAATTGTTTTGTGTGTCTCTGTGTATATGTGTGTATGAGACTATGGCAACTAGACTGCTCATTTCCACCCCAAGCAGTTCACAATTTGTCCCAATCCTTGGCTGCACGCTACAACTCTATGCATCAGCTGTGAAGCTCTTGGCCTCAAGGGCAGCCTTCGGCCACCTCTCATTGCTGGAAGTGAAAAGGTGGAGCCTGTCAACACCTCATCTCAGGCACACACACCCAGTTGGTTGCTGGCAGCAGTATCAGCAGGAAATGCCTTGAAGATAATGTGTGCACCCTAGAGCAGCAGTTCTAGAGTAGGAGTGCAGAATCTCACATCTGGCCCTTGGGGTTTCCCAGAAGGCCACACCTCTTTCCCCTGCCCCATTTTCCCCAACCACCAATCATGTGCTGGTTTCCTGGCATTTGTGCAGTGTTTCCCCATTCTAAAACGTTTATTTGCCTCTCCCAAGGCATAGTTACTGGTAATCAGAGCTTTCAACTACAATATGATGGTAGTTTTGGCCCTGCCCCTTCTGCCCTTGGCCCTGCCCACCACTGGAATGTGGCTCCCAAGAGCTTCTCTGAATGGCATTTGGCCCTTGGACTGAAAGAGTTTCTGCACCCCTGTTTCAGAGTGATACCATCTTAGGCAAGGGGACAATGCTCTGGAGGAACTGTTTCCTGAAGCGTATGCACATGGTCTACTGTGCCTGATGGCATCCGTGGGTGCTGCAAGATCCATTGAGACTTCAGTCCAAGGGCAGCATTGGATTCTAGATTCCCATTGGCCTCCCCATGTATCTGAATGTGGACAGGGGATAAAGAAAGGTTTATGAATCAGCAATATCTGTGGTCCTAGAGCATAGCACGTGGTTTAGTCCCGGGTACAGCCCACTTCTGCATGCATCTGGGCAATGTCATGCTTGAGTGCGCCCCTAGGTTAAAAGAAGTCCCCATGCATATGAAAAGCGAGCATTCCCTTTTTGCTGACATGCTAGCTTTCCATGTAAGGGGAATTAGAAAAAACAAACACATGCAAGGGTGCAATGAATCATGTGATTCTACCCAGTCTGAAGTGCTACAGCTCAGAAAGGACAAGTCAAAGACTCATGAAGCTGTAAGTGACTAAAATGTCTTCTGATCCAAAGTACAATCATCCCAAAGATCAAGCTACGTATATTGTATAATGCAGACCACATCTTCTTTAACCCATATCTGCTTTAGGGGTTTTGCTGGATGGCAACAAGAGGGAGGGCCTTCTTGGTGGTTGTGGAATGCTCTCCCCAGTAAGGTCTGCCCGGTACCCACATTATCATCTTTCTAGTGCCTGGTGAAGATTTTCCCCTGCTCCCAGACATTTAACAGCATATGCTAAGGTTTCGAATGGGTCATGGGATTGTTATGGTTTAATATCTTTGTATGAAAATGGTTTTCTATTATGCTATTATATTGTATTTTTAGGGTTTTAATCTTTGTAAACTGCCTGCAGATCTTTGGCTACTGGGTGTTATAGAAATGTAATAGACAAATGAAATGAATGAAAATGTGTCAGTTTGCATAATCTCTCCATCCTCTATGGAGATGTCTCAAGGTAAGGAAATCTTACGGCATGTTCACATCAACCTGTCTCCCCGGTTATTTGCTGGCACAGGAACAGAGAGAGGGGAGCTCATTGGCACCGGAGCTGTTCTGCTGCTTACAGAAACTATGCACGGCACGATGGCGGGTGGGGGATTCGGTGCTCTATGGAGGAGCCTGCGGCCTTGAGTCAGTACGAGCAACAGAACAGGCAGTTTGTGTTCCCGCAGAGAGGATCAGTCTCTGCAGCAGCAGTGCATGCTGTCTTTCAAAAAAAAAAAAACATGTGTGTGTGGGGGGGAGAGGTGCTATACTGATTGTTCTTAAGATTGATGTTAAACTGTCATTTGTCTGCCCTGGTAACTATAGGTCTAAGGAGGAGGGTAGTGAAATGATCTAATAATGAACGTCCTGCTTGCTCACAAAGCTACAGCTCCCAGAGTTTGTTGTACATTTTGGGTGGCGTAGCAATTAAACTACTTTCAACCTGGTTTAAATTTATAGCATAGCTGTGCCCATGTGGCAGACCTTGGAAGGCCATTGTTCAGGACATCTAGCCCGATTATTCTCCGGCCCGCTCTTGACAAGACTTGCCACAAAACAGCATTTTCTCTGTTCTTCTCTTTCTTGCCTGTTCTCCTTCTGTCTCCCAAAGGCACAGATTAAAGCAAGACAGATGTGGTGCTGTTGCTGCACTTGTGTGCAGTTTTGTGATAAATGTTTAAAATGAGACAGCAATTCCTTTGGACTCGTGATCAAAGCATGGATCTGATCCTGATTTCCATGAGAAGAGAATTCAAATGTGGAGGTTCGGGGTGTTATTTAAAATGGCATGCCTAGGACCTGCTGCCAAAAAATTGTGAAGGTCCGAGGAACGGAAGTCCAATGTGCACCATGGATTACTGGATAGGTATTGCCCAGTACCTTCCTGCCTCAGTGTCTTGCCTGACACTGAGTTGGACTCAATGGCCTTGTAGGCCCCTTCCAACCCTACTATTCTACTATTCTATGAATGAACAATTGGAGGGTGGTTCTGAGGGCAAATACAGGACTGACTGTAAGGTAATTATGTGTATCAACTGGATACCTAGTATAATGAGAAACAGCAGTATTTGCTTGTATTTCCAGTTCTTGTGCACTGTGAAGAGGTCCTTGCTTTAGTGACTGCAACAAGGTTTCTGATTTGTTTCTGCCTGTAGGTATGATCTTGGGATCATATTATATACTTCTGAATACTGATCTTGAGAGCTGACCTGAATACTTCTGGAGACAAGTTGCTGGCACAACAACGTTGTAAGAATGGGGGACGCCTAAATGTACAATCTCTGCACTGTATATGCAAAAGCTCTAACGGATCACACCCTTCTCACCCACAAACAAAAGTCCCCTCGCATATATACACGGAGCCATGACATGTTATTATATAGACCACCGCATGAAAACAAGTTAATGAATTGGGATTGATCTTCAGATTTGACACAATCAGCTTAATAGAACAGGGATGGGAACCTCTGGCCCCTGGCTCGAAACTGGCCTCTGAATCCGGCCCGCCAGGCCTCTCCTGAAGCCACACCCCCTCCACCTGGGCCACACCTCCTCCTTGTGCTGCCACGCCCCAATAATGGCGCAATCAATAATGATGATCCTGGCAGCTGCGGCCTTTTCTGTGGCATTTAATAATTCTGTTACTGCACTTCCGAGATCCTCAGTAGTTGTCAGAAGCAATCAGAGGTGGTGCTGACTGCTGAGGTGTTCTCAGCCCCGCAGACAACATGGGAGCCAGTGTGGTGTAGTGGCAAGAGTGCTGGACTGGGAGTCGGGAGATCCGGGTTCTAGTCCCCACTCGGCCGTGGAAGCTCAGTGGGCGACTTTGGGCCAGTCACAGACTCTCAGCCCAACCCACCTCACAGGGTTGTTGTTGTGAGGATAAAGTGGAGAGGAGGAGGATTCTGTACGCCGCCTTGGGTTCCTTAAGGAAGAGAAAAGGCAGGATAAAAATGTAATAAATAAACTAAGAGCTTGTAAGAGCTAACCAGTACTTCTGAGGATGACTAGGTGCTTCAAAGTGCCAAGGATTAACAAGTGCTCATTTGTCTTTGGCAGCTGCCCTCAGTGATCCATGGCTCTTTCATCTGCTCGGTCAGCCTTGGAAGCAACCTATTAGCTCTCTGAAGTGTTTGTCAGTCTTGTAGTGGTAAACTCTGAAGTGCAGGTGCTCATATCCACCCCCACCCCGCCAAGGAGGGTCCAAGGTGGCAGGCAGCTGTGTGGATCCATATCAACAAACCAGTTCCGGCAGTTTTCATCTGCTAGGAGCAGGGCTTTCGCAAAGCTCATGGGTCTTAATGGTCCATTCAAGACCAAGCCGCCCCCAAATACCTCACATTACAACAGGGAACAATACGTTGTGGCTGGGAAAATTCATTTCCCCGCAGCGACTGTGCGGATCGCAGCTAAGCTCAGAGGGGGCAGGGAAGCCTGAGGGGGGTAGCAGATGATGTCAGCGTCCCTGCAGACCCTGGCTCCACTATACCACTGGTGCTTGTTAGTTGTCGGCAGCTGTTGGAAGCAATAGGAAGCTCTTGTTGGCTCTCTCAGGCCTGTCCCAGCCACATCTAAAGTGGAAAACTCAACCACTGAGGACACAAATTTTGGAGAGCTGGGGAAGGGACAAAGAAACGTTTCTTCTTTTTCTCTCTGGCATTGTGTGTGTCTGTGTATTGGTCAGGGAAGTTTCAGAAAATGATGTGTGTATTTGTGTCTGTGTGTGTGATGGTAGAAGGGGTTGGTGTGCTGGAAAAACATATATCAAGAAATAAAGCCACTCATCTTACCATGGCGAGAATGTGTCCTTGGATTGCCATAACTATGTGAAGGGAAGTGTCCAGGAGAAGTGCCGCTCCCACTTTTGTATCTGGCCCACCCACTTTTTGTCAGTCCCTGCCCAGTGCTGGAATGCAGCCCATGATGGCTTTCCAACAAGAAAATATGGCCCATGGGCCACAAAAGATTCCCCACCTCTGCTAGTTCAGTATGGAAAGTAATTGTCCCTCTGAAGTGTTGATGTACAGTCAGGGCCAGAAATACTGGAACAAGGATAACTGTTTTGGCAGTTGGCCTCTGTACACCACCACATTGAAGTTGAAAGGAAACACACCCAGATGGGAGTGAATTCAGGACTTTCAGCTGTAATTCAAGGGGTTTGACAAAAGTGGGGCACTAACCATTCAGGAAGGACAGCCAGTGGCATACACATGCCCCCATTGTTGGTGGCTCATAAGTAATGGAACAAACCAACATCATTTCAAACTTAAGGATCACCTTTAAGACCTGGATGAAAATCCTTTGCAGTCAGTGACTGCCTGAAGTTTGAAACCCATGGACATGACCAAATGCTGAGTTTCCTCCCTTGAGATGCTTTGCCAGGCCTTTATTGCAGCTGCCTTCAGCTGCTGCTTGTTTGTGGGTCTTTCTGCCTTCAGTCTTGTCTTCAGGAAGTGAAAAGCATGCTCTATTGGGTTGAGATCTGGGGACTGACTTGGCCATTGAAGAACATCCCACTTCTTTGCCTTGAGAAACTCTTGGGTAGCTTTTGCTGTATGTTTCGGGTCATTATCCATCTGCAATATGAAGTGGCATCCTATCAGTTTGGCAGCATTCGGCTGAATCTGAGCAGAAAGTATAGCCCTATACACTTCAGAATTCATCCTGCTGCTTTTATCAGCAATCAGGTCATCAATAAACACCAGTGATCCGGTTCCATTGGCAGCCATAGATAGAATCATAGAATCATAGAATAGTAGGGTTGGAAGGGGCCTACAAGGCCATCAAGCCCAACCCCCTGCTCAATGCAGGAATCCAAGTCAGAGCATCCCTTACTGTCCAGCCTCATCTTGAATGCCTCCAGTGTGGGAGAGCCCACCACCTCCCTAGGTAATTGGTTCCATTGTCGTATTGCTCTAACAGTCAGGAAGTTTTTCCTGATGTTCAGCTGGAATCTGGCTTCCTGTAACTTGAGCCCATTATTCCGTGTCCTGCACTCTGGGAGGATCAAGAAGAGATCCTGGCCTTCTTCTCTGTGACAACCTTTCAAGTACTTGAAGAGTGCTATCATATCTTCCCTCAGTCTTCTCTTCTCAAGGCTAAACATGCCCAGTTCTTTCAGTCTGTCTCATAGGGCTTTGTTTCTAGTCCCCTGATCATCTTTGTTGCCCTCCTCTGAACCCTCTCCAGCTTGTCTACATCCTTCTTAAAGTGTGATGCCCAGAACTGGACACAGTACTCCAGATGAGGCCTAACCAGTGCTGAGTAGAGGGGAACTAGTACTTCCCGGGATTTGGAAGCTATGCTTCTATTAATGCAGCCCAAAAGAGCACTGGCCTTTTTTGTAGCCACATCACATTGTTGGCTCATATTCAGCTTGTAATCGACAACAATTCCAAGATCTTTCTCGCTTGTAGTGTTGTTGAGCCATGTAACCCCCATCTTGTAACTGTGCATTTGGTTTCTTTTTCCTAGGTGCAGAACTTGGCATTTATCCCTATTAAATGTCATTCTGTTGTTTTCTGCCCAGCGCTCCAGTCTATCCAGATCACTTTGAATTTTGTTTCTGTCTTCCAAAGTATTAGCTATCCCGCCCAATTTTGTGTCATCTGCAAATTTGATCAGCATTCCCTGCACCTTCTCCTCCAAGTCATTAATAAAAATGTTGAAGAGCACTGGGCCCAGGACTGAGCCCTGCAGTACCCCACTTGTTACCTCTCCCCAGTTTGACATGCCCATGTCATAACACTGCCTCCATCATGTTTGACAGATGATGTAGTATGCTCTGGATCATGAGCTGTTGCTTTCCTTCTCCATACTTTTCTCTTCCCATCATTCTGATACAAGTTAATCTTGGTCTCATCAGTCCAAAGAATCTTATTCCAAAACTGGGCAGGCTTTTTTAGGTGTTTGCTGGCAAAGGCTAATCTGGCCTTTCGGTTCTTGAGCATTACCAGTGGTTTGCACCTTGTTGTGAAGCCTCTGTATTTACATTCATAAAGCCTTCTCTTGACTGCAGATGTTGACAATGACATGCCTACCTCCGCAAGAGCGTTCTTGACCTGGCTAGATGTTGTGAAAGAGTTCCTCTTCACCATGAGCAGAATTCTGCGGTCATCCACTTTAGTTGTCTTCCATGGTCTGCCAGGCCTTTTGCTGTTGCTGAGCTTGCCAGTTAATTCCTTCTTTTTCAGGATGTTCCAAACTGTTGTATTGGCCACTCCCAATGTTTTTGCTATCTCTCTGATGGGTTTATTTTGTTTCCTCGGCCTAATGATGGCCTCCTTCACTCTCATGGACACCTCTTTGGACCTCATGTTGGGAGTTCCAGTGAACAGCTACCAAATGCAAATGTAACACTCAGAACCACGTCCAGGCCTTTTATGTGCTTGATTGGTCATGGGGTACCCAGGAAACAGGCCACCCCTGGCGATGCAGCTGCTTGCCAGCCATTCGTTCCATTACTTATGAGCCACCAACGATGGGGGTGTGTGTATGCCACTGGCTGTACTTCCTGAATGGTTAGTGCCCCACTTTTGTCAAACCCCTTGAATTACAGCTGAAAGTCCTGACTTCACTCCCATCTGGATGTGTTTCCTTTTAACTTCAATGTGTTGGTGTACAGAGGCCAACTGCCAAAACAGTTATCCTTGTTCCAATATTGCTGGCCCTGACTGTATGTGTGTTTGAGTTGGATCCAATGTTGGTTGTCCACCAGTGGAATGGAAAACACTGGCAGAACTGATTCCCCCTTCCCGCTGCTGCCCCCCAAATCTGCTCAGGAGTATAGGAGCAAATCTGCTCCAGAGTAGATTGGGGGTACATGGGAGGCAGTGTGTGGGGGGGAAGAAAGCGAGGAAGTCCCGTTGTGTGAGTGGAAGCCCACTCTCTGCCAATTGAGGACAGTGTTTCATGCATTTGATGGAGTAGAGCCGCCTCCCCCAACCTGATGCCTTCCAGCAGTTTTGGATTACAACTCCCAGGATTCCTGATCATTGGCCATGCTGGCTGGGAATGATGGGAGCTGAAACCCAAAACATCTGGAGGGCACCAGATTGGGGAAGGCTGATACTTGAGACTGTTGCTGGTGGAAGCTTATTTAACAATGAATTTGTTAGTCTGTAAGGTGCCACCACACACTTTACTGTTTGCTTGTGGTTGGTAACATTTTCCCTGGGCTTGGTTAGACTTTCTGAAAATCTGCCAAAGAAAATGTAGAGACCATTCAAAGCACCAAATGTCTGAATCCCTTGTGTCCATTCAAAATAAACTACGTTGGTTTATGCACCTAATGACCACAAAGTGGAATTTTATGAGGATCTCTTATCCAAACTCATGGATCTAACTTTTGACAGTTGGTGTTTAATGGGAGATTGGAATGAGGTGATTGCCCCTGAAATGGATAGAATATCAGAGAAAAAAATAAAGAGTAATCAAGGGAAATTACCTAAAAGTTTTTTTGAATTGATCGAGAATTTGGCCTTAGTAGATGTATGGAGAGATAAAAATGGAAACTCAAAAGAATATACATATTTTTCAGAAAGACAAAAATCTTTTTCAAGGGTAGATATGATTTTGACTACTGAAGAGCTTGCTACAAATATTGGCGAAATACAAGTTCTACCAAGATCATTTCTGGACCATAACCCTATATCTATGTCATATGTGAAGAGAAACACTACTTTTAGATGGAGATTGAATGAAATGATATTTCAAAATAAAAGTATTGTGGATGACACTAAAAAGAAATTGAGATAATTTTTTGAATTGAATCTGGGCAAGGGAACAAATACCCGAAAAGTATGGGATGCAAGTAAGGCCTATATGAGAGGTTATTTTATACAACAAAACATGCAACTGAAAAAGAAAAGAGAAGAGAAGGTACAAAATATTCTAAAACAGATAAAAGAGAAAGAAGAATTCCTAAAGAAAAAAACAGGAAAGGCAAGTGTCCTCCATCAGATTAAATTACTCCAACAATGACTGTCAATGTTAACAGTTCAAGATATGCAAAAAACAAAACAAAAAACCACTTTGTAAAACAAAGAAATTTTGAATTTGCTAATAAACCAGGAAGATGGTTGGCCTATAAACTTAGAAAGGAAAAAGAAAAGCAAACAATTGTGAAAATAAGGGAAAGTGGATTAGAATTAACCAATAATGTGGCAATTCAGAAGGCCTTTTCTCAATATTAATCAAATTTGTATAAAGGACAGGATATCTCCCCAGAATTAATGGATAAATATATTCATAAACAAAATTTACCAAAAATTACTAAGGAACAAAAACAAATGATGAATGGACCAATAACAGTAAATGAAATGATGGAAGCAATAAAAATTAATAAATTGGGAAAAACTCCGGGACCAGTTGGAATATCAGGATTACATTATAAGAAATGTGAAGAAGAAATTTTACAACCGTTGAAAAATATGATGAACAGTGTTCTAGAAAAGGGGGAGAACATGGAAAACAGCATATATAACATTAATACCTAAAGAAGGACAGGATTTAACCTCAACAAAAAACTACAGACCAATCTCATTATTAAACAATGACTATAAGATATTTGCAACAATTTTGGCAGAAAGGCTTAAGAAAATATTGCACGAGTTTGTATATGAGGACCAAAGTGGTTTCTTACCAAGGAGACAGATGAGAGATAATGTAAAAACGGTCTTGAATGTGGTGGAATATTTGGAAAAACACCCAGAAAAACAAGCAGCTCTGATCTTTTTAGATGCAGAGAAAGCATTTGATAATCTCAACTGGAAATTTTTAATTAAGACTTTAGACGAACTGGACTTTGGAGAAAACTTTAAAAAATGGGTGGAATCGGTATATACCGATCAAAAGGCTCAAATAATTATAAATGGGGATTTGACTAAACCTTGTGAGATACAAAGAGGAACAAAACAAGGTTGCCCATTGTCATCGGTATTGTTTATATTGGTTTTAGAAGTATTGAACAGAGATATAAGACAAGATGATCAAATTACAGGAATAAAGATTAAAAAGGAGAAATATAAGCTGAGGGCCTTTGCAGATGACTTGGTGTTTATGTCGGAAGAACCTTTAAAGGGAATTGAAATTTTAATGAAAAAATTAAAAGAATTTGGAGCAGTGGCAGGGTTCAAAGTTAATAAACAGAAAACAAAAATTTTAACAAAGAATATGAATGTTCAAGAAAAAAAGAAGTTGATGGATAAGACTGGCTTCCAAATTGAAAAGAAAGTAAAATATTTGGGAGTCTTTTGACAAATATGAATTGTATGCTTTTTCAAAATAACTATGTTAAAGTGTGGAATGAAATTAAACAAGACCTATTAAAATGGGAAAAATTACAACTATCACTTTTGGGGAGAATTGCAACAATCAAAATGAACGCTTTACCTAGAATGTTATTTTTGTTTCAAATGATACCCATTATTACATTGGATTTACCTTTTAAGCAGTGGCAGAGAGATATAATGAAGTTTATATGGCAAGCAAAAAAACCAAGAGTTAAAATAAAAATTTTACAAGATGCAAAGGAAAGAGGTGGCTTGGGATTGTTGTTGTTGTTGTTGTTCAGTCGTTAAGTCGTGTGATGTCTGACTCTTCGTGACCATAGCACGCCAGGCCTTCCTGTCCTCTGCTGTCTCCCAGAGTGTGTTCAAGTTCATATTCATTGCATCAGTGATGCTATCTAGCCATCTCATCCTCTGCCGTCCCCTTCTCCTTTCGCCTTCAATCTTTCCCAGCATCAGGGTCTTTTCCAGTGACTTTTCTCTTCACATTAGGTGGCCAAAATATTTCAGCTTCATCTTCAGTATCTGTCCTTCCAATGAGCACTCAGGGTTGATTTCCTTTAGGATTGACTGATTTGACCTCCTTGCAGTCCAGGGGACTCGTAAGAGTCTTCTCCAGCACCACAGTTCGAAAGCATCAATTTTTCGGCACTCAGCCTTCCTTATAGTCCAGCTCTCACAGCCATACGTTACTACTGGGAAAACCATAGCTTTGATTATACGAACCTTTTTCGGCAAGGTGATGTCTTTGCTTCTTACTAGGGATGTACGAAAGGCACTTACCTGGTCCCGCAGCTTGCTTTGTGGTGGGGGGGAGGCGCTTCGGTTCTCCCCCCAAAGTTCAGGCAGGGGGGAGGCGCCCCGCCCCGCCTCGCCCGGCCGAAATTCAGGCCGGGGAGAAGCGCCCCGTCTCCCCGGCCGCGAAATAAAAAAGTGAAGAAAAAAAAACCCATGATAGGCTACATAACTATTTACGTAGCCTATCACGGCTAGATTTCCAAAGTCAGCTGTGATAGGCTACATGAATCGTTACGTAGCCTATCATGGCTGACTTTGGAAATCTAGCTGTGATAGGTTATGTTAATCATTACGTAGCCTATCACGGGTGTTTTGGTTTTTTTTACTTTATTTTGTAATGGCGGCAGCGGCAGCCGGTCAGAAGACCGGCCGCCGCCCCTGCCCCTGACAAACCGCCGCCGAACTCCCACCGGGACCCGCCGCCGAGAGGGACATTCGAGGGAGGTAAGTCCCATCCCGGGGGGGGGGGGGAGGGTGGCGGAGAATTTCTCCACGAATTTCGGGGGGCGAAATGCGTTGGCATTCGGCCTCCCCGAGATTCGTGGAGAAATTCTCTACCATCCCTACTTCTTACTATGCTGTCTAGGTGTGCCATAGCTTTCCTCCCAAGAAGCAAACATCTTTTAATTTCATGGCTACAGTCACCGTCTGCGGTGATCTTGGAGCCCAAGAAAGTAAAATCTGTCACTGCTTCCATTTCTTCCCCTTCTCTATGCCAGGAAGTGATGGGGCCAGATGCCATGATCTTAGTTTTTGTAATGTTGAGTTTCAAACCAGCTTTTGCACTCTCCACTTTCACCCTCAACAAGAGGCTCTTTAGATCCTCTTTGCTTTCTGCCATTAGGGTGGTATCGTCTCCGTATCTGAGGTTGTTGATAATGGTTTGGGATTACCAGATTTTAAAACCTATTTTTCTGCCTGCTGCTTGATGTGGATGAAGGAATGGGTGATGTTGAAAAATAAAAGACTTTTAGAACTAGAAGGACATCAAATGAGATATGGGTGGCATGGTTATTCGTGGTATGATAAAACAAAAGTGAATGTAGATTTTAATAATCATTATATAAGAAGGGCTGTATTAAGAATTTGGAATAAATATAAATTAAGGCTCTATCAAAAAATACCACATTGGATATCTTCACACGAAGCAATGCATAGAAGAGAATTTGATAGCATGCATAATTAGATAAGATATAATGATTTACTGGAACTTGTCACATAAGTTAAAAGCAAGGGAAAAATTATTGGAAGGAGGTCATGTATGTCAGTGGTTTTCATATTTGCAAATTAAAGAAAGGTTTAAAATAGATGAGAAAAATTGTGGATTTGAACAAATGGAATCTGAGTTTGAAAGAGCACAGTGTACAAATGATGAACATGTTATTGCTAAACTGTATAAATTACTGTTAAGGTATGAGACAGAGGATGAATAAGTAAAAGATTGTATGATAAAATGGGCACAAAATGTTGGTCATAATATATCAATGGAAGAGTGGGAAAGTATGTGGGGAAAAGATTTAAAATTTACTTTATGTACAAGTCTTAAAGATACTTTTTATAAGATGATGTATAGATGGTATATGTCACCGTTTAAATTGTCTAAAATGTATAAAGGTGTTTCTGGAAAATGTTGGAAATGTGAAGATCAAGGGGGAACGTTTTATCATTTATGGTGGACTTGTAAAAAAGCTAAAACATTTTGGAAACAAATGCAGTCTTTAGCTCAAAGAATATTAAAGACTATTAAAGCCTTTGATTGTGTGGATCACAACAAACTCTGGCAAATTCTGAAAGAGATGGGAGTACCAGACTACCTTACCTGTCTCCTGAGAAACCTGTACGAGGGTCAAGAAGCAACAGTAAGAACCAGACATGGAACAACCGATTGGTTCAAAATTGGGAAAGGAGTACGACAAGGCTGCATATTGTCGCCCTGCTTATTTAACTTATATGCAGAGTACATCATGAGAAACGCCGAGTTGGATGAATCACATGTCGGAATTAGGATTGCCAGGAGAATTATCAACAACCTCAGATACGCAGATGATACCACCCTAATGGCAAAAAGCGAAGAGGATCTAAAGAGCCTCTTGTTGAGGGTGAAAGAGGAGAGTGCAAAAGTTGGTTTGAAACTCAACATTAAAAAAATGAAGATCATGGCATCTGGCCCCATCACTTCCTGGCATAGAGAAGGGGAAGAAATGGAAGCAGTGACAGATTTTATTTTCTTGGGCTCCAAGATCACCGCAGATGGTGACTATAGCTATGAAATTAAAAGACGCTTGCTCCTTGGGAGGAAAGCTATGGCAAACCTAGACAGCATAGTAAGAAGCAGAGACATCACCTTGCTGACAAAGGTCCATCTAATCAAAGCTATGGTTTTCCCAGTAGTAATGTATGGCTGTGAGAGCTGGACTATAAGGAAGGCTGAGCGCTGAAGAATTGATGCTTTCAAACTGTGGTGCTGGAGAAGACTCTTACAAGTGCCCTGGACTGCAAGGAGGTCAAATCAGTCCATCCTAAAGGAAATCAACCCTGAGTGCTCATTGGAAGGACAGATACTGAAGATGAAGCTGAAATATTTTGGCCACCTAATGCGAAGAGAAAACTCACTGGAAAAGACCCTGATGCTGGAAAAGACTGAAGGCGAAAGGAGAAGGGGACGGCAGAGGATGAGATGGCTAGATAGCATCACCGATGCAATGAATATGGACTTGAGCACACTCTGGCAGAGAGCGCAGGACAGGAAGGCCTGGCGTGCTATAGTCCATGGGGTCACGAAGAGTCGGACACGACTGAACGACTGAACAACAACAACAACAACAATAGAACTAAAACCAGAAACTTTTTTTATTGGGGCTAACAGATAAACATGTAAAAGAGAAGGGGGGAACCCTCTTTCTCTACATGACAACGGCTGCAAGGTTGTTGTATGCACAAAAGTGGAAGAATGAAACAATACCCACTGTGAGCGAGTGGATCATGAAAATGATGAAGCTGGCAGAGATCGCAAAACTTACTATTATAATTAAAGAAGGATCAACAACTAAATTTATGTTAGATTTGAAACCTTTTATAGAATTTGTACAAGAAATAGAGAAAAATTATATCTATGTTTGTGGATTTTGAACTTTGAGATGGTTGATTCTCATTTTTGTTGTTGCTAAAATTAGGAGAGAAATGAGATAATGTCTGTGAACTCAATGTATGATACACAACTAAGATAAGAACTAGAGAATAATAATGAGCATTTGTTGTGTAAGGGGAGCCAAAGGTCGATATCTTACAATCTCAAGAGATATTTTAGTGTATGTGTATTGTGTGTTTATGTTGTTGTGTGTTTTTGTTGTTGTTGTTTAAAAAAATAAAAATTATTATATCAAAAAAAGAAATAAACTATGTTGATTTCCTGAGATGATATTTAAAATATATATATGTATAACCCTGTGGTTAAGACGCTGAACTGCAGACTGGAAGGTCGGCAGGTCAGCAGTTCGAGACCCGAGTGCTGCGTGACGGAGTGAGCTCCCGTCTTCAGTCCCAGCTTCTGCCAACCTAGCAGTTCGAAAGCAAGAAATTGCAAGTAGATAAATAGGTACCGCCTCGGCGGGAAAGGTAACAGCGTTCCGTGCACCTCGGTGTTCAGTCATGCCGGCCACATGACCACGGAAGCGTCTTCGGACAGCGCTGGCTCTTCGGCTTAGAAACGGGGATGAGCACCGCACCCTAGAGTCGGACACGACTGGTTGGGGACACCTTTACCTTTACCTTTTAATACACACACACGCACACACAGTTCCTGAAATTCTATACTTAAAAATATGGGTGAAGTATGGACAACAAAGCTTCTGTTATTGCCTTTATATTTTGTTACAAGTGGGTAGAAAACACTTCAATGTTGTTACTGGCTTTCAGGTACTTTCTACAAAGTAGAAGTGTTCTTATCCTTTCTAGCTAAAAATAGGAATGTCTCCTAACTACAAAAAAACCCCAGACCAACCAAAAACAAAACAAAACAGCAACAAAAACCCAACTTCCCTCTATAAGCATAAGGCACCATAAAAGCATACTTCTGTTTTCTACATTAAATTTCATCCTGTCTTGGTTCTGAATTTCGTTGTGCAAATGGTGAAATTAACGGAGTATATAAGAATGAGAGATAGGAAAAAATGGGACTGATACTTTTTAGGAGAACTGGAGCCAATTTATCGTTTTCATGGAAGTTCGATATATTGATGTTAGTATAAATCATTTAAGTTCCAAATCTGATTTGTGAAATATTATTTGTGAAATAATATATTGAAAGCATGGAGGTAGAGGCTTTAAGACTTAAGACTTTCTCTTCAGTTTTCAAATTATCCTGCACTTTTTATTTGTACAGCAAGAGTAGAACAAATTATGTTACTATACTTATTATACACATCAATCAAGAACCATTGCTTCTCTGAATCACTTAAATAACATATGTGTGTTTTCGCCCTCACCTATATATTATGTGTTTTCTTATGCAGAATCCAAAGTTACCAATAAACAATTTTCTCTTCTTTACAGATCCATAGATTTTATAAATTACTACAGGCACAACCCTATGTATGTTTAGACAGAAAAAAGTCCTACAACTCATAGCATTCCCCAGCCAGCATGTCCAATTTTTGGCAAATTAGTCCCCTTTTTGTCTTTTTTCTGCTGTTTTGATATAATATGTTAATTTTGCCATAACTGCAAAACTCCTTTAAGTTTTCTACGATAGTGTTGTCCTGTATTTTTTGTGTATTTAGTTCCTGGAGAAGGAGTTTTTACTCTGAAACAAACAGAGCTACATTAAAGCAGTGGAGTTGTCACCTATCTGATTTACCTTTATGTGGCCCTGTTTCAATGCATTTAACCATACATGAGTGCTTCCAGGGGAGTCTATTATCATGCAACTGCCCTGCCTCATTCACAGAATTTTATGGGTGTCCCGACGATGACATCTTCCACCTGTAACCCTCCCGTATTTTCCAACAGCTTCTTCCATCTTTTCTCCTACTGCAGATAACCCATCAAGAACAAAAATATGGAATTGCTGCACAATACCTTCTGAGTGAAAGCTCTAGAAGGAGTTAAACACCCCTGAACTCTTATGAAACTCTGTTTCATAGTATCTCCTCTACGGAGGGGCTTCTGATTCTGGATCCTCATAAGAAAATGTCCTGTAAACACAACAAAACTGTGTACCAGCAACGTGTAGGTGTGTGGGAGTGGGATCACAACACTTCCCTTCCTCCCATCCTCCGCATCTTGATTGGGTCATGAGCATAGAGCTTATGTGCAGAGCTGGCGTCAAAGGTAGGCATAGTTGGGCACATGCCAAGGGCCCACACACAGCAGGGACCCACCGACAAGAGCCCTCTGGAGTTGCTCCTCCTCTTCACCATTGCAACCTGTTTGTTCATGTACCTCTTGCTCTGCTGAGAAGGAGGAACAGTAGATGCCTCTGCTGACATCCTCTCTGACCTGCATGCATCACATGCATGGTGGGCTGTTACCATGGGTGTTGCTGGGTGGCTTAGCATAACATCTGAACCAGGTGTGGCTTTTCTGTCATGGGTTGTTTTTCACAAACAAGCCACCCTGAGAACCCATGGCTTGTAGTACAGTGGTTTAGGGTGGCTTGTTCTCAGGTTATGACATCCAAACCGAGGCCCAGCAGAGTTGCTTCAGCGTGACTTATTTAAAATTGTGAGAGACCTGCCCAGCAAAAGCAGTGAAAAATCTTGCTGGCCACTCACAATTTCACTAACCATATCCCCTCTCTATTACATCTTGAAATAACACTACTCAATTTTACTCCTCCACTTTGTTGCTTCCCTAGACAGCAAACAAAGCAATTTTTCCCCCACCTCCGTGAAGTTTTGCCCATATTTAATGTTATTTTTGGAGAGAGTTGCGCAAATTTAACTTTATGTATTTTTTTAAAAAAACTTTTGGGGAGATTTGCACAAATCTGCTACAGTGCAGTAACTACACTGCTTTAGCTCAGTAAATAAATCTGGTTTAAAGATAAAGAGCCTTAACGCTGGAGAACAGGGGCCTAGAAGCTACCCATGAACAGTTAGCACCTGGACAGCAGACTTAGCAGGCTAGGGTCCATTTAAAATACAGCAATTATTTCTAAATTTGCATTTATATATGTAACTTAGTATATGCAAAATGTATGTAAATGAGCATCTTCTTTTGTTCTCTTTTTTTGGTGATGTATAAATAGCCAGCTGATAGGGGAATGTGTAGCTTCCGGATGTTGTTGTACTGCAACTTCCATCAGCATAGTCAACAGTGAGGGATGATGGGAGTTGTAGTCCAACATCTAGAGGACCACATGTTACCCATCCCCAGCCTATTCAGTACAGCCCTCCTTATGAGAATCAAGCAAAACAGATAGATCATCATCTGCTATTCGCAGACCTCTTCCAGTCTCCAAATCAAATGAAAACAGAATGCTTTATAAGCAGCAAAACACATCTGGTAGACACTTTGTGAGCTCTTTCTGCAAATCAGGATAGCCAGCTGAAGGCCTTGAAATCTCGGAGCGAGAGGAGTTTAAAGGGCCATCGCCTCAGGAGCTGATTCTGTAAAAAAATCAATAGGAGATCAGCCCATTGACTTCAAAGGGAGCTGACTTCTGGGGAGAGGGAAGATTCTGCATGGAGAAAATGAACGAAGGGCTGTACTAGTGGAAACACATCAGTTCTACCAAGCGTATTATGGATACAGAAAAAGCAATGAGCAATAAATAAATAAATAAATAATCTTAATGAAAAGATTGCCCTGCTGATTCGAACATTTTTGGTAAGCCAAGAAACTATTTCCTGAAGCTGATTCCCTCCTATACATTTTGAGGAGCTTACAAAGGCATCAAATGTATGTTTAAAACATCCGTGGCCTATTGTTGACCTTTTAAAATCCCCGGAACAGGCATTTTCTTTTTTGCTGATGCAGATGTAGGAAATTCTGACTAAATCCTAAGTGAAACCCAGAAATATAGATAAGCAGACTTAATCCTCCAGCCTATCAGGGCCATTGCTCTTGTGGGCCATAGTTCGAGGCCTTGTAGTGCTGCCTAGGTCAGCAGTTTTGTCCTCCTTTATCTTGGCAGTGTTGGCTTCTGGTGCTCCAGGGATGGAAGGGAGGAGGGGGGATGCTCCCATTTCCTCCCAAAACTGGAAAAAAACACACCTGACATTGGCATCACAGGGAGTCTGTATCTTCTTCATCAACTTCTTTTAAAAGGCCTTTCCAAAGTAGGTTGCAACAGCTTGAAAAGAAGTGTGGCAAAAGTATATAGTTCTGCAAACAAAACCAAACAACACCCCAAAACCGACAATTCCTGTCCCCTTCCCAATCTTAATTCTTTCTGGCACTTAGTGATGCTTTTCAGCCAGCAACAGTTAGGGAAATGTCTGACAGTGTTAGCTAATAAGGGCAAACAGTTTCCAATGCACCCGCATAGAGCATGCAAATTGGACTGACAACAGTTGCCTTCGGAGACTCCGGCTGGGTTAAAAATAAATTAAAAGGGAGAGGAGGGAAACATGCTTGTATTTTTGAGCAGAGTGTAATATTGGTGTCGAGATCCAACTTTCTCTGGAACAACTCTACGAAGATAGGAATACCTCTGATGTGTTTGAGGCAATAAAATAATAACACTAACAGTAGCAGATGCTGGGTTCAGGAACTGTGCCTGGGAACTTGGATCTTTGATTCTAAACATTTAAAAAGAGAGAGGGCCAAGATTAGGAAGGCAGAAGTGTGTGTGTGTTAAAAACATAGATGCAAATGGCGTATTGGACCCAACGCAAGAGGCATCAGAGGTTGACGACGTTGTGAAAAGAACCCACAAATTTCCATGAGTGAACAATCATGAGGGCACAATAAATGCCTCATGTAGAGATGCTCCTGGTTTCCTTAACTCAGGGCTGTCGAACCCCTTTTGGCCTGAGCCCTGAATTCCATTTTGGAGATGGTTTGGGGGGCCTCATTCCAGTGTTGGGTGAGGCCAAAGGCAAACGTGGGTAGGGCCAGGAGTTTAGCTCTAAAGCAAATAGAGAAAGACATCGTATGAGAATCAAAACACAAGAGAGAATAAATAATATTAAGGAGCTTAGTGATAATCTCAGGACCTTACCACAGCTGCTAAAAGCTGCCCAGAGTCAGGTCAGGGGAGATGCACATTTCTTTCTGTCGCATCTCTGGCTCACAGTCTTATATGCTATATTTTCTCATGACTTAACAGAAGTCATTAAAGAGGTGCCTCTACAGAATTTTTAACAACAGATCTTGCAAATTTATTTTCCAAGTTTCAGTAACTCTTGTCCTAAGGTAATGTTTGCAGTTTATCCCTTGATCTATAGTTTCTTGAGGTAGATTTATAATTAACCCTTTTCAGCCCTTTTTCATTCCAACACCATTATCTTCAACCAAAGTCTTCTGACAAGAAGATCACTAACTATCTCCATTTTATCTACAACACTGTTCTTTCTTTTAATTCCAGTGGGATACAGGTGGACAGTTGACCCTGTGGTACAGACATTAGGAAAAAGAGCCAATCTACATTTTAGTGTTTTATCCCAGTACTGTAATGTCTGGCTTTTGCACAGGGCACAGAATATACCCCTCAGCTCATTGTCTTGATGGTATTGCTTCATCAATATTCCATTTCCCCCCAAATTATATTTAGGATGACTTTTTGTGTTGGCAGTTCCTGTGTGGTACGAAGTCACTTCCAATCTAGCTCTATTGTAACTTTATTTCTGTGTTTATTTGTTTTATTTAAAGTATTTCTTGTCCACCTTTCAGGACAGAAGCCCTCTCAAAGCAGCTTACAGCAATAAATATATAAAAATAGCTAAAATATTAAAAGTGATAAAAACATAAACACAATAAAATAACAATAAAAACAACAATAAAAGCCAACAATAAAACCAGCAGCAGCAGCAACAACGGCAATAACAGCAATAATCTCAAGAGGAGGTCATGCTAAAATAATGTGTTGCCGAGGAACTTCTTAAAGGCCTGTAAAGATGGAGCATGGCGGACCTCCAAAGGTGTGGGGCCACTTCAGAGAAGGCCCTCTCACATGTGACCACCAACCCAACTGCTCTCACAGGTGGGCAAATGAGAAGGACCGCTCTTTCTGATCTTAAAGTGGGGACAGGCTGATATGGAAGGCAGTCCTTCAGGTAACTTGGTCCCAAACCATTTATGGCTTTAAAGGTAACCCCCCTCCTCCAGCACTTTTTACTGATGGGAGCAGTTTTAGAGCCACAGAACCTGTTTTGAAATGTTTTCTCCTACCTTCATTCCCACCCGCACATCTTTGTCCTCCTCCCTGTTTCCTGCTCTTTCCTCACAAGGATTTTGATGGGATATATGGACAGGACATTTGTGACTGGTGTGTGTGTGTGTGTGTGTGTGTGTGTGACTATTCTTCACTGTGCTGCACAGCTGTGAAGCTGTGAACAACACACCAAGTATTTTAAGCCATTCCTGCACAGCTGCAAAGGTGCTCATGTTGTTACTGGACTTAAAAAAAGAAGCCAGAAATTGCACCATGATTCTCCCCCTGCCATGTCTTTCTCCTCGAACCCTTCCTCCTCCTCTCCTCCTCCTCCCATTCCCTGCTCTATCATCACAAGAATTTCAGTGTGATTTGCAGGGATGAAATCTGTGGTCCCTCCCCCACTTTTTAAAGGCCATTTCCCCCTGTGCACCTACATGATACCACATGTATGCGCATTCAAGCTCTCCCTACTTCTCCTGCAATTACAGCACTTTGCATTGGTATGTAACACTTGACCACGTTGTATATTCAAAATGGCCTCCAAAAGAGCCTTTGCGTTTCACAAGAACAGTGATGCCACATGAACGAAAAGGGCTCCACTGAAGATCCTGCCTAGGAGAGTAAGGGTGAATAGGGCAAAAGTTAACAAGGCAAAAGGTGAATTGAACTCAGATTATTCATCAATAGCTGTGACACTGGGCCCTTTTGCATGCAAAGCATGTTGTGCCCTGCCTCTGAGCTGCTGCTCTCAGTGAAGATGGACATTGCATCGTGAGAACAGCCACAGCTTTCGCCCATGCCATGAGCCTGGCTTTGCGACTTGCATTACAGACATACTTACTGGAGGTAAGAGGTAATTTATTCATTAACAGTGCAATCCTATAATGTCAACTTAGAAGTAAGTCTATTGAGCTCAATGGAACTTCTGCCCACATAAGGACATGTAGGATCACAGTCTATGTAAGTTATAGCCACCTTTTGTTCATTGTTCACTTAAGCAAAATCCAAAATAAAATGAAGTATCAATAAGACTAACACCCCCCCCCCCCAAAAAAAAATAGCTGTTTCTGTTTCTGTCCTTAACCAGTGTTTGGCATCAGTAATGGACTGGATGAGGGAGAACAAATTGAAACTTAATCCAGACAAGACAGAGGTGCTCCTGGTCAGTCAAAAGGCAGATCAGGGAATAGGGATTCAGCCTGTGTTGGATGGGGTTACACTCCCCCTGAAGACTGAGCAGTGTGGGGGTGCTCCTGGATTCAGCCCTAAGCCTGGATGCTCAGGTTTCAGCAGTGGCCAGGAGGGCTTTTACACAGTTAAAACTAGTGTGCCAACTGCGTCCATTCCTGGAGATGTCCGATCTGGCCACGGTGACACATGCCTTAGTTACATCCCGTTTGGATTACTGCAACGCGCTCTACATGGGGCTGCCTATGAAGAGTGTTCGGAAACTGCAGTTGGTTCAAAGAGCTGCTGCCAGACTGTTGACTGGGGCTGGTTACAGGGAGCATACAACTCCCTTGTTAAAACAGCTTCATTGGCTCCCAGTCTGCTTCCCAGCACAATTCAAAGTGCTGGCTATGACCTATAAAGCCCTATATGGCTCTGGTCCAGGTTATCTGAAAGACTGTATCTTCGCTTATGAACCTGCCCGTGTCCTGAGATCTTCTGGGGAGGCCCTTCTCTCAGTCCCACCGCTGTCACTGGCACGTTTGGTGGGAACCCGGGAGAAGGCCTTCTCGGTGGCTGCCCCATGGCTGTGGAACACCCCTTCCCAGGGAGGCTAGGATGGCTCCCTCCTTGATGTGTTTCCATAGGCAGACTAAAACATTCTTGTTCCAACAGGCCTTTGGGACATAGTTGGAACCTGGGGGTAAGCTGCTAAAATGTTGTTTTAAAATGCTGTTTTAATATAATTTTAATTATGTTGTTGTTTAATTTATATTTTAACTTTTGTATATTTTCATAGGTTTTAATTGTATATGTTTTAATTTTTGTAAGCCGCCTTGTGTCCCAGTACTGGGAAAAAGGTAGGGTATAAATATAATAATAATAATAATAATAATAATAATAATAATAATAGAGAAAAATTGTGTGATTGTGATGTTATGGGCTCTAGCCAATAGATTCTTTCCCCAGCCAGCTTTTCCTCACTCAAGCTAAATTACTTTGAAAACATGGGCAACCAATTTCTTCCAAGGTCACTCCAGGAGAGGAAAGTATAAGGGCAGCTGTGTTGTTTAAGAGCATCCGTGGTGCTAAGAAACTGTCTCTGCCACTCTTAAAATGTTACATCTGGCTTCACCCCTAGGCTAGCAACCTGTAGGTCTTTGTGCTATGCTATGGAGTGTTTTCACAAACTTTGGCATTCTCAATGATATTTCTAATTGTGCCTCTTTTATAACTTAGTGAAATTCCTTCTTAATCTTAGTAGATGATTGCTATTTATCCTGATCTGGGAGAACTGAGAGCTATGTTTGGTTGTGGTGTGTGTATGTGTGTGTTTAAACTTATCATTTTAGCTACTCCATCAGCAGATGCATTCTGGATTCTGCCTACCAGAAAAATTCTGATAGGTGTGATTTGAAATGTTATTCTTCCAGCAGGCAGAGAAGAACCTCTTCAGATTAATAGTCTGTCTAAAAGCTGAAAAGAGAAATCATTTAAGACATCACATTAAAATGCCATTCCAAGTTGGAAGACTCCATTAAAACTTTTATAGAGCTTTTTACACTGTTTTTCCCCCCCTTGTTAAACATTTTGTTCCAGGTATAGGAGCCTCCTGTTTTAGAATACTCTTGGGGGAGAAGGGTTGTGTTTTGTGTGTGTGTGTTGGTAATACATGCCTTACTCTGACTTTAAAAAGTTTGCTTTCATTTTTAAGGAAACAAAAAATTGAAAATACATGAATTGCTCTTTCTTTCCCCAAAGAGGAACGAGCTTTTTGCTTCTTTTTGCAACATCAGTTTCTTCCCAGATATTTTATTTATCTGTATCCCCATGGAGTTTGGGACTGGTTCACACGTGGATGTTCTTAACTTGACAGAATGCAATGTGCAGTTCTGTGTGCCTGGGCCTTCAGAGATCTGACACCACAGATAAATACCTCACCTTGCCAAACCCAGTGCTTTTGAATGGAATCAGTTCATGAATTCAGCTGTCAGTTAACACGTGTATAGCCATCAAGCGATCCACATGCATGTTGGTTGGAACCTGCCTTCAGGATTGCATAGCATTCTCCCCTTTTATCGTCATAGCATCTCCGCGAGGTTGCATGGCGAGGCTGACTCCAGAGGCTGGCAAGGTTTGGCATTTGCCCCAAGGCCAACAGATTACACCCCCTGCAAATCCTAGCAGTGTTACCATTTTCACTTTGCAAAGAAGATCAGATGCAGCCCAAGAGGGACTTGAGTTTGCATGTCCCACCTTCTTCAGACAAGGATCCCATGCCTGAACGCCCCCCCATCCCTGGAGCCAACCCTGTTGTTTGGGCTAAGGATGCTCTTCAAACTTTATGCGGCCCTTGCTGAGGCTACTACAATGAATGTTATATTGATGTTTTCTCAGTGTATACACCAAGGCAAGTGTAAAAACAAGCAAACAATATTATGAGCACATAGAGCCGTTTTGTCCCATTAATTTCAACTGGGGAGTGTTACGCATGGGCTTAGGTCTCCCACTGAAATCAAAAGGGACTTTGCTGAAGTGCATAAATTTGGGTGGAACGTGCCCCGTTTTGCACATTTAGTGTCACTTGCAATCCAGATTGAACCAGTTGGGTACATATTGTAAGACTCGTTTGCCCTACACTCAAACTTAGGGTTGGTGTGATGTGATGATGATGCCCTAAATGGAAGCTGAACACTATGAGGTCCTATGCAACCCACCCTCTGCCCCCGCCAGTATCATGAACTGAAGTGGTCACAACTGCAGTTGTGTAATATTTGGTAGTTCAATAAATGGGCTAATGCCCTCTGCTGCCCTCCAGTATTCTAGGACCAGATGAAGCTGCCTTATACTGGGTCAGAGCATCGGTCCCTCTAGCTCAGTATTGTCTATACCTGTGGTGGGCAATGTGTGGCCCACGCATGGCCAGCCCTACCATTAGGCAGAGTGAAGCAGTTGCCTGAGGCAGCCAATGCTGGGAGGTAGCAGCAAGGTGCTGGAAGGAGAGAGCTGTGCACCACCCCGCCTTCTCTGCACCCTGTCAGTTAGCCTGATGCCTTCAGGTGCACTGGAGGATGCTGTCCCATCATCAGTGCTGGACAGATTCATCTGCCGGCCCAGTCGGTTTTTGTACACGGAATGGAAGGAATGGAATTGATTGTTGTTTGCCTCAGGCAGCGAAACGTCTTGGGCTGGCCCTGGGCGCATGGCTGCATACAGCATCCCTGGCCTTAAGTGCAGCTCCTGGTAACCCCAGATTTGCTGTCCCAGAGGCAGCGGTGGCAAAGCAGTTGGCAGTTTGCCACCAAAATTCAGCAGCAAGCTGTGAGGGTGGCCTATAGAAGTCACATTTAGCTTTTAAACAAGGTGTGCATCTTGCTTTAAAGCGAAAATTGGCCTTCTTAGGTCACAGTTGTGGTTTGCCATCAGTGGCTGTGTTGCTGCCGCTGCCAAAATTCGGTGGTGTCTGGTGGCAGTACAGCCCCCAGGGGGTTCTGGGGCATTGAAATTGGCCCCTGGAGCCAGCCCACCCCTGGTCCACACTGATTGGCTACAACTCTCTGGGGTTTCAGGCAGGGGTCTTTTCCAAGGCCTACCTGGAGATGCTAGGGGTTGGACATGGGACCTTTGGCATACAAAGGAGGTGCTCTACCACTGCACTGTGGCCCTTCACCCATATTCTCTTCTCCGTTATCATGTTTGGTGGTGTTCTCTTTTTGTTTAAAAAATAAAACCCGGAAGATTAACGACACAAAACTATTCTCCTTTTCTTACCCACTAAGAGCAACACTGCTGCAGGTAGCAGCAGGAATGTTCCCTACATCCTGTCCAGCTGTGGACCTCCAACGTGACTCGACAGAAGTATGGACTGATGGCTCCCATCTAGAGGGAGCTTTATCCTCCAGCTTTGCCTAAATGGAGACTGCCAGTCACACCAGATTAAGCACTGAGGTTTTGCAATATGAACTGTTAGGTTATTACTTTGAAAACAATTTCACTTAAGAGTTCAAATTTAGACTGGAGTCAAGAATCCCCAAGGGTGAAATGCCAGGAGCTTATCTGTTTAGTGGGTTGCCAGGGACTCAGAAGAATGGGTTGTGAAACATATATTAACACTTTCTTTCATTCCATTTTTCTTTTCCTTTTCGGCATCTGTAGAATTGTAAAGTGTAGCAGACGTCTTGCTGCTGAGGTTCTTCACTCCTGCTAGGGCTGAGATCAAAAATAGCTCCCCACTTTTGCAGACCCGTCTCAGGCTGTTCTCCTGCTAAAGAAGAAACATTTTTGTTTTTAAAAAAGCTATCCAACTACTACTTTCCCAGTAAGGTCCCCCTTGAAATGTTGCTATTTTCTTCCCGCCATCCAGTTTTCATCCTGCCTTTTTCTCTGAGCAAATTTCTTCTCCGCTCTAGCTCTGACACACTCCTTTTTTTTCATTTCTGCCTTCCTCCCTTTTTAAAGCACACAGGGCTGGCCCAAGATGTTTTGCTGCCTGAAGTGAAGGAGAAGATGGTGCCCTTCCTCTCACGCCATGTACAAAAGCCAACTGGATTTAATTCAGTGCTAGAGACAGGACACCATCCTCCATCGCTCCTGAGAGCAGCAGACTTTTAATACTTCAGCATGTAAGGGCGTAATTCTATGGACAGTAGTCAGCGGCTAGACAGCCATAGGATAGGTCGGTTCCTGGAGAACTGACCCCCGCCCCCAGCACCGCCTCGTAGGCAGCACCGATTGGGCTTGTGCTCCCGCTCGTAAGAGCAGCGTGGAGCAGCAAAAATGGGGTGTTCCTGGGGGTGGGCTGGGGCGGAGAAGTCGGAAATCCGGTACGACACATCCTATGTATTGTCCAGCCGCCACTTCCCATGTTCCAAGGTCCCACGGCCAGACAGCCGAAATCGGCTGTCTATCCATGAAAGCAGGGCTGGGGGAGTGAGGAGGAGATCCTCACCACTCCTTCTGCCCTGCATTGGACAGGTGGATGCCCCTGGGGTTGGAGGCGACTATCGATCTTGATAGGATTGCTCCCTCCACCACTTAGGGTGCAATCCTATGCAGGTTTAGACAGAAAAAAGTCCTACAACTCCCAGCATTCCCCAGCCAGCAAAGCTGTCTAAACCTGCATAGGATTGCTCCCTTAGATATTTTGTTACATCTAGCAGTACACAATTATTATTAATAAAATAAGTAAACGAATATCCCACTTTTCAGCTAAATGCAACCAGAATGGCACATACCATAACCACAAAACTGTACAATATAGTAATAAAGATAGAACTAAAAGCAGTGACAAAGAACATGTAATACAATCAGCACTTAAAAACACACAGAAAAACCCTAACATCAGCCAGGTTAAAAGATGTTCCACTTGAAAACTGGCAGCTACTACCACCACCTGAGCAACCAGAGAAAATCTGAAAATGATGGATTAAGGACTACCCCAAGCCATGTATTTGCTCCTTTTGGGGGAGTGTAGCCCCTTGCAGAACAGGTTGAACCATCTCACTTAGGTTGCCAGGGCTGGAGCCAGATTTGGGGCTCCTTCACATGGAGATCTTATCCTGCGATTGAGATTGCTCCTTCACGGAAATTTGTGGGCTCTTTATATGAGGCCGTGATCATTTAAGGCATCTCCTGCACTAAATACCCTTTGTTCCATTTTTAAATAGATTGCAGAATGAGCTATCAAATTACCCTGTTGTGTTCTGCTTGAGTTCCCTCCATGAAAAGAGGAAAAGCGGCAAGAAGGGGAGTGACGTCAATGAAAGATAATGGAAGACTCAGATATGGGGAGAAGGAGGGGGAGGGGGGAAAGGACGCATGTGAAGCGAGAGTCGTCGTGATCCTGCATTTAAAATGGAAGCAGAAAGCCCCATTTTAAATGCAGGATTTTAGGCTGGTGTAGAGATGCCCTTAGTCATACCTTGAGCAGACCCATTGAAATCAATGGGATTTGAATTAGTTATTATCAACTTAAGTCCCATTGTTTTCAGTGGGTCCACTCTCAATGTGACTAAATCTGGATCCAACCCTCAGTGTTCTTGACTAACAGTACCTCCATCTTGTCTTGATTACGTTTCTAACCACTCCTGCCCGCCGGCTCCCACAAATCAGTTCTAGTTGCTCTCCTGTCCTTGCAACCAACAGCCTCATAAGGTGCATTCATGCCAAAATGAGATGCCAGCAGTGCCCCGCTAACCCTTTACCAGTCACCCCGATATTGCTCACACAGCATGCCATATGCTCTCCAATATGGAGAGGAGAGAGACTGTGGGAAGGAACGAGATCTTCCCTTCAGCAATCAGCTCTCCTCATCTCCTTTCCTGCATTCCCATGTTGTTGATCGTTCAATGTGACACTTTTGTAGTATACTTTGGGAGGACATGTAAAATGGTTCTTTCTAATAGCAGAAACACACTGCATGTGTTTCAATGCATATGCACACATGGTCAGGCCTTGTGTACCCTTTAAATGTCAAAAAATGCTTCTGGGATTTGCAAATGCACCAAGGCGAACTTCCCAACGGTGGTATCCCGCCTATCCTGCAGTGTGTTTGATTCTTCCTTCTTTTCAAGGAATTCCAGCTTGCAAGCTTCTTTTCTTTTATGCACCCCGTCTCTTTCCCTCTGCCTGCTAGTCCTCATCTATGGCAGCAGCGCACCTGAGCCTGGGGAACTCAATTCAGTTTGCTTCAGGGATGCTAACTGCAACCCATGCTCATCCACCACATCCTGTCCCCTGGAAGCCTTTTCATTGTGTTTCTCGTTGCCTTGGAGGATAATTGCTTCAAAGAGCAACCCTGTTGCCTGGTGTTCCAGTTTAACTCATCGCCATTGTGTTTGCCAAGCCAACCATCGGAGCCAGAATCTGAATCAAGGTTTGCTGGCAGTCATATTGCATGTTCAGACTCTCTGTGGCTGGCAGAGAGTCTAATTTCTACTGATTGCGAGCACTGTCATCATCCCTTTGTGAATTAGCCGTGCCTTCAGATGAGGCATAATGGACGCAAAGTCCACAGGCTTCCTTGATGAGCTGCCAGTCAAATGGAAGGCTAACGCATTCTGTTAGCATATTTGCCTGCCATTTTGTTGGAAGCAGAAAGCAGCTGGCTGGTGACAACTGGCAGTGGCTGGACCGGAACATGGTCCAAATACTTTCTTGGCAATCAAAGGGTTGCGCGGGGGAGATACAGTAATGTTAATGTACAGACACAAGAAGGTGTGTGCAACTAGAAAGGCTATTTGCTCCCGCATAGTCTAGTAACAGGGAATTAGATGAAAGATGACAGTGTTTTGGCTGTGGGGCCTACCTCAGGCTTTAAAAAGAATAGAAAAGTCTCCAGAAAGCCTCAGGCTATTCCTGATGTAATATTCTTTTTTCCCCTTTCTAATCTAAAGTTTATCATGGTGAAGTATTGTATGTATGTCTGTATGTGTGTATTATTTTTTTTAAAACCTTCAGTGTGAATCGCTGAGGCAGCAGTAAGAGGGATCCCAACGTGCATGCACAGCCATGATGGTCGCACTTTGAATTGGCATCTTCATCATAAGTGGGCCTGATTCCTTCAATAGCTTGTGGAATTTAGACGTTCGTTTAATGACTAAGGGCGCAATCCTATGCATGTTTAGACAGAGAAAAGGCCTACAACTCCCAGCATTCCCCAGCCAGCCTGGCTGGGGAATGCTGGGAGTTGTAAGCCTTTTCTCTGTCTAAACATGCATAGGATTGCGCCCTAAAGGTTTTTTAAAATATATTTTTAAAACTCCTTAAAACTGGACCCCCCCAATAAGTAGCAAGCTATAAAGCCATTAATTAAAGGCAGTGGCAGAGTTGGAGGGCACAAAGTGAATATATTAATCACAAATAATACGTTTCTGTTTAGACTAAACTCACTCTAAGTGATGGTATGGTTGTTGCTAGGTAACAAGGGGGGATTGTTATATCCAGTCCTAAGCTCTTAAAGGTACATTTATGAAGTGTAATCTTCACTTTTTGCTTGAGATTAATTTGCAAATGCATGGTTTTAAATTATTTAAGGTCAATAAACCTTTAAAGGCTTCTGTGCAGCATCACTCAGCCATTGTCTATCAGGAAACGCTCTAAAACGTTACAAATTAACTTGTATTAAAAGCTAAAATATCTTTGCAACTAAAGTAGCGGTTCTGAATAAATTAACAAACTGAATTGTGCCACTTTGACTTTTTTTAAAAAAATCTTTTTCCACTAAAAGAACATTTTGCAGCTACATGCATTGCAAATGTAATTATGAGATACGCAAAACTCAAAGGAATGGATTCAGGTTTAAAAACCAACCAACCTGGTTCCTGTTGGTTCAATGGGATCTCTGTGTGATCTGCTTTCAGAGCCTGCTCAAGGAATTTTGTCATTCCAGGTGAGGTTATAGTTTGCTGCTTTCCGAGCCCTAAAATATGGGCAGTGGGAAAGTTGCCTGTTCTTGCACACTAATCCTTCCCATCTCACATGCTGGTGCAGGACCATTAGGTATTAATATCCAAGAGACGCAGTATGAATTTCTGTCCTGATGGTACAGAACTCCAGTCAAGCTGCCCCAAATCCACAGCCAATGTAATCCTAAATGCTGGTGTCCTTTTCCCCACTCATGGTTGGAGTGTCCAGCCACAAGAGATTTTGGGGGCCAGATGTTAAGTAAATGTGGAGACATTTTGCATTGAGCTTAGAAGAAATATCTTAATATTATGATTAAGATATATATTGACTGCATACACATTAGAGATGGGTGAGAATTTCATTTCAGTTCATTTTTGGTAAGAATTTACCAAAATTCGCAAATTTCTTCATATTCCGGATGGAAAGAACATGAAGTCTAAAAAACTTAAATGCAGGAGAAAGCAAAACTGAGAGATTTGTCCACCCCTAGTACACATTGGGATGGACTCTTTTTGCAGCGCAATCCTATGCATGTTTACTCAGAAGCAAGCCCCACACAGAGGGATTTCACAGAGATTTGCTCCCATGCACAGGCTTAAGCCTATTAACAGCAACAACAACAATAATTTTCTTTTCTATACCACCACATTGCTGAAGCTCTTTGGACAGTTTACAAAGATTAAAAACTGTTAAAAATACATTATACAAAGTGTGCAACCATTTACATAAAAAGATATAAACAGACAGCACACAGACAGACAACATATATCTAAAAAGAATTTTAAACAATCAACCCAAAGACAAATTCAGAACCAGATTAAAAACTCAGCATATGCTGCCAAATGCCTGAGTGAAGAGAAAGATCTTAACCTGGTGCTGAAAAGATAACAGTGTTGGTGCCAGGCAGGCCTTGTTGGGGAGATCATTCCAAAATTGTGGAGCCACCACTGAGAAGGCCCTCTCCCTTGTTGCCAGCCTTCTGAGCCTCCCTAGAAGGAGGCAGCTGGAGGAGGACCTCAGATGCTGAGCATAGTGTACAAATAGGCTTATGTCAGGAGAGGCGCTCTGTCAAGTATTGCTTGACCGCAAGCCCTGTTGCACTCAATGGGACTCAGCTCTGAGTAATCATACCTAGAATTGCACTATTCAGCTTCAATCCTCTACACCATGGGTGCACAACCCACGGCCTGTGGGCTGCATCTGGTGTTTGGCTACAGGTTGTGTGGCCCCCAGCCACTTTTCCCCGCAGCTGTGGGGAAAGATTGTAGAAAGGAGGACATTAGGAAGACCCAAGAAAGGAGGCTTTCTTTAGCAACAAGCAGGTAAGCCCCCTTCTTATCTTCAATCAGGGATAGAATGATTTAAAGACATTTAGAGTTGGATCCAGGATCTGCTTCTGCGACAGCAAGGGACCTTCCACAAGAGAAAGGGCTCTGCTCACAGAAGGTCCCTCCACCTGATTTGCGGGGATCCTCCTCCCTTTACACCACAGCTCACTTGATTCAGCAGAATCACTTGACTCTCTGTGTAGCTTTTTCAGGGGGCTGGAGGGGCTGCTGTGTGAAGGAGGGGGCGGGGAAGTCCATTTCCACCAGTGCAGTTGATCCAAGATAAATTTGGATCCAACCCTTACAGTGCAATCCCATACATGTCTACTCAGATGGAAGCCCCATTGAGTTCAATGGGACTTTCTCCTGGGTAAGTGTGTATAGGATTGCAGCCTTAAACTTGAAATACCCTGCTGGCTATCACAAGTGTAAATTTTAGAACCAAGCTGTGCTTTACATGCCTGAAAGCTGTTACACTGAGGCTTACTTGTGAGTAGACATGCATGGAATTGAGCATGGTGGTCCAAATGGGTAAGAATTACATTTGTGTATATGTGTGCATGCATGCGGTCCCTGGCCTCACGGCATACTCCAGATGCAGTCCTCAGGGCCAAAAAGGGTTGCGCACCCCTGCTATACACACTTAACTGGGAAGAAGTCCCATTCAACTGAGTATACTTGATTTCTGAGTAAACATGTATAGGATTAGGGTTCCGCTGTCAGTCTCTTATTGGCAATCAAAATAACACGGGCTTCTAAATGGAAGAAGTTTTAGACACTACTTAAATAAAGTCTGGGGAGTTATATGACTCTGCATAAAGTGACCTGTCAGTTATATCAACAAAAACCCAAGGACATTCTGATACATGTCTTAATGGCACACTCTTTTTATCTCTCATTTTCTGTGTGTTGCCATCACAATATAAGGGTTTGTGTCTACAGTGCAGTGATGTAATTCTTTTTCCTTCACCTGATCTTGGAGATGGGTATTGCTTGTTTTTCGAAATGTAAATTTTGAATAAAAACAGTGGCAGAAAGAAAGAAAAAGAGAGAGAGAGAGAGAGAGAATGCCAGGGGGCTCTAAAAGTTGGCAGCATGTCCTTCCTTTGAGGGTGACCACTTGCATGTCGCCAAAAAGGAGGAAATACATCACTGAAAAGAAGACAAAAGAGGACATGGATTTACATAAAAATTTGCATACACAAATTTAGATCTATAGATGCAAGTTTGGAAATAATTACTATAATTTAAATAGAAATACAGTGCATTTCACCTGAGTCGGGGAAGACTGTGACCAGGTGACCAGTGTGCCTGCTTAGTCTGCTGTCCAGGTACTAAGCACTTCTCTGCACAAGCGATTTATTGCACACTCGTGGTTGGTCACTCACAGAAGTTAGCGGGTCCTTTACATGATGTCATCAACCTCCAGGACGTCTCCCGCGCTTTCCCCTGTTTATCCCGCATTCAAAAAGATCAGTGATAATGCGAAATGAGACGTTATTCTGATCTATCGGCTGTGTGGAATACCGGCATAGTGCTATAATGTGCTATAACGACAGCGCCAACTCATGGCTGCAAATTGAAACACAGTATAGAACTTGCCGAGGATGGACCTTCCTCAATTCAAACCATGTGTCTGCCATTTAAAGGGGCCCATCGTAATCCCGCAGAGAAACTGAAAGGAGAAAGCCCCAGTAAGGATGCGGGTTTTTTGCTTAATGTAGAGAAGCTCTAAGTGTTGATGGCCCCTGCTCACTCTCCCTTCTGATAGGTCTTTACCTTTAAGCTGGACTTGGACTGGACAAACAGAGGGCGCTTTCAGATAGAGGACTGTTCCCTTAAAGTAGGACACATGGCCACCCTACTCCCCACCTGATGATAACAAGCTCTGATGCTAGCACTAATAATAGGTAAAAGTAGATAGCTCTGTTGGTTCTTTAAGGGTGCAATCCTATGCACGTTTAGGCAGAAAACAGTCCTACAACTCCCAGCATTCCCCACCTAGCTTGGCTGGGGAATGCTGGCAGTTGTAGGGCTGTTTTTCTGCCTAAATGTGCATAGGATTGCACCCTAAAACAACAAAAAGTTAGTATAATAATACCGTAAGATTGCATTGTGCACATGGTTTGCCACGATTTGTCTTAATAAAGTTTATTTTGTTTTTACTGTCCATGAGAATTTTATAGACATATTGTTGTTGTTGTTCAGTCGTTCAGTCGTATCTGACTCTTCGTGACCCCATGGACCATAGCACGCCAGGCCTTCCTGTCCTGCGCTCTCTCCCGGAGTGTGCTCAAGTTCATATTCATTGCATCGGTGATGCTATCTAGCCATCTCATCCTCTGCCGTCCCCTTCTCCTTTTGCCTTCGGTCTTTCCCAGCATCAGGGTCTTTTCCAGAGAGTTTTCTCTTCGCATTAGGTGGCCAAATTTTTCAGCTTCATCTTCAGTATCTGTACTTCCAATGAGCACTCAGGGTTGATTTCCTTTAGGATGGACTGATTTGACCTCCTTGCAGTCCAGGGGACTCGTAAGAGTCTTCTCCAGCACCGCAGTTCGAAAGCATCAATTCTTTGGCGCTCAGCCTTCCTTATAGTCCAGCTCTCACAGCCAAACATTACTACTGGGAAAACCATAGCTTTGATTAGACGGACCTTTGTCAGCAAGGTGATGTCTCTGCTTCTTACTATGCTGTCTAGGTTTGCCATAGCTTTCCTCCCAAGGAGCAAGCATCTTTTAATTTCATGGCTACAGTCACCATCTGCAGTGATCTTGGAGCCCAAGAAAATAAAATCTGTCACTGCTTCCATTTCTTCCCCTTCTCTATGCCAGGAAGTGATGGGGCCAGATGCCATGATCTTAGTTTTTGTAATGTTGAGTTTCAAACCAGCTTTTGCACTCTCCTCTTTCACCCTCAACAAGAGGCTCTTTACATCCTCTTTGCTTTCTGCCATTAGGGTGGTATCGTCTGCATATCGGAGGTTGTTGATAATTCTCCCAGCAATCTTAATTCCGACCTGTGATTCATCCAACTCGGCGTTTCTCATGATGTACTCTGCATATAAGTTAAATAAGCAGGGTGACAATATGCAGCCTTGTCGTACTCTTTTCCCAGTTTTGAACCAGTCGGTTGTTCCATGTCTGGTTCTTACTGTTGCTTCTTGACCCTCGTACAGGTTTCTCAGGAGACAGGTAAGGTGGTCTGGTACTCCCATCACTTTAAGAATTTGCCACATTTTGTTGTGATCCACACAATCAAAGGCTTTAGTGTAGTCAATGAAGCAGAAATAGACGTTTTTCTGGAATTCTCTTGCTTTCTCCATGATCCAGCGAAAGTTGGCGATTTGATCTCTAGTTCCTCTGCCTCTTCGAAACCCAGCTTGTACTTCCGGTAGTTCTCAGTTTGCATACTGCTGAAGCCTAGCTTGTAGGATTTTGAGCATCACCTTGCTGGCATGTGAAATGAGCGCAATTGTGAGGTAGTTTGAACACTCTTTGGCGTTGCCCTTCTTTGGAATTGGAATGTAAACTGACCTTTTCCAGTCTTGCGGCCATTGTTGAGTGTTCCAAATTTGTTGGCATATTGAGTGCAGCACTTTAACAGCATCATCTTTTAGGATCTTAAATAGCTCAGCTGGAATACTGTCATCTCCACTAGCTTTGTTGTTACTAATGCTTCCTAAGGCCCACTTGACTTCACCCTCTAGGATGTCCGGCTCAAGTTCAGTGACCGCACTATCATGGCTATCAGGGACATTCAGATCTTTCCTGTAGAGTTCTTCTGTGTATTCTTTCCACCTCTTCTTAATCTCATCTGCTTCTATTAGGTCCCTGCCTTCTTTGTCCTTTATCATGCCCGTCCTTGCACAAAACATTCCCTTGAGATCTCCAATTTTCTTGAAGAGATCTCTAGTCTTTCCCATTCTGTTGTTTTCCTCGATTTCTTTGCATTGTTCACTTAAGAAGGCCTTCTTGTCTCTCCTTGCTATTCTCTGGAACTCTGCATTCAGTTGGGTATATCTTCCCCTTTCTCTCTTGCTTTTCGCTTCCCTTCTTTCGTGAGCTACTTGTAAAGCCTCATCAGACAGCCACTTTGCTTTCTTGCATTTCTTTTTCTTTGGGATGGATTTCGTTGCTGCCTCCTGAACAATGTTACGGACCTCCGTCCATAGTTCCTCAGGCACTCTGTCTATCAGGTCTAATCCCTGAAATCTATTCCTCACCTCCACTGTATATTCATCAGGGATATGATTTAGGTCATACCTGAACGGTTTAGTGGTTTTCCCGACGTTCTTCAATTTAAGCCGAAATTTTGCAAGAAGCAGCTCATGATCTGAGCCACAGTCAGCTCCAGGTCTTGTTTTTACTGACTGTATGGAGCTTCTCCATCTTTGGCTGCAAAGGACATAATCAATCTGATTTCGATATTGACCATCTGGTGACGTCCATGTGTAGAGTCGTCTCTTGTGCTGTTGGAAAAGAGTGTTTGCTATGATCAGCATGTTCTCTTGGCAAAACTCTATTAGCTTTTGTCCTGCTTCATTTTGTACACCAAGGCCATGCCTGCCTGTTATCCCGGTGATTTCTTGACTTCCTACTTTAGCATTCCAATCCCCTATGATGAAGAGGACGTCTTTTTTTGGTGTTAGTTCTAGAAGGTGTTGTAGGTCTTCATAGAACCGATCAACCTCAGCTTCTTCGGCCTCAGTGGTTGGGGCATAGACTTGAATTACTGTGATGTTGAATGGTTTGCCTTGGATTCGTACTGAGATCATTCTATCATTTTTAAGATTGTACCCCAGTACTGCTTTTCCCACCCTTTTGTTGACTATGAATGCTACTCCATTTCTTCTAAGGGATTCTTGCCCACAATAGTAGATATGATGGTCACCTGAATTAAATTCGCCCATGCCTGTCCATTTTAGTTCGCTGATTCCCAAGATGTCGATGTTCAATCTTGCCATCTCATGTTTGACCACCTCCAGCTTACCTTGATTCATTGATCTTACATCCCAGGTTCCTAAACAATATTGTTCTTTACAGCATCGGATTTTCTTTTCACCACCAGACACATCCACAGCTGAGTGTCCTTTCGGGTTTGGCCCAGCCGCTTCACTCTTTCTGGCGCTACTTGGAAATACCCTCTGCTCTTCCCCAGTAGCATATTGGACACCTTCCGACCTGAGGGGCTCATCTTCCGGCGTCATCTCTTTTAGCCTTGTGATACGTTCCATGGGGTTTTCTTGGCAAGAATACTGGAGTGGGTTGCCATTTCCTTCTCCAGTGGACCACGTTTTGTCAGAACTCTCTGCCATGACCTGTCTGTCTTGGGTGGCCCTGCACGACATAGCTTATGGCTTCACTGAGTTACGCAAGCCCCTTCACCACAACAAGGCAGTGATCCATGAAGCCTTGTGATACATATAGACATATAGACTATGGCAAATTATTTAAGATAACGTTCACCAGGAATAATGCTAACCCTACACATGTTTCCACAGAAGTAAGTCTTGCTTTTCTCAGGAAGGCTGATAGTGTACTTCCAGTCTCTTCAGAAGTAAGTGCCAATGAGTTCAATGGGAATTACTCCCAGGTAAGTGCGCATAGGATTGCATCCTTAATATTAAGTAAGTGGGCATAGAATTGCAGCTGTAAACGAATCCCCTAACCCCACACTTGCCTATTTGCAATGTAAAATCAAAGGAAAGGCACAACCGAGATTCAGTAAAACAAATGGAATTATCAACACTCTTGGGCTGCCTTTACATTAAAGAAAAAACCCTCAGTCTTTCTGTTGTGGATGCTTTCCACATTTACAGCAGGCTCCCAGACAGCAACCATGTGATTGCTGAGAGGGGAAGTTTTTAATTTCCAAGGTTCCATAGAGATCAATGAAACAGTGCCATCTAGTGGCTGTTTTAATAATGTAACAATCCGGCTTAAACAGATAGTTCATTACTTCCAATCTTTTTGAGATGGAATAACCAGGAAATACCTCTGGATGTGCCCTGGAGGTTGACAATGTTATGAAAAGGACCTGCAAACTTCCGTGAATGAGCAATCTCAATAGCAGGATAAAAGCTCCATGTGAAGAAGCCCTTGGATAACCGATTGCACACATGGCTGCCTACTGAGAGAGCCAATCACTGCTGTTCTCTGTTGAAACAGAAGCTTAGTGGCCAATGGAAGTTACTTTTTTTATTCGGCAACTGCTTCCAGACCTGAACGAACTTGAAAAGGAGGCTGCTACATCTGCAAGTTGAGCTCTGGGAACGAGGTTCTGGACTTTCAGCAGCAGCAGCTTAACCACCATTATACTGAACGATTCTGGAACCGAGAGGAACCCCAGAGAATCACTGGCATCTCGGAAGACTGGTTGATGTTTCATTAGCGAGAGCCACTGACTGGAGATGTTCTCCTGTCCTGATAGCTGGGAATCTTTTCTTGAGATTTTGGAATGAGACACCCACCAGAGTCTGGAGAAGGTGATGGTGGGGGTGGAGAAACAGTTGGAGCCAGTTTTGCAGTTTGCATTTGGAGTGAAGGAGGAAGGGAGAAAGGCAGGAGGGGAGCTGGCTACTTCTATCACAGCAGTGTGTGTGTCTGTGTCTGTGTGTGCGTGGGGGTGGGGGGTGGGGGTGAGGGGTGGGGGGTGAGAGTGAGAGATTGTCCTTCTCTCTGTCTCTCTTTTCTGGTTTGTCTTCATGGATTGCAGGCAGTGCTGCTGCATGAATGGAGTGTGAGGGGCAAACCCGAGTCTATTTGTTCATTTGGTTTTTTGCAAGAGAGCAAAGCGGGAGAGGGGAAGCAGAAGAGAATGACCGCTATGCCTAAAAAAGGGCTTTGGCTATTGGGTGGTGTAGAAATAGATTAAATAAAAGAAAATAAACTATACCAGCGGTGTAATTCGTAAGCCCATCTACTTGGAATGAAGTTCCATTGAGTTCAGTGGGCCTTAGTCCCAAGTAAGTAGGTACAGGGTTGCAGCCTAAGTGTGAGAAATGGCGGATATGTTTGGGATCAGCTGTTACCTAAGAGAAAGAGGAAGGATGTAGCAGAAAGAGAAGACAGGTCGTTCTTTCTGTACTACTACAGACTGCCCACTCCCCCCTGCCCTTCCTGAGGAGCAGACTGAAGATACCAGATTGCCCTCAGATAGCCTCCCCCAACCTGGTCTCCTCCAGGTGTGTGGGTCTACAATTCCCACTATTCCCAGCTGGCACAGCCCACGGGTTCTGGAAAGGACAAGGTGGGATGATGTGGGAGAACACCCCTCAGATGGCAGAAGACGGTTGGGGTGCAAAGAGAGAAAGGGCCTTCCTGATGCCCACCGGAGAGCTCCGTCAGCTGGCTCTTCCCTCCCTCACAGAACTTTTTGGAGTCATTTGTACACTGCCAACAGCTGCTAAATGCAAAGCAAAAGCATGGAGTTGAAGCAATATAAGTCCGAATGACAAATGAATCTGAAAGAGAACTAAGAAACAAAACAACGTTTTAATTTGGGATTACTGAACTCGGATTCCTTTTCACTCATATTGATCTAAATCAAATCTGAATGGTATTCCTTCGTATGTATTTTTTCTTTTGGAGCAAACAAATGCACATCCCTGTGATAGTCTCACTTTCGAGGGTGGGGGGGGCGGTATTCCTTTTTGTAAATCTCTTCAGGATTTATTCAAATGAGAAGCGGTATATAAATATTACTAATAAATAAATACGCACACACTTGGGTTGCACATTCATTCCTTCGCAGAAGTACTTCCAGCGTAGAAACATGGAGCAGCTGGCACAGCAGCTAAGAAGGCATAGCTCTCAGGTGGTGAGGGTTGTTTTTTTTAAAAAGGACTGTGTGGAATTTGGCAATATTACTTTCAGCCTTTTCAGCCTTCTCTTCTAATTAAAATAAAATCATCATAGGACTTCTGCAGTGACGATTCAGTATTCTAGATTCTGAAGGTGATGAAAATGTTTTCATTAAAGAGGGAGAGAGGGTGGGGTGGGGTGGGAGGACCCTTCAGGCATGGCATTTCATCTGAAGCCTCTAATAACATTAATAAACCCTTTAATCTCTGCCATGTTTATGTGACTTAACAGGAGCCCTCAAAGAGATGATAGGCCCTTCAGCCTCCGCAACACGTCGCTTTCCCATTCATCTGAAGTGGAACATTCCTCTGCAGCCATCTGTGTTTCGCTGTGGACAGAGAAGAGGAGGCCACTGAAGTTAGAGAAAACATATAAACTTAGGCTGCTGCCTTATACTGAGTCAGACGATTGGTCAATCTAGTCATGGGTGTCAACAGGAATTTTTCTGGGGGCCAGTGGCAAAGCTGCAGTGCGCAGCCGTTTGTGGTTGTAATTCGCATGCATAGATCGTGAACTCGTGTCTTTGCTGCTACCTTTTCGGAGTGGTTGTGGGGAGACACACTGCTGCCCAAACTCAGCTACACTAAAGTCTTAGCTTTCTAAATTGTTTTTATGAGGCTGCAATTCCTTCCTAATGGGGAAGACCCCAAAGCTTAACACACCCAGAAGGGTTAACAACACACCCAGACAGTAAGTGTGTTAACCATTGCTATGGCTTTGTTCATTGTTCGCTGCAAGGCGGGAGCAGGCTACTTTCTCACAAAATGAATAGGCAGAATAGTGGCTGCATGTTTTGCCTCTTATCATGGGTTCTACAAGGGCTAGAGACTTGCTTTTTTATGAAAGTTGGGAATCTGGAGATTATGCCTCATTGGATGGGGGGACAACTACACCCCCTTTCCGCTTCCTGCAGACACCCATGCATAGCCTAATATCGTTGACAACAGCTCTCCAGGGTTTCAGGCAGGATTCTTTCCTTGCCCTATCTGAAAATGCCGGGGATTGACCAGGGGACCTTCTCCATTCAAAGCATGTGCTTTACCACTGAGCTATGGTCCTTCCATAGAAATGCCAGATACCTTATGAGCAGTGAAGGGGAAAGTCCTTTCTTTGCCTCCTTGGTTCTGAGGAAAACTTTGCTCCCCTTTGGTTTTACCCAGGGTGAGGAATGTGTGGCCCTCCAGATGTTGTATAAACGCAGCTCTCATCATCCCTCACCATTGGCTATGCTGGCTAAGCCTGATCGAAGTCACAGACCACCAACATCTAGAGGGTCACATATTAGCCACCCTTGCAGGGTCGGCCCCCTCATGAAGCAGAGTGAGACACCTGCATCAGGTGGCAGTGTGAGAGGAGTGCTGAATTGCTCTGCCCCGCTGCCCTCTCCAGTGGGTGCTCTGGAGAGCCCTGCCAGCTGCTCTCCCGCCATGGCATTGGCTACAGCAAGAGAGCAGCTGGTGGCATGTTAGAGCAGCTGCCTGCCCTCTCCTTCCTATGGAGCAGATGTGGAGTTCTCACAAGAGCTCCCTCTGATCTCGTGATAACTCCCACAAGGTCTTGAAAGAGCTCCGCAAACTCCCAAAAGGTCTCACAAGAGCCCCACGGACACTTCTTCCAACTGCATGGCTCTCCATAGAGCGAAGCTGCAGCAGTGGCAATAAAGATAAGGGTTCACAGGGTGTGATGTGGCAACATATCTTCTGGCTTGCATCAGGCAGCAAGAGCCCTTGTGCTAGGCCTACACCCTTGGACTATTACCTTTATCCCACCCCCACCTGAAAGAAAGACAAGCAGTGCAATCCTATGCATGTCTACTCAGTAAGTCCCACTGAGTTCAGTGGGACTTGCTCCTGGGTAAACATATATAGGATTGCAGCCTAAGTTCCTATAACTGCAGTGGCATATATCAGGGCTTGCCTATGGTTTTTTGCTGCTCTAGGCAACTTTGAAAAATTGTCCACCTCCCCCATTTGTGGTTTATCACTTGATTAAAACAGACAGGATGGGACACACCACATGGCTAAGGGAAGTGATCAGTGCCTCCTTGCAGAAGGGGCATGTTCCCTCTTGCTTTAAGGAAGCAGTAATAAGACCTTTATTAAAGAAGCCTTCCCTATACCACCAAATGATGGGAAGTTATAGGCCAATCTCAAATATTCCATTCTTGACCAAGGTGATTGAGAAGGTGGTAGCTTCACAACTGGATGTTACTGATTATCTGGACTTATTTCAATTGAGTGGTCCTACTCGTTCTTCTTGACCTTTCAGTGGTTTTCGATACCATTGGCCAAGGTATCCTTCTGGACCACCTGGGAGGGCTGGGCCTTGGAGGTACTGTATTGCCGTGGTTCCAGTCCTTCCTGTCAGGTTGTATGTGGAAGGTGGTGTTGGGGGACTGCTCTGTGGCTCCACATCTTTTACTCTATGGTGTCCAACATGGTTCTGTTTTGTCCCCTATGTTATTTAGCATCTACATGAAACCGTTGGGAGAGGTCATCTGGAGCTTTGGAGATACCATCAATATGCTGATGATGCTCAACTCTATTGCCCTTTGTCACCTGACTCCAAAGAAACAGTCGACACCGTTGAACATTGCCTAAGTTCAATAATGGGCTGGATGAGGGTGAGCAAGCTGAGATTAAATCCAGAAAAGACAGAGGTGCTGTTGGTCAGTAGAAAGCCTAGCTCAGGGACTGGGATTCCACTTGTTCTGGAAAGGGTTGCACTCGCCCTGAAAGATCAGGTTCACAGCTTAGGAGCACTCCTGGATCCTATTTTCCTCAGATTCTCAGGTGGCAGTGGTGGCGAGGAGTGCGTTTGCACAATTATGCTTGGTGCACCAGCTGCCTGCATCAATCTGATCTGGCAACAGTTATCCATACCTTGGTTACATCACACTTAGACTGTTGCAATGTGCTCTCCATGGGTGCCTGGAAGCTTCAATTGGTGGAAAATGTGGCAGCTTGGCTGCTAACCGGTGCATGGTATTGTGATCATATCCCTCAAATACAGAAAGCGGTTGCCAGTTGTTTTGGGGCTTCATGCAAGGTGTTGGTGTTAACCTTTAAAGCTCTAAACAGCTTACAACCTGGCTAGCTGAGGGACCACATATCTTGGTATGAACCTGCTCCATTACTAAGATCAGCAGGAGAAGCCCTTCTGAAGACACCCTCACTTGCAAAGGCCCATTTGTCAGGCACACAGGAAAGGGTTTTCTCTTGTATTGTTCCCAAACTCTGGAACACGCCCCCTGTGGAGTTGTGACTGGTTCTCACTCTAGGGATGTTGGAGGAATCTGTTTAGGGGGTAGAGATCGGTGCGTTTTCACTGGCTCAGCCCCCCCCCCCCGGACTCTGGCTCAATCATCCATGAGATGGCCTGACTTGGTGTGTGATTAGTCGAGCCAACTCATGGATTTGGGGGAGGGGTTGCACAAATCGTGATTTGTGCAAAATCGTGGTCGTAAATAGTGGGATTTGTGCAACATTGCAGCCGTTAATGATCTAATTTATGCAAATTAGACCATTCACGGCTGTGATTTTGTGCAAACTGTGCTATTTCCAGCCCTGAGTTTGTGCAAAAAAACCTCGGTGAAGTTCCCGGGCTTCGGAAACTATTGCGCAGCTCGTCTTGCAAATCCAAGTCAAACTGGATCCGTTGTGGGGATCCGTCGGGCCCCCAAAGGGTTGGATTTCCCCATGACAGACAACCCTGTCTCACTCTCTCTACATTCAGGAAGGATCTCAAGTCACATCTTTTACATTTGGCTTTTAAAATTGTTGTTATGGTTTTAAATGTGTGGGGTTTGTTTTTTTACTGTTTTACTATGTTTTTTAAAAAAACTGATCATAGTTTTTCTGCTTTGGACCATTTGTAAACTGCCTTGATTGGTCTAGAAAGGCGGTATAGAAATACTTTGAATGAATGAATGAATGAATGATGGATATGCTTTGGCGAGGCCAGTGTCGGAGCAATGCTACCAGCCCAAAGACATGGGACATTCCATGGGGCAGTGTGGAAGTTGTGGAAATTCCAGTGCAGCAAGGCCTCTCTAGGCGGTATTTTACATCTTTCCTTCCTATGCCAGGCATAATTAGGATGGCTATGTGTTCTCTTTTACAGAGGCCTGTCGGCTATTAAGAAGGCGACCTCTATTTAAAGGTCTGTCCAGCTCAAGTCCAGTTTAAAGATAAAGAAGGGACAGCTTGGAGGGGCCTTGAAGTTGCCCATGCAGAGGACCTGGACAGCAGACCAAGCAAGCCACGTCTGGTCACAGTCCTGTCCACTATGGTGATGAGATGTACTGTATTTCTAATGTCTATTATTTTTGTAATTTGTAAACGTCTTCCACATTATGGTGAGATGTACTGTATTTCTATTTAAATTATGATAATTATTTCTAAATTTGCATCTATGCATATAAATTAGCATGCACAAGTGTTATGCAAATGGGTATGATGACTCTTTTGCTCTGTTTTCTGGGTGGTGCATTTCCTCCTTTTTGATGATTCATAAATGGTCACTCTAAGCCTAATCTAGCACTTGCTTTAAGATGGGGATGGTATTTCTTGCTGCCCATAGTTTAATATAAAACATAATGGAGATAGTTGCATTGCTTGGCTGAATTCTAAATCCACAAGGTTCCTCCCACGCTTATGAAAATGGCAACTGTGTGTGTGTGTCTGCATGCAAGTGTATGTGTGAGTGTATGTGGTGTGTTTTAAAAAAAAAAATCCACAGTAATTTTACTTTCATAAATGAGGTCTGGAGGAGGGGGGAGAGAGCTAGTGTAGCCATAAAAAAAGGAAACGAACACAGTACACAGATGGTACTTCATAGTACTTGTTTCTCTGTCATCTGCTCCAAACATAAATATCAGTTCAATAACTTCACTGTTTGCACGCGTTAAGCTGAAGCAACCTCTTTCCCCCACCCCCAGCACACACTGTAATGACAGTAACGAAATGAAAAATCGCCATTAAACCCCCTCATTTATTTACGTCTTTTAATGCTGTCAAAGTCGACAGTGTTAATGTAGCATAAGGAGAATTTTAAATAGAAACATTAGGTTTTAAAACCCTCGTAAACATCAAAGCAAACTGAACACTGGGAACTGATTTCAAAAGAGGAGAAAGCAAAGTTCCGGTGATGGTGGAGTAGTAAAGGTTCGATCTAGTGACATTAATAGCGGACAGATGCTGAATTACTTCGGAATTCAATTGTAAGTCAAGCTATCCTCTTCTTAATATCGAATCAATACCCATCTGATTGGTATGATCACAAATGGATATTGAATGAATGGAGAATGGCAGAATACCACTGCAATGTTCTTGTCATGAATCCTGTTGACTTGCAAGGTTTGACTGCCAGCACCTGAAGTTTTCAGAATAACCTATATTTGAGAGAGCACCTTTTCCCTTACCAGCCTGTTCAGTCACTGAGGTCATTAGATGAGACACTCCTGTGGTTCTGCATGGCCCTATGGAACCACCAGGAGTCCATCTGGAGTCCACTCGGAGTACAGCCATCAGCGTACTGGCTCCCTCTCTGTGGAACTCGCTGCCTGTTGATGCCTGATAGCCATCAACATTGTTTTGGTGCTTGCTGAAAGCATTTTGATGACCTTCTGGCTTTATTGGCATAATTTGATTTTAAATATTTGAATTCTGTATTTTGATTCTTTTTTCTTCCTTTTATTGTTCACTGCTTGGGAATCTTGTTAGATATAGAGTGGTATATAAATCCTGTAAACAAACAAACAAACAAACCTAACATTTGGTTGGATAGGGTAGATATGCTACAATCAAACACAGGAGTTATTCATCCCACTGAAATCAATGGGTTTACACACTGCAATATTTTGCTGATTTATTTCTCCAGATGTAAGTCCCATTGAATCCAATGAGGCTAACCCCCACATAAGCACACAAGCACACCTGATTTTGTGTCAGATTGTGGCCTCTCTGATTTGCTAGCTGCATGAAGATCTCTGGCTGTCTTTTCACACCAGGGGTGCTACACATCTGGCTAGCCATTCCCCAGGCACCATGATGACATGTACTATCTGGTATAGATGGTTTCTTCTGAACCAGGGGATAGTGCATAGACTCAGGCTCACAGCCATTGCTGTCCTTTAGGCCACATCTGTATTTCACTTATGGGTCTGGTGTGGCTCCCATTGCTTGCAGCCAGTGGCGTGGTACATTTTGATGTGTAGGCACTCATCAAGATGGTCCCCATAGCTACATCTCTGAGGAAGGTCCAAAAATTCAGGCAGCAGTGTCGATCAATATCAACAAACCAGTTCTATCAGTTTAATCTCCACCAGGAGCAGGTCCTTTGTAGAGGTAATGAGTCTTAATGGCCCATTCAAGACCCAAAGCACCCCCTAATATTTTGCATTACAACAGGAAACAACATATCGTTGCTGGTAAAATTCATTCCCGGACCCCCCAGCTACTGTGAGGATTGCAGCTAAGCTCAGAGGGAACAGGGACGTCTGAGCAGGGTGGCAGAGGACATCAACATCCCTGCTAACTAAAAAGTGCCGGCATTGCATCCCTGCAAACCCTGGTTCCAACCCACTTCTGCCTGCAGCACTGTTCTGATGGGTTACCTGTGCTTGGCAGGTGCCCTCTCTGAGAAGTACATCTTGTCCTGATCCAGCTGTAGTTTCATACTACTTACTGTGTTCCAGCATGCATGCAAAGATGCACACAGCCAGTAGAAAGGAGCCCAAATGAGCATCAACACATGGATGCAGCGGGCTGCACACCCAGATGGCCACTTGCATCAGCTGCATTCATGGGCTGCCTCTGTTTATACATACTGAGCTTTTCTAGGAAGATTGGTCTCTCTCTGCCCTCCACTTTGTGAGATCTCTCTCACTAAAATTGCACAGAAATTACATAACTAGTCATGATCACATTGTTCTCAAATAAGCAACTTCTTTGTTTTGTTCTGTTTCTTTCCACCATGGAAGGGATAATCTTCCCCATCCTGGTGCCCTCCAGATGTTTTGAACTTCAACTCCCATCAGCCCAAGCCAGCAAGGCCAATGGTCTGGAATGCTGGGAGGGCACATCTGGAAGGCACCAGGTTGGGGAAGGCTGGTCTAGAAAGTGGGCCGGGTTGCACAACTGAAGGAAGCCTAAACAAGAAAAAAGAGGGTGCCCGCCTCTTCTTTTTCTGCTGCTAATGGTTTTACTGTAAATGGTGATGCCATGAGCCACACTGGCTTGAATCTAACGTGCCTAATTATTTAGACGATTGCAGTGCACCCAAATGTGAATTAAATGCACTTGCAAACCATCACTTACCATGGTGTATGTCAAACAGTTCCATATAATAAAAACCTTTGGCTCTGATCAAAACGTCCTCTCGTACAAGCACTGGCCTGGAAATGCAGCTTTGGGTGTGTGCATAATGTCCACCCAACAGATGGTTGGCATACCCAGCTTCAGCAGTTCTGTTGGATGGAGGGAGGCAGTAGGGGCCCTGGCCCTCGATTTAGAACTCTCACCCAGTGACTGGAACTGCCAAAGTTGGCACTGTGAACAATTTATTTGGTGCTATTGTGCAGCCCAGTCTGGCAAGGGAAATCTGAAGTTCAGGTGCAGTGATTTGGCTATTGGAGCTGGGGATGCAGTCCTCCTTTTGTGCACATAGCTCCCACTTCAGAAGGGGTTCAATGTGGAGCATGTGCATACATGCATATATGTATGGGCTGTATCCAGTGAATTGTATCCAACATTAGTCTAACTTGAGTCACATTCATTTCAATGGGACTACTCTAAGTTGGTGTGTGTACATATATATTTGTGTGTGTGTATATATATGTTGGATCCAGATTCACGCTGGATCAATTGTGCTGATAGAAGTGGTCTTCTCTGCCCCTTCCTTCCCACGGCACCTCCTCCAGCCCCCTGAAAATGCAACACAGAGAGTTAGGAGACCCTGCTGAATGGGGTGAATGGTGGTGTGGGGAGCATCCCCCCAAATTGGGTGGAGGGACCTTTCACAAGCAGAGCCTTTCCTTTCATGGAAGGTTCCCTCCTCTCATGGAAGGCAGATCCTGGATTCAACCATAGATAGATAGATAGATAGATAGATAGATAGATAGATAGATAGATAAACACCTACGAACAGCAAGGGCAGCAAAAAGAACACAACCGGCTCTGTCGACTGACAGCCATGACCTCTGATAGGATTCATTTCTGTCGAACACACCTATTTTGTGTCCAACACACATATTTTTATGACATGATCCACTGCAGCATGATCATCTTCATAGCAGTGCCATTTTGAATATAGTAGCATTGAGATTACTCAAATTCCCAGGGGTTTACAGTGACTACTCCCCAAGGAAGTAGATGCAAGACTGTATCCTGAGTCCCTTTGACTGAAACAGAACTTGCATGTTGAGAATTGCCATTGTCTTTTTCCAGATAGTCTCGTTGTCAAACATCTTCACTTACTATAGCATTCCTGGATTTAGCATTAGGATTCTGAACAATGTCTTCATGCTTCTAATTTGTTATAGAGAAGTTCAAAGATTTAATATTTTACAGAGTTGCATAGTTAGAGACAATGATTCATTACAGTCTCCTTAATTAAAGCTTTGTTGTCTTTCTGTAGAATATTTTGTTCATTTTAATTGAACTGTGAGCTTTCCTTCCTTCCTTCCTTCCTTCCTTCCTTCCTTCCTTCCTTCCTCTCTCTCTCTCTCTCTCTCCCCCCCCCCCCGCAATCTCTCTCAGTAAAATACTTCAATCTACATATGGGATAAAGCAATAGCTCAAATAATGTGTTTCCATTATAGATCAGTGTTGGCATCACAGAAGATGAGAGAGGAAAAGCCATCTGGATACTAGATGTATGGCTATGAAAATGGCTAATAGTAATGATAATTGTAATAGCTATCACTTTTATTTGATGGCACCACATGCCATAGACCTCCAGGCGCCATAAATAGTGTTTAATAAACTAAATGGAGGAACTTGCAAAGAAGGCAATATGGCTGACCTCTGTCCGTTAGATCCTACGTGCAAAAGGAAACTGGCCAAACCCAGAAGACCAAAGTTCCCCTCCCCAAACCCAACTCAGATAACTATTGACAGATCATGACATGGTATTTCATGTCATTTTTGCCATTTATATCATTCCTTTTGGCCCCCAAATGACCCCCGGGTGACATATTTGTGCCACAAATCTTTCACACGACCTCATTCACATTGTAGGATATGCTGGAGGTAGCACATCGGATGCACCCTGAAGCGTAGGGATTTGCAAATGTTTAATTAAAAACATGACAAGACTACACGCTAAAGCACCGGACACAATAAGCTGGTTTTAATGCAGTAATCACAGTGAAACTGCAGACTTGTTCAGTTAGTGTCGCTGCACTGTAGCCAACTCAGAGATAATCTTCAAGGCCAAAAGAGACATTACTTTAAATCCATATTTAGCAGCTACATCTTTTTAAATGTTTACTCTACAGTAGGCTCGGGGAGGGGGGGCAATCTTTAAAGGCCCCTCCATGCTAGGGTCCTGATCTAGATCAGGCCTCCTGTGCCAACTCTACAGTAAAAAGGGGAGGGGGCAGGCAGGTGTAGTTGTTAGATATGGATTTGACATATGGTCCTTTGTGATTCTGCTGGAGCACTGAAAAAGTGCAGAATCTGAGGCTGGGCACAGAATCCAACTTTCTGAGAATCTGTCAAAGCATAACCTCTCCCAGCAAGGACAGTTCTGCATGGGTGAGTGTGGGGGAAACACCATGTTGGGAGCCCTGCCCCTCTTCAGCTAGTGCACTGCAATGCGCTGACCATTATGTGGACTGGAGGCTAATGTGCTTCCTGTCAGGGGCAGCTCTAGGTCTGAGGGGCCCCTGGGCAAAATGTCCTCTAGTGGGACCCCTCCTCTGTCAGTGGGGCCTGGTGGGCTTCTCTGGCTGTGGTGGCAGCGCTCCACACAGTGGTCAGCTATGTCCAGCCACTATTTTCCACAAAGTAGACAGGACGTGTTTAGTCTCAGAAGCCGAAAAGATGACAGAATAAAATTTCCAGTGGTTGGGGGTGGGGGTAAGACTTCAGCACCCTGACTAGCTTCTTTGTCCTCATATCTTGGAAAACAAGAATAAACAAAGCATGGTAGTACAAACCACAAAATCAGTTATGTTAAGTAAGAAAAAGGCTTACTTTGTAGCATTTATATGGCTCGAAGAATTAATTTTGGGGGGGGGGCGGTGATGTAGAATTTGGATTTCTGTGGTGTTGTTTTGTTTTTTGCCTGGTCAAACTTACTGGCAGAAAGACAACCCAGTGAGACTGATCTTAAAAACTGTAGATTGCATTTAGGCTGCAGTCCTAAACACACCCACCTGGGAGTAAGCCTCATTGAATACAATAGTAAACATGCACAAGATTAGATGGTTTAACAACAGTAAGCAGTGAATAGGAATCTAGATCATCTTCTTCAACTAATATCTTGAGCAAAGGCACATTTCCTGTTAGCAATTGCTGAAACACCCATTTGTGGCTACTGCCACCTATAGCTTAACGTTCAGTACTTCATTAGAATTGCCTCTGCAGTGAAGAATTATGATGGTTGAGCGGACGTGCGTTGGATTCAGACAAAGCCCAAACAGAACTGGGCTGCTTTGGTCCAGTTCTGATGCTTCCCGAGGCAAAGTGGACTCTACTCTAAAGGCAACTGAAGCAAAGCCAGAGCTGCACAAGACTGTTACTGAATCATATTTTGGAGATGCGAAGGCTTTATGGGGTGGGGCGGGGCTGCTTGCCTTCAAGTTCTGTTTGTTCATGATTTCATTCTTTCTGCTTTCTCTCACTCTTTCTCTCAGACTTCTTCCTCCATAACCTTTCTCTGAGGTATCCTTTGTTTTCTCAGTTGTTCTGTGTTGTTGGCTGTGTGAGTCTTCACACAGAATTAGGTAGTGAATCCCTTTTCCCCACCCCTAGCTAGTAAAAAGAAATTAAATAATTTGAATTTAGTTCCTCTTGTCCTGCAGGTGTGTGTGACTGAGTGAGAGAGAGAGAGAGAGAGAGACAGAGAGAGAGAGAGGTTATTTTGTTGGATTCCTATCATTTTGATTCCATTCTCCTTTTGTTCCTGGCTTCATTCAATACATTTTGCATTACATCTGCATTTATTAATAATCATTTATAATGTCATATTATCTATTTGTTCATTAGCTTTTCTCCTGGAATTCCCTCAGTTTTGTGTGTCTTAGGCAGACAGTTCAATCCAACCAGCTTCTTTCCCCATTATGAATTTGAAACTTACATTTTTGATTCCCAATCCATTTTGATTTCACTCTCCTTTTGTACTTGGTTTCATTCAGTATGTTTTGCGTTGTTATGACACTATTTAAAGTATAGCCCTAGGGACTTCTCTGTGGTGTCTCCTTTCCATAGCTTGTGGAATGTTCTCTTTATGGAGGCGTACTTTAGCCTAAGTAATTGGTTTGTACAGGTATAAAGCATTTCTCATTCCACAGGGCATTAGGAATGTTCTCTTGGATCCTTTTTATTGCTGTTTGTTGTGAATAATATTATTTTTATTGGGTACAATCGGGCAAATGCTACTTATGACTAAATGAAATAAATAAAACCTTACGCATGCATGCTTAGAAGGATAGCCTACTGTGTTGGGGGGGGGGATATCCACAGGTAAGTGTGTGCAGGATTGCAGCCTTCAGCCTTTAGTGATGGTGCATTGATCAGGGTCAGCCCATGAGACATTTTACTGCCTGAAGTGAGGGACAAGATGGTCCCTCCTGCCCGTCCCACAAATGCAAGCAATCCAGACAAAATGTAATCAAGAATTTGATTTCAAAGTAGAGCCCATGAAAAAGGAATAACATACCATCTGCAAATCATCCATACAATATGTTTATATTTATATTCTGTAAACACAAAACCTACAGTTTACAAAAAAGCAGAGAAAAAAGGCTTTACAGCTCTCAACCAAGCACCAAAAAGCAGGGAAATTGTGAGCTGAAGCTCACGAGCCTTAACACCACATCCTCCCCAAGGAAGCAGAAAGTGGAACTGAAACTGATTGTAAGCCACTCTGGGAGCATTTTTCTGAGCAGCGGGATAAAAATACAATCAATCAATCAATCAATCAATCAATTCTCATTCTCCCAAAGCAGATAAACCATGTGGACTGGATGGAGAATATGATAAGCAAAAGTGACTGTGGGGTTGTGGAAAACTAATGATGACCAACTTAGGGCCACCTATTTCTCTTTTTTTAGAGCAGCCTTCCCTAACCTGGTGCCCTCCCAATGTGTTGGACTGCAAGTTCCATCATTTCCAGCCACCAATGATGACTGGCCCAAAGTCATTCAGTGAGCGTCTCCTCCTCCTCTCCTTCAAGGAAATGTAAATCAAATGTTTGGTTCCAAGGCCACCTTTCTCCTCACATTTTATCCTCACTACAGCCCTGTGAGGTAGGTTAGGCTGAGAGTGAATGAGTCAGTTTTGACTGAGGGAGGGTTTTGGTTTTGGTTTTTTTGCTTTTTGCGTTAAACTGCTCTTTCTCTCTCAAACTTTCACCAATCTTCCTGACATTTTCAGCAGGGCTGTGCACCGCTTTGGTCCGAAGTCCAAATAACGAGTTGAAGCAGGCTGCTTCAGAGGTGCCTCCACATGATACGAGGTGGAGCAGAACAGCAACGAGGTGCCCCAAAGTGAAGTGGCTTGTATACGAAGTGCCTCATCCAACTCGGTGATTCATTCTGAGCAGCTCAGACAGCCTGGTGCCAAAAGTATCAACTTGTAGGGATGGACGAAAATCACTTACCTGATCCCGAAGCTTGCTTCGCGGTGGGGGGGAGGCACTCTGTCCCTCCCCGCGAAATTCTGGCTGGGGGGGAGGCACCCCGTCCCTCCCTGCCGAAATTCTGGCTGGGGGGGAGGCGCCCCGTCCCTCCGGCCGCAAAGCCTCGTCTCCTGCTGGGATGCAAATGGCGGCTGTAGCTGCCGCCGTTTCCGTCCCTGCAGTCAGCCGTGATAGGCTACATAAATGTTTACGTAGCCTATCACAGCTGACTTAAAAAAAAAAAAACGCGTTCACAAATGGCAGCGCCCATGGGCACCGCCATTTGCGTTCCTTATTTTGGCACATGTAGTCTACGTAAACATTTACGTAGACTACAGCGAAAATAAGGGCAATGCTTTCGAGCAAGGTAAGTCCCGTCCTGGGGGGGGTGGCGGGGGGGTGGCAGACCGTTTCTCCACCAATTTCGGGGGGCCAAATGTGCTGGCATTCAGCCTCCCGAGATTCGTGGAGAAATTCTCTGACATCCCTATCAACTTGAGAAAGTTCAGTGAGGGGTTGAGGAGGGAATGGGGAAGGGAGGAGGAGGAGGAGGAGGGAGGGAGCTTTGGTGAATGGGAACACTAGTTGCCAAATCAGGGCTGAACAAAACCCAGCAATCTCCAATCAGTAACAGTGGTGGAGGAAGGGGGAAAACTGAATAACTGGAGAAAAACGGCTGTGTTTCAGGGACGGAGATAATTCTGGTGGTGTTACTTAGGGATGTGAGAACTCACCCCCGTCTGGATTATCCAGATGCCTGCCTGCCCAGCCCCTGCTCCACTCGCAAGTCCCTCTGTCTCCGCTGTGAGCATCATGTTTTTAAAAAACATGGCGATTGGAAGTCTATGTGCACATAGACTTATATGCAAAAAGCACCATGAATCTTGAATATAAGGGTGATTCACAGCACTTTTTGAATATAAATCTATGTGTGCACATAGATTTATATTCAAAAAGTGCTGTGAATCACCCATATAGACTTGTACACAAAAAGCACTGTGAATTGCCCAGGCAGGAGGAGGAGGAGATGTGGCACATGGTGGGACTAGCCATCTCCTCCTCACAAGCAGGAGACAGTGGTGGGGGCCTGCACCACACCTCCTCCTACCTGGGAGGCTGTCAAGGACAGCTGACCAGCAGCGCAGCATGTGCCCCAGCTGCTAGCTAGTTGTCTCCTCCTCGCAAGCAAGCAGGCAGGAGGAGGAGGTGCAGGGCTGAGAGGTACAGCGCTTTGCTTTGAGAGTTCTTGTGGAAATAATCAAATTTCAGCTGCACCTAGCACAAAAAGTCCTGGGCCAAACTTTCTGACATTTGGCAGGTGGGATCCCCTCCATGGGAGCAGGGAGGACCCCACGTTTCATGCATTTATCATGAAAACTGAAACAGTTATGGCCATTTGTGTTTTCCCATGCAAGTCAATGGGAAAATGCCTAAACTGAGTGATCTGGATATCCGAATTGGTCCAAGTCAAAGCAGGGCTGATTTGGAGGGTCCGAAGCAGCATCTGAAGCGAAGCTGGGGGGGGGGGTCCATGCGCAGTCCTAATTTTCAGGGTATGTAAAACCAACACTTCTTTCTGGCATATTAAATTTCAGGAAGATTGGTCAAACTGTTTTGATTCTGTGAAGATTAGAATGACCCGCACCACCTCTTAAAAGGGCAGAATGCTCATTTTACGGACCACCTTAACTATAGCTGCCACGAAGGTGGCAGCTATAACCTAACTACTGTACCTTGCTCCCTTCAGTAGAACTCAAGTTGTAGCAATCTTCCCAGCGTTTATCAAGTTCTGTTTGGCAGGCTGGTGTGCGGGTTGAATCTGCCAGGAAATCAGAATGTGAGTAGAGTCATGATGTGCCAGTATCCCAGCAGAATCGGGCGGGCCCTCCCCCCACCCCACATCTCTCAGCAGCTTATGCACCCCCACCAATCCACCAAACAACATAATCTTCTTTTTGTCCTCCTCAGCCACTGATAATATGAGGTAAACAGTAGGTCTCCTCACCCCCCAGCAACATTCCAAATCAGCTGTGATGGGGAAAGGAGAGAGAGAATGTGTTATTGAGAATATCTGTGCTTATAGTTAGTTCCACTGACAATCATTACAAGTAAAAAAGCTTATTTTAAAGACTAAATAAAATGAAACTTAAAAAAAATGTTTCCCACCAACTCCAGTACAAGAAGAATGCAAGGCCTTCATTTTTCTGGTTAAAACTTTCTGATCTCTTCAATTAGTGTTACTACAAAATGGTCACCATCATTTTTTCAAAGTCATTTTTGACAAAGGAGATTTTTTGTTTTGTTTCCCCCCTTTAAACTGCCATTTCTCCTTCAAATTTTTTCCAATCATCCTGACATTTCCAGGGTATGTACAATCAACAATTCTTTCTGGCACTTGAAAATCTCAATGATTGGTCAAATAGTTTTGAATTTATAAAGCTTAGAATGACCCACCTCAATCATCATTTAACAGAGTGGAATGTTCAGTTTACTGATGGACATTAACATGACCATCACTGCTGTGATGGTAATAATTTATGGACAATACCCTATATTACCTGACTGCTACTGGAACTGACCACTAGGGATGGACAGACTCACCTCTGTCCACGCCACTGGCACTTACCTCTATCCATCCGCCCCTGTTCAACAACCTGGATGAGCTGCCGCTCAGACTGTGGATGAATGGTAGCCACTCAACCGCTCAGCAAACCGCCATTTTGCGAAAAAATGATGGCTCGTGTTTTTCTGTCAATGTAATGTTGTGTAGATGGCCGCTGCAAAGGGGCCATTTACGCAACATTACAGGCTCGCTGAGGGGTCGGGTGGCTGCCAGGTGCTCGCGGACCATGCGGTGGCTCAGCAAGCAGGGTCGGTAAGTGTGGTAGCTTGGTGAACAGGGTCCAGGGGTCCAATTGTTCAAGCCAAATGGAACAATTACCTACTTTTCCTCAGAAGATCCCTGAGAGGTACATTGATCAAGCAGCAGTGACTTGCCAGGAGGAAGAGAGGAAGAGCCTTTCACTCAGGTGTGATGCTGCTCAGGACCCTTGGGTCATATTAATACTAAGGATACTTCTCAGGCATCAAAATGTGTTTCTCCTAGTATTAAAGAAATGGCTGATAATAACAAAATTGGCATGGAGTGATGTAGTATGTCACCCACTATCTGGAAGTCTTGCGCTGCTAGGAAGCCCTGCTAGTGGCATTTGCTGCGTGTGGGAGAACACACCAGAGCAGGGGAGAATAGGAGTGCTGCAGTGCCTCCTCCAGCATCTGCCGCCTGAGGCAGCTGCCTCACTTTGGCTCATTATGAGGCTGGCCCTGCCGGAGGGCAAATGCCACTAGCAGGAAGTCCTAATTGGAATCAGCCTGCCTTGCTGGGGCTAAACATTAGGGGAGAGACGTTTATGCCATGCTCCTGGGTTTCCAATAGGCATCTAGCTGGCCACTGTTGGAAACAGCATGCAGGTCTAGATGGACCTTTGGTCTGATTCAGCAGGGCTCCTCTTAAGTGAAGCCCCAATGAAATGAACGGCATTTGCCTGGGAGAACTTATCAGTGGATTATGGCCATAAATTGTTATAATATTATGCATTGTGGATTGTGGCCATTAGGTTCTCTTGCTCTACGGTCACCCATTATTGGTGTAATCAGTTCTTGTAGTGTTTTATAGTATATATATATTATATATAGAGAGAAAGAGAGCGAGAGAGAGCACTTATTTGTATACTTTTGTATATTTGGTTAACTTGTATGCTGGCTTGTGAAGGTTCTATTCTTAAAGGCAGCCTTACAATTTTTTAAAATTAATTAACACATAAATAAATACACTAGGCTTATGACATATTTTCATAGCAGAGGACAGCCTTCTCCAATCTGGTGCCACCCAGATGTTTTGGACTATAAGTCCCAGCATCCTTGTCCATTGGTCATGCTGGCTAGGACTGATGGGAGTTGAAGTCCAAAACATCTGGAGGGTACCAAGTTGAGGAGGGCTGCCATAGGCTATTTGAAAGACCTATGACTGTTCGTAGAATAACAGGATACATACAAGTGTGAATCTTTTACATGGTTTATGTATCCATCCAGTGGACTGAACAAATAGCCTATAGCAAGTAGGTAATATTGGAAACAGAACATTTAATAGGGATGCATTTAATTTTTTAAAATGCATTTAATTTCCTGTAGTGGCTTGCAAAGCCTCCATTCTGCATATTTTGCTGCTGCCAGTGTCAGTGCCCTGTGAGCACTAATCATTTTTATTAGCCAATGAACACAAAGGTCCTTTTTTATTATTATTTTAAAATGTAAAACATGTGGAAAGGACTATCAGTAGCCTATAATTCAGGCCACATTAAACGGCTGGAGCTCCTCACCTCCGCCTAAGTCTTCCATCCATTGCAATAAAAAAACACACCCCCAGTTCTCTTCCCCCCACCTACCACAGGGCAGCGTGCCATCATACTCATTTGCATTTTAAAAGCCAGAGATTGATACAGAACAATTATGCTTCTTTTATGACTGATCAGAAGTGAAGGCAAACCATTTTGAAAAACTCGCTGGTTGTGGGGGTTCTGGTTTCATCCTGTTGTCATCCCTAAATGGTTTTTTGTTTGTTTGTTTGTTTCATGTCTGGGTGGTAAAAAAATAAATAAAGATGCCCGAACTGAGCAAATCAGTCATGAGGGAATCGGGTGCTTTCTGCTTCTGTTGGGTTTGATAATTTATTCATTTTTAGTTTATGTTTTGACTGCAGAAAATGCCATCTTCTTTCCCCGCCCTTCTGCCGGTGTTTCTCTTGCCTCATTTACATAAGCACTTAATGACTTCACCTAGCACCAGAAAAGGTCATTTATAAGCTATACCAGGAGAAAAATAATAGCAAGCAAAGGTCAACTCCACGGCCTCATCCAGGTTTTGATCATCCAAGCGCAGGCTTCCTAAATCGAGTTCTACAGTACTTACTTTTTATTTATAAGCCCTGGTTAATGCCATCTACTTAGCACTATAAAACCGAACAGGAGCAGGCTTCTTTTTATTACGCACTCTTGGCTGCTTCTGGACAAGACTGCAGCAAATTTTATGGCTTTGTGGCTCCCTTTCAATAACACTGCAGAAAATACACAGACAAATATATGTATATATTTCTATGTGTGTCTGTGTGCGTGCACTCATGTGCAGCCAGATTTTTAAAAGATTGTTCTTTTCAAGAGCTCTCCAGCTATGACAAAGCTCTTAATTAAGGTTTCTAAATTAAACACACTCAGGATAATCAAACTCTTTATTTTAAAAATGCCTGATTTGATCCTCAAAGAGCTCACAGTTCAAGAGGAATCTAATTAGGAGAAGGGTCTGTGACATCAGCCCCAGAAGAAGAAATCTCTCTCCTCCAGCCCCCATGGATGGGCAGCCACTGCTCTAGAACCCAGGTGGAATGAGCTTGCATTTCGCTCCAGACATCTTCAGGTGTGGAGCACCTCTCAGCATAGACCAGAATGAACCTGGGAAGCATCAACAGAAACCGAGACGGGAGAAGCCAACAGGCAATAAGGGTTCCCTACATCAGTCTACATATGGATGAAAATGTCATTTTCGGTTTCTCTCAGTTTCTTGTTTTTCCAGTCTTAAGTTTGATTCCTGTTGAACTTTGTGAATTAAAAAAAAAAGTTTGTGTGAAAATTAATAAGTATTTTTCTGCATATTTGTCAGAAAACCTGCATTTTTGTATGCATCTTTGCCTAATATACACATTATTGAAAGCAAATGTCCTAATACCATGCATTTTTTTTAATGTTATCTTCCATAATGTGGTGGTACAGGCATTAGTAACCTCAAGACTGGATTACTGCAATGTGCTCTTTGTGGGGCTGCCCTTAAGGCTGGTCCAGAAGCTGGAGCTAGTGCAGAATGCAGCAGCTCGGCTGTTATCGGGAGCTGCCCCTTTTCAGCGTGTAACTCCTCTGCTGAGGGAACTGCTCTGGCTGCCTATTCACTACCAGGCCAGGCTTAAGGTATTAGTACTAGTGTACAGAGCCCTAAACAACTTGGGACCAGGTTACCTGAGAGAGCACCTCCTTCTTTACCAACCTGCCCGGTCACTGAGGTCATCAGAGGGCATGTTTTTGGTGGTTCCACATGGACCCATGGCCCAGTTGGAGTCCACCAGAAAAAGAGCCTTTAGTGTGGTGGCCCCCTTCCTGTGGAATTCCCTGCCTTTAGAGGTCAGGCAGGCATCAACATTGTGTTCCTTCCAGTGCCTCCTGAAGACGTTGTTATTTCAAGAGGCCTTTCTTACATGACCAGCCGTGGTTTGTTAAATTCCACTTCGTTGGGGTTTGTCTTTTAAAAAAATGTTTTAACTCTTTTAACCTGCTGTTTTATTCTTTTACCGTGGTGTTCACTGCTCCGAAATCTTCTGATGTGGAGTGGTATATAAATATCGGAAAGAAAGAAAGAAAGAAAATACACCTTTTTTGGTTGAGAACTCCATTGCACAATTCAGAGGAGTGCAAGTTTTGAAGGATAACAGTTTTGATTTGCATAGTGGTTCAAAAGTGTGAAATTAAGTAAGTTTGCATTAAAATGCAAACTGGACAAATTTCTCGCCCATCCCTGCATCAGTGCCCAGCTCTCCCAGCAGAAGACCTCTCTCTCCTCCAGTCTTCATGGTTGGGGAGCCACCCCTCCAGAACCCAGGTGTTTTGCTCAGGAACGCCTTCGGGGCATTCCATTTCTTGACCCATAGCATAAAGTGCTCAGCAAGCCCCAGTCCACAGCGCTCCCAGCCTCACAGCACTGTAGGGGTGCAACCAGAGGGCTTGCCATTGGAGCAAACTGCTTTGGTTAGAGTGAGGTGGCAAGGCAACGCAGCCTCTTGCATGAACTGAGAGGATATGGCAATGCTGGGGGAAAGGGACCACACATGTATGATCTGGAATTGTAATGGTACTTGACTATGGGCATCTCTACACCAGCCTAAAATCCTGCATTTAAAATGGGGCTTTCTGCTTCCGTTTTAAATGCAGGATCACAGTGACTCCCTTTTTCACATGCTTCCTTTCCCCTCCTCCCCTTCCCCCTCCTTCTCCCCGTATCTGAGTCTTCCATATGTTTCATTGATCTCGCTCCTTTTCTTGCCGCTTTTCCTCTTTTCACGGAGGGAACTCAAGTGGAACACAGCGGGGTAATTTGATAGCTCCTTATCTGCGATCTATTTAAAAATGCAACAAAGGGCATTTAGTGCAGGAGACGCCTTGAATGATCATGGCGTCATGTAAAGAGCCCGCAAACTTCGGAGAGAGAGAGCCATCTCAATTGCAGGATAAAAGCTCAGTGTGAAGAAAGCTGATGTTTACTTCAGGAAGAGCGGCTTGAGTTTATAGTTGTATCTGGGACAGGGCTATTTGGAATTCACTGTATACTTCAGAATTGATTGAATTAACTTTTGTATTGTTTCAGTCTCTGGATTAATTGAGCTCTTTCCAATTTCATATTTGGATAATGTGGATTCAAAATATCTTTTGTGGTCTCACACCTCTATTAATTATTGCGATTAAGTCAACTTACCAAATTGAAGGGTTGGATTTATTTATCTAGTAAATAAATCTCAACTGCTGCAAATGGTGGTGGTGGGGGGGGATCACTGAGGAACTTGATAGTCCATATATTTTGTTGAATGAAATGAACATTATATATTGGTTAGATATTTTTATTAAAGTTTGTGATTAATGAATATGTTTTGAATGAAATTACTGATGTATGTAAGTGTACACATATGATCTGAAGATGCTGAAATGAATGCTCTAATTTTATTGGACTTTGATTACATTTGATTGGACATTTAACAATATATGTTGCAAATTGTGGGTTATATATTTGGATGAGACCCTTTTTAAAATGTATTCAGTATAATGAACATAGGTATTTCTGATCTTCAGAAATTGTTGCCCGTGAATGTTGTGATTGCTGCAAAAACCATATTGACTAGGCACTGGAAAGACTCTAAACATTCTCCGGTTAGGAAATGGGTGTTTAAATGCTTGGAACTGGCTTAAGACGATGGGAACTATATATATAGGAACAGGTGTGCACTGGACAATCAATTTAGCAGATAAACAGACCATTTTTTATTGTTTATTCAATAAAAGATAAAATAAACTTTATTGGAATAGGCATTATGGACAAATCAGCTTAGAAAGAAGCTTATTCATATGAACTTTTGGTGTGAAATGAATCTGCAGCTATCAGATGTAATAGCCAATATATTATAAGAAGCTTGCAGACAAAAAAATTGGATGCTTCATTCAAATCAATATGTGACATTCAGACCTACCATGATTACCACCTAATATTTCTTGGCCCCCATTGTCCTCTTAGGGTTGCAAGGTCCTAATGATACCATGACGGAAGAAGCCACTATTGAGAACACATGTTCTCCCGAAGGATGGGTTGACCACCCTATACTACACAGGATTCTGACCCAGATCTCCTCCTCTGGCTGAATTAAGAGCAACATTCATATTGTATGCCTTGTGGGGGAAAGAGCTTGTGATGCTCTTCGCCTTCCAAGCTGCTCTCTTCCAACTCCCGGCCCCTCTACACTGCTACCTGCTTTTACACTTGCATATGGGCCTATATGGGACCGTGGCGGCTTAGTGGTTAAGATGCTGAACTGCAGACCGGAAGGTCGGCAGGACAGCAGTTCGAGACCCGAGTGCCGCATGATGGAGTGAGCTCCCGTCTTCAGTTCCAGCTCCTGCCAACCTAGCAGTTCGAAAGCAAGACATTGCAAGTAGATAAATAGGCACGGCTTCGGCGGGAAAGGTGACAGCGTTCCACGCACCTTGGTGTTCAGTCGTGCCGGTCACATGACCATGGAAGCGTCTTCGGACAGCGCTGGCTCTTCGGCTTAGAAATGGAGATGAGCACCACCCCCTAGAGTCAGACACGACTGGCTAGGGACACCTTTACCTTTATGGGCCTATATGCAGAGAGAGCAATGTGAATTGGGCTCTATGGATGTAGACATCTATGCCAACATGGAGACCAATATGCAAATGCCAATTGAGGATAGGGCTACCGTGGGAGGGAGGCCAGGTCAGGGCAATCCACATGTAGAATTTGAGGCTAGTTTCCAATGTTAGCCCTATCTAGAGTAGTAGGCTAATTGAAATGAATGGGACTTAAGTTCATCACGACTAGCTTAAGTCCCGCTCATTTCAATGGGTGTACTCCATGTAGGACTAATATTGTTATGGGTATCTGGATGACACGCCATTTTAATGAAGAAATACAAAGTTGAGGAATGTATCTCTACAGCTCCTTGTTTTGCAACTTCAGTCTTTAGAGCTGGGGTGACAAATCAAAGAGCAACAGGATGCATCAGAGCAGGGATGTCGAACCTCTTTCAGCTTGAGGGCCAAATTCAGTTGTGAAGAAGCTGTTGGGGGCCACATTCCAATCGTGGGCAGGGCTAAAGGCAAAAGGGGGTAAGCCAAAGGGGGCTAAGCCAAAATACAAGAAATGCCAGCCTATTTTAGCTGAAAGCGCTGACCGCCAGAAAGCCTTGGGAGAGGCATGTCGGCCTTTGAGAATGGGGAACAAACTGCACAAAAGCTGGGAAACCACCAAACAATCAGTGGTTGGGGGAAAGGGGGCAGGGACATGGGAAGGTGGTGTGGCCATCTGGAGAACCCCAGAAATATTGTCCGATTCATTGGTAAGCCCAAGTGTTTACCCTACCTCCATAGACTCCAGCAACATAGTCAGCGTATTTACCTTTTAAAAGAAGTCCGGCATATAGGTAACAAATCAAAGTGTTGTGTAGAATGTTATCACCTGTGATTCTACTGCTCGGATCCACACACCTCATTTTCTTCCCTTTTTCACTGCAATGTCTCCACTAACCACAATATATTAAGGACGCATCACTGGCAGCATGAAGGGTGGAAACCAGAGCCAGTCCTACCATTAGGCAGAGTAACAGTATTGCCTTTTACGTCATGGATGCTGGGTTTGGTGGTGAGTGGTGTCCAGGAGGTAGAAGACTGAGCTGGGTGGACCACACAATCTGCCCTGCACCTCCTAAGTCAGGCTGCTACACTGCGGAGGACCCTGTCCTGCTGCCAGTGTGGAAATAAGATCCAGCCACCAGTTTGATCATCTCCTGGAGATGGGATTGGAGGACACGGGTGTCTTCTTGTCCTTTGCCTCAGGCAGCAAAACGTTTCGGGGCAGCATTGGCAGAAACCAACACTCAAGTCAAATGTTGGCTTACTGAACCAGTCTGACAAGTGACGGGGAAAAAAAATCCTTTTTGTTTCTACTCCCCACTCCCCAAAGCACGCACACACACACACACACACACACACACTTCATCCACAGTTAGTTCTGAACGCACCTGGGTCTTACTGCACTCAAGATCCACATAACACTACTTTAGATGTGAATTTATCAGCAGGGAATCAGAACCACCACTGAGTCTTTCACCCACAGTCTCACCCAGTAAGTAATGCCTGAATTGGTTCTTAATGGTCCTATCTTTTCCCAAATAAAACAGACTGGATTGCTTTGCTGGCTTGCTCAACGTCTCCTCCTCCTTTGTTTCACTGATGATCTTTACTACCGACATGGCAGAAGGCTCTGTCTGTATACGTGATGCCTCAGGATGATTCCTGAAGTGGAAGGCCCAGATCCAGCAACAGCACTGGTCACTGCTGTATCGCATGCAATTTGCAGCCCGAGCACCTTAGGGGTAGGCATAAGCACAGGCATGCACATCCCCATCCACAGCTTTGAATTCAGTTGCCATGGTTGACTCACATCAGTTGATTGCAATGGTTGCTTTGCATCTGGATGTGATAATGTGGGTGCGCAATCCTGGGGTTGGACCCAGATTTAGGTGCATGCAACTAGGGTGTCCATATCTCAATGGCTACTAATCCTGATGGCTATATGCTACTTCCAGAAACAGAGGCAGTATACCTATGTGCACCAGTTGCTGGGGAACATGGGCAGGAGGGTGCTGTTGCACGCGTGTCCTGCTTGTGGGTTTCCCGTGGTTGGCCACTATGTGATAGACTAGTTGGACCCTTGTTCTGCTCCAGCATGGCTTTTCTTATGCTCTTATGTCCTGCTTTACAAAGGACAGTCCTCTATTTGAAGAGTTATCAGAAGTCAGTTGTTTGAAGAGCAACCAGATGACGGTCCTGTATTTGAAGCGCTGTCCAGTCCAAGTCTAATTTAAAGATAAAGAGCCAGAAGGGAGAAAAAGGGCCTTGAAGTTGTCCATCAATCAGCACCTGGCTAGGAGATGGAGCAAGGCATGCATCAGGTCACCTGGTCAAAGGATTTGACACTATGCTAAGATATACAGTATTTCTATTTAAATTATAGTAATTCTTTCTAATTCTGTTCCTCTATCAATTACTATATGCAGATTTTATGCAAACATGCATCCTCTTTTCCCCTTTTTTGGTGATATGTAAGTGGTCACTCTACCATGCAACTGGGCTGGCAGAAGCAGACTCCACCACCCTCTGCTCCCCATGGCAGCCCTTCAAGCCCCTTAAAAATGCTACACAGAGGGTCAGGGGACCCTGCTGAATGGGGTGAGCTGGGGTTTGTGTGTGTGGGGGGGGAGGGAGAGATCTCTCAAAATCAGGTGGATGCACCTTCCATGAATGGAGCCCTTCCATCAAGGGAAGGCAGATCCTGGATCCAACCCGTTATGTGTATCCATAATCTGACTGCAATGGAATCTGTGCATTCAAGCCTATCTCTAAGTGCTTGCCTAGTTTAGCCTAGAGATCAAGGGTTGGATGAAAGGTGAATGGGAAATCTCTCAGCCTCTTATTATGTTCAGATAAAGCTCAGGGGGGGAAATCATCTTCAAAGGATCTCTAAAGCTTCTTTGAAAACAAAATGATTAAAGGTTGTCTCTCCTCTCATCCCACATCAGACGTGCTGTTAACCACCTTGCTTCCCCCCCACCCCCACGACTATACATGCACTCTTCTTTTTGTCATAGCTCCAAGTTTTGTGTTAGAGTGAGAGTTAACATACTGTTAAATGTGAGGTTCATTATAGCACATCAAAGCAAGCTCTATCATCCTGGCCTTTTAATTGTACTTAAAATGGGTTCTGCGTACGGACATGAGTGGTGGACGACAGGATGGTTTTTATGGAGTTACAATTATTGATTTCCCTGTGATTTGATAGAGAGGGAAAACACACACACACACCAGAAGTCTACAATCCTCACTGTATTTGCTTGGAAGTAAATCACCTTGAAATCAGTGGGTCTGATTTCAAGGTGATTTACTTCCAAGTAAACTTGGTTAGCAATGGGCTGCAAGGTGGCAGGTCTATTCATGCTTAAACGAGAGTAACTCCCCTTGAAGGCAATGGGGCTTACTTCCAAGGAAATATGCACAGGATCAAGAGGCAAGCACCAGCTACTTAATGGACTTAGATCATTACAAATATGGCCTGCAACAAAATGTTGCAGTATGGAGTTTCCCTATTCCTGGCTGGCTGGCTGGCACACTGTTCTACTCCATTCCATTGTCCTCCTCACCTGAATTTCCATCCCCCCCCCCCCGAATCAGCCAGCATTCAGCAGCCACTGAACATGCTCTTTAAACATTAAGGGTTTCCCCCTTAATTTTATTTGTAGTTTTGCAAATCTTGGAGTTCCCCCAAGCCTGCTGATACCTCCCTCTTATGCATGGGTGATGCTGTTTTGGTCACATACATAATGACACTCACAGCCTGAACATCAGAAGTAAAGGAAACGAGCATGCATTTATCTAAGTGGTGTTTTGTTTGTGGCTTTCCAATTTTCTGTGAGATACAACTAAGTTACAGCACTGTGTTTATGAGGAACAACCCTGGCATTTTCGCCATAGTTTTGCTATTAACTTCCTTTAGCTAGTAATTTTAACACGGCTAACAGAAAGCAATTTTCCGTCCTCTTCCCACCCTTATAACGAGCTGGAGGATTCTTCATGCAACATCAAGGGCTGTGTGTGAGGTTTTCTTGATAGCTTCTTTCCAAATATTCCCCCTCCTGCTTATATAATCCAATTCAGTTTAGAAAGCAAGCATCCCATTTACAGGGGATATTATGCCAGAGAATTGAAGACTGAAAGGAAGTCAATGACAAGACCTCACATATGCGGTCAGTGCTGGCCTAAGACATTTTTCTGCCTAAAGCAGAGCTGACATTCTCTCCCCCTCCCACAAAGTAGGCAAATGCTTTAAAAGGCCTAGCTGTATTATTCAGATGCTAGTGCTTACCTTCTATCCCCTGTCATGGTGCCACTTGAACCTGCTCACTTCACTGAACTCCATGGCGGGGCAAGACCTACATGTGGTGCCTGTACATGAGAGATGGGGGACCTCTGGCCCATGGGCCGTTTGTGGTCCCAGAGGTTTCACATCTGACCTGCAAGCTTCTTGTTATTATCTCTGATCAGTGATTGGAGAAAAGTGTATTTAAAGGCAACTAAATTTTAAATACCCTGCATAGAATTAAGATGTCCTTTTGTAGGAATGTCAGCTCTTGCACTGGGCTTACTCCTGAGTAGACATGCATAAAATTGAGCTGAATTTGGCATGCTTGGTGGGAAAATGTTCAAATTGGTAAGAATTGCATCTGACCATGGCCTTTTTCAGCTCTGCTCACTGCTGGAATGTTGCCCCTGAGACCCTTCCCAAATTGGAAATCAGCTCCCAGGCTGAAAAAAGTCTGCCACACCTGCTCTACAGTGATACATTATGGAAATGAGCACAGAGGTAGAAAAGCTAGAACTGACCTTACAGGCTAGAAGAAGTTTGATTTGCCCAAGGACTTAAAAGTGCCTAATGGAGTTGGATCCCTCGCATATTCTAAAACCCAACACTCTGTTCGTGTCCCAAACTATCTAGCAGTTTAAAACAAACATTAAAACACACACACACACACACACACACACACACACACACACATTTTAGTTAACCACATTTGCCATAATATCTTTTGACAACATTGTTAGAAAAAGAGACTCCATAACCGGTTGGCGCCTCAGTTACGTAAGAGCCCGAGTGGCGGGAAAAATGTGGGCGGAGCAAAAAGGGAACCATACTGACGCGCTCGTGACCAACGGCTTGGTAAGCTGATGCTGACTGTTTATTGGCTATTGACTTGGTAAGCTGATGTACTGACTGTTTCATTGGTTGCTGGCAAGAACAATAGAAGTGATATGGTATAAAAAGCTTTTGCACACGTGTCTCAGGGTCCAGATTGCTCTGCACCCGTTTTGCAAAACGTTCAATAAAATAGTGTTGGATCCACTGCTGCCTGCCTGGCATCCTTTTCTTCTAAACCGAAAGCAAGAACTTTTTATCTAACAATGTGGTGCCGTGACTCGGATCCTGCTTCGGGGCGCATCCCCTTCGCGCTGAGCCGAGGGGGCGCAGAGGAGGAGTAGCCACAGGCGGTTGTTTTACACTGCCTTCTCCTCACGTCGGTGGCGGCGAAGGTGCTTGGGGACCAACGCCAGAGGGAGAGGGAGACGTGATCACTCCTTTTTGGCACCGGCAGTGGATCAATAGGCAGCTGGACGCGGCTGCGGGCGGGACAGAGGAGGCCTTGGGGTAAGTGAAACAGCTTACTTTAGGGGATACACGCGGGACGGTGGTACGTTTGTGATTGTGTGAGATGCCTACGGGCGAAGCGAGTGAGGAGCCCCGATCTGCATTTCCTTGTCCCGGCGATGGGCTGGGTCAGAGGAGGGCGAAGCGCGAGATTTGTTGAGTGAAACCCCACCGTCATGGGTGGGTCCCAATCCAGGCCCACGGAAGAGTCCCATACACCTTTGGAGTGTTGTTTGCGCAACTGGTCACATTTTAAGCAAGATTATGGAACTAAGATGACGAAGGATAGACTTGTCCTTCTTTGTGCCCGGGAATGGCCAGTACTAGAACCCAAATGGCCACCCAAGGGGTCTTTTGACCCAACTCTGGTATCTGCTGTGCATATAATAGTAACACAGAGGGGAAGTTGGGATCAGTTCCCCTATATTGATTCATGGGCAACTTGCGTACCCCTCGGTGGCAGGCCCGCCCCGTGGGTAGTTAAATGCATGTCCTTGGCCCTCCCTGTGATGACTGAGAAAAAAATTGACGAGGAAGGGAACACCTAGGGTGGTAGCTACAGCCCCCGAGGATCCGTTGCTTCCTCCTCCCTATGGGACAGCTGTCGGGAGGGGACCATGCCCGCCCCAACCTCCATTTCCCCCAAGGGAGCCTGCCCAAGAGTTGCAACCGTTAAAAATTCCCGAGATTGGGTCTATGACTGAGTTCGAGGACACTCTCCAAGATCATTTGGACACCCTTGAGAAAGATTTTAAAGAGATGAAGGGTGCTTGGGGGCCTCGAACCCAGGAAAAGTCACCTGATAAAGAGGGGGAAACCAAAGGAGGGCCTAATTATAATTTACGAAAGGACCCTCAACCATTAGTAAAATTGACCTTCCCTATTAGAGAGGTCCCCGATCCCACCGTCCAACACCCTCAGGGGACAATGTTTGTTTACGTCCCCTTTACGACATCTGATTTGTACAATTGGAAACAGTTCAATCCTCCCTTTGAGGAGGACCCTGGTCCACTGTTGTCCTTAATGGAAAATGTGAGGCTTACACACAATCTTACCTGGGACGACACACAGATGTTGTTGAACACTTGTTTCCTTAGTCAGAAACTGACTATTCTTGCGGGGGCGCGAACTAGATTTAGAGAGGAGAACCCCCAGGCAACTGAAGAGTGGGTGGCAGAGGTTTTGCCCATTGGGAGGCCTGACTGGGGAGTGGCCACAGCAGCGCAAAGGCAATTACATGCCGAATACTTTTGGCTTGTCTTAGCAGGCATGAAACAGGCTGCTCGAAGGGCCCCCAATCTGCAAAAGGTCTTGACATTAAAACAGGACAAAAGCAAACCCCCCGCCATCTTCCTCCAAAGGCTGAGAGAAGCCTTTGCTAAATATACTGACATCGACTTGAATGACCCAAATAACCTACGAATTCTCACAATGCAGTTTGTAGGAAATAGCTGCCAAGATATTAGAAAGAAGTTACAAAAAGTTGAAGGAGGACTGGCGGCTGATTTGGGAGTCCTGGTTGAGGTAGCCCAGAAGGTCTATGAAAGACGAGAGGAAGAAGAAGAAAAATAAAAAGATAAGAGGCAGGCAAAACTACTTGCTGCCATTCTCAAGCCAGAGCAGGGAGGGACTAAGAAGGGTGGAAAAGGGAACAGAAAAGGGCCTCCCTTAGGAAAGGATCAGTGTGCTTTTTGTAAAAAGATTGGACACTGGAAGCAGGACTGTGAAGCCCTAAAACAGAAAGAGAAAGGAAGCAGGGGGGAAGAACAAAGAGTGTTGTATGAACAAGAAAGAGATTAGGACAGACTGGGGCCCGGCCCCCTCTTGGCTGTCTCCGAGGCAAGACGGGACCCCATGGTCAAAATTAAAGTTGGGGGCCGCTCCTATGATGCCCTTGTAGACACAGGGGCTGCCTTGTCCATACTCCCCCTTAACAAGCCACCAACGGGAAGTGGGGGAACTACCACCATAATGGGGGTCGAGGGAAGGGCAACGCGAGTGCCCCTTTCTCGCCCTTTGTTTACCAAAATTGGAGAAACACACCTAGAACACACGTTTGTCTGTACCCCCTCCTGTCCGGTGGCATTGTAAGGGAGGGACTTATTGACTAAGCTCCAAATTGAGATGGCTTTCACTCCTGATGGAAGAATGGAAGTACGACTTCCCAAGCAACAGAGCAGCAACTATCAAATGGCCCTTTTTAAAGCCATAGAGGAACCCACCTCAGAGGCAAATGAAGACTGGTGCTTAATAGAAAACAGAGTCAACCTGCTGGTTCGGGCAGGGGTTGGAGGGGCCTCTCATGCCAAATTGGCAACACCGTACAAAATTCCTCTCAAGGAAGGGGCGAAACCAGTTCATATGAAACAATATCCTCTTTCCCGCCAAGGGAAGCTGGGTCTACAACCAGTAATAACGAAGCTCCGAGAGGAAGGCCGACTCATCGAGATAATGTCCCCTTACAACACGCCCATTATCGCTGTGTCAAAAGGGGGGGGCAAAGGGTGTCGCCTTGTGCAAGACCTCCGCCTCATTAACCAGCAAATCGAGGCCCCCCACCCTGTGGTCCCTAACCCACACACCCTTCTCGTAAGAATTCCAGAAGATCATGCGTGGTTCACTGTCATAGACCTAAAAGACACTTTCTTTAGCATCCCACTCCACCCTGATTCGAGGCCTTTGTTCGCCTTTGAGTGGGAAAGCCCAGAGAGTGAGTCGAAGGTTCAGTTAACCTGGACAGTGATCCCTCAGGGGCTCAATCTTTCACCGGTCGTTTTTGGCCAGCAACTTCAAAGGGACCTCGAGCCCTGGGCCCATCAACACCCTGAGGTGCATCTCCTCCAGTACTGTGACGACCTCCTGATTTCAGCCAAGGCTAAGGGCATGTGCCTTAATGGAACAATTTCCCTCCTTAATCATCTAGCAGAGGGGGGCTATAAGGTGTCAAGGGAAAAGGTGCAGCTAGTTCGACCAACTGTAAAATTCCTAGGTTACCACTTAGCAAAGGGGACCAGAAGCTTGGGGTCAGAAAGAGTTGAAGTCATTCGTGACACTCCTGCCCCTATGTCCCCCCATGAGCTAAGGGCCTACCTGGGACTAACTGGATTCTGTTGGCTATGGATAGCCAACTATGGGGAAATAGCATGGCCATTATATGAGGCACTGCAGAAGGATAAATTAGACAAATGGAAATGGACTAAAGAAATGAATAAGTCTTTCCTCAGCCTTAAAGCTGCCCTTGTGTCACCACCGGCCCTCGCCATGCCAAATCTCAGTCGACCGTTTAGACTCTACGTGCATGAGAATAAGGGCGTAGCCTCGGGAGTACTCTGCCAATGGACGGGCCGTTCCTGGAGGCCAGTGGGCTATGTAGCACAAGGATGGCCGAGCTGCTTGAGAGCGGTAGCGGCGACAGCCTTAATTTGCATTGAAGCTGAAAAAATGACAATGGGAGGGACCATCGAGGTCTGGGTGCCACATGGGGTGCCGCAAATCCTAGGGTCAGGGGGAGGAAGCAAATTTCTCAACCCAGCTCGGCACTCCCGATATGAAATAGGCTTGCTAACAAACGAAAGCCTCACTTTCAAAGCCTGCTCTAGCTTCAACATCGCCACCCTGTTACCAGCAATACAGGCCACACGTGGGCCGGGGCTCCCAGATCATGATTGTCTTGAAGTACTAGACTTGGACACCAAGGGTCGGCCAGATCTTGAAGATGAACCGTTAGAGGGGGCCGAAGATTTGTTTGTGGACGGGTCCAGTTATATGCTAGACGGGAAGCGTTACACAGGGGCGGCTGTCGTCACCCAAAGCAAGAGTGTCCATGAAGAACGACTGCCTCCTCATTTCTCCGCCCAATCCGCTGAACTGGTGGCCCTGACAAGAGCTTTTCAGGCAGGCAAAGGAAAGCAGGTAAATATTTACACTGACAGTAAAAATGCTTTTGCCGTTGTGCACGCTCACGGACAGTTATGGAAGGAGAGGGGATTCCTTACAGCAAATGGATCCCCAGTTGCCAACGGCAGCTTAATCGTGGACCTCCTAGATGCCCTCCAGTTACCCTTACAAGTGGCTGTTATCCACGTCCGAGCCCATGGAAGGGAAAAGGAGGAAAAGTGGAAGCAAGGAAATCAAAGAGCTGATGAGGCCGCAAAGAGAGCAGCCAGGGAAGGAATCCAAGGAACATTCCTTGTCTTACCCAGAAGGGAAGAGTGCCCCACATACTCCCCCTCTGAGTTGCAAATGGCACAAGAACACAAAGTGAGTCCCCGCAACGATGGATGGATCCAGATGACGGACGGAAGACTGCTTCTCCTGCAGACCCTACAGGGAGCTATCCTGGAACAAGTGCATCATTCTCTTGGACACCCTGGGGCATCAGCCATGATTGCAAGAGGCTATTTGTCTCTCCTGGCCTAACTGTATGCACCCATCGACTAGCTGCAACCTGCGAGGTCTGCCAGAAAACTAACTCCCCCAGGGCACCCCCTCCACCAAAAGGAGGGCGACCATGGGTGTACTATCCCTTCCAGAGGGTACAGATTGATTTTTCTGAAATGCCACCGTGTAGGGGTTACAGGTATTTGCTTGTAATAGTGTGTCAAATGACGGGGTGGGTAGAAGCGTTCCCATGCAGAAACTGTCAAGCAAAAACTGTAGTTGCTAAGTTGTTACAGGAGGTGGTGCCCAGGTTCTCCTTGCCTGAAGTTATAGAATCTGACCAGGGCTCACATTTCACCTCAGCTGTTACGCAAGGGTTGGCACGAGCTCTGGGGGTAGAGTGGCACTCACACTGCCCCTGGAGACCCCAGGCGAGTGGGCAAGTTGAAAGAACCAATCGGAGTCTCAAGGAGACTCTAACCAAGCTCCAGCAGGGGGCAAGACTCACTTGGGTTGAGGCTCTGCCAGAAGCCCTGACAAAGCTTCGAAAAATGCCAAGAAAAGACATAAAACTGTCCCCCTTCGAGCTAATGTTTGGATTTCCGCCTCGGGTACACTGTGGAAGGAGGGAGGAAGTCAAATGGGAAATGGGAGATCAAATGTTAAGGGGCCAGTTGACTTCTTTACAGTCTGTTCTTTCACAGCTACGAGCCTACTCTTTCCCATCCCAGAGATTGCCGCTAGATGCCCCCCATCCATCTTTCCAACCGGGAGATGACGTATTGCTGAAAAAGTGGAATAAAGAAGCTTTAAAGGAAGGGTGGGAAGGACCCTACCTAGTGGGACCAACCAGCCATTCATGTGTAAAACTTGTAGGTTCTAGCAAATGGACACATTGCAGCCGGTTGAAGCCATTTAGACGACCCCTGCTTCCTCCTGTCACCCGGAAAGAACAGGAGGACATGGGCAATGGTCCTCTGCTCCCTGACACCCCCCCCGGAAGCTGCCAGGGACAGCCATCCAGGAGCCACAATCGCCTGTAATATACAAGTCACAACATCTGGGAAAGGCTTGGGTTCGAATTACAAAAAACTTGTAATATGAAGCAAGTATTGTGGGTGGTGTTAATAATGCTAGTTAAAGAAATATTAACATGGGTGGTGATACCTCAAGGGTTTAAGCTTGACAGCTTTAAAGTAAAACCTCAAAGTGCCACACCTGCGCCTCCCAAACCACCTCTGGTGCAAATCCCCGAGGAAGAGAAGCGTCCCTGGAAAGCCAGGTTAGGAATCCCAATAACAGAGGAAATTGACAATGTGTGGTTAGAATGGGTAAAGTTTACCGCCAAGTCCTTAAATAAGTCTAACTGTTTTGTTTGTGCCGCAGGAAGGTCGGTAGCAAAAGTGATGCCTTTTCCTCTAGGATGGGACACTCCTTCCCTCCTCACCTGTATGATCCGCTTGTTCCAACACCCTGACGCGTGGGGAGAAGAGGAGTGCCAGACTCTCAATAAGTTATACCCTCCTCTCAAATTAGAAAATCGCGTTAGACCCTCCATAGTCTTTTTGCAACAAAGAAATCATACTGGATGCATACACCGGGACCTTGCAGGGATGGGGGAGCAGTTAGGGAACCTGACAAGCAAAATAAAATGTGTTAATTCCACCCGCTTTAGGAATAACTCCCTTCCAATCCCACGGGCTGATCTCTGGTGGTACTGTGGGGGTCTAGAGTTATATGAAGTGCTGCCCTCCAATTGGTCCGGAGCTTGTGGATTAGTCCAATTGGCAGTCCCCTTTTCAAGTGCATATCATCCAGTAGAGAGAACTAACCAACCCCGACGGAAGCGGTTGGTAACCCCTTTTGATGATCAAATATACATTGACTCTATAGGGGTGCCACGGGGAGTACCAGATGAATTTAAAGGGAGGAATCAAATCGCTGCAGGATTTGAGTGTACCTTGTTTTGGTGGGTGACAATTAACAAGAATGTAGATTGGATCAATTACATTTATTACAATCAACAAAGGTTTATAAACTACACCCGTGATGCTGTAAAGGGATTGGCTGAGCAGCTAGATGCCACTAGCCAGATGGCCTGGGAAAATCGGCGTGTTCTTGATATGGTGTTAGCAGAAAAAGGAGGGGTATGTGTTATGCTAGGTGGGCAATGTTGCACCTTCATCCCTAACAACACTGCTCCAGAAGGTACGGTAACGAGGGCCTTACGGGGCCTCACCGCCTTATCCGAGGAGCTAGCCGAGAATTCAGGGATTAACAACCCCTTGACTGCCTGGTTGGAAAGATGGTTTGGAAAATGGAAACACCTAGTGGCCTCGATCCTTATCTCGCTTGCAGTAACGGCCAGAGTCTTGGTATTATTTGGTTGCTGCATTATCCCCTGTTTATCCCAGCGATTAATTGAAACTGCTTTGTCAAAACAGATGCTCTTGCTTTATTGTACCAATAAAGAGGCTCCTTTTTAAACACTTTAAGACGTGAGTAAAGACTTAAAGGAGGGAATTGTTAGAAAAAGAGACTCCATAACCGGTTGGCGCCTCAGTTACGTAAGAGCCCGAGTGGCGGGAAAAATGTGGGCGGAGCAAAAAGGGAACCATACTGACGCGCTCGTGACTAATGGCTTGGAAAGCTGATGCTGACTGTTTATTGGCTATTGACTTGGTAAGCTGATGTACTGACTGTTTCATTGGTTGCTGGCAAGAACAATAGAAGTGATATGGTATAAAAGGCTTTTGCACACGTGTCTGGGGGCCAGACTGCTCTGCACCCGTTTTGCAAAACCTTCAATAAAATAGTGTTGGATCCACTGATGCCTGCCTGGCATCCTTTTCTTCTAAACCGAAAGCAAAAATTTTTTATCTAACATCACAGCCATGTCAGTCCCAGGTCATAGGAGAGCTTGTCCATGTGGCCGACTGCTTCTAAGGAATGGATAGGCGCTCATGTGGTTTGGACTGACTACATATCTGAAATACCTACCACGCTGCCTCCATGGGCAGGCACCTGTAATGTATACCTGGCCTTCAGGTAGAGTATACTTCACTGCAAGTATATCATATCCGCCAGACTGCCCATTGTTCTTTAGGGATGGCGGAGAATTTCTCCCCAAAACTTCGGGGGGCCAAGCGCCAACGTGTTCGGCCCCCCGAACAAGTTTCGGGGAGAAATTCTCCGCACCCCCCCGCCCCCCGCACCTCCCCCCGGGACGGGACTTACCTTTGCCGAATGTCCCTCCCGGCGGCGGGTCCGGCCGGCGGTTCGGCGGGTGTTCGTGCGGGGCAGGAGCGGCAGCCGGTCTTTTGACCGGCTGCCGCCCCCGCCATTGCAATAAAAGAAAAAAAAAACGCCCCGTGATAGGCTACGTGACGATTAACGTAGCCTATCACGGCTAGATCTGCAAAGTCAGCCGTGATAGGCTATGTTAATCGTCACGTAGCCTATCACGGGTGACTTTAAAAAAAAAAAGCGCGTAAGCTAATGGCGGTCCCCATAGGGAGCCGCCATTCGCGTTCCTTATTTGGTCGCTGTAGTCTACGTAAAGATTTACGTAGACTACGGCGAAAATAAGGCAACGCTATTTGCGTTGCCCTTATTTTCACCGTAGTCTACGTAAATCTTTACGTAGACTACAGCGACCAAATGAGGAACGCGAATGGCGGCTCCCTATGGGGGCCGCCATTAGCGTATGCGCTTTTTTTTTTTTTAAGTCACCTGTGATAGGCTACGTGATGATTAACGTAGCCTATCATGGCTGACTTTGCAGATCTAGCCGTGATAGGCTACGTTAATCGTCACGTAGCCTATCACGGGGGCGTTTTATTATTTTTTTTAAACTTTGGAGTTCGCGGCCGGGCGAGGCGGGAAGCCTCCTCCCCGGCCTGAATTTCGGCCGGGCGAGGCGGGAAGCCTCCCCCCCCGGCCTGAACTTCGCGGGGGGAGCAGCGAAGCGCCTCCCCCCCACCGCGAACAAGCTTCGACGACAGGTAAGTGACTTTCGTCAACCCCTATTGTTCTGCAGCTACTGCTGCCTTATACCAGGGCAGACTATTGGTCTATCTTGCTCAGGATTGTCTATGCCAGCCTTCCCCAACCTGGTGCCCTCCAGATCTTTGGGCCCACAACTCATTCCTGACCATTGGCCATGTCGGCTGGGGCTGAGGTCCAAAACATCTGGAGGACACTGGAAAACTGGTTTATGCTGACTGGTGGTGGATTTCCAGAGTCCCAAGCCCTTGCACCCCGGTCCTTTCAATTGGAGATGCTAGGATCGAAGCTGGGACCTTCTGCATGCAAAGTGTTTGCTCTGTGAATGAAACCTACTGGATCAGGATAGCCAAGGCAACAAATACACAAGTAGGTAATGGCTGTGGCTGAGTCTTCTAGTATAAACCACAATCCTGCACAGTACGGTTGCTTAAATCCCATTGCCTTCAATACCGTTTAAGCAGCCTAGCTCTGTTTGGGAACGCAGCCATTGTGCCAACAGCAAATAGATGCTTGCATGGCTGTGACTCATACAGCTGGAGTATTTTTCACATCAAAAGATAACACAGTTGTAAGGTATAGCAAATTTAAGAAAGCAAAAAATACTTTTTCTCATCACTGAGTATTTATTATATATAACAAATACATGAAAAAGAAAAAACTATATTGTGTGATATAAATAGTTTATTTACATTACAGAAAAAACATCAAGACAATGTATACTATTTCAAATATATCCATACATAATCAAATATAGCTGTAGTACATGTTTTTTTTTCTCATTGGTGTAGATTACCACAAATGCAAGGCAACATGTGTAGATCTTTTGTCTATAATACTGTATTTTTGTAAGTCCAAGCTCTCTGCAGGTTACTTTTGCCATTGTGGAAACATGCGCTCTTTTAAATTAACCTGGTTGATGCTCTTGTTGTGTTGTCTGAACTGTAGTGCCCTGTGTTTTGCTTTTGCCTGTGAATTCTGTTGCTCCTGGGACATTTTCTAAGAGCAATAGGGGAAAGAAAAGGAAAGAAAATAGCATGAAATTTGCTTTGCTAAATGACAGTGGAGGTAGCGCAAGGATTACGGGCCACTGAAGGGCAGCTGACAACTACGGCTGTCTGTACAACTGACTCATCATTCCCTGGCTGCACAGCTACAGAGCTTAGTAAAGAGAGGCAACCCTTCATGCACTCTTGGGACCTGATTTTCATCCAGGAGCCTGAAAACGTCAAACCATTCCCCCTAGGACACAGCTTGCATGCAGCGAAGGTTATTTCCATGCCCTGGTTTAAATATCCCACCACAAGCAATATGACTGCTGGAAAGGAATATACTGAAAACCATGGGGGACATTCAAAATATTTCCCCAAATCTCCTTCCAGCTGGGAAAGCATGAATAAAGGAAAAGATAATCGCTGCTTTTTTCTTCATCAACCAACTTAGAAACACACTATGGGTGTTTATGGAAGCATAAATGCAACCCAGATGTAAAGGCACACAAATGTTTGTCAACTCTGCAGATGGATTCTCCTTGTTTACTCTTGCTACTGGCTTGAAACACCAATCACAGTAAATCTGTACTCTTTTAATTGAACAAGCACATAAGGGTATTTAAGCATAACAAGATAATGTAAGGATAAGTAATCTATTTAAATAAAAAGATACCTCATTTTAAAATACCGCATTGGCTTGGATTATGAAACCTGTGAGATTTCTGCTGATGGAATGGGGCTTTCCCACCTTCCTTCTGCAGCTCCCCCACAAATACCATTCCTGATGGATGGGGACCTTCCATAACAGGTTAGGGTAGGGATGTACGAAAGTCACTTACCTGGTCTCGCAGCTTGCTTCGCGGTGGGGGGGAGGCGCTTCGCTTCTCCCCCCGAAGTTCAGGCTGGGGGGGAGGCTTCCCGCCTCGCCCGGATGAAATTCAGGCCGGGGGGGGAGGCTTCCCGCCTCGCCCGGCCGAAATTTGGGCCGGGGGGGAGGCTTCCCACCTCGCCCGGCCGAAATTCAGGCTGGGGAGAAGCGCCCCGTCTCCCTGGCCGCGAACTTCAAAAGTAAAAAAAAAAAAAAAGCCCCGTGATAGGCTACGTAACGATTAACGTAGCCTATCACGGCTAGATTTGCAAAGTCAGCTGTGATAGGCTATGTAAATCGTTACGTAGCCTATCACGGGGGCGTGTTTTTTTTTTACTTTTCTTGTAATGGCGGCGGCGGCAGCCGGTCGAAAGACCGGCTGCCGCCCCCGCCCCTGACGAAGACCTGCCGAACCGCCGCCGGGACCCGCCGCCGGGGGCGACATTCGTGAAAGGTAAGTCTGATCCCGGGGGGGGGGGCGGGGGGGCAGAGAATTTCTCCCCGAACAACGTTCGGAGGACCGAATGCGTTGGCACTCGGCCCCCCAAAGTTTCGGGGAGAAATTCTCCCCCATCCCTAGGTTACGGCATGGCACAGGAGGTTGCAGCTAGAAGAGAGAATGAACCAAAATCGTAGAGCCTTCTTTGTGCCATGGGAAGTGCCTTCCAGTGCAGCAACACCTTTGGATCCAGACTGCTGCATTTTATTCCCAGTGTATGAGCAATGAATCACAGCATGCTGCTAGAAGAAATAACTACTTCCTAAGTTTACATTAGGACAGGAAGGCCTGGCATGCTATGGTCCATGGGGTCACGAATAGTCGGACACGACTTAATGACTGAACAACAACAAGAAGTTTACATTGGTTGATCTCTCTTTCTCTCTCTCTTTGTGTGTGTGTGCACATGCGTGCGCGTGGAGAGAGAGAGATGCAGTCAATCTTTCTGTCTGTCTGTCTGTCTGATAGCCTTCCCCAACCTGGTGCCCTCCAGACGCATTGGACTACAACTCCTATCATCCCCAGCCAGAATGGCTATGAAAGGCTGTTTTATTAAATATCTACGCCAGTTGGCCATCAAGATCACTTACCAAAAATTAAAATAGCTCTATTTATTTTAAAGGTTTATATACTGCTGTTCCATGGTACAAGTCTACAAAGTTTGGTTGCAACAATAACCATCATGGATTGGATCCAGCTTCTTTTCTACTGGAAGGCTCGAAGCTCCATTTAGAACAACCCTGCTGGTAGAAATTCAGGAGGGAAGCAATCTTTGTCAATTCTCCCTCCCTTTGCAGTCCCCAGCACCACCTCTTGCACCAACGCTCCAGAGAAGATTTTTGGAGGATATAGGGGACTTTCAGGGGAAGGTGGGAACAGATAAAGGTCGTCACCACCTCCGTTCTGTCAGCAAAATTCTTCCACTGGATCAGAAACTTCCATGGATGGAAGAAGCCCTTCTGTCTGCTGGGAGGCAGATTTTAGATCCAGTTCCATGTAAACAGTAACATCACATCAAAAATTATAAAAACCCCTAATCAAAAAAGCAGAACAACACAAAGTAACTGTAACAGAAGCTGTAGCAATAATTAGTCAAGCAATCAATACAAATAATAAAGCAGCAGTAAAAAATAGCAAAACTAGGAACTGTAACATAGAAAAAAATCCATTAAATGTGGGAATATATCTGGTTTCTGAGGTTAAACATTATAAATGACAAAATGTTTGTTTCCATTATACATTACATTTTCATTAGCAATACAATACTGTATACATACAATATTGTAGTGTACCTGTGGGTCCCTACTGGAACCAGGTACTAGCAATTAGGGATGTACGGACTGTGTAAATTCCACTCCATCTGTGTTTCGCGGATTGTCAGGTGGCTTTTGTTCCATCGTCCGCCCACAGACGGATGCGAATATATTTTTTTCGTCATGTGGAAAAATACGCAAATAACTACATAAGTATTTACATAATTATTTACATAATTTACTTTAGTATGTAACATTTAGCGTATTGTCCCCCATTTCATTCAGTGTTTCCTCAGTAGAAACTTACATTTCTTCCTAAGAATTTATATGCATAAACTTCGTGAAAGCAAAAAAAAAAATAAAAATCCCAACATCCACGGACTTCACACAGCCTGAGGGGGTTGCTCTGCAGCGGATTCTGCAGGTCAGATTCTCAGAAACCTGAGCTCATTTTAGCCCGTCTTGAATTTCTCCAGCATCCCTACTAGCAATCCATGACAGACACTAGGATCCAAGAGCAGTCTTCTTGTATATCTCCAAGATCAGCCATGGAGCTATGGGGTAAGTGTGTACTCCTACTTTATGCTCTCCAGTTACCTGAGTTTTGCAATGTGTTAAATTATCAAAACATGAATATTTATGATGGTGCTGTCTAAACATTATGGATATTTATTTTCCATCTCATGGAAGAATACCATTTTGTCTAATGACTACTAACTATTGCTTCTGGAAAGTTCTGGACACTTACAGCACGAATCTATTCACATTTACTCAGAGGTAAATCTCACTTTGTTCAATGGGACTTCATTTCCAAATTTCCTTAGGCAGCAATCCTATACACACCTAAGTGAATAAGTTCCACTGAAGTCAACAGGGTTTACTTCTGACTAGACATCTCTAGGATTCCACTGTTGGCCTTCAAGTAACTGATCTCACTTAGTACAGAGAGAGCCATCAACCGAAACACAGTGTACGTGGAACAACAGATTGTGGCTCATCAACTTTGTACAGTTCTCAAATATGTATCATGTTAACTGTATAAGAAACAGTAATGTACTCTCATCATTACTTTGAATGTTAATGTTTTATTGAAATTATATATAAGAAATCACTCCTTTCTATAAGAACATGAAGTTCTGCAATACAAAAGGAATGTGGCTACAGGACCAAAGGTTTTGGATTTATGTTCCAAGGTTGTATCAAATCTCTGTGTAGTTCCAAACCAATATGTTATAATTGTTGTTATGATCAGTAAGCATACATGCTTTTTCAGAAAACAAATTCAAACTAGGAAACTTGATTAAAAAACAATAATTTCAATTGGTTTTCTTGATAATTTAAATCAATCCATTTTGGGTACAATGCAGGAAAAGGTTAGACATTCTTGTCTTTCAGCTCTATATAAATATCTATCCTGGGATGAAATATGAAAGAACAGCATATTGATGGCATCTGAAAACCAGGAAGCATTTGCTTGAGAGCAATGACTGATCCATAAGGTCTTGGGGATCTAGATCAGCCTTCTCCAACCTGGTGCTTTACAAATGTTTTGGGTGACAACTCCCATCATCCCTGACTATTGGTCATATTGGATGGGACTGATGGGAGTTGTAGGTCAAAATGCCTGGAGGCCACCAGGTTGGGAAAGGCTGAACTAGAGACACCCTTGGAACAGAAAATATTCTGCAATTAAGAATCTTAATCTTTAAGGCAAGTCTGCCTCTGAATACCAAGTGCTGTGGACAAACAATGGGTTGTAGGGAGGATGGTTGCTTTTAAGTCCTACTTGTGGGCTCTGTGGAAGCATTTAGTTGGCCACTGCTAGAAACAGGATGCTGGACTAGACGGATCCTTGGTCTGATCCAGCAGGGCTCTTCTTATGCAAGGTTTAAGATGGACAGTGGGAAACAATGAAACTGCTATAGTATGAACCCAGCAAAATCTACAACCCTACACCCACTTATCTGAGACTAAGTCCCATTGAGCTCAATGGTGCTTACTTCTGAGTAAACATAATAGGACTGTGCTGTAGGATCATGAAAAGGAGAAATCCACTATGATGCCCACCAAGTAAGGCTGCAGTCCTACACATACTTCTCTGGAGCAACCTTTGTTGAAAACAGAAGGGCTTGCTTCTAAGTAGACATGGACAGGATTGCACTGTAAAACTATAGTCACATCAGAGAGGGAAGAAACACTTCCTGTTCTGCAGCCCTGTCCTAATTAGGAACAGCTCAAAGATTACATCATTCCCTAAAATGCCGAGGGCCTTTCCCATTTCACCCACATGTATTTTGAAGTACTTCACATACATTGCAGTAATTGTAATTAGAAACACTAAAATACTATTCATAATGACACGTTTATAAATTGATTGTAACAAGGACTATACGCTCTGCAAATGTCCTAGAAAAGCATCTGTTGAAATGTTTCCTAGGAAATTGGGTTCTTCAGAGGTTCGATCTAAACGCACACCAACAGGTCACCTGTGCATATGGGGGAGAAACAACATTCCTTTTTTTATTATGGATGAAACCTCAAATTTTCAGACTGCAATAAGAAAATGTTTGGAAATAGTTGTGTATACTGCAGAAAAAATGTCAAAACACTTCATGGGAGCGATCCTTCCAGGAAGGGCAGCAAAAGCATTGCTGGATACTGCAGACCTTCTTTTGCATGGGCAGATAGGGAGTTTCACAGGCGCAGAGGGAGCTCTGTGGGTGGAGGTCTCCTTGTGGCGGTGGCAAGCCCTGGCATTGTTGCTGTTCTGCCTGCCCTGGTGCTCTTACTGTTCAGGGCCAGCACCTACAAAGGTGCTGGCCCCGAAAGTGGGGCATACTGGAAGTTATGGATCCACAAGATCCTAAGCACCTGTGTTCCCCGGACAGCCTTCCAAAGGCCCTAGACTATTCCAGCCCTGGAGATGGCAACATTAATTTCTTTCCATTGATCACAATGGAAAAGAAAAAAAGAGACTTCCGGTTGGGACTGATGTCGTTCTGGTAGCTTCCCACGGGTCTCCATGGGAGCTTTCTCAAACAGCTTTTTAAAAGGTGGAAAAACCTTTTCACCTCTCCCCTGGAATGGAAAGGGGGGGCAAGGCAACAGCTCTGAACAACATCTTGGAGAAAGGTAACTCCCACGCGATAGTGGGGGGGCTGGATTCCAGGATTATCTCCCCAGAGCTTTACCAATGCAAAAAGCTGTACTGAGACTCCTATATCAAAGGAGAAAACAGGGTTGACATGTTCCATAATAATATATGCTTTAAGAAATATCAACAACCTCTGAGGGATGATTTAAGAAATGTTAACAATATTTGAAAACATCTGAGGACCTGTAAGATCTGTTTGAGAGAAACATGTCTGTGCCAAGGAGAAGAAAGGAGAAACATCTACTCCCCCCGCATCCTCTGTGTCAAAAGTGTCAAAAACAGAAGATATAAGGGAATTATTTACGCTGATGAAGACTTTATCTTTGCAATTTACGGAGCAGGTCAAGAGGCTGGATTTAATCCAAAATTCCATCACTGCTCTGCAAGGAGCTGTAGATTTAATTAATGCATCACGGCAAAAAATGGAGACGAAAATTAATGAGCTGGAAAACTGAGTGGCAGGAAATGAAACTACGTCACAAATTTGTTTTAAAAATATCTCTGATAGAACCTCTCAACTGGAGGCCTTCACGAAACGATCCAATGTACGGATTATTGGGATTAAAAATCTGCCTAACGATGTAAAATTGCCTATTTTTGTGGATAAACTTTTGCATGAGATACTCCCTATTTAATCTGATTATTTACTTGATATTGAGCAGGCATTTCATGTGCCAAATACTAAAGGGACTGATTACACCATCGTAGTTCAATTTGCAAAAGTATCCACAAAGAATTATATCCTGTGCTTGGCAAGGGAGGCTGGAAGCCTTTCCTGGAAACAAGATAAAGTTATGTTATTCCCAGACTACATCAAAGAGGTGACGAATAAAAGAAGGCAATTTATCAAGGCAAAGAATATGGCAAAACAAATGAACTTACAATATTTCTTAAAATATCCTGCTACACTTTGTATTGTGTCTGAAGGTCAGATGAAGAAGTTTTTAAGTCATGAAATGGCGGAGGCTTGGCTCAGCGTAAAAATGTGTGAGAATTCTGTTACAACCCCATGAACTGGAATCTTTAAACAAGCTTTGTTAACAGTTTGTGCTTAGTCTATATGACTCAGGCGAATTCAGAAGATAAATGATTAAATTTATATTGGTTTATTCTCTTTTCTCTTTTATTTTTCTTGCTTTTCTTTATATTTTTTATTTTAAAATACATAATATATCTAGTATAAAATTTATTACTTATTGTTGAAGGTTTATATTAAGTTTTATTATTATATAATACTATATATATATTTCTTTACTACTGCTACTACTAATATAGGCTTTTAGGAATGAATTGTAGACCTGTTTCCTTGATATAAGATTGATGACATGATATAGAAATGTAAGGTTGTTTATTAAAGTGTAAGATGGTTAATTATATAACTATTGTTATATAGTTTTTAAAATAGAATGGCATCGGAGGCCGGGGGGTGTTGAGAGTTTAAACTTAATTTTTTTAAGATGGGGGGAGGGAGAGAGGGAGGGAAGGGGATTTTTTTTCTTTTTTTCTTCACTTCCTTTCCTCCTCTCTTTCCCCCTTTTTCTCTTTCTCTCTTTTTTCTTCCCTCTTTGTTATTGTGGTGTCCTCATCAGAATATTGTACAGCTGGGAAATTGAAGTATTTATTAGGTTGTTGGTAATTTTGGTATTGTTTATTTCATTTATAAAAATAAAATAAATAAAAATATATTCAAAAAAAAGAGAAAAGACAAAAAGAGAAGAGAAGAGAAGGGGAAAACGGTAAAGAACGGTTGTCCCCCATCTTCTGCCATAGCTGCAGTGAGCCAGCAGTTCTTTGGATCTGGCAGTAGAGCCACCACAGAATTCTACACACACACATCTGGCCCCATTAGGACTGGTCTGTCAATGAATTACCCATGGGCCCCCTCCTCCACCAGAACTACTTGATGGAGGCTAGGAAAGAAGCTCCTTTCACATTCTACAGGAAACAGATTGTTCACTTGGGAGAAGGAGCCGCATTACATGTGGCACAGTATTGGAAATCTCCAGGTGGCCGTTCCATAAAAGATCTACAAAGTATGGAAGACAGTGGTCATGCAGAAATTAAGTGATTGAGTCCAAACAAAAAAAGGCCCGTAAAAGGATAACAACATTTTAGATGCAGAGATCCCATTTTTAAACCACACGTACTGAAGTAAGCATTCAGGAGGAAGACCAGAGCCATGTAGATGCATCCAAAGCAAATTCAATTTGGCTAGGGCTTGATTCCTTCCAGCATACATGAAGGGCTCACCAGAGGATCCTCTTTCCTCCATGGTCCTTTCCACACATGACCAGCTGTGCTCAGGCTGGAAACAGTTGTGTCCTTGAAGTTTTTGCTGAGTTTAAAAGGTTGGAACAGAGGAGCAGGAAAAATCCAGCTCAGACAGTTGCATCCATTTGCAAAAAGAAAGCAAGGGATGAATTTGTATAGAGCAGGGGTAGGTAACCTGGGTACCCTACTCCTCCCACTTTATTTTTTTTTAACACATTTTCTTACTGGCAGCTGAGATTGCTGTGAAATAGGTTCTGCTGGTGATGAAAACTGTGGGTTCGAAGGAGTTGTTTAAGTATGTTGGGGCTCAGACTCCACCTCTGCCTTGTAGTAAGTCATTTGGGCAGGTTACTGGTCCTTTGCCACACCTCCAACAATAGCCATTTTGTGGTGGTGCCCAAGACAGTTTCTTAAAGAGTCAAATGTGCCCATGGCCCAAAAGTGTTGCCTACTCCTGGTGTAGGGTATTGTAACATAGTGTGACATATAGCATAACAAGATGCAACAACAATGTGCTAAAGGTGAGATTATGTATTGTCCATTATATAAGGTTTTCAGGAAAAAGATTTGTTAGGAGTTTGATTAGTGGCAATGTTTGGTTGTCTGACTCTGATAAGATATGCTCTTTGTTGGCTGACTCAGACGAGAAGGTTTCTTACATGACTGCAACGTTTGCACTAGCTGCTGAAAAAGATCTAGAAGAGATATGTCCTGTCTATTGCTTTACTGTGTTGGGTGGTCCTCAAAGTGCGTACTGACTTGGCCACAAACATGCATGCACACACAGCATAGGCCAAATGCCCCACCTTGCTCTCCACCATCTCCTCTGCCCCTCTGCAGGATGTTCCATGTCCCCCACTAGCCCCCCACCCCCAAATTTTCTCTAACATCCTCTCCTTTTCTCCTCTTAGGTGCCTGGACACACTTCAAAATGAAGTACTAGGCTGTAACCACCTGTCATTTTTATTTTCTAAGAATGCCTCTGGAGCCCATGTGGGGCCCAGAGCCATTCTTAGAAATAAAGGTCATGGTGGAGGCTGTTGCTTTGCTTTGTAGCATGCCAGCCTCCCAGTTTATTTATTTATTTTTAAATCAAAATATCAGGAGAGGTAGGGGGCCTGGCAGGCATCAAGGAAGTTGACTGCGGACACATTGGTGCCCACAGGCACAATATGTGGACACAGTAGGCTCATATATATGAAAAGGATTGAAAGTATCCACTTTTTAGTACCCTTCTATCTACCATAGATCCCCTGAATAAACAGGATCCATGTAAAACCATGCCATTTCCTCTATACACAAACTACTGAAAAACGGTGTGTTTGGCCGGAAGCTGACAAACCCGGAGTCACTTGGAAGATTGGTTGAACAACATGATGTAGTGCCATTTTTCTGTTGAGCAGTTACTTTCCCATCTCCGTCCTTTTATGTACACTGTATTTTTGGCTGCTTGAATTATCTTCATGTTCCCTGAAACCCACTTTAATATAATACATTGCTTTTTTGCAGGGGAGGATCTACTCTTGAGGGTAGAGTTGATGAACTCAACTTGGTTGGAAAGCATCTCCAAGCTTCAGCAGACATTTTTCTATTACGCCTTTAGGCCAGGAAAGGATTTATGAATTATTTTGTACCTTTTTCCGGCCTGAATGGCATGCTTGTCTTCTAACCAGAGTGAGATGTGGATGCTTAGATATATTGGTGCTTTTTTACTTTCTATAGGAATGTGATACCGTTCCCCCCCTCCCATCTTTTTTGGAAAGGGATTTATTTTTAAGGCACATGATTTATTGGAAGGTTGAATCACCTTGTGATATCTGAAGAAAAAGCCTGGAGAAGCTGTGATGCTGGAGAAAATTGTGGAACTTTTCTACCAGGTAGTGAAGGGTGTATATTGGTAGATATGAACATACAAAGCTGCCTTATATGGTGACTAACCACTGGTCCATTTAACCCAGTTCAACCTAATTTGATTATTTACAGTTTTGACGGTTGACCTTAGATCCTTTTAAATAGAGATGCCAGGATTTGCACCTGGGTCCTCCCTAGGGATGTCAGAGAATTCCGCCACGGATCTCGGTGAGGCCGAATGCCAGCGCATTCGGCCCCCCGAAATCCATGGCGGAACAAAGCCCCCACCCCACAAAAAGCACGCGAAACAGAGCACCTACCTGCTGCCATCCGCACTGACTTGCGAATGGCGGAAGCATCTGCGGCCGCCATTCGCTTCTTCATCAGAGCTGTGATAGGCTACGTAAATAATTATGCAGGGACGCCATTTGCGTCCCTGCGGAGGCCGTGATAGGCTACGTAAGTATTTACGTAGCCTATCACGGCAAGCAAAAAAAAAAGAAACAGCGGACGCAAATGGCGGCGGCTACAGTGGCCGCCATTTGCGTTCCCTTTTTTTCGCCGTTTTAGCCTATGTAAATATTTACGTATGCTAAAATGGCGGGGGAAAAAAGGAACGCAAATGGCGCCCACTACGCCATTTGCGTACCCCCTTTTTCCCCCGTCGTAATAGCCTACGTAAATATTTACGTAGGCTAAAACAGCAAAAAAAAGGGAACGCAAATGGCGGCCGCCGTAGCTGCTGCCATTTGCGTCCGCTGTTTTTTTTTTGCTTGCCATGATAGGCTATGTAAATATTTATGACGCCTATCACGGCAAAATACAGGGATGCAAATGGCGGCGGCTACGGCAGCCGCCATTTGCATCCCTGCAGGCTGCCCAGCGGCCAGATGTCCAGCTACGGGCAGCCCCGACTGGTGGCTCTGTGGAATCTCCGCAGAGCGGAGCCGGCCGGACATAATTTTGGGGGGAGGGATGGAGTGCCTGCCCCCCATTGCAAATGTCACCCTTAGAAAAGGTAAGTGACTTTCGTACATCCCTAGTCCTCTCTTATGGGACAGCATACTGCTTTTTAAATTCTGAAGAAAAAGACACTTAAGAGCACCATTCAAATGGTAACAAGCTCCATGCCAGTGTTTGCAAAGCACATTTATGCATGATAATTGTCTATCTCTTCAAACAGGAGAACAAAGTGGCCCTCTGAAAATACAAACACTGATAACCCCTGAGATATCTAAAACAGCCCCCCCCAAAACTTTCTACCATTAGGGGGCACACTTTCCACATCTCCTGTGCACTGTAGAAGATTCTGGGGCATCTTCTAGGGTGCAGTTATAGAGTGCTGGCCAGACTTGTGGGCTTCATGGTTTGCCCACATGAACTGAGAGTTCACTCTAGAGCACCCCTAACACTCCTAATACTGCACATTGCAGGGAAAGATTGGTAACGAGTGGTGGACAAGTTGTCTTTCAGGGAAGCTTGTCTGCCATTACTGATTTTTCATTTAGAACCCCTGACAAGCTTCCAAACAATCCTAGAGTGCCCCAGGACACAGTCTGAAAATCACTGGTCTAAAGGAAAGCACAGCTTTTGTCTCTTGGCACAGGAAGCCAGGAGTAAAGCATGAAACATGAACAAGCCCCATAGCGCTGAGGTAGGCAAGCACGGTCCCAGCTGTAATGAGTCGTGCCTCCAGCCAGGTTATGTTTAGATTGCTGATCAGCTGAGAGGAGGGAAAGGAAGTTTACACACACATGCACTGTCAGGCTACGTCTCATCTAGGTAGCAGCACCTTTCCTCTACCACAAGAAGAAGACTGACACTGCTACTAACCTTGTAATGCAGAGGACTACAACGCAGATAATAGCGATCTGGATCGTTCCAATCACTGCAGCTATTAAGACATACTGAAATCGTACAGGGCCTGGAACCACATATAACACACTGTAGTCCTTCTTTTCACAGTGTTGTCCAGTGTAGCCTGCATCACACCTAGAATGGGAAACAAAAATATATTTACACTTTGGGTCACAATGGTAATTCTTGCTTTGCACAAAGTGCAAAGACCCTGCAAAAGAGGAGGCGAGTCCCAGCTGACGAGAATACTGTGTTGAAGCTACTGTATATGACTTCTGTGATATAGGAGATGTCTTGCTTGTACCCTAATAACCTTTGAGGTATAAAAGGATTGGTCTTTTGCTGTTTTACAAGGGTTGCCTACAAACCAAAAATAAAATTCTAACGTGTGCTAAGTTGAATGTTTGTGGGAAATGGCTTCTCGAGGGGTTTAATTTATTCTAAACAACTGTTATCATTTTGAAGTTGATATCAAATGTTTTGTATTTGTTTATTTGTTGTGGGGTTTCACACCCTACCCTTCAAGCAAATTCCCAGGTCAGGCTTTCAAAATGTAACAGAACAAGTTAAAACACACTAGATAAAGATAAAACAGATCAAATTAAATTAAAAGGACTGGGGGTGGCGGGGGGGGGGGGAGAGAAAGCCTTTGCCTGCTGCTGAAATGACATAAAAGAAGATGTGACCCTGGGGAGAGCTTTTCCACAAATAAGTCAGGTGGTGTCTTTTTGTTGGATTAACTTCTTGTGTGTTATGCACACGAGCATTTCAATAATAAAGAATTCTTCTTCAGGAAATTCTCAGCTGTATAGAAAGCAAGGTTGTGACAATGAACAAAGAAGTTTATTCACTCCAAGTAGATAGTGGTCTAATCACAAAATACAATACAGCATTTCAACCAGTAGGAGGTTACAGGTAGGGACATACGGACTGTAAAATCTGCTCCATCTGTGTTTTGCGGATTGTCAAGTGCCTTTTGTTCTGTCGTCTGCCAGATGTGAATATATATTTTTTGCCATGTGGAAAAATACGCAAATAACTATGTAAATATTTATGTAAGTATTTACATAATTTACCTTAGTACATAACATTTAGTTATTGTCCCTCAGTCCATTCAATGTTTCTTCAGCAAAAACGTACATAGTTTCCTACAAATTTATATGCGTAAATTTTGGGAAAGTAAAAAAATCATCTGGAAGTCCATGGACTCTGCGCTGCCTGAGGGGGTCACTTTGTAGCGTATTCTGCAGGTCGGATTCTTAGAAATCCGAGCTCATTTTAGTCCAACTCGAATTTCTCCAGAATCTCTAGTTACTGGTCCTTGCAATGCCTTATGTTTGCATTCTCCCAGAGTGGCTGGATGACCAGCCAAAAGGGCGATTAATAAATTTAATAAATAAAATAAATTCTCCCTTCTTCAGCTGTAGTTCAAGTGGACACTATAGTAATAATATATGGTAATACTATAGTTAATCCTGCTTTTCTGGGGACAGTCCGCTCTTTGAAGGTGTCCTCCATCTAAAGGACTATCCAGTCTTGGTCCGGGTTAAAGATAACGACCAATCAGAAGGGCAAGCAGAGGCCTTGAGGTTGCCCATCAACAGTTAATACCGGGATGGTAGACTGAGTGGACATGTAGGCCACAGTCTTTTCCACTATGGTGAGATATACAGTATTTAATTTCTAGTGGTTATTTCTAAATGGGCATGTAGACTTCTGAATTAGCACATGCAATTACATCAGCCCAGAGTGGCCTGTATCTCTAAGGGCCAAACAAGACATGACGGTGGCAGATACATGGATTTAAACCCAGATCTGTCCTGATCACACTGAAAGAGTGGTGAAGTGTCCACAGAAAAAAGGATGTGTGGGTGAGGAGTGCAGAAGTCTTCCCTCACCTGCAGTGTTCTGCCCTAGCAGTCTGTCTATATGCTTTTCTCTTTAGCTGAGCTCCGATACTGGTTCAGCTGAGAGAAAAGCACTCGAGGATGGAGGCTACTGGGAAGTAAGCTGCAAGTGGAGGGAGGGTTCTGCACTCCTCACCCGTGTGCCTCTGTGGCTTTTAAATCTAGACCCCCACTCAGCTTTCAATGTGAATGGGGCCAATCTGCATTTAAACAGATCTGCTACTGTCACATCTAATTCAGGCCATAATCTCTTCCTTGAAGAGTGTGGTGTTGCTTGTTGAGATGAGAGCAAAAGAAGTACCTAGCTTCCAAGCCTTAAGAGAAGCAGAATCCCTGATTACTATGTGCATTAAAAAAGCAAGAAGGGTGTAGGGATGTCAGAGAATTTCTCCATGAATCTCGGGGAGGCCGAATGCCAGCGCATTTGGTCCCCCGAAATTGGTGGAGAAACGGTCTGCCCCCCCCGCCCCCCCAGGACAGGACTTACCTTGTGCGAATGTCCCTGGTGGCGGCGGCTCCAGAGGTGGCTCAGTGGCGGTGGCTGCGGCAGCTGGTCTTCCGACCGGCTGCTGCCGCCGCCATTTCCAAGTTAAAACACAACAACAAACATGATAGGCTACGTAAAGATTTACGTAGCCTATCACGGCTAGATTTTTAAAAAACACCGTGATAGGCTATGTAAATGTTTACGTAGCCTATCACGGCTGAGTGAAAAAAACAAAAAAAATCCGCGCGTACGCAAATGGCGGTGCCCATGGGTGCCGCCATTTGCGTACGTGCGTTTTTTTTTTCTCACTCAGCCGTGATAGGCTACGTAAACATTTACGTACCCTATCACGGCTGACTGCAGGGACGCAAACGGCGGCGGCTACGGCCGCCGCCATTTGTGTCCTGGCAGGACAGGAGGATTTGCGGCCGGAGGGACAGGGCGCCTCCCCCCTGGCCAGAATTTTGGGGGGGGAGGGATGGGGCGCCTCCCCCCCGGCCAGAATTTCGGGGGGAGGGACGGAGCACCTCCCCCCCACCGTGAATCAAGCTTTGGGTTCAGGTAAGGGACTTTCGTACATCCCTAGAAGGGTGTGCAATATCTGAGGGGAGGGGGAAAGTTTGCTGATGGGTCTCTTTAAAAATATAGCTTCTCAGGTGGGATGGGGAACCTCTTTCAGCCTAGCAGCCAAATTCCATTTCTGAGAAGCTCTCAGGGACCACATTCCAGTGGTGGGTGGGGCCAAAGGCAAAGTGGGCGGGGGGAGGTGAAAGGATGGGGCCAAAAATACTAAAATACCAGCATATTTTGCCTTAGAGCTCTTACTGCCAGTAGCTAAGCCTTGGGAGAGGCATTCCAACCTTTTAGAATGGGGGAAAAACTGCACACAACCTGGGAACCACCAATGGATCAGTGGTTGGGAGAAAGGGGCATGGCCAACTGGGGATGCCAAAAGGGCCAGATTGGGACCCCAAGAGGCCTGGACTTGGCCTCTGGTCTTCAGCCTCCCACCCTTCTTCTAAGGGGCCATCTGGAGGCCAGTTCACACATTTTTTTTCCTCATGCAAATAGGCCAGACTTCCCCAGATATCTGCTAGCCGAGATACCTCATATATTTCATTTTTATTCACCACCCTTATACCTTGCACTTCCTCTGAGGGGCTCGAGATGGCTTACAATTAATTCTCTGGCAGCTTAGGGCAGGGGTGGGCAGAACGTAGATCTCCAGATAGTTTGGACTTTAACTCCCAGAAGCCCCTGTCAGCATGGACAATGGTCAGGAATGCTGGGAGCTGAAGTCCAAAACATCTGCCTTCTGCCCAGCCCTGGCTCAGAGGGCCAAACTTGCTTCCATTCAGCAATACAGTTAACCAGCTACCCTCAAATCTTGCCAGGATGTAAAAGTATAAAATTCTGAGGCGAAACTCCACTAGTCACAATGCAGTGTTCCTTTCTGGAACCTAACCTTATTTCAACCCTCACCTTTTTCTCACTTAATGTAAACCTTCTGTCTTCAGCCATTTTGCCACATGGAGAAATTGATGTTGACATAGTTCTCTTCACTGTGGGATTTCCCGGGACAGTAGCTGTTGTTTGTGTGCTAGAGATCAACGGATAATACCCAGTGGGCAAGCCTATGCTATGTAATGCCTTTTAGGAATATATCGACAGGCACTGCAGGAATGCTTTTATAAACAGATTAATGCTGCTGCATAATTCAGTGCAGCTCTACTACATACATTAGGTGCCTCTGTACATAATTTAGATCCACAGTGGATGGGGCCTCAGCAATTATTCCTTGCTGCATCAAGATAACACATATTAGCAAGTCTGCCTGTTCAATTTATTGTCACCTGCACAGTTTGGGGAAAATGTTACCTGCAAGATGGTTCCAGCATATTAGCAGACTGTTCGCATTTTCCATGCATGCACAAGCCATTAAAATGTTCTGGACAAGGAATGTAGATTCCCCTGGCGCTTTCTTCCAATTTGTTTGCATTCTCTGTAAATACAGGTGATAAAAAATCAACTTGTACATGCACTGCAAGATGAAGAAAGAACATCACTACCAACAATAACGCCATCACCAGCAGCAAAATCTTTACACCAGTATACCGCATACAAGAAATACCTGAAATGCAGAAGAAGAGTGCAGAAGAAACTATTAAAATAATTTTACACTTTATAATAGGTGTGTAGATTAAATAACTGTAGTTTGGGAATGAGAGGATATGCATGAGGAGCTTTGCAAACTTATCTGCAACTTCTGCAAATGGTTTTGCATCCCATTGATCCAAAGGCAGAGTAAAAAACCGCTTTAATACACTCCCACTGAAATCCAGGAACAGAAGCTGGAGCAAGAACAGGAGCAGTGATGGCATCGGCTGGAGCACCAGGGTAATTGATGGACCTCCTTGCGAGGCTTTCAAGTTTTAGGTTTTTTTTTGACTGATTAGCACAAAAGGCATCAGAGAATGAGGAAAACAAACAGAAGCTGGACACTTCTTACCCTTTATTTGATGGGGTTCCTCCTTCACACGAGCAGTTAACACTTCTTTGCAAGATTGTTTGCATTTATAATTAAAAGCTGAAGGTTGCATTTCCACTAGTTAAAGATCCCTTGTTAAAACTCAGTGGGGCTGTTCTCATGACATGACAGCCCACTGTGGGTTATTCAAGCCACAGTGAGCCTGTGGTGTGTGCAGCTGCCATTGTGAATATGCAACCCCTACTCAGGGGTTGTCGTTTTGTGCGAACCCAGCGAGTGTGGGTTATATGGGGTATACAACTTAGTCCCCATAGACACCATGGCTTGTTGTGGGTTAAATAACTCACGATGAGCCACAGTGTGTTGTCTGAACCCGAGCAATGTGTTTTACAAGTTGGACGCCTGCAGTTAGAAGTAAGCATCATTGAGTTCAAAGAAGCTTGTTCTCAGGTAATTATGCCTAGGATTACAATCATGCTCCTATGCTATGTATTGCTGCTCTTTGTGATGAGTGCACGCACATGTACACATATGCATGCATTCACATATCCTGATGAGATCCTGCACCTGAAAATTTACCACTACACCACTGCTGAAAACAATGGGGCTTAAAAGAGCTTCACTTTGACAGTATTAAACAATTTTTCAATATTTATTTATTTATTTATTGCGCTTATATGCTGCCTTTTTTCCTCTTGCAAGGAACCCAAGGGGGCTTACATTATCCTCCTCCTCTCCATTTTATCCTCACAACAACAACCCTGTGAGGTAGGTTGGGCTGAGAATCTGTGACTGGCCCAAAGTCACTCAGTGAGCTTCCATGGCCGAGTGGGGACTAGAACCCAGATTTCCCAGCTCCCAGTCCAACACTCTCACCACTATACCACACTGGCTCCCTTTTGCATACAGACTCTGTTTATTGCAAAATAATAATAACAACAGGTTTTTTCATTAAAAACATTGTCATGACCTAACCCATAACAATGTTTAAATGTTCGTAGAAGCTGCAGCGTGCATGACTCTGATGGCAGGGATGGCAGAAATGGTGGTGGCCCACAAGCAATGAAGGCGAAGCACTGCAGCCTACACTACTCTGGGCTCCCTCGTCCCTTTAATTTTTTTTCTTTCCCAATGTCCAATGGATTGCTAGGGGAGAAAGAAAGAAAGAAAGAAAGAAAGAAAGAAAGAAAGAAAGAAAGAAAGATTAAAGGTGCTGCAGCACCCAGAGAAGCAGAGGCAGTAGCAGTCTTTCTCCACTGCTGCTGCCTGACTTCCCACAGTAAGTCCATGTGATGGATCCTCCTCTATAACCCAGTTCCCAGTAAGCCTGCATGGAGGGGACACAAGCCTGTCTCCATGTGTGTAACCCCCGGAGTAGGGTGGAAGCTCATGGGCGCCCATGGAGGGCACCTTGTCCAGGGTCCCCTCAAACCTGCATCTGGCCCTGACTGGCCCAGGAAGACGAAAGGAGGAATAAAGGTAGTAATCGGAACAGCAGCAGGGCATCCCCTTCGATCTAGGGGTGGGGAAACCGTGGCCATCCAGAAGTCGTTGGTCTCTACTGCCATTGCCCCCAGCCAGCATGGCCAGTGGTAAGGGATGATGGGAGTTGTAGTCCAACAACATCTGGAGTGACACAGATGTTCTCACCCCTGCATTATATACTGCTCTGTAACCAGGAGGTGAATGAGAATGCAGGCACATAGTTACCTGCCTTATTATCAGGTCAGAGTATTTGTCCATCTAGATTCTTTGTCCAGAATTGACTGCTGTGACAGCAGCAGCTCCCCAGGTTTTCAGACAGGAGGTATCCTTGGCATCCTCTACCTGGAGATGCCAAGGATTGCATGTAAAGCACGTGCTCTGTCACTGAGCTATGATCCTTCCCGAAATCTGCAGCAAAGCCTCTTCTAGGCGGTCTTTAACATTCAAGCTTCTAAAGCAATCTGAGATCCTGACTCCAAAGAGGAGTCATTCATGCAATTTCCACATGCATTAAACAAGTACTGAGTAAGTATGCAATATAAAATATTTACTGTTCTCTGGCTGCAATATTTACATTTATGTAATGTGTTTAAATACCCAAAGAAACATCTGCAGCGTCCTTACTAATTTTTCAAAAGCACACAGAATTGATAATTATACTTCATAAATGCATTCAGAAGCCTCTCTTCTGCATTAAAAATGTCTAGGACAGACTTTTTTTTTTAATGTGGAACTGCCAATAAGCCTACTTTTTTTAAAAAAAACAACGAAGCAACATTATCTGATTATGCCTTTTCCAGAGCACTGGAATTCTGATTTTTGCTCTGGACTACAAAGTAAGTTAATTATGGAAATACAGTAAGGTCTTGTTTACCTAATTGCATACAAATACTATGCAACCAAGAGATGCTACGGACCTGGAGAGCAAGTGGCTTGGATGTGACTAAGTGTACCCGAGTTTCACTTTTACACAGCCACACTTTAAGGCATTCTCATTCCTGGCTAATTCATAGTCTTCCAAGAAAGAACATGGTGGGTTGGGATTGACAAGTCCTTCCCTCGAAATCTTCTGGAGGGAGAGGATTGGGCTTCAGTAGCTTCCCTCCCCACCCCACCCTTAATTTATTAGGCCCTGAGAATCCTCTCCACTTCCCCAATTTAACAGGAGTTTTTGATCTCTGAGAAGAACTAGAGGTTCTGTAGCCAACATGTGATTCCTAAACCCATCGTTGCGTCAGACAAGTTGCAAAGCTGAGCTGGGAGGATGGGAACATTTTCAAGGGAGAAATGGAAGATGGGATGCTTTATCCTTCTCATACCTGTCAATTATTTATTAGTATTTATCCCCTGCTTTTCTGTCTGGAATATACTAAAAGAGGCTAACAAATGTTTTAAAAACAATTGCAATTAAAATACATGTACACAGTTTTATTCTACAACTTCTCCCCTCTATCCATTTTGCTCTAATAGGGTTTTGAGACCAAAAATTGTGAATCTTGGGAGACAAGTATTACTGGGAAGGCCCAGATTGGTCAGTTCAAGGATTTCTGACCAAAGAGGACGTGTGTGTGTATGTGTATACATGTGTGTGAGAGAGATATCAGCAGATCATCTGGAATACTGCGTAAAGCCAGAGGTGAATGCATAACTATCAGTGAAACTGTAGATACTTCTTTCCAGTGTTACAAAGGCTCCATCTTTCAGGTTGAGCCTCAAACCAGGAACCAGAGCATACATTACTAGCACTAAGTCTACTGGACACTGCCGCCATATGATATCTTACCATTGTTGCATCCATAACATATAGCACTCACATCAAAGTGGATCCTGGGTGCAAAGTTCCCATGCAGCAGTACCAGCTGGAGTTTTTCTAGGGTCCTTGGGCAAGGTACCCTCAATGGGCCCCCTCCCTCAGTGAGTCTGCCTTTTAACCACCGTTGGCTCCTCCTCTTTCTCCTCGTTGCTACCACTTGCCTGCTTGACGGGCAGAGAGCCAGGGAGCAAGCCGGCAGGGGCCTCTGCTGCTCCTCCATTTCACCACCTCTATTGTCTGGGCCTGAGCAAGGGGCAGGTGAACAAGCAGGTTGCAGTGGTGAAGAGGAGGAGCAGGCCCAGGGGGCTCTTGTCAGTGGACGCTGGTGGGGGTGCGGGCCCTCGGCAAGTGACTGATGCCTACACTGGCCTTGATGATGATGCCTACACTGGCCTTGATGATGATGCCTACACTGGCCTTGATGATGATGCCTACACTGGCCTACTTGCAGGGGAGGGAGAGAAATTCATGTTCATATTTTAATGTGAAATTGCCTAATTCACATTTTTCTGAACTGATACACAAACCCAAATGCAGTTATTCTTTGATATCTGCAGTACTCTGAATTTTGTGATGCAGTTCTATCAAAAAATGCATACAAAAATGTGCATAGTAGAGGGACGTGCACACAAAACTGCATATATTGGTGAAAATAGCATACAAAAATGCAGAGTTTAAAGGGAAATTGCTCGCAAAACTGCAGCTGTTAGAAGAAATGCACATGAAATGGCATACCGGATTTCATGTGGACTTTTTTAAGAAATCACAAACTGACACGGAAACAGGATGGAATGAATGCAAGGCTGGACAAATGACAAACTGAAAGAAACCAAAATGTCTTTTTAAGCTGGACTTTTACATTGTTTTTAGTGGTTTTACTGTTAATTTTAATGGTTTAATAACGGTTGAATATTGGTTTTAATGGTTTTTAAAGACTGTTTTGAACTGCTATACACTGCCTTAGTGGTTTTTACAGAAAAGCGGTATAAAGATACTTAAAATAAAACATAAATGCCTTCCATAGGTATATTCTACTATGGATATTTGACAGGCTTAGACACAAAACAGGCCATGATTTATTAATGTTCTTATGATGGTTTTATCTTATAATCTGGATAGGAAGAAAACCATGAAATTTAGAAATGAACTATCTACTGTCGCTTTCACTGATTAGAGCCTCTTCTACAGCAGTTAACTATCGAGCACTAAGATTTCCTGTCTTTATCCTATCAAGGATAAAGCTAGAGCACGATCGAAAGCCTTATTTCTTAGTGCGATCTGCAATTTAACTCATCCCTGAAGCCAGAAGATGATCTTGAACATGATGAAAGTCCAAATTCATGCCATTTTAGTAAATTCCAGTGAAATTATGAGATACAGGAAACCCTTGATAAACTTTGGCTCCAATCCAGATATAATTGCATGTAACAAGGCATGACTAACAATGCACAGGGAAAAAATGTACTCAATAGCTCCTGATAGTCTCCTACACTGAAAGCCAGATGGGAACATGAATCTCCTTGTGCACTACAATGGAGATGTATAGGCCATGTATTTGAATGCACTTCAGACTAGCCGATCTACAACCACATCTGTAGTAGTAGTTGTTGTTGTTCAGTCGTTAAGTCGTGTCCGACTCTTCGTGACCCCATGGACCATAGCACGCCAGGCCTTCCTGTCCTCCGCTCTCTCCCGGAGAGTGCTCAAGTTCATATTCTTTGCATCGGTGATGCTCTCTAGCCATCTCATCCTCTGCCGTCCCCTTCTCCTTTTGCCTTCAGTCTTTCCCAGCATCAGGGTCTTTTCCAGGGAGTTTTCTCTTCGCATTAGGTGGCCAAAATATTTGAGCTTCAGCTTCAGTATCTGTCCTTCCAATGAGCAGTCAGGGTTGATTTCCTTTAGGATGGACTGATTTGACCTCCTTGCAGTCCAGGGGACTCATAAGAGTCTTCTCCAGCACCACAGTTCGAAAGCATCAATTCTTTGGTGCTCAGCCTTCCGTATAGTCCAGCTCTCACAGCCATACATTACTACTGGGAAAACCATAGCTTTGATTAGACGGACCTTTGTCGACAAGGTGATGTCTCTGCTTCTTACTATGCTGTCTAGGTGTGCCATAGCTTTCCTCCCAAGGAGCAAGCATCTTTTAATTTCATGGCTACAGTCACTGTCTATGGTGATCTGGGAGCTGAAGAAAATAAAATCTGACACTGCTTCCATTTCTTCCCCTTCTATATGCCAGGAAGTGATGGGGCCAGATGCCATGATCTTAGTTTTTGTAATGTTGAGTTTCAAACCAGCTTTTGCATTCTCCTCTTTCACCCTCAACAAGAGGCTCTTTAGATCCTCTTCGCTTTCTGCCATTAGGGTAGTACCGTCTGCGTATCTGAGGTTGTTGATAATTCTCCCGGCAATCTTAATTCCGACCTGTGATTCATCCAACCCGGCATTTCTCATGATGTACTCTGCATGACTGGCAAACATTAGCAGCGTCCTATGCTGATCTCTGTGCATAGATGGCTAGAGCTGTCCGTTTTGCATGTACATAGTGCCATTAGTATGGCTATGTGCATGCTGACCAGGTTTTTCATCAATGCAAAGTCTCTAGTACACAGGTTAACCAACTGCAGAATGGTGGGGCTTGAATGCTGGTTTTCAGTTGCAACCATGAAGCTGAAGTGTTGCTGCAGAGCTCTGTTCAGCTCAAGATATTACCAAATGTTTGGATGCAGCCCTTGAATCTGCTTCATTAATTATGGACATAAATTTCAGACATTACTTTATGAGTTGGACATAAATGGATAAATTGTATATGGCAGGTTCCAAAAGATGGTGCTTGAGGATATCATGGTTGAAGTCAATGACTGACCGGATGAGGATGAATAAACCAAAGCTCAGTCCAGTTAAGATGGAGATGTTGATGGTGAGGGTTGGCATTTCACCTGTTCTGGATGGGTCTGCACTCCCCACAAAGTATTAGGGGTGTAATTTGGGCAGGCTTTTTGACCCTGTGTTGCTCTTGGAATATCAAGGGACAGCTATTTTATCAGCTCAGGGTCATTCACACCCAGAGAATGTTGATTTATTCACCCATACTAGATACCCTGGTAATCTCAGGACTGGACTACTGGAACACACTACATGTGGGGTTGCCTTTGAAGACTGTTCAGAAACTTCAATTAGTTCAAAATGCAGCAACCTGCTTATTAATGGTCAACGGGAGCGTATGACACTTATACAGAGAGGACTGCACTGCTTCCCAATTCTGGGGCACAATTAAAGATGCTGACTGCAATTTTTAAAGAATTGGCTCAGATTATTTCATCTGTGATCATTGGATGGGGCTCTCCACCACTCCTTTACTTTATCTGAAGCCAGATGCATGGGAACAAGGAATGAAGCCTTTTCAGCAGTCATAGTATCACTATGAAACTTCCTCCGCCAAGGTGCCTGGCAAATTAACTTTGCTTTAATCTTTGGGAAGTTGATAAAATTGGTCCCAGCGCAGCCCCCAAAAGGCAATCAGTGTCAGAGCACACAAGAGCAAATATCTGTTCATCAGGTCACGGGCAGCCCCAGGAGCCAGATTCAGGGATTTTTCCTACACGCCACCCTTTTGCATGCAGAAAAGAACTGGATCTGGAAGGGGTTCTGTATACATCAACCCATGTCCCTGCACAAACCATCCTTGCTGAAGGGCTACTAAGAAAATATCTCAATAATAAAGTACTCATATTTGTTTATAATCAAATAAATGATTATATAATGAATGATTAAATAATCAATCAACCATTAATTAATGGTCTTTGCTTTAAACTATAGATCTCCCTAAGGGCACAATCCTATGCATGTGTAGACAGAAAAAAGTCCTACAACTCCTAGTATTCCCCAGCCAGCATGGCAGCCACTTGAAAATGCTACACAGAGTCAGGAGACCCTGCTAAATGGGGTAAGTGGTGTGTGTGTGTGGGGGAATCCCCCAAAATTGTGAGGAGGGACCTTCTGTGAGAAGAGCCCTTCCTCTCGCAGAAGGTCTCTTTCTCTCATGGAAGCAGCTCCTGGATCCTATCCATAAAATACACGCAGCATTGTGCAAAGTTAGGACTGCTGCATTTGAGAATCTCTGAATCAGGACCATTGGCTTAAAGCACTTCCTCAAGCATCCAGATATGGTTTCTATCCATGGTGTTGTCCGCCGGAAAGTATGCATTGGTCTGTTCAAGGAAGCTTAGTATTCTGTCTTAATATTAACAGGCTAGAAAGCACAGCTACCTTCATGGATGTACAAGAAAGCTAGCCAAGGCAGAGAAAACCATATGATGTGTGGCCAGCTTAAAACTGAAGAAAATTGCTTCCTGGGCGGGCACCAAAGTGAAAATTGAATTTCACAATCTTAAAGCATAATCCTATTATGTTTACTCAGAAGTAAGTCCCACTGAGTTCAAGGTAGTTCACTCCCACGTACAGTAAGTGTGTATGGGATTGCAGCCTTAGTTGCTCAATTGTATTATTTTAGCCAAAACCTATGACAAATCTCTCTGCCCTTTTACATAATCTGGTTATTCAGAAAACCAGATTCTGTAGGCAATATATTCTAGGCATTAGACTGAGGGCTTGGTCTCCACTACTGCTATCACATCTATAAAGGGCACGACTAAAAAATGAACGTCACTCTTATGCTTTTTTTCTGGCACAGTTTTGTAATTATCCATACAGCAATGCTACAGATTATGATTTCAACATTAATCAAATTGCTCTTGACAGCTCATCTTCAAATACCAGGATTTCCAATGTCCTTATTAGACAGGAAAGAATTATTTTAGCTTTATTGAAGTGAGGCTTTTTTTCTTTTTCTTTCACCAGGGTCGGTTGCGGAGGCAGTCCTTTGCTCAAATCATATTGATATGGAACTAACACAGAAGCCTCAAAGCCTAGCAACTAAATGTGAAAACAGCTTTATCTAAGTTGTGACATTTTTGACACATTAGCAATTATCTTGTGTTGGGATTTTGAAGAAGAAACATCACCTCCTTCTCATCACGCTCGGCTTATTAACCTTCCACAATGAACAGGTGAGAGAAAAAGTTATAATAATGGTGCCTCTGCAACGGAGGTTGCCAAGATAGCAAAAGCGGTTGTTCAACAGTGACAATAAGTGTGACTTCACAACATGCACGCTTTCATCAGTCGGTAGCAGCAACATCAAGTAATGACCTGAATGTGTGAAGCAGGTATCAAGCAGAGCATCTGCACCATATGACCTTGTGCCAGCGGTGCAGAGTGGGGGTGCAGTATGTTTGCAATAAAAAGTGGGTTATAAATTCCCACACTCTTTATTGGCTTGAGTTCTTAGGGTTTGGCTTGGCAAGGATCCAGTCATTGGGACGCCCTAGCGCTGGCTGATACCACCATTCCAGCCCATGTGATAGGATAACATTGATAGGAGCATGTATGTGTTACTGGCTAATTAAACAGCATAAGATAGCATAGTATTTCAGAACTAGGGATGTATGAGAAATTCATTTCAGTTTGTTTTTGATCAGGATTTACCCAGTTTGCATTTCCTGGACTGAACCCCGAATCAAATGCAATCTGCAGTCAAGGTCTGTATATTTCGGAGTTTGCAATGTGATTTGTGGCTAACAAAAATGTTTGACAGCATGTGTACATTTGAAAAATCTGCACAAACATGCTTTAAGCAATGGGAGAAGAATGTGTACATTTGAAAGATTCACACAACTGATGCGTACATGTGGAAAAATACGCACACGTTTTCATGCAAAAAGAAAAAAAAACACCCTTGCAATCTGATATGACCATGACAGGGAATGAGCTTCGAGGTGGAATTTTGAGAACTCTTGACAATCTCGAAATTTGCTTGTATACACATTCCTACTCAGAACATAAATTCCACTCATGATATCTGACTGATTAATCAGAGGTTACTTTCATTCAGGCTGCTGCTACATTTAAACTTAGAGGGAAGACATCTTCACATGTTACACAGGGTAAACCCAGGTTCACCATCGAGTCAACAAATTCTATCTCTTTGACAAGTGTATCTATATGATATGTGTGTTTGTTGCATTCATGCTTTACAATTTATATTTGGCATATACCTAACGTGATGTATGAAAGGTCATGAATGAGGAATTTACAGCATGCTTTGGACTATACTCATCTGGAATTCTGAGAAGGTGACTGGTGAAGACTGATGGCAACATTGCCAATATCATATCGAGTCTCCTTTAAAGAACTACACATGGCATATCAGTACGTGCTGAGTCACTTCTCTGTGCACACCATGCAAACTGGGTGATTTTGTTCTCATGTTGCTGCAAACATTTGGGGAGGGATGAGCATTAGCAATGATGTGGAGAAATTGCCTGATTCATGATGATAACAGGTTGAAAGTAGGGAGCACATTTTGAAATATCCTCAGCATGATAGCTGGTAACATGTAAATGGAAAGTAAGCTAGCAGAAGCTGGGATGAAGGTAATTATCATTAATTAATGGCTATATATTAACTCATCTATGGATTGTTAAGGTTTGCCAGCACTTCTAAAATCAATCCACCAACTCAAGCATTGTATATTAAACTGTGTGGCATTTATTAGAAATTACTTTTAACACAAGGACAAACTTACTGGGTGAAATCAATATCTTTTTTCAACAGTGGCCAATTTCCCATATACACATAAAATATCAAGAACCAGGGCCAGCGTCAAGGATTGAAATGGTTCATAGAATCATAGAATAGTAGGGTTGGAAGGGGCCTACAAGGCCATTGAGTCCAACCCCCTGCTCAATGCAGGAATCCAAGTCAGAGCATCCCTAGAAGGTGGCTGTCCAGCCTCGTCTTGAACGCCTCCAGTGTGGGAGAGCACACCACCTCCCTAGGTCATTGGTTCCACTGTCATATTGCTCTAACAGTCAGGAATTTTTTCCTTATGTTCAGCTGGAATCTGGCTTCCTGTAACTTGAGCCCATTATTCTGTGTCCTGCACTCTGGGATGATCAAGAAGAGATGCTGGCCTTCCTCTCTGGGACAACCTTTCAAGTACTTGAAGAGTGCTATCATATCTCCCCTCAGTCTTCTCTTCTCTTCTCAAGGCTAAACATGCCCAGTTCTTTCAGTCTCTCTTCATAGGGCTTTGTTTCGAGTCCCCTGATCATCTTTGTTGCCCTCCTCTGAACCCCCTCCAGCTTGTCTGCATCCTTCTTAAAGTGAGGTGCCCAGAACTGGACACTGTACTCCAGATGAGGCCTAACCAGTGCTGAGTAAAGGGGAACTAGTACTTCCCAGGATTTGGAAGCTATGCTTCTATTAATGCAGCCCAAAAGAGCATTTGCCTTTTGGCAAATATCACATTGTTGGCTCGTATTCAGCTTGTGATCGACAACAATTCCAAAGATCCTTATTGCTCGTAGTGTTGTTGAGCCACGTATCCCCCATCTTGTAACTGTGCATTTGGTTTCTTTTTCCTAGGTGCAGAACTTGGCATTGATCCCTATTAAATGTCATTCTGTTGTTTTCTGCCCAGCACTCCAGTCTATCCAGATCACTTTGAATTTTGTTTCTGTCTTCCAAAGTATTAGCTATCCCGCCCAATTTTGTGTCATCTGCAGATTTGATCAGCATTCCCTGCACCTCTCCTCCAAGTCATTAATAAAAATGTTGAAGAGCACTGGGCCCAGGACTGAGCCCTGCGGTACCCCCCTCATTACCTCTCCCCAGTTTGAGAAGGTCCCATTGATAAGCACTCTTGGAGTCCGATTCTGTAGCCAACTGTGGATCCACTGGATCGTTGTTTCATCTAGCCCACTTTGAGCTAGTTTGCTCATCAGGATATCCTGGGGCACTTTGTCGAAAGCTTTGCTGAAGTCGAGGTATATGATGTCTACAGCATTCCCACAGTCCACAAGGGAGGTTACTTGATCAAAAAAATGAGATCAGATTCGTCTGGCAGGACTTGTTTTTGACAAATCCATGTTGGCTTCAAGTAATCACTGCATTGTTTTCAAGGTGCTTCCAGATGGATTGCTTTATCATCTGCTCCAGAATTTTCCCAGGGATTGATGTCAGACTGACTGGTCTGTAGTTCCCAGGTTCCTCCTTTTTACCCTTTTTGAAAATAGGGACAACATTAGCCCTCCTCCAGTCATCTGGCACTTCCCCCGTCCTCCAGGATTTCTCAAAGAGAATAGACAGCGGTTCTGAGAATTCTTCTGCCAGTTCCTTTATTACTCTAGGATGCAGTTCATCTGGCCCTGGAGATCTGAACTCATTCAAAGTAATTAGGTGTTCCTTGACCAGATGCCTATCGATCTCAGGCTGCAATCCTGCCCCTTCAGCCTGTACTTTGCCTTTTCCAGGAGGGTCATAGACCTTCTTTTGGGAGAAGATTGAGCCAAAGTAGGAATTAAGCACCTCTGCCTTTTCTTTGTCATCTGTTATCGTTTTGCCATCCTTATTTAATAGCTGAACCACCATTTCTTTCCTCTGCCTTTTACTATGCACGTAGCTGAAGAAAGCCTTTTTGTTGTTTTTAGCATCCCTCGCTAACCTCAGCTCGTTCTCAGCTTTAGCCTTCCTGACACCATCCCTGCAATTCTGTGCTACCTGCCTGTACTCTTCCTTTGTTACTTGGCCTTCTTTCCACTTCCTATATGTGTCCTTTTTTGTTTTCAGGTCATCCCTAAGCTTTTTGTGAAGCCACATTGGCTTCTTCTGTTGTCGTTCACCTTTTCTTCATGTTGGAATTGTTTGTAATTGTGCCTTGAGAATTTCCTTTTTTAAAAGCTCCCACCCATCTTGGACTCCTTTTCTCGTTAGCGTCGCTTGCCATGGGAAATTACTGATAATTGTTCTGAGTTTATTAAAATCAGCTTTCCTAAAATCCAGGGTATGTGTTTGACTACACTCGACTTTTGCTTCCCTTAGAGCCAAGAACTCAAGTACAAAATGGTCGCTTTCCCCCAGAGTTCCTGTAACTGCTACTTTATCCACTAAGTCATCTCTGTTGGTTAGGATCAAGTCAAGGATAGCCGATCCTCTAGTTCCTTCCTCTACTTTCTGTAGGAGGAAGTTATCCGCCACACAAGTCAGGAATTTCCTGGAGGGGCCATGTTTTGCAGAATTTGTCTCCCAACAAATATTGGGGAAGTTGAAGTCCCCCATTACTACTACACCATGCTTCCTTAAAACATTGGCCATTTGCTTTTCAAAAGTTTCATCCTCGTCTTCTCCTTGATTGGGTGGCCGGTAGTAGACTCCGACCACCATGTTCCTTTTATTCTTTGCTGCATTTATTTTGATCCAGATGCTCTCTATGGGGCTACCAAGCTCATCCTCCTGTATTTCTGTGCAGAGATATGTATTTTTCACATACAGTGCAACCCCACCTCCCTTTCTGTTCCTCCTGTTCTTTTTGAACAAGTTATATCCTTCAATTGCTGTATTCCAGTCATGAGAGTCATCCCACCAAGTCTCAGTTATACCTATCAAGTCATATTTTCCCTCCTGTATTAAGAGTTCAAGTTCGTTCTGTTTGTTTCCCATAATCTGGGCATTAGTATATAGACATCGAAGACCATGTGCTTCATAGTCTGGCTTTCTTCCTACATGTGTCTGAAGACTATTATTGGGCACTATCAGAGCTGTTCTCTCCGTTGCAGTGCATGCGCCTACGTCCATTGTTACTCCCAACATTACATCTCCCTTCCCCGTAGGATTCAGCTTAAAGCCCTCCTGATGAAGTTCTTCATGCTGTGGCCAAACACATTCTTCCCATCCTTTGTGAGGTGCAACCCATCCCTTGCCAACAGCCCATCTTCCAGGAAGTATAGCCCGTGGTCCCAGAATCCAAACCTCTCTCGTCGGCACCACCTTTGTAGCCAGTCATTCACCCGGAGTATTTTTTGTTCCCTTTCTATCCCTCTTCTAATTACAGGAAGGGTGGATGAGAAAACTATCTGGTCCCCAAAGTTCTTGAGTTTCCTTCCCAAAACCTCAAAGTCTGATGTGATTTCTTCATAGCTGCGCTTGGCGGTATCATTTGTTCCCACATGGATGAGAAGAAAGGGATACCTGTCAGTGGGTTCTATGAGTGCAGGCAACCTTTCAGTCACGTCTCTAATCCATCCCCCCGGGAGACAACATATCTGGCGAGTCCATGGGTCTTCGCGACATACTTGGGTCTCGATCCCACACAGCAAGGAGTCTCCCACTACTACCACTCTTCTCTTCTTCTTGTTGTAGGCCTGGGTTTCATCGCCTCTGTTTGACTGACCTTCAGCCTCTTGCTCACTCTCATGTAGGTTGCCCTGTGATTCTTCCTCTGCAGGCTGTCCTCCAGTCTCATCCGCAAATACCTGGAATTGGTTCCACAGCTCCACTGCTTCCACTGGTGCAGAGTGGCATCTAGTTCTTCTGCTCCTAACTGTCACTCTTTTCCAAGGAGTATCCTCTACTCCATTTTTCTTCACCTCAGCATTTCCCACTGCCTCCTCTTGCTGTTGCTCTTCAAGCTTCTGGTCTTCCCTTTGCTGCTGTAGTTCCACCATTCTGTCCAAGAACTCTTCGTGTTCTCTTATTCCCCGGGGAGTCGACAGTCGCCGCTCCAGTCCACTTATTTTTCTTCCAGCAGCGTGATCAACTTGCACTTGTTGCAGGTGTAGGCCATGTTGTTCTCAGGCAAGAAAATAAACATTGCACACACCTTGCAGGTCACCACCACTGGACAGTCCTGTCCTTCCATTGCCTCTTTTCCCTTTTTGTGTCTAGCTTTGTGATTGTTCTAGACTAGCCTGTGCTGCTCCTCTACTCAGTAGAGGTTAAAAGCAGAGTCCCACTGGTGTGGAAGTGTGTGTTACAAGACAAATAAATGGAAAAAAGTTAGTTAAAAAAAGGAAAAAAAGAGGAAAAAAATGTTAGGGGCCTCCCCCTTGACCTCCCCTGCCCAACTCCTGTTTGCTCCCCCTGTACGCTCGCTGTGGTCGCTCGCTCTCTGGGAGCTTGCTTGCTTCTGTAGTCCCTGGACCAGCTGGAGCAGCTTGCTCTGCTCTGCTCTGCTCAGCTGGGAGGTGGGAAACAGACTGAAGCTTCCCGCCCACTCAGCTGCTGGGAGTACTCAGAACACCCCCCCCCCAATTCAGTTGGAGCTCTCAGAAGCACCTGGTGAGCTCACAGCCACTCAGAAGGATAAAGGGCAGCCCCCTGGGCTTCCTGCAGCCCACTTACCTCTTAGCCTCTGTCTCCTTTGTCTCCTTTGTCTCTTCTACCACTGCGACTCCCCTGGCCAACTCCTGTTTGCTCCCCCTGTCTGCTCGCTCTGGTCGCTCGCTCTCTGGGAGCTTGCTTGCTTCTGTAGTCCCGGGACCAGCTGGAGCAGCTTGCTCTGATCTGCTCTGCTCTGCTCAGCTGGGAGGCGAGAAACAGACTGGTTGGGCACCTGCTGAGGGCCCACACCCCAGCATAGGGCCCACGGACAAGAGTCTATGGACCTGCTTCTCTCACTCTGGCCCAGAGAGCTGTGGTGGTGAAAAGCAGGAGCAGCAGATGTCACTGTCTACTTGCTCACTGGCTCTCTGCCTGCCAAGCAAGCAGCAGTAACAATGAGGCCCACTGAGGGTGGTTTGCCCAGGGGTCCTCCTAAACCTGGAGCTGGCACTATCAGGAACTTAGGGTATTTACAGAGTACGCCAGCCAATGTTGTTTTTTCCCAGGTTCCGGAAATCCAAGGGACATTTTCAGCAAAAGAAGATATGTCATCACCACCTTAGGCAGTGTATTTATTTGAAAGTAAGCTTAATTAAAACTGCTATGATTTTATTTTTAATTAAATGCTCTTAGAGTTAAGGGGTTAATTATAGGCATCAGCATCTCCCTTGAATGTTTCTTATCATATGTCATGTCACCCTGGGACTGGGGAGCAGAAAGGAAGTACATGCTAGTTTCTGCCATCGGCCAGGGGACCAAGGGCCACTGAGAAGCTACCCTTCCTGCTTCCCAGGAATAACATTAAGCCAAGTGGGAGGCTGACCTGGCCTGTCCATTGGCCAGAGAAGGAGCAGCTGAAGGGGGCATGTGTGTCCCCCTCCCTGCCAGAAAGGACACTCGGCTCCAACTGACAGTTGTCCCCTGGGACTGCAGAAGAAAGGAGAAAGAACACTCTGGCCCCATCCATCGGCCAAAGGAGCCTCATTCAAGCAAGACCACCAGCAAGGGAAGATCAGCCTGGGCCAAAGGGCATTTTAAATGCCTGCTTATAGCTCCCCACCTTGTTTGGGGCCTTGGAAAACTGATCTCCCTCCTCTTCCTTTTCTCTCTGCTCTCCTTTCCCTCTGTGTCCTGTCATTTTAGTTCGTAAGCCTGATGGCAGTGTCTGCCTCTCTCTCTTTTATTGATGTGAGCCACTTTGGAAGACAATAGTTGTCTGAAGAGCAGGATAAAAATGAAGTAAATACATAAATAAAATAATGTAAAAGGTCATGAAAAGTAATAGTTCCACTCTGTTCTGTATATATCAGGCTGTGTCTAGAGTACTGTGTCCAGTTTTCGGTGCCACATATTAACAAATTGGAACGTATCCAAAAAGGGTGACAAGGATGGTGAGAGGTATAGAACCCAAGTCCTATGAGGACCAGTTGAAATAACTGGGTATGTTTAGCGTGAAGAAGAGAAGGTTACGGGGAGACATGATAGCGGTCTTCAAACATCTGAAGGGCTGTCATGCAAAAGATGAAACAGAGTTATTATCTGTTGCTCCAGAGGACAGGATTACAATCAATGGATAGAAACTGCAGGGAAGCATTAGGACAAACTTCCTAACAGTAAGAACTGTTTGACAGCAGAACAGACTGGCTTAGGAGGTGGCTCTCATTCACTGGAGATATTTAAACAGAGGCTGGATAGACATCTTTCAGGAGGGAGGATGCATCTGCATCACAGATCCTGCACTGAGCAAGCGGTTGAACTAGATTACCTCTATGGAACCTTCTAACTATGATTCTATGGTTTTATGGAAAGAAACCCCCACCCCATGTACTCCATATTATATTTAATTCCAAAGAGCACTGGTGTGCTGTGTGGAAATGCATCTCCTTTGTTCATGTAAAACGTGGACTGTGTTAATTTCATCAATCATGTGGCCTATTAAGAAAATGTTTCCTGCCCACTTTTTTTCACACAAGTCAAGATTGCATAGACTCACGTTAGACACCTCCGCTGCCCAAATAGGCATCTGTTTTATAGGAAAGTTCTACACTTTTAAATGCTCCTTCCTCTCCTGGTCCATTTTTCAAGTATGAAAACCGACCCTGTAGGACAGCCTCTGGTCGTCCCACAGATGTGTTGAATTACAAGTCCTATCACCATGGGAGTTGTAGTCCAACTCATCTGCAGGGCACTAGCTTGGAGAAAGCTGCTTTATGATCACACCTTCATTTTCTGTCTTTTAACCACTTTCTAAGCCACGAATGTCCATTTTAATGTCAGAACAACTCTTCTCTTCTTATAAGGATAATTCTTTTATTGCGACTTTTAAACATGTTCTTGAAGAGGAGAGCAAGGTGTCTCTTCTTATCAGAAGCATGAGTGATTTCTTCCCCTACTATCCAACAGTCAAAACAAAGGAAATGGAAAGGGCTACGTAATGTGTTCAATGGCCTTAAGCCAGAACACCATCAAACAGCATTAGTGCACTGATTATAAACGAAACTTTTTCTGTTTCAGGCTGGAGGAGGTTCACATTACTTGGTGAAAATCAAGTAATTAAAGAAATATAGTTCCTGTGATAAAACACGAGAAGAAAATGACTGTATATTTCCCCTTATTTTGGTCATGGAGTTGCATTAAGTTGGTTAGGAACTTTTTTTAATGTTCTGGCTCACTGATCTACAGTTAGGGATGTTTCATACGAGGCGATGTTCAGGGCTGGCATCAGGTCTGAGGGGTACCTAGGCAGTTGGCACCGTGGAGTCCCTCCAGCCCCAGTGACGGGGGAAGGGCCGCAATGGGAATGGGCAGTGATGAACAGCCTGGTGCTTTGAAGACAATTGCAGCCACCACCACCATCATCTTGTCAGCTGCAGCTGCCTCATCCTGATATTTCGCTTTCAGAGTGCCAGACTGTAAAACAAAACTAAGCGCCCTCATGGGCCCAGAGGCCGCAGCATTTGCCCCACTATTCTGGGTGGTGATGCCTGACCTGGGCAGTTTCATACTCAGTAGTCATGGTACTGTAGGAAATGTGTGGATTCTGCTTTGTAGTTTGTCATGTGAGAAGCCACAATTGCCAGTGGTTTCCCACCATTTGTGCATGCTGCAAAACAGGTACTAATAATCATGACAAGTGAGACCTGCAACAAAATGTTGTAGTGTATCCTCCCTCCTAGTAGGAGTGCTCCTGTCAAATGCTAGGACAAAAAGAAGAGAGAACAAACTGGAACTTTAAACCCACCAACCATTTCCCAGCTTCGGAATTTTGAACTTTCTTTGTACACTGAGATCCAGATGATACTCTTTGGGTTGATTCACACAACCAGCCGGCTGTGTAATATCCTGTGTATGGCAGCATTGTACTTTTTTAGCTTGTGAAAGGAAAGGAGCCACCATGTAATGTGCTGCAATTTGATGCAACACCAACTTGTGCTGGCACTCTTAAGCAGAGTCCCATTTTATAGCTGGACAACACTGAGGCTCAGAGATATATGATTTGCCCATGAATCTGGCAAGTAAGTTTGCATAGGACTGCACCCTTTGTGCTGTTGTTGTTGTTGTTGTTAAACAACTGGAAGACAGAACCCCAATCTACCAGTAGATCCTGATTTCCTGGGAGGGTTCCACCCATAAAGGTGGCCTATGAATAAATAAATTTTCCTTCTGCCTGCCCCTGCAGTACACTATACCAGTTCTCATTCTCTTAGGCTGCAATCCAATACATATTTACCTGGGATTAAGTCCCACTTAATTCAATGGGGCTTACTTCTGAGTAGACACTTATAGGATTGCCCTGTTAAGTGTGTCATATGTGCAACCTGCTCCCCAACAGATCTTTGCACTGCAAGACTCTCTGGAGTCCAACCTGTACTATATGGAATTTGCTGGGAACAAATTAGACTTGTTACACATTCAGGCAACAGGTCTTTATGTATATATTAATGTTGGAATCACTTGCAAGAATTATCTCAGGTCTAAAAAATGTTAATGCGAGAATTGATCCAAACACTGTGTTTGCAACCTTTGATTGATTTCTATGGTGCTGACATAACAAGGGATAATCCCCGAAGATCACATTTCGACAGCGCCATTACACATGTAAAAACATAAACTGAATTCAAGTTAGGCTTCAAGGTCTATGTTCTACAATTCCCTGGCTATCTCTATAACCGCCTAGCAGTCTTGGCTAACCTGGTTAGGTGACGTTCAGTGCAAGAAATAAGGTTCCGTGATTCAACCCAACACTATTCCGCTGGTTTTATTTTTTATATCACATTATCTAATTTTTGTATCAAAATAGCCCGGCTGCTGCCGAATTCGGAAAACAGCTTATTTATATGTAGATGCAGCTATATGACATTTTCAAATGCCATATATTTGCATATGAAAGTTTCTTCTCCCCCCGTAACTTTTCTTGAGTAAACAGATTCATTCTGCTGCAACTTCCATGTTAATCACTCCAAAAACAATACTTCTAAAAAAAGTCTTAATAATAATAATAATAATGTTTAAACGTTGATTACTGAAGCCATGCCTATCACTGGTGGCTGCTGGCCTGTCATTTTGATTGATGATCGTACCTCTGATGGCATGCAGAGCACAGAGACCCAAACTGCATGACCTGAGGATTTCATAGAAAATGGACAGAGGTAATCTGTTACATAAATCAATATTTACAAATAAACTTTGAAGCATATTATAGAATCTTTGTGGATGACCTAAGAAAGGCCAGGGGTCAGATTCATTTTAATAACTAGCAGAGTGAGATTGATTTGGGGTGGTGGGGAGACAGCCTTTCAATTTAAAGGTCTTCAAAAAGGGCAAGAAGTTGCCCAAGGAGCCATTTCTCAATTCCTACTTCCCTCATATTGTCAATTGTTTTCCAGCATTCCTGCACAAGATTAAGAAAATGGGCACAAACCAATTTTGTTTGACGCTGCCAAGGTAGGGGAAGAAGAACAATGCAGCCCACTTTGAACATAATAGGTAGTAACTTAAGTCCCTTTCATTTCACTGGGTCTATTCTAAGTAGGATTAACACTGGATACTACCTACTATCCCTAGCAAGCCAGGAACAAGCACGGGACTCATGATTTCCTCCCTTCTGCACTTGCTTCCATGGCTGGCCAAAGACATTTTGCTGCCTGAGGTGTAGCAGCAAATCCCCCCCCCCACACACACACACACAAGTAAAGGTGCAACAAACCAAAGACCAGCCAGATTATTTTGGCACTTGAAACAGAATGTCCCAGAAGCATGTCTCCCCCTCCCTGGCATTAAAAATACAACAATAACAAAATGAATAACTAACAATTTCCTGCCCTTTCATGACACCCAATATCGACTGCCTGAGACGACTACCTCACTCTGCCTAATGGTAGGGCTGTTTCCTTTTTTCACACTCTGGTTCCTGGTTGACTTAAATTACATTTCCCCATTTTATAAGAAATGGGAAAATGTGGTTTAATTTTGGTTTACTAACCAGGATCTTAAACATCAAATCACAGTTCCCCATTCTGGTCATAACAGTGAACTGTAGGTTAAACCATTCAGGATTAATGTGCCAAAGGATGTTAATCAGGAGATGAGAGGTGAGTGTGTGGACATGTTACTTGTTCCTGAACTGCTAAACCATCATATAGCAAGATAGGAAAGTTTAACCCTGGACAGATTTTCATCTACTATCATCTTAATTTAATCCTGGACAGATTATAATCTGTAATGCACAACAGTAGCGTCAATGTTACTGTGATGGCTATATTTAAAATATAAGATTGTGATTTAGCCAAAGCTGTGTATGGTGAAATCCTGTTAATTTCAATGTTAAGGAAATGCTTAAATCTTCCCAGTTAAAATCAATGAGATCTATGAATTTTTAACATTGGTTGCATCTTAGCTCATCTTTTTAGAATTTCCCTCTTTGTTGTTACACAGGCTTCAAAACGGAACTAACACAGCTTTTTAATGCATGATGAATTCATTTTATACATTTAATTTAATATTTCTTAAGATCATATTCTTCACATTTGTTAGGTGTCATTCACATTCTAAACTATATTATAAATTGATGAAATATGACAGAGTACAATTTCCTGTGCTTTAAATATAGAAAACTAGTATCACTAAACATGATACTAGAATACTGCAGTTATTAGAAATCTATAAACATTCATCCCACCCCTGCCAATTCTTATAGGTGTAGCAGCTCCAATAAACACAACCTTACATGTGCAAAAACTTCGCTATTCATTTCAATGAATGAAACATATCCTTGTGCACATGCCAACCTGTTCCCTTAACAGAAATGAACTGGACAGTCAGTGCTAGGGATTCGCATTTTGATATGAACTTACTAAATTTACACTTCCCAAATCAATATGCAAATCTAAATACAATTATCATTCCATATTCACACTTCTCAGAATTTTGCAATGCAGTACTTTCAACAAATGATGTGCACAAAAATGTGTATATTAGGGAGGGAGGAGCATTATATAAGGAAAAACTGAATGCAAAAAACATGTATATTAGGCAAAACCGCACACCAAATGTCTATATTAGGAGAAATGCAAACTGTGTACACATTTCCATGCGAACCTGGCAAAAAAAGGTCACAAACTGATACATAAATGGGACAGAACATACCAAAGATTGGAAAAATGAGAAACTGAGCGAAACTAAAATAGTCAGATAGGTCCATTCCAAGTCTGTGTCCACAAAAAGTTGTGCATAAGTGTGCACACAGATCTCTGGATCAGGATACATGTCTACAGCTGATGTGAAGGAGCAAAAAACAAATAATAACAACAAAAACCTCTTGAAATTCCCCCAAAGACTTTTATTTCAACTACCCTGTTTTCCAGAACTGCACATTTACAGATATGGAAATCAGAAGAGCAAAATGGCCATCTAATAAAGAACAAATCTCTTAATCTAACAGAAGATCAAATATCTTCCATTTCTTGCACAAAGGGAACTTGGTTTACAAAGGAAGAAGGGGGGGAGGGGGGAGCCAGAAAGAATAGGATGACCAGTGTGGATGCTGGTAGATAGCATCAAAGGTGACAAATTGGCTGAGCTGACAGAAAGTTGATGAACTCTTTTGATATGACCCTAAAAATAGCAAGGGGATGCTTGCTTGCTGACACTTCTTTAATGGCAGATGGATATGCATGACCTAACTTTTAAGACTAGTGTCAAGAATATTGATGTGTGGAGTATGGAAGATCATTTTGCTGGCACTGCTGCAGGAGACGGTTTGCATGATTAATGATGTTTCTTGGGTTTCTTTCTCCTGGGGGAAGATATGGGATGAACCTCTGCCACCCCAAAGGTACAACGGAGTTCTGGAAGAGGAGGGGGAGATGGCTTTGCCCACAAAGAAAATGCCCTTTCCCACACTGGGGAAAAAGAACAGTAGCAAAAAGGTACCGACGATGCTGATGGCCAAGAGGATGCTGCCTGTCTGATTGTGATGTGTTTCTATCACTGCCACAAAAAATTGCCCTGAGAATTCTAAGTCTGGGTCTGTGATGCTCAAAAACTGAGTGTGAAGGTTTTGTGCCTGCTCAACTAGTATTTATGCCTGCTAGGAGGAAATGGCAAGATTGGATTTTATTGCAGGTTGCCAATGTACTGGAATGTGGCAGAGATCTGGCAGCAATGCCTCACGGTAGCTTGACTCAGAGCCCAATTAAATGTTCCCCTAATCACTCATAGACTGAGTTCACATGATCACTGCAGCCCATGGTGGCTTATTTAAGCCAAGGTGGGTTGTGGTGTGTGCCAATGCATGTCGGGTGACTTCTGAATATTCAAACCACAACTGGGGCTTGTCATGTCATCCAAACCTGGTGAGGATGGGTTATTGCTGTGGATATCAAACCACCTCGAACCCATGGGTTGTTTTAGGGTTATGGGTAGTTTGTTAACCATGCCAACAATCCACCCTTGCCAGGTTCTGATGACTCGACAAACCACAGCTTGAATATTCAAAATGGCTGCCTGTGTGTACTGCAGCCCACTGTGGCTTAAATGACTGCAGTAATCATGCGAACCCAGTCTATATGTGATTAGAAGAATGCTTAACTTGGCCCTGGTTTAGGCTACCATGAGGCATTGCTTACGCCTGTGTAAATACATGTGGGCCCCATTCAGATCACACCCATGGTGCTCCAGGAGGGGTGTGTGTTAAATCTCCCCCCATTTCCCCCCTCCTGGAGTACCATGGTCCTAATCTGAATTGGGGCAGCTGGTGCTTACACAGGAATAAGTAAAACTATAATGCATAGCTACACTATATCTGATTAGAAGAATGTTTTGTTTGGCCCTCAGGTGTGAGAGAGTGGCACTTTTGAAGGAGAATGGAGAGTAATAAGAACCTGAATAGGGCAAACATGTGAGGAGATGGAGTGCTCCAGCCTCACACCTCTCCTTTGTCACATTTGTCACCCTCCACTCATGGAGGGTGACTGTCTGAAGAGGGGATCCTCTTATATCTGTGGAGGCTCTCCACGTGAGTCAGAGTACATTGGCGGGGGGCGCAAGTTTTGCTTCCATGCTCTTTGGCAGCCTTTCCCAATGTGGTGCTTTCTCCAGAAGTTTTGGATGGCAACTCCATCATCCTTGACAACTGGTCATGGTAGCTGGGGTTGAAAGGAGTTGCAAGGCAAACTCCAAAGTGAAATTGGGGTTCTTCTTTAGGTGAAGCATCTGGGGAATTCTGTGGGAGTCGAAAGGAGTTTTGAAAAGGATAGTGGAATTCCTCAGAGGAATTCTGCATGTCTGTGGGTTGTCATTTCAACTTCACCTAAAATAAACTTTGAAACTAATCTGGAGCTTCCTCCTGAAGTGAAAACACCAGAGGCAACAATGGAGTTATTTAAGTACAGCATAAAAATAGGACAGTCAATTTTTATATAACATATAAGGAATGAATACATAAGATTTGTTATGAATAATTTTAGCATGAAGGAACTGTCATGAGCTGCTTTACAGAGTGTAAGGTGAAAAAGTGGCATATCTATTTGATGATGATGATGATGATGATGGTAATAATAATAATAAAAAACACAATTGTGGTCATACTGAAAGTATGCAATGTAACAATCCAGTTTTCACTCTGATACTTGCATGGTGTGTTTCAGTCTGATAGGTATGGTTTTGTTTGTTCCATCTCTCTGTATGTAGATTTGAACCTGTGGAAGTCTGCATAAGCTGCTTTGCTTTGTTATGTTGCCATGTGTTAGTTGTTCTTAATGAAAAGGAAGCTGTTTATCATCCTACCTGTGTCTGACCTGAGAGCAGAACCTATTGGGGCATGGAAGCCTGAGTAGGTACTCCACCCTGGGACCCAACGGGAGGAGGAAATATTATAATAAATAAATGAAATTCTGAGAGAAGCTAAAATTTAGTCTTTAATAAGTCGAATGAAATAGGATAGATGTGCACATCCCCACTCTTAGATTAGGCATTCAATTACAATAGTTGTGAATAACTGGAAAAAACTGAAATGAATACATGCATGAATTGGTTGACAATGCTTCAGCCCACCATAGCAGACTGGCAAAAAATCAGGTGAAATAAATGTCACTGACTGCGGTTGCTTCAAAACGAAGCTTTTATCATGCCATCAGCCTCCCTCATTCATAGAATTTTAAAGGTTTTTTTCCCCCTTCACACTAGATGATTCACTTGTAAACCATCCTCTGTTGTCCCACCGCTTCTTCTATCTTTTTCCTTACTGCAGAAAACCCACGAAGGAGGGAAAGACAGAATAACTGCACAATGCTTTCTGAGTGCAAGTGTTAAGAGCCCTCTGTACATAATGAATACATAATGAATACATAAGAGCCCATCTAAGGGGATTCCCATGAGCATGGGAAGATTCAGATTGGTAATAGTGGGCATTTCTACACCAGCCTAAAATCCTGCATTTAAAACGGGGCTTTCTGCTTCTGTTTTAAATGCAGGATCACCACTGACTCCCTTTACATGCTCTTCCTTCCCCCATCTTCTCCCCGTATCTGAGTCCTCCATTATCTTTCATTGATGTTGTACCTCTTCTTGCTGCTTTAACCCTTTTCACGGAGGAAACTGAAGCGGAACACAATGGGGTAATTTGATAGCTCATTATCAGCAATCTATTTAAAAACGGAACAAAGGGCACTTAGTGCAGGAGCGTCACAGCAGGGTCACGGTATCATGTAAAGAGCCTGCAAACTTCTGTGAAGGGGCAATCTCAATCGCAGGATAAAAGATCCGTGTGATGAAGCTGTGAGACAAGCATGTGAATGAGCCATAAGAACTGATACAAAAAGGAGACAAGATAATGATAGCAAAAGGAAAGGGTGGTCAGAGAGGCACATAATAATCCTACAAAGTGGATGAGCGTAGGGTAGGAGTGTGTCTTTCTTCAGTGGGTTCAGTGGCGAAGATGACTCCCTGCCTAGGAGACAGGTGCTGGGGAAGGACTTGTAGTGATGGTAAAATAGAATCGGGCAAGGAAGGGGTGAGTTGAAATGAACAAAGAGCAAGTGAGGATGAACAGTGGTACAATAGCAGGACTCTCATAATGGTGGGGCTGAGACAATGCTTAGCACAGGATCTGTGGCATGAAACAATGAGAAGAATGAGAAATGAAAAGATAATAATAATGATGATGATGATGATGAAAATGAAAATGCAGCTCCCTGCTCAAATGTTGGCAGTAAAGCTGACACTGAAATATCTGGTCATTATGGCCTCTCAATCATTCTTCCTGACAAGTCTGCATGGTTTATGACTCAATGTTTCTTCAGCGCATTCTGAGTTAGGATGGAAAACTTAACCTATGCTGTTTCCATCTCAGACATCCTGCAGCTGAACAAAATGTTTGAATGGCACTCCAATGGCACTCCAATAGGTGTCCTGACAAATGTCATCTGTTTGAGAGTGTGAGAGTTTGAGAGTGTTTGAGAATGTGGAGTTGAGACAGGTTGTTGGGGATAATGCTATTGCTCCGACTGGGGGATTTTCAGAGTTTTTTGTACTAAGATCTATTGGCAGGAAACAGATCTGACTATTTTGTCCTTATATGTTTACAGTTGACATGCCCTCGTGGCACCAACACTGTTATCTTTTTGGCACCAGGTTAAAACCGTCCTCTCCTCTCAGGCATTTGGCAGCATATAATGAGTTTTGAATCAGGTCTTGGATTGTCTTTGGTTGATTGTTTTTAGATATATGTTGTCTGTGTGTGTGCTGTCTATTTATACGTTTTCATGTAAATGGTTTTACATTTTGTATAATACATTGTAATGGTTTTTAACCTTTGTGAACCACACAGAGAGCTTCAGCTGTGGGGTGGTATAGAAATATAATACATGAAATGAAATGAACTCAAATGAAGTACACACATTCATAATTATATACAGCTCATCCAAAGAAAAAGAAATGCAAGAAAGCAAAGTGGATCTCTGATGAGGCTTTACAAGTAGCTGAGGAAAGAAGGGAAGCGAAAAGGAAGGGAGAAAGGGGAAGATATATCAACTGAATGCAAAGTTCCAGAGAACAGCAAGGGGATACAAGAAGGCCTTCTTAAATGAACAATGCAAAGAAATCGAGGAAAACAATAGAATGGGAGAGACTAGAGATCTTTTCAAGAAAATCGGAGATCTCAAGGGAACGTTTTGTGCAAAGACGGGCATGATAAAGGACAAAGAAGGCAGGGACCTAACAGAAGCAGATGAGATTAAGAAGAGGTGGAAAGAATACACAGAAGAACTATACAGGAAAGATCTGAATGTCCCTGATAGCCATGATAGTGCGGGCACTGAACTTGAGCCGGACATCCTAGCGAGTGAAGTCAAGTGGGCCTTAGGAAGCATTAGTAACAACAAAGCTAGCGGAGATGACAGTATTCCAGCTGAGCTATTTAAAATCCCAGAAGATGATGCTGTTAAAGTGCTGCACTCAATATGCCAACAAATTTGGAACACTCAACAGTGGCCACAAGACTGGAAAAGGTCAGCTTACATTCCAATTCCAAAGAAGGGCAACACCAAAGAGTTTTCAAACTACCGCACAGTTGCGCTCATTTCACATGCCAGCAAGGTTATGCTCAAAATCCTACAAGCTAGGCTTCAGCAGCATGTGAATCGAGAACTACCAGAAGTACAAGCGGGGTTTCGAAGAGGCAGAGGAACTAGAGATCAAATTGCCAACATTCGCTGGATCATGGAGAAAACAAGAGAATGCCAGAAAAATGTCTATTTCTGCTTCATTGGCTACGCTAAAGCCTTTGATTGTGTGGATCACAACAAACTGTGGCAAATTCTGAAAGAGATGGGAGTACCATACCAGACCACCTTACCTGTCTCCTGAGAAACCTGTACGAGGGTCAAGAAGCAACAGTAAGAACCGGACATGGAACAACCGATTGGTTCAAAATTGGGAAAGGAGTACGACAAGGCTGTATATTGTCGCCCTGCTTATTTAATTTATATGCAGAGTACATCATGAGAAACGCCGGGTTGGATGAATCACAGGTCGGAATTAAGATTGCCGGGAGAATTATCAACAACCTCCGATACGCAGACGATACCACCCTCATGGCAGAAAGCGAAGAGGATCTAAAGAGCCTCTTGTTGAGGGTGAAAGTGGAGAGTGCAAAAGCTGGTTTGAAACTCAATATTAAAAAGACTAAGATCATGGCATCTGGCCCCATCACTTCTTGGCATATAGAAGGGGAAGAAATGGAAGCAGTGACAGATTTTACTTTCTTGGGCTCCAAGATCACCACAGATGGTGGCTGTAGCCATGAAATTAAAAGATGCTTGCTCCTTGGGAGGAAAGCTATAGCACACTTAGACAGCATAGTAAGAAGCAGAGACATCACCTTGCCGACAAAGGTTCATATAATCAAAGCTATGGTTTTCCCAGTAGTAATGTATGGCTGTGAGAGCTGGACTGTAAGGAAGGCTGAGCACCGAAGAATTGATGCTTTCGAACTGTGGTGCTGGAGAAGACTCTTATGAGTCCCCTGGACTGCAAGGAGGTCTAATCAGTCCATCCTAAAGGAAATCAACCCTGACTGCTCATTGGAAGGACAGATACTGAAGCTGAAGCTCAAATATTTTGGCCACCTAATGCGAAGAGAAAACCCCCTGGAAAAGACCCTGATGCTGGGAAAGACTGAAGGCAAAAGGAGAAGGGGACGGCAGAGGATGAGATGGCTAGAGAGCATCACCGATGCAATGAATATGAACTTGAGCACACTCTGGGAGAGAGCAGAGGACAGGAAGGCCTGGTGTGCTATGGTTCATGGGGTCACAAGGAGTCGGACAATGACTTAACGACTGAACAACAACAACAACATCCAGCTCAGGGCTAGAGATGTGAAAGCACAGAAAAAAACCCCTGGAAACATCTGGGTGTGTGTTTTTTTTTCCCTGTTTTTTTTTCATGGACCGTTTTTCTTTTCCCCCGGAAGAATTGAACAAATTGAACAGCTTTGGATTATGAAATATTTTCATTTAGAATTTAAGGTATTTATATATTGTTTTTAAGCCTTACTCCCCCGAAAATGATTTCTAAAAACGATGTAATAGGAAGATTTTTATAGAAAGACTAGAGATGTAAAATGTCTGGAAATAATGAAACTATGAGGAAAAATGTTTTTAAATCCTCTCTGTAAGATTCTCAGCATGGGTATTTCTTCCATTTCTGATTAAAAGTATTGATCCAATGTATCTACTACTGATAAACATTTTGGGATGCTCCAAAGTGTTTTGGACTAAAATGGCCAGCATTCCTGACCACTGGCCATTCTAGCTGAGGCTGATAGGAGCTGAAGTCCAAAATATTTGGAGGGCAGCAGGTTGGGAAGGCTGTCCTAAAGGAACAAAGTGACTTTAGATCTGTAAAGAGTGCTAAAAAAATAAATATTGCTTATTTTTCCTTTCCCCCCCAAATTTCTGTTTTTTTTCTCCCCCCAAAATAGGGAAAAAACTTTTTTACCCATGGCTTCAAAATTTCTGGAAATTTTACATCTCTACTTAGGGCTATGTGTGTGGGGAAGCAACATTCTGTACTCATATTACTACTGGATAAGGAACTCCACATACAAATGGGCCCTACCTAAAATGGCTGCTACCTGTACCGTTCCTCTCCAGGATCCAGCAGCTGGGGCTGGATGTATAAAGCTCTCTTCTAGAAGTTGTAATGGCAGCTATTAGTTGTTTGAGGAGGGAATGGAAAGGGACTAGATTTATATCCCCTGCCCCCGCCCCCAAGAACTGTCCAGGGCAAATAAAGCTTTTAAAGAGGCAGGTGCAATGGCAGCTTCTTAAAAAGGGATTTTTTAAAAAAAGGCTTTGCAATATTGGCTGGGCCGTATTGCTTCAACACCTTTATCTACAGTTCTGTTATCCAGATCCTTCTCACATTTCAGACATATTTTTATTCCCCTACGCATCCTTGGCATTTTGAACATTGTATCGCTATATCCATATAGCAATGTCCATATAACAATAAACCAATGTGTGTAGTTTTGGTGGGGATGGAGTGGTAACTCTGCAGTGGCAGCTACTTTTTCTGTGTAAACATGGACATGACCTACCTTTTGTTGCCTGTATGCTTGCTCTCTGTCTGTTTCTGATCAATATTGGTAATATCGCCGAGGAAAATGTGAGCTACTACTGCTAACAAGATGACTAAGCACAGATCAATAAAGCAAGCTCAAGCTTCAGGCTGAGAAGCGGCGGAACAAAGGGAGGTTACAGGAATGCTCCTGAAGTTAGCTAGAGCACTGTTTCTCTAATTACGATGCACATACAAACCTGAATTGTAATTAATTGTAGATATCCTGGTATGTAAGAAAGCAATGTTTGATGAAGCCCAAGGCAGCAGTGTGTGTGTGTGTGTGTGTGTGTGTGTTCAAGCATTTACCACTTTTGTTAAGCATCACACGTAAACCCTTTTCTACTGGTAGCAAAGATGAGGGGAAAAATAGCGCATTTTGACTGACATACATGAAGGAATGCTAGGGAGATAATTTTGGCCCTGAGCAAGAGCTTTGCTTCAATTCCTTCGATAGCCTGGAAGCTACACAACTCCAGAGCTGCACCTAAGATTGTATATCAAGAATTTCTTTTAGAAAGCCTTTGTTATGGGCAGCTAATGCACTTCTATTTATAAAAATACATTTCCTCAAATGTCAAAGAAAGAAAATGGGGGAAATAACTGGAACTGAAAAGGAAAGAAACTCTGTATATTTATATGAAAATGCGCCTAAGTTTAGCAATCTGAGCTAATAGCATGTATTTTTAGTTTTTGAAATATTAACTCTTAAAATACATCAAAAATAAAACTCCCATATTTAAAGGCTAAAGGCAACTTTCACTTTCATGTCTTTCTGTCATTCAAAACTGGCCTTCTCTGAATACAGATGTCTCTGACATCCTAATTATGAAAAAGGGGCATCCAGTTTTACACTGTACAAAGAGCTGCTTGACTTACACAAGACCTGGAATGCCATGCTGCCTCTTTGCACAATGGAGACAGGCTGAAGCTGGCTATCTCCTTTCCTTAGAGAGGTTCTCTAAGTCCAGAGTGTCACCTGGTGAAACATCTTAGGAAACCAGTATTCTTTCAGCCCCAGACCTCTCCCCATCTGCAGTTCTAATTCCAATTCAATTCTTCGAGCGCCATCACTTAGGCAACCAAAACTGCAACAGCCACACACAATAAGGAGGTATGAGCAGATGGGGGGCGGGGGGGGGGGGTTCAAGCTTTGCAACAGTGTAACAGGTCTCTAGAAAAAAAAATCCGATGGGGGCAACCCCTCTCCCCAAACAGCCTGTTGAGAACTATGCATGCTCAAGCGGCTGTAGGTCAGTGGTGCCCTAGGCCGGGTGGTGTTTTGGCACCCCACATGTTGCCACCTTCTCTTCTCTCTTGTCCATCCCAGCAGCAGCTACTGCCACCCTGGCTTCCTCCTCCTTGCCTTCTCCCCTCCAGATATTTCTGCTGCACCACCTCCCCCTTACCCACCTATCTCCCGGAACCACTGCCATTTCCTCCTCCTCCTCCTCCTCTTTTCTTTCCCTTCCCCATCCATCCTGGCCACTGTTGCCTCCTCCCGACTTCTCTTCGCTTCCGCTTCCCCACGCACCCCCACTGGCCACATCTTCCCCCTTGCGGGCTGCCGCTTGACTGCTCCACTCACCATGAAGGGTACTTCCTAGAAAGGCATTCTGGGTGAGGTGGCCCTGGAGATTGCAGTCTCCTAGGCAACCTCACCCAGGATGCCTCACTATGAAGAAAGGCCCCTCAAAGTGAGGCATATGAGCGGTGGCTGCTGGGCAGGCTCTTTGGAGAGCTTCACCAGCTGCTTTTGTGCAACAGAATTTGCCGCAGCAGGGAAGCTTCTCTGAAGGTTTCTCAGAGTTAGGCATGGGGCCAGTGGCACTTCAGAGAGCTGTGCTGGGCATTCTCTAGCAGAAGAGCACCTGGCACAACTCTCTGGAGCAGGCAAATGCCTTGCTGTAAGAACTCCTCAGAGCAAGGCACTGGTCTGCCACTCCATGCACAGTCCTGGCAGCAAAGGGGCGTGAGACTGCAGCTCCTGGTGCCAGCTAGGAGGACCCAGAGTGCTGCCACGGCTGCCATCACCACTACTAGGAAGGGAAGGGAAGGGAAGGGAAGGGGAAAAAGAGTATCTTCCAGTGTTTCTGGACGTCGTTTTTCTGTGAACATCTGCAGCCCTTCTTGTTTTTCTACCCATCCTCTTGCCACGCCCACTCTCCACCTTCAATTGCTGTGATATCATAAGCATGGACTACATTGCATTAGCCACAGCCTGTAGCATAAAACAACAAAAAATTACTTCCCTTTGGCATGACCAGTGCTTCTCTTCAAACATTTGTAAGAGCTGCTGTATGTTGTACAGCTTTTAATTACCCTTTTAAAACAACCCTTCAGAACAGGTCACATGATGTGAAATCTGTTAAATATTCTAAGCGGAATTGCATTTGATGACATGGACTGCAGTCCACAGCAGCTTATGGCATAATAAATGTGTTAGCCTCTAAGGTGCCACAAGACTCTTGTTTTTAAAGGACTGGGTGAACAGTTTTGATCAATACTACTACTACTACTAATACCCATGTGACTAGTAATTTACCACAGCTATTTTCTACAGACAGTGTGGAGGGCTACAGCAGTACTGATACTTCATATTGTTAACCAAGATGTATTTCAAACTTTTAGAAGGTAGTAGGGTTAGTAGAGCTGTGTGCAAATGGCCTCACGAAATTCTCCACCGTATTGTGGGCAAAGAAATTGGGTGGACCATTTCACTGAATTTCTTCAGAAGGAGGAGACACTCTCAAGCAGTTTATCAAGGGTGGGGCTCACCATTAGCAGTGGCAGTAGCAAAGCTTCTTTTTTCATACATCCCCTCGCCCCGCCTCTGCAAGCGACAGCAACTGTGCTGGCAGCCTAGCCAGCACTCTGCACTCTCCATAATGCCCCATATCTAGTGTCATTTTGGGGCACTGCTGAGGGAAAACGGCAGCCACCACAAAACTATACACAAAACATTATACAAAATATTATGCTTTTTATAACGCCAGAGTATCAATGCCAGTCATCAGATGGCAAAGCAATGACATTTAGCACTGAACTATCACAACTGATGTGGCCTCCCTTGGTGTGCCCCTCCTAATTTTAAATGAATTTTGGCCATGATTTTAATACTCTAAATCTCAAATGGAGTTGTTTAGAATAAGAACATTATTTTTGGCCATATTATCATTCTAATTGCTTTAGATTCTGTTCTGTTGACCTTTCTCAGAAACTTCCTCTGTTACAAAAGGTGATAAGTCTACCATGTTATTTTGACTATTTCTCCACTTTTATTGTTCTAGATGTTTTTTCTGGCTGTTCAGGAGGTTAAATCTTAGCAAATTGGACAGTGCTTAGAAACCCTAGTAATTATACGGTGAACAATTTATTTCATATTCTACGCCTGGAGGAGAGAAGATAAAGATTTCCTAGGGCTTCTGATTTTAAATGTGACTATATCTGAGGAAGTTAAAAATCCATAGAAACAAAACTATGTTTTATATAAAACATCTCCCCAAATGGTTCTCTTATGTGCAGTGCTGAACGTTGGTATAGAGGGGAAAGGAAGATCTTTTCATAGCTTTTGCCCATATTCTTCGGATTGTCAGCTTATTGATGACATTGCTTCTATAATGACAATTCACAATGTTCAACAATAAATTAAAGGAAAACAAGTTTTTTAATATTACTCAAAAGCCGAAAGGAAGATGAAACAAGCAAATCAGGCCATATCAGACAAGGCGATGCACATATATTTAGAGATGCAAGGAACGTTTAATATTGCAGCGAGTACATTACTCAGCATTGTCATTAATCAGAGGAACGGAAAACATCTAGACCTCAGGGATAGTGAGTTTGCTTCACCAAATGCAGTCACTGTGTGGTCTCCTACATAGATCTATTAACAGCTTGTAGCCAACAAAATGGCTGCTTGTTTCAATATGGGAAATTCAGCCCTACCACCATCATCCACAACTTCTCAGCCTTTATTGTCCCCTTAGGGTTGCCGTTCCATCATGCTGCAGTGATTTTTGCCTGTCAAGGCACAAAGCCTTTATCCACACTCTTACCTAGAATTGTATTTGCCAGCAGACACTAGGACTATTATTGCCAGGAATGTGTTACTCATCTCTAGTTTCGAAGTAATGCAGAGAACTATGAGAAAGACTACATCAACACACAGGGGTGAGGCTTCAGTGCATTAATATTAGCAAAACGTGCTGTGAATTGTGAATAGAAACAGCTCTAGGTAGGAACTCTGCGTTTGAGCCGTAGAAATGTGTAGCTACTGTTCCATCTGTGCAACTTCCAGAGAAGAAAATGTGATGGTACTACTACACTTGCAGAGAGCTCGTTAATTGTACGAGAATTACCTCTAAGAGATGCTGCTGTATCTTACTTATCAGCTATTCATATCAGCACAACAGACTATAGTAGAGTACAGTAAAGTGGAAGAAACAAAACAATTTGTGTAAGTGAAGAATCAAGAGCAACAAAGAATGTCAGTGTCTTGTTGAGCCTCATATTAAGAATACATTAAACTAAATGGCTGATATTTTGCTACATGACCAAGGCTGTTTATATCACTGAGATGAAGGAGAGGAAACTTATTAAATGCTGGTTGTGAACAACGATCATCACAACTGTTTGTACAGAAGCAATCTCGTAGGGAGATGAGTGCTCCATCTCCCTCAGCCCCCAGTCAAAATGCAACAATGTTGATCAGTTTAAATACAACAAACTAATAATATGGTTTCCTCCAGCGACTTCATGCAGCCCTCAGATGCAGACTTGGCTTATTTTCTTGATTCTTATTTAATCTATTCTCATCTTAGCTAGATAGAGCCACATTTTTATCATTAAATTAAACTGTAAATGAAATACCCTTGGGAAGGGGTGTTTTTGGTATACCACACACATAGCTTTAAATCTCAGATAATGTAAAAGAGAGAGATTAAAAGCTATGAGGGAATTTCCCCCCTCTTTTTATATCTCCTCAGAAATATATTTTCCCATTATGTAATGCTGTCAAGAGTTGATAAAGCTTGTCATAACAGGTCTACATTCTAATTCAGTCTGCTGATATCTTTTGGAAATGTACTGTCACTGATTATGAAACATTCAGTTGGCACCTATTATATTTAGAGGAAGTTATTTATGACATTTTATCCCACCCTTTCTCCAAGGAGCTAAGAGTGGTGTTTCTCCTCACAACTGTGAAGTAGCTTATTCTGAGAGTGATTGACTTACCCAAAGCTACTGAATGAAAGATAGAGCTGACTGGGGATTTGAGTCTGGTCTTCCACATCCAAGCCCAACACTCTATCCATGATTCTATTCTAATGATATTTGCAACACACAATTGAGAGCCAGTATGGTGTAGTGGCTAGAGTGTTGGACTAGAACCAGGTTCTAGTCCTCACTCAGCCATGAAGCTCCCTGGGTGACTTTGGACCAGTCACTGACTCTCAGCCTAATCTATCTCACTGGATTGTTGTGAGGATAAAATGGAGGAGGATCATGTACACTGCCTTGGGCTCTTTGGAGGAAAGGCGGGATATACAGAGTGGCCCAAAAGTAGGTATACAGTATAGTTTATTTGCATTTTATTACATTGTTTATTACATTTACATTTGCTTAACTCTGTTTAATCTCGTAAGTGCTCGATATGTGTTCCATCAACTGTCACTCCCTGTCACTCATTCTTCCCAACTGTCATTCTGACTCCACCCACACATCTTCTACTCACACATTCTCTCTCCCTCCCATCAACATTCTAAACAACTGTATACCTACTTTTGGGCCACTCTGTATATGTAACAAACAAACAAACAAACAAACAACAGCAGGGCTGGCCCTAGTAATAGGCAAAGTGAGGCAGCTGCCTTAGGAGCTGATGTGTTCAGACCTGCCGAACACATGTAGGTCAGGCGTGAGCCTAACTGGTGTAATCCCACCTGACAAACATTCCCTGTTCAGGTCACATTATGTAAACAGGGCTATGGATGATGTATAGCAGGGTAAGCCAAGTGGTGCCCACGGGCACCAGTGCACTCCCAGGCACTTTTCTTGGCACCTTCCAAGGTTCTCTACCGCTCCCACTTTTAATTAAAAAATAACGTTTTTTCCTATCAGCAGCTGGGATCATTTCACAGCAAAGTGAGGGCCTCCAGCTGCTGTCATATTCATTTCCTGTGAATGTTCCTGGCCCGGAGGCAGAGTTCAGAGACATTCTTAGGACATGAAGATGGTGAGGGGCTGTAGCTTGATTCATGTCTCTTGAGCACAGCCAGCCACCATGAAAAAGATGTGGGGAAAGAAAAAGGGAGTCCTAACATTTTTGGTAAGCTGGGGGGCGGGGGCAGCTAGGAAGGGCAGCAATAAGCCAGTAAGGTAAGCCGGGGGCGGGGGGGGGGGAGGGAGTAAAAGAGTTTGCCTCCTGTAAAATAGATTTCTGTTGGCACTGAAAACTGTAGGTCCAAAGGAGTTTTTTACTGTGTTATGGCTCAGACCCATCTCTGCTTGTACTCAGCCTTTTGGGCAGGTTGCTTGTCCTTTGTTATTATCCATGTCTTGCATGGCAGCCATTTTGTTGTGGTACCAGGACAATTTCTCAAATTGCCAAGTGTGCCCATGGGCCTACACCTGATGTACAGCAAATGTGAACATGCTTTAAATTGGGCATCACGAACCATTAAGCTCTTCTTTCTTATCCTTAGAAGTCTTAGTTTTCTACATTTTTAAAAAAGAGATCTGTGCCTTTACAATGCACACTGAACTCTGCAGTTTCTTGCAAACCAACAAGTTGGGCACTTTCCATTACCTAAAAGGAATGTTAATTTGATTGTGTACACCAACTCATGATGAAATAAAATGGCTGTGTCTTAATGTGCAGGATCATTCATGTGCATGGCTTATCCAAATTGGGTGGACAAGGGTGGACTCACTTAAATGGAAGGAACGGGGAAATGAGGCAAGAGCAAACAGCACATGTGAATTAATTATAGAATATTTCCTTGTAAAATTGGAAGACAAGTCGAGTGGATTTCAGGGTAGAATCAAGCCATGGAAAAATGATGACATGATAATTCCATCCACCCCAAACTGGAAGTGGCATTTCTTGTATTATTTCTGTTTACCTACAGCAACCCCATGATGCAGATGTGTTTACTTATTTCCAAAGCTTGGTTAAAAATCCATCCGAAATGCAGCTGACCTAATTAAACCCTATGAGATTAAGTGGTATGTGCAAGAAGGGAAACTCTGTTTAAACATTTTTTTAATATAATGAGGACTGCACCTTATTTAAGCTCATTTATCCTGCTCAGCATGGCAGAGACACTGATTCTGAGCATGTGTAGAGGGACTAACAGAGGGATTAGTGAGCATTAAAAAGCCTCTAATTTGCTTTGAAACAGGGATTTCTGAACTTGGAATACGCAGAAACAAATATAAATGATGCATGATGTATTTATGAACTGGGGCAGGATTGGTTCATGCCAGCTCAGGGTTCTTCAATGCGAAACCATCTGCACTGCAAATACAATTTCTGTGTTTATCCATAACCGCTGCTAACATAACATAAAGTTACAGATGACTGGCTACATGATATTATGGTGAAACAAGTAAGGCACAGTAGTACGAGAGGAATGGATACATATATAATAGAACCCCCTTGAGCCACAGTTTGTCACGAGTTGTTTTAACAAAGTCTGCAGACCCTAATGTAAATCCCAGAAGGGGAAATACATGTATTGCTGAATTTCTCTTCTCCCCCATGCCCACTCCCCCAAACCCTGAAGAGGGTTGACACCTTAATTCATTTCCAAGAGTTACATTTTTCAGGACGGCTGGCGACATTCTAATAGCTCAATCCCGCCTTTTATTTATTATGCTGCTCATGCCAATAATAGTTCTACAAGCTGGAGTTTGCATTTTCCCACCGTTTATTTATTTCCTTCAGATCAAAGTATTAGCTGAGGCACAGTGTATTTTCAAACTATGTGCTTGTGGATAAACCAAATGGCTTTCATTTCAATATTCAGTCACCACATAACCTCTTTTTTTCATTAGTGAAAATGAGGCATAAACCATCTCCATGTAAAACATACTCTCAATTCATTAATAAGGAAATTAAACATGGGGCTTGAAAGGAACTAATGCAAAATTCAGGCAACTATCACAAAACCTAAGCTGTTGCTTTGGAATTGGTTGATCAAACAACATTCTTCTTCTATGAAGATGATGATGCATTCTTTTGTATATTATGTTTTTATTTATTTATTTATTGCATTTATACCCCACCTTTTTTCCTCTTGCAAGGAACCCAAGGCGGCTGACATTATCCTCCTCCTCTCCATTTTATCTTCACAACAACAACCCTGTGAGGTGGGTTGGGCTGAGAGTCTGTGACTGGCCCAAAGTCACCCAGTGAGCTTCCATGGCCGAGTGGGGACTAGAACCCAGATCTCCCAGCTCCTAGTCCAACACTCTTGCCACTACAACACGACCCCCATACTACAACATAAACTGTTCTTGAAAATACCACTAGTTTCAAAAGTGGTATGCTATGTGACATAACTGCTGTTCAAGAAAAACAAGCCCAAAGCCAGAATTTGGGCATGCAGAACCTTGTTTGGTTGTTTGGATGTTTGCTTTTTTGGCTGCAAAGGCAGCTCTGCTCCCTGGTAAGACATTAGAGGCAATACATACTGAAAAAGATGCAATTGCTACAAAGGTCAGTGATGTTGCCACATATTTCCTAACATGAGCACAAATGCTGGCATGTGGTGGGGGCTGAGCACGATGGCAAGAAGTCTTGCCCACCATGAACACTACAGTGTTTAGAATGGTCATGAGTGTATGGGGCTTACATGCACAATGCTATATATGCACTAGGGATGGCGGAGAATTTCTCCCCGAATCTTTGGGGGGCCGAGCGCCAACGCATTCGGCCCCCCGAAATCGGCGGTGAAATTCTCCGCCCCCCCCCCGCCCCCCCTGGGATGGGACTTACCTTTGGCGAATGTCCCTCCCGGCGGCGGGTCCCGGTGGCAGTTCATCGGCCTTTCGTCGGGGGCGGGGGTGGCAGCTGGTCTTCCGACCGGCTACCGCCGCCGCCATTACAAAGTGTAAAAAACCCCAAAAAAACCCGTGATAGGCTACGTAACGATTAACGTAGCTTATCACGGCTAGATTTCCAAAGTCAGCTGCGATAGGCTATGTAAATCGTTACGTAGCCTATCAAGGGTGACTTTGAAAAAAAAAAAAGCATGTGCGCAAATGGGGCGCTGCCATTTGCGTTCCTTATTTGGTCCCGGTAGTCTACGTAAAGATTTACGTAGACTACGCTGTAGTCTACGTAAATCTTTACGTAGACTACCGGGACCAAATAAGGAACGCAAATGGCGGCGCCCATAGGGCATCGCCATTTGCGTACACTTTTATTTTTTCCAAACTCACCCGTGATAGGCTACGTAACGATTTACGTAGCCTATCACGGCTGACTTTGGAAATCTAGCCGTGATAGGCTATGTTAATTGCTACATAGCCTATCACGTGTTGTTTTTTTTTTTTTTACACTTTGTTTCGCGGCCGGGGAGACGGGGCGCTTCTCCCCGGCCTGAATTTCGGCCAGGCAAGGCGGGAAGCCTCCCCCCCCGGCCTGAATTTCGGCCGGGCGAGGCAGGATGCCTCCCCCCCCTCGCCTGAACTTCGGGGGGAGAAGCGAAGCGCCTCCCCCCCACCGTGAAGCCAAGCTGCGAAAAGGTAAGTGACTTTTGTACATCCCTAATATGCACTAACCCAATGTGGGCTGTTCTACACCAGGAGTGAGAAACCTGACACCTGGGGGCCAAATCTGGCCCTTCTAGGGGCCAAATCCAGCCCTCTGGGGTTCTCCAGATGGCCACGCCCCTTTCCCACAACCACCAATCATTTGCTGGTTTCCTGGCTTTTGTGCAGTTTTCCCCCCACATTCGAAAGGTTGGCATGCCTCTCCTGAGGCTTACCTATTGGCAGTAAGAGTTTATTTTTTGCCTGAGCCCTTCTGTCTTTGGCCCTGCCCTTTACCTTCAGCCCTGCCCACCACTGGAATGCAGCCCCTGAGAACTTCTCCGAAACTGAATTCGGCCCCCAGGCTGAAAGTGGTACCCCACTCCTGGTGTATACATAGTGCATGTGTGCACAAACCTCAGACCAGTGACCACATTGTACCATATGTAGACCCTGCACACTGGGTGGATCGTTTGAACTGGCTTGTTGAGGTTCCTGATGATTTCCTTTAGATGTCTAAAAGAGTTAAATCTAAGTGTTTCTGTCCGCATATGCTTCGGAATGTATGCACCTTGGACACCAGTTGCTATGTTAAATTTCTCACTCACTAATGACATAGAAGAAGAAAAAGAGACAGCCTGACCCACTACAAGCCATAACGGACAAAGATTATCCCAGAGCAAAGTTACAGGGCTTTATTCTTTTTCAGCATCTAAGGGGAAAAGTTGACATAGTAACATATATTGAAAAACTTAATTTAAAGGGACTCTGTCAGGTAATTTAAGCTCAAAATGTGACCTACTTTTAAATGTTACAAATTACAAACTAGGACAAGCTAGCTGTCTTTTCAGATTCTACTCGTTTATTACTAAAAGTTAAGAAGGAATCCTGCAGTCAGTAAAAAGGCTTTAACTAATCTTGTGACTTTGGACAAAGCTTCTCCTAGCGTGATCCAATGGGGAGGGGCGCAACAGGGTAGATGAAGGGATAGGTAACCGAGGGCTCTCCAGATGTTTTGGATGGCAACTCCCAAAAGCGTCACCCAGAATGGCCAATGGTCAGGAATTATGGAAGTTCAAGTCCAAAATATCTGGAAGGAACCCAAACATTTGAAGAGTGCCCTGTGGTACAGCAGTTCCTTACAATTCCCCATCAGACGGAACCACCTAGCATCCCTTTGTGAGCTACATTAGTACAAAGTCTTCATTTTCAATGAGAGCTCACATGTAACTTCTCTCCTCTGAAGCCTGTCTTTGGGTTCTCTTCACTGGGAAGCCATGTACCACTAGGAGGAAAACTGAGAATGGCGGGGGTGAGGGTAAGAGGGTTCTGTGCAGGTGTTCAAACAAAGCTCTCCCTGATAGCAATAGTGACTGTACAACAGTGGTGGTGGTCCCCTTTCTAGATCTGGAACTAGAACCCCTTTCCTGTGCCCTGCTGCCCAGATCATACTTTGAATTTGTGTAAGAGGGAAACATAGTTATTTAAAAGAGCGAAATGGATGTGAAATATGAATATGAACTAAAACCCAGGTATGTTATCTTGCCATCATAATCTCTCTCTATGTTTCTACCCAGACTGATGCATTGTAATTTTCTGGTCAGCAGCTGGATTTCCTGGAGAGCCACTTGGCTATAGAAGGCCAATGCCAAGGCTTCAACTTTCACATTCCCTATTGACTCAGGGCTGGACCCACCATTAGGCAGAGCAAGATGGCTGTCTCAGGCAGCTGACTTTGGGTATCATGAAAGGGCAGCAAATTTTTAGTTATTTATAGTGCAATCCTATGCATGTTTACTCAGAAAAGATCCACCTCAATAGGATCTAAACTGGAGGCTCTTTCATTTGTAAGGCACCACTGTGCCGATATTGTCTTCGAACACAATTGCTGCTTTGTGGCCACATGTTAATGAATGCAATGCAGTATCTGCTGTTATTGTTGTTGTTACTGCATTTCTATCCTGCTTCTAAGGAACCCAAGTGGGGGACTAGAACCTGGGACTCCTGAGTCCCAGTCCAACATTCTACCATACACCAATGCATAGTGTTGTAACTGTGGGAAAAACAGGAGGAGTTTGAAAGGTCACATGTGTATTATCATTCGTGTTTATAGCATGAACACAGGCCACAAGCCACAGTATAGTGCTGCGATTGCGGGAATAGGAGGAGGTGATCTGCTGTTTCAGGCTGCTTTTTTTTGTGTTAAGTCAAACGTTTGACATGGATTTGTCAAAAACAAGTCCTGCCAGACGAATCTGATCTCATTTTTTGATCAAGTAACCTCCCTTGTGGACCGTGGGAATGCTGTAGACATCATATACCTCGACTTCAGCAAAGCTTTCGACAAAGTGCCCCAGGATATCCTGATGAGCAAACTAGCTCAAAGTGGGCTAGATGAAACAACGATCCAGTGGATCCAAAGTTGGCTACAGAATCGGAGTCTAAGAGTGCTTATCAATGGGACCTTCTCAAACTGGGGAGAGGTAACGAGTGGGGTACCTCAGGGCTCAGTCCTGGGCCCAGTGCTCTTCAACATTTTTATTAACGACTTGGAGGAGGAGGTGCAGGGAATGCTGATCAGATTTGCAGATGACACAAAATTGGGCGGGATAGCTAATACTTTGGAAGACAGAAACAAAATTCAAAGTGATCTGGATAGACTGGAGCGCTGGGCAGAAAACAACAGAATGACATTTAATAGGGATCAATGCCAAGTTCTGCACCTAGGAAAAATAAACCAAATGCACAGTTACAAGATGGGGGATACGTGGCTCAACAACACTACAAGCGAGAAGGATCTTGGAATTGTTGTCGATCACAAGCTGAATATGAGCCAACAATGTGATATGGCTGCAAAAAAGGCAAATGCTCTTTTGGGCTGCATTAATAGAAGCATCTTCCAAATCTCGGTAAGTACCAGTTCCCCTCTACTCAGCACTGGTTAGGCCTCATCTGGAGTACTGTGTTCAGTTCTGGGCACCTCACTTTAAGAAGGATGCAGACAAGCTGGAGAGGGTTCAGAGGAGAGCAACAAAGATGATCAGGGGACTGGAAACAAAGCCGTACGAAGAGAGACTGAAAGAACTGGGCATGTTTAGCCTTGAGAAGAGAAGACTGAGGGGAGATATGATAGCACTCTTCAAGTACTTGAAAGGTTGTCCCAGAGACGAAGGCCAGCATCTCTTCTTGATCATCCCAGAGTGCAGGACACGGAATAATGGGCTCAAGTTACAGGAAGCCAGATTCTGGCTGAACATCAGGAAAAACATCCTGACTGTTAGAGCAGTACGACAATGGAACCAATGACCTAGGGAGGTAGTGGGCTCTCCCACACTGGAGGCGTTCAAGATGAGGCTGGACAGCCATCTGTCAGGGATGCTCTGACTTGGATTCCTGCATTGAGCAGGGGGTTGGACTCAATGGCCTTGTAGGCCCCTTCCAGCCCTACTATTCTATGATTCTATGATAAGTCCAGTAACTGCATGTGCACCTTCACAGCTGGTTTTAAATACATTCTGTGGTTATTCGCAGTGGTGTATGCGCAGCAGCTGCGCAGTGAAGAGTAGCCTCAAAAATATATAACATATCCATGCAAGGAAAGAGGATGAGAAAAATGTGAGCGAGAGGAGAAAGTGGGGAGGTCATGCTATCGTTTCAGCTGGCTTTTTAAAAAGAAGTCTAAAACTGCATGAACACCTTCGCAGCTATGCAGGAACGCAGGCTTAAAAATTTATTGTGTGGTTATCCACAGCTGCACAGCTCTGTAGGTGTGCAGTGAAAAATAGCTCCCTGCCACTATGGATTCCCTGGCCACAAATCCCATCAACATGCATGCAAGGAAAGAGTAGGGAAGGGAAGCAGGAGGAGGAGAAGAATGTGGGAGGGCTGAAGGTGGGGGAAAATGTTGCAAAACAGGTTGTACAACTTTAAAGTTACTCCCACTGGTAAGAGTAATAATACTGCTAGATTGAAACACACATGATTTGGTACTGCATGTAAGCTGCAATCACTGAAAGCTATTGCCATAAAAGTAGTTTGGGGAAAATGGAATGTTGTGGGAGAAATAGTGTCAGGACAATGTATTGACGAGTGTGTCATGTGCTGTCTGAGTGAGCCAGATGTTACAGTTCTGGCATAAAACTCTAGTGTCAATAGGCCCCCACTGTACTCAGTGAGTCTTATTCCCAGGTAAGTGTAAACAGGATCGCAGCTGTAATGTATTATTATTGTAATTTTACTGCCAATGAGGGGGAGAGATGCTTGTGGGATTTTCTGCCTCAGGAACCAAAATAACTTGGCTTTCCTTGGATACTATGCACCTTGACTTGGAAGATGGGCCTGGTGGGGAGGGCACCATTTGCTCCTCCACCTCAGGCAGTAAAATGTCTTGGGCCAGCCCTACCGACCATAGATTCCTCCATGTGTCTCAACAGGCAACTCAGAGGGCAGGTGGTACCTTTGAAGAGGCCAGATTTGGGCCAAGGGCTTCCAATTGCTGACCCCTCTTGCAGACAGTCAGTCCAGTCTCCAGTAATAAAATCTCTCCTTGGGAGTCTACCTAATTTCTGACTACAAGCATTGCCTTTTTGGAGCTGAATCATGCTCATTTGTCCCCTAAATCACATGACTGGATATGATTGACATAATGACACTGAAAACAATTTGTGACACATATTTGTCATACTGTTTTGAAGAAGGATACTTATCAATGACGTGTCCTGCATTTCTAAGAATACAAATTATTACTATGTTCTTTTTCCCTTCGTAAATGTAACTCATATTATTCAATCCTCCAAAATCTGACATAAGCTGGTAAAAGAATCCTCAGTATAAAAAAGCAAAACAAACTAAGGACCCTCTTTTATAGATCCAGAACATGTAATCTGAAGGCATTGTTTCAGGGATGTTATCAAAGACAAAATGTTATTTCTTCATACAGTAATCAGCAATATGAGAGGCATGAAAATCCACAGAGCTAAGGAACCCAGGCAGCATCCATAAAATAATCTCTAAATACAATCATGGCAGCACTGCAGATAAGATAAAAGCTGGGAATTGTGTGGAGCACAGAGTTTTCTAAATGTTTCCAAAGCCAAGGTGTGAACTTCCCATGAACCTTGGTTTTATTGCTACCTGATGAATAATTTGGAAGTATTTTAGCTGTTTTTAAAAGAGATTCCTTTAACAAGCTTTCCACAGAGGGTTACTCTGTAAAGGCTATATGGGAAGCTGGAGATAAGATTGGTCCAGGGTCCCTCTCCCAAACCTTGTCAGAACGTTCTTCCAAAATGAGGTGTGTGTGTGTGTGTGTGTGTGGTGTTCTGTGTCATTTTTGGGTGGGTGACATTCTCCAGACCTTAGTGTGGGGGTTATTAGTACTTGCAATTGTATTTTGAGGTTGTCTGGGGACTTCCTTTCCCCCATTTTTTTCACTTTAAAAGTGAAGCCATGGTTAAGCTGAGTGCTTGCTGGCACCAAGGCTATCATGGGATTTGAAAACGACTGGTACCACTAACTTTTTAAAAACTAAACTTAATTACATTTATATAGTGATGTGCGAATCAGCAAAACTTGAGTTCGCTGAAGTTCTCTGATTTCTGCTCAAAGCTCGTTCTGACTCAAGTCCATATCAGATTGTGAACTTTGTTTTTTTTCTTTTTGCATGAAAATCTATGGATTTCCCCCCCCAAATGTACACATCAATTGTGTGCATCTTTGAAATGCACACATAGTTCTCCCATTTATTAAAGCATATTTGTGTGCATCTTTTCATGTGCATTTTTCAAATCTATGGATGCTGTAGAATAGGTGTTTTTGGTCCGCAAATCACACCGCAAGCTCAGAAATGTACAGACTTAGACTACAGATTGCGTTCGAGTCCGTGTTTGGTCCAGAAGGTGCGAACTCAGTAAATCCAGATGAAAAATTAACTGAAACAAATTTCTCATAATCCCTACACACATCTGGTAATACAATTACCAGATAAAAATGAGATGCTAAGTATTGACAATAGCATGCATAACAATGTATACCAGCTGATAACCTAGGCCCAATTAAATAGATGGACAGACAATCTTCTGGAGCATACATGGCCTATTGGCTTTATTCTTCAGCAAAAGAAGCCACCAGGCTATGTGCAAATGCACAGGCTCACATTCCAAATTCTGGATCTAGGGTTTCTCCTCTCTTCCCTGCCACTTGCACAGCAGAAAGAACCTAGGCATCACTGGGTTATTTCACATGAGAAGCAGAGAAAGAAAACTAGAGCACCAGCCAGTTTGTCATTATGTATGATTACCAGAATTAACAATAAAGTTCTTCTCCAGTCTATACTGCAGGGGTTCCCAACATGGCACCCACAGACCCCCAACAGAATACCCATGGGCACCTCAATATCTATATCTATACACACACACACACACATATACATATACATATACATGGATTTGTATGAAATGCATACAGGTTTCCAGCCATTATACATGGGCTGCAACAAAAGTGGACCAATTATCCAAATAAGTATCCATTTGATGGTAACGTCTATATGCCACCCTTTCAAATATTGAAAGTGTTGTAAGGTCCTCAATCCATTGCATTATAGGAGGTGAGTGTTTATCCTTCCAATGTTATAATATTAGTCTTTTAGCTGTCAAAAGGGTGCAGAGAATCCATTTACACTGACCATTTGTTAATTCCCATGAAGCATGTAAATAATTTAAAAGAGCTTGCACATCAATGAATATTCAAGACTGTTCCAGTACAATTTTTTTTCTGTGTAATTGCCTTTTTGCCTTCCCGCAAAAAGACGCAACTCCTGGACATTGCCAAATATGTTTAAAAGAAGGATTAGCTGTATTGTACCACCAGCAATTAGCTGAATTAGACAATCCCTTATTAAAGAGACACTGCAGTGTTCAAAAGACAAGAAGCAAAAGTTTTTGCTGAAAGACACAGCCTAAGATCCATAGATGTGAAAGGTAGATGCCAAAGCAGGGACCCACTGATAAGGCATTTTGTGCTGGTGCCCACAGCAGTATTTCAAATTCCCAAATGCACCCACAGGTCCAAAAAGGTTGGGGACCTTTGCTACACTGTGTAATGGTTTCAGCACGAAATATGATACAAAATGGTCTCTTTCTGACATAACACTAAGCCATGGGTTGGCACTATGTGAATAAGCAGAAACAAGCCTTGGGCTCACATACTTCATCCTCTGGACCGCCAGTGTGGCCGCAAGGAGCAGACTGGTTTATTTAAAACAGGAAGCAATCATTTCCAGAGTATATCATTGCATCTGAAATGGGGAAGGAGGGGTGGAAACTCTGATTAGTTTAAACCGTGATTTGTTGAAACAAGCCAGAATGAAATAGTGTTTATGATCCTGGCTTGTTAAAAAAACTATAAACTAACCAGAGTTTCCTCAATTAGAATGAAACAATAATCTCCAGTTAGTTTAAAACAGGAAGTGGATACTTCCAAACTCCTCCTCACATCCGTGTCAGAGGCATGGGAGGAACAGTGAGGTTCATTTTTGCTCATTCATGTAGTGCTAAACTTTATCTTTACCTCCAAAACGGGTTTATCTTTACCTCCAAAATGGGCCGATGTCTCTCTTTTGAGAAGATGAATGGGTTTTATTATTTTATTTATTATCGCATTTATATCCCGCCTTTTTCGAAAGCTTCAGCTTGAGAATAGCCTATATAAACAATGGAATTATTCCTTCAGGTGACCAGACCTACACTTGATACTATAATGTTTCCTCTCTCAGATCCCACTCATTGGATCAGGGCAATTAATCTTGAGCATAGTGCCTTAACACATGGAACCCTAATTATGCTTTTTTAAATAACAAGGGTAAAGATATCTTACACTAAGGAAATAGTTTCTAAAATGCGTGTTGTGCATGTATAAGTATATCCAATGGTTTATTCACACTGTGCACTGTACACAGATGATGAGTACCTTGCTGTCTAACAAGGCCAGCAACTTCTTAATAAGTGAACCTCTGCATGTGCCAACAAATAAGATACACTTCATCTTTTGTTGCTTGGCACATCAAGGGCGTCAGCCAAGTGTTTAGCTTCAAAGTCTGCTCTGCAACTAAAGGAGTTTGCTTTCGCAAAGCTCCACTTCTTCAACACAAAAGAAATCACAAGCGGAAGCAATTAATACATCCCTCATGAGATTCCCATTCTCAGTTCTAAAGTCATGCTGTGAAAATTTGCACAAGCATTTAAGGCTCCTTTGCAAATTAATCCTTCTGGTAAAGCAGATTTGAAAAATAAAAATAAACTAAAATATATTGCCCCCACCCTAGCAAACAACATTTGATAAAACCTTAAATAACATTTACATGCACATTATATTTCAAAATGCTATATGAAGCCTGAGCTGGGCTCATGTTTTATTGGAGTTTCCAAATAAATTAAAGCCATTTATCATTAAAAAAAAAAATGTTCTAAAATATCTCATTAACTTTGCATCCAAATGCAGGCATGTTATAATGCCTATTCCAGCTAGGTCTGAAGACACAAACAGGCAGAAACAAGCTATAAGAAATTATTGGTTTCAGCTTCATGGCATGCTGATCTTTTTTTTTAAATGAGATTTGAAACACTGTGGATGCTGCATTGATTAATGAGAATGCATACGAAGTTGGCACTAGCAAAAATGGGGGTGGGGGAAGTTCACTTCTTACGATGAAAGGAGATGTCAGATTTAAAAGTAGTGCTGTCAACTGATTAATGCATTTTTAAACTTTGATTATTCTGCCTTTTAACTGATTAGCTCAGGTATTAAAATTGAATTAAATTATATTTAAATATTACAAGTTCAATAAAGGCACATTTTGGGGGGTCCTGAGGGAAGGGAACAGTTATTCTGAAATCTACCATTCATTGATGGAAAAGCCACTTTAGTTTTCATCACATTTGTGAATGAGAATTATCTTCAGTTACAATAACATACCAAATCCAAAGAGCTGCATAAGATAAACCAATGGAAAGCCCATCAGTACCCTGAAACATTCAGGTGTAAAAGCCATTGAGACTGGTTTCAACTGAGCTCTCTCAGCTTCAGTTACCTGTGGTTATTAATGTTACAAGAAAACTAAAGCCAGGGTTCGGCGTTCTATCCACTAAAGAAAAATAAAAATCCTGTGCCAAGCTAATGCAAATTCATTTCATCTTTCAAATGAAAGTGGCTATTCTCTGAGTTCTGAATTCTGCACCTGGCATCAACTTCTGTTCTTTCACAGTGCAATAGCAGAACTGTGCAATACATAAAACACCGAACAGAAGAACAGTAACATACAGTAAAGGGAACAATCTGCTTGTTTTAGGTACAAACTGGAAGGGAAAAAAGGTTTATATTTCCTTTCAATCACATATATTCATGACAATAACATTTGGTGCAGAGAAGAGAGAACCAGGAGGTCTGTGTGACATGCAATGCACCAGGCCCTTCAAAAGGAGTCTTTGCTTTCTCAGTCTCACCAATCAACTGGGGGGCGGGGTGTCAAGGAGAATTTTAATCCACAATTCTAAGATGTAGCTCACTTCCCCAACCTTGTGAACTTCAACTCCCATGGCCAGAGAGCTTTGGCTATTGGGCAGTATAGAAATGAAATAATTAATAAATAAATGGCCAATGGTCAAGAATCATGGGAGTTTTAGTCAAAAAGATCTAGAGGGCACCCGGTTGGGGTAGGTTAGTGAAGTTAATTGTGTAATTCACTGACTGAAGCTTGAACTTGTACTTAAGATAATCTTATTTTATCCCTATATAGAGAATTAAAGATACAGTCACCTATGGTTTCAGTTTTTGCAAACACAGCCAAACTAAATGTGTTCTCCCTCCTCGCACCAAAACGCTGTTTCTTGCTATGCTGGCAATACTGTTAACTGGAGAGTTACCTGCATAATCTGTTCGTGCATAATGTCCATCTTCTGACTTCGTAGTGGTTGTTGTGTTATCTGAAAGAGATCAATACATTTTAGTTTGTTATGTACTGATATGGTATCCCTGATCAGATAAAACATGGCAGTGCTCCCACAAGTTAGCTGTACTCTAGCAGTGAAATATAAGAAGGGTTAATATACCCTTGCCCGTTTCTCTGACTGGGTTCACACGATACACTAACACGCGATGGGTTTATTTTCCAGAGCAACCTGTGATGGGTTAGTGTGTCATCTGTGAGCTGTTTTCCACCCGTGGTGGGTTATTTCTCCCAAATAAGCCACACTGAGAACCCACACTCGGCAGTAAGGGTTGTTTTACCTATGGTGGGTTAGCGTGTTGTCTGTTACACCAGCGTGGGTTACAGAGATCGCCTACAGAGCTGCTTGGCAAGAGTGCCCAAAAATGCCACCACTGTGCTCTTCTCAAGCAATCTGTTCCAGAGATCTGCCTGGCAGCAGGTTGCATTGCTGCTGGCGCTCCAACCCCTTCCCAACTCAGCAGATGCTTATTCCCCTCCCTACAATGCACGAGATTGAACCTCCCCCCAACTTTCACTGCCACTGTCAGCCCCTAAGCTAGCCACACAACGCACCCCCCAACCCATAAATGCTACCAAGTAGGCTCTTAGTAGATTCAAAGCAGTATTAAGCAAGCCCAGTTTTAAGCAAGCCAAATAAGCCACTTTGCATGCCAATACACAGTTTCTTTTTATTCTGTATTGTTGGTTTGCTGCTGGTGAGGGGGGAGCCAACAAAGGCTTGGTGGGTACAAATGGGGAAGAGGGGGGAAGGGAAGGGAAGGGAAGGGAAGGGGAAGAGGGGGTAGGAGCAGGATAAGGTAAGGGAAGCAAACAGTGTGTTTCAGCTCACTTTTCTGTGAAAAAGCAAAGTCGTGCAATTATCCAGTAATGCATGTGATGGCTTCCCATGAGGGAATGCCACATATTAAATTTCACCCCATTTCTGCAAAGCTTCAAGCAGTTGGAGGCCCCGCACCCATTTCTGTTGCACATGGGTGGAGATAGGGGACCTGGCAAAGGCTTGGAAATCCAGCTTGGGAAGAGGAGCAGTGGTGGGAGGGGGCAGAAATGGGAAGGAAGGCCTTGAGAATCAGGGCAGCGTGGGTTGGGTGGGTTGGTGGGGGTGCGGGGAAGGATCGACACCAGGCTGAGAATAGTGGGGAACTGGCAGAGACAGAAGACAATGCCCCTAGTGCAAAGCAGGCCAATTGGAGATGGGCTGGTGACGTAGCGGCAGTGCAAAGGATGGTGGGATATGGTTCCTGCTGCAAAGGAAGCTGGGATACCTGTCTGGCTGGGTGGGAGGACTACAGAGGGAGGAGGGGTGAAGGGGGGGAATTAACTACTCTGTGTAGCTTATTTGTCAGATCGTGTGAAGGGGCACAGTAGGCTATTGCAAAATAACCTACTGTGCGGAGCTTATAAGCCACCATGGGTTAATGTGACATGTGAACAGGCCTCTGTAAAAGCCAATCCAAACATTATAGCACCGTTTGTGATACAGTCCTCACAAGACTGTGCCCACTCAGATATGTTAGTAGAGGATTTGTATTTTTGGATGTGCCCCCAGGTTAAACTCGTCCTGAATATGCAAAGCTGGCATGTATATGGAGATTTTAACATGGGGGCTTTAATACACAATCTGCCTTTTGCATATTTGAGGTGGAACAGCCCATGAGGGCTGTGTGCCACATACCCTGCTGAATGTTTGGGTTGGCTGAAAGACGCAAGTATTGATGGTTTCTGAATGGAAATACGCCTATTAGTTATAAGGGAAGTGGTTGTCCCAGCATCTACACACACAGGCACATCTGATGGCAACCAGGGTGAGAGCCTTTTCTATTATGGAAGCCCACATTTGGAATAATCTTCCCACTGCACTGTGGAACAAGCACCATCCTTGATAGTGCTTTGGTGCCTGCTGAAAACGCATCAGTTTACCCAGGCACTTGCTGACTGTAAGACCTAACTCAGTAGATGTTTTGTTTGTTTTTATCTTTGTATTTTATTTTAATTGTTGTTTTAATGAGTTTTGTACACCGCCCTGTGATGTGATAATGAAGGATGGTATATAAATATTTTAAATACTTAATAACAATGAATAATGATGATAAATGAATAAAGTGGCTCTTACATTCCCTTGAATGGCCCTCTCCACAGACACAGCTCTTTGTTTGAATGTTTAATAAAAGGCAAAATAATGGGCAAGAGCAAATTTTTCATGTCTACATGCTTTTATAAGCAATGCACTGACAAATGTCTGAGATTAAATGTTTTATACTGCTATCGGATTTTTTTTTTAAATAATAAGTGTAGTTATGGACATTTCAGCAATCATGGCTATTACATAAGAAGGGCTTAAAATATTATACAGACCATTTAATAAAATATAAAGCATTTAATATGTAGGTTTAGAAGATATGGATGGATCTATGTGTCAAAAACAGCGGAGGGGGAATCTATTATGACATTCAGCTTCTTCTACTTCAGTGGAAATGTTATACAAAAGAGAAAAAGATAATAAAAAAGACTTAAAACCAGTTTTGTGGCTCCCCCCCCCCCATGCTTGCATTCATCCCATCCCCCACTATGGAATCAATTTTAATCTGTTAATGATGAACACCCAGATTTTAATACAGGGGAATGTACCAGAAGTTAACTGGGAGAAAAGCACTTTCCAAAAACCTTGACCAAACCCCAAGCGGATATTTTCTTGAATTAAGAGGGCATCTGGCAAGTTGTCGTATTTCCAAAGATCGACCATCTGCCTCTGGGATTATAAATGTAGAGTAGATTATAGAAGGGAAAAAATCAGTAGTCATGTAGGCTCCAGCACAGGCAGCATGCATAGATGGTTAAGCCTGCAATGCTATACACCAGGGGTGTTGAACCTCTTTCATGCCTGAGGGCCAAATTCACCTTTGGAGAAGCTCTGACGGGCTATATCCATTGCTGGGCAGGGCTGAAGGCAAAGGTGGCGAAGCCAAAGGAAAAAGGGATGGGGTAAAAAATACAAGAAATACGAGCATATTATAGTTTAAAACTCTAAATGCCAGTACAGATGGGCAAATTCACCTCATCCCACCTTGCGCACTGCTCACCGGCTCCCAACGGCTGGCTGACTCTGCTCGCCATGTATGGTGAGCTGCCAGGCAGTCCGTGGGCAGCTGGCGAGTGGTGCACGGCCTCCCACTCCCTCGCCAAGACACCATTTTGCGTAAAAATGGTGGCTTGGCCATTTACGGAAAGGCCGATTTACCGAAAGCGGCCATTTACACAAAATTACAGGCGTAAATGGTCTAAATAGACCATTCATGCCAGTAATTTTGCGTAAATGGGCTCTTTATGGCCACTATTTGAGCAAAATTATCCTTTCCGTAAAAGGCTGAGCCACTACTTTTATGCAAAATGGTGGCTTGGCGAGAGATTGGGGATCTCTGTGCTTGCATGAATCACAGTGCGCCAAGTCGGGCAAAAGCAGGTATCTATGGACTGGTGTCCGGGGGACCGAGCCAGCGAGGAATCACTGAGCTTTGACCCCCAACCAGATGCCCGTGACATCCCTAAATGCCAGCAACTAAGTCTTAGGAGAGGCATTTTAACCTTTTAGAATGGAGGAAAACTGCACAGAAGCTGGGAAACCACCCTATCATCAGTAATTGGGAGAAAGGAGTGGGGCATGACAACCTGGGGAGCCCAGGTAGACTGTCCTCTATTTTGAAGGCATCCTGTATTCAGCCCAAGTCCAGCTTAAAGATTAGGAGCCATCAGAAGGAAGAACTGGGCCTTGCAGTTGCCCATCAAAGACCTGGACAGACAGAGCAAGGCACACAGGTCATCTGATCACAGTCTTCCACACTATGGTGAGATGTACTGTATTTCTATTTAAATTACAATAATTATTTCTAAATTTGCACCTATACATATACATTTGCACATGCAAATTTTATTTTATGCAAATCTGTGTCCTCTCTTTTGCTGACGCATTTCCTTGTTTTGGCGATTCATTAGTGGCCACCTGTCAGGAGGTGCCCTAGTGGCCTCTTTCAGTAGACTCCAATAGCCAACTCCAGACACAGACGAAAGGATTCTTTTCAAGGCTTTAATCCTTTTACAACTTAATGACTCTTTCAGATGCTAATCACCTGCAACTAAGCAAGGAACAGCAGAGTGGCCTATGCGCCGAGTAGGCAGTTGATCCCCGTTTGAAGGAGAGTCACTTGAAGACCCTGAACTTATGGGCTAGGGAGAGATCCTCCCTCTTTCCCTTGGGTCCACGGGAGGCGGCCGTTGCTTGCGTGCCAAACGGGCGCTACGCCTCCTTTCCGCGCCCTCCATCGCTCGTTGCTCCCTGCGTCTGCGTCGAGCATCTAGCAAGCCCCCCTCCCACACTTTCTCACTGCTAGGATCACTATCTACCTCAGGAATGCCGGCAGGAAGAATCTCTGCCAGCTGCTGTGCCTGTGAGGGATGAGCTGGCTCCTCTCCCACGGATTGCTGTTCCTCCTCAGAATCAGAACTGCTCTGGGGTTCTATCGGCTCAGTTTCCACCCTGACACCACCTATCTTCGGCGGTATCAAAACTGCACACATAGACACTGCACATGGCTCGGCCTCCAGAATCCATCCCATGGGCTGTGCATAGGGAGATGGTCAACACCATCAGCTTCGACACAGCCAATCTTCTGTTCGGATTAAGCATGAGAACTGAATCATGGTCCTTCTCTTCTTCAAATTGGTGACTGGCACTGTCAAAGCTGACAATGTCAACCACCGATGGTCTTGTAGGCCCCTTCCAACCCTATTATTCTATGATCTTATTGGAATCTAGGTGGATATGGAGCCACTACTGGACACACAGCTCTGGATGAGGACCTTGGTCCAAAATTTCTTCACTTCTTACATGACACAGATTGAAACATTACACTGAAAATTCCAAATATAACTTTTTCTATGAAAATGGGAAGGGTAAAAATCCAGTCTTTTCTTGGTACAGGGAGGGAGACTATCTAAAATTTGGAGTGGGGGGCAGAAAAAGTAGCAGTGGCTCTTAAACCCCTTCTTGTGTAAACATAGTTTCGGTCACCATGTTTTAACACAAGGCCTCACTTAGAACAACGCTATGTCACAGCATAGCAGCATTCTGGAGGCTTTTTTGGAAAAATGGCAGCTCCCATTGATGCCATGTCATTCCAAGCAAGGCAATGAGGGGAACATGGTGGCTGTTAGGCTACCAAGAGGAGGGCCACTGTTGCTTGCAACAACAGTTAAGCTATTGTTAAGAGGGGGGTGGGGGGCTGCTACCACGACTACTTTCCCCAGTAAGCCCTCTCCCCACCCTATTTCTAGCTTATCCTCCCTTGTCAAAATGATTCCCCCTTTTGCAGCCTGTGAATGGGGCAGTGAAAGTGTGGGGGACATTTTCTGGTCAGCACTAGATATGCAGAATCAGATGTCTTAGGATTGCACTTCCATCCCTTCACTACAGAATGGTTAATATAAGTTTGGAAAATTGCAGAACTGATAAAACTAACAGAGTTTATAAGACTGAAGGACGGTAAACAAAAAAATTGGAAAATGTAGTATTAGCTGGTCTCCTTTCATTTCTTTTATGAAATTAAGGTACAATTTTGATATTGATAAGTTTATACCATATGGAGTTTTTCCATATTCTAATACTGCAATATTTTATCTGATAGTTGTAGAGATTTAACTAATTTTCTAGCATGTGTTATGTATTGTTATTTTTTCCTTACTGATTGTATACAATTCATAGTATGTTCAATATTAGATGCATAATGTGTAATTTATATAAATAATTAAGCAAAAAAGAAAAAAGAACAAAAAAGGATTGCAGTGTGCACTACATTTTTAAGTCATAGGCATTTTCTTCATTCCAGGGCTGCACTGTCTAGACATATCACAACCACAGTGCAAGACCTAGGCCGGTGTACTAAAACACAGTGGCCAAAAACCAGTACAAAGCTTTGCTTGCTTAACCTCAATTGATTTCATTTGGATTTAAGTACACAGAATAACTGTACATTGGATTGTGGCCATAGTCAACAAAAATACCCCCCCCCACACACACACACCATTCCCCCACACACATATCTGAATAATCTGCAGCAAATCCATTAGAAATGTAAGACATGTCTAATAATACACCAGTCCAAGTTCTTTTCTCCCTCCCTCCCTTCCTCTCCCCTCCTCTCTTTCTTATACACACACACACAGAAATAAAATAAAAATGGAGAGCACACTTTCAAATGAATTTTGCTAAGAGCATTACCTTGACATCGACCCAAAGACATGACTTCAATTTTCTCTTGTTTCTGGCATGATGCTTCTTTGATCTGACACGCATTATCATAAGATTTCCCGTCGGAAGCACAGAGAGGATTGAAGTTGGTTTGAGAACAGTCAATGTTGCACACACACCTGAAAAGATAAAAATGGCTAATGTAAAAATAAAACAAACAAATGAATAATAAAAGAAAGCCCAGCCCCACCACCCTGTCGCAATAAAAATAAACGGTAAAAATAATAAGGTACAAGAACATGCTTGATGTTTCGCTACGGGTTTGCAATTATAACGTGATAGAATGGAAGTGAAGACTCTTGGTTTGACAATACTTGTGCTTCTTCTGTACAGGACTGATATCCTGGGAAAAGTAAAACAGAAAGAACTAGAGGGAGCCAAGGGTAGTGTAGCAGTAGAAAATCAAGAAGCCTCCAGTTCAGTGCCAGCTAAGGAGAGAACCTTTTTGCAGGTGAAAGGGAAGGGAGGAATAAAGAAATGGAACAAAGTATTTGGTATGAAATTTTGTTGTTGTTGTTGTTCAGTCGTTAAGTCGTGTCCAACTCTTAGTGAACTTGCTCAGATCTGCGAAGGGCAAACTAAGCGGGCACTTTCTCTAAGCTGGAGTAGCCTGGCATTGTATTGGGCGAGACATTCGCTGCCAGGAGAGTGGCGTGTTTGATTGCCTTCCCTGGTCACAGGAGGCCTTCCCTGGTCACCGCCCCTCCCCTCAAGCCATGAAACTCGAAGTGGGCGAGTAGCATTGGCCTCAAAGGTAACCCCTATCTTCCAACTGGGCCGCAAAACCCTGAGCTGGAAGCCTCAGGCCTTACCAGTTACCTGAAATGGTGCCTCCGAATGCTCACCAACCCTATAACCCGCCAAAGGTGCCCGCACATAACCACCTATTTAAGTGTGACCAATTAGCCCCAGTGATGAAATAAAACCAAAACAACCTAAAGTCCCAAACCCCACTCACAGTGTGAAGTAGGCAAAAAGACGCATAGCCAATGCCAATCAGACTATGAGCCAAAAATTCCTACTCAGCCCCCAAAAGGATGTCCAGCATAACCCACACTGCGTGCAGGGTGGGAGGAAGGAAGCTGTGCTTTGAAGAGGCTGAAGGGAGGGGGCCTCAGCCTAAAATGGCCAGGTAGAGTCTTACTTCAACAGTAGGAGCATATGGGAGAGGGGTACTGTGCCCTTGTCCCTCCTGCACCATACCTCCCCCACATTAGTTGCCCCAGGCACTTTTCTCCCTCCCCTGCTCAGATACTGGAAGTAATCCAGGAAGGGAGAATGTAGCCTGTTCAATTGGTCCAGAGTGCTGCCATGGCAAGGATGCTCTACCATGGAAGCATAGTACATCTGCTTTATGACAGCTGCACTGGCTGGCAATTCTTTTCTGGGTGTAATTCAAAGTGCTGAGGATTATCTTTAAAGCCATAAATGATATGGGCCCAGAATACCTACTATCTTCTCTCATAACAACCTGCTTGCTCCCTTAGATCTACTGAGGCAGGGCCAGGGTCAAGGGTAGGCATGGTTGGGTACCTGCCAAAGGCCCACACCCCAGTAAGGGCCCACTGACAAGAGCCTCCTGGAGTTGCTCCTTGTCTTCACCACTGTTCACCTACCTCTCGCTCTGGCCCAGACAATGGTGGTGGTGAGAAGGAGCAGTAGATGCCACTGCCTGCTTGCTCACTGGCTCTCTGTCTGTCAAGCAAACAAGTGGTAGCAATGATGGGAGAGAGGATGAGGAGCAACAGCAGCTGGTGCCAATGGCGGTGAGAAGATAGGCTCACTGAGGGAAGGGGTTCATTGAGGGTATCTTGCCCAAGGGCCCTCCAAAACCTGGAGCTGGCATTGTTCTGGGGGAGTGGGATTTGTGTCCTTATGGTGGCTGAGGTATGGCTGGTTGGGATGCAGGCCTTCTCTGTAGCTGTGCACACAGATTGTGAAACTCCCTGCCTTGGGAAGTCTGTTTGGTCCCTTCTCTCCTTGCTTTTCACTGTCTTGTCAAGCCTTTTCATTCCTGCAGGCATTTGACTACATGGTTTCAGGATTATTCTGTGGCTGACTCTGTTATTTTTCTTTAGATTTTTTTATATGTTTCACCCATCTCTGTTTTACTGCTATTTGTTTTGTTGTTGATGATTGTTTAATTTCTGCTGGATTTTGAAAAAGTACAATTTTAAACTGTAGTAAGCTGCCCAGAATGCTGCAAATGAAGTGGAAGGGCTGAATATACATACTTTAAGGGTGCAATCCTATGCATGTTTAGACAGAAAAAAAGTCCTACAATTCCCAGCAATTCCCAGCCATGCTGGTTGGGGAGTGCTGGGAACTGCAGGACGTTTTTCTGTCTAAACATGCATAGGATTGTGTCCTAAATGAATGTTATAAAAATAACTGCCCAGAAGAACCAACTGCAGGGAGGTATAGTACTGGGATTCACTGCCCCTCTCCTGCACAGCTTTATATAGGGCAGACATGTGAATGATGGCCCCATCACATCTAGTTCTGCCCTAAGAAGGATGCAAAGAGAACAACGATCAGAGAAACTATGAAATATTGCAATCCTGTAATTTAGAAGATAATTGGGGGCTTAGATTATGCATATGTTCTTCAATGGAAATTAATGATATAATAATTTATGCAACACAGTACCTATTTGCGCACTTAATTTGGCCACAGTGTCAGCTTTTGTAAAAAAAAAAAAAAAGTTAGGCATTTTTATTTTAATAATTTTGCCACAATGGGAAGCACCAACTGGATGCCCGCTGTGGCTTAAATGCTATGCATGGTTAAGCATGAATGAAATTTGCACTGGTTATAATAGTATACTGCTTCAATCCAGAGTTCTGCGTGTGCTCTGTGGTACTGTTGCATGTGCAGAATTTCCCACCATCACCTTGAAGAATCATGCATGCATATCAGAGCTTGCACAACCTATAATCAACCAGTGAATCGGAGCAAATGAAGATAACAAAACTAAGGAGGTGACAGTTCCCTTGCTTTGTTGTCCACTTTTTTATTGTGATGTTGTACTTTGAGAATATATATCTCAGACTTATTACAGTGAGTGTGTATGTGTGTGTGTGTGTGTGTGTATGTATGTGATTACATTAAATCTCTGCAAGGCTGCAAAACATAATAATAATAAAAAATAAGCAAAGGAATGCTAAATCAGCAGCAATATTAACATCACCATGTTGCATATCCTGTATAATTTATGGAGTTCATTTTGAGGTATAAATGGCAACAAATTAAAGAACAGAAAAAAGCAGCAGCAATAATATCAATTTGCACATTTAGGAGCGAACTACCAGGAAGGAGGCTTGTAAACATACAGAGAACTAGATTTTAGAAAGAAAACTGGCCCTTCTGTACCACATTTTCATGTGTTTTCAGTAGGATATATGAGAATTCCATGGGGTGTCTGTGAGAAAACTTGATGGATTTTTCTGGTTCGTCCCTGCCAGATTTTGTCTTGTTTCCCCCAACTGGTGTCGACCTGTAGCGAGTTGATCCAATAAGCAGATTCTGGTTGTTGTTTTTAATGGCAGAAATCTGTGCAAATTGTTTTGGATCTTGAAATTTGCGCAAATGGCGGTCTTTAAAAAAAAAATTCCACGGACTTTCACAAGGGTGCAAATGCGCAGATTCAGCTGTCTAATATATGTAATCTTACCTTGTCGATTTCCTTGTATGTGTCAGCTGTTAACCAGCGCACCAAAGTGGAGTAGGTAATATACAAAGAAACTGACAAGACGAGAGTGCATATAGGCTAATTTGCGCAGTTGTGAAGGACAGGGGCAAAAATAATAGGAACCTATTTGCAGTATTCAGAAGCACTGAAGAAGAAAAATAATGCAAGTGAAGTAAGTCTACCAAAAGGGGAGGGAGGACACACAATATCTCCCACTTGGCAATGTAATCCTCTCGCTATTAAGTGTTGAACTGACACTTGTTAGTGTCTTCCTCCCTTTCAACACTTCCCCAAGTCTCCAGCAAGTCCAGAAAATGGAGTCACTGGCTCCCCCGACCCTTTTCATGACTCCTTCCCAGAGTAGTTACTTCTGTTGTGTAACTCTCCCCTCTGTTAATTGCCCAGCCTTTAAATCTGTGCAAATTTAGAGGCTGGGAAGTAAATGGAGGGGAAATTTGTCAAATATAAAGGCTGGGCAGAAAATGGAGGGGTATCTGTGCAACTCTAGGAAGAAGTTGTGAAAAGCAGGGGGAGCCACTTTCTGGACTTGCTGGAGACTTGGGAAGTGTTGAAAGGGAGGAGGATACTGACAAGTGTTAGTTCAACACTTAATAGTGAGAGGATTACAATGCCAAGTGGGAGCTATTGTCATCCCCTCCCCCCTCCATTGGTGCACTTATTTCATTTGCATTTTTTTTTGGTGCTTCTGAATTGCACAAATGAGTTCCTCCTTTGTCTTACTATTATTTTCTCCCCGTCCTTCACAACTGTGTGGAAATTAGCCTGTATGCAGTCTCGCCTTGTCAGTTTCCCTGTATGTTACCTGCTGCACTCTGGTGCTACCATTGACCCCTGAAACATACAAGGAAATCGACATGGCAAGACTACACATATCGGACAGCTGAATCTGCACTCTTGCGCACTTGCAAAAGACTGGGGAATTTAAAAAAAACCCATACAAACCCAGTGGCGCAAATTTCAAAATCCACAAAAAAAAGAAGAAGAAAAAAGATGCAATCGTGGAACCTGGAGGAAAACAAATGTGCAAAACATTTCTAGAATTGGAAAAAAATTAATCGGCTATAATCTGCTGTTGCTTACCGGAACAGAAACACTGCAGAATCCCATTGGGCTCGAACAGAAGAGAATTCCCAGGATCCCACATCCCTAGTTTTAAGTGAAACTGACTTTCAGATAACCACTGCAATGTAGGTTCTCCACAGAGACAATGGAAAACAGGAAGGGATTTCCTAAGCATAGGATTTTCAAGCAGTTTTCCAGTATATGCCACATGCCCATGTGAATTGGCTTTAACTTGCCAATTCTTAAACTGCAGTATCACCTTAAGTTCCACTGAAATCAATGAAACTTTAGTTATTTATTACTTTTATCAGGACACCTCCATACTTCTACGTGGTAAACATGTTTGCTGTGTGCAGAGCTGCATGGCCAAGCAATCAGAGCTCCTAGAAACAGGTACATATATGGGTGCTTAAAAATGCATAATGCTAATGCTACCCACAAGCATAGTGTTGCCCACAATTTACATAGCAAACATATTTGCCATATAAATTATGGAGCAGGCTTCAGGGCATTCAGGATTGTGGCCCAACTCACCATTCCTGAATATGATTATGTGGAATACATCACTGATATATTTGAGACTTACTGCCATTGTAATTGAACTCTGGATTACAGCCCAAGTACCATTTTTTTGCTTCTGAAAATCTGTATCGAAAGACTTTAAATGTCCGTGTGTGATGCTGGGATCCCTGACCAATTCAGCTCAGTTTATCTCTGGAACAATATCTAGACAAAATTCCCCAAGGAGATGGATGTTTTAATTACTGGTGACTTACCAAAATAGGTCTCATAAAGTATGTGAAGATGCACTGGCATGTCATCAACCTATTTGACTATATCATTGACTTGCATGATGCACTGGAAACCTCTAGACATGTGCAGTAAGGACTACTGTTCCCCAGGGATATCAACAAGTCTCCACGCATGAAGGACTCTAGCACATCTCACAGTGATGTAGGAAGATATCATTGACCAGTGAAATGTACTTGAGCCCTTTACACACAGGCAGCCTAGCAGCTACTCTGCATTCTATTTAAGAGCCCAGAATAGCTATTCCAATTCCAGGAGCTATTCCAAAGGATTCTGAAACTTTGGCAGAATCCAAATCCGGTTCCTCAGAAACATCTCTAGAGCAGAACCAAAAAATTCTGCCTCTCGCTAGTTGCAAGGTTTTCGAGGAAATATATTATGTTCCTTTAACAGATGTTCTTCCCATCCTGAGTCCTTAGGACTGGGAGGGCAATATATCTGAATAAACGAAACCTCAAGGTTCACTTTCCTTTGGGGTGAATAATTATTCTTATTGCTGCAGAAGGAATGAGCGAATGGCTGTTGGTCTGATTGCTGGCAGCGTTAATATAGCAGTTTCCCAGCCCTAAAGGACTTCAGCATGTTTCAGTTTTTGAGTAATACGATCATTTGGCCATTTTATCACCATGCCTATGACAACTGGTTACAGTTTTATCAATAAATCTACTTCATTTATGCACTGTGATGAACAATGCTGATAACATAAAGGGTGTACTTTCCTCAGGATCAAGAAACCACAAGAACACCAAAGACGTTCCTCAGACATCCCTTCACACAGGAATGTCCTGTCTTCCTCCCTACAAACCCCATCATTTTCTGCCAGCAAGGTCAAGCAAAGATATACCTGTCATGTACATGATCCCTTCTCACATTAATTTTTAGTAGGGGAGAGTCTTTTTAAGAACTCATCCATGTACACCAGAAGGATTACCAAAGTCTTGATGTGCATTTGTCTCCTGTCACAAATCAGAACACTGAACATACCTTCATAAAATAGGTGTGATTCATGAGTGTCCCTGTTTCTTTAAACAGAGAGACATGCAAGAGGCTCCCTGAGGACCCAGAGCTATATCAGCATGTACTGAAATCCCCCAAATTTCTGTACACATAAGCATATATAGCTATTTGTGTTCAAAAGCCCATCTTACAGTCCAGTGAATGTAGAGCACTTGGATTTAACCCACTGAAATCATTGGCATCAACTTGGCTCAAATTGGTTACGCACTTGGATCTTCCTCATTCTGTCATAGAATCATAGAATAGTAGGGTTGGGAGGGGCCTACAAGACCATTGAGTCCAACCCCCTGCTCAGTGCAGGAATCCAAGTCAGAGCATCCCTAGAAGGTGGCTGTCCATCCTCATCTTGAATGCCTCCAGTGTGGGAGAGCCCACCACCTCCCTAGGCAATTGGTTCCATTGTCATATTGCTCTAACAGTCAGGAAATTTTTCCTGATGTTCAGCCGGAATCTGGCTTCCTGTAACTTGAGCCCATTATTCCGTGTCCTGCATTCTGGGATGATCGAGAAGAGATGCTGGCCTTCCAGTCGCTCCAGTCTATCCAGATCACTTTGAATTTTGTTTCTGTCTTCCAAAGTATTAGCTATCCCGCCCAATTTTGTGTGATCTGCAAATTTGATCAGCATTCCCTGCACCTCCTCCTCCAAGTCATTAATAAAAATGTTGAAGAGCACTGGGCCCAGGACTAAGCCCTGCGGTACCCTGCTCATTACCTCTCCCCAGTTTGGGAAGATCCCATTGATAAGCACTCTGAGTCCGATCCTGTAGCCAACTGTGGATCCACCTGATCGTTGTTTCATCTAGCCCACTTTGAGCTAGTTTGCTCATCAGGAGGTTACATTCTGTTCTGGAGGGGGTTGCACTCCCCCTAAAGGATCAGGTTCATAGTTTGGGGGTGCTCTTGGATCCAGAACTGTCACTTGAGGCACAGGTGAACTCAGTGGCACGGAGCACTTTTTATCAGCTTAGGCTGATATACCAACTACGCCCTTATCTGGACAGAGATAGCCTAGCTACAGTTATCCATGCTCTGATAACTTCTCGTCTGGATTACTGCAATGCATTATACGTGGGGCTGCCTTTGAAAACGGTCCGGAAACTTCAGCTGGTCCAAAATAGGGCAGCAAGATTGTTAACAGGGACTGGCCTGCGAGCTCATATTACGCCAGTACTTTTCCAGCTGCACTGGCTGCCAGTCCATTTCCGGGCCCGATTCAAAGTGCTGGTGTTAACATTTAAAGCCCTTAACGGCTTGGGGCCAGGTTACCTGAAGGATCGCCTCCTCCCATATGTGCCTGCCCGGACCTTAAGATAATCATCAGCGGCCCTTCTCCGTGAGCCCCTGCCAAAGGAAGTGAGGCGGGTGGCTACTAGGAGGAGGGTTTTTTCTGTTGTGGCACCCCGGCTCTGGAATGAGCTCCCTAGTGAGGTTCGCCTGGCGCCTACATTGTACTCCTTTCGGCGCCAGGTGAAGACTTTTTTATTTTCCCAGGCATTTTAGCTTTCTAAATTTTTATCTTTGCTGTTTTAAATCTGTATTTTACACTCCTGTACTGCTGCTAGGTTTTATTGTGGTTGTATTGTTATATTGTGGTTTTAATGTTCTGTATATTTTAAATTGTTTTATTGTGTGTTGTTTGGTTTTAATTTTTGTGAACCGCCCAGAGAGCTTCGGCTATTGGGCGGTATAGAAATAAATAAATAAATAAATAAATAAGGAGGTCATGGGGCACTTTGTTGAAAGCTTTGCTGAAGTCGAGGTATATGATGTCCACGGCATTCCCACAGTCCACAAAGGAGGTTACTTGATCAAAAAATGAGATCCGATTCATCTGGCAGGACTTGTTCTTGACCAATCCATGTTGGCTTTGAGTAATCACTGCACTGTTTTCAGTGATTACTCGAAGCCAACATGGATTTGTCAAGAACAAATCCTGCCAGACGAATGCAAATCTGTATCCTCTTTTGCCCTCTTTTTGGGTGACGCATGTCTTCTCTTTTGGTAATGCCTAAGTGGCCACCCTAATAAAAGCCTTGCTCAGGATTCTTTCACCTTGGGAGGTTGAGACTTTATTAGCAAGGATCAGAGCTTTTACTGCTGTGGCTCTGATCACTGCATTGTTTTCAAGGTGCTTCCAGATGGATTGCTTTATCATCTGCTCCAGAATTTTCCCAGGGATTGATGTCAGACTGACTGGTCTGTAGTTCCCAGGTTCCTCCTTTTAACCCTTTTTGAAGATAGGGACAACATTAGCCCTCCTCCAGTCAGCTGGCACTTCACCCGTCCTCCATGATTGCTCAAAGATAACAGACAGTGGTTCTGAGAGTTCTTCTGCCAGTTCCTTTATTACTCTAGGGTGCAGTTCATCTGGCCCTGGAGATCTGAACTCATTCAAAGTAATTAGGTGTTCCTTGACCATATGCCTATCGATCTCAAGCTGCAATCCTACCCTTTCAGCCTGCACTTCGCCTTTGCCAGGGGGTCATAGACCCTCTTTTGGGAGAAGATTGAGCCAAAGTAGGAATTGAGCACCTCTGCCTTTTCTTTGTCATCTGTTATCATTTTGCCCTCCTTATTTAATAGCTCAACCACCATTTCTTTCCTCTGTCTTTTACTATGCACGCAGCTGAAGAAAGCCTTTTTTTTTTGTTGCTTTTGGCATCCCTCATTAACCTCAGCTCGTTCTTAGCTTTAGCCTTCCTGATTCCATCCTGCAATTCTGTGCTACCTGCCTGTACTCTTCCTTTGTTGCTTGGCCTTCTTTCCACTTCCTATATGTGTCCTTTTTTGTTTTCAGGTCATCTTTCAGCTTTTCATGAAGCCACATTGGCTTCTTCTGTTGTCTTCCACCTTTTTTTCTTGTTGGAAGTGTTTGTAATTTTGCCTTGAGAATTTCCTTTTTTAAAAGCTCCCACCCGTCTTGGACACCTTTTCTCATTAGCGTCGCTTGCCATGGGAAATTACTGATCATTGTTCTGAGCTTATTAAAATCAGCTTTCCTAAAGTCCAGGGTACGCGTTTGGCTACACTCGGCTTTTGCTTCCGATAGAACCAAGAGCTCAAGTATAACATGGTCGCTTTCCCCCGAGCTCCTGTAACTGCTACTTTATCCACTAAGTCATCTCTGTTGGTTAGGAACAAGTCAAGGATAGCCGATCCTCTAGTTCCTTCCTCTACTTTCTGTAGGAGGAAGTTATCCACCACACAAGTCAGGAATTTCCTGGAGGGGCCATGTTTTGCAGAATTTGTCTCCCAACAAATATCGGGGAAATTGAAGTCCCCCGTTACTACTACATCATGCTTCCTTGAAACAGTGGCTATTGGCTTTTCAAAGGTTTCATCCTCGTCTTCTCCTTGATTGGGTGGCCAGTAGTAGACTCTGACCACCAGGTTCCTTTTATTCTTTGCTGCATTTATTTTAACCCAGATGCTCTCGATGGAGTTACTAAGCTCATCCTCCTGTATTTCTGTGCAGAGATAAGTATTTTTAACATATAGTGCAACCCCACCTCCCTTTCTGTTCCTCCTGTTCTTTTTGAACAAGTTATAACCTTCCATTGCTGTATTCCAGTCATGAGAGTCATCCCACCAAGTCTCAGTTATACCTATCAAGTCATAATTTCCTCCTGTATTAAGAGTTCAAGTTCGTTCTGTTTGTTTCCCATACTATATAGACCTCGAAGACCATGTCCTTCATGGTCTGGCTTTCTTCCTACATGCTTCTGAAGACTATTCTTGGGCGCTATTAGAGTTGTTCTCTCCACTGCGGTGCATGAGCCTTCGTCCATTGTTAACCCCAACTTTACATCTCCCTTCCCCATAGGATTCAGTTTAAAGCCCTTCTGATGAAGTTCTTCATGCTGTGGCCAAACACATACTTCCCAGCCTTTGTGAGGTGCAAGCTGTTGCTTGCCAACAGCCCATCTTCCAGGAAGTATTGCCCAATCCAAATCTCTCTCGTTGGCACCACCTTTGTAGCCAGTCATTCACCCAGAGTATTTTTCGTTCCCTTTCTATCCCTCTTCTAACTACTGGAAGGATGGATGAGAAAACTATCTGGGCCCCAAAGTTCTTGAGTTTTCTTCCCAAAACCTCAAAGTCTGATGTGATTTCTTCATAGCTGCGCTTGGCGGTATCATTTGTTCCCACATGGATAAGAAGAAAGGGATACCTGTCAGTGGGCTTTATGAGTGCAGGCAACCTTCCAGGCACGTCTCTAATCCATCCTTCCAGGAGACAGCATACCTGGTGAGTCCACAGGCCTTCGCGACATACTTGGGTTTTGATCCCACACAGCAAGGAGTCTCCCACTACTACTACTCTTCTCTTCTTGTTGTTGTAGGCCTTGGTTTCATTGCCTCTGCTTGAGTGGCCTTCAGCCTCTTGTTCACTCTTATGCAGATTCCCCTGTAATTCTTCCTCTGCAGGCTGTCCTCCAGTCTCATCCTCAAGTACCTGGACATGATTTCCTAGTTCGACCGCTTCCATTGGTGCCGAGTGTCTTCTAGTTCTTCTGTTCCTAACTGTCACCCTTTTCCAAGGAGTATCCTCTACTTCATTTTTCCTCATCTCAGCATTTTCCTCTTCTGCCTCAGCTTGCTTTTGCTCTTCTAGCTTCTGTTCTTTGCTTTGCTGCTGTAGTTCCACTGTTCTGTCCAAGAACTCTTTGTGTTCTCTTATTCCATGGAGGGTTGACACTCACTGCTTCCGTCCTCTTACTTTTTCTTCTAGCAGCGTGATCAACTTGCACTTGTTGCACGTGTAGGCCATGTTGTTCTCTGGCAAGAAAACAAACATGGCACATGGCACACACCTTGCAGGTCACCACCACTGGAGAGTCTTGTCCTTCCATAATTTCTTTTCCCTTTTTGTGTCTAGCTTCCTGGTTGTTCTAGAGTAGCCTGTGTCTGGTCCTCTCTCCTTTGTCTCTTCTGGCACTGCAGCTCCCCTAGCCAACTCCTGTTTGCTCCCCCTCTTTGCTCGCTCTGATCACTCGCTCTCTGGGAGCTTGCTTGCTTCTGTGGTCCCTAGACCAGCTGGAGCAGCTTCCTCTGCTCTGCTCAGCTGGGAGGTGGGAAACAGAGCTGGGAGGCGGGAAACTCTCAACCACTTTGTCCACTACAAAGTGGTTGAGAGTGACAAGGGCTGCTATGGTGGCCATTTTCCTTTTCTGTCTGTTGTTACACTGTGCAAGGTGGAGGAGAGGTGCACTTCAATATCCCTCTTAATCATGCTAGTATGAATGTTCTAGTACTAGGGAGGCAAAGGAAAGAAGAGGCATCCTCTTTGCTAAGAGATTCCTGGAGGGAGGAACCTTAATAATCTTCACCAAGGTTGGCTGTAGAATCCCTGTCCAAATGTCTGGAGATGGTGAGTGGCTGGATTGGGAGGAAATAAGCTGAAGCTGAACCCTGACAAGACCGAGGTACTTGGTAGGGATGGCGGAGAATTTCTCCCCAAAACTTCAGGGGGCCGAGCGCCAACGTGTTCGGCCCCCTGAAGAAGTTTCGGGGAGAAATTCTCCACACACCCCTGCCCCCCGCACCACCCCGGGACGGGACTTACCTTTCCCGAATGTCCCTCCCGGCGGCGGGTCCTGGCGGCGGTTCGGCAGGTGTTCGTCAGGGGCGGGGGCAGCAGCCGGTCTTTCGACCGGCTGCCGCCGCCGCCATTCCAATAAAAGTAAAAAAAAACAAAACGCCCCCGTGATAGGCTACGTGACGATTAACGTAGCCTATCACGGCTAGATTTGCAAAGTCAGCCGTGATAGGCTACATAAATTGTCACGTAGCCTATCACGGGTGACTTAAAAAAAAAAAAAAGCGCGTACGGCTAATGGCGGCCCCCATAGGGAGCCGCCATTCACGTTCCTTATTTGGTCGCTGTAGTCTACGTAAAGATTACGTAGACTACGGCGAAAATAAGGGCAACGCTATTTGCGTTGCCCTTATTTTCGCTGTAGTCTACGTAAAGATTTACGTAGACTACAGCGACCAAATAAGGAACGCGAATGGCGGCTCCCTATGGGGGCCGCCATTTGCGTACGCGCTTTTTTTTTAAAGTCACCAGTGATAGGCTACGTGATGATTTACGTAGCCTATCACAGCTGACTTTGCAGATCTAGCCGTGATAGGCTACGTTAATCGTCACGTAGCCTATCACGGGGGCGTTGTTTTTTTTTAACTTCTTATTTCGTGGCCGGGCGAAGCGAGGCGCCTCCTCCCCGGCCTGAATTTCGGCTGGGTGAGGCGGGAAGCCTCCCCCCCTGGCCTGAACTTCGGGGGGAGAGCAGCGAAGCGCCTCCCCCCCACTGCGAACAAGCTGCGAGACCAGGTAAGTGGCTTTCGTGCACTCCTAACTTTTGGTGGGAGACAAGAGGTGGCTGGGGGATGTTGACCTGGTGTTGAATGGGGTGCGGCTATCCTTGAAAGACCAGGTCCGCAGCCTGGGGGTCATTTTGGACTCCCAGCTGTCCATGGAGGCTCAGGTGTCAGCTGTGAGCTGGACAGTGCTGTATCAACTTCATCTGATAACAGCGGCTGCACCCCTTCCTTCCCGACCATCTGCTCCTATCGGTAGTACATGCCCTGGTCTCCTCTCGTTTAGACTACTGTAATGTGCTCTACGTGGGGTTACCCTTGAAGATGGTTCGGAAGCTGCAGCTGGTACAGAATGCGGCAGCTCGCCTGATTAAAAGCAGCTGCCGGCGAGATCACATCACTTCAGTGCTGAAGGAGTTGTACTGGTTACCAGTTGTTTTCCGGGCCAAATTCAAGGTGTTGGTTTTGACCTTTAAACCCCTATATGGTTCTGGCCCAGCCTATCTTAAGGAGAGCCTCCAGCAACACCAGACAGGCCGCTTAACAAGATCAGCCTCGGATGGCCTTCTCTCTGTCCCATCAGCCAGGACAGCTAGACTGGTGGGGACGAGGGGGAGGGCCTTCTCTGTGGTGGCCCCCACTCTGTGGAACTCCCTCCCTAGGGAACTCCACCACGCCCCCTCTTTAATGAGCTTCCGCTGTGCATTAAAAACGTGGTTGTTCAGGCAGGCATTTGGGGTGGGTTAGGGTATTTTAGAAAATGTTTTTATTGTAGAATTTTATTGTTTTAAACTGTTTTATTATGTGCTTGTATGTCGCCCAGAGTGGCTGGGTGACCAGCCAGATGGGCAAAATAAATAAATAAATAAATAAATAAATCAGTGTTCTTATTTACAGACTGATAAATTTTCCACAAAGCCTAATAACCCCAATGGACCCAGCATAGGAACTCATGAGTCCCCAAACCAGTGGGAAATAGATACCCAAGTCTCTCATTTACAAAAAGAATTTTCATTCATTTTATTCTAGTTACTTGCATGATATATTGGAAAGCCTATTTCCCCAAAGGGGCAGCAACTCTCACCCCACCCCTAGCTTAACTAAGTATATTCAGGCCTGCAGATTAATGTTTCCACTCAGGCACAAGTTTATGCCCCTCCCAGAGTATAAAAGCCAAACTCTCTCCATGGAGGAGAATTTGCCATATGTTCAAAATGGGAGGTCTTGACAACATCTGGAATTTGATGATAGAATCAGGAAGTCAAAAGTACTCATAGTAGCCTGAAGCAAGCATATGGTTTCAAGGACTCTGACTACATCTCTCCAGAGCCCGAAACTGTCCCTCAACAATGACAGTAAAAGGGGTATAGATACATTTTAAGGCATTGGCCTCCTTCTATTGTTGGAACCTTCCTCTTAAGGAATTAAAGCATGTGGCCTAACTCACTGTCTGCTGATGTTCTCTCCCACCCCCCACCCCCACTTTATAAATCATATCCTATTATTGATTGAAAGTGTTTTTGCTTGTGTAACACAGGAAGGAGAGAGGGATGTATTATAAAGCATGAATGGCTATAGAAGATTGCCCCTGCAAGGCATTGTCGAGAAAGGGTGCTTAAAAAGAAAAATGACATGAATTGTATATATAAAAAGTTCGATGTTTGGTGATAAAGAATGGGAGATTGTCCTATTTATATTTCACAGATAATTACATAGGAACACAGAATAATCACCAGCATAGCATAAGATGATAAAATGGAATTCTTCTTTACAATTTTGAATGGAGTGGCACTCTAGAACTTAATGTTTGGTCCTTCCATTCAGTAATATAATAATTGAGGCTTAATCAGAAATGACTGGATGATTTCTGTGTGCAAGACAAACAAGGCTCTTGTACTACAGCTTTGATGAAGCAAAGGAAAATCAGTGGGAGAACAGCAAATGAAGTATTATAGAAACTGGTCCACCCATTGATTCTTCTTATCTCTCTGTGATAATTTGTACATCACAAATACATTCCCAGTTATATCTATCTAGTCCTGTAGAAATATCCTTAGAGTAATCTAGGGATCTATCCACATGGCTCCCACTATGCCCACAATTCTCCAGTACTTCACATGATCATTTCAGGATTATTTATTTACCTGAAATGTTTCTACTTCGCCTCTTCAAAATTAGAGGCAGCTTACAACAAAGCAAGAATATCTAAAATCGCACAATCAACATTAAAACAGTAAACTCCCTGAAAACCAACTGCAACCAGCTTAAAAACCAGTACCTACAATATCAGCACAACACAAGTCACTTGTTGGCCAAATGCCTTCCAGAATAAATGTTTTATATCCCCTTCTTAAGGCCAGGAAGAAGGTACTTAACTACACCTTCTCTGGGAAGTCATTGCAGAGTCTCAGAGCCACAGCAGTAAAAGCTCTGATCCTTGCTAACAAAGTCTCAACCTCCCAAGGTGAAAGAATCCTGAGCAAGGCTTTTATTACGGTGGCCACTTAGGCATTACCAAAAGAGAAGACATGCGTCACCCAAAAAGAGGGCAAAAGAGGATACAGATTTGCATTCGTCTGGCAGGATTTGTTCTTGACAAATCCATGTTGGCTTCGAGTAATCACTGAAAACAACGCAGTGATTACTCAAAGCCAACATGGATTGGTCAAGAACAAATTGTACCAGACGAATCGGATCTCATTTTTTGATCAGGTAACCTCCCTTGTGGACTGTGGGAATGCCATGGACATCATATACCTCGACTTCAGCAAAGCTTTCGACAAAGTGCCCCATGACCTCCTGATGAGCAGACTAGCTCAAAGTGGGCTAGTTGAAACAACGATCCGGTGGATCCACAGTTGGCTACAGGATCGGACTCAGAGTGCTTATCAATGGGATCTTCTCAAACTGGGGAAAGGTAATGAGCGGGGTACCGCAGGGCTCAGTCCTGGGCCCAGTGCTCTTCAACATTTTTATTAATGACTTGGAGGAGGAGGTGCAGGGAATGTTGATCAAATTTGCAGATGACACAAAATTGGGCGGGATAGCTAATACCTTTGAAGACAGAAACAAAATTCAAAGTGATCTTGATCGGCTGGAGTGCTGGGCAGAAAACAACAGAATGACATTTAATAGGGATAAATGCCAAGTTCTGCACCTAGGAAAAATAAACCAAATGCACAGTTACAAGATGGGGGATACGTGGCTCAACAACACTACGAGCAATAAGGATCTTTGGAATTGTTGTCGATCACAAGCTGAATACGAGCCAACAGTGTGATATTTGCCAAAAGGCAAATGCTCTTTTGGGCTGCATTAATAGAAGCATAGCTTCCAAATCCCGGGAAGTATTAGTTCCCCTCTACTCAGCACTGGTTAGGCCTCATCTGGAGTACTGTGTCCAGTTCTGGGCACCGCATTTTAAGAAGGATGCAGACAAGCTGGAGAGGGTTCAGAGGAGGGCAACAAAGATGATCAGGGGACTGGAAACAAAGCCCTATGAAGAGAGACTGAAAGAAGTGGGCATGTTTAGCCTTGAGAAGACTGAGGGGAGATATGATAGGATTCTTCAAGTCCTTGAAAGGTTGTCACTAGGGATGTACGAATCCCTTACCTGCCAGTCCGGGGGGGGGGTGTCCACAGGGGGGAAGGCGATCCTTTCCTCCCCCCGGAATCCTCTTCAGCCGGCTCCGCTCTGTGGCGATTTCGTGGAGCCGCCGGCTGGTTCTGAAGTCCCAGCGATACGGCTGCCATGCTGTATGGCTGGCTGAAGGGGACTACTGACTGCGGACACAAATGGCGTCCGGGGCACCATTTGTGGTCATAAAGGCCTTAGTTTAACGTAAATGCAGCCGTTTACGGCAGCATTTACATTAAACTAGGGCCTTTATGGCCGCAAATGGTGTAGTGGACGCCATTTGTGTCCGCAGTCAATCCGCCCAGCCAGCGATACGGCAATGGCGGCCGTATCGCTGGCACTCCGGAGCTGGCTGGCAGGGAGGATCCGGCCGGTGAGGATTCCTCCAGGAGGCGGAGGTAAGTCTTCCGATCCTCCACATACTCTGGGGGGCTGGATTCTTTTGAATCCAGCCTCACTGGGGTCCGTGGAGGATCCGGCTGGTGAGGATTCCTCCAGGAGGCGGAGGTAAGTCTTCCGATCCTCCACAAACTACAGGGGGGGGGGCAGATTCTTTTGAATCCGGCATCACTGGGGTCCGTGGAGGATTTCTCCCCCATCCCTAGTTGTCACAGAGAGGAAAGCCAGCATCTCTTCTCAATCATCCCAGAATGCCAGACATGGAATAATGGGTTCAAGTTACAGGAAGCCACATTCCGGCTGAACATCAGGAAAAACTTCCTGACTGTTAGAGCAATATGACAATAGAACTAATTACCTAGATAGGTGGTGGGCTCTCCCACACTGGAGGCATTCAAGATGAGGCTGGACAGCCATCAGTCAGGGATGCTCTGACTTGGATTTCGGCATTGAGCAGGGGGGTGGACTCGATGGTCTTGTAGGCCCCTTCCAACCCTACTATTCTATGATTCTACAACATTTGCATATTCTAATTTATATGTATAGATCAGGCCTGGGCAACTACGGGAGGGCCAGGGGCCTTTTTCAGCCCCCAGACCTTCCCCAGGCACTCTGTCCCACACCCGACCCCAAACAAAATCTAGTTAGGCCGTAGCTGTGGTTTCCCAAGGTTCAGAACTCTGTAGCACCTGGTGTTATGACTTTGTTTACTAGTAACAGTTCTACTATTCTGTAACGGTAATGAGCTGTCGTTTTAGGAATTCTGTTTCAGACTTCCCTCCTCCAAAGTATATGACCTGTCCGTCTTGGGTGGCCCTGCATGGCATAGCTTATGGCTTCACTGAGTTACGCAAGCCCCTTCGCCACAACAAGGCAGTGATCCATGAAGGGGGGTTTAAAAATAAAGAACCATAAAAACGGTTGCCCATCAAACAGTTAAACATGCAGGCACACAGATCACTTGCTCATAGACTTCCAAGCTATGGTGAGATGTGCTTCATTTCCATTTAAATTATAATAATAAATTATTTAAATTTAAATTATAATTTAAATTATAATAATTATTTTTAATTATTTTAAAGTTATAATAATTATTTTTAAATTTGCATCTATCCATATAAATTAGCATATGTGCTTTTTATACAAATCAGTATTTTTTTTGGTGACACATTTCTTCTTTTTTGGCGATTTGTAAGTAACCCCCCTAATGCACACACACACACTTCTTCGGTTTCTGTATACAGCAGGATGAACGTATCAGAACTCTGCCCACTGACTGACTTGCATGAGCCAAGGCAGAAGCACAAGTCCCTCCTCCCCACTGTGAACAGCAAGCGGGCATTTGGCAGAATTTTCCCACGTGCCCCTTTGCTGCTGCTTGCTCCTGTTTGCTGATGTTGTATTGGCTTAACAGCGTGCCGAGAAGCTGATGTATGTACAGAAGAACAGTGTCAAACTCTCTGTTGCTGCTCACACTTGTAAAAGCGGAGGTGAATATGCACTTTGCTTTTGTCTCAATGTACATGAAGGAAAGCAGCTGAGAGACATGAATGGTGGGGTGTTGCAGGATCAGGTGCTAAAAGACAGATGTGAAGTCCGATAGACTAGAGCCGGATCGAACCCTTGGGTTGCCAGTGGCTCTAGTGCAGGCAGTACAATAAATGGAAGCTGCTCTGAACCTATAGCTTTAATTTTATTACATTTTACCAATATCAGTAAAGAACATAACCCTAAATCCTAGATATGTGTAGGTGCATATGTGTATACACAAAATTAACATCAGTGCAAAAAGAAATGTACATATTGTATGTATAGAGAAACCACCACTGGGGAATTTGTTGGCAAGACCTTTAGAGACTGTTTCTTATGTAAGGGAGAATAACAGTGCAATACTTTACTTGTCTATACTCAGAAGTAAGCCCCAGTGAGTTCAACTTTCTCCCCGGCAAGGTGGGTATAGGACTGCAGTTCTAGTAATGGAACATAAAAACAACTGCAAATGTTTCCTTCTAAAGAGATTAGATATATCTTTTTAAAATGTGTATTTTATTTACCTTGCATTTTGTCCCCACTGAGCTTTTCTGTGTTAAGTGGCTTGGCATGTCTAATTTTTGCGGTGGTTCCCGGTGATGTTTTACCTATTTCTCCTGTTCAAATGTTTGCCTTTGCTAAGAGCAAGAGGAGAAAAGCTTTATTCCCAGAGGGTGCAGCTCTGCTTATGCATGGCATTTCAATCGCATGCTGTTATTCAAACAATTAGAAATCACATAGACCATGCAAGGAATTATCTGGGCACTGCACAGAGCATTTTATTATTACGTAGTGCATAATGAAAATGATTTGAAGGACCCCAAAGTCTCATAACATAAAGAAGCTTTGAATAATCAGGTGGTTGTTTTTTTTTTTTTTTAAATAAAGACTACGATAGATGAAAATGCTGTTTACTGGACATATGTCAAGCTAAAATGCACTAAAGTGGAGAATGTATTTAGTGCTGCCCTGCCTTGCATACCAAACACGACATAACAGAGAGTGAAGCTGTGGTAGAGAGCCAAGGGCAGGAGTAAGAACCGTGCAGCTGCCGCGCCTTTGTGTTTTACTAGGAAGATGTGAAAATGCATCTTGGTCTTAACTTAAGCAACACATTTACCTGGGACTGGAGTCCCTTTGAGTTCAATGGATTTGACTTCCAAGCAACTGTGCTTAGGATTGTAGCTTTTAACTAGCTTTTTATATAAATATGTCTATAAAAGTCAATATCCTATTTGCAAATATACTAGAAAGAGGCCTGCCTTAATGGTCAGGATATAAATGGAAACATATTCTAGGAATATGTGAGTACTTGTGTAACAAATAAACAGGACTTTTCTCCCTATAGCTACATGTTGCCCTTGAATAACATTGCTCAAGGTAGAGATTCACACCTAACATCACTCCTGCAGAGTTTAACCATCACAGTCTCCTACATTCGTGGCCATTTTCCTCCATTCGAGCTTCTTGGCTGAACTGCTGCTCTACATAGCCACTCCATGTATATTTTGTGTGTTTGTGTAGCTCAAGGGTGGACAACTTCAGGAGGTCCAAGGGCGATTTTCACCCCCCCACCTCTCCCCACCCCCACAGCACTGAAAAAATATTTGAAAAATAAATTTTAAATGGCATCCAGAGTGGCTACAGAGCGCCGAATAGATCAACATTAGCTCTCTTGGCAATCAAAGGGTCAAAAGTGATTCAAAATAGCTGGTCTGGATGCCCTTTTTTTAAATGTGCGGGACAGTGGGTCTGGAAACAATACTTTCACTCCATTCTAATTGGCGCATAGTCACCCACGGTTGCAGCAATGTTGCAGCAAGAGAACCACAGCTGCTTCTCTTTCCCTGCCTTCTAAAATCAGACTGCATAATCATTCCCCCTAGTAGCGAACTCAGGTGGTTGAATGCTGACCAAAACATGGCCTTAGAAACAAGGAGGTATCAGCATGCTCAGTGAACCCCGTGGTATACAGCAGCACAAAGTTTTTTTTGACAATGGAAAGGGGACACCTCAAGTCAACAAACAAAAACTGTATGAAGAGGATTGAGCATACTCACTGACCTGTAAGAGTCACAGAATGCTTAGATGTTCATTACACAAGGCTAAAATCCCACCTCCTTATGGGGACTTTCTGCTTCCGATTTCTTTTCAGGATTACAATGGGCTCCATCGTATGGAGCCCATTACATGGGGGACACATGATTTGAATTGAATTTTCAGCAATGTTCTATATGTTTCATTATACATCACCATCTAGTGGCTGTATTATAGCACAACACCCTCATTACACACAGCTGATATTCCACGTTAACGTTGGTTATCGGCCTATCTCTGATCTTTTAAAAAGCGGGATACAACTCTGGAGGTTGATGATGTTATGTAAAGGACCCACAAAATTCCATGAGGGACCAATCACGAGTGTGCAATAAAAGCCTCATGTAGAAATGCCCTTCGTCTCTGTTGAAAAAGAAAACTGGGGACAGGGGAGTGAACTGACCTGCTCGAGCCTCTTACAGATTGAAGTATCACAGATGAGGGCACGGTTGGCTGACTAGGTAACTAGCTGGCACCCCAACACCTGCTTCAGAAGCCAGCACTCCTGTTAGATGGTAAGACTTCATGCCCTTCTACTTGTATAGTATAATATAGCACTGTGCCAAATTTTGCTATTTATTTTTGACCATTCAGGGGCGGGGCGGGGGACAAAAAGAAACTGCGCACGAAACTTGAGGGAAGGGGTGAGAATTTTGTAGAAAGTTCTCAGGGTGCAGGTTTTCAGTTCTTACCTTACTATAAGGAGGTGGCCAAGGGATGTGTGTGCTATTTCTCTTACCATTTCCCCCGGTTCTGTCCTTGCAGCCCCTCCGGCTGCTTGAGCTTCTTGGAAAACCCCCTATGGGACTTGGGTAGGCCTTCCTCCCGTGGGGTTTTCCAGTGCTGCTGCCTGCGGAGTGCCTGAAAGCTGAGTGAGGCATTTTTGGTTTTGCTTTATTGTTATTAAAAGTCCTTTTAACAAGAAAAAGATGAAGATGACAACAACGGGCAACGACGGGCAACAACAACAACAACAACTCACTCAGCTTTCAGGCCCTGAGCAGGCAGCCGTGCTGGGAAGCCCCAAGGGAGGAAGTCCTGCCAGAGTCCTCCAGGGGGCTTTCCAAGAAGCTCCAGCAGCTGGAGAGGCTGCAAGGACGGACCAGGGGGAAAGTGGAAAAAGAAAGAGCACCCCCACTCCCCTCAGCCACCTCCTTACAGTAAGGTAAGCGCTGAAGCCCTGCACCCTGAGAAATTTCTCTGAAGTTCTCAACATCCCCATGAAAGAGGCAGAAAAATGACTGGCAGGGAAACGAAGAGGTTGCGGAAGGGCAGGTAGGGTTTTGGCACAGCACTGATATAATGTAATAATTATGGGCCTCCTAAGAAGTGTCCTTCTCCAAAACTGGGCGAGCATGTTTTCAGGCCTTCATAATCAGGGATTGCATGCGTTCCAACTGTCCATTAACCAGGGACAAGTCCTATTTTACATAACTATCCCTTATAAGTTCCTGTCCCTGGTTGGATCTGATTTTGCCTGCAGTTCAGTGGGACTTTCTCCAGGGTAAGATGCATAAGACTGCAGCATTACTTATCCAGTGATGGAAGAGAGTTGAGACAACACTCCTGTTTTACCAAGGGCTGCAATCCTATGCATGCACTTCTGAGTAAATCTGCAAGCATTTATTCTATGAAGCAGTTGTAGATTTTTATTTAAACAGTTAAGCCAAAGTTAGGGTGGTAAGATGCAAAAAAGGACAGGGCTCCTGCAGTTTTAATACTTGGATAGAAATGGGAATTTCAGCATGTGTAGCCTGCATGACAAGTTACACTTGCTAAAATTCCCTCTTCAACACAACCATTTTATTTATTTATTTACAATATTTATATACCGCTCCACATCAGAAGATTTCGGAGCGGTGAACAACATGGTAAAAGAATAAAACAGCAGGTTAAAAGAGTGAAAACATTTTTTAAAAAGCCAAACCCCAACAAAGTGGAATTTAACAAACCACGGCTGGTCATGCAAGGAAGGCCTCTTGAAATAACAACGTCTTCAGGAGGTGCCGGAAGGAACATAATGTTGGTGCCTGCCCGACCTCTAAAGGCAGGGACAGGAAGGGGGCCACCACACTGAAGGCTCTTTATTATTTTAGGTGCAACTGCTGATGTGTTCCTCTCTTAATCTCCTTCCCTTTAAATGAAACATGTCTAATTCTGTCACTGTTTCCTTGGCTTCAGACCTGCAGCTTTAACAGTGCAATCCTACGCTTGTTTGCCCCTTCATGGATCACTGCCTTGTTGTGGCGAAGGGGCTTGCGTAACTCAGTGAAGCCATAAGCTATGCCGTGCAGGGCCACCCAAGACGGACAGGTCATGGCAGAGGGTTCTGACAAAATGTGGTCCACTGGAGAAGGAAATGGCAACCCACTCCAGTATTCTTGCCAAGAAAACCCCATGGAACGTATCACAAGGCTAAAAGATATGACGCTGGAAGATGAGCCCCTCAGGTCGGAAGGTGTCCAATATGCTACTGGGGAAGAGCAGAGGGTATTTCCAAGTAGCGCCAGAAAGAGTGAAGCGGCTGGGCCAAACCCGAAAGGACACTCAGCTGTGGATGTGTCTGGCGGTGAAAAGAAAATCCGATGCTGTAAAGAACAATATTGTTTAGGAACCTGGAATGTCAGATCAATGAATCAAGGTAAGCTGGAGGTGGTCAAACATGAGATGGCAAGACTGAACATCGACATCTTGGGAATCAGCAAACTAAAATGGACAGGCATGGGCGAATTTAATTCAGGTGACCATTATATCTACTACTGTGGGCAAGAATCCCTTAGAAGAAATGGAGTAGCACTCACAGTCAACAAAAGGGTGGGAAAAGCAGTACTGGGGTACAATCTTAAAAATGATAGAATGATCTCAGTACGAATCCAAGGCAAACCATTCAACATCACAGTAATTCAAGTCTATGCCCCAACCACTGAGGCCGAAGAAGCTGAGGTTGATCGGTTCTATGAAGACCTACAACACCTTCTAGAACTAACACCAAAAAAAGATGTCCTCTTCATCATAGGGGATTGGAATGCTAAAGTAGGAAGTCAAGAAATCACCGGGATAACAGGCAGGCATGGCCTTGGTGTACAAAATGAAGCAGGACAAAAGCTAATAGAGTTTTGCCAAGAGAACATGCTGATCATAGCAAACACTCTTTTCCAACAGCACAAGAGGCGACTCTACACATGGACGTCACCAGATGGTCAATATCGAAATCAGATTGATTATGTCCTTTGCAGCCAAAGATGGAGAAGCTCCATACAGTCAGTAAAAACAAGACCTGGTGCTGACTGTGGCTCAGATCATGAGCTGCTTCTTGCAAAATTTCGGCTTAAATTGAAGAACGTCAGGAAAACCACTAAACCGTTCAGGTATGACCTCAGTCATATCCCTTCTGAATATACAGTGGAGGTGAGGAATAGATTTCAGGGATTAGACCTGATAGACAGAGTGCCTGAGGAACTATGGACGGAGGTCCGTAACATTGTTCAGGAGGCAGCAACGAAATCCGTCCCAAAGAAAAAGAAATGCAAGAAAGCCAAGTGGCTGTCTGATGAGGCTTTACAAGTAGCTCACGAAAGAAGGGAAGCGAAAAGCAAGGGAGAAAGGGGAAGATATACCCAACTGAATGCAGAGTTCCAGAGAATAGCAAGGAGAGACAAGAAGGCCTTCTTAAATGAACAATGCAAAGAAATCGAGGAAAACAACAGAATGGGAAAGACTAGAGATCTCTTCAATAAAATTGGAGATCTCAAGGGAACGTTTTGTGCAAAGACGGGCATGATAAAGGACAAAGAAGGCAGGGACCTAACAGAAGCAGATGAGATTAAGAAGAGGTGGCAAGAATACACAGAAGAACTATACAGGAAAGATCTGAATGTCCCTGATAGCCATGATAGTGCGGTCACTGAACTTGAGCCGGACATCCTCGAGAGTGAAGTCAAGTGGGCCTTAGGAAGCATTAGTAACAACAAAGCTAGCGGAGATGACAGTATTCCAGCCGAGCTATTTAAAATCCTAAAAGATGATGCTGTTAAAGTGCTGCATTCAATATGCCAACAAATCTGGAACACTCAACAGTGGCCACAAGACTGGAAAAGGTCAGTTTACATTCCAATTCCAAAGAAGGGCAACGCCAAAGGGTGTTCAAACTACCGCACAATTGCGCTCATTTCACATGCCAGCAAGGTGATGCTCAAAATCCTACAAGCTAGGCTTCAGCAGTATGCGAACCGAGAACTACCGGAAGTACAAGCTGGGTTTCGAAGAGGCAGAGGAACTAGAGATCAAATCGCCAACATTCGCTGCATCATGGAGAAAGCAAGAGAATTCCAGAAAAACGTCTATTTCTGCTTCATTGACTACGCTAAAGCCTTTGATTGTGTGGATCACAACAAACTGTGGCAAATTCTGAAAGTGATGGGAGTACCAGACCACCTTACCCGTCTCCTGAGAAACCTGTACGAGGGTCAAGAAGCAACAGTAAGAACCAGACATGGAACAACCGATTGGTTCAAAATTGGGAAAGGAGTACGACAAGGCTGCATATTGTCACCCTGCTTATTTAACTTATATGCAGAGTACATCATGAGAAACGCCGGGTTGGATGAATCACAGGTCGGAATTAAGATTGCTGGGAGAATTATCAACAACCTCCGATATGCAGACGATACCACCCTAATGGCAGAAAGCGAAGAGGATCTCAAGAGCCTCTTGTTGAGGGTGAAAGAGGAGAGTGCAAAAGCTGGTTTGAAACTCAACTTTAAAAAAACTAAGATCATGTCATCTGGCCCTATCACTTCCTGGCATATAGAAGGGGAAGAAATGGAAGCAGTGACAGATTTTACTTTCTTGGGCTCCAAGATCACCACAGACGGTGACTGTAGCCATGAAATTAAAAGACGCTTGCTCCTTGGGAGGAAAGCTATGGCAAACCTAGACAGCATAGTAAGAAGCAGAGACATCACCTTGCCGACAAAGGTCCGTCTAATCAAAGCTATGGTTTTCCCAGTAGTAATGTATGGCTGTGAGAGCTGGACTATAAGGAAGGCTGAGCGCTGAAGAATTGATGCTTTCAAACTGTGGTGCTGGAGAAGACTCTTACGAGTGCCCTGGACTGCAAGGAAGTCAAATCAGTCCATCCTAAAGGAAATCAACCCTGAGTGCTCATTGGAAGGACAGATAATGAAGCTGAAGCTCAAATATTCTGGCCACCTAATGCGAAGAGAAAACTCCCTGGAAAAGACCCTGATGCTGGGAAAGACTGAAGGCAAAAGGAGAAGGGGACGGCAGAGGATGAGATGGCTAGATAGCATCACGGATGCAATGAATATGAACTTGAGCACGCTCCGGGAGAGAGGGGAGGACAGGAAGGCCTGGCGTGCTATGGTCCATGGGGTCACGAAGAGTCGGACACGACTGAACGACTGAACAACAACAACAAAGCTCTACTGTATTGAATGAGGCTTACTCTCAGGAAAGCATGTTTAGTATTGCAGCCCAAGGGCAGCAAGATATACACATGCAGCTGTGGTATCTCACAGCCTGCTACTTTTCTTCTGCCTGCTGTAAGGCAAAAAAGCAAGCAAGAGAGAACAGGCAAATCCATGCAAGCATTGGGGTGGGTGGACACAGCTCCTGCATGCTGCCCCACTCCCCAGAGCTCTTTCTGCTTCTGTGACAGGCTCTGGGACTGTAGCTGGCACTCCCACCTTAGATGCCATACATCCCAAACTTTTTCATTGTGTTTTTGCTAGGCAGTTGTGCTGACGGTTATAAGCTAATCAGGAACTTCCCCCCACCCCCGCCTGGACAGGTTATTTTTGCTTTTCGGCAAGTTGCCAATAAAGCAAAAGGCAATGCCATTTCTTTTCCCCTCAATTGTTCTCTCCCTCTCTCTCTCTCTCTCCTCCAGTTACCTTTTAAAAAAATATTATTTCAAGAAGTACCATCGATAATAGCTCTCTTTACTCAGAGTCATGTACAAAATGTGTAAGTACCCACATTTATTTTCTAGCAGAGCAAATGGCCACTTACGCACCTCCCCCCCAAGAGGCTAAATGTATTTGCATAAAATGTGTATGTACTAATTTATATTTATAGATGCAAATTTAGAAATAATTACTACAGAACTGGGCTCTCCAACATGAAGCTCAGATACTACCTCTGCTTTGTACTTAGGTTCTTGGGCAAGTTATATTTCTTTTAGTCTCACTGGTTTGCCTTCTGAGCCATGCCCACCATGGTGCCCATTTTATGAATGGGCAAGCCCCCACCCCACTGCAGTCATTTTGTGAGAGCACCCACAACGCTTTCTCTGAATCTCAAATGTGGCCACTGAAAGGCTGAGGACCGCTGCTACAGAAATATAGTATATCTCTCCATAGTAGGGAAGACTGTGACAGGGTGACCTGTGTGACTGCTTCGTCTTCTGTCCAGGTGCTGTTGATAGGCAGCTTCAAGTTGGTACCTTCTCATGGTTCTTCATCTTTAAACCAAACTAGGACTGGATAGCCCTTCAAACAGAGGGTACCTTAAAATAAAAGAGGGCTGTCCTCTGTAAAGTAGGACACATGAGCACTGTAGGCAAATCATAGGTTGGGGTGGGTGGGACAGGAGGTGTACATGGGAAAGATGGCATAGCAGAAAAGGGGAAAGCCCTCTCCTTAGCAACATGGCTGTGATCCAGTTTGGCCGGGAGCATAGGTACCCCTCAGCATATCTGATCGCTGATCTCCCACATTGTGTTTAATATGGTCCTCAGTGGTCGGGCACATGGTTTGCAAGCAGATGGTCCAAGATTCAGTCTTTGGCATTGCCATTTAACCAGGAATACAGGCAGCAGAAGTAGGAGAGTCCTCTGTTCAGAGACTTCAGTATTGGTCTAGACATATAAGGCAGCTTCACAGTTTCATATTTGTTTGCAGTCTTCTTCAAATGTCCTAACTAAATTCAGCTGAGGCCAGAGATGCTCAAAGACGTTCAGTTTGCATTTTTAGGTGAACTGACCCTATTCACACCTTCTGGAATAATATGCAGATTGGAAGGCAGTTGTCCTTCGGATTATGCACTTCTCTGAATTTTGCAATACAGTTCTTGGCTCAAGAAATGTCCCAAAATGCTTACAAAAATGAAATTTTAGGATAAAATGCATAGAAAATGCATATTTAAATGCACATGCATAGATAAATATGCTTTTTGTGTGGCTTTATTATTAAAAATCTACAGAAGGACGAGTAAATGGGTAGAGATATATTTATGAATGAACACATGTGAAAGTGAGACAGGCCAGAATTAGAGTGATCCAGCCATCCCTAGCTATGGCCTGTGCTGTTATCATGCGGACTAGGAATAGCATCTGCTCCCATGTCTTTCAGTGGAGAACAGAGCCATAGTGATTTTCACAGGCTCTGGAGCAGGCCTGTTAAGTGGCTGCTGAATCAGGGTAAACAAAGCCAGCCAGCAGTAGATCCTCCTGTTTGTCACTTCTTTCCCCATCTCTTATTAAAATTCCTTGCAATCCTTTCCCACTCTGCACCCAACTCTAACCCTTTCTCTCTTTCAGTTCAATTATAATATAACCTTCATCTAGCTTGCACCTATCTCTGGAGACCTCAAGTCTGTATTAGCTTGCAAGCTTTAGCACCTTAAGGGCAAAATAAATGTCTCATTTTTCTTTTAAAAATGGCTGCAATTTAGAGAGAGCTGGAAAAGTGGAATAACCACGAGCAGTACTAAATAGATGCAGCAATACATTTTTGAGAAACTAGAAAGCATCAAAAAGCTCAAGCCATGTGTGTGCGTGTGTATATGTGTGTCTCCACACACACACACAACTCCAGGCATTCCAAATTGCCAGTCCTGATACCCATTTAACAGCGCAGCCACTGATGAGGGTGGAAGCCGAAATGTTTAGCTTAAAATATAGTTTTAATACTCTGTTGTTAGTCTTTCTATCGTATATATTTTACTTTAAGACTGACTGCATCCACAGTGGATCCAGAGCCTCCTTGTTGCTTTGCTGTTGTGCCACTTTACATCAACCTCTACATTACTTTCATAAAGAAATTAGCATCTTTAATGGATCCAGCACCCAGAAACATGGAATTGAAAAATAACAACCACCAAAAACATCCTACGTATGCTGTATTCTTTCAAGAAAAAAATATCCAAAGGCATGCTTACTACTGAACATCTTAGAGCCTATAAATCCCTTTCTATCATCCCCTTGGGCCTTGAGATCTGCACACCCATAGCCATCTCTGAAAGGGTGTCTCTCTCGTTAAGCTGCCAGATGAAGAGACATGAAATGAATATATGCCTTTTGTCATTCTTGATGGACCACTATGTTCATAAAGTGGGAATCCTAAAAACAAAATTACAAGAACTTCAAAATCAGGAAATGTGCCTAAATATGCCAGACTTTAGCTTTTTTTTTTTTTAAAGGTATATTCAAAACCAAACAAATTACTTTTCTGAGATCATTCAGAGAAAAAAGTTAAAAACTCAAAAAGGATACCTTACATTACAATCTTCCTGTGCTTCCTAATAATAGCAAGATTAGGAACTCCATCTTTATACAAACATTGAAGATATAAATCCTAAGAAACGTAAAAAGATTTAGAAGACTTCAACACAGTGAGACTATGCACCAAAAGGACTCCTAAAACTTCACAAATTCAAAGAAGGCTCTTATAGTGGATCTTACAGGTGACAGAATTTCCCCTACAGAAATTAAACTGGTCTCTAAAGGCCTTGACTTCTGCCCTATACCTAGAGAGCATGAGCCCAAGTGAATGCTGATGTTAAGGCATTTGAGAGAAGGTGCAGGTTAAAATAATATTTCCATAACGATAACAAAACTCATATTTTGAACCCATGCCATAATCCTCTCTCATAATTTCTGCCCCCAATCCCTGGACTCCAACCCCAAACACAAATCCAGTATTAAAAACCTTCCTTAAATCAGTAAAAAAACAACAACTGATGAACAGAAACCTGGATGTGTATTTTACAGTCTAACAAGAGAAGAACGCGAGGCCTTCAACCAACTTTGAATGAGAAAAGACATAGACATAAAACCCACTGATAAAGTAGGACCTGTTGTGATGAAGACAGGATTATATTTCTGAAGGTCTGAGACAATTAAATGATCGCAATACACACAAATGCCACAATTATGATATCACAGCTGACCTAAATAAAAAAAAAACTGGCATCGTAATCTATAAATTCCTGCATGAAAACTTACTTGACAGATAAATTGCTGATCTTTTAATTAAAAGTGAAGAGGGAAAGAGCACCATGAATGATGGTGAAGAAGGGAGACAAGCTCTGGTGCTCGAGAAAACAGAATTTATTGCGCTTGACGTGTTTCGGAATGCTTCCTTCCTCAGGAGCTTATACAAGCAGTTTGATCTCTTGCTTTGAAATACACAAATGTTCTTACTTCTGGACACTTGCAAACGTTATAGCTGAAGTCTATTGCTCTCAACCCTAGCATATAGCATTACATAGATAACATTTTTGTCATCTGGGACTATGGAAGGGATGCTTTGGAGATTTTTACTAAGTTTATCAACACTATCCAGCCAACGATAAAATTTACCAGTAATACCACAACTGAAAACCCAAAATTACCCTTCCTGGATGTCCTCTTAACCACTGAAAATCATCAAATTGTCACCGACTTATATTGTGAACCTACAGATTCCCACCTGTACCTCAGTTTCAAGTCATGTCATCCGAACCATCTAAAGAAGAACATATAGTTTGGCTCTTAGGATAAAACACATTTGTAATAACAGAAAACTTCTCAATAAGATGTAATGGATTTAAAGAACATCTCCAACAATGAGGATACCCTAGTCACATCACTGACTACAACATCAGTCATGCATCAGTAATATCCAGGGGTAGCCTTCTTCATGAAGCGAAGGCTAACTCTTTGAAAGAAAATCACATTCCGTTTGTTGTGGACTACCATCCTGCTGCCCCTAATTACCACAAGATAATGAAAGATAGTTACCCTCTTATATCCTATTGTACTTGTTTAACGGAAGCCATTGATTCTCCATCATGCATCATATTCAGAAAACCACCCAATCTGTGTAAATTGTTAGTTAAGACTGCACTTAAACAAGATACTGGCAACCCAGGATCATACCATTGTGAATCAACGCACTGCATTACCTGCAGTTACCTCCAAGAAACCACTTCTTTCAGGAGCACAGTTGTTAACTAAACTTATTGCATTAGGCAGTCATTAATATGCACTTCTACTAATGTGTTTTATTTAACTGAATGTAAAAAAAAAAAAGGATGTCATATGCAATACACAGGGAAAACTACAATGGACCTAAGAACAAGACAACCACAAATCTGTGATTCTTACCAAAAAACTGGAGCAGCCTGTTGCAAGACATTTCACCTCACCTTCACACCGTCTCTCCGATTTACACTTGCTTCCAATAGAACAAACAAAAGACAATGACACGCTTGACAAAAGAGAAAATTTCTGGATATATAAACTGAGAACTCTTAATCCCAATGGCCTTAATCTGGAGGACAATTTGTAGACTTTATACCATTCATACCTCTGTTCTTTTTTTTTTCCTCCTAAGGAACTTTCATCTCCAGGCATTCCAAACTCCCATACCTGATACCCATTTAACTGCACAGCTACTGACGAGGGCAGAAGCTGAAACATTTAGCTTAAAATATATATATTTAATATTCTGTTGTTAGTCTTTCTGTCTTTCATCTCCCTCATAACTGATGTTGTGTGACAAATATATGAAGTCAAGTTTCCTACCGCACACGTAGCTCCTATGTGAAATTCATTGCATAAGCACACATTTTGGGGTATGTGTGTGTCTCACAACTGCTTTGCATCTGTTTCAGACATCCTTCAGGTTGCTGCTGTATAATCTAAAGCCAAATCACTAGATGTACATTTCCTCACTAGATGTACAGCCATTTCCCCTCTCACAGTGCCTGACAATGATGCTAGGTCTGCATCATTGCATGGGGATGCAAAATTGTGGCCAAGCTGCCATCACAGTTTCTGGTGCTGCTGCCTGCAGCAGCGGGGGAAAAAGTATATTGAAAAAAGGAAGAAGCAATGCCAGTGCCGCTCCTGGTGAGCAAAGAAACTATTGGAGAATATCTCCTCCCCCTGGAGAATATTCAGCAAAATAGTACCCCCAATTTTTCTGCCTGCAAAAAGGGTGGACAATTTCAGGAGGCCGTATTTGCTTAACTCTAGTTTGCCTGTGGATGGGCTCCCTGTGCTGGCATGAGGACAAAATGAAGACTGGGCAAAAAGGAACAGATAGTCCTGTCAATCAGCCACTGATGAAAGGTTAGTGAAGGCAATGTGTGAAAATGACATCTGCCACACACACACACACACTCATTCACACAAAGAGCAGAGAATATTCTGCAAAACGGCTTTTTTTCAGAGAGGGCAAAAAAGAAAAGTCTGAGAAAATGTCTTAGAATTTTTTTTTCTGAGCATTTTGACTGAGCTCTGGATATTCTGGGCACACCAGCGTCACATGCTATGCGGGGAATCACCACTGGGATTACATGTAGACTAGCAATGAGCCCAGGAACACTGGAGGAGGGGGATGAGGGCATGGGAAGGATTGTCTTTATGCATAATCCTGTCACATAGTATTTATATATTGTAATTTATTTATTTAAATCATTTCCACAGCTGATGGCAGTGCAGATAAAAAAAATACATTAAATGATAATGAAATCACAATGAAAACACCTCCATCCTTCCCGGCATACACAAGCATAATTGTAGGACTGGGCTGCCTAGCTGCAAGCCATGCGATGCTTTCTCATTATTGTCTGCCATCCTGCCCTGATGTACAGGTTCCAGTGCATAAAAGAACTACGAGATTGATCAATCGGATAATTTCAAAAAATTATAGCTGGAAATTTTTGGCCACATACTGGGGATTCTCAATTTTTTTTCATTTGCATCTCCACCCTTCTAAATTCACCCCACTTTCTGCCTCCTATGTAAAATTTAAGAATGGTAGTTTATCACCAACTAATCATAAACAACTGTTTATTTGATGTGGTGTGATCAAGGAATGCAACTCTGAGCATATGTGGAATGCCTTTTCATCATCATAGAACTACAGCTAATCCTTACAGACATATAGTAGAGGAAGTAGGGGAAATTCCAAGGGGCAGAGAGCAAGACTTCCTGCAAGCCTAAATTGCCCCCACTTCTTTTTTTAAGCAGAGCATTTACCATCACTCTGTACAGCTAGGAAGCCCTATTGCCTGCTATAAAACTCACTGTTCAAGGTTCCACCCACCACAATGGTGATTCCAGCCAGTCTTCAACAAAGAAGAATTGTTTTTCACAACTTCCCCCTGTAATCATAGGCAAGATCTGCACAGAATAGAGATCTGCAGAGAGAAACCACTTGAGAGAAAATACATTCAGGAAGACATTCAGCCAGTGTAGTGTAGTGGTGAGAGTGACGGACTGGGAGCCGGGATATCCGGGTTCTAGTCCCCACTTGGCCATGGAAGCTCACTGGGTGACTTTGGGCCAGTCACAGACTCTCAGCCCAACCTACCTCACAGGGTTGTTGTTGTGAGGATACAATGGAGAGGAGGAGGATAATGTAAGCCGCCTTGGGTTCCTTGCAAGAGGAAAAAAGGCGGGATATAAATGCAATAATAAATAATAATAAATAAAAAAAATATTTTGAAAGGAAATACTTCAAAAATATGTATTGAAATGTACATTTTCATGTCAGTTTAAAAAAAAACGCAGATTAATGCGGAAATAGGATGAAACAGACCTGCATGAATGCGTGTGAAAGTGGCAAAGACCAGAAATAGAATGATCCTCCCTAATTTTAGGTGCACCACTACTGTTGACTTTGGTGCTTATACATATCTGTTCTGAAGGAGAAAACTTGTCCACATCCACTGTCATATTCCCCTCATGGGCTGTTGGAGTTTCATGAAAAAGTGGGCTAGATGAAACAACTATCAGGTGGATCCACAGTTGGCTACAGGACCAGACTCAGAGAGTGCTTATCAATGGGATCTTCTCAAACTGGGGAGAGGTAACGAGTGGGGTACCACAGAGCTCAGTCCTGGGCCCAGTGCTCTTCAACATTTTTATTAATGACTTGGAGGGAATGCTGATTAAATTTGCAGATGACACAAAATTGGGTGGGGTAGCTAATACTTTGGAAGACAGAAACAAAATTCAAGGTGATCTTGATAGACTGGAGTGCTGGGCAGAAAACAACAGAATGACATTTAATAGGGATAAATGCCAAGTTCTGCACCTAGGAAAAAGAAACCAAACACACAGTTACAGGATGGGGAATACTTGGCCCAAAAATACTAAAAGCAAGAAGGATCTTGGAATTGTTGTAGATCACAAGCCGAATATGAGCCAACAATGTTATGTGGCTGCAAAAAAGGCAAATGCTATTTTGGGCTGCATTAATAGAAGTATAGCTTCCAAATCCTGTGAAGTACTAGTTCCTCTCTACTCAGCACTGGTCAGGCCTCATCTGGAGTACTGTGTCCAGTTCTGGGCACCACACTTTAAGAAGGATGCAGACAAGCTGGAGAGGGTTCAGGGGAGGGCAGCAAAGATGATCAGGGGACTGGAAACAAAGCCCTATGAAGAGAGACTGAAAGAACTGGGCATGTTTAGCCTTGAGAAGAGAAAACTGAGGGGAGATATGATAGTGTTCTTCAAGTACTTGAAAAGTTGTCACAGAGAGGAAGGCCAGGATCTCTTCTCCATCATCCCAGAGTGCAGGACATGGAATAATGGGCTCAAGTTACAGGAAGCCAGATTCTGGCTGAACATCAGGAAAAACTTCCTGACTGTTAGAGCAATACGATAATGGAACCAATTACCTAGGGAGGTGGTGGGTTCTCCCACACTGGAGGTATTCAAGATGAAGCTGGACAGCCATCTGTCAAGGATGCTTTGAATTAGATTTCTGCATTGAGCAGGGGGTTGCACTCAATGGTCTTATACGCCCCTTCCAACCCAACTATTCTATGATTCTATGAAAATAAATTATTTTAGTCGAAAATGTAACATCTTCAAATAGTGAAGAGTATGAACCTCTTTGTGAACAGAATAATAAAACTGAACAGAACCCAGGTATTTACAGTAATAGAAAAACACCATTTTTTCCTTTGCTCTTTCTGTTACCATATGCAAAAACAGGAGTCTGTAAACTGAAAATAAATACCTTTGGTGGATTCTGCTGTAATCAACAAAACTTAGAGCCAGTATACAGGACAAATTAGTAATCTATTCATATGGTTGTAACCCCATCATACGCAAGATTTCCTTCCGCTGAAGTCTACTGCCCACCTATGATGGCATAAATATTGTTTCAGAGTTCTAGCCTAAGTCTTCCCCTGTAGAGTAAACCTTGAGAAGAACTATCTAATTCACACATACTCATTGTACTGAGGCTGAATCTAAGGAATTCCTTACATGTGCTTAGCAAAGCCTATTTTTAACAAAAAAGATTTATACCATTTGTTAACTTGTTCTCCTGGCTTTTGTTTTTTGTCCCATGTGCTTTAGCTAGCCAATGAATGTGAGCAAGTCTCCATGCAAAAAATAAAATAACAATCATAACCAACAGGCCACTGTCTGATAAACCCTTTCTTCAAGATCCCGCTTGTTTTTATGTGCAAGCTTTATTTATAAAGGAAACCAAGATAGCCAACATAGTTGGTAATATGTAATATCTACTGTTGTAAAGCAAGTTAAATAGGTTAATAGAGAAATCATGCATGAGTATGAGAACAGCAGGGATCATAAGCAAGCAATGTTACTGGGAAGGACTGCAGTAGAAAAATGCTATCACATAGTTATTAGCCTGTCTTAGTGGATGTATGCTAAGGATCCTATTGATTTGATCTGGTCCCTCAAGGGTCATAATTTGTAGATCTTTTGTGTGTTTTGTTCTTAAGAACTGCATGTACTGTTATTTCTTCACAGTTTCGATCCTTTGGAGCAATTCTATAGTTGGTGGTTTATGACTGTGAGATATGTTTGTGATGGCCATTGCAGCATAGCTCTTATAGTTTCAGACAAAGCCCAGGTAAACCCAAGTTCATATATTCACTGAGCCATGAAGATCACCAGGTGAATTTGAGTTCTCAGCTTAACCTACAAAGTCACCTCTCAGGGTTGCTGTGAGGAAAAAGGAGAGCATGTACATGACCCTAAGCTCCATGGAGAAAGAGTGGGATAAATACGTATGTAAAGATATCTACCTAAGATAGATATCTACTGATAGATAGATCTATCTATATATACACACACTCGTGGACACACGGACACACACACACACACACGGGTGTGGGGGAGAGGGAGGAAAGAATATTTAGAATTCCAAATATAGCAACACCACCAAACCTCAGGATCACAATCTACAGATGCGGGGGGAGGGGGGATGTATTCAAAAGATCTTTTTAGTGTAATTCCCAAATGCAGACCCCACTATCCTATGAACTGTACTGCAAGCAATTTTTAAAACTCCCCCATCCCCCTACAGTTTGGTGAATGTATCTATGGTTTAAGATTGATAGTCAAGAGCTCCAATGCTTTTGTGCAAGCCCATTTTCATTTGTAAAAGCATCTCCTTCAAGAGAGATCTGTCAGTCGCTCTCTTTTTTTAACAGTAGACCTCTGTGCAAAATTCTAGAATTGTCTTGTCATGAAAAATGCTCTGACTTGTCAGAATGTAAGTTTAACTTTTATCTATTTTTATATCTGGTGAGCAGGAATGGGCAACTGGAAGTATCTGAAACCTGAAGTGGTATCTGGCCCATGGCATCCCAATCTTCATTCAAGGTATGGTGAAACATTTGCCCACAGGAAAAGAAAGAAGTACTAATATCCCATAATTATTATGTGTTATATGTTTTTACTGTGTAAATGTATGAATTAAAATGTTACGCCTGGGCCCATATACTCCATAACTGAAGTATATCAAGCCTAATCACTTGAAAGGAGGTCGGATTGTAAGATAAGAATAATCATCTGGTCCTTGGACCACTTTCTAGAGGGTCCCAATCTGGCCCACCAGGGTTCCCTAAATGGCCACAACCCCTTGCTCTGGCCCCACCCCTTTCCCACAACCACCAATCGTTTGCTGGTTTCCCAGCTTTTGTGCAATTTTTCCCCATTCTAAAGGGTTGAAATGCCTCCCCTAAGGCTTCGCTACTGGTAATAAGAACTTTAAAGTACAATCTGCTGGGGGTTTGGGGTTCGTTTGTTTTTTTGTTTTTGGTATGTTGGTCCCACCACTTTTCCCTTTGGCGCCTACCACTGGAATGCAGCCCCCAAGAGCCTCTCCAAAATTGAATGTGGGCCTTGGGCTGAAAGGGGTTTTATAATTCTGTCCTAGAGCATAGAAAGCCCCCAAAGAACACAGGAGTTGGCCATCTTTGATATATACAGAAGTCTTGGCATCTCTTGAGCATGCTCTATCAGTAACAGAGGAACGAGGTAGAATTGGGCATAGCATATGTTGGAAGGAATGACAAAGTGGAGGGAAGGCAAGCCTTATTCTTTGGTTCATCACCATCACCTGTTGACTGAGCACCAGCAGCAGCTTGGATGATGGAAGGTGGGGCAGACAGTCTCTTCCCATTTCCTTATTAATACCATAGGTGAATAAGGAGGAAGGCCTTGTCACAGCTAGGGTTGGCCCTACCATTAAGCAGAGTGAGGTGGCTCAGGCAGAAGAAAGTGACTGTGTTTGGATGATCACAATGGGGGAAGAAGCCATCATGGCTTCTCCCCCTGCTCCTCAACAAGTGCCATTTCCATAATCCCCAATGATGCAGTGTGGGTTGGCGTGTCGTCCAGACCAGGTGAGCGGCACGGGTGGCTTCGTACCCACCCTAAAACCCACAACATGCAGTAGAGGTTGACAGGTGGTGTTATGAAGTAGCTCTCTTTTGAGTGAACAGTTGTTGTTGTTCAGTCATTCAGTCGTGTCCGACTCTTCGTGACCCCATGGACCATAGCACGCCAGGCCTTCTTGTCCTGCACTCTCTCCCGGAGCGTGCTCAAGTTCATATTCATTGCATCAGTGATGCTATCTAGCCATCTCATCCTCTGCCGTCCCCTTCTCCTTTTGCCTTCAGTCTTTCCCAGCATCAGGGTCTTTTCCAGAGAGTTTTCTCTTCGCATCAGGTGGCCAAAATATTTGAGCTTCAGCTTCAGTATCTGTCCTTCCAATGAGCAGTCAGGGTTGATTTCCTTTAGGATTGACTGATTTGACCTCCTTGCAGTCCAGGGGACTCGTAAGAGTCTTCTCCAGCACCACAGTTAAGTATCAATTCTTCAGCGCTCAGCCTTCCTTATAGTCCAGCTCTCACAGCCATACATTACTACTGGGAAAACCATAGCTTTGATTAGACGGACCTTTGTCGGCAAGGTGATGTCTCTGCTTCTCACTATGCTGTCTAGGTTTGCCATAGCTTTCCTCCCAAGGAGCAAGCGTCTTTTAATTTCATGGCTACAGTCACTGTCTGCGGTGATCTTGGAGCCCAAGAAAATAAAATCTGTCACAGCTTCCATTTCTTCCCCTTCTATATGCCAGGAAGTGATGGGGCCAGATGCCATGATCTTAGTTTTTTTAATGTTGAGTTTCAAACCAGCTTTTGCACTCTCCTCTTTCACCCTCAACAAGAGGGTCTTTAGATCCTCTTCACTTTCTGCCATTAGGGTGGTATCGTCTGCATATCGGAGGTTGTTGATAATTCTCCCGGCAATCTTAATTCCGACCTGTGATTCATCCAACCCGGCGTTTCTCATGATGTACTCTGCATATAAGTTAAATAAGCAGGGTGACAATATGCAGCCTTGTCGTACTCCTTTCCCAATTTTGAACCAATCGGTTATTCCATGTCTGGTTCTTACTGTTGCTTCTTGACCCTCATACAAGTTTCTCAGGAGACAGGTAAGGTGGTCTGGTACTCCCATCTCTTTTAAGAATTTGCCAGAGTTTGTTGTGATCCACACAAAGGCTTTAGCGTAGTCAATGAAGCAGAAATAGACGTTTTTCTGGAATTCTCGTGCTTTCTCCATGATCCAGTGAATGTTGGCGATTTGATCTCTAGTTCTTCTGCCTCTTCGAAACCCAGCTTGTACTTCCAGTAGTTCTCAGTTCGCATACTGCTGAAGCCTAGCTTGTAGGATTTTGAGCATCACCTTGCTGGCATGTGAAATGAGCGCAATTGTGCGGTAGTTTGAACACTCTTTGGCGTTGCCCTTTTTTGGAATTGGAATGTAAACTGACCTTTTCCAGTCTTGTGGCCACTGTTGAGTGTTCCAAATTTGCTGGCATATTGAGTGCAGCACTTTAACAGCATCATCTTCTAGGATTTTAAATAGCTCAGCTGGAATACTGTCATCTCCGCTAGCTTTGTTGTTACTAATGCTTCCTAAGGCACACTTGACTTCACTCTCTAGGATCTCCGGCTCAAGTTCAGTGACTGCGCTATCATGGCTATCAGGGACATTAAGATCTTTCCTGTATAGTTCTTCTGTGTATTCTTTCCAACAGTACTGACTCCATTTTGAGATACAGCCAAAATCCAGGCTTCTTCATCCCCAGCCTCAGCAAAGATGGGAGAAAGGCACAGGAATGGGGTAGAGAGCATCATGCAAGATTAGATCAAGCAATCAGTTTCTAATGGACTTCTTAAAATGCATTCCCCAAAGGCAAAGGCAGGGGTAAAAATTCAGTAAAACATGAATGTGCTGGATAGCAAGAGTTGATATCTGGTACTTTACCTAGTCAACCACCTGCAATACTCCTATTGTTGAACTCCAGCCTTGACACCTGTCTTTAAGACAGTCGTTAACATGCAGTCATCTTTTGTTAATAGAATAAGAGATAATAGGACTTTTGTTTCCAGAAAGTACAGCCATCATCCTCAAGCACTCTCTTTTGTTAGACTGGATGGAAGGCCAACTCAGTCTTTACCCCATAGCAAGTAGCACCATTTTCATTGCTTATGAGCAGTGTCTGGCTCATCAAAGTTGTGATGTCTCTGCCTTTCTCTGAACTGTATATGAAGCCTCAAGTTTGGGTAGTGCTGAATTCCCCAGTCACCCTCTACCCAGAAGTGTGGGGCCATGCTGCTGAAATCACTAGGTGCCTCACCCCTCCAGGACTATGATGCCACACTGCTGCTGAAATCACTCAGAGTCTCTCCTCCCAGAAGAAAGGCTCCATGCCGAAATCGCTGAAATCACTAAGCTCCTTGCTTGCCAGAGCAAGGTGCCAACAGTGGGAGCTTTGCCTCCCCTAGTCAAGGCTCTCTGCTTTCCTTCCTCTTCACCTGAGACCAAGAATTGCAACACACACTAGTTCCTGTAGGCAGGAAAGGGCTTCATCCCAAGGAAAGGTATATTGCTTTTGGAGGTTCTTAGGTACCAACTGTAGCTTCCATCCCTGCTTTCTCTTCTCTTCTCTTCTCTTCTCTTCTCTTCTCTTCTCTTCTCTTCTCTTCTCCTCTCTTCTCCCTCTCCCTCTCCCTCTCCCTCTCCCTCTCTGTACGTGTAGGCCTCAGGACTTGGGAATACTCCTTCCCACAGTCTTGAAAACTGCTTTTAGACCTGGAGCTCAGCTTCACTAAGAATGCTGGGGAAAGCTAATTTCCTTACCAAAGCATAACTTGGTGAAGGCTGAATCATCCCCAATTGGTCTTAAGCGTTGAATCCATTTGCTCAGCTAATTCCCTCAAGACCAGCTTTTGTATCTGAATCCTTGTAAACCTCAATACATTTGCCATTGTGGTGTTATCCTTGCCCACAGTGTCTGAGTGTGTATCTCTTTGGGTGGGAATCGCCTTCTTAGCCATAGGTGCTTTATTGCCAATGTCTAAAGATTCCTCATAAGCGGGTGTGTGAGTCTCATTAGAACATGTGCAAGTTTGCACATGGGTCTAACTAGAGCACCTCATGTAACAGTGGGTAAGACGTTACCCCCACTGCGCCACGCACCTGGTTCAGATGATATGCCAGCCCGTGTTCACGGGGGATTGTGCTAACAGATGTTGTGCACACAGCGTGCGGCAGCAGGGGGAGAAGCCACAATGGCTTCTTTCCTGTTGCGATTGTCTGAATCCAGTCCATGAGTGTCATGAAAGAGCAGCAGATTGTTAGTTATTTAATTTGTTATTATTAATGCCACGAAAAGGGAGACATGTTTATGGGATTTTCTGCTTTAGGTGCCAGAATGAATTGTCTGGCCCTCGTTACTATACGTTTTTATGATGCGTGTGTGTGTGGGAAATTACGTTATTCATAAATATCTAATAGTATATGTATGTGTGTGCGAGGGGTGGGGGTGGAAGGGTAAAAGCAGGGGAATGAAGCATTCTGTGACTAGTGCCAATCCAAGACATTCTGCAGCCTGAGAAAGAACAGCAAGTTTTTAGCCACATCTCTGCATAGCACTAAATTAAAGTTAGTGAAAGGCACAAAAGGATCAGAAGGAGAGTGTGTAGATGCTAATTGGCTATTTGCAGTATCCTGGAACCACAGAGGAGGGCCTACTTATTTCTTAATACGGAGTTAGCATCTCAGCTGATCTATTTAACTTAACACAGATTTCTGACATACAAAGTCACATTCTTGCTCTCTTAAACATACTTACATAAAACTCAATACCAACACAATCTATTTATTGCTAAAATGCTAGTAGGAAATTGGAAAAAGTATAAATAAGATGCATTGCTTGTGATCCCGTGCCCCCTGAAGGCACTGTAAGGCTCAAAAGCTTGCTCAGTTCACAGCATCATAAAACTGAAGCAATAAATGTCACTCCTTTCTTGATTGCACATTAAGCCAATCGGCTTTTTATTGTAACTAAATAGGCCGTCATCATTTTACTACTAGGGCATGACTCCAACTAAATGTATAAGCTGATGGGGTGAGCATGTGGGAGGATTTCTTCATAAATATATACATTTAACAAAAGGAGGGAAATGATAAAAGGTTGCAACCCCCTCCCCCCACTACATAGTACCCCAGTCCAAAGTCTTTATGCATGTTCTTTCATGCTGTAATGCCCTGATGTACACAGAAGATTAGGTGTCAATGCACATTAATATTTGATGTGTATTATCATATTATCCTTTATGTGCACTTTCCCAAGCAAGCAAGAAGAGGTTCCCTTAAACAGGGCGTTATATAATAATGTCATGGGTTTTGCTGAGTTCACTCAGCATACAAATTCTGCCCTTTTGTTTAATGTTTGCCCCAAAAGCAACCAGACAAAGTACCAGTTTGCCAATATCCAGAACTGAGTGGAATGTACAAAGCAGCCCAAAAATCTATTTTGTTTTCTAAAAGGAAGAGGTAAACACACATTTGCAATAAGCTGTTTAAAACTAAAATAGATTCTGTCACCTATAATTCACGAATATTAATCTCTTCTGATTTATAACTGTAAAGAGAAGCAAGGAAACAGAAGTGTTGTTCAGCATGCATTCTGTTTTTCTTGGACACCGAGTAGATGTTTTGCTGCCAAAAAGACTCGCTTCTCCATTTGTCCATGAAAATTGTGTATGGAGAAGCATCCTTGTTTCTTCACACAGTACCTGACTGCATGTACATACCCATGCAGTGGTCACAGATTGGCTGTCATTTTGGATTGGCTCCAAAACTAAAAATCTAAATGTCAGCAATCAGTACAAGTATTGTCTTAGCAGCAGGTGGCTTGTCTGTTGACACACTGTGGACAGCATCTTACCGGTGTCTCTGTGCTACTTTGTGTATGGATATATTCAGTTTGCAAGAGGAAAGTCCCACAGAGAGATTCCTTCCAAACCAAGCAAAGTGGTTTTAGTTTCTTCACTTTCTCCCACCAAAGCCAACACAGCATTTCCTCTTGCGGGTTGAATGGTAATTTGGTGAAGAAACAGCTGGGCGGGTTCAGTTAAAGAATGGTGTCACAAAGTTTCCACCACCTTAGGATTTAGTTCTCTAGGGACAAGGTCCTCTGTGTCCAAAGGACACATTGTCATCCTCAAACTCTGAAGATTATAGCCATGAAGACACCTGCTCACTGCAGCTACTTCTGTGTTGTCACAGCCCAGGCTCCTTTAAGGGCAAAGGAATGGAGGCAGATAAGGAGGCAGATCTAACCAGACTAAAAGAAGCCAAATCCATAATTAAAGCTCAGTCACAAACTGTTGCTTGTTGGAGCAACCTACAGGCAAGCTTCCAGCTCCAACATCATTCGGATCTCTCTAATGCTGTTCTACTCCTGTTCCTGCTTCTCTGGGAAACCGGACTCCCGCTTGGGTGGAATCCAACTTGGAATTGCCTCAAGTCCTCAGTGTGAACCAGATCCACAGTGGACACACTGTAATCTCATGCTATGCTTCTCCCAGTCATGGGGCTTGCTGGCAGAAACAGACCAGTTGCCAACATTAATCTTCCATACTGGGTGGGTGTGGGTGGGATGACATTAAAGAAAAGTTTCTACAACGATTTTGAATATCTTTATAAGCCCTGTATCACCCTCACAATATCCTAAGGTACATACCAGTATTCCCATTTTACAAATAAAGAACGTCAGGGAGTTGCCCAGGGAACTCTATGATAGCATGATGATGCAAGTAACTGACACCAGCCTCTCAATTCTATGAGCAACTATGCAGTTACTGCTCCACACTGAGTCTCCTGCCTGAAAGAACATAGCAAAATTCTATTGGTCCCACAGTGGAGCTTCATTAGCTGCTGCTGCTGCTATTATTATTGTTATTATTATTATTATTATTATTATTATTATTCAGTTAACAAAAAAAAAATACCAGTCTAACATGTTGAGTTAAAGGCTTTCCATGTTCACTCATGCCAGGAAATTACAGCTGTTAAGGGTGTATCATTATTTAGGTGATATGCATATGGTATGGTATTCTACGCTGTAATTAGTTCCAGTTTCACCACTGCTTTGGAGCTGGATTGCTGTCAGTGATAGAGCGGTGGACCTAAGTCCCAGATATGTCTGTTCACTGAAATAGAGACATGGAGTTTATGTAACTGAAGATACCATTCCTCATTAAAAGTATCCAACTGGCAACTGATACCATCCACACAGAATGATGGAAGGGACCTTGAATGTCATCAAGTCCAACCCCCTCCTTAGTGTAGAATAAGCCACAGCTAAAGCATTTCTCCTTACTCCTCCTCCCACACTGGGTTTTGATTAGTTGTGTAAATCTTGGTGTGAAAGGGTTTAGTCATGGCCATTGTCCACTGCCCTGGTATCTATGAGGATGAGAGGCAGCCCCCCAAATATTTAATATTTAATAAATAAGAATAAATGAATCCATATAAAGACTCACAGATGAAATGGCCTAAACCCACGCTAGTCATGGAGGACCCTGCAAGCCCCATTTCTCATGTTCTCCTCAATCTCTTTTAGGCTCTCAAAGCTGCAGCATTTTTTTCACATACAGAGTGCCAAAGTGAGCCTGGAACAAGGAGACAAACAGCAAACAATCTGGAGCTGCTGCAGCTACTTGGTGTGCCAGTTGCAGGGGCTGGAATTTCAGACTATTCCAAAGGAACAAACTACGGCCCCTGCCTGAGGATGATGAACAGGATGCAGTACCTGTGTCCAGTTCTGGGCACCGCACTTTAAGAAGGATGCAGACAAACTGGAGAGGGTTCAGAGGAGGGCAACAAAGATGATCAGGGGACTGGAAACAAAGCCCTATGAAGAGAGACTGAAAGAACTGGGCATGTTTAGCCTTGAGAAGAGAAGACTGTGAGGAGATATGATAGTGCTCTTCAAGTACTTGAAAGGTTGTCACAGAGAGGAAGGCCAGCATCTCTTCTTGATCATCCCAGAATGCAGGACACAGAATAATGGGCTCAAGTTACAGGAAGCCAGATTCCGGCTGAACATCAGGAAACACTTCCTGACAGAGCAATACGACAATGGAACCAATTCCCTAGGGAGGTAGTGGGCTGTCCCACACTGGAGGCCTTCAAGATGAGGCTGAACAGCCATCTGTTGGGGATGCTCTGACTTGGGTTCCTGCATTGAGCAGGGGGGTGGACCCAATGGTCTTGTAGGCCCCTTCCAACCCTACTATCCTATGATTCTATGACAGAGTTAGGAAGATCCAAGTGCATAACCAATTTGAGCCAAGTTAATACCAGTGATTTCAGTGGGTTAAATCCAAGTGCTCTACGTTCATTGGATTGTAAGATAGGCTTTTGAACACAAATAGATATATATGTTTATGTGTACAGAAATTTGGGGGATTTCAGTACATGTTGATATAGCTCTGGGTCCTCAGGGAGCCTCTTGCATGTCTCCCTATTTAAAGAAACAGGGACACTCATGAATCACACCTATTTTTATGAAGGTATGAAGGGGATGCTCTGACTTGGATTCCTGCATTGAGCAGGGGGTTGGACTCTATGGTCTTGTAGGCCCCCTCCAACCCTACTATTCTATGATTCTATGGGTTTTCAAGCCTCAGTGGTTTTCCCTGTGCATAGGGAAAAGCTCAGCCTTGGTGGACAATGGGCCCACTATGCCAACACCTGAAGGTTGCCCCAGTCAAAACTGTAACTGAGAAATGTGTAGTGTCTCTTAATTCTCCTAAATGGTTGCGTGGACAAACATAGGAGATGCTTGTCCGCAGATGAGGAGATACCTAGGACTTTGGGGAAATTGTTAGAGGAAGGTGGAATCATCATCATGGAATTCCAGGGAGGGAGAGCCATTGCTTATGTAGCTAAAAGGGCATCATACATAAACCTGAGGACATATCAGCAGGCCAAACAGCTCAGCTGCTATCTGGTTAGGCAGAGCAAGGGCAGGTCTCCAAGGGTCCAGCTCGTGCAGCTTCATCCCAGGTAGGGAGAATGAGGTAGCCACAATCCAGATGCGTTTCGTGCCAAACTGAAGAAAAGGCTGAAAAGCTACTACCTGGTTAGGGAGAGCAAGGGCAGGGCTCGACGCATCCAGGCAGTGTTTGCACTGAATGAGAGGGTGAGGCCCCATGTTCCAGCTTCATCCTGGGTAGAGGAAGCTTGGGGCCTGCCTGGAACTTGCAGTGCTCTGGGCTTACCTGTCCAGGTAGGGTGGCATGGCTCCCAATGTCCACTCTGGTGATGGCTTCAGACAGCACACAATGGTAGCTGGTGGGTGAGGGGATGCCCTTGCTCACAAAAAAATCACTCTGGCATCCGAGGCTGCTCCCTCTAATGATGCCCAATGCCAATCCCTAACTGAAAAAGTCAATGGAGGGGATAGGAATGGAGAGGGAGGAGGGAGGGAAGAGGAAAAAACTCACAAAGTAATCTGAAAAATAAAGAGAGCTAAGCTGCTGAGCTCTCAAGAGCTCAGCAAGGACCCTGTTTAAGCAATACTAGACGGGGCCGGTCTAGAAAGGTAGGGTAGGCCCTCCCCTGGGGAGGACTGTTTGGATTGGACCCTGCCTGTTGGCCAGTGCAAGGGGCTAACCCCAAATGTCTTCGAATGCCTGCAAGAAGATACAGGAGAAAGGTTTCTGCCAAAAACCTTGTAGAGCCTCTGCCAGTATACAATACTGAGCTAGATGGGCCACTGGTTTGATCTGGTATAAGGAAACTTCCTATGGTCCTAATACTGTGAAGAATGCAAAATGAATAACTCTTCACAAATCATTTGCCCACAATTTGGAACTGTATGAATGATTTTCAACTGACCACAGCCTTTTAAGTCATTCCCAATTTTCTGCAGTGATTTTATTTCATTGTATTTTAAACCCCTGTGAACCGTTCTGAGTTTCCCTTGTTATAAAAGTGCACAATATAAATGACAGAAATAAATAAAAAGTATTTGCTTCGTAACCAAAAAACCCTGTTCTCACACTCATTTCATTTTTTAAAAAAAGGTTGTGGGTAAGATCTGATTTCCACACTTCTGGTGAACTTGCTGACTATGTTCTACTCTCTTCAGTTCTACATTTTCTGCTTCTTTGGAATGTGAATCATACACTGAAGGGACGCCTCTCTTTGCCTCTGATCATACACCAAGATCCTGAATATGTAAAGCATCAAACAGCAAATTTTATACCGTTGATGTATACTTTTCTGAAGAAGAAGCCCCTGTTGACTTTGAGTGATAAATATTTGAGGAGGGTTTTTTTTTCCTACATCAAAATTAGATTGTTTAATGAAATGCTTAAGCGAAAGATGGCCCCAGCTGTGCTTATTACAGAACAGCAGCAACTTGAGAACTTTCAACAACTTTTGCTCTCCAAAAAAGTGATTAGGACGAATGGAAGGTTAGCAAGCAAGCACATCACTGCCATCACCTGTTAAATTGATGTGCATTTACCTACAGGTGTACTAGGGCAGTGCTTTTCACACTTTCCACCTTCACTGAACTCTTTCTACATCAGCTCGGTCTGCTGAGGGATTGCTGCATCTTGCAAAGGGATTACTGCATCTTGCAAAGGGATTGTTGCATCTTGCAAATGGTCATGGTCTAAGCAGCAGCGGGCAGACTTCAGGCTTGCATAATCTACTGTTTTGTTTTGTTTTTACAAACCTCACCAACCAGAGCCTGGAGCAAATTGTAGATGAGGGGGTGGGAGGTGGACACAGGCTGCCGAGAACAGGCTGCCTCTGAGCACATGCTCAGGCCAGGAATTTAAGCATCCCCACTGAGTCCTCATCGCTCCTAGTTTTCCCTCAGGCTACCTTAATTTCAGCAGTGCAATTAATTTTTTAAACAAAACTGTTAACCTACAATCCTATGGTCCTCAGGAGGGTGTCTCAGGGGCCACAGGATATGTTGGATTTCCCCCTCTGAGCTGGAGCGAGTCATTTCCCTTCCATTGACATAAATGGGATGGAAACAGTTAAAGCCAGAAGAAAACAAACCAGAAAAGAAAATGGGGAAAATGTCCACTCCTCCATTCCGTCTGCCCTGCCACCATGATTTTCTGGAGGCGCCAACGTTGGAGCTCCCCTATACCGAGGCTGGACAGCCATCTGTCAGGGATGCTCTGACTTGGATTCCTGCATTGAGCAGGGGGTTGGACTCAATGGCCTTGTAGGCCCCTTCCGACCCTACTATTCTATGATTCTATGACCAATAGACAGGGTTGCTCTGTTAACTGTTGCTATTGTTATCCAAGGGAAGTAAGGAACTCTTGCCCATCTACTGCAAATCACCCAGATAACTACCAGTGGAACCTGACCTAGCTTCTGCCCACTTCTCTTCTAGGGCACATACTCAGTTCATGCACAGCGGTAGCTCAGTTTGCTGGACTTCACCCATTGGCCTGACTGATGTCTGTGTGCACCCTACTCTATACCCCTGTAGGTTCACCTGTCAGGGGAAGGTGGGTAATACTAGGCAAGATGCCTTTCAAGGAAACCTGTTCTAAATTTTATTTATTATTTGTATTTATTTATTCATTATTTTATTAGAATATTTATAAATCATATTTCTGCTGAAAAGGGCCCCCAAGCACTATACAGCTTTAAAAACAATCTTATATCAAAAGAATCACATTAAGAACAGAACATTTTCAAAACAACCAGAGAGCACAGTAAAATTAAAAACTCATCAAAAGCCAGACTAAGCAAAACAGTCTTTACAGTCTACCTCAAGCTAGACAAAGATGGTACCAATGTGACCTCCCCCCACAGGGAATTCTATAATTGGGGTGCTGCCACAGAAAAGGCCCTGTTCCGTATCTCCACCAGCCTATCTTCTCTTGGTGGTGGGACATATAACAGGGCCTCTAAAGAAGGTTGTAAATTACCATCAGGTTCATCATAAGGGAGGTGGTGGTTTTTCAGATACCCTAGCCCAAAACCATTTAGGGCTTTACAGCTGAGAAGCAGAACTAAGGGCTTCTCCACACAGGGCTTTTATCCTGCCATCAAGATTGGTTACTCATGGAAGTTTGCAGGTCCTTTACATGATGTTGTCATCCTCCAGGGCCTCTCCTGCTCTTTCTGACCAATATCGCAGGTTTTTTCATGATGAGGAAAGTCTAGTATTTTCTCTGTATCCTGCTATATTGTGCCATAGAAGCCTTGGGGAAAATGTGCAATTCCTCTATACTGCTGTGCCATCTAGTGGCTGTATAATGAACATATAGAACTTGCCTGCAAAGAATCCGGAAGCAGAAACCCTGGTAAGGATGCGGGATTGTACGCTCATGTAGAGATGGCCTAAGAACTGAGCCTGGAAACAAACTGGAAGCCAGCCTGGCTGGTATAAGACCAATATTATATGGTCCACAAAGCACACACAAAAACCAGAAGGGAAGCACAGAAACTGGACACAACACAAAAAAAGAGAGGACATATTCTCAATGGCGCCAGTGAAAAACCTTTTTATTGAACCCAACAAGTTTCAGAACCAAGAGTTCCTTCATCAGGGGCAATCTTACAAAACCCAAGTTCTGGAAACAGGCTAAGCTGGCTTTCAGAGATGGTGACTATCTTTCTTACATCATCAGTTCAACTTTCTTACCCCATTATGGTCAGATGGTACATTCAAATGTTAAGACATTACATCTCTCCGTTCCTGGTCGGCTGACGGCATTGCATGGTAGTTTGGAGTCAGCATCTTTCTCCCTCATCCACTACTGTATGTATGAACCCAGGTCCCAGTGCTGCCTTCCAAGGTAACCCCACTTTCCCTACCAGCAACCCTGTTCCTTGAAAGCAGATGGGGAAAAAACAGTGAGCAACTTATAAAACAAGAACAAGGATTTATTTAACAGGAAAGGGAAAAGGAAAGAAACAAAACAAACCAAACATCCAAATGAATAAATCATTTAAATAAGGGTGCAATCCTATTGGGGTAGGCACCTGCCTCCGGACTTGGAGGTTACCGCCTATCCAATGCAGGGCAGGAAGTGTGGAGGGGATTGTCCCCTCCATGCTTCAGTCACCCTGCATTTGCGGCTAGACAGCCAATTTCAGCTGTCTAGCTGTGGGAAGGCAGAGAGGGCGGGGTGGGGGGATGCCGGCTGAAGCATTGGAATGGCACTTGGGCCCACCCCACCCCGGCACGCCCCCCAGCACGCCCCATTTTCTCTGCTCCGCGCTCCTCTTCCGAGCATGGGGCCGTTCCACGCTGCCTATGAGGCAGCGCAGGAGGGGGGTGGAGGTCGGTTCTTAGGGAACCGACCTATCCTATGGCTGTCTAGCCACTGACCAGTGACCATAGGATTGCGCCCTAAGTCTCTGAACAATGAAATGGAATGAAGGAAGGTACTGTTTTGTTCCATAAAGGTAGGTTATTTCTTAAAGCCTGTCTGTAGCTGTGCATCCCAGGACTCAGAAGGTAACTGTAGGCCTCAGTTACTGAGTTATAGAGCTGCTGCTGTCTGCTAGCTGGGTGAAGGGCAGAAGGCTGCTGCTCTCTTTCATAATCTCTGACTCTTCACAGTTTCTTCCAAGCTTCCTTTACAATCTCTGTCTCCTTTTCTCTCCTAGAATCTCTCTCTCCTCTCTTACGTAGTCCCATCAGAATCTAGCTACAAGTGGCTCATCAGGATCAAAAAGGGTTGAGATGCTCACATTCCACCAGAAGGCTGCACTCACACTCCATTCTATTCCTCCATCCCATCCTGTGAATTTGACCTTATGACTGTCATTGGCTAAAATGGGGTGAAAAAACACACTTTTTTCAAAACCTACAAATTCCTTATACTTCTGGGGCACAGCACATACTACATGTTCTCCCTTACCAAAGATGACACAGTGTTTTCCAAAGGACGCTGTACAAATGGAGAAGTTTTACTACTAAGCAAACAATATGAAAGTCTACAAAGCCCCCCCCCCCCAATCTGTCAAACTGCTCGTGGTCACTCATAAAACTTTAAACTCCTATTAAAAAAAAAGCAATGTCTTGCTGTTTCTACTTCACCTCTTCTACACTACCAAGTTTCAGATCAGTGTGTTGAGCCATTTTCTCAGTATGAGCCATACAGCCAACTATACCACCACACCCCTGGTTTTCTGGTTATAATGGCTGAGTGTGATTCAGCCAATTCACCCTTAACATACGGCCACCTTAGTGGCATAATGAATAATAATAATAATAATAATAGAAAATAAAACAACAACAATTATAATTTTGCCAAAGGTCACCTTTGCCCATACAGATCCTGCTTTATCCACTGCAGTGTTCTTTATTTTGTCATTAGGAAGTTTTTGTTAACACATAAATCTACAATTCATTTGCCATTAACCTTTTCTACCCAGTGCATCCACATCAATAGATGCAATTTCAGATATGGCTACAGTTACAGGCGGTTTCTTTTATAATACTTGTTTCTTTTCATCCTGGAAAGTCATTCACATTCCTCTGTTTTGTTATCCAAACATCTTGCATTAATATAAGGTCATTTAAATGCCTTCTTTTTGACGTTGCCCAATTTAGCAAACTATTATTAATTATTTGGTATGAGCAACATTTCTGAAATAGATTGTGTGTGTGAGAGAGAGAGAAGGAGAGAGATTCAGCAAGATTAAAGAACCTGATCTTAAGATACTTTCAAGGCTAAATTGTTAAAAAGCAGGGTATCGTAAGAATATTTTTTTCTTAAAAACAACAACAACTTCCTTTTAATAACTATGGCAGTGTTGTCAGCACAGGGAAAATGGGCATTCCCTCCCCTTTTTAAAAAGCAAAGCAAAGCAAAACATTTTGACCCTTCTGTATGTAAACAAAATACACATGTTTTGTTATTATTTATTTATATGTTGCTTTTTGACCAAGATCCTTTAAGTAGCATACAGACATGTTAAAAATACAAATAAAAACAATATAATACAATTACAAAACAAGCAAATTTCATCATCTATATGATAATCACATATACTGGGCCTTATCACACAGAGCTTTTATCCTGCGATTGAGATTGCTCCCTCACGGAAGTTTGTGGGCTCTTTACATGATGTGCGTGGCCCTCCTGCACTAAATGCCTTTTGTTCCGTTTTTAAATAGATCGCAGATAATGAGCCTTCAAATTACCCTGTTGTGTTCCGCTTCAGTTTCCTCCGTGAAAAGAGTTAAAGTGGCAAGAAGTGGTGCGAGATCAATGAAAGATAACGGACAACTCAGATACAGGGAGAAGGGGCGGGAGGGGGGAGGAAGTGCATGTAAAGGGAGTCAGTGGTGATCCTGCATTTAAAACGGAATCAGAAAGCCCCGTTTTAAATGCAGGATTTTAGGCTGGTGTAGAAATGCCCACTATTACCAATCTGAATCTTACTGTGCTCATGGGAATCCCATTAGATCCTCCTTAGCAGTGTGAACCTCCTCATGAGTAAGCCCTACTGCATTTAATGGAAATTACTCCTTTGTAAATGTACTTAGGACTGCTACCTTTCTTTCCTCCACCCTAATACTCCATTGTGATCTCTATGGTCATTACTGTAGTTTAATGAGTGGGAGGCTCTGAATCAGAGCCTCCCTTGAATCCACTCCTAAACGGTCAATTTTGTGGGGATTCAACTGTGAGCAGAGTTGTAAGGGGAAGTGTTTCTGCGTCTATGCAGATACACATAGAATCTGCATTAGGGTTTTCAGCACCTAATGAAAACATATCTTTGCCAACAGACATTCCCAGGAAGATATGAAGACCTGTTTTTGTACATTGCTTAGAAAACTCTAATATAAGCAATCCATAACTAAAGAAATAAATAATATTATCATATATACTAATATCAATTCAATTCTTCCTGTGCTTGCAGAGCTGGAGTCAAAACCGCACGACCCACACCCAAGAGAGAGGTGTCAGCAAACTCGGGGTAACCCCAAGGTTTGCAGATATGCGGGTAACACCCTGCAACAGTCCCATAATAAGTCAGTGACAGGGAATGTTGGCTGCCTGAGTGGGAAAAATCAGACAACCATGTGGGAAAAAGAACAAAATTGAGTGACTGCGACAGGAGGACCATTCACACACACACACAGAACCATCTCATTTGGTATATGAACTACCTGGTTCACACTGAGAAGCTATTTTTAAATGTCCCTAGGGATGGAAGAGAGAACTATCCATAGACATCAATGGGGGAAGTAAAGAATTTAATGTAGTTGGGATTGGGAACAAGTGTGTCCATGCCCCACAACCCCCCCCCACACACACACACACAATGTTAGCAGCAAGAAGTGTTCCTGCTCCTAATTGTTATTTAGTATGAAACATATTTTTTAAAAAAACTCTGCTAATGCAAATTCCAAAGCATTGTCTCCAGGTTGGAGGCTGGAAGGGGCTGTTGTTGGAAGAGAGTGACTTAGTACTGTAGTTCACACTGGATACTCTGAGGTCAGGCTCTGAGTGCTTTACAACAACCAGAGGTATCAGACCTCTATTGCAGGTTGAGGGTTGGACTGAAGCTGAGAGCGTAGCTTACAACAACCCTGACATACTACCCACTGCTTTTATCCCCACATCACAGGTTGAACTGAGAGAATAATATACTACGCTGTAGTGCAGTTCACTGTTATACCCCTATTGAAGGTTGGAGGGCTGTGCTGAGACAGAATATCTTACAGTAGCTCTGCAGTGTAATACACAGTTAATCATGCAAGGCAGTGGTAGGTAATACTGTAGGACTACTTAAATTGCTCCTTCAGACCTCCTTCCAGGCCAAATCAGGCACTAAATTGCATGGAGAAGTCTCATGACCTGTATGCAGATGGGTTACACTTTTAACTTGTTAAAATAAGTAAGTAAGTAAGTAAGTAAGTAAGTAAGTTGTGCATGAAGTAAGGCCCAAGTTAGAGCAGGAACTCCTGTTCTTGATGTGAACATTTACTTTTTCCCCAACCCCTGCAGCCACAGGTAATGCATACCTGCAACATTTCGTTTCATTAGAGGGCTCTGCTTATTCCTTCTATTTCTGATGTTCAAGCTGTTGCTTATGTAGCCAAAATGGCATTACCCACACAAGAGGGAACCCCAAAGTTTGCAGAAGTATGAAAAATCTTGGAGAAAAAAAGACCCCAGAGGAGAGAAACTTCAAAATAGCCTAATGAGAACTGATTAAACTGTTGAATGTTGAAGGGGGGGCGGGGAGACATAAAGCTGGGGTGGGTGGTAGGGGAGAGGAATGAAATGGAAAGGATGGAATTCTGATTAGTAGCACTCCACACTGTAACATTTAGGTTCCGTTTATAATACCAACAATCAAAATTAAAAACAGGTAAAATTTAAGGAACCTGAGTGACTGAACAACAACAACAACAACAACAAAAACTTAAGGAAGGAGCAGAAGATAATAAACAGGGGATAGACCCCCACCCCAATCTCTACAAAACACAGTTCCAGAGCCAAAATAGACATTGCATCTGCATCTAGCAGCTATGCCTTTATTTTCATTTTTACTCTAGAGTAAGAGAGGGAGAAAACCTGGATTGGGACCCTAGTGTGTGGAGTTGAGGGGCTTTTAAGATTTGCATCGGTGGCCCTGCACCTACTCTAGAGTAAAAATGAAAAAAGAAGTAACTTCTAGATACGGAAACATCTGTTTTGGCTCTCATTTGAACCTAATCACTGATAAGAAGCAGATATATAGATGTTACTGAACCATAATCACTTTTCTTTTAAAGTGTGTAGGTGTGTGTGTGGTGTGTGGGTGGGGAAGGGGCCAGGGGAACTCTTCCCTTCCCCTGGCATCTCTGGTCTTATGATCGTTTATTAGTTAAAAAACCTTCCCCATTCTTATTGCCCAGATGTCCACAGAAGTGGTTTTCACTCTCTCTGCCTTCAGAGAACCCCTTCAACATTGACTTGTCTACTGAAGAACTTCTCTAAATTTCCCAGGGTTTGAGAGTTTATGGTGCAGCAACTTTGCTGAAGATAAGCAGGTTTGGTTTTGGCCAGTGCCTGGGTGGGAGACCAGCTATGTACCCCATCTACAACACCTTGAATCCTATAATGGAAGAAAGGTGGAATATGAATGTATTAAATAAAATGAAATGAAACCACAAGTGGAAGTGTTCTCAGGCATATACTTGGATTTGTATCCAAACATGCCCTTGTACTCACAGCAAGGCTGTTTCCAGCTTAGTGGATGACTGCTGTTTAAAAAAAGAGATCCCCAATCCAGAGATGTTCTTCTGCTTATGTAAGCTCTTATACAAGACTTTGCACAAGTTCTTTCTCATGAGCTTTTATGGCTCATGGATCACTGCCTTGTTGTGGTGAAGGGGCTTGCGTAACTCAGTGAAGCCATAAGCTATGCAGTGCAGGGCCACCCAAGACGGACAGGTCATGGCAGAGAGTTCTGACAAAACGTGGTCCACTGGAGAAGGAAATGGCAACCCACTCCAGTATTCTTGCCAAGAAAACCCCATGGAACGTATCACAAGGCTAAAAGAGATGACGCCGGAAGATGAGCCCCTCAGGTCGGAAGGTGTCCAATATACTACTGGGGAAGAGCAGAGGGTATTTCCAAGTAGCGCCAGAAAGAGTGAAGCAGCTGGGCCAAAGCCGAAAGGACACTTAGCTGTGGATGTGTCTGGTGGTGAAAAGAAAATCCGATGCTGTAAAGAACAATATTGTTTAGGAACGTGGAATGTCAGATCAATGAATCAAGGTAAGCTGGAGGTGGTCAAACATGAGATGGCAAGACTGAACATCGACATCTTGGGAATCAGCGAACTAAAATGGACAGGCACGGGCGAATTTAATTTAATTTAATTTAATAACCATTATATCTACTACTGTGGGCAAGAATCCCTTAGAAGAAATGGAGTAGCACTCAAAGTCAACAAAAGGGTGGGAAAAGCAGTACTGGGGGACAATCTCAAAAACAATAGAATGATCTCAGTACGAATCCAAGGCAAACCATTCAACATCACAGTAATTCAAGTCTATGCCCCAACCACTGATTCCGAAGAAGCTGAGGTTGTTCGGTTCTATGAAGACCTACAACACCTCCTAGAACTAACACCAAAAAAGGATGTCCTGTTCATCATAGGGGATTGGAATTTAGGGATGTCAGAGAATTTCTCCACGAATCTCGGGGAGGCCGAATGCCAGCGCATTCGGCCCCCCGAAATTGGTGGAGAAATGGTCTGCCCCCCCCCCCAGGACGGGACTTACCTTGTGCGAATGTCCCTGGCGGCGGCAGCTCTGGCAGTGGTGCGGCGGCGGCTCGGCGGCGGCGGCTGGTCTTCCGACCGGCTGCCGCCGCTGCCATTTCCAAGTTAAAAAAAAAAAGAAAAGTGATAGGCTACGTAAAGATTTACGTAGCCTATCACGGCTACATTTAAAAAAAACACCATGATAGGCTACGTAAATGCTTACGTAGCCTATCACGGCTGAGTGAAAAAAACAAAAACAAACCGCGCATAAGCAAATGGCGGCGCCCATGGGCACCGCCATTTGCGTTCCTTATTTTGGCACATGTAGTCTATGTAAACATTTACGTAGACTACGGCGAAAATAAGGGGAACGCTATTTGCGTTCCCCTTATTTTTGCCGTACTCTGCGTAAATGTTTACGTAGACTACACGTGCCAAAATAAAGAATGCAAATGGCGGCGCCCATGGGTGCCGCCATTTGCGTACGCATGGTTTTTGTTTTTTGTTTTCACTCAGCCGTGATAGGCTACGTAAACATTTACGTAGCCTATCATGGCTGACTGCAGGGATGCAACCGGCGGCGGCTATGGCCGCCGCCATTTTGCGTCCTGGCAGGACAGGATTCGTGGCAGGAGGGACGGGGCGCGTCCCCCCCGGCCAGAATTTCGGGGGGGAGGGACGGGGCGCCTCCCCCCCGGCCAGAATTTCTGGGGGAGGGACGGAGCGCCTCCCCCCCACCGCGAATCAACTTCCGGGTTCAGGTAAGGGACTTTCGTACATCCCTCATTGGAATGCTAAAGTAGGAAGTCAAGAAATCACCAGGATAACAGGCAGGCATGGCCTTGGTGTATAAAATGAAGCAGGACAAAAGCTAATAGAGTTTTGCCAAGAGAACACGCTGATCATAGCAAACACTCTTTTCCAACAGCACAAGAGACGACTCTATGCATGGACATCACCAGATGGTCAATATCGAAATCAGATTGATTATGTCCTTTGCAGCCAAAGATGGAAAAGCTCTATACAGTCAGTCAAAACAAGACCTGGAGCTGACTGTGGCTCAGATCATGAGCTTCTTGTTGCAAAATTTCGGCTGAAATTGAAGAACGTAGGGAAAACCACTAAACCATTCAGGTATGACCTAAATCATATCCCTTCTGAATATACAGTGGAGGTGAGGAATAGATTTCAGGGATTAGACCTGATAGACAGACTGCCTGAGGAACTATGGACGGAGGTCCGTAACATTGTTCAGGAGGCAGCAACTCAATCCATCCCAAAGAAAAAGAAATGCAAGAAAGCAAAGTGGCTGTCTGATGGGGCTTTACAAGTAGCTGAGGAAAGAAGGGAAGCGAAAAGCAAGGGAGAAAGGGGAAGAGATATCCAACTGAATGCAGAGTTCCAGAGAATAGCAAGGAGAGACAAGAAGGCCTTCTTAAATGAACAATGCAAACAAATCGAGGAAAATAACAGAATGGGAAAGACTAGAGATCTCTTCAAGAAAATCGGAGATCTCAAGGGAACGTTTTGTGCAAAGACGGGCATGATAAAGGACAAAGAAGGCAGGGACTTAACAGAAGCAGATGAGATTAAGAAGAGGTGGAAAGAATACACAGAAGAACTGTACAGGAAAGATCTGAATGTCCCTGATAGCCATGATAGTGCGGTCACTGAACTTGAGCCGGACATCCTCGAGAGTGAAGTCAAGTGTGCCTTAGGAAGCATTTGTAACAACAAAGCTAGCGGAGATGACAGTATTCCAGCTGAGCTATTTAAAATCCTAAAAGATGATGCTGTTAAAGTGCTGCACTCAAAATGCCAACAAATTTGGAACACTCAACAGTGGCCGCAAGACTGGAAAAGGTCAGTTTACATTCCAATTCCAAAGAAGGGCAACGCCAAAGAGTGTTCAAACTACCGCACAATTGCACTCATTTCACATGCCAGCAAAATCCTACAAGCTAGGCTTCAGCAGTATGTGAACCGAGAACTACCGGAAGTACAAGCTGGGTTTCGAAGAGGCAGAGGAACTAGAGATCAAATCGCCAACATTCGCTGGATCATGGAGAAAGCACGAGAATTCCAGAAAAATGTCTATTTCTGCTTCATTGACTACGCTAAAGCCTTTGTGTGGATCACAACAAACTGTGGCAAATTCTTAAAAGAGATGGGAGTACCAGACCACCTTACCTGTCTCCTGAGAAACTTGTATGAGGGTCAAGAAGCAACAGTAAGAACCAGACATGGAACATCCGATTGGTTCAAAATTGGGAAAGGAGTACAACAAGGCTGCATATTGTCACCTGCTTATTTAACCTATATGCAGAGTACATCATGAGAAATGCCGGGTTGGATGAATCACAGGTCGGAATTAAGATTGCCGGGAGAATTATCAACAACCTCTGATATGCAGACGATACCACCCTAATGGCAGAAAGTGAAGAGGATCTAAAGAGCCTCTTGTTGAGGGTGAAAGAGGAGAGTGCAAAAGCTGGTTTGAAACTCAACATTACAAAAACTAAGATCATGGCATCTGGCCCCATCACTTCCTGGCATATAGAAGGGGAAGAAATGGAAGCTGTGACAGATTTTATTTTCTTGGGCTCCCAGATCACCGCAGACGGTGACTGTAGCCATGAAATTAAAAGACGCTTGCTCCTTGGGAGGAAAGCTATGGCAAACCTAGACAGCATAGTAAGAAGCAGAGACATCACCTTGCTGACAAAGGTCCATCTAATCAAAGCTATGGTTTTCCCAGTAGTAATGTATGGCTGTGAGAGCTGGACTATAAGAAAGGCTGAGCGCTGAAGAATTGATGCTTTCGAACTGTGGTGCTGGAGAAGACTCTTACGAGTGCCCTGGACTGCAAGGTGGTCAAATCAGTCCATCCTAAAGGAAATCAACCCTGAGTGCTCATTGGAAGGACAGATACTGAAGTTGAAGCTCAAATATTTTGGCCACCTGATGCGAAGAGAAAACTCTCTGGAAAAGACCCTGATGCTGGGAAAGACTGAAGGCAAAAGGAGAAGGGGACGGCAGAGGATGAGATGGCTAGATAGCATCACTGATGCAATGAATATGAACTTGAGCACGCTCCGGGAGAGAGCTCAGGACAGGAAGGCCTGGCGTGCTATGGTCCATGGGGTCACGAAGAGTCGGACACGACTGAACGACTGAACAACAAAAACAACAATAGTTTATATGCCTCATTTTGTATTTTCCTTATTCACCATGTTTCTCATACTGTCTTGCTTGTTGTTGTTGTTCAGTCGTTCAGTCGTGTCCGACTCTTCGTGACCCCATGGACCATAGCATGCCAGGCCTTCCTGTCCTGCGCTCTCTCCCGGAGCGTGCTCAAGTTCATATTCATTGCATCGGTGATGCTATCTAGCCATCTCATCCTCTGCCGTCCCCTTCTCCTTTTGCCTTCAGTCTTTCCCAGCATCAGGGTCTTTTCCAGGGAGTTTTCTCTTCGCATTAGGTGGCCAAAATATTGGAGCTTCAGCTTCATTATCTGTCCTTCCAATGAGCAGTCAGGGTTGATTTCCTTTAGGATTTACTGATTTGACCTCCTTGCAGTCCAGGGGACTCGTAAGAGTCTTCTCCAGCACCACAGTTCGAAAGCATCAATTCTTCGGCACTCAGCCTTCCTTATAGTCCAGCTCTCACAGCCATACATTACTACTGGGAAAACCATAGCTTTGATTAGACGGACCTTTGTCGGCAAGGTGATGTCTCTGCTTCTTACTATGCTGTCTAGGTTGGCCATAGCTTTCCTCCCAAGGAGCAAGCGTCTTTTAATTTCATGGCTACAGTCACCGTCTGCGGTGATCTTGGAGCCCAAGAAAGTAAAATCTGTCACTGCTTCCATTTCTTCCCCTTCTATATGCCAGGAAGTGATAGGGCCAGATGACATGATCTTCGTTTTTTTAATGTTGAGTTTCAAACCAGCTTTTGCACTCTCCGCTTTCACCCTCAACAAGAGGCTCTTGAGATCCTCTTCGCTTTCTGCCATTAGGGTGGTATCGTCTGCATATCGGAGGTTGTTGATAATTCTCCCAGCAATCTTAATTCCGACCTCTGATTCATCCAACCCGGCATTTCTCATGATGTACTCTGCATATAAGTTAAATAAGCAGGGTGACAATATGCAGCCTTGTCGTACTCCTTTCCCAATTTTGAACCAATCGGTTGTTCCATGTCTGGTTCTTACTGTTGCTTCTTGACCCTCGTACAGGTTTCTCAGGAGACAGGTAAGGTGGTCTTGCTACCCCTGATCTATTCCAGTGTTGGACCACAAGAAGCCTTCTGCTAGCTTGCACAAGAATACATGGAACAGCATTAATATATATTCTCCTTTTGCTCACGGATCTTTGGATCCAAACCTTAGCTCATGCAAGAAGTTGGCCCATTTGAACAGACAGCATGACCTCAAATACATCCCATACAGCGCTTGTGTGTTGCAGGCAAAGTTTGGAAGTGGTGGACAGGGATAGCTCTATCAGGCATAATGAAGTAACTGCCTCAGGTGGCAGATGTAAGGGGCAGCAGCAGTCCCCTGGCTATTCCACCTGAGCCCACCAGCCATTTGCTCTCTTGGAAGACAGAGCTTTGTGTATCACGTGGCCTGTCCTGCACCCCTAAATTAGCCTTCTGCCCTCAAGTGTGGTGGAGGACACTATGCCATTGCCAATGTTGAAGAAAGGTTCAACTGCCAATCCAGTTGGCTTCTGTACACAGAATGCAGGGGGCCGCCATCTTGTCCTTTGCCTCAGTCAGCAAAATTTCTTGGGCCAGCCCTTGTGGTGGGCAAGATCCCTATCAAGGAAACTTGTTCACCATTGCTATTCTCCTCAATGAGGAACCCCTAATAAGTTTGAAAGGAATTCCAGGGCTTCTTAGAACACAGTTTGAAAACTCATGATCAGTATTTACTGAAACTAGGTTAAACTTTCCCCAATGGAGTAGCAAAACTGCTTTCTATAGTTTAGTGAAACATATGCTATCTTTGTCCTAGTTGTTCATCTTATTGGAACTCCACTTATGATCCAGGAAACTAAGCCCAACTCTTTATGTTGCCTGTGTAATAATCTACCCACAGTTAGAACACATCTAGTCCTTTCTCCCCCAACACCTATTGGAACAAACAGTGAGAATTACTGCCTCTTCAGATTCCATTGGTGTCTTTATTCCTTTCCTCCTTCCCCTCAAGTATAATTGGCACAGCAAATCTAGCAAATGATAAGAGCAAATTTAAATGTACAGGTAGAGATGGATCACTTCTCTCCCCAGTCTATGTCAGTTTTGCATGTGTTCATTCATAAGTCCATTCCATCCTGTTTCCATATTAATCTATATTAATATATTTTTAAGTGTACAAAACATTAAATATGAATTTAAATAGTATTTTGGAAGTATTTTTTGTACAAAATGTGGATTTCTAAACATACTGCTCCCGAAGTACGCATTTCTAAAAGTATGTTATCCTAAAATACACATTCCTATACACATTCCAGTATGTATTTTGAGCTTAGAACTGCCTAGCAAAATGAGTACAAATGCGAAAGCCAAGGGATAATTGTGTTCCAATCTGCACATTAGTCCAGGAAGTGTGGATCAGGTCAGTTTACTTCCAAAACTTGACCGAACAAAATCCTCCAGAACTCCCTATGTACAGGTGTGCACACATTGCAGTCACTGAAAGCCATCAGAGATCACCCAAGTTTCAAACAGCCCCGCCCCCACCACATCCATTCTGAGGTGGTCCAGTTACTTGGAGGGCTGTATGCTGAAACTGGCTCTGAGATTCATATACTTGGGCTCAGGTTTCTCACTGCACCTCCTTTACTCATTCTTGGTATGTCCCTGTTCTGAACAATCGAGTCTGGTAGTCCATTCAGAGTGCCCCAAAGACAGCCAGATATGATCTTCTTCTTGTTGTTACTACTTAATCTCATGAAAATCTTACAAGACTGGATCCCACTCAAAAGAACATAAGACGAGCCATGCTCCAAGGATCCAGCTATTCCAGCATTCTGTTCACACAGTGGCCGACCAGATGCCCACAAGAAATCCACAAGCAGGACATGAATGCAACAACACCTCCTGCCCATGTAGCAATCAATAGCCTTATCCTCCATGAATTTGTCTCTTATCCTTATCCTCTTATCCTCTTTCAGTGACATTATACCATTTGTACTCTGTTCAGCAGGGTACAAATCCTAAACCCTCTGAGGAAGGGGTTCAAAACAGAAATTGGGTTCATCAGGGTCCCCTCTTGGTGAGGGTGGAAGGAAACCAGGATGTGCAACAGAGTCCACATAACACAACACTTAGTAAACTATCTGTATTGTGATTCACTATTTGGGGAAGGGAAGACGATGACTAACCAGAAACTATTACATTAGAGCTATCCATTTCTATTGTGTGTCTGTAATATTGGAAGAAGGCACTTGGAGGGATTATAAATTTGCATTTAAAGCTATACCACTGATTGCTACCATAGCTGTTTTTTTTTTTAATCTAGTGGAAGTAGGTCACCTTGACACACTGGTGAACATCAAACAGCCAAGACCTCTGTACATAGGCTTTCAAGCTACCTCTTACTGCTCTTATACCAATCTCAGTATTGCATCATCATTTTTGGATGCTGTGGCTAAAAGGGGCAGATATATGACTGCTATTCTGATCTAATTGCCATATGGATTGAGAAGCTGGCAAAATCAGATATCAGTTTCCTTTGTATGTTTCCCTTGCTTTATTTTGGATATATTTCGCCATAATAAAGATAAATATCGATTGCTCGAGCAATATTGATTTTAGTGGTAGTTGCTGCTGACAGCTGCATGATTTGTACAAATTTCTATCCTCTTATAATGGAGTTTATTTGCATGAGAATTCAGTTTGAGTGTATTGATGTAGGGCTTTACTCGCTGAATTGGCATAGAGTAGAATTTACATATAATGTATACCTGCAATTAGAGAAGAAATATAGGGTTAAGGGATGTCCTTTCAGTTGCATTTTTCCCCAGACATCTTAGTGGTGGATATTTTTCTTGTAGTTGGATTGACTCTAAGTGAACTAATGTTTGTATCCTTAACAGCCATGTAAAGAACCATTAACATGAAGTGACTTGCATGATAATGGATTAAAGGATGTCATCATCAACTGTGTTTCCAGGTCTTTACTCAATCATTCATTTAGCCCCATCTCATTTTATGTGTACATTGCCACCTCCCCCTGACGTCACCTTTCAATCATTCTTTTGATCCACCCTTCTTTAACTTGCCACCTTACAAATATGTTGGACTGCAGCTCCCATCATACAGAGCCAGCTGCATAAGGTGATATGGGTTGTAGTTCAACATATCTGTAGGACACCACACTAGGGAAGTCTGTTTTAATAGTTCGCTATTGTTTTGCTGTTAGATTACTGTAAGGGAAAGGAATTTGAAGAGGCCATCACATGGTTATGAATTCCAGGCACCATCCTGGATTATCATGTGATGAGTGCCATGTGATGCATGACAGGAAGCTATGCATCATGGTAGATTTTTAGCTTCGCCAAAACAGAAAACAACAGAGCTGGGTCAACATTGTCACTGACGTAAAACCAACTGCCTTGCTATGCAGCAGCAATGACTTCTACTTGTTGCAGGGACATAAGAGCATTTGCCTACTTGCTGCAACCACAAAAGTAGGGTGAACATGATGCCATCACTGACACTGACTGAGTTCGGACGACATGCCATGGCTCATTCTGGATTATTTTACTCATGACGAGCTTTGGTGCCCACAGGCGCCAGGTTGAATATGCAATCCCCACTTGGGGGTTGTCATGTCATGTGAACCCGGTGAATGTGGATTATGTGAGGGTTAAACAACCCCCACATAGCCCTATAACAGACCATGGGTTATGTGAGGGCTGTTTAACCCTCACATAACCCTTGCTTGCTGGATTCGCATGACACCAAAACCCCAAGCAGGGGTTGCATATTCAAAATGATGGCCACACATGTACCTTATCCTTACCATGGGTTAAATAACTCACAATGGGCTGTTGTGTTGTGCAAACAGCCCCACTGTTTTCACATTTACCCCACTGCTTTCCCTTCCCGTACTGATTTGTGGATTCCTACTATAGTGGAAACAACCGTAGTCTAGATATGATAGGATTATACATTCTGTAGATTCTGGAATAATACCTGTTGGTTGTGAAGGGCACAGGGGGCACCCACAAGCAGCCACTCCCCCCCCCCCGAGACGGTTTCAAAGGCATAGAAAACTGCATGTCTGGGTCAATCATCTTAGGCTGCAGCTGAAGTCGCCAATTGTCTCTGCAGAACTAAATGCTGTTTTAGAACAGAGGATTGCAGACCTATCCCACAGTAGTGGAACAAAATGTATTTTGGCGTTCTAGCAAGTGTAGTCCATTTTACTTATTAGCAGCTCAATAAGCCTATTCAGAAGCAAGACCCAGTGAGTTCAGTGGGGCTTACTTCCAGGTAAGTGGGTATCGGCTTGCAGCGTAATAACTTTTGTAACAGCCTTCAGCATGAGGTGAATGCTGAATCATATGCCAATTATTTGGAAACAGTTTATTGAACCAATCCCTGCCCTGGTGCTGGTTTACTAAGGCCCAGATTATACATTACTGCAGCAGCATGGTCCAGTTTCACACTATTCCAATAACATTCTAGATAGAGGAACGATGTGGGTGAAGTGAATGACATGGTTTCTTCCCCTGCTAGCATAACTCTTAGTGAGTGCTGGTTGATATTCAGATGGGAAGGAACCAGGTAATTATTTTCCAACCATGTGGTTCTTCCATCTACATTACCTTCTTGGAGTGGGAGCAGACAACGTGGAAGCAAATCCTATGGTACAATATAATGCATGAAAAGAGACTAAAATCTCATTCATATGTCCTTACATTTTGCTCTTTGCACCATCTGTGTGCACTTCACAGGTATTCTTCACACGTTTTTATTTTTGCTTTTTTGCATGGCTCAAACACACAGTTTCTTTTATATTAAAGAATTATACAATAATTATGACTGGTGGGTATTTAAGTGGAATGCTAGTTTTTGATCCTGATAGATGTAACAAATGGGAGATTTTTCAAAAGGTTAGCCTGAACTCTTAGATTTCCTTTAAATCAAGGAGCATTTTTATTTGTTATATTTAGTTACTTCAACTCTAAAGAGCCTCTGCCATCTTTCTAGATTACAGAGGACCAACAGCTTCTGGTCTTGTTGACCTGTAATGCAACAATTTAGGACTTTGTATGTGGCTTTTGACATGGTCATGCACTGACATTAAGCCACTTTATAAGATGAAAGGGCATTTCCTTTATATGTTCTATTTATACACTCCCTGACAGCTTATTTGGGGGAAGGGAATGATCTCTGAAATACTTTTCCCAGCTCAAAACCTTAATGCTTCTCTTTCCCTTTTTTGTCAGGGTGTTACAATGAATCACTCCCTGTCATCCCAAATCAATTGTTTTCTTGGCAAGCTCAGAAATCAAGCCCAAACAGTGAATGCCCGGTTTACCAATAGATTGCAATCTAGTGCTTAATATATGGACACAACCACTGGCTTGCTTCAAATATTCATGAAGCCTACACTGGTGCAAAATGCATTAAATGTGGGAATAATGCCAGTAATATATGATCCTCTTACAGACAAGGAGCTTTCACAGATTAAAAGAAGCAAGACATTAAAGATTTTAAACTGAATACTCTTTGTTTTTAACAGGGTGAAGGATGTTCAGTAATGGAATGCCAAACCACGTGTGTGTATTTGCATTTCTCAAAAAGAAAATGTGCTAACACTGTGCTACACGAAGTTACCATCTCATTAATGGATCAGAGTGGATGTTGCTTGAAAACAGTGTTCCGCACATCTCATGCCACCAAGTGTACCTTTACTAAAAAGGACAACACACCACCCTTCATACATTAGTCTGATAGGGATGGGTGAGATTTTTTTTTTCCAGTTTGCATTTTGATGTAAACTTGCCAAATTCACACATCCCAAATGGACCAGAATGCAGCTATTCACATTTTTCAGAATATTCCAGTGCAGTTCACAAATCCAAAATGTGTTAAAAAATGAATACAATAAGGAAAAGTGCCCACAAAAATGTATATATTGGTGGAAAGTGTGCACAAAATGTGTATAACATAACATAGTGTATGGATTTCCATGAGAATTTAAACCATTCACCCACATGGAAAGTATCTCAGTGATGGAGAGATCAAAACAACCTAATCTTGCAGGTTTTTATTTATTCCAATTATTTAGTAAAACTTTAGACCATCTTTTCATCCCAAAAGATACTCAGAGCATCTTTGAAGCACCCGGTTCATAGGGTAATAGAAATCCCATTCATACATTCAGCTGGGGGAAAGGAGACATGAGCCCCTCGTCTCCCCTGTTCAGATAACCTCCAGCAAGAACTGTGTCCTCTCCATGAATGCAAGTTATGCAGAGGCCTGGTTCACACAATTATGGGGGCGGGTGGTGGTGGTGATGTGAGAATTACACGGACCTCCATATAGGCTTGAGCTCATGCAGATGGCTCCTGGAGGCTGAACAGTGGAGAATTCATTCCACTCCTCTACCATACTATTTCAGTATTGCTCCCAGCTAAAAGTACAAAGCAGGGCAGAGTTGATGGGCCCACAATTCACAATTCACTTGTTGTTGTTGTTGTTGTTGTTGCTATAACAGTGTCCTTCCTTCACTTGTACAATTGCGTATGCTCCTATTAGGTTCATAGTCTGAACTTGAATATCAGAGTCCCACACTCTGAATAACGGCCGCAGCAAACTGTATCTAAATAAGACAATTGTAGGTAATAGTGGCAACAGTGAGTATTATTTTCACCCTGTGGGATTTGGTAGAAATGACAGTGAAGATTTTGAACAGGGACAAGAGACTGCAAAAACACAGGCTGTAGCCATGCACAATAATGTTAATTGTTGCTCAAAATGATTAGCAACCCAGCCACATCTGCCGGCACACCTGTGTCCTCTTTCTTCCCAGGCACTCTAGAAGTGGGAGGTGAGCTGCCACATTCATTTCTGTCATCCTTCTCCCAGTGATCTGTCACTATGGTAGTTACAGCAAGCAGCTGATAGTTACAGCTTGTGCTCAGGCCCAAAGCTCACTTTCATCCTGTCATACCACCAGGAGGAAAAGAGCGTCACTGAGTGGGTAAGATCACACCATCTACCCCACCCACATGGCTGAGTCAATGTACGGCTGCATGGGGACACATCACAGAACAGTGACTCCCACGTGGCTATAGCTGAAGGACACTGGACAGATGGGAGGAACATGTCTATGCTTGTTGCCTCATAAGGCTCATTCTATGTTCATTCTCAAGGAATATAGGAAGCTGCCTTATGGGAAGTCAGACCATCGGTCCATCTGGCCCCTTATTGTCTACACTGCCTGGCAGTGACTCTCCAGGGTTCCAGACAGGAACCTCTCCCAGCCCTACCTAGAAAACCCTGGGAATGAACCCAATGTGGTTTATCACTCAGGTATGCCCCTAGTAAATGTGGTCCTGCTTTGCAGCCACTCAGTTGGTACACTTTGCTCCTGAAACTGCACAAACAACTTGTTGATCAAACACAATGCAAATGGTATTTATTGCATTTAGGAAGTTTTTTTTTTAACCTAGGCAGCCTCAATGAAAAACAGAGGTTCTATCAAAACATTCCAGTTTAAGATGGCAAATAAGCCAAGTCATAAACTTATATCCCATCTTTCATGACGGCACATACAAGGCTCTGAGGCAATTTTCCATCCAGGCACTGGCTTAGCTTCAGCAAGGTTGTTGCATCATATGCCTTCAGATCATAGCCCTGAAGCATACATTTTTGCAATACTATGGTACTATCTTTGCCACAGTTTGCCATGTTGGGTTGCACCTGGTGCACTTCGGGGATCTCAGGGGCAGTTCCAGTATGTGCAGTCCCATTGCTGTCCCTACTTTTAACCCTTACATGTTCTTCTGAATGCCTGAAGAGGGCTCTTGAAAACATGGCGAGTGCATTTTCCAGAGCAGAATGGCTCTGTGAAGGTTTGAGGCCTACAGAGGCAAAGGGAAAAAAGGTCAGGCTCAGAGGCTTGGAGTTTTCTGTTGGGAGGGGGTAACTCTGAGAGGAGTAGTTTCATTTCTCCACTTAAGTTTCATTTCTTCAGGTTTGAAGCAGTACTTTCGGTTTTGAGGGAGGAGGGTATATAAAGACAGCGAGAGAGAGCCAGTAAGAGCAGAGACAGCCAGAGCCTGAAGTGAGAGTAGAGTCTGAAGAGTGACCAGGAAGAAGCAGCCTAGAAAAGTCTAAGGACAGCTAGGGTAATGGAATTTGTGTTTTGCAACTTTTATTTTAACTCCTTTTGTATCACTCAGCTCTATTGTGTAATACCTTTAGTTGTGATTTGCTAGCTTTAAATTTACCAGTAAACTGTTGTGATTAAACCTTGTGTCTGGTGTGTCAATCACCCTATGTCTACAGCCTAAACCCCATGTTAGTGGGAAAGAGAAGATTAAAAGAAGGAAGGTGAGACTCTTAAAGAGGCAAGACCTCCTTAAGGGGGTCCAGGTCATAAGGGGAACCTTGACAGGCTCCTATTTTTATGCATATGGGATTGGAATCAGGACATGGAGAGGGTTCCAGGCAGACTTGAACCCCATAATTTATTTTTATTTTAAAGGCTTAACAGATCAGGTTATATATCTTTTGGGGAAAATATGATGATTCTCTTGGAGTAACTTGAAACTCAAACATACTTAAAGCAGAGTTAGCAAACATGTCTTATCTGTTTAGACATAGGTTCCAAAGATAATGAAGAGATAATACCATAGATTAAAATGGTACCCACTTCCAAGGAAAAAATGTTTTAAAAGACTCATGGTAAACAGCCAAGAAAACAGAAACCATACAAACGCGTTGACTTCTAAGTGGTGTACTGTCCCAGTTGGCCTGTTGTTGGGCTATTTGAGGGTTGTTTTCCCCTTAAACAAGCCATGGTGCCCAGGTTTGCATGCGTCTGGGCAGATAATTAGGCAAATGATGCCCAGCACATACTGCAGCTGAAACAAGCCATTGTGGCTTGTTTCAGCTGCAGTGATTGTGTGAACCAGCCCATTGTATGGTCCTTTTTTCTGCTTCAGAATATGATTTGCTGCCTTTTCCTATGTTGTCACTTTTCTAGAAATTGCTCTTCCCCCTCTCCCTCTCCCCTTGAAAGGATCTTAGGCTGCCATCCTATACCCACTTACCTGGGACTGAGCCCTATTGAATTCAATGGGACTTGCTTCTGACTAGGCATGTATAGGATTGCATTGTTAGAGCTTCCCTTCAGAAAGTTGACTTATTAATCAAGATGGAGCACTTCACCTCCCACAGTTATTATATGGCTCTTAAGAGCCTAAGATGCTTCAAAGGAGCAGAATCAGAAATCAGCACAAGTTTCCTGCTGTAAGGGGATTAGTGTTGGCATATAATAAGGGCCGCGGTGGCTTAGTGGTTAAGACGCTGAACTGCAGACCGGAAGGGACAGCAGTTCGAGACCCGAGTGCCGCGTGACGGAGTGAGCTCCCGTCTTCAGTCCCAGCTCCTGCCAACCTAGCAGTTCGAAAGCAAGAAATTGCAAGTAGATAAATAGGTACCGCTTCAGCGGGAAAGGTAACAGTGTTCCGTGCACCTTGCTGTTCAGTCATGGCGGCCACATGACCACGGAAGCGTCTTCGGACAGCGCTGGCTCTTCGGCTTAGAAATGGAGATGAGCACCACACCTTAGAGTCGGACACAACTGGTTGGGGACACCTTTACCTTTTTATAGTAAGTCGAGCGGTTTCTTTTTTTTTTTAAATGTACTTTATCAATAATTTTCAACAGAACCTGTGTGTTGCCTCCAAAATCTTTAAAAATGCCACCATTGGTATGTTATTTTGCAGCCAAACATTTATGTTTCTTCTAGCAGGCAAACACAAATGTTCACCTGGTTTCCATCTTATTGAATATGGATCTTGATATGTTTAATTTTAACAACAGATTCCCCCTCCCCCGCAAAAAAAGATGCTTACAGAAACCAGCCTCCACTTTTCTTTCTGGGTATCCAATTTTTAAAAAGTTTTTTTTTCCTTTACGAAGAGTTTGCTTTAATTTAACGGTGTCCCGGTATATTCATCTGCTGCTTCTCAGGATGGATATATGCAATCACAAATGCCCCCCCCCTTTTTTTTTGACCTACAAGACTTTTGATTTGAGCTTGTGGCTGCTGATTTATAAGAACAGTTAATCACCTTGCGCATTTCCTCCCTAGGCTGACAGAGGCTACAGATGGGTAGGCTGGGGGATGGAAGGAAATTCACAGCTCAGCAGAAATGAAACATTCCTGCACAACGTGTGACTCACCCACTCAAGCAACCCACCAGTCATAGAGGGTGGCTCCCTAGGGGCTTGATAAACCTCCTGCTTTTGCTCTCTGCCTAAGACCGAAAAAACAAAAGGATTGTCAGGCATCTGGCAGGTTGTGCAAAAAATGGTTTGCAGGCTGTATTTGACTTCTGTGGGTCACACAAGTTGCACAGCCTTGGGTTTGGAATAAGCCTAATAAGTCTTCAGAGGCATGCTAGTATTTGATAGCTAGATTGAGAGCCAGGCTCCATTTTAAAACAAGCAAACATATGATTATAAGAATTTGGGGGCAAAACCCGGCAAAAACTGAACACACCTTTTCTTCTTGCTGAGGGCGATCTGACACCTGCATGTATGTGACTTCTTATCTCATTGCTCAATAGATGATCATGTCGTGAAGAAATGAAGGTGGTGTGTGTGTGTTGGGGTGGGGGTTGGAACCACTACATTGAAAGTCCTGTTTGCACAGGGGGCTTATGTAGCCTGTAACCTCTGTTTTTGCAGGGTACAAATCACACATAAGGAGCTTATGTGCATTTAGTATACACACGCGTGTCTCTGCACAAACTGGACCTTGAACGTGTAGAGATTGGAGTGGGGACAGTAGGCATGATTTTCTTCCCCTTTGATATGTCAATTTCTACACTGGATGTCCATCTTCAGACTGGATGTTCATCATCAAGCTGGGTATAGTAAATCTATGAGATGATATGAAAACTTGGTCTGTGGTACTTGATCTTTGATGACACCTGCAAGCCTTCATTTGATCTTGCAGAGATGGAGTCATTAATATACGAACATGAACTTACCCTAACTTTATCCCTAAAACCAAATACATGTTAACAAGAAATATTTATGTATTTCATGCTTGTCTGCCCACAGTATACTCTCAGTCTGCAAGAGGTTATCAACAAATCTTTGTGCTGTTCTTCATTTTTTCTTTTTCTTTGTAAAGTTGAATTTACACAACGACGTACCTCCCACGTGATATTTTTAGTCTTCCCATCATGATATTCAATTGAACTTTATATGTGAAAAGTCCAACACCTGCTGGACCTCTAATATCACCCAAATGGCAAGGTTGTCCCCACCCCAGAATTGCCATTTCAGTGACGTCTGGAAGAACATGCTAGGAAAAAGTCAAGGTTTTCAAGACAAATAAAACATATAAATGGGTTTCTGTACCAAACGTCCTCTGCATCTTCGTCACACTCTGCCCCAAACTGACAAATGTCACAGGTGGATGTTTCCTTTTGGATGGTTTCTCCAGAACCTTCACTTCCTGTGAAAGACAGAAATCAAGAACAAAGATGTCAATTTACTGATCAGAAATTGTAACTAAACCATCATGAATACAGAAAATTATCCACAGTTGTGCATGGCAAGGTTTACATATGTGAATAGCTCAGGCCCTGCGTGTTGAGAAGACATGCTAGGGTGGGACACAGCATTGTCGTTACTGTACCTTCACCTCCTACTGTTCCTGTATACCAGGTCACACCTGCAATGCATGTACGCATGTTTGGTTGTACAAGCACCTCTCCCTCGGATTGGGACCTTGCGTTTCCAGTGTTCCCATTCACACAGAGAGGTGTGTACACACGCACGTAGGCACGCTGAAGACATGTGTTGGGATGTGCACATAGTGGGTGATGATGGAGCCCTGCTGACCTCCCGCTGTATACACGTTCAGTCAAAGTGCTAGTGTGCCTGGGTCAAAACAAACATTACTTAAATCTATATCTAGCGCCTATATCTATTTTTATTTTTACCCTAGAGTAGCTGCAGTCCCCCCCTCTAGACCCTAAAAGCCCCCTTACCCCATCCCACACGCTAAGGCTCCAATCTGGTTTGGGGGGCTGTACCTACTCTACAGTAAAAAAGAAAAGATGTAACTGCTAGGTACAGATTTAAAGTAATGTCTGTTTTAGCCCTCAGCCGTAACACTTTCAAGAGAGGTAGCCATTTTGAAAGAGGTAGCCTTGGAATACGTTTGTTAGCCTTTAAGTTACCACAAGACTCGTTGTAGTTGTACCAGTGTGTTTGGTGGGAAGCTGATCCAGGTATTCTGCTACCTCGAGCGGTGACCAACCTGTAAGCTAGGCAACAAATGGAGAAAGTACATTGGACACAGTGTCATGTGTGTGCTTTTCCCCCAGCTTAAAAAAATAAAATTATACCATGTGCCACCCTGGATGTTGCTATCTTTAGCAGAGTACTGGCAGATGGGTGGGTAGGGGGAAGCCACTTAACCCCTTTCCCTTTGGCTGTTATTTGCTCAAAATTGCCCCCGGCTGCTATTCCATCCTCAGGAGAAAAGAAATGGGGAGCTGGGGGAAGATTGATTTTGAAGGGAAAACAGCCAGGTGGAAAAGGGTAAAGCGGCCACAGCCACTGCACCAGTACTTCACTCAAGAAGGCAGCCTCTGAGGCGGCTTTTGTTTTTAAAGGCAGGGGGAAACATACACAGGTGTTGTGTGTAGCTGCAGCCAGAGTGTGTAATGATCAGCAGTGGGAAGGGAGAGTTCAGTCAGTGTTTACTGGCTGACGTAAAAGAGACCAGTCTGAGGGCAGTTTCACGCAGCAACCTACTGGGGTTTGAAACTTGGTCTGAACTCAACAGGGAACATCAGCCAATCCCCAAATTACCTATAGAGCCATTTTGGAACTTAAAAAAAAAAAAAAATCAATTGGCTTCTCTTATGTGAAAGGAAGTGCACATACCCACACATGCAGCCCATTACAAAGAAAAGAAACACAACGTTTCCCTTAGGGTGAAATGGTCTGATCAGAGGCAGTTTATGATCTGATCAATTTCATGTCTTTTGAATGGAGGGAGCAACTGAAATTAGAAGCTAAGAAAACAGCCCAAGTTAATCAGCTTGCACACAGGCTTCCATCCCTCTTCTGAAGTAGGTGTGTACAGTTACCAAACTCCAACAGAATGTACAGACACCTCTGAGGTAAAGCAATTAGTCCATAGGAGGGTACTTGAAAAGGATATAGCAACAACTAGATTTACAAGACTTTGAGGCGGCGCGGCGGTGGTGCTGAAAAGCCATTTTCCTTCCTTCCCAATCATGCATTGCCAGTAATTTCTGTAGGCAAAAACATAGTCAGCATATATCTTGCCCCTCGGCTGACAATTTGTGAGGGCCAACTGGTACTCCTAGGTAGCCAGATTTGGCCCTCCCTTTGTTGACTATTGCAAGTCACCTGGTACAAACAGCAGTAGCAAACTTAGCTAGATAAGAGGACTGAGATGCTGCTCTATCAACCTGAGGCATACTACAGTTGGGTTTGGGGGTTTGCTGCCAAGTTTATTTTATTTATCATGAAATTTTATTCTGAAATAAAGTTAAAAAATAAAGGCAACAGAAAGAAGAGAAAGGACGTACATAATAATATAACAAGGTCACTAAAGACACAAAGAAAGTAGCTCATTATAATTCTTAGTATATCACTGATAAGTTTGTGGAACATCTACAGTAAAAACAGCCTAAGTAAGAGCTCACTATCCAATGAAAGAATGAAAAGTCAACTATAAAAAACCTGTCAGCTTAAGACCAGAGTTAAGGCTATCTCGTGTTGGCTCAAGCTCCACAGAACCAGGAAAATGGAAGTTAAGGCTGATGCCTTAACAGACATGCCCCATGATGAGTAATTATGTGGTGCAATGTCACAAATTGCACTTGCTTACAATTTATCCTCCATGGACCCACACTTTCCCTTGATCTTTCATGCCCAAATCCAGAATGGGATGAGGGAGTGCCTGGGACCAGCATGACTAACATAACTTTGCCAGCAGTTGCTGTCCTAGGTTTTCATGGGGCAGAAAAAAACCTTAATCCCTTTTGAGCTGCTCCTCAGAATTTCATCAAACCAATGAAAGGCACAAGTCCCTGACAAACCAGAATAAAGTGCATCAGTAGTTTTCACCAAAATTGATCTGCTGAGCCGCAGCTTGGCGTAAAAACGACATATGGCTCAGTTTTCAGCATGTTTTAACTTGCTGTATCTGTGGTGATTTTTATTGGATCATTCTGAAATTTTGCACAACTGTAGATGTCATTGGGTAGATTATGGATGCTGTTTCAGGTTATTAGCTCAACAGGTGTCATTTCTATAAGCTGGAGAATGTTGAGGCTTATAATGATGGAACCTGAGGGGGGGGGGAGCTTGCAACTCACCTTAACTAAAGGGACACTCCTGTACCCCTTTAATACAAGTTATGCAAATATATAAGGAGTGTGTGTGAGTATACGTTATTTTGTGTGTGTACATGTGTATGTGTGTATTAGTCAGAAAAAATATAGGCGACTGTACTTCCTTAGAATTTGATCAAATGTTTGAAGGGCTTCAATACAGGAAATAAATGGAAGTCATAGTGCCATGTCATCCTTAAAATTAGGATTCCTTGCTTGCTGACCTTGCTAGGTTTATACATAGTCACAGTCTTTCAAATTTCATCAACCCACTGCTGTTTAGTTGGTTGCTTTGGAGACTTCCAATTTTATTTATTTATAACATTTTTATACTTCCCCCTTCGTTCTGTTTAGAATTCCATGGCAGTGCACAATCCATTAAATCATGACATAAAATACAACAATAAAATAACAGCCAAAGCCCTTCTTAAATACATGCACAAGCTAAAATGCCTGGGTGAATAAAAAGGCTTTAGCCTGGTGTTAGAAAGATTGCAAGTCTAGAGACGTGAAAGCCCAGAAAAAGAAATAGGAAGAAAACAGGGGGAATAAAACAGGAAAAAAAACCCACATATGTTTTCAGTGACACTTTTTGCCCTTGGAAAAAGCAGGAAAAAAATGTTTTTTTCCACCGTTTTCCAGGGTTCTCTCTCTCAGCCTTCCAGTCCCTCTGAAAACCACTTTCCAATGTATTTAAATTTAATTTTAAAGGACTGCCCTTTTTTCTTCTTTCTTGCTTTTAAGTATCCACTGATAATAGTAGCAAGTAGGCTTTTGCCACAGACTGCGCATGTTCTAAATAACAAGAACAGCGTTTAGATTTGAATTCAAAACATTCAGCATCCATGGAAAGTTTATGTTTTGAATAGTAAGCAGGCATTTGGGACAAAGAGATTTAACACATAAATATAGCATTCTCTTTCGTTTCTATTAGAAACGAACAGGTAGTTCTTTCATTTCAGTAGCCATTGGTAGGTAAAGATAGTAACAGGACTGAGAGAACTGAAGTACCCAGCCTTACGCCCCAACATGAAATTAAAGCAGCAATCTCCTTCCTTTTATTTTTTATGTCATTGGTCTCCTCAGTGTGCTGAGTGATAAAATTTGTTTAAGGTGAATTCTTTCTCTCTCCTTCTCCCCCTCCTCTCTCTTTCCCCTACTGTGCAGATGAGTGCCTTGATAAAACCAGACAACCTAGAAAGAGTTATTTTCTCCTTATTTCCTGCTGCTATTTAAGCTTCAGGAGTGTAAGATGTTCATTTTCTAAGGTGACTGAGGGTTGTTGTTTCTCACCACTTTTTTGACCACTTTCTAATTTGCGCTTGCCTCCATAGCTTGACTGAAGAAATCTTGACACGGGGAAAGTGAATTGGTCTTTGGAGAAGCAAAACAGGTGTGAAGCGTTTCCTATCACATCCAAAAAATTCTATCTGTGATTTTAGAAGTTATTTCTTCTAAAATTTTACAGGTCACCTGTTGTCAAGAGTGGGTGGGGCTAAGAAGAAGAATTTCCAGATCTGTGTTCTCTGCTGCCTCTTGTGATAAGCCAGTCAAAGCTGCAGACGGAAAGATTCCCAGGGCTATGGTATCCTCCCACGCTCCCGGGTAGCTTTACCCACACTGGCAGTCCATTGGTTTCCCCTGACCTGACAGGGCCATAAAAGTGATGGTTTGGATTTTGCCGGGGCAACAGCCAGCCATGACCACAACTGCACGGCTGTGATACCCACTGCATGCCTAATGGATTCTGCTGAGATCCCAGTTGTAGGGACTCTTGTCTCCTGCTTCTCATTCCTGCTGGCTCTTTTGGCTGCCTATGGCCCAGCACCATGACACCTATTACATAAATATTCCTTTCTGAGGCCCCATGTGCTGTCCCCAGCTCTGTGTTGTACTAAAGTATAAGAAATATATAAGTTTATACTGTGGGTGGAGAGATCAAGGATCTACTAGCCAGGCCTGCAGTAGCTGGATCCTAGCAGTCTGTGATGACAGTCAGACTTTCCTTTGGGCGGGAGTCTTTCTGTACTTTTGGCCTGGCCAGCAAAGAAGCACAAGGCTCAGAAGACCTGGGAGAGAATATTCTCTTTCTACCAGGCCTCACCCCTTTTTATCTGGCGTCCACCAATAATTTCCCATTGGACCCAGCCTTCATTTGTGATGACCTCCTTATTGCCTGTGGACTGTGAGTTATTTCTTTGTTCTTACATTGAAAGAGCCTGTTCAATAGAAATTGTTTGTTGGATTTAAAGAGAGGCTTGAGTTAAACTGGCTAGAAAGTGTCTATATGCAGGGCACATAGGCACGGAGACAGCACACCCCATTTGACTACGCTAAAGCCTTTGATTGTGTGGATCACAACAAACTCTGGCAAATTCTTAAAGAGATGGGAGTACCAGACCACCTTACTTGTCTCCTGAGAAACCTGTACGAGGGTCAAGAAGCAACAGTAAGAACTGTTAGTAAGAACATGGAACAACCGATTGGTTCAAAATTGGGAAAGGAGTATGACAAGGCTGTAAATTGTTGCCCTGCTTATTTAACTTATATGCAGAGTACATCATGAGAAACACAGGGTTGGATGAATCACAGGTCAGAATTAAGATTGCTGGGAGAATTATCAACAACCTCAGATATGCAGACGATACCACCCTAATGGCAGAAAGTGAAGAGGATCTCAAGAGCCTCTTGTTGAGGGTGAAAGCGGAGAGTGCAAAAGCTGGTTTGAAACTCAACATTACAAAAACTAAGATCATGGCATCTGGCCCCATCACTTCCTGGCATATAGAAGGGGAAGAAATGGAAGCTGTGACAGATTTTATTTTCTTGGGCTCCAAGATCACTGCAGAAGGTGACTGTAGCCATGAAATTAAAAGACGCTTGCTCCTTGGGAGGAAAGCTATGGCAAACCTAGACAGCATAGTAAGAAGCAGAGACATCACCTTGCCAACAAAGGTTCATATAATCAAAGCTATGGTTTTCCCAGTAGTAACGTATGGCTGTGAGAGCTGGACTATAAGGAAGGCTGAGTGCCGAAGAATTGATGCTTTCGAACTGTGGTGCTGGAGAAGACTCTTACGAGTCCCCTGGACTGCAAGGAGGTCAAATCAGTCGATCCTAAGGAAATCAACCCTGAGCGTTCATTGGAAGGACAGATACTGAAGCTGCAGCTCAAATATTTTGGCCACCTAATGTGAAGAGAAAAGTCACTGGAAAAGACCCTGATGCTGGGAAAGATTGAAGGCAAAAGGAGAAGGGGACGGCAGAGGATGAGATGGCTAGATAGCATCACTGATGCAATGAATATGAACTTGAGCACACTCCGGGAGAGAGGGGAGGACAGGAAGGCCTGGCGTGCTATGGTCCATGGGGTCACGAAGAGTCGGACACGACGTAACAACAACAACACACTTTTCTCATGAGAGAACCTTTCCTACTTTGATTAAGCCACAATGTTTTGCATGATGAAAAATAAGAAGCAGGCCCAATCACTGCTGAGGAGACACTGTCCTGACCTGACTAGCACGCTCTTATAAGAATGCCAAATTCTTATAATCGGTAGTGCAGTGGCTAATCTAGAAGTGCAGGGTCCCTTCGTGACAGTTACAGCCATGCCCCCTCACAGCCACGCCCCCTTCTCAGATTGTACAACCTTGTAAGATACACAGCCTTCAACTGGGATCCAAAAACAGTGTAGCTGAGAGTAAGGCAGTGGTATTTCAACTGGATGTCTGAGAAAAAATGCAGGGATGTTAATCTTTTTCACCCACTCACTCAAACACAAACATTTTAGGTTTTCAAAATATGATACTCTATGGAAGCTTCACCCTCTCAACTCAGCCCTCATGGACAGATCCCTTCTCATTTAAACAGCCCTCTTGCACACTCCCTTAGTGTCCCAACATTACCCATTAGCCTTTCCTAAGCTCCTTCATTATATCTCTCCCATCCTGCAACAGAAACGTCCACACACCCAGCTGGATTGAAACACACACACGCCCCTACCTTCTTTCTCCTCTCCCCCACAACTGGTTTTTTTCTGTTTTCCTTCCCTCCATCAGGATTTGTTTGTCCAGATACATGCCAACCTTGTACCAAAAAGCGTAGCTGACAAAGCAGGTTGCATTTGGCAATTCTGCCTACTGTAGAAATTAATGTTCAAGAATTAACAGTGCAATCCGATGGGTCTTTATTTCAAATTAAATTTACAGAGATCTCGGGAAGGCCGCTAAGGCTGCAGTCCTACGCACACTTACCTGGGAGAAAGCCCAACTGGCAATTGAAGATAGTGGGGCTGACTTCTGAGTAAACATGCATAGGATTGTGTGATAAATCCTAAAAACTAGCACAAACCAGCCACCTGCCCTGCCCCATAAGTAAATAATGGTGGCAGCACCCCGCCCCCCTGCTGCTGCTGTGGTCAGCAGCAGCAGCCCTGAATGGGTGGCCCGTGTTGCAGGAGATGAGGGCAGCACTGGGCGCGCAGGCACAGAGCAAGGACGGGTGGAGAAGCCAAGTGGTGAAGGGGGGGGCGAGAGGAGTCTGCAGAGCTCCCTCAGGTTCCCTCTCTCGCTCCCAAGAGGCAGCTGCCCACACCCCCTCTGCTCCCTCCTCCTTCCCTACCAGACTGCGACCTAGCTAGGGGCTGGCTTCAAAAAAAGTGCCAGAGTGATGCCCTGACACAACCCGCCACCACTACACTGCTGCTTATAATAAGAACAGAAGCCCTGTTCTTACCTTCTTTCCATGCTAGAGTGGCCCTATGTTCTCTTCTGCAGATAGCACTCTTCTATTTAAAGGGCTTTCAGAATACTTTGAAAGGCTGTCCAGGCCGGGTTCAGTTTAAAGATAAACAAGGAAGATCTGGGGCCTTGAAGTTACACATAAACAGGACCTGGACAGTTGACTGAGCAAGGCACAGAGGCCACCTGGGGAGTGTCTCCATGAGTGATTTACTCTGAGCTGGCTGCGTTAGGAGGTTGTTAGGGATACATGATGTTGTGGCCACCCAGCAGCCACCTGGGAGTGTATCACGGTGTGTTGCCCTGGCCGTGGGCGCTGAACTCTTAGGTTAGAGGTGCCAAGATAGTGATACATCAGATTCAAAGGTTTACTTACAAGGAGTACTTTATTGGGTAATTTACAGCACACAGGCATACCCAATGGTTGGATCAGACAGCTTCTCTGAACCACGAGCCATTGGGTCAAAACCATACATGTTAGCAATAAGGCAGCATAACAGCAAGCACCCCTAGCATTCATTCCCAGCATAGACTAGAAGTGTTTGGTTCTCAAGCACAACTACCTAAGATAAACAAACTTTGCTTCCCAGGCACATCTTGATAACACTCTCACTCATTTGTATGGAATGTGCTAGGCTGCACTATCGGCCCTTTGAATCATCTTCACATGCTCAGAGGCTTACTAGCAAGGGAATTGCAACAATAATGAACTTAAGCAAGCATTATGGATCTCTAGGCCCCTCTAACACTACAAATGACTTGGCTACGCTCCTGGGGCCAATACACATGGAAAAACCAGATTTCCTGAGACTGCTTACAGTCTGATTCTTTTCCTTAAGTTGTGTTCTCTGCGGCATAGTTTTTGTGTGCCCCAACCCCCATTTACCTCTGGTGTGCTAGCCCTGCCCAGGGGTGTGCCTTTCACCGTGACCCTGGTCAAGGGGTGTTTCCTGTCCCTGTGTTTCCCAGCACAAACCAATTAGTGTCTACTCAGAAGTAACTCCCATTGTGGTCAGTGAGGCTTGTCCCCTGAATGCGCACATCAGAATTTACAGAGCTCTCCCGCCCCCATTGGAATAGCACATTTTAAAGTACTAATTCCCTAAAGGCTGTAAAGCACTTTCTCGAAGCTATGATTCTCCATTGTTTGGTTTATTGCCATTCGGAACTAACTACTTCCGCCATCGATCATCTGATCCTGCACAGCATTGGGTTAGAAAGGGGGCTGGTTTCCCATCCTTTTGTTTCGGATCCCTGCCTTTCCCAGCACAAACATAAGTGTGTCTACTCAGAAGGAACCCCAATTGTGGTCAGTGAGCCTTGTTTCCAAAATGTGTACTCCCACAGTTACTGAGGTTCCCATGAATTGAAATAACTCATTTAGGGGCCTTAATGTCAAAGCTCTGAAGCTTTGATTGATCGCAACATGGCAGGGAGAACACTGTGTTCTTTGGTGCTTTAAGAAAGTAAGTAATGGGGCGGGGGGGGGGAGAAGGAGATTGTTGGAGCTTTGGCAGGTTCAAGGCAGAGAGAACACTCTATTCTTGTAATGATTGTTGCTTTAAGGGAGTAAATAATGTGGGGGAAAGAAAAGGAGAGTGATTTTATCAAAGGAGAAATGGGTGGGGCAAAGCCTGGGTGGGGGGAAGGAAGCCTCTCTTATTGGTTGAGCAGCCCCTGCCAGTCAGATGACGTTCACTCCAACCCCTCCACTCCACCTGGAAATATGTTCTGTGAAGCAACTTATACTGGTGCAGTGCACTCCCTCATGGAGCCCTGCGCAGACCAAAGTGCACCAAAGCCGATCCCTTGAAAAAATCCAGGTAATCCTCCAGTCGTTTCTCCTTCTGCTGTTGTGGAGAAACCCTTCTGGTCTTCATGCTATGGTGAGATGTACTGCATTTCTTTTTAAATTATAATAATTGTTTCAAAATGTGCATCTATACATATACATTCATGCATGCATATTTCATGTAAATCTGTGTCTTCTTCAGTCCTCCTTTTGGTAATGAATTTCCTCTTTTTGGCAATTCATTGGTGGCCACACTCCTCCAAGTGTTCAGTTAGCATATGAGAACCCGTGTGAGTGCTACCTCCACCGGAATCTCTCTATGTGTTTAGTGGAAGGTGTGAAAGGTGTTGTATACGTAAAGACTTTGATTGCATATGGTTCCTGGTTGCTTGGAAGAGCCTACACTCGTACGATAATATGTGGGTAGAGCCCCCTTTACATTTACATCTTCCAGTGAATGCACAGAGGTTGGAGTAGGGCCAGTAGGTACGACTCCACTCGCCAATCCTGCAGTGAATGAACATGTGGAAGGAAAGTAAGAATGGGGCAAGGATAGCACTGGTTGTGATCAGCAGTTCTTTGATCTTATATACAACTCTGACATTGGGACTGGGTTCATTAAAGAAAAGATGCCGACTTCCTAAAGGCAAATAGAGAATTCTGGGTGATTTGCAAGAATCTCAAACAAAGCTATTGGCACTGTATGTTGAATCTGAGTGGCTGCCCTTATTTAGTCCCACCCGGTTAGGGAACAGGAAGGTTAAGGGGATGATAAGATAAATTTCATAAATTGAGGCATGCATTTTTTCCCTTACATCAGGGGTGCAGAACCCCTGGCCCACTAGGCTCCTCAATCCAGCCCATAAAGCCTTCCCGGGTTCCTCCACGGATGGGGTTTAATCTCCAAACCATGCCCCCTGGAAGAATCCCCCCAGAGAACACCCCCACTGTTATCTCCAATCACAGTTCAGAGATAATGGTGAGGATGTGGGTGGTGGGGACTCTGCTGGCAGCAGGAAGAACGGACGTTCTTCCGGAGAGTGGTTGAGTAGCTTTGCACAGTGTGTGCCAACCATGAGGATGTGAGGTGCTGTGCGAAACCAGGGTCTTGGCCTGTGCTGGGAAAAGCAGCCACTCTTTTTGGAGTGGGCCAAGTCCCTGGGTCGGCTCAGTGTGTGGCTGTTGTGCAAAGCCAGGGACTCAGTTGAGTCAGAACAAAGAGAGAAAAAAGCAGGGGGTGGGGGCAATGTCAGTGTGTGTGGCCACACTAACGCCATCTGGCCCATGGTGGGCCTAGTGGGGGGCAATTTGGCTCCCCACCTTAAAAAGGTTCTTATATGTTGCTTCGTATTGAGTCATCAGGCCAATGGTCCATCTAGCACACTGTTGTCTACACTGAAAAGTAGGCACTCTTTAATGGTTCAGGCAGAAGCTCTTCACAATGCTCCCATTTGACTTCCTCTAACTGCTGATGCTAGGCATTGAACCTGCAAGTTTGTGTATGCAAAACATGCACTCTGCCAATGAGCTATGTCAAAGAACGGCAGTATAGACCATGAAGAGAGCTGCCATACTTGGCTGGCTGGTTATGTTTGACTTGGGATGTCACAAATAGCATCATTACTGCATACATTTCATTATTCTCATACTATTATTGCATTTATCTTTTATTGTAAAGCCACTCTGGGTAAGTTTCTTTGAATGGCAGAATATACATAAATATTTTTAAAAATGTGCAGGCCTATATATTTGGTCAGGAGAGGGAATATCCCATAGCTGAACGTGCACTTTTGCTTGGGCCCAAGTTTGAGGGCTGCTAGTTAAGTGTAAGGGGGCCGTGGTGGCTTAGTGGTTAAGACGCTGAACTGCAGACCAGAAGGTCAGCAGGACAGCAGTTCGAGACCCGAGTGCCGCGTGACGGAGTGAGCTCCCGTCTTCAGTCCCAGCTCCTGCCAGCCTAGCAGTTCGAAAGCAAGAAATTGCAAGTAGATAAATAGGTACCGCCTCGGCGGGAAAGGTAACAGCGTTCCGTGCACCTCAGTGTTCAGTCATGCCAGCCACATGACCACGGAAGCGTCTTCGGACAGCGCTGGCTCTTCGGCTTAGAAATGGAGATGAGCACCACACCTTAGAGTCAGACACGACTGGTTGGGGACACCTTTACCTTTTTTTAGTTAAGTGTAATGCCACCCCGCCCATCCTCCATGCATTGTCTTGAAAACAGTGGGTTGAATCCAGAGACTTAGTCAGAGTAGACTACCTGAAATTAATGGGGTTTAAGTTAGCCATGACTAACATATCCCGCTGCTTTCAGTGGGTCTGCTCTAAGTATGACTAAGAGTGGATTCAACCCAGTATGTGATAGTGCCAAAAATCACTAGAAAAAAAGGGCTGAGAGTGGTTGGAGGTTAGAAACACCCCCCTCCCCCAGCCTGAACTAAAACACAATTATTTGAACATCACACAGAGAGATTGTACAGAGAGATCCTAGCAGAAGGAAGTAGGTCAAAAGGACAGGAGATAAAATGAGAGGCCACTAAGGAATATATGGAGGGAGGCCACTGGTGTTTGCAAAGTGCACGAGACTAAACATCACAAATGCATTCTTATAAAGTGAATAAAAATCACCCACAGCACAAACTGGCCAGAGAGAGGCTCAGATGCTGAAAGTGACTTCACACTATAATCAATAATTCCCCCCCACACACACACACGAAGAGTATTTGCTTGGCTGAAGGCTACAAAGTGAGGAAAAAAATGAATAGGTGTGAAACAAGGGGGCGGCAGAGGAGCAACTATCCCCTCAGATCCCTGGGAAAGGCTCAAAATAACATTACAGGAAAGAAGAAAAGAAAATTCACAACTGCCTCTGCCATAAATACCAAGTATGTGACACAGCCCAGGTCCTCTGGCTGCACACAGCCTTCTTGTTCAGCAAAGGCAAAATTACCTATCCCACGCAAGCTTACACACAAAAAAGGAAATTAACCACAATTTCCATTGCCAACTTGAGCCTGGATCAAAAGCCGTTGATGGGAGTTAAAACATTATCCGTGATATCAATGAGCTTTCAGTCAAGGCCTCAGCATGGATGGCAGTGATATAAGTGAATATTATAACATCAAGAGTGTTTTAGATGCAAGCAACACATGGGGTCCAACTAAGCAATGTGAAAGCAGAGGGATATATGTGAGAGCCCTGATTTTATGCAGCAAGCTTCCTTTTCATGCTGACGGATTGCTAAGGGATGATTCATATGTTACAGGAGGAGAGTACTGGTTGCCATTCCCCTGTTATTACATGGTTCTGGCACTGCTGTAGGAACCCTCCCACATGGTCGACCAGTCCCACAGGATTCTGTCATTCCAACATTATTGGAACAGCGTGTGATGATGGAGCCACAGGGATCTGGCAACTATTCTGTTCTGATGGTCGGGTCTCAGGCAGCTTGTGGGGCACAGAACTGTTTCAAACACCATCAGCAGCAGATAATAAATGCAAGTTCTTTTTCTCTTTTAAAATACTTAATTTGTTTTTCATTCCAACTACCCGTACAGAGATATTCACATAAGGTAAAAAGACAAAGTTCTCCTAAGATGGGACGGGTTGGTGACTGAAGAATTTTTGTTTTGGAAGCATGTACCATGCTGGGATTTTTGGGTGGTGGTGGGGAGGCAATTGATCAGAAGAAAAGGCCAATGGAAGTCTAAAATAGCAGTTGCTGTGCTCCTGCAACACCCGAAGCTGCTATTTGCATTGGGAGGGAATCCTCCGTTGGCGCCAATGGAGGCTTCCCTCCCAGTGTTAATAGCTGGGGGGTGGGAGCTTTTGGGTGAACAAGGTGGAGGGGGAAGGATTTTAGTCTCCCACCCCACCTACTATGGTCTTCTCAAGGCCTCTTATGGCTGGGATTTTTAAAAATATGCACGTTAATTCTTTTCACACAATTAATGTCATCTTTAGTTTCGCCCTCAGTCAAAGCATGAGTGCATAGGCTACTTATTATATTTTAAGTGTTACAGTGTTTCAAGTGTACCTTTGCAATGTGTAAACGCAACCAATACAGGTTTACAACCATATGTGCCATACAGGTACATCAGGAAACCAGGATTGGCTGAAATTCCCTGCAGCTGAAGGTTTGGTCATACAGACCTGAGTAGGCGGCTATGTATTGTGATGCACTGATGTAAGAACTCCCGTTCTGACAAATGTAATGGGGTGCCGGGGATCTCATGCCAACATCTGTCCTGTTAGCACTGTACTAGTATCACACTTCTGTTTGTTTGCAGTGCAGATGGAGGCAATCTAGTGTGAAGCATGCACAAGCCTCAGGGGTCAGATAAATATTGGAGCATGTCCGTCTGAAGCAGCTCTGAACCCTTTGCCCTCTGGAAGCAGAGCGTATGAATGAGATGGACAAGACAACTTTCTTCTTCTTTGAACGTTCAAGATCTAAAGAGATTCTAACATTTTTTTTACCCAAACCACCAATTTAAGCATCACAAGAATCTGCCTTTCTCTGAGCCAAGCTAATGATCGCTGTGGTCCAGTACTGTCTGCTCTGAAGGGCAGCACACCTCCAGGATGTTAGGCAGAGGACTTTCCCATACATTCTTCTTTAACTGGAGAATCTGAGCCTTTGTACATACACCGAGTAATTATGCAAATCTGCCCAGCATGCAACCAGCACGTGCCATGGGGGAAATAAGCCACCGTGGCTTATTTCCCCCTCTGTGATTGTGCGAACCCGGGGTGTGTTTCCATGCTATTGGCTTCCCCTGGCTTGCAACTTTGTTGCGATATTTCCCCAATCGCATCTGCTCCTTTTCTAGTTTCCACGGTGCTTAAAGTCCTGGCTTAGCATTGCTGTAGCCTGGGGCTCTGTGCTGTTTCCACTGAGATCTAATTGAATTATTTTCTTGATGGCTGGGTGGAGTTTGGGTGGAGTCTGAGTATCTCATCCGTATTCCTGCCTCCTCCTCTTGCTGAGTACCCTCTCGCTCCCTTCACTGACAGAAACATACTTCCAGGTGGCGTGGGGGGATTGGAAGTGAATGTTATCAGACTGGCAGGGGTTGCTGAACCAATCAGAGAGGCTCTCCCCTCCAGGCTCTACTCCTCTTAATGGCAATCTCAGGAACAAACCTCATTGACCACAACGGGAGTTACTTCTGAGCACACTTCCCAGATGTATGCCCGATTCCACCCATTTTTTTTCCTTTCCCTCTAAATAGCAGGCTACCACATTAGGAGGCACCCCTAAGGCTACCACATCAGCAGGCACATGCTAAGTCGCTATCTCATTATCACACTATTGCGCAAGCCTTCCATCAATACACATACCCTCCACATCATTGTGTAGCTATGACTCTATCACTCTTATCATTCAATTTTGAAATAGCACTAACATGCATTTGCGCTATCCTGCGATAGCGCTCTGGTGTGATAGTGCATTAGTCCAGGGGTGCTTGCTGACTCCTGTTGAGGTCAACGGGGCTTGTTCCAAAAAATGCGCGATTGCGCAACAGTGGTATCATGCGATACAGCAAGTGTGTGTTAGTCCTATTTCACGATTGAATGATAGAGTGGTAGAGTCACAGGAAGATACTGACACAGAGGGTGTGCATATTGATCGAAGACCTGCACAATACTGTGATAATGAGGTAGTGACTTAGTGTGTAATATGAAAACTAGACTATGATGCTTGTGGCATTGTTTCCCTGGTCCAAACAACAGAAAGGAATATTAGCCATGTATTGTCCCCATGTGTAATTCTGGGGAAGCAACCTGAGATAAACTTGATTTTCAGGCTGTAGTGGGAGTACTTGCTTGCCTGCAATTGCAGGCTTATATGCACTAGTGTTCCAGCGCTTATTTTCAATGATGGTTTAAAAGCTGGCCCCTTGGCATCCTGCTCCAAAATGGTGATGAAACTTCAGAAAACAGGTAAGGAAAACGTTGGGTCATGGAGGTCACGAGCGACACACCCACAAAGGCTGGGCTACACGCCCCATGGGCAGGACTATGATACCAAACCCAGTGCAGTTGTGGAAACAGGTCAGTAACGGAGCCCACATAAGCTGGAAAAGTCCGACTACAACCAGTCTCAGAAAAAGCAGTTTTTCTGTGATAAAATGCGGGACTGGGGCTGAATGACCATGACATCAAGGAATCACAGAGACCTCACCATGCAGCAAGTAAATTGCTGGTGGAAACACAGCCCTGGTCTCTGTGTCTCAACTAGGTTGGAGAGTAAGAAGGGATGCTGCAGCTGGTGGCTGCAAAATCTGTCAAAGTGTTCCCATCCTTGCACCTCCATGGTTTTTTGCACCTAATTTAGGGACCAATATTACAAGACCTCTCCAGGCTACCAATTTGTTTCTGGGCTAATTGTAAGTGGCTGGTTCTTACCTTAAAAGCCCCATAGGGCATAGGGCCAGAATACCTGAGGGATCCCCTACTACTATATGAATTTCCCTGATCATGGAGGGACTATAATAAATCTCTGCTGTGAACACTGCCTCCTTCGGAGGCTAGATTGTCTTTGAAAATAAACAGAGCTTTTTCCCCATTGTGGCCCCACATTTATGAAACTCCTAATTGCTTGAGATTCATCAGTTCTGGGCCTACTTAGATGGGCTGCTGAGACTTTTCCATATTTTTGTTTTCGGGCAAGCTTTTTATTTCAAAGGGTGATGGAGTATAGTTGGGCTCATTTTATTCTTCTTGCTCCTAAGATGATGGTGCTGGTTTGGTTTTTATTATTTGTTTTCAGTGTTTTAATACTGTTCACTGCTTTGAGAATTTCTGTGAATAGAAAAGCGGGTTGTAAATCTTCAAATAAATAAGACTCATTCCCATATTATAAAAGCTGATCTTTTAGTGATATTATTTCCCCCCTATTTATGAGAAAAAAACTGTATTTTCTAAAGGTCAGCTTGTATAGTGTGTGTGTGTTAGATTAGCCACTTACACATCACCAAAAAAGAAGAAATGCATCACCCCCAAAGAGGGCAAAACAGGACATTAGTTTGCATAAAATTTGCACATGCTAATTTATATGTATAGATGCACATTTAGAAACAGTTACTATAACTTAAAGGGAAATACAATACATCTCACCATAGCGAGGAAGACTGTGACCAGGTGACTGAAGTGCCCAGTCAGTCTGTTGTCCAGATGCTAACAGTTGATGGGCAACTTCAAGGCACCTGCTCTCTTTTTTTATGGGTCTGATCTTGGACCGAACAGTCCTTCAAAATAAAGAATGCCTTAAAATAGAGGACTGTTCTCTGATGATCCTTCAAATAGAGGACTGTCCTCTGTAAAACATACACACGTATCAGTCTTCTCTCTACCGAGCATGCAAAGAGGCGACCTTGGGAAAATGCAAGATTCACAAATCAAAACAAATCTGTTCTGAAGGCTTCAGAACCAACAGGAATCAGCCATGCTGGTGGCCTCCTTTTCTACTTCCCCTCCTTGAAATAGTTGTCTTGCACTGCTGAGAGCCATTTCACAACACACCGTGATGAATTTTACATAGAACAACATTCCTCGTACATGGAGATGGTCTAAGTGCAGCAAAAACGACACTTACACTACAAGGTCATCGATGAAGCAATCCTGGGCGATGCCAACTTTTCACATCTACATGTAAAGAATGCCAATACGTGACAGTATTATGCAGTTGCCAGCCCCCCCCCCCAAGTTCCTTTAAATTTGCCAAGAGCTATATCTCGTAAAATGCACAAGAGAAAATAGCCAAGTAGTGCACTGGGAACTCTTATGTCTCCACTCATGCTTTAATTTTATTTTAAAGGGAACTAGCTTCCTTACAGAGGGACTTTCAAAGAGCATATGCAGCAGCTGTAAACATTAATGTGGTTTCATTATGCTACAAATTAGGAGAGCGGCCATTTTCACAAGTGACACTTAAATCAGTTTTTTTGAATTTCCCATGTCTGTCATTTGAATGAATAACCTACATTGCCCAGAATGTGCATTTGATTCCAAAACTGGCTCTCTTCTGGTTGTTGTTTTTTTTCCCTACCATACTGGAAATGATTCATGCAGCGGAAATGAAAAAGCAGTCTAGAAATTTGGACTGTAATTCAATCCATACTTACTTGGGAGTTAGCCCTACTGGAATCAGTGGGATTTTTTTTTTTCCTGAGCTAGCACGCAAGAGGGCATCTTCACACCAATTGTCTGACCTTTAGGGGACTAACAGTGTAGTCTGACTGGGGGACATGTCAGACCCCGACATTTGTACCAGTCGTGGCAAGGATGCCATTTTTGACAGGCCCTCTGAAGGATAAGGTGAAGCCTGTGCCAAAGGCTTCTTCCGTACTTCCGCTGCTTCAAGTATCTTTTTCCACAACAAGACACAAAGTCTGTCAGACCAAATGCGTCTGGCCTGTTTTGTAAAAGCCTGGCAATTCGCAGAAGCGTCCTGCCTTGAGTCCTTCCCAAAGACAAAAAAGGCATTGAGAACAGCCATCTGTGGGTGGTAGCTTACTTCCACAGCAGGCATGCCCTGAGGTGATAAGGCAATTGCGAAGACCACAAAAAAGAAAGGAAAACAAATAATAAAAGCCAATAGTCAGAAAGATGATAGCAGAGAGAAAAGAAAGAATAAAACCACAGCAGTTCAAAGAAGTAGCTCACTGAAGGAAGAGAAGTTCCCAACAAGGCTAGGCTACAGCAGTGGCAGTTGAAAAAGAACTGAGGGAATAGGCAGGAACTTGCTAGGGATGTGTGCACTGGGGCGGTGAGGAAGGGTTCCTGCCCAAATTCCTCAGCTATAGAAGTTTGCCAAAAGGGGCTCTGCGCACACCCATACGTGTGATGCACAGAAACCACAAAGAAGAAACTGTTGTTACCTATGCTTGAGCTTGAGCTGTCAGCTTAAATTAATTGAAGATGAATATGCAAATCTCATTATTTTGGAGATCTTGTGTGCCTCAGCCAGCAGGAGCCATTTGCTCCCATTAGGAACTTCCCGCAAGGCACCTGCTGTCTTCGGTGGCACACACCGCAAGGTCCAGTCGGCCTAGGGAAAGTTGATTGGGTGGACAATTCTGCCTTTTGGGAGGGGGCTGGACTAGAGGTCCCCTTGACCATTCCTTCTCTATATTTCTAGTCTCTGAATTGGGACATCTCCAATTGGCATAAGTTTAGAAATAGTACTTTAAGAAATTGTAAAATAATATTTACTTTTAAAAAATTGTTTAAACTCATAATTTAAGTACAACAGTACTGCATTTGTTCAGGTTCATCTGTTGTTATCCTTGCCTCTCCTACTACTCCTCACTCAGTTTTGGTACCTTCTTTCCTATCCCAAATGTTTTTAGATTTTGGAAGCCCCTTGGGGCAGGGACCTATCTTTTGCTCATGTCATTCTGTACAGTGCTGTGTATATGGATGGCACTAAAAGAAATAAACAAAAACAAACAATAGACACTAGGTTTTTTTTTAAAAAAACAACAACAATTACTATTACAATATTTACTCCTTTTATTACACCAAAAACAACTTCCCAGGGGGCTCTGGTGCCTTGCACAGCAGAGGTGACACATTTTTGTCCCATCTAACTCTATGCTTTTAATTTTTCGAGCAGTCACTGCAACTTGAATCCTTGTAATTTATAAACAGGGCACCTTCTGGAAGACCAGACATCTCAGGGTGGGAAGATGTGCTAACAAGGAGCCAAAGAGGGATAGGAACATAGGAAGCTGCCTTATACTGAGTCAGACCCAGGGTCCATCTAGCCCAGTACTATCAGCACTGACTGGAAGCAATGGCTCTCCAGGTTTTCAGGCAGGATTCTTTCCTAGCTCTCGTTGGAGATGCTGGGGACTGAACCTGGGATCTTATCTTCTGCACGCAAAGCAGGTGCTCCACCACTGAGCTACAGATTTCTGGGGCTACAGCCAGGTGTGACGTCACTGTGTGGTACCATTGTGAGAAAGCATATCCACCACCCCTCACTCACTCCCACACACGCACACCCACCCACCAGAATTGTAGCCATAATGCTACTGTGTGAATATTTCCCTACAGTACAATATTTGATTGAACAATAAAACATTTCATTATGTAATAACAAAACAACAACAACAACACAAAGCATGAATATGTCTCTAGCGGCTCTGCATAACTCAGGCTCCAATCCTAAACCCACTTATTAGCTCAATGGGGCTTACTTCTGAGAAAAAAATGTATAGGATTGCACTGCATTGGTCAGATAACTGGGGTAAGGGTGGGTAGCAAAACGTAAAGAAAGCAGAACCAAGTGCTTGATGTTGCAGAAAATATTTGCAACATGGGGATGGTCTAGGATGGCCACATGTCCTAGGTTTCAGTTCTCTATTTGAAGGGCTGTCAGAGGACAGTCCTTGGTTTGAAGCCATTCCCTATTTGAACAGCTGTCCAGACTAAGTCTAGTTTAAAGTGAAAGAGCCATAAGGTGTGAGAGCTTAAAGGGGCCTTGAAGTTGCCCATCCACAGTGAGAGCACCTGTGCAGCAGACTGAGCAGGCACACAGGTCACCTGGTTGCAGCCTTCCCCACTATGGTGATATGTATTGCATTTCTATTTAAAGCCGAACAATTATTTCTAAATTTGCATCTAAACATATAAATTAGGACATGCACATTTTTTATGCAAATCGGTGTCCTCTTTTGTCCTCTTTTTGGTGGTGTGTTTCCTGTCTTCTGGTGATGCATAAGACAAGCAAGCCCTCTCTTTGGCTTCTGCGGCTGTATTATTATTCATGCCAGGAGACAGAAAGTGCACTTATTCTTCCCTAATCTGGTCAAAGGATTAAACATCCAAAACCTTGAATTTGTACTAACACTGCAGAGTCATTCAACCTTCAGAACACTTAACAAATCTGACTTGGGCTTGGAGGAAGTGGCTGTTTTTAAAGTCTTTGTCAGTGTGCTACTGATTTATGTCTGTTTATCTTTCTGAATATTACTATGGCTAGCAAGATAGCAACATCATACATTAAACTGTACTTTATTCCAGAGCTGATGAAACTCCCAATGATAAAAAAAGACAAAGAAAAGAGGAGGAGGAGGAGAAGAACAAAAGGAAGAAGAAAAGGAGAGCGAAGATTTAGGTGTCTCCGAAGATTTCTTATCATTGCACAACATAACTCTCTAATGGTTCAGTGCCTTGAAGGGTCATCGGAGATCACTTATCATATAAATCAAATAGGTGGCAGGCTATAAGAGTGCAAGCCTATAGCAATTTCATGTCTTTGCTCACAGACATCAAATCTATCTTTTAGGCAGACTATAGAAAAAGATAATGCGCTGAGCCCATTTATACCATCCAAGAAACTCAAATCGAGAGATCAGCTAAGCTGAAGATGCCACTATGACTCCTGATTAAATGGCAATTCACTGCAGAAATGGCTAGTTTTAAACCTTTTAAGTTTTGATTGGCCTAAACTCTTATTGCAGGATTCTTCTGCTTTGCAGAAAGGACTCGTTGTAGATACCCCAATACGACTGCTTATACTGAAAACACCACTAGTCCAAGTTATTTGTGCAAATTTTATATTTAATAAAATTGGCACACCTTCAGGTATATCTGGTGAAGCAGGATTTAACGCTTGTGGAAGGGATGCTGCTGAGCAGAGCTCGAGGCAAGTACTGCGTTTATAGTAATGGCTTATCAGTGGGATGGCATCCTGGGCGCCATTCAGGCTATGCTCGTCAGTGGCTTGGGTGCTGCTTCCCTAGCGCAAAACTCCACCTCTCTGATGTAACTGCCCGAATACAGCAATTGTATCTAGGTGGGTCCTTCCCGCCTAATATGTGTCCTGCCTACCAGCAGGGTGAGAATTCAGGCAATTGGCCCTGCCCATGTAGTTCCTGTATCCAGGTGTTTACTACAATGCTGTGTCATCTTGACATCCTAGCAGTAATTATGAATGAAGTCATTGTATGTTCTCCAGTGGGAGGCTGCCCTTGAAGACTGTTCAGAGGCTTCAGCGACTGCCAAATCCAGTGCACAGTGTAGGTCTTCATGGTTGAAGGGATGAAGAAGATGAGACACAGAAAATGTGCGATCACTCTCCTGACGGTTTTGACTGAAATACAGCTATGGGGAGGGTATGCGAAGTTGATTGAAAAAGCAGTGGGAGGGAGGAAGTGATTAACCTTTTCCCATGTGTTCCATTTTTCTAATCAAAATTATCTACCCAGCTCCTTTTCCAACCACATGGGGAAAGATACAGAGACGTTGGCAGGTTAAAGCAGCTTGGATGTGTGTGATTTTTATTGGAAAATGGTGTGCAGATAAAGTTTTACGTTCCCCTCTTCTCCCCTCTGCTCCAATCAGATGTTCAGTGCGTACTCACCCCCAAAAATGCGTTTCGATACAAAGAGAAGCCACTGGGAGACTGCTTCCTCATCTCATTGAATTTGTCCCTGAGACTTCACAGCCCATAGTTTTGTATCCAATGGCTTGGCTTGTGGAAAGTGCTTCTGCTCGCACAAGGTGGAGCAACCAGTTTTCGATGGTCCCCCAAGCACCTACTACAGTCTTCTGCACCATATCCAATACTAATTCCAACCCAGCAGTTTGTATTTTTTACCTTACTGCATTGGTCCGGTATATTTACGTTTTATGCTGGGTTGATTTTCTTAAGATTTGTGGTTGGGTTTTTTCAATGTATTATTGCCATGTTTTTAACTGATTTAGTACAATGCCTATAGAACTTGTTTATAAGGCATCTAATAAATGTAATCAATAAAGCAACCCTCGGGAGCAGCTTTTCAGGAGGTATGGGGGGGCAGTGGGTAGAGTGGATTGGCAAAAATCAGGTGTCCCACCTTGCACAAGCAGAAGTGTTTTATATTAGCACAAAGCTGTTATTGGAGTCTTGAGCTGATAGAGATGCACGTCTAAGAGTCTAGCTCTATTGGCCAAGGAGAGTTTTTCAACTAGATTCACATTATTTTTATTAACAGAGGATTTATGGAAAATTCATTATATTATCCTTGAGACTGCATAAATCATAACACTTTGTGTCAATGTATTTTATCCTGCTTTACACTGCAATTCTATACATGTCTACTCAGAAGTAAACTCCCTTGCGCTCCAGTATCAATGACAGTATGCCTCAAAATATCAGCTGCTGGGGAATATAAGTGGGACGGTGTTATTGCACTCATGTCCTGCTTGTTGGCTTCCCATAGACATCTGACCAGCCATTGTGGGAACAAAATGCTAGACTAGGCAGGCCTTTAGTTTGATCCAGTAAGGCTCTTAAGTTCTTAGAGGAGTTGCAGGGTAGGCAACCTGGTGTCCTCTAGATGTTTTGGACTGCAACTTCCATCAGCCCCAGCCAGCATGGCCAATGGTCAGGAATTATGGGAGTTGTAATCCAAAACATCTGGAGAGCTCCAGGTTGCCTACCTCTAGATAAGTAAGTATGGGATTGCAGCCTTATTATCATTATGCTTAGCATTGTAGTTATTTCCGATGGAATTTAAAATAAAATTTTTAAAATTGTTGATATCAGTAAGTTGATAGGTATAATTTACAGATGTGAAAACACAATATAGGTTTATTTAAAGCAGTTGTTATGCGTTAGTCGTATGGACAAATATACGCTGATCTTTTGTTATAGGTTTTTATGTGTTTGGTTAGTTACCAAATCCAATGAGCCACCTCTGGATTCAGGTCACTAGGAAGAGATTACACTGGGGGATTTCTACTGCCTTCCAGCAATGATTAGAAGTGCTGATTTTGGCCTATAAAACTAAATGGTTGGGACCAGTGGTTTGGTTTTTTTTTACAGCCCGTTACCCTTTATCCCACTGTGATCTCTACAGTCTGCCAGGAGCCATCATTTAATATTGCCTTCTGTACCTCAGAAATGGAAAGCAAGAGTATGCTCTTAATTAGATGATCACCAGCTAGAAAATATTTTTTTCTGGTAATCCTCCCAAAGCTCAAACTTCCTAGTTACGATGCAAGATGCTGCGCTGTATCCAATGGTGGGTTAGTGCTACTGGAAAGCACTTTTGCTTACAGAAGTCACCCAATATTTGCTGATCCCCCTCCCCAGTGCAGCCCAGCTCTCCACGCCATATCCCATACTGTCCCAGAGGTTCCCCCAATCCTCAGGAGCAGCATTGGAGCTGCAGCCTGTAGGGGGACTGGTGAAAACTGTGTGCTTACACAAACAGAGATGCTTTCCACTGGTGCAAAATCACTACTGGATACAACCCTGTGTAGCTGGAGATAAGGAATGTGCATTAATTTAATATGATCTGTGCGCACGCTATACATAAACCTTAGGATTGAATACAGCATGGAAATAAAGGGGACAAGATCACCTTGAAGTGCTGTTGAAATAAAAGGATTATGTCTGGTCTTCAAAGAGTTATTTTAAGAAAACAAGAAGAGCTATGCTTAATCAGACCAAGGGTCCATCTACTCCAGGATTCTGTTCACACAGTGGCCAACCAGCCAGCTGTGGGAAACCCACAAACAGGATATGAGAGCAAAATAACTCTCCCTGTTGTATTTTAGATGCAACTCAGCTTTACCCAAATATCTGGTTGTGCCCAGTGGGTGTTTTGTTTCCCACTCCCAAATTTTACAGAGCAGACCATCATGTCATATCACAAACTCTTTTGCAAGATGGTTTGATATGAAGAATGGGAGGCTGCTAGTTACAAAATACAACCTAAAATCCTCCTTGGATGGAACTAATACATGACTCTCTGGACCACATTCAGAAATAAGACCTAGAGTGATATTCCACTGGTATTATAACATTAAAGAGTTACCTGCCAAATTTCTAGTTCTTATGGCCAAAGGGGAGTGGGGGGAAGGGCCTGGAAAAATGCAAACGTGTGAGACAAATGTAAGCCAACCAGCGACAGTGTAAAGGAATGAGAGAGTTTAAAGTTGTCTTACACTTTTAATTATTTGTAACAGGATGGATACAGAGCACAGCTACCATTCTGGAGCACAGATGGAGCCTGGTTGCCATACTGTTCTGTAGAAGTGACCTGAAGGGAAGCTAAACATCTTCAATCATTGCCTCTTCCTGCTTGTCATTATTTGCTTTTGGCAAGTAAACGTGGCCTCTCTCAGCCAGCTTGTGTCTGTTGAAATGGTCAGGCATATCACACTGAAATAACATTAACTCCTGTCTTAGTAGGCAATGGGCTGAGCCTTCCTATGATGTCTATTCACTTCACATGGCAAAGAGCAGCTTGGTCCCTCGGCCAACTGCAAGCCAGTTAGCATCTGTTGGCATTTTGTGTAATTCTTTGGTACGTTAGAAAGATTTGATTTGAAATGATTGGGCATCTGCCCCACATCACCCCCCACACCACACACAATGGGGAGTGTGCATGGACTCCTATTTAAAGTGTCAGAACATACCAAAAATAAAAATTTAAAAAAACTAACCAATGTTGATGTTAGTACACAAAAATCCAGGATGCTAGAGCTGGCACAGGCAGACTTCAGGCTTGCGAGATCTAGTTTGATTTTTACTGGAATCCTGAGGTCTACCAAGCACAGCCAGGTACAAAATAGGGGCAGGAAGGGAGAAGTTACAGCCAGAAGCAAATCGACGGCTCAGAGGGTAGATCCAATTACCTGCTGAACCACATGAGCTTCTACTGGGGTGGCCTGCATATACAAGTAAAAATATACATCTGAGTTACTAAAGATTGGAGATTGTGGCAGAGTTTTATTTCGAGGGAGCAGCCCTTTTTGTTGCTATTGTTAAACCGCTGGAAGTCAGAAACCCTTGATGATCCACTACATAACATCGAATGATGTATCAGCAGACTGTGCTCTACTATTCCCTGCCCATCATTGTGCTAGAGGACATGTTGGGTGGGTCCTGAACAAAGAACCTGGCCCTGTTTTTTGGCAGATAGTTAAACTATCAGAGAACCAAAGATCTAATGTATAGATTTTGCTGATTTAGGAGTTCATAATATGTATTTATTGTGTGTGGCTATGTACAGACATACAGCTATCTCCATCTCCGGAGAGGAACCCTTACCAGCTACATTATGATTCCAGACAAGTAATTAACTAATTCATATTGCAGAGTTGTGATATGGCAAAACACAGGGTAAATGTTGCCAACTGAAATAAACAGTAGTTAGGCTCCTGTCCTTTCAGTGTGCCACTCATCCGGTTTGTTACTGACATATGCACGTTTTAAGCCAAGTGCTTTAATCAAAATCAACATGTCCTGGTTACACTGCGGCACTGGAATGTAAGGGCACATAACAGACCAAAAGCGACAGACGTTTAAAGGGATAATAGATTGCAACTGGAGGCATATCCTGCCTAGAAGACTAAAGAGGAACATGCCAGGTGGAGGCTTTAGCCAATCCACTTAAGAATCTAAATGAGCCTTTCAGCTATTTAATTCATACCGATTCTCATCTCCTGGCTTATGAATAGCTAACCAGTGGATACCATCCTGTTATTAACCAGCAGGCAGACACCAGCAGACCAAATGCCAGTGCTTCAATGCTAGAATAGTGTGTATTCTGCTGGGCATGTATCCTACACAAGCAGCATGAATGAATGAGAGTATGCAACCCCCATTCCCCTCAATGGGGGCATGCGTAGGATACATGCTTGGTTGACTGCATTCATAAAAGGGGCTCACCTTCCTGGACTAACGGACAGCTTTTTGTAAGAAGTACCTTTCTCTATTTGAATGCTGGATACAATAGCCTGCTATAAAACCAACCAAGGAAAACTGGAAGGCTCATTTATCTGATGAAATCCATTTATTTCCTCTATTCCCTTCCAAGAAACACCTTTTCAGGTAATCTAATATTATGGATAATCATAATCATTCAGGACTGATCATGTTAATATCATTTTCTGGATGGCTTATTAACCTCCTAAGACATGTTTTTCTCTATTTCCCTTCATTAGCATTGATAATAATTAGGACTGGCCAGAACACTAAAATTGATCATATGATATGGCCCAAGGGGATGGAAAACGCATCAGGGGGATTTAGTATAATGCTTTCAAAGTGCTGGATACATGAGTTATATTTAGTAACAACCATTTTGCGCCTTTGATGAAAGGAACCTGTGGATGTTTAACTAGAGGTTTCATTTTTGAAAAATTAAAAAAACCAAATGTTCCCTTTCAACATTCATTAAAAAAATGATTCAAGACACAAAAACAGCATTTTATCAAGTTCATACTGATAGAACATCCTTTCTTCATCTTTGTGCTGACTACAGTCTTTTTGGGGAAAGCAGATTGACAAAAATAGAACCCATACCGAACGTTGACTCTCAAACTGAAAAGAGATTGTTGTTATTCTGTGTCCCAGAGTATGAACACAGTTCTCAGGAGAGCTGTCTGCTACCATGAAATAAAAATCTAACAAGCATAATCAATTAGGCAGGCATCTGGGTGAAATTTTAAACAGCCTTTCCCCCCACCTCTATCAGAATAAAATAAGCCACTATATTTGCAGAGCAATGTATTAACATGTTTTATGATTGAATAAAAATGATGGAACAGCAGCTGCAGTAAAAAACTACTTTAAGAGTCAACCCCGTCTCCACTGGATATATTGGAACAAGATCATGAGGGAAGGGCTGTGCCACTTGGACAGAGAAGAGTCAAACTCCTGGATGTCAGTGATTCTCCGTCGTGATCTTTTGGGCCTCCTAAGACCTTTCTCTAATTAATTCTTTGTTTTACGGCACAATCCTATATATGTTTAGACAAAAATATGTCCTCCAACCACCAGCATTTCCCAGCCATCCTTGGCTAGCTGGGGAATGCTGGGAATTGTAGGACTTAATTAGGGTGCATAGGATTGTGCCCTTGGTGCTTTATACAGTGCTGTCCATCTGCCAACAGAACAGATACTGCTGGCAGAATCCATTCCCTTTCCTTCCGGCTGCCCCAGGGGTTGGGAACCCCACAGAACAGATTTGGAGGGCACATGGGGGTACAAGAGGGAGGAAAGGAAGCGAAGTCCTTTTGTGCAGGTGAAAGTCCACTCATATGACAGTGGATGTAGCCTTGATTATTATTTATTTATATCCCCCCCTTCCACTAAGGAGCTAAGGGCTATTGGTTCTTTCCCTCCCACCACCCCATGTCATCCTCACAATAGTTCTGTGAGATAGGTTGAGCTGAGAGTGACTGGCCCAAGGTCACCCAGTGAGCTTCATGTTTGAGTGAGGATTTGAACCTGTATCTTCCCAGTCCTAGTCTAACCACTACAGTGCATTGGTCTCTCACGCTTACCCAGCTGGTCAGAAGAGCAAGCACATGTCTCTCTCCTCATAAGAACATAAGAAAAGCCATGCTGGATTAGACCAAGGGTCCATCTAGTCCAGCATTCTATTCACACAGTGGCCAACCAGCTGCCTACAAGAATCCAGAAGCAGGACATGAGTGCAAGACCCCCCTCCTGCCCATGTTCCCTAGCAACAAGTGTACATAAGCTTACTGCCTCTGGTTCTGGAGGTAGCACGTAGCCATCAGGACTAGTAGCCATTGATAGCCTTTTCCTCCAGGTATTTATCGAATCCCTTTTTAAAGCCATCCAAATTGGTGGCCATCACTACATCTTGAGGTAGCAAATTCCATAGTTTAACTATGCACTGTATGAAGAAGTACTTCCTTTTATCTGTCCTGAATCTCCCACCAATCATCTTCATGGGATGACTCTGGGTTCTAGTATTATGAGAGAAGGAAAAAAATGTCTCCCTGTCCACATTCTCCACACCATGCATAATTTTGTACACCTCTACCATATCTCCCCTTTGTTTCCAAGCTAAAGAAACCCAGCTATTGTAACCTTCCCTTATAGCGGAGATGTTCCAGCCCCTTGATCATTTTAGTTGCCCTTTTCTGTACTCCACTCTGCACATAACACATGATGTGTGCGTCTGCCATATGAAGGCCTGTAAGCATGACAGCCCAGTTCACTGAACTCTTCCTCTTCAGATAGGAGGAAAGATTACATTAACAGGGCCTCATGAATATAGGCCTCTGCCTGGAAAGTCCACATCACATGTTATTTTAGGCCAGTCTTCCCCAGCCTGGTGCCCTCCAGATTCTTTCTACTACAACTACAAGCATTCCAGACCACTGGCTATGCTCACTGAGGATTAGAGGAAGGTGTTTTAGGTGCACAGTCGAAGTCAGTGGAGTGCTTCTGGTCCTCCATCATTTGAAGGATTGGTCAGTCAGATACGTGTCTGAACTGGGGAATAAGTCTTCAAATTTTTAAGTAGAAAGAAACTAAGGGCACTATCCAAAGATAAACCACATTGAGTGCCATTTATATGCATGCAAACAAAATGGAGGCTCCTGGGACGATTACAGCTTCATAGTACTCCAAGCAACAGACACAAGAACTTCCAAATATCCCTTAGTTTTCCAATTTTGGTGATCTGGAAACACTAATTATAACCTAGATTTGTTCACGAGGATGAAACCTCACTGCTTCACAGGGATTTTCTCTGACTGCATTCCCCCCTCCCTCTCCCTTTGTAATGCAAACTTATGTACATGGTATCTTAGGAGACAAAGAGCCTTACTTACTGCTCTTTTTTATTGTAATAAGTCAGGACCCTGCTCAACACAAGGGAAGGCAGAAGATTGACAAAGAAACTGTAGTGATGGTTTGAGGAAGAAAAGAAGTATAAATCACAGGCTGATTTTGCTTGAGCTCTCTTCCTATTCAAGTGGCGAGCAGCTCTCTGTAGATAAAAGCATTAGAAAGCTGAACGTAGTTGACATTACAAACTTGGCACTGCTGTGTCATGTGGCAGAAACAGGGAAAAAGAGGATCTGCCAAAATGAAAGCCAAAGATAATATGGGAAGCATGAAGGCAACATACTGGCCTTATTTAAAGCCTCGAAAGCTTAATGTTAGTATTTTATTAGCGGCACCGGCAGCAGCGGTCTTTCTGAAACATCCTGCATTCATCACATTCCTGGAGGTTCCCTTTACATATTCAGTTTCCTTTATCTACAAGTCTCCAGATCAAGTTGCCAGATTCACGGTAATGATTTACATCAGTCATTGCTTAGTGCATTCAGCTATGTCCTTCCTTTCCATACATGGTAGTTATTTGAATTTCATTACCCAGGATGCCAGGTACGGGCATTTTGCGTTCAAGAAATTAAAGTACAGAAATATATAGTGAACTTTCACTTAGAGCTGAAATACCTTTTTGATGGAACCCCACTTTCGGTCTATACTCTGTTCAATCCATACTTCTCACCGCTAATAGACTGAAATATTAACAGGAAAAGGAAAATAACCTTGGTGCTCATGGCAACTGGTAGAGTTAGCAAGATCCTACAACAAAGGCAATTATGAAGGGATTTTCTGAATGCTACAGATGAAGAAAGACATAAGGATAAAGCACTCAGAGATATATAAAACCACATTTTTCATTCTATACTGCATTTCTGGAAGTAAAGAAATAAGAGAAAAAAACATGCTTTGTTTTCCAGTCATAGGGATGGTGTACTTTAATTTCAGTACTGGATGAGTAATTATTTATTTTGAATGTTATCCAGAGTTAACCTGAGGGCCTGGGATCACTCATTCAAACATTTTAAGAATACCGAGAAAAGTATTGATTCAATATACAATATCTACAAGCTAAAACCATGCATCATAGAATCATAGAATAGTAGGGTTGGAAGGGGCCTACAAGACCATCGAGCCCAACCCCCTGCTCAATGCAGGAATCCAAGTCAGAGCATCCCTGACAGATGGCTGTCCATCCTCGTCTTGAACGCCTCCAGTGTGGGAGAGCCCACCAACTCCCTAGGTAATTGGTTCCATTTCAATATCTTAACCCACAGCAACCTATTACTAATGCAAATAAGCATGGTTTAAGGTAGCACTGCAAAACCTCTTTCAGACCAAGGGCCATTCCATTTCAGAGAAGCACTTCGGGGCTGCATTCCAGTGGGCAGGGCCAAAGGAAAAGGGGGCAAGGTAAAAATACAACCTCCCCCCAGCATATTTTAGCTTAAACCTCTTACTGCTAGTAATTAAGCTCTAGGGGAGGCATTTCAATCTTTTAGAATGGAGGGGGGAGAAACTGCACAAAATCTGGGAAACCATGAAAAGACTGGTGATCGGCGGAAAGGTGGCCTTCCTCAGCTACAGTTGCAGAGAGTCCCCTGAAGTGGGAAGACAGAAGAGAGAAATCACTATGGAGTGGAGAGAAAACAGGAGGGCGGATTAACACAGAGAGGGATTCACACAGACCTATACATAGAAAGTAAGAGCTGGCTGTATCAGACTGAGGGTCCATCCAGACAAACAACCTTGACCTCAATGGTGGCCAGCCAAAGTCCTAAAGTAAGCCATGGCCCTCCCCTTTCCCCAGCATCTGGAATTTAGGGGTACACTGCCCCTGAACATGGAGGTCTCACTTAGCTAGAACGCCCAGACAAAAAATGGGCCTAAACCAAAATACTGATTGAAAGGTATAAATGCTTTCCCACAACTCAGGTACTGACGTCACTTGCTTGATTTAGCAATAGCTTACAAGTGGCCCTTAGAGTTGTTTATGTTGTGCCTCTCGTGAGTTAGGTTAACATTTTAAAATCTGAATTTAAGGTTTATTGAGAGGGCAACATGCATGGATTCTCAATGAAAAGGAATCCCCCCCTCCCCCGCAACCCCGTTTAAAAGCTGAAGTCAAAGAAAATTTTCCTATGGAAGGTTAATGTGATGGAAGATTACTCTCTTTTCCACACACTGTGTTACTACATTAAAGTGAACTACATCAGACTCAGTTAGAAAATAATCAACCATGGGGTTCTTTTTTTTATATAATCTATAGTTTAGCTGTCGTATTGTAGTTCTGGGCATGAGGGAACCAACAACAGATTGCAGCTTCATTCAACAGCCTCACACTAGAGAGGAATAATGATAAGTGATTGCCTTATGTGGGAGCTCATTCCGCTCATTGGGAACGTTCACTTTCACAGTTAATGGCACTGAGCAATCAGATGAAAAGGGACGTGGATAAAATTTCAAAGCACTTCCCCTCCGTTTGATCATTAATAATTGTTTCGCTACCTGCTATTGGTATCTTAACTCAATTACACGCTTTATGATGTCACATGTGTGAGTACTTTAAGGTAATGATTGTGTTCTTAATCAGAAAGCAATCTGGTATAATTTTTATAATGTATGACCAAAATGGAATCAACTAAATTTGCTTTTAAAGTACAATTAATAAAAACAGACTATTACACCCTCAGGGTAATCCACCAGTCTCATGAAGGATGTACTATGCAATAAATAATGAGTGAATCTCAGGTTAATCTATCTTTCTTTTGCAAAGGCAAAAGATTGCAAAGAAATGCTAAAAATAACATGAGAAAACCGAAAGTTAAGGGATAACATGGACCAGTTCACACATTCTTATACTTAATTTATGAACTGACTCCATTGAGAACAACTGTGCCTGAGGTCACATCTATTGTGCGTGGTTGGCCCTACCATTAGGCAGAGTGAGGTAGCTGCCTCAGGTGGTAAATCGGGGGGGGGCAGGGGGTGAGTTGTTGGACAACAGACCTCTGTGCCAGAGGTTTGTCCTGCAGCCTGTAAGCTAGCCTGATGCTCTCAGAAGTGGTGGAGATGCTGTCTTGTCGACAGTGTTTGACGTAAGATTCAACTGCCAGTACAGTCAGCTTCTATACATGGAAGTTTGTCCATGTTGTCTTTCACCTCAGACAGCAAACTGTTTAGGGCCAGTCCTGGGGGAGATCTTCAAGACAACGGAATGAGAAGCCTGTTGGAGTATTATCCAGATTTTCATGGAATCGGCTTCGGCCCATCAGGGACACACAAAGCAAGAAAAGCTGAGTGTACCATACCTTAAAAATCTGCTTTTCACGGGTCACACAGCACTTGAATGGAACATACTTCTGGGCTGGGTGCAGGGAGTAGAACTGAATGTTATCAACCTGGCAGGGGCTGCTCAACCAATGAGAGAGACTTGTTTCCTACCCCTGTCCAGGCTCCCTCCTGCTACAACATTATTATGAATGGAGAGTAACTAATTCACAATTCTGAAGGCTAGAAACAGCACTAAAAAGGCAGGCTAGATACTCACTCCCTATGAGAGCACCCTACCAGCTCAAATAAGCCCCATTCCACCAAACAGTCAGGGAGTTCTAGCTCCAACTCCCCTTTCTCCTTCTCTGGCCACTTCTCCCTGCTCACACTGACAAGCTTCTCTGCTCCCATGATCCCGAGACCATGGTAGGTCGCTACTGCGATAAAGCCCTTATTTGCAGTTGTCTAATGCTTCCCAACCCATTTTTATTGCAGGCAGCACAGAGAAGCAAAGTAACGCGACATCAGAGAAGTGACTTAACACAACATCACAGAAGCAAAGTAACGCAAACATCAGAGAAGCGCATAATCATGGAGGCTAGTTACCCCCACCGGCAAAAAGGAAGTGCAGCACGATTCTGAAGGCTTGAAAGAGCACTGTACCGCTCTGTTGTGTTGGAAAGGCAGGCTAGCTATTCTAGTTACCTAGGTTACTGAGGGCCTGGCCAAGTGAAAGACACCCCCCTAGGAATACCCAATCATACTGAATTTAAAACAGAGGGATGGGCACACAGCAGCTGAACCGTAAGAGAGCCAAATTAAAGAAGAACAATGAAGTAAAAGTACTCAGCAAAAATGCGGCTTTCCCACAGGTAAACTCTGGGGTGGCTGTGGACTGGCCATAATGTCATGTGGACTGGCCATAATGTCATGTAAGGACCTCCAAATGGTCCTAATCTGCAGCAAATCACCCATGAAGACAGGCCCTTGGTTGTGCGTGATCTATAATAGCAGCTCCTCACTTCTTCAATCAGTGACTGCGAAATATACATGTGAGAACTGGCTGTATGACTTTCACATTTCAGTCTTCAAAGGCTGAGTGTGAGATAACGAGAGAATCACTTCATCTCTCCCTATTTTCTCTCTCAATGAGGTGACTGCCCTATTTCCATGAAATTAAGCCAATTTTCCATGTTCCTGTTCACATCGCAGACTTCCCAATCTTAGTGCTGATTCACAACTATTACACACAATTCCTTGCTATGCTGAGCCATTCTTTTCTACCCTTTGTGACCTGTTAAGCCCCAGAGCAGAGTTGCAGTTAGTTGCCCAGTGATTACATATGCTCATCAGAAAGGAAACTCAAAATTATGACTCAGAGGTCCAGACACAGCCATCTGTCATAAGCAATAAGTGTGAGTGAGCCATGTGAATGTTTGGTCACTGTTGTAATAATCAGTTCAAATTGAAAAGCAGAGTTCCTACAAAAAATGGAAGTGATTTATGGAGGCTCTAAAGTTGCATAGGGTCATTTTAAAAGGTTGTGGTGCTGTGATGTGTGCCACGAAGATTTTATTTATTTTGCTGTAAATTGATCCTTTAAGGATGACTCAACATCTTTAACTCTGTTACAGCAATGCATTTTAGCTGTGTTTTGAAAATAGCCAGTTTAATTAATCTCAGAAATTCAATCTGGATTCAAGATGCTACTTTCCTCTTAAAAACAAAAGGCCCTATGAATTTTAATAGGAAAAATGATGGTATCGATAATGATTGCAACTCATCAGGCTGAAAGAATCCCCAACCACCAATTCTTGAATGATTTCTGTTAATTAGGTCTGTATAGACAGGCAAGAACAGCATATACCGGATGGTCCATCTAGTACAGATGGTCCATCTAGTAAACCAATCTGTATCTTACAGCGATGCCTTTGGAAAGTTCACAAGTACAGCAAGATGGACACCCAGGAGTAACTGCAACTCTGAATAAAAAGTTGTGTCTTTAACTGGAGAAGAGGGCCAGACTGGGTGGTAAGTTACGAGAGTATGATTAGGGATCAAGGCAGAGATTCAAAAGGATGGTGACAGTAGATCTTGGAGGGAGAAATAGTAGTGGCAGTGAAATGGCTAAATTTAAAGTGTTTAAAATACTATGGGTTGTATCCAATTGTGCCTTCTGTTCATGGAATGGATGTAATGGCCTCTTCTAATGGCAAGGCCCCTTTCCCCCTACAGCTTCGAAAAATGCTCTGAAGTTTGGGAGACCCTCTGGAAAAGAGGTGATGCAGGTGTCTGCAGAGGGAAAGCATGAACATTAAAATTGCTTCCTCTCTTCCATTAGTGGAAGCCTCCACTAAATCAAAGACCCTCCTGCAAATAGCAGATCTCCTGTTTATGGAAGTCCACCACTGGATACAATCCTATGGGTTTATATTTAACTTATTCTTAAATTACATGGTATCAGGATTGAAGTTTGGGACAGCCAAAGTTTAAAGTGTCACCAATCAGCCATTTAGTATGGTCCATGCTGATGTATTTTCCTCGCTTCCCAATACCAATACTTGGTTTTGCTGCTTGAAACATTAATTGTAAGGGTAATTATTACTCTCATGTTAAAATAGTGGTGATTGTTTTGCCTTATATGAAGCCAATACTATTGAAATGTTTTCTCTTGCTTCTGTAACTGAGCATTAGCTTGTTCAATTTACTTTTCAATGATTGTCTGCTTAATCAAATGTGCAAATTGGTTTAACTGAGATGATTGACTGAGTAGTTGACTTGAGTAGTTGATATATGTCAATCATTCATTGTTTGTAGAAGATTAATCATTGATTTACATCTGTGTGTGCATGTATGTCTGTGGAAGAGATATATCCCAGGCCCAGTAAATATTATTCCACTTATGATGATTCTGGTGTGGCTCTGATATGTATTTTTTCCTCTTCTGTCTAAATCCCATAGGATATTTAATAAAGTCCTCTGTTTTGTTTTCTTATCTGAAAAACAAAAATAGTTAAGGATGAACACCTTTCTATTTAGATCAAATGGCAACTGTCCAAATCCCATAGGATTTAGGTCTGACTAAAGAATTATGAATTCAGTTCTGTCAGCTGTTGAAGGATTTTGTTGTTTGAGAACTTCTGTATACTGATAAACAAATGTGACCTTCTGATCAAAAAGCAGAATGAATAAATAACAAATTTAGAATAAATGACAAAAATTACTAATCATGACAAAGTGCAAAGATAAATGCAGAACAACCAGCTATGGATAGGGAAGTGTAGAATTATCCAGCAATACATTTCTAGATAGAGTGGAGGAGTTATATAACAGAACCAGGAAGAACAATTCAACTTTCTGGATGGTACTCCAAAGTACTGAAGGTAAACAATTGCTCAACTTTTATAGAGAGAGCAGTATCTTTTTTTTTTTTAGGATTGAACACAGAACATCTAAGGCTCGTGGCTGCTTTTTTGGCTGAAAACTAGATCTTCTGGTTAAAAAGAATCCATGTGAATTATTAGTCAAGCTATGCCATCTTTTTTAAAAAAATAACAAATAAGCAAATGTTGCAGGGGGGGACGACAACAACACACAACTCAAGTATGAGATTACTATCAAATCTTTTTCCTACTACGTTCTATAAGAGAAAGCAGTTAAGTGCTATCATTTCAATCTTACAACAAAAATTAATTGGTTATACATTACAGGCTTAAGTTGATTTTGTCCTCAAGAATTTATGTAAAGTCTTTTGTATAAGGGAAATAAGATATTTAGCTTAATGATGGGGGGTGGGGAGAAACCCGAGACAGATGCTGTTAATTCTGAGTAGTGTTTTCATAAAACAAACAAACAAACAAACAAAAAAACCAGGAGAGTTTAGGGAATGGGAATTTTGGGAGGTATCATTAAAATTTGCCATGCATTTGTAATGTAAAGCAGCTGACTTTTTAACTGTAGATAATATGGATGTTTAGGCCTCCATATGTAATTTCAGTTATATTCAAGCTGGCTGGCAGGGCAATAGAATTACATTCATATATATGCTGACTAGGACTCCGATTACCTAGAAAAGAAATCCTGGGGGTAGAAATCCTGGAGACAGAATGGAAGAGTAACTGAAAAATTAGCTTGGTGTGCTGAGGAAGTGAAAAAAGAAATCACCCTCCTCCCCAAATTTCTATCTATTGGGGTTGGACCTGATGGTCTTATAGGACCCTTCCAACCCTACTATTCTATGATTCTATGATCTCATCTTTCTGCGGTCTCAAGACAGGGTCACCTAGGTCTTTTTTTTTATTACTGGAAATCAGATTGAAAATAATGCAGCAAGTGTCACAAAAAGTACATAAAGGGCAATTACAATGAGCACTGTGTTGATCATCTTTATGGGGGAAACGACCTAAAGAGGTGGGGGCTTTTTGTTTAGATAAAAAAAAAGATTATGAGCAGCAATAGAGTGATCAGGCATTCTACAAGCATAGGTACATTCCTGACTGGCCCAGGAAATCCCACCTCCCACAATGCAAGAGGAGTTAAAATGTGTAAAAGGGGAACTCTCAGACTCCTCCATTGTGTTGCTTATGTGGCTAAGTCTGTGTTGGATTATATCCAAATAATATGTTTCTTATGTTCTGTAATGGACCATGTTTGGGGTTTGGAGGGAAGGGGGAGGAGGTTCCTTGGAGCATGAATGGGAAACCATTTTTTCTGTCAAGGGCCGAATTCCCTTAGGGGTAATCTGCATACTGATGGTGGGTGGCACCATCCACATATGGATGGTGCTACCATTTCTCCCTCCCCCTCCCCTGCCTAATGGGATGCTGGGGGAGGAAGAGATCCTTCATTTCAGAGGTATGAACTGCTCACTTACAGACAGCTTTCAAAATTAGGCTGAGGGCTTCAGGTTGTCCATCCCTGGCTTGGAATGTGGAATGATAAGGTACATGGGAAGGAGTAGTTGAAGGCAGGAATGGAGAAATCTGTCAGTTATGGATTCTCTTAGTTTCTCATTTTTCCAATCTTAAATTTGGTTTGTCCTGTTCTGCATCAGTTTTAGATTTATTTAGAACTCGGCATGAACATTTGTACACTTTTGTGTGTGCGCATTTCTCCTAATGTACGCACTGAAGGAAGCATGGAATGGCCGTTGAAGTGGTGGTGGGAATTCTGTCAGTTGGAGGAGGTAGAGGGGAGAAGATGGAGGAGAGAGCTAGATAAGAATGGTAAATAAACACTCTGCCTATTGTTAACTGTGGGTAATCATCAGTGAAATGCTCACTTAAAGGGTTTGAATACCTACTCCAATACCTAAACCAACACAGTGTTATTATAGCACAGTAAGACTGTGACACAGCATTTGAAGAATGATGATAGAAAATACGAACTGAGCCAAAAGATATCTTCATGAAGGCATTTTTAAACAACTACAGGATGAATTCCAGACCTCTGTCATATTCTAACTATTGCTTTCACAGAAGAGTAATGCAGGTCATTTTCACTGTAGCGTTCCTGAAATACCCCCGTGATAGTTGCGGTTAATATTACAGCCAATAGTAATTATATCCAATTGTGCAATATTGCCATCATGTTGTTATAAAGGCATTGGATACATACACAGCTAGTGTCAACTCTTGTATCCAGTATCGTGGATGGAAGAATACAGAGTTTAAAAAGCCACACATGAATCACCCTCCCTGGTAAACTATACAAGCTTTGGGCTGCTGTAATTTACTTTTCTAATTCCTACTTTGAATTCCTTTCACAGTGGCTCAAGGATGCAGAAAACACACTTTTCTTTTGCTGAAGTTCATTTATGTGCTCAGGGAGGAAGGTACCTCTGAAGTTTGTAAAACAAGGTTAAGAAACAAACTATTTGTATACAAAGAGAAAGGAGGATTGATGAACTGAAGTCGAGAACATCTCCCCAGAAGAACACAGCAGAATGCTGCACTTAACAGCACACGAATAATCCAGAGGGGGGAAAATACTTTGGTAGGCAGGTCCCCAGGCACATTATGTGCTTGAAAAGCACTCTGGGATGATGGCTCGATATTATTGCTTTTGGGTAGCGGCATCAAATGTTCTTTCGTGGAGGCTGCACTGGATAGCCTCATTTTTTAAGTTCACAGGGCTTCCTTTTACACTGAAGGGTTTTCTCTCTTCACAGAGACTTTTATGCTCCATTTAAATCCCAAACAGAGCGAGACTGTCCCACGGGAGCAAACTTTACTCTCCAGCTGTCAAAATAATTTCATATCTGAATTAAGATGTGAGTGAATTTCGTTAAAGCTGAAATGCCTTCCTTTGTATTGCATTGTTATCCTTTCTTTCGACTTGCATTTTTAATTGCCAGCCTTTGCTTTACACATTAAAAGGGATAGCATATTAATGGGATGTTGTGGGGGGGTGGCAGGAGAGGCACAAATAAAGGTGTGTTTTGTTTAGCATGAATGGATGATGATTTTTATACAAATCCAAGTAGGCATTGTTGATATTACTCATTTGTAGCAGGAGTCACAAAAGGCGACTAAGTCTGTTAAAGTGTTCTGCATTTCATCTCCTTTGTGTGTAATGGAGATGCATGAGATTCTGATGGAAGCTTGTATTCATTAGCTAGTGTGCACAATTCTTTATATGGCTAACCTATCGCTTATTTTGTTAATAAAATCACTTGGAGGGCCATTCAGAACATCTTCAGTAGAAGGTCTGATTATAAAGTATAATCATAGACTACACTGAGTGGCTTGCTAAATTACAGCCCCTCCTCCTTAACATGTTCTTACAAGTATTAGAAGTGCTGCCTTACAATGAGTCAAGCCAATGGTCTGTCTAGCCCCAGTGGCATTTATCTGACTAGCAACCACTCTCCAAAGTCTTAGGGTAGTACCCAATGTGGGCCTTTGCAGGCAACCCAGGGTCAGCAGTGGTGCTGTGCACATGGACCCAACCACTAGCAGCCGAGATGTAGTGCTTTTAAGGGGAAGCGCCACAATGAGCATAAATGCCCATTTCCAGAAGGGGCGTTACCTGCCCTTTCCAGAAACTAGCATTTCTACTCATTGCGGTGCTTCCTCCTGGCAGCACTACATTGCGGCTGCCGGTGGTAGGGGCCTTGCACGTGCTGCCACCAAGGACACTCGCAAGCGTGCCACCACCAGTGCCCCTGGGCCGCCCACACAAGGCCGATGTTGGATACTACCTATAGTGCTGATCTGCATGATCATCCTGAATGTCACAGCCACCACTTGAGGCTAGTCACCTGAACTGCTGAACATGACTACAAGATGCCATCATGCATGAAATCAGAAGCCTTCTAGATGGTGACCAATCAGTGGCATACAAAATTGAGGCTTCTGCTTGTTAGGAATGAATTGAAGCCACCATTACCTGAGCAGTTACTGAGTGCAGTATGGTAACCACCAAAAATCTGTTTCCCTGTTGTCATGCTCCATGTAGCCTTGACATTCTGACTATGTGGGCTGGCTGGATCACATGATTATAGCACTGTATCTCTGTTTAGCACTTGTACCTTTAACCCACAGAACCGAAATTGCACTGTTTTCATCTGACTGTTACTGGATTTGTTGTATTTTTTATGGAAGAATAACAGTGTAATCCTATCCATCTCTACTCAGAAGTAGGTCCAACTGAATCCAGTGCAACTTATTCCCAGGTAAGAATGTGCAGGATTGCAGCCCTTTTTATATTTCACAGATGCAACAAGTAGCTGGGCCATGAATCTTTCAGCATCTACCATACCAGACTGGTAACGTGTGAAGTGGACCATGTAAATTAAAAAGCCTGTGGAACGTCGTAATTCCTTGGCTTGAAATACAAACAGCAGTTATTTATAATGTGCACCTTAAAAAGGTGAGCATTATGAATCCAAAGTTCTTCTTTGGCTCAGATTTTAAATCAAAGGTAGAGAAGAACTGCCTCTATCCCCACCGTGCCCCCCAAACATCTGGGGGCTGACCCAATGGTAGACGCTGCTGCTCCGGTGGCAGAGTGAGTGAAGGGGTGTGGAGAGCAGGGCCTCTCTTTGCCTTTCCCTTCTTCCTCTCCTCTCCCTCTAGCTCCCCCCCCCCGCACCCCCACTGCCCAGAACACTGCAATGGAATTTTCCCAGGGCACCTGATGAGATCACCCACGCCAGGGAAATCTACACTGCACAGCGTTCCAGGCACCAAAGGCAGGGGGAAGATGAAAAGAACTCTAACACCTCTGCCAGATTTGCCAGAGCAATTACCAGGTAACTGGGGGAGGAGGAGTGTTGTAGATTCTTGTGCGGCTGGCAATTACAAATGTATTTAGAATTTGGGGGGACGGAGGACGGACATATTTCCCCCAAGCATTCTCTGCTCAACTGAGTCCTGATCATAACTGAGCCTAAGGAAGCCCACCCTTTTCTAGTTATAAACATTCGTATCGGACTGGTCTGGCTAACAGGACTCTCTTTTACTCCATTCGTGAAGCAACAGAGAAAGGCCACAGAGTTATACAGGGCATTTTAACAAATCTGACTCTCCTCCTTTCCATGTCCTGCTCTTATTTGAAAGGTCCTTGCATGACACTTTCGAGAACCAGACATTTGCTCTGGTGTCACAAGCCTATGCAGCACACAAAATCCCCGTTGTTTAAAACTGGGCTTTCTGCCCAGTTGCAAGATAACCATGGCTTGAAAATGTTTGCATAGGAATTTCAGCTTCACTACAGTAGAGAGAACTCTTTCAGCCCTCTAATATAGCCATTAGGAACACATAAAGGAGCAAGCAAAGCTAGGTTTCTATGCATACAGTCTAGCAAAATCAGCTGGTAAAGTTGTAAGAGGCAAATCTTGTAGCAAATTCTGATAGATATTGCTCATTATGGTCTATCCATCCATCCATCCATCCATCCATGAAATCAAAGCAAATTTGGAATAATCTTGCAGGGCACTTACTTTAGTTACAGAGAGATGAATTTGGTGTCAAAACAAAGCACAGAACACATTCAATTTTAGAAAAATAGTGATTTTGACAATGTAGCGTCCCTCCCCCCCCCCCAAAAAAAAACATCCTGAGGAAAATGCAGACAGCAGTCTTTGAAATCTCCAGAGCTGCTGGGTGTGAGATCTAAAATGAATCCTCAGAAACCATTGGCTTTGCTGCCGAGAAGTTACTGATTTTTTTTTTTTTTTTTTAACATTCTAACCACTCTAACGTTTTGATTTTTTAAAACAATTGTCAGCCTATGAATAGTTGGGGCTGTTGTGGAAAGAGATTCAGCAGCAAAAGGAGTAGGATATATTACTGAACTGTTGGCCATCTGTCAGGCTGGGTGCATGTATGTTGTGTGTGTTGAGCAGATATTTGTACACAAGCATTGCATGTGAATGAGCATGCATATGAATGGGGGAGTGTGTTGCACAGTGAAAGGAGAATGGACACATGCCATAGGCAAACAATCACATCCTCACATTTACATGGGTCTTTCCTTGTAATAAATCTAAATGCTAAAGATTCTTTAGGCTGATGTGAAATTCAGTATCCATGGCTGACTAGTTGTGGTCCTCAATTGTCACCTCCACACAAGACCCATAATGATACAAGCAAGGCTCATACCAACTTAGCTGTTTGAGGGCTGAGCTGTAGGCTTGTCCCACATATTATGAGACAAATTGACTGGGTTCACACAACACCATTACCCACACTCAAGGGTTGAGTATGGGTTGAGTGTGGATTGTTGAACTGTGAGGTGTTGTTGAAATGTGGGTTATTGTGTTGTCTGAACCCAGCGGCACTAACAAACCATGGTTCGTTATCCATGACCAACCTATGAAGAGAACTTATGGTTTGTTTTTGGGTTGTGAACTGTGAATTGTTCATCGTTTGTTATTGTGCCTGGGTTCAGACAACATGATAACCAATGTTTCAACAACAACCCACAGTTCAATGACAATCCATACTCAACCCATACTCAACCCTTGAGTGTGGGTTATTGTGTTGTCTGAACCCAGCCATTAAGATCTACAGAGCTTTACTGTTGATGTAGTCAAAATGTAATTCAGTAATCTACAGAGATACCATTTTACAAACATGTACACCCCCTTCTTTACATGTTGTTTGTGCAAGCAGCTCTTAAATTGTTAATCTGCTTCCTTGGAATACAAAAGGCAACTCAAAAAGAGAAAGAAAAGAACCAGAAGTTAATTACAACGCTTAAAAATGAACCCTATTTATGACCCATGACTTTTACAGCTCAAGAAAATTAGTGACCTAATAAGAGTAAATAATTAATTTGGGTTGCATTTTAGCATGCTGCAAATGTGAAAGAACTGTTTTCATACTTTTCCTGAGAATAGTGGAGTCATCATATTACATTAATAAAAACTGAATAAGTTCTGGCTGGCAATGCATATCCTTGTATATGAACTAAAGCCACATGGAAAAATATTTGTTGAAAAGGATTTTAATATATATTTCAGTTCATTATTCCTCTTCCCCCTTTACATGTTTAATTCTTGTGAACAAAACAGGTCACAGGATGTTCAGCAAAGGTCAAGAAACAAGAATGCAAGGCTTGGCCCAGTGCAATGGATTGGTTACCACTGACCACACAACAGAGCTTTTTATTGGACCATAATGAATACTGTAAAGAGCTGATCAGCACCTCTGCCATCAGAACTTACAGAATTTTTGAAAACAATGAACCTTTCCCTGAAGATTTGTGCAACTTGCAAAAGAGATGTCCAAATGATGCCTGTTTCTCCATCTGCATCATTTGCTGTATTACTGCAAAGAGGTTAACAGAAAAATCAAGCAAAGCTGATGAAGTAACTGACTGGCAAGCAACGAAATCCTATGAAATAAACTTTTCAATGAGCACTATCCACCAAGCAATACTTCTGTGCAATTTCTAATAATTTCAATGGGACTTAGATAAGAGATGACTCAGTAGCAGTGCCTAGTAGAGTTAATGTAAAGTCTCCTGCAAAGTCTGTGATGGCACAGGACTTTCAGTCAGTTAGAAGAGGGAAGCAGGAATATTGCTCCATTCAGTACACTGAATAGTAACAACAACAACAACAACAACAACAGAAGGACTTAAAATGATTTTGAACTTCAGGGATACCACATTTACATTTCATCCTCTTAAGATGAACTTTTCCTTCACCAACATTTTACTTTTGCATTATCCACACTGCTGGTCATCTAACCCATATATGCTTAAAATATGGTTAGTTTTCAACATGGGCTGCAGTCCTATGCACTTAATAAAAGTGCATAGAACATCTCAGTAAAAGTGTATAGGCACTGAGCTGTTAGTTTGCCAAATAAAATAAGAGACTTGGAGAAACTATTGCTGAAGGTTTTTTCCAATTGCTGAAAACTTTTTTTCCCTTAATGTTTTATTACAAGCACATCCAGCAGGCTTCTGGTACGCATGGTATGACTTGAAAAGAAGTGCAGGTCGAGGCATCTCACAGCAGAATATTACTGTGGATTTAGTACTAATTCCAGCTTTATTCCTTCCTTAATTCCTGTATCACATAGCCTCATCTACACTGATAAACCCCCTTGAAGTATATATTCTTTGATGTGTGGCTTGAGCTGGTCTGTCAAAAAGAAAAACTAAATGCAGAATTTGCTTGGAAAACAATCCCCATTGTATTTGAGGCTACAATCCACTCAAACCTCCCACAATAGATTTTAATTAAAAAAGCAAAAAAATGCTCCCTTGATTGACTACAAAGTTTTATTCTGAATGAAAACATATTCTCCTCAGAGTCCCTATTTTAAACTTCATGCTTTGAGCTGTGCATGCCCAGGATCCCTTATTGCAAGGAACACTCTGCTGTTGCCACTGGAAATCAGTGCTGCAGAATTAACTGTGTGTGTGACCTGCAGCACCAACGTCCCTGAAAGTCTTACTATTGATCCAGAGTTAAATTATGCACACAGCTTTGTTTCTGAAGCAGGCATTCTTTGGGGACTTTCTTCTCTAGAATGAGATAGCCATCAAATGAAAATCCAGGGCCTGGGTTTTTCGTCCGGGCAGGCAGAATGTTTTGATATTCTGATGAATTGCATAGTGGCACACAGTGGCACACAGGTGGTGGTTGTAGATTCTACAACCACAACCAGCCATTTGGGCCAATGGATGTCATGGCCCCTGGCCCTTCTACCTTCTAGTGTACAGCAGAAGATTCTGATGATGATGAGGCACTGGCTGCATCCTTGCGACAGGAGAGTCAGTACCTCATTCAGGGGCCCTACCAGCTAGAGGACACCACCCTGCCATCATCCTCTGACTCAAAACATGAGTCCCCAGCAGAACCTCCAACTCCCCTGCATCACAGAAGTCTAAGACTGCAAAATCAGGTGAGGGCACTTTAACAGTCCAGTCAGCTCCTCCAGGACAGGTGGAGTGGACCACACTACACATCTTGTCAGCTTGCATAAGGCTTTAGTTGGCTTTAGCTCCCAGCTGAGACAACATCCTCCTTACAGCCAGCAGGACACACTTGGAGCTATCCAAGGTCCTGTATTCATCCACCCTCTGCTTTGATGTTGCCTGTTGTGCCTTGACTGATCTACCTTGACCGGACTGTATCTAGTTAACCTGACCTTGCCTACTGTGACTTCACTCTGCTTACTAGACTGGACTTTTATCTGCCTTGACCTGACACTATCAGATGCTACTGGCTTCCCCTGCGAGCCTCAAGTGACCACAGAACATGACAGTGGGTAGAGGATCACTTGACATATTATGTAGTTTGCCACTGACAAATAGAGAGCTGCTGCCACTCCCAGCTCCCTCAAAAAGGGTACCTGTATCACACAGGTGCACACCATATACAACCTTCATGCTTTTAGGTGCACAGTTAAAACTTCTTAGATATACACCTACAAAACGATAATATGTGCAGTGGTCTGGACGAGAAACTGGAAATCCTGGGATGAAATCTCTATTCATTGATGAACAAATTGGGTGGTGGAAGGGCTGTTTAACAGCACATTGCCAAGTTTTTAAACAGAACGCCTTTCCATGCAGGAATCAACCTGCATTCCACTTTGATATGCGATAACCCTACACACAGGTTTTCCACTGGTGTGCATGTGCTTTCAGTTCCACATAATAGTACAAGGGATGTCAGAGAATTCCGCCACAGATCTCAGTGATGCCAAATGCCAGTGCATTCGGCCCCCCGAAATCTGTGGCGGAACGAAGCCCCCAGCCCCCCCACCCCACGAAAGGCGCACAAAACGGAGCACTTGCCTGCTGCCGTTCGCGCTGCTTTGCGAATGGTGGCCATGTCTGCGGCCGCCATTCGCTTCCTCATTATACCCGTGATAGGCTACGTAAATAATTACGTAGCCTATCACGGCTAAGGCAGGGATGCCGTTTGCGTCCCTGTATTTTGCCGTGATAGGCTACATAAATATTTACGCAGCCTATCATGGCAAAAAAAGAAAAAAACAGTGGATGCAAATGGCGGCGGCTACGGCGGCCGCCATTTGCGTTCCCTTTTTTTTGCCGTCTTAGCCTACGTAAATATTTACGTAGGCTAAAGCGGCAAAAAAAGGGGAACGCAAATGGCGGCCACCGTAGCCGCCGCCATTTGCATCCACTGTTTTTTTCTTTTTTTGCCGTGATAGGCTACGTAAATATTTACGTAGCCTATCACGGCAAAATACAGGGACGCAAATGGTGGCGGTTACAGCAGCCGCCATTTGTGTCCCTGCAGGCTGCCCAGCGGCTGGATGTCCGGCTGTGGGCGGCCCTGGCTGGCGGCTCTGTGGAATCTCCGTGGAGTGGAGCCGGCCGGAGAGAATTTTGGGGGGAGAGATGGAGCGCCTCCCCCCCACCGCGAATGTCACCCTTCGAAAAGGTAAGTGACTTTCGTACATCCCTGCATATTACAAAATGAAAACTGAGTTCCACATATACAAAATGAGAATAGGAATGACACGTCACACTGGCTAGTTCAAAAATTAATCACTTTATAGTTTCTTTTGTCTTTTAAAAATAATCATCCATTTAGCAGCTTTTCTCTGAGTGGAATGGTAATATGTTGCTGACAATCAGTGAACACAGTTGGTTGCCTTGGACAAGTCACTCAGTATAAATACCTCTCAGTCACAGGCTCCTCCCTCATATCTGCAACATGGTGATAATAATATTAACCTACCATCCAGGACTACTGAAAGGATGACTGAGATAATGTATATGAAGCACTTTGTATAATTGCAGTGCACTTCAGAGCTCCATCAATGTTTCCCAAAAGAGATTTTTCTAAGAATTTTCTTTTTCTCAGCCCCCTTAAAAAACAGACCCATTTTGCCAAATATTCCCTGAATATTCTCCACTATATTTTTTTGTGGTGGCCCCCATTTTCTGCCCAAAGTGCCCCAGAATGACATTTGGTCTAGGGCATTGTGGAGGATGCAAAATAGGGGCCAGGCTGCCAACACATTTGCTGCTGCTGCTGCTGCCGCCCTTTGCAGTGGCAGGAAAAAGAGGGAAAAGCTGTGCTCCTGCCATTGCTAATAGTGAGCCCCACCCCCAAGAAACAGTTGGAGAATTCCTACTCCCCCTGGAGAATATTCAGCAAAATGTTCCTCCCAAATATTTTGGTATAATACTTAGAGAAAGAAAGGTTCCTCCTGTGTAAACACCGAGTCATTGCTGACCCCTAGAGGGACGCCTACTTGCGCTGGCATTTTCTTGACAGACTGTAGCGGGGTGGTTTGCCATTGCCTTCCCCAGTCATGACTACCTTTCCCCCAGCAAGCTGGGTACTCATTTAACTGACCTCAGAAGGATGGAAGACTGAGTCAACCTGAGCCAGCTACCTGAGACCCAACTTCCGCTGGGATCAAACTCAGGTTGTGGGGAGAGTTTCAGTTGCAATACTGCTGCCTACCACTCTGCGCCACACAAGGCTCAGTATAATACTTAGGCCAGGATTAATATCAGGCCTTGTTCATATCTTTTTACTACTTCAAAATACTAAGAGTATGGAGAACCATTTACCACTTCCTCCAAGATTTATTATGGCAACATTGCTTTGCAGTTACTTGCGCAGAACTGCATAGATTTCAGCAGGGCACACATATTCAGCAGGTACATTTACATACTACACATTAAAAACAACATTAACCATCCAATGAACTTCTCTAGTATAAATGTTACAAAAATTGTGTTCTTTTCCCTGGTAGACTTTCCAATTCGTTTACCAAGAACGAGAGGAGGCAGAGATCTGGTCCAACACGATTTTATTCTGCAGAATAAGGCAACCCTTGGGGCTAACGCTCCAACAAAGGTTACAATCAAGTGATGTGATTCAAAAGTTTATATAGGCAAGACCTTTGGGGCTGTCTTACGCTTGCGCTGTACTAATCTCTTTGTCTAGCTGAGAGGGAAACAGAAGACAGGCAGCACCTTTGACATATCTAGGCATGCGCAGAGAGGTAGCCTTGTACTCTAGTAAACACATTCTTGGCATTCCTGAGTCTCTGATAAGACGCTGTGTCTTTGTTTAGCATGGCAGTCTCACACTGAGGTAAAACAGACATAGCCTAGCTTATAAAATCATGGGATAACAGACATACTACAACTGAAATTTCTATAACAGTCCCCCCTCAAAAGGCTTTTCTTAAATCTCATACCTCTCTTTGGTCCAGCAGTGGACTACACACTTAAAGGCACAAACCAGCATCAATAGTATCATAACAAACAAGACTGCATTGATTACAAGTTGTTTTAACCATGCAAAATCAGGGAGCCGGGAAGTCAACTATAACCAAGGATCACTTGCTCCTGAATAATTCTGTCCAATCATATCTTGTAGTTTGGCAATTTCATCTTCTATGGTTTTGTTTAAATCATGGAACTTTACTCTACACCCTTGCTTCACTAGGGTGCAGAAGCCACCTTGGCGTGCTAAGAGATAATCTAAAACAAACTGATACTGGGCCACTAGCTGGCTGAGATCTTCAATTTCAGATTGCATGGCCCTTACTATTATGGCTGTGGCACTGATGGTCTCTTCTAAATGGCAAGTGAGGCCTAGGATACTTTTTCTGCAATAATTTCTGGGTATAAACCCAGGGTAAGCAATCCTGTAACTAGTTCACCCCCTACCTTGTTTGGTTCTGAATCTGACAGTTGTTTTCTAATTATTACAGTGTCATCACAGTTTTTACTCATTTGTTTTATAAGTTGCCCTATTTTTCTAGTGGTTTGCTACTTTAACGGTGGCCTTCAGATGAGTCAGCTTCCGGTGTGACCCTCTCTGGTGCAGGTGATGCTTTTATGTGGGTGTGATGGATCCACTTCTTTCTTCTAGCGACTTTTATAGCCGTGTGAGTGGTGAGTAGAACCTGGAATGGACCCTTTCATTTTTCAGTAAGTGGTTCATCTTTCCAGGACTGGATCAGCACCTAATTACCAGGACTGAAATTATGCACTGGAGCATCTAAAGGCAAGGATTCGTATGGTGCTACGAACCTGTGAAGACAAGACAAAACAGACTGCAAGGCAGTAACATATTCATGTATCTTTAAAGCCCTTACTTTAAAGTTTATATTTAAGCTATCAGCCATAGGTAACATCTGAGGTGGGCGCCCATATAACATTTTAAATGGTGTCAATTTAATACTTCCCCTGGAGGTGCACTGTATTCCAGTTAAGGCGATTGGCAAGGCCTGTGGCCATTTTAATTTAGGGGCTACACTGTGTCTCACGAGTAGATCTTCTATTGCAATTTTTCTTAGATGTGTAGCTTGGTGCAAGTCTCTCACTATAAAGCTCAGAAGAGGCTTGGATATGAACACTTTGCCTCTTGGGACTATCTACCATCCATCTTTAGTTTGCTTTGCCTTGTATTCAAGAGCTCTCTCATGCTCAGCTGGAGAGTAGATTGGAACCAAATCTGTACTCAAATATGGGATTAGGTCTCTTTCATAATGCACCTCCTCACTTCTCATTTGTGCGGCTTCTTTTGCAGCCTTATCTGCCAAAGCATTGCCTCTTATTTTTTCGGGATTGGCACTCTTTCCATGCGCTTTTTCGAGAGTAACTACTGCACATCTTGTGTATCTACAAACACCTTAAGGTTTGGCTTTGGTAACAAGGAATCAGTGAGGTCAGGCCTGATCAGAGTCACCTGACTTAAAATTTTTAAACAGTCATGACAATTTAGATCTGGCTTAGGGAGCAAGGTGGCAGGATGAGGCCTGGGCTTGAAAGCAGGGAGATCTCATAGCGTGACTGGCGTGATGGATAACAGCACAGTTGCTGCCACGGCCCTTAAGCAAGCAGGCCATCTCTTTGCGGTTGGATCCAGAGTCTTCAAGTAGTATCCTACAGGTCTCCAGGAAGGACCTGTCCTTTGGGTTAAAACCCCTGATGCCACTCCTTTATTTTCATGTACATAGAGCCAGTACGGTTTGTCGGGATCTGGTAAGGCCAGAGCAGGTGGCGACACCAAGGCTTGCTTCAGCTTAAGAAAAGCCTTTTCCATTTTATTTGTCCATTTTCAGCGGATGATTTTTTTTTGTCAAAGCTTCATACAGGGGCTTCGCTTTCCCTCTATAATCAGGTATCCACATTGTAAAAAAAACCCCGGTGAGCCCAAGGAAGGCTCGCAACTCTCGAGGGTCTGTAGGCCTCTGTGTCTTCTGTATGACGTCCAACCGAGCCGTGCTCAGGTCTCTGGTTCCCTTTCGAATCAGGTAGCCCAAGAAGGTGACATGGGTCTGGCAAATCTGAGCCTTTTCTCTTGACACTTTATAGCTTTTCAAGTTTAATTCTTGCAAGAGGGAGATAGTAGCTTTAGCACATGAGTCCTCTGTCTTGGTGGCCAGAAGAAGGTCATTTGAATATTGAAGCAAGGACACCCACAGCTGGTCCTCTTTCCCTTTTATGGCCACCATCGCCCCCCTCTTCTTCCCCTTTCGCTTTGGGCAGTCTTTTCGCCAATGTCCCTTCTCTTTATAGTAAGCGCATTCATCTCTTCCCAAATGCAACTTTCTCTGATTCCCAAAATCTTTCTTTAAAACTTTATCTGCCCAATCAGGGACTTGCCCTGTGATTGCCATTGCAATCAAAGCTGCGTTCTGTCTGCCCTTCTTATCTGCTTCCTTCTTCTCTACTTTTTCACTATTCACAAACACCTTATAAGCAATCTCTATCAACTGGGGCAGAGACATTGCTGCTGCCCCATCAGTCTTCTGCAACTTTCTCTTCTTTTTTTTTTTTCTTGCCTTTTCTGCTTTACACCATTGAAATCTAACAGCATGACTGAAAAACATTTTTTTTTCATTGCAGGGCATGGTGGAGCAGATCTGGCAATCATACTGTTCTTCTGGCTACACAGCCAGGGCCCATTAAGATCAAGGGAAGGGCATTTTTATATATGCAAAAAGTTTTAAGCCACCATTTTTGCATCGGCAACTCCACACTTTATGAATTTTGACAGAGTGACAAGCTTGCCTCTGAGCATTTAGAGTGTCCAGACAGTTCAGATTTTGAGAAAGAGCTGGAACACGTGGGGCAGGAACTTTCTCAGGCTTTAGAAGCACAGCTGGGCTTAGAGATGCCACAGGAGAAGGGGAGGGGGAATTTTCCTCTCTCACTTTTTAATACAATTTATTGGCCCCCCTTTTTTCTAAACGGAAACTAACTTTCGTAGTTTCTCTTTGAACTTTTTGAAGGCTGCTTCCTTTGTAGTCTGTGAATCTCTCAAAGCCTTGGAAATACAGCTTTTTATCTGAGTGTTGAAGTTACAAATCAAACTGTGCACTGAGCTGATCACAAACAAACACACAATTTACAACAACCGGAGTTTATGGCTATGACAAGCCTCACAGTACTGTTCATGGCAAATCTCTAACAGTCTAAAGTTCTAATCCATGTGCAGAGTGCCTCTCAAAAATCCAAACAATAATGGATCCAAACAAAAAGCTTTGGGCAATAAAAATGGGATGTTAGCAAAGGCTGTCTGTCTTTTCTTTAATTTAAGAGTGGAAGGTGTAACCTTACACCTCTTTTAGATTCTTTGACAGATAAGAGCAAGGTCTGCTCAGCTTTCCAGCTGTGATGCTTTAACTTGGGCAATTCTTTTGCAAATCTTACTGTTTCTATTAGGTCCTTACAAACATCTTCTGGTGGGGCCGGGCAACCCCCCCTTAGCTCTGCTCTCAATAGACTGGCAGAGATAAGCTTACACAGACCCAGACATTGCTCTGTCTTTGTTCCTTTAATTTTGCCACAGTCTTTAAGACTTCGAACAAATCTCTTTCTTCAGAGTTTACAACTTTGTTGTTGTTGTTGTAGCTGTTCTTGCTTCCTCTAACAAACTTGAATACACTGGAAGATGTTTCAACTTAGAAGGAGCTAGACCGAGCGAGACGTGGGGATGTAACAGATGGGTTCTCCGTGGGGGGGGGCTTCTCTCCCTCCTCCCCTCAGCAACCTCTCCTCCCAACCTAACAGGCCGAATAGGGCAGGGGAAACCCAGGGAGCCTTGGGCAGGATCTCTTAATCTCCAAGCTCTTTCCGTGGGGCTTGAGTCAGGGAGAACAGGGGCTTTGGGCTTCATCTCGGAGCATACCATCATGACTTTACAATATTGACCTTTATGTTTTCTTATTCAGTCAGGATTTTTCAATATCCACATTTGCCAAGCATCAATATAAGGCAGCTGATCCCCATGGTTATCAACAATCACTTTATTATATACCTTGGACCCAACATTTTTTTTTCAGCTTCCCCCAGTTGGCCAGCCAACACTAAATGTCACCCATTCCCCATTACAAAACTTTATGAGCTCATCTTTTGTCATTAAACAACTTAAAATTCTTAAGCATGCATCCCAGTGGGTCTTGGCTATTTTCTCCTACGAAAGTTTTGATCCTATCCTGTCGGCCAATTTTTTTTTATTTTTTCTTTCCCAACTGCTGCTTAAGCAAGGCTCAGTTAGACAAGAATGGGAGATTTGCACTCCCCAGACGGCCCAGACAGTGCGATCCAACTTACCTCGTAGCTCAGCCTCCAAACGACCCCAGAGTCGGACAGCGTTTCGTCCTGTCCTCCGAAGACCGCCACTCGCCTCGTCTCTCCAGGAGTCCTTTGCTAGCTGGGTTGCCAGGCAACAGCTGCCTCAAACCTCACGGTGAACCAAACAAGGTCCAGGGCGCCCTCCGCTTGGGTTGATCCAGCGTTTGCCTAGCTCCCAGGTCACACAGGGCGTCTGCTGCGGTCGCCAAATTTGTTACAAAAATTGTGTTCTTTTCCCTGGTAGACTTTCCAATTCGTTTACCAAGAACGAGAGGAGGCAGAGATCTGGTCCAACACGATTTTATTCTGCAGAATAAGGCAACCCTTGGGGCTAACGCTCCAACAAAGGTTACAATCAAGTGATGTGATTCAAAAGTTTATATAGGCAAGACCTTTGGGGCTGTCTTACGCTTGCGCTGTACTAATCTCTTTGTCTAGCTGAGAGGGAAACAGAAGACAGGCAGCACCTTTGACATATCTAGGCATGCGCAGAGAGGTAGCCTTGTACTCTAGTAAACACATTCTTGGCATTCCTGAGTCTCTGATAAGACGCTGTGTCTTTGTTTAGCATGGCAGTCTCACACTGAGGTAAAACAGACATAGCCTAGCTTATAAAATCATGGGATAACAGACATACTACAACTGAAATTTCTATAACATAAAGACATGCAAAGGAAGGCGTTCTATTCCTTTTACTGCTATATCAAAGAGGGAGTTTCAGCAACTTGACAAATTGACAACCATAACCCACAAAAATCCCATCTTCCATTTACCAAACATCAAAATATTGATATTTCATGAGGCCATTTTCACTCAGTTCTACACAATGGGTTGGATCCAGACCTAGTTATGCTTGAAGTAAACCCATTTAAATCAATGGAGTTTAAGTTAGTCATGACTAACTTCAATTCAATGGGTCTACTATAAGCATAGCTAAGTCTAGATCCAACCATATATACATGTTTTTTCTTGATGATGAGGGAGATGAGGAAGAGGAAGGAAGATGAGAGTCCATAACATTGAGAGCCCTTTGTAGTGGTTGATGTTTGGTTCCCTAATGTCCCAGCAGATGGTTGAGAAGACAACGTGTCCGACAAAGTAGTAGCCCATAGGCCATGGCTTAGGAATCCTTGATTTTACAGAATTTTTACTTATTTCTCCAAACAATGACTTCTGCAGCTCAGCACTTTAGAACCGGTTGTAGAAATGATCGTGGAAATTTAGCTAGGCTAAATGTAATTACGCAAACTGGAGCTTGGCCAAATCACCAAAGGTTAACAGCCCTGCTTTTGCAAAAAACTACCAGGGGATTTTTAATAGACATATGTTAATGATGTTCTTGCTAGAAGTCAGCACCCCTTGCAGTACAATAGCCTTTTACATGAGACTGTGCCTTGAGCTTAGCCCTAGGTCACAGAAAAGAATCCTGCCACGTGGATGAAGCAATGCATCTTGACCTCATTCCATTTATAACTCCCCCTGTACAATGATCAATTATTGTCATTTTACAATAAAAATGTGGCAACAGCAACAACACACAAGCCTCTGCAACAGTTGCAGCTTTGACATAAACGGAAGAAGTTCACAAAGCACCGTTTCCCCACCCCTCGTCATAACTGCTTACAGTGAAACAGTAAATTTGCCCTTTTCTCTCTTGCCAATTGCAAATGAGCATAAATATGTGTCTGTCATGAGATTTTGATCAAGGGACTCATTTTACCAAATCGGAAGAGCTATCTTTAGGACTCAGTATCTAATCATTATTAGATTAGAAGGATTCATTCAGCTACTTCTTCATGCAATATCACCCATTTCATGTGATTTCTTCAGAGGTCACTTTCTCAGTCTGTTTAAAAAAAGAAGAAGCAGCTCAGTTTCCTCTCCCTCCTTCCTCCTCTGGGAGATTACTGATTTGCTTGCAGTCCTGAAATAGGTGGAGGTGCTTAAGTATGCAGACAATGCAGTGAAGATATATTTAAAGGTCTCTTCTGTAATCTGAATGGAGAATCTAAAACATGCTATCAATATTAATCAAAAGAACTTCAAGTAGTTAAGATGCCCTTTTTTAATAAAAAGAAAAGGAACTGATATTTTAGAGGCTGCAACAGCAAATATTCTGCCATATGCAAAAGAGGTCAAATAAAAGGGAGGCAGTACTAGAGGGGGGAAAAAGACCCTTATCTATTTAGAACATTTGGGCGACCACTTTATGCTCCCTGGGAGGGCATTCTAAGACTCATGGGATGCTTTGGGTCTCCCCCTCTGAAAGTGAAGACAGTGGTCTGACCTTGGAGGGGAGATCTGACCAGACACCATGGAAGCTTCCTTGCCTCTCTGACATCAGAGCTCCAATGTTTGTAGAGGCAAAAAGGGGGCATTCCATGTGCCTGTCAGGATCCATATCCTTCCTGGTCCTGCAACACACCGCCAGAATTGGGGGAAATGTACATCAGTCCTCTGTACGTAATTTACCTCCCTTTGCAAACAACAGGAGAAACATCACAAAAGTAAAGAAAAAGTAAAGGGGAGGGGGTGAGGGAGAAATAAAACACTATTCCTCCCTCTTATCTGCTCTGCCAGCATGAGCCTTTGGATAAGGTGGTTCCTCCAACTTTGGATATCCTCCCCATCCACCAGTAGGGCTGCTCAGCCCAAAATATAACAGTAAACATCTTGTCTTGGCACCCTGTCCATTGGATTAAAATGCAACTCTCTGATCATGTCCAACTACTTCAAATGAACAGAAGACATCAGCTGGATTAAAGGTTATAGTGGCTAAGGCTTACAGGATCCACAGTCTTTTAAAACAAAAGACATGAACGTTAATGTCTGCATTTATTTATGCATATATATCTATTATTTAACATATTCCATCTTTCCTAACAGTACATGGCAGATAATAATAATAATAACAACAACAACACAAACACAACTGTGGGAGCAATTAATAAAATCAAAAGGCACACAAATATCTTCCTTAAAGCATTAGAAATGTTTAAAAATTTATGCATATGATATACACATAAATTCACAAATCAACAGAAAAATGCGCAGACTGTCATTTCAGTTGCAAAAATGGACTCACCCCATGGCTAAGAAAAGCATTGTTGAGCTTTCTTTTTATATTAAATTTGTCTTCACCCAGTACTACTACTACTATACTACATTCAGCTAAATCCCTGTAGAACTATTGTTGGCCTGGTTCAGGCATGACTGCCAAACCATGGTTTGGCCATGGTGAATTGGCATTGTGTATATGCATTCCCTCCTCCCCTCCCATACTTCAATTCCCTTTCTTACTTACAGGTTTGTGATAATTACCAATTGTGATGGTTATGTTACCTCGAGAACTAGAGGTAACATGCCTCTAAATAGCAGCTGCTGGGGAACCACAGCAGAAGAAAGCTATAGTCCTCATTTCCTGCTAGTGGGCTTCCTGTAGCCATCTAGTTGGCCACTGTGGGAAACAGGATGCTGAACTTAGATGGGCCTTTGGTGTGATCCAGCAGGGCTCTTCATATCTGCTGTTGTAGTTTGCCATGGACAAACTATAGTGACCACAAATCATAGTTTACCTTCATATCAAAATAGGAAACCCTGTCCAAACCATGGCAATCGATTCTGGCTTGGAGGCAAACAATGATTTCATGTAAAACATAGCTTGGCCAATTCAATTTTCACAGAAAACTTTAGGTACTGCAAATCAGGAAGTAAGACAGGGAATCAGTGCACACAAGGGTGGGTGCGATGACAGCACAAAGCTTATTCTTGACTAATGAACGATTGTTCGGCCATTACATCTGGATCGCGCGATTTGTGTTCTGGCCAAAATGTCTCCACAGTTCAGAACAGGGACTGTGACTCCCCCTCTCCTGGACCCAGACCTGTCCTGGGCAAGTCCTTTCACACATAATTAGCCTAGAACATTCACACTTTGGGACATGTGAAAGTGCCACCTTTTCAAACCAGTGAGGCTAGTTTTAAATTTGCTTTTAGTATTCAAGAATCAGCTTGTTCTGTGCAGAATTCACACTTCCCATTTGCAGAATCAAATCTTTCATCTTCTTTAGCATGCATTAGGACTTCTCTCCAAATTGCAAACTGTTTCTCAAGATATCTCTTCAAGTTAATAGACCAGGTTTTTTTTTGGGGGGGGGGGGAATTGGCCTCTAGTGGAATGATTTCTGACTTTGCAATCAACAACATACAGCAAGAGAAAGCAATATGGAAATAACTTCCTGCAGTATCAATACAAAACAAGGACTACCCGTTGCATCTAGGCAAGTCCCCCCTCCCCCTGCCTTCATTTTTGAATAATGTCTTGTTCCTGTTTTTGGCAATGTTCCTTTCTGAGCTTTCAAGGAATCCCAGACCGTCTAGTTTACAATCTCATCTCAGAAGATGACAATTTTATGTGAGTTTATTTTTGGCACAGTGGCAATCAATCTGTACGCGGTAGTAGTTCTGGCAGTTATGGTTTTAATCCTCAGAGTACACAGAGCATTTTAATCAACCAACATATGCTGTTGATACTGTCCTCACTATAAGTTACATCGTCTCTCTCTCTCTCTCTCTCTCTCTCTCTCACACACACACACACACACACACAACGGTATGAGTAAAGCTAAAAGTAAAGGAAGTAGGGGAAGATGTGTGGGACAAAACACTAGAGTGTGCCTGTTGATACCAGTAGCCCCTAAATTTTTCAGATCTGGAACTCAACATTAACCACAACCTGGAACATAGGTCCCACTTTTGATTATAGTACATTTGTTTGTCTTTCTCCAGGTGAGTTTGCATCAATCATTCGTTTTATTTTTTTTCTCCCTTTCTCTCCCCCCCATCCTCTCTCTCGCTTCCATCTTTCAACTTCTCTTTCAACTATCTATCTATCTATCTATCTATCTATGAAAGGAAAGTAGTGCCACTACTAAAACTCACCTGAGATTTAGGCATGGCCTGGTTTGGGGTTCTGTTCCACCAGCTCAAGACCAATGTTCTACATAAACTTCTATGACCAGATGGAATAAATGATGGAGCTTGTGCAACCCAGTGTCATGCAGTTTGGACCTCAAGTTCAATCCCCAGGTTCTCAAATATAAAAAGGATATTAGATGAATTAGATGACGGCAAACAAGCTGAGAAAGGACTGAAGGACTGTGGGTGGAGAAACTAATTAATTTGAATAGAGGCTTAGGTCTGGTCTTGGATGCACCCATTAAGTAAGAAGTGCACAGTTTGGGTGTGCTAACTGGGAAGCTCAGGTGGAGGTGGTGGCCAGGAGTACTTTTCACCAGCTTAGGTTGGTATGTCAACTGCAGCCATATCAAGGAGGATCTTGCATCATGCTCTGATGGCATCCTGGTTGGACTACTGTAATGTGCTGTATGTGGGGCTTTGAAGATGGTTCAGATACTTCAACTGCAGCAGAATATGGCCATTTGGCAATTGGTGGGAGCCAGGCAGTCAGCTGCACTGGTTGCCAGTGTGTTTCCAAGTCCAATTTAAAATGCTGGTTTTAACTTTTAAAGCCTTAAATGGTTTGGGCCCAAACTACTTGAAGAACCACACAGACGATTTCCTTTCCCCAGTACTGCCACCACCTATGGGGAATCAGCTCCTTCACTGGGCAATCCTACTTATGGGGTCTCTTATTTATAGCAAATGCTTAGTTTTCAGAGCCTAAGGAACTCTCTGCCACTATAACTTAGAGTTCCACATGCTGACCCTTTTCTGCTCCCACCAATTCTGTTAGAATTTGAAACCTCCTAGTAGCTGGTATAAGAGGCTTACACATGAGATGGGCATCAACACTAGAGGCAAGATGAACTATTAAACAACTGTCATACCATAACTGTCCTTGTTCCACTGCTTTTTTCTACCTAGCTAGAATCCCCAGCCAATCAGAGTCTAATATTTGATATTAATATCAAATTAATTAAGATTAGATTAGATTAGACCAGGCCCCATCTAATCAAAGTGATTGTTTCTGTCTCCCCCTTCAGAACATCACCAAGCAACTACTACACAGGCCTTGGGCAGTAACAAGGCCTCAGGCTACTGAGATATAATATTGCCTCATAGAGGCCACACAAAGCAAGTGTTACATAACAACAACAGTTATATACAGGGCATTTCTTCACAGACCTCCTTCTCTTGTACCAACCTGCCTGCACTCATCAATAGAGGCCCTTCTGACCTGCCCGCTGCCAAGGATGGTTAGGCTGGTCAGTACAAGGGGCCATCTCAGTAGTGGCCCCACACCTCTGGAATCAACTTCCATCAGGGGTTCATAAGGCCCCTTCTTTTCAAGTCTTCAGGAAAGCTGTGAAGAACCATCTGTTCTCATTGGCCTTCCCTTAAGTCTGAGCTGTTGTTTTTTTACTCGTAAGTTTTGTTTTTATTGGTTTTAATTGGCAATCTTGGTTTTTATGGATTTTATTAAAACACGTTTTTCTAGCTTTTTTAAAGAATTGAATCCACTTTGTGGTTTTTTATCTTGTATGCCACCTTACGAGGGTTCCACCCTTAAAGGAGGCCTAGAAATAATTTCAGATAAACAGAAGGAAGGCAGGAAGGCTAGGAAAGACCTTTGCTGCAGACCCCAAAGTTTTGCTGCCAATTGGAGTTGGGCTAGATGGACCAATGTTCTGACTCAATGCTAGAGTATGGTTTGCTGCCTTACCTAGCGTTTACCCATGATTTATCTGCCAGACGATCATGAAAACGTACGGTTTTGTTTTTTCCCCCCCAATTCCTGGCCTGTTATTTATTGTATTTATTACATTTCTATACTGCCCAATCTTCAGCAAAGGAGGTCGTTACCTTGCCGTGGTGCTGGAGCTTGAGCACCTCAATGACGTCATGAGCTAAACCGTGAAGGGACACCCAAGACGGGAAGGTCATGGCAGAGAGGTCAGACTAAATACGATCCCTAGGGAAGGAAATGGCAACCCACCCCAGTATTCTTGCCATGAAAACTAATTGGATCAGTACAACCAGAGATATGTCAGTATACCATCGGAAGATGGGACTCCCAGGTCGGAAGATGGTCAAAATGCTACTGGGGAGGAACAGAGGATAAGTTCAACTAGCCCCAGATGTGATGACGCAGCTAGCTCAAAGTTGAAAGGACGGCTAGCGGCCAACGGTGCTGGTGGTGAACGACGAATCCGATGTTCTAAAGATCAACACACCATAGGAACCTGGAATGTAAGATCTATGAGCCACGGCAAATTGGATGTGGTTACTGGGGAGATGTCAAGATTAAATATAGACATTTTGGGTGTCAGTGAACTGAAATGGACTGGAATGGGCCATTTCACATCAGATGACCACCAGATCTACTACTGTGGACAAGAGGACCACAGAAGAAATGGAGTAGCCTTCATAATTAACAATAAAGTGGCTAAAGCAGTGCTTGGATACAATAAAAAAAATGACAGAATGATCTCAATTTGAATTCAGGGTAAGCCATTTAACATCACAGTGATCCAAATATACGCCCCAACCACAGATGCTGAAGAAGCAGAAGCAGATCAGTTCTATGAGGATCTGCAGCACCTACTGGATAGTACGCCAAAAAAGATGTTATTTTCATTACAGGAGACTGGAATGCTAAGGTGGGTAGTCAAACGACACCTGGAATTACAGGCAAGCATGGTCAGGGAGAACAAAATGAAGCGGGACACAGGCTGATAGAATTTTGCCATGACAACTCACTGTGCAAAACAAACACTCTCTTCCAACAACTTAAGAGACGACTTTATACATGGACTTCACCAGACGGTCGACACCGAAATCAGATTGACTACATCCTTTGTAGCTGAAAGTGGCGGACATCTATCCAGTTGGTAAAAACAAGACCTGGAGCTGATTGTAGTTCAGATCATGAACTTCTTATTGCACAATTTAGAATCAGACTAAAGAGAATAGGGAAGACCCAAAGATCAGTTAGATATGAGCTCACTAATATTCCTCATGAATATGCAGTGGAGGTGAAGAATAGATTTAAGGGACTAGATTTAGTAGATAGGGTCCCAGAAGAACTATGGACAGAAGTTCGCAACATTGTTCAGGAGGCGGCAACAAAAAAGTCCCAAAGAAAAAGAAAACCAAGAAGGCAAGATGGCTGTCTGCTGAGACCCTGGAAGCAGCCCAAGAAAGAAGGAAAGCAAAAGGCAACAGTGATAGGGGGAGATATGCCCAATTAAATGCAAAATTCCAGAGGTTAGCCAGAAGAGATAAGGAATTATTTTTAAACAAGCAATGCGCGGAAGCGGAAGAAGATAATAGAATAGGACAAGACACCTCTTCCAGAAAATTAGAAACATCGGAGGTAAATTCCAGGCAAAAATGGGTATGATCAAAAACAAAGATGGCAAGGACCTAACAGAAGCAGAAGAGAGCAAGAAAAGGTGGCAAGAATATATGGAAGATCTGTATAGGAAGGATAATAATATCGGGGATAGATTTGACGGTGTGGTCAGTGAGCTAGAGCCAGACATCCTGAAGAGTAAGGTTGAGTGGGCCTTAAGAAGCATTGCTAATAACAAGGCAGCAGGAGATGACGGTATCCCAGCTGAATTGTTTAAAATCTTGCAAGATTATGCTGTCAAGGTGATGCATGCCATATGCCAACAAATTTTGAAAACACAAGAATGGCCAACAGATTGGAAAAGATCAACTTATATCCCCATACCAAAAAAGGGAAGCACCAAAGAATGTTCAAACGATCGAACAGTGGCACTTATTTCACATGCCAGTAAGGTAATGCTCAAGATCTTGCAAGGTAGACTCCAGCAATTCATGGAACAAGAATTGCCAGATGTACACGCTGGGTTTAGAAAAGGCAGAGGAACTAGAGACCAAATTGCCAGTATATCTGCTGGATTATGGAGAAAGCCAGGGAGTTTCAGAAAAACATCTATTTCTGTTTTATTGACTATTCTAAAGCCTTTGACTGTGTAGATCATAACAAATTGTGGCAAGTTCTTGGTGGTATGGGGATACCAAGTCATCTTGTCTGCCTCCTGAGGAATCTGTATAATGACCAAGTAGCAACGGTAAGAACAGACCACGGAACAACGGACTGGTTTAAGATTGGGAAAGGAGTATGGCAGGGTTGTATACTCTCACCCTACCTATTCAACCTGTACGCAGAACACATCATGCAACGTGCTGGGCTTGATGAAGCTAAGGCTGGAGTTAAAATCGCTGGAAGAAACATTAACGATCTCCAATATGCAGATGATACCACTTTGATGGCTGAAAGTGAGGAGGAGCTGAGGAACCTCATGACAAAGGTGAAAGAAGGAAGTGCAAAAGCTGGGGTGCAGTTAAACCTCAAAAAACCCAAGATTATGGCAACCAGCTTGATTGATAACTGGCAAATAGAGGGAGAAAACGTGGAGGCAGTGACAGACTTTGTCTTTCCAGGCGCAAAGATTACTGCAGACTCTGACTGCAACCAGGAAATCAGAAGACGTTTACTTCTTGGGAGGAGAGCAATGACAAATCTTGATAAAATAGTGAAGAGCAGAGACATCACACTGACAACAAAGGTCCGCATAGTTAAAGCAACGGTATTCCCCGTAGTAACCTATGGGCTGCGAGAGCTGGACCATAAGGAAGGCTGAGCGAAGGAAGATAGATGCTTTTGAACTGTGGTGCTGGAGGAAAATGCTGAGAGTGCCTTGGACTGCAAGAAGATCAAACCAGTCCATACTCCAGGAAATCAAGCCAGTCTGCTCACTTGAGGGAATGATATTAAAGGCAAAACTGAAGTACTTTGGCCACATCATGAGAAGACAGGATACCCTGGAGAAGATGCTGATGCTAGGGAAAGTGGAAGGCAAAAGGAAGAGGGGCCGACCAAGGGCACGGTGGATGGATGATATTCTGGAGGTGATGGACTCGAGCTTGGGGGAGCTGGGGGTGGCGACGGCCGACAGGAAGCTCTGGCGTGGGCTGGTCCATGAAGTCACGAAGAGTCGGAAGCGACTGAATGAATAAACAAAAAATACTGCCCAATAGCCGATGCTCTCTGTTAGATTCTCTCCTCCTTTGTCTGCTTCTTCCCTGTACCCCAAATGCCTTTGTGGTGCTGTAGTACTGGCATGTAGAGCAGCCAGGTTTTTTACCACTGTTGTCCACAGAACAAAAGTTGGCAAAACAACTCATGAACAACCCATGCTTCTGGGTCCACACATAACAACAATCCATAGTTAGAACAACCCAGAGTTCACAACCCAACAACAAACTATGGGTTGTTCCTTGGTTGTTCATGGTTAACAACCCGTAGTTAACCATAGTTCCAGGTTTGCACTTAACAACAACCCAGGATTCAACAACCCATACTCAACCCATACTCTTGAGTTGTTGGTACATGCAAACAAGGTGAGAATAAGGCAGTTTCATCTCTTCATGTATGTAATCTAGCTTGCCATTTCCTATATTAGCATCCAGAAAAGAGAAGCCTCCCCTTTTTTGGACAGTATAAGTGGCAGTGGCTCCAGCACTCACCTTGTTCCTCATCTTGCCTCACATCTATGCCCTTGCAGTATACTTGTAATTCACTTATTTCTAAAAATGAAAATAACTTGACTTTCTATCCTAAGAGAAGATGAAGGCAGTTCATACTTAAGGATTAATAGTTGCCACATCACTCCTCTTTAAAGAGGGAAGGTGCCTTGAGCACCCTTTAGGATGGAAAATGGATAATAACTTTAATGCATAAAAATAATGATACATAAAGTAGCAATGCCACCAGTAGGTTTAGATTGGTTGCTCTGAAGCACTCCCATAACAATAGTTGCGGGGGGGGGGGGGGATGTTTGAAGCAAAACACATAAATGACTTTGGTTTAGCTTATCAGGATCACCACACAAAAAAACAGAGGTCAACAGCAGTACACATTTCACAAAACATAAAAAGGGACAGGAGCTCCATTATTTTCATGTGCCTTTAATCTGCTTTCGTCACTTCTGAAGGATTGCACAAAAGCACTCTGAAATTAAATGTAATGCTTTATTAAAGATATTGACCGACTGCAAAGGGCATAGCCTGCCTCCCCTTGGTGAAGACATTTGTGGTTCAAACCTAGTGATATGTGTCATTATAGGATTTTCATTCAATCAACACAATGGTCATGAGATGAACATTTATTCTATTATTATAACAAAAGGCGAAAGGAAAGCTTGATATTTCTGTTCATCTACTTAACTGAGGTTGTTAGTTACAGCTCAAGAGTTATGCAAGGAACTCAGCATAGAAACATGTCTGGGAAAAGGCATAAATAAAAATTAAACAAGGCCATTGACTTCCATGTATATAGAAATACAAATACTACTAACAGCAATAGCCTTGGAAGCTTAATAGAGCATTTGCTTTTAGTTGGGCTCTTTTTCTTTTAAAATTAGCGCTGTAAATAATGGGAAGAAAAGTACAATTTTATCAGGTTTAAGTTGAAGCTGCTACAAACCATTGTGAAGATGTTTAGTATAATGAATGCCAAGCTATTAAAAATATTAGCACAAGTACAAATGGATGCACACAGTTTATAGTCAGATGCTGGTATCAGAATAAGCCAGCACTACTGAAGGCCATACAATGCTTTTTTTGTTCATGTAAAAATTAAAAGAGGGTTAGTAAAGAAAGGCCCGAGTGAAAGAACATCTTGAAGCACCCACTTAGCTCTGCTTATCCAGCAGTGGATCTTTCACGCAAGATTAGCCTGTGTGCAACCTCATTAGAGGCTATTCCTTTCACTAGGAATTAGACACTACGAATCACGCATGTGGCTCACGAGAGAACACTATTATCAGTTGCTTTGTCTGTCAGCACCATGGAACCAGGGGCCAATCTAGGTGAGCCAACGTGCTTCTCATACTTGTGATTAGCCCTGGGCCAAAGCACGCATTAACATACTTTACTTTTCTTACTTTTTTACTCTAGAGTAAACACAGAAGTCCCAATATGGAATCAGACCCTAGCATGGGGAGGGAGGGTAGAGGGGCTTTAACCCTTTCCCCACACTATAGTTCTGATCAAGATTGAGACCCCTGTGTAATATATGTTACCAAAGGGTAATCCATTTACTTCAATGGGTCACTATTTGGCAATATAAATTGTAGATGCAGGGAGACCAATCTGGATCAGGACTGCAGCATGGGGGAAAGGATTAAAGCGCCCCTAACCCCATGCTAGTGTCCCAATCTGGATTCGAACACTGGTGCTTCGGACACTCTTGAGTAAAAAAGAAAATATATATTGCCAAATAAAGTAACATTTGCTTTGAGTCGCTGAGATTACATTCAACACTTGAGAGAATTACGTTGAGCATTCCAGAGGGGCAGCTATGGGCACAATCCAACTAAAGTCCTACTTAGAGTAAACTCATTGAAATGAATGGGACATGACTAACTTACGTCCCATTCATTTCAATAGGTCTACTCTAAGTAGGACTTTAGTTGGATTCTGTCCTATGTTAGCTAATATCTTCAGCAGGTAAAAAAAACACCCAAACATCTAAGAAAAATTACTCACCAGAGTAAGCCTCAATGAACTGAATGGGACTTATTTCTATGGAAATCTGCACAGGATTGAGCTGTTCATGTCACAGCCAATTTAACCCTATTTATTTGATTTATTTGCCTTCTTACTTATTTAAGGTATTTGTACCCTTACTTGCCCTTCAAAAAAACTTTTCCATGGAAGCTTAGAAAACTCAGCACTAAATCTCCAGTTCATGATCTGATTATCGTCTGTTTGACTATTGCAGCCTGCTTCGCTGATATGCGTAGAATTTTGCTATAAAACACTGTGAAGCTCAGGCTGCTGACATGATCAATTCTGAACCCACATTCAAATCCTGATCTACTGCAGTTCACAATAATTCAAAACTCACTGGCAATCTTCCTCCACCTTTGAAATGCTGCTGCCCAAGCTTACTCCAATAAAATGCCACTAATTAAATACTTTAAGTATAAAGATTACTATCAGAAGTAAAAGCATGTTTAATTCATTAGTAGTGCATGAGCTCCTGTTAACAAGGTGTTGGCAATTTCACTTCATCTCTAGTCCAAGAGAAATGCATTAACCAAAGAAGCAGCCTTCACAGGTTGTGACAGGAAGGGTCTTGTCTTTTAAACTAAATGCTCAGTATATTTTAAATGCTGACAAATAATAATGACCCGGAACCAAAGAAAAAAACAACAACATTCAACATGTCCAGTTTGTGCATTGGTGGTGGTGCTGACAGCCTCTCAAGTTTTATGACAATTTATGGGGGTTGGGGTCAGGATCTACTATTCAAACGAATTCAGACATCTTACTTGGTTAGTACAAGTTCTGAACATAGCCTAAACCAGCAAGCTGCAAACTGGATCGTAGCCAATAATAACATTTCTATTGTATAAACATTCAGAGATCTGCCAGATATTTTGTTGATATATGTATAACTTAGCTATGGAAATCTACGCATGGTCGCATGCCTCCCCTCATATCCTGCATTTGAGAATTAAAGTGAGCCATTTTAAGATATTCTTGTAGAAGTGGGTTTCAACATTTGTTCTGAAGACTTGTCTCCTTTATCTAAAGCAGGAGACTAAGAAATGGTGAGCTCAGATCTAAGGGAGTTTTACTTAGTGGCTTGCATTAGAACTTCAGAAGGCCTGACCTTTCGATGTTGTCTAGATACTTCCATCGTTCGTAACCTCTGGCTGCTACTAGCACGTGATGTTTAATACAAAGAAGCATTGCAAGCATTACATCTTAATAAATGGAATGGATAAATGATAAATCCCAAAGCAAAGTGCCCCTTGCAAATCACAGGTTGTGATCTTAGTTAAAAGTTTGCAAACCTTAAGAAAAAAGAAAAAGAAATTAAACACATAACCATCACAAGTCATGATATGACTTAATGGTTTCATTGATCTACTAGCTTTTTGCCATTTCAATTTCATTTTCCAAGCGATTGGGAACCCGCCCACCCTCCATATTCTATTGCCTCCTTCACATGTGTTTAAGGCCTACTAAAAATGTGTGAAAATGTAATATGTGTAAGTGACAAATGTATGTTTTCAAGATATTGGAAGATATGTTGCATATAGCAGATCTCTCTCTATACTCTCCTGTCCCCATAGAACAGCCTTCCCCAACCTGATGCCCTCTAGATGTGTTGGAGTACAACTCCCAGCATGCCCCAGCCAGCATTGCTGGCTGAGGGATTATGGGAGTTGCGGTCCAACTCTTCTGGAGGGCATAGAAAATAAGCATCATGGCGATCCACTGCCCACTCCATCCCCCTTTCATGTCCTGAGATGGTGTTCCATGTAAGAAATATAGCAGACCTCATTAATTTCTGGCTTCTACTTGGTCCCAGTTAATGTTGCTCTTTATTTTTTTCTAGACCACCACGACTGTCTGCATTTTTTGTCTGCTGTGGCTCATAGCCCTACTATACCCCTGGTATGGCTTAGGTAGTTCTTACTGCTCATGTATAGTAAGTATTGGGCAGTATTGCAAGTTTGAGCACAGTGGTACATTTAAGACTAAACATTAATTCACTTCTACTTCTGTTATTTGATCACGCACGTGGAGCATTAAGGCACATTCATACATTATATTGTTTACCTCTGACAGCATGAGATGACATTTTTATCAATCACTGCCTAAGTCAAACCATGAAGTAAGCCTATTAAACCTTGGCTGTTATCTGTGACATGACAGCTCAGTGATTGTGTGTGTGTGTGTGTGTGTGTGAGAGAGAGAATATTCTCCTTTAGTTTTCCATGTCTCTCAAAGACTGACACTGGCTGTTGCATAATTTATACTGAGTTTATAAAGTGTCCACATTTAAAATGGTATATTGTCTCACTCTTAAAGGAAAGCCCTCTTAGGGCCAAAACAGACATTACTTGAACACTGTATCTAGCAGCTATATCCTTCTTTTTTCCATGTTTACTCTAGAGTAGGCACAGGGGCCACAATCCAGGGGGGATCTCCACAGTGATGGGTTTAGTTCTCTCTCCACTTCACTGCACTTTTTACTGGAGTCAAATCTGCTCCATCTGGGGACAATGGGGCTTGAAAACCCAGATTATCCAAAAGATAGCCTGGGGCTCTTGGCAGGTCACAAGGCAGTTTACTGCGAATTGTTTGGGTGGCTATTGGGTAGAGCCTTGTCCACATCATCATTTAGAGAGCCTCTTCCCTCTGTCCCTCTCTCACCTTATTCTGCCCCTTCTGCTTTCTTTCTCTGGCCAGTGTGTGTGTGTTAGTGCCCCCTCCCTCCCCATCCTATGTCCAACACCCCCCCACCCAAGTTTTTAAATTTATTTTCCCTCTAAAACCCTAATAGCGCAATAGCAACAGGCCTAAATGTGCTGACCCATTGATTTCATTTTACTTGGGATGCTGGAACCATCAGGTGGAGTAGTTTTTTCCTGGGGGACTTTACCCATTCTCTCTTGTTTTCCCAATGGAAGTAGTTCTTCCCATTCCCATTGAGAGCCCAGCAGCAGCCCCTCACATTTCCGCAGTAGTGGGGACACTCAATCACTTTAGGTAACCTGCTTTCAATCTTTAACATACCCCCCTGCCCTTTCTGTGCATGTTTACTCAGAAGTAAGAAATAAATCTCTGCAGTTAAAGGGTTAAAGGCTAACCATAGTAACTCACCCTAAAGCGCTCTTTCACTTCCCTGATGCTCTCTTAGATCGTTATTGAGATGTTGTGCTTCTTTGATGTTCTGTAGGTTCTCCCTTGTTATATAAAGTTCCTTCTCTGCTTTATCACTTTATCACAGGAACAATTTTTCCTTCTCATTGTGAGCAGGGGCAAGGAGAAAGGGGGTGGGGGTGGAAGCAATAGGCAAAAGTGTACAAGTGGGGAAAAATGGGGTGGGAGCAATATCTCCTCAGCAGATTGCTGGGATGTGGTGAAATTGGGGTGTGTGTGGAGCTCTCAGGAGCCTTCAGATGCTGCACTGGAGGACTGGGGATTTTAGTTTCTTCAGGGAAATCTGCACACACAGGGAAAATTAGTTGCTCTCCATTCATAATGTAGTAGCAGCAGGGAGCCTGCAAGCAGGGGGAAGGAGAAAGTGAGTAGCGACTAGGGATGGGGGAGAATTTCTCCCCGAAACTTCGGGGGGCTGAGTGCCAACGTGTTCGGCCCCCCGAAGTAGTTTTGGGGAGAAATTCTCCGCACCCCCCCGCCCCCCTCATCCCCCCTGGGACGGGACTTACCTTTCCCGAATGTCCCTCCCGGCGGCGGGTCCTGGCGGCGGTTCATCAGGTCTTCGACAGGGGCAGAGGTGGCAGCTGGTCTTTTGACCGGCTGCCGCTGCTGCCATTCCAATAAAAGTAAAAAAAAAAAAAAAAACCGCCCCCGTGATAGGCTACGTGACGATTAACGTAGCCTATCACGGCTAGATTTGCAAAGTCAGCCATGATAGGCTACGTAAATCGTCACGTAGCCTATCACGGGTGACTTTAAAAAAAGAAAAAAAAAAGCGCGTACGGCTAATGGCGGCCCCCATAGGGAGCCGCCATTCACGTTCCTTATTTGGTCGCTGTAGTCTACGTAAAGATTTACGTAGACTACAGCGACCAAATAAGGAACGCGAATGGCGGCTCCCTATGGGGGCCGCCATTTGCGTACGTGCTTTTTTTTTTTTTTAAAGTCACCCGTGATAGGCTACGTGACGATTAACGTAGCCTGTCACGGCTGACTTTGTAGATCTAGCCATGATAGGCTACGTTAATCGTCACATAGCCTATCACGGGGGCGTTTTTTTTTTAACTTTTTATTTCGCGGCCGGGCGAGGCGAGGCGCCTCCTCCCCGGCCTGAATTTCAGCCGGGTGAGGCGGGAAGCCTCTCCCCCGGCCTGAATTTCGGCCAGGCGAGGGGGGAAGCTTCCCCCCCGGCCTGAACTTCGGGGGGAGCAGCGAAGCGCCTGCCCCCCACCGCAAAGCAATCTGCGAGACCAGGTAAGTGGCTTTCGTGCACTCCTAGTAGCGACCCCTCACATAACTGCAGTAGTGGGGACACTCGATCACTTTAGGTAGCCTGCTTTCAAACTTTAACATGCCTGTCCCTTCTGTGCATGTTTACTCACAAGTGAGAAATAAATCTCGCTCCCCTGCAATGAAAGGGTTAAAGGCTAACTGTAGTAACTCGCCCTAAAGTGCTCTTTCGCTTCTCTGATGCTCTCTTAGATCACTATTGCAATGTTGTGCTTCTTTGATGTTCTGTAGTTTCTCTGTTGTTCTGTAAAGTCCTTTCTCCACTTTATCGCAGTAACTTGCAAGCAGGGGGAAGGATAAAGGGAGAAAGGGTGTGTGTGGAAGCAATAGGCAAAAGCACATACATGGAGAAAAATGGGGTGGGAAAAAAGCCTTTCATTTGTCTTCCCACTTTTTTTTACTCTATGTCCGCCCACCACATACCTCACTTGTAAATAACTCCACTTCCCCCCAGGGGGCTGTAGTTGGTGAAACTGGAGCGCTTACTTCAGGTTCACAATGTAGCAGCAATGCGCTATTTTGACATTGTGCTTTTACACAGTATCAATTTAAGAGGATTTTTCTAAAAGGTAGAGGCTGCTGAGAAGAGCATAGCTATACTTTTGGCAGGTGGCCGCCAGAGGTTAGTGGTAGGCAAGTAGCTCAGGTACTTGAAGTAGCTCATGAGATAGCTCAGAACTCTTGAACAGTCAGCTGCAAAATGGCGGAAACATCGGGGAAACACAGGGAGGGAAAACATTGGGGAAGTACTCCTTGATCATTTGTTCGGATTGTGTCAGTGAGGTCATGGCCAGGTGAAAGACACACCTGTGGGCAGGGCTATCATGCCGAAGTAAATGCAGAGGGTTGGTATACACCACAACAGAAGCGCAGACAAGCCAAATTAAGGAAAAGAATCAGACTAAAAGTAGTTTTCCGTGAAAATCTCTGGGATGGCTGTGGTATGGCCACAACGTCATGTGCTCTGAACGACTTCCAAACACAGCAAACTCATAGCAAATCCCCCCTGAAGATACCCCCCAGATTTGGAGACCTACCATGGGTGGGGTTAGGGGGCTTTTAAGTTCTGGATTGAGCCCCTGTACCTACTCTAGAGTAAAAATGAAAATAAAAAGACATAGCTGATACATATGAATTTAAAGTAGTGTCTGTTTTAGTCCTCAAACTAAATTAGGCAGTTTTAAGGAGGTGGCAAGTAAGTAGAATTGGATTTACTTCATGGAGTTTAATAGAAATACTTTCCTTAGCTTCAGCAGGCAGCAAGTTGACCCTTGAGAAATGGCAGAAATAATTAATAGCTGAGGCATGCAGGAGAAAGTCACTTCTCTCCCTACAACTGTTTATCTATTGTCCCAAAGGGAACATGACTGATGGTGGCTTAGAAGGATGGTTTCCTTGACATGGTGGAACCCAGGTGTCAGCCTGGAGTCAAACCAGGGAGACTGATCAGACCCCTGCCGAAGAAAGCAAGATCTGACCTGATCTGGGATATAAATCAAGAGGAGACATTTGCAACCCTTAAGGGAGATCATGAGCTGAAGGATCCCAATGAGCACAATTTATCATTGCACTCAAACAGCAGAAACTTCCAGGCTGCTGCTTATCTGGACACAATCCGAACAAATGATCCATCTTGGCCAAATAAATCCTTAACTCATCAAGTATAGATTTCTGATGTGAGCTTGAGATTTACAAATAATCATTAGTAGCTGATTGCACAATGGGAACCCTCTGGGCTGATATGTTTTGAGCACCAGTGCCTAAATTTATTTCTAGCTATTTATATTTACGCTTATCACTGGCCTATATCATGCTATCTTGTTTTTACTTTGCTTTTATTCTGTAGATGTTCTTAATTTTTGTTAGGTTTTTACACTGTGTTTTATTATGTCCTTATATTTTATGTTGGTTTTCTTTTTTATTACCCAATATTTTATGGTCTTAAGTTCTATTTTGTGAACTGCCAGGAGAATGTCGGTTATTTGGTGGTATAGAAATGTAATAAATTATAATAAAAATAAAAGATACTATATTTACCACAGAAGAGATGGCTAAGAATTTGTGCAGAAGACACACTAATATCTGCGATGATCGCAAGTTATCTGCTTATTTTTTCTAGATCTATAGATTTTTGTTTCTTCTGCCATTCATCCTTTGAGTTTTCTTTCATGTATTTTATTTATTAAACCTGTATTTTGGGTAGTCAATGCATTATTTGTGCTTTGCTAAAGAGAGGAAAGTTTTATTGTTAAGAAGAAATGCCTGGGAAATGCAGTTGCTCCCACAGACCAAATAGAATAGGCACAGCTGGATTACGTATGCAGGGAAAAACTTGATCTGGGGAAAGAACTTGATCATTTTATTCATGTCCTCCACATATGTGGCAATATTTCCACCCTTGGAGTATGTGCACATATGTGCACACATATACACATGTCAGAAGTGCACTATCAGAATGGTTGCTAAGCCTTCTGCCCAGCCATCTGTATCTGATAATTTGACCTGTAATTGGTATTAGACTTTGTAGTTGTTTTAATAGCTCTCATCTGAACTTAACAAGCCTGTGCAAATGACACAGTCACTCCTGCCTCACCCCATCACAGCTCACGATCACAACGCACAAATAAAATAAAGGTAAAAGACCCAATCATCTTGGAGAACATGAAACTCCCACAGTGTCCAGTGAAAAATAACAGAGGTGGCTGTGGCTAAATCAAGCATCCCTCAACTCAGCTGCAATCCTAGGCACACTTGCTAGGCAGCTATGTATCACTGGATGCACATTAGACTTACTAATAAGTTTCTACTCCTAAGTTAACATGCTTGAGATTGGGTCACATGAACTCTAGAGTATTTTATGGGCAAGCTTCTAGCATCCTTTTCCCCTGATGCATGACTTAATCAAATTAACTATGACACTCAAAGTAGGCTTGGATTTGTATGGTTATGATTTCCCATTTAATTGGGTGTTGGGGAGGAGTGATGGTGTATGGATAAGAAAGGTGTTTACTATTCATGTTCAGAAATGCAGGCTGGACGTACAATTCATTTTAGTGGTGCTTTACTGAACACCAAGGATGCCTGTTCTACAGTGACATCTACTGGTACAGTTTCCATAAACAACCTCAACAGAACATTGCTGCAGGCCATTCCTGTAACAGCTTCACCATTCCAGTCCAAAAAAAAAAAAGCCTGGGGCAGAACAGGATGTGTATCACAGGTCCAGGGAAGAAAAGAGGGGAGAAGTATATTTCTCATCTGTCATGCAGCTCTTTTTCACCAGTAATGGAAAACACTGACATTTTGCCCACAGCTTCTAATACATGCTCACTTACCTCATCACCCACCATTCACACATCACCACTTTTCTTTTTGTGGAGTGCCCCCAAAATATAATAAAGTATTGCCAAAATGTCAAAATCCTTAAAACAAACAAACAAAAAACATGGGCATTTTCACCTGTGCATATCTCTTTTTCAGGGCCGGCCCTACCATTAGGCAGAGTGAGATAGCCACCTCAGAGAGCAGATTTTGAGTGTCATGAAAGAGCAGCAAATTGTTATTTATTTAGAGAGCAATACTATGGCCCCCAGACAGTATTTGGGGTGCCATTGCATGCCGCAGATCTCTTCCTCCGTGCCTGATGGTGATCTTCCCTCCCTCACCATCTTTCAGCTGCCATGGAAAGCTTCTCTTATGAGGCAAGTTGAAAAAGAGCATAAACTAGCGAAATCACACTATTATCAGTTTTGCTGCGCACCAGACAGACACTTCTCAGTATGTGTGTGTGTGGGGGGGGGGCTGCTGGTGGTGGAGTTATAGGCTAATAATACATCACCACCAAAATATTGTGGGAGGCATCAAAGGCTAATGTGAAATAGCAAAAAGCTAAATACAATTGGTCTAAAACTGGGGTCTGCAACATGGTGCCAATGTACCTGTGGACACCTCTCTTGGTGTCTGCCCTGCTCCCTACCTTTTGATTTTGATTTTGTTTCTTAAGATTTTTTAAGAAAACAATTAATTGGGAGGTTGGCATGATGCAAAGCAAAAAAACTGCCCTCCAGCATTATCTTTATTTGGGTTCAAATGAGTGGCTTTGTGTTTTAGAGTTCAAACACCACATCTGCTTTGTAGCTACTTTCTTGGACAGATTACTTTTCTTTTAGCCTCACAAGTTTTTCTTCTGGGAAATGAGTGTTTTGGGACCAGCCATGCCTGCCATGGTAGCTATTTTATGAATGGGCAAGCCACCACCCAATGGCAGCCATTTTGTGAGAGCACCCATAGCACTCTCTCAAAATTCCAGATTTCAAAATTCTAAATATATTAAATCCCTGGTCTAAAAGACATTTAACAGTGATTAAATAATTTGGATAATGTAGCTAGCAGTTTTACATCTGATTTAAAAATAGGTACTCATTGAACAGAAAATGATGCTAGGAGCAGGTTATTATTAATTAAGCAATCTGGTAGACCACTGTCTGTACATTTCCCTTATATTTCTATATGAGAATGATAATGATGTATTACTACTTCTTTTTTCAATGAATGCTGAAAATTCAAGTTGGTGCGGTAAGCGAAGCTGGCATCTCCCCCAGCCCCCACAAGCTCTCTTATGCCTACAGTCTGAATTATAGCAATTTCTTAGTTAATAAGGATATGACTCAGAGAACTCTTACAGTTTCGAAAACCAGCCTCTCACCTACCACTGTTTGTCTCTCACTCAGAATATTCTAGTGTTTTTAGCAGTTCACCTTCCTTTGTGCTCACTGTCTCTAATTTTTCAGTCTCTGTCTCTTTTCACCCTCCTCCTCCGCCTCAGATATCACCTCTGTTGATCAAGGGAACAATGTGTAACAACAACTACCAGGAAAGCATCTGGCACCACGACCGGCATACTATCCTGGAGGATTGGCTTGGGCAGCATGTTTATTGCCCCAATGCAACGTGGGACAACTTCCAGCCTTTGACAGTGTAGAAGTGTTTAAAAACCAGTAATTCTCACCCTGGTCTGTGAGGAGAAAGAAACTACAACAAAAACAACAGCAAAACACAAGCAAATGTGATCCCTGTGAGTGCTGCAGTCAAAAGCTGCAGGTGCATTAAAGAAACCCATTAAATCTCTTACACAAGGAGAATTTCTGAGCTACAGCAGGGCTGAAGCGTGTTACTGTGGTGCTTTAAGTGCCACAAGAGCAGGTCTTCTACTCACCGCTCTGTAGATCAAAGTAGTTAGGCTCTGGCTGCAGCTTTCAGTTCTGCATATCATCGTCACGGCAAATTTTTTTAAAAGGGGCATTATTTCTTTGATGCAGCACAGATTGCTGTGTTTTTGTGAAGGGAATAAAAGGAGCTACTCAGTAACAACATTCACAAAATAGCTTTAAGATAGGCAGAACCATGTGACTTCCATTTGGAATATGATATCATTCTGATAGAGCAAGACGGATATACACAAGAAAGCCAATCCAAGTCATCGTCACCATAATTCCATTCCTTCCTTTCATCCTCAGCTTTTTATTGTTTCACTCCATCAGTCCACTGGGCTGCCAAATACAGCTGACAGACAGGCAAAACAACTGCAACCCATTACCTCACGGTTTCACGAAGATCCAATCCTATACTTGCTTTGCTTCACCTTCCCACCCTCCTTTCCATCTTTCCTTACTAAGATAAGATACCACATTGCTTCTCCATAGTTAGGCAAGTTCGAGTAAATTCAGAGAGACATAGGGCTGATCAATCTACACATGCAGATAGATGTTGTGCAACTTTCCTGGGACTGTGCCACTTCCATGATGCTGGCAGGAAATCTTTGCACAAGGGTGGTGTTGAATTTGATAGTCTGACAATCTGACATTCCAAGATTCTGTTTACCCAGTTTTAAAATCATGATTCCAGCTCTCATGAATCCAAAGAATACCTGCTAAATGTGTTAGGTAGTGACCAGTGAGGACTCAGAACGCAGGAGGAAGCTGAGCAAAGCTTGGGTGGTCAAGGAATGGGGAACCAGCATCTGGTAATATGGCTCCTGTTCTCTGTCCTGGCCCCTATCCTTTGTCTCCAAGTTTCCTCCATTCTGTGCTTGTATTGCTTGCCCTCTGCTGCCCCAGCCCTTGCTCAAAACCCAAACTTATTCATTATGGAATAGGGGGCTCTTCTCTTATCATTCAGGTGAAAAACAAAGCTGGTTGTCATGTTCAAGAGCTATTTATTTATTGATTTAGATCCCACCTTTTCCCCAATATCGGGACTCAAGGCGGCTTTACAACATTAAAAACTTATACAGTTAAAGCTAGAAGGGATGTGGTACTCAATGATACCAGATACTCTGCTACAATGTGCCACAAGCAGAAAGTGTAAGAATGAAAGGTGCAGCATGTTAAGGGCGGATGAATCTATCTATTTCTGGTCCATGTCAGTTTTGTGTGTACTCAGTCATAAGTTCATCCTGTCAAATTTCTACATCAGTCTGCAAATTAAAAAACAAAACACAAAAGTTCATATTTAATTCTGTACCCGATTTCCCCTAGCGCATGCAGTTGATACGCAACTTTTCCTACTACCGACATTTCTGTATGCTAATATTGAGCTGAGAACTGCATTGCAAAATGTGGAGAAGTGTGCAGTCTGAAGCATAACTGTTCTGTTCTGCATACTAAAGATGCAGAGCAAGTGAAATTATCTCTGATACCTACACCAAACCATAAGAGCCTGCCTAGCAAGGAATACCCAGAGGGCTTAAGAAAGCAAACCGAGCTTCATGAAGATTTTTTTTTTTTTAAAGAAACTAGGGGGCAACTGTGGTGTACACAGACACACTGGGGAAATTTATGTTCCTCCTTTTTTGCCTATTTGCATTCTCAGCTGAACTACTTTAGCCGAGCCCTTCTTCTTCTCCTCCCTCCCAGCACCGTTTCTGCCTCAGCACTTACTGAATGCACCTTCTGCCCTTAACCTGAGAATTCAGTCAAGCTTCCCTCAGCAGAAATCATATTAATGCTGTTTCATATTAGTTGACCCTAGGTGCTATCAAAAAAGGGAAATGCGCGATGGCGTACAGGTTCTTCAAAGGCGGTGTGCCAAGTGTTCCTCTCTTGGCAGCATTTCATCAGCTCAGCTTGGGTGCCCGTGTATCCATCCACATGCCCTTATGTTTCTGTGCAGGGCGGGTGGTTCACGTGAAGTGGAACAACACAAATCCAATACAATGGGCTGTAACTGATCCAGATCAGCTGAAAGATTTTGCTGTTTATCAGATGATACACTAGCGGAGGGGTTGGTGTCCTGTAGTGGTTAAGTGTATGAATTGACAGCTGAAATTCCACCCCCCCCCCCGCCCATACACCTTCGAATTCACACCATATGGAATATTGGTGTAATCTGTTGTAAGGTGTCTTTGCGATCATTTGATCAAAAGGCAGGATATAAATCTTCAGAATAGCAGAGCACCCCAAAACAATTTGAAGGGCCACCACAGGCTATCAGTCAGATACACTGGGTCAGGCTAAGGCAGGAGCAGTCAAGATAGCAGGCAGAAGTCAAACACAGCTAGGCAGACAACTACATTACACTGTTAAGAGGCAGAGTCAAGCAGGAGACCAAGGTCAGTAGCCGGAGGTTCAATCTCAAGGCGAGGTCAGGGAAACAAGACAGTAGGAGCTGGTAAATACATTGTTTCCAGCATTGGCCAGGCAGACATTGAAGGGTTTGCTTGTTTGTTTGTTTGTTTGTTTACTCACTTACTTACTTTCTTACAATATGTATATACTGCTCCATAGCAAAGATTTTGGAGTGATGAACAACAAGATAACAAAATAAAACACCATATTAAAACAATTAAAACTTCTTAAAAGAAACAGGTTCTATCACCAGAGCTTGCTGAGCCCCACCCATGCTCAGCTGCAGTACATAAGGTACATCTCTGGCCAGAGCCCTACTGGCCAGAGTAAATGAGGAGTTGTTTTCTCCTGAGGAGTCCATCTTTGCAACCGGGCACTCCCTCTCCTGACCATGGTTGGAGCCTGTACCTTCAGGCAACGGCTTTCTCGGGGGCTGGATGGGTGTCTCAGGTCCCCCTCTGACTCGGGAGCAGAACTTTCTGTCTTTCCAGGGGGGCAGTCTGGAGTCTTCTCTTCTGAGGGCCCAGGACCTTCTTGATCAGCCCCAGGATCCCCTGAAGCATCTTGTTCCCCAGGGACATTTGGCTCAGAGGGCTCCAGATCATCATCTGAGGAGGATTCCTCCAGAGGGGGCATGACACCAGACTGAGAGCAGGTTTTCCACAGTGATCTATCCATTGTGGGTATGGCCATGCTTAAGTGTGACTAACCATTGTGGCTCTTGGGGTTTGCTTTTTTTTAATTATATTTCGATACTGAACAATAGTTGAAACTATTAAAAAAAAAATTGGGGTTGTCAGTAATAACCAGATGCTCCAAGCCATCAACTATTCAGTTCCACTGAAAATGACTGATAGCTATTTAATTTGGGAGTGACACAAAGGGAGAATTTCTTGTAGCAGTGAAGCATAAGTTAATTACATGTTATGCTGGGTGACCCTGAGTTCTAGCATTATGAGAGGGGGAGGAAAATAATGTCTCTTTACCAATTTTCTCTGCATTATAGGGTGTACAACCTTTTTGGCCCCAGGCCTGCACCGGACTTTGGGAGTGGACCTGAGGGCTGCACACATGCACACACACATACAGGCATACAAACTACATACATACAAACAATGCAGACACAAACACATACACACACACACACACACACACACACACATGATTGCTGCGGGGGCAGGGTGGGCGGGCAGGCAGCTGCTTCAGGGTTCACTGAGGGAAGAATGGCACCTGAAGCAGCTGTATCTCCGCCCCCCCAGCAACCCCAACAGGCATCACTACTTTCGTACCGCCATTAGGCCCTCTGTGCCATGCCAGCCTATGTGTGGACAAGGGTCTCCCCACAGCAGTACATGGAAATTACATTTAGTAGGGAGGAGGAGGAGGAGGATGGGCTGTACACATTCACTTGGAAAGAAGCCCCGTTAAATGCAGTGGGACTTACTGTAGGCATACATAGGCTTGCTCTGTAAAGAATATAAAATCTACTAGGCGATGTACAAAAAGATAAAATCAAAGGCAAAGCCAGCTTGTGGGCATACTGCATAAATACGAAACATGCAGAAGAGAACAAGGAAGGAATGTGTACTAACTCTGAAATGTATTTGTCCTCTACAAGAGAAGCCCAGTGGATGCACTCCAATAAGGCCAGAGGAACAGAGCCACAAGCGTTATTTTTAATTATTGCTCTGTGTGTGTGTGTGTGTGTGTGTGTGTGTGTGAAATCTTTAGAAAGCTCCTTTAAGCTGCCATAGTAAGGTGTGCAGGACTTTGATTGAAAATCACTGAGGTAATTCCAGAAGTAATTAGATCTTTGGGCAGCAGAGTGATGAAACAGGACAAACGACCTTTTCCCTTTCTCTAATACTAGTTGCTTTATCCTGCTAATTTGTTTCACCTTGTAGGCATTCAGCATTTATTCCAAATATTCTTTCTGAAAGAGGTAAAGGTTGGTTTATGGTCAGAGAAATGGGTATATAATATATTTCAAGAAATCTGGGTTTACGGAGTCACACAATGATGGAAACCTGCTTAAGGCTGCAATCCTATACCCACTCACCTGAGAGGAAGTCCCATTGAACTTACTTCTGAGTAAACATGCAAAGGATTTCCCAACTCTAATAAAAACCCTAGTGATAATTCCTTTGTTCTCATTAGATTTAAACCTAAAGCTAACAAGCTTGCTACTTTGGGCTTGTTGATTTTATCGCTGATTATCGCTTTATAACCCAATCCTATAATAAGTCCCACCATGTTAAATGCAGCTTGCTTTCAGGTAAATGTGCTTAGGGTTGCAGCTTTAATGTGCTTTACAGTACAATCCTATATAGGTTTACTCAGAAGTAAGTCTCCCTCCCAAGTAAGTGTGCATAGGATTTCAGCCTTAATATTGTATTACTTTTTTTTTTATCATATCCTATATACTAAAAGCAAACTTGTTCTCTGAGTGTGGATCCCTGTATAGCCAAAATGGTGCCATCTGTGCACAAGAGGGAGATATTAGCAGGTGTGGGGGAACCCAAAGGTTTGCACAAAGACTTTAGAAAAGTAATGATTAAAAAAAACCAGCTTTATAAAGGCTGGACAAGCTGAGTAGCCACAAAAAACGCTGAATGTCTACTGAGGGAAAAACAAACAATCAAACAGAAAACTGGGGTGGTGGTGGTGGAATGGAGTGTCCGGGAAGAGTGTCAGACCTGTTCAACCTAGCCCAGCGCAGCTTCCTCTGACTAGTAGTAACCCTCCAGGGTCTCAGGCAAATGTTTTGCTACCTGATATAATTTTAACTAGAGATGCTAGGAATTGTACCTGGGACCTTCTATGAGCAAGGCATGTTGGGCTCTGTCACTTAGCTTTGCCCTGCAGTCCAAGAGTAATGTATATAACATACTTGCATTGCTAACTAACCTTCTATCAACAGCTGAAAAGGGGCTTGACCACCTGAGTACACTTGAGGATTGGCTAATGAATATATGAACTGCTTCCCTCCCGCCCCCCATAGCCATATTTGGGTATTATCCGTCAATGATCTGAGGGTACAGTGGCCACTTACGCAGCACCCCCAAAAGATGAAATGCATCACCAAAAAAGAGGACAAAAGAGGACACCAATTTGCATAACATTTTCATATGCGTATTTATTTGTATAGATGCAGATTTAGAAATGATAACTATTAATTTAAATAGAGATGCAATACATCCCACTATTGTGAGGAAGACTGTGACCAGGTGAAATGTGTCCTGTGTCCTGCGTCCTGCTCAGTCTCCTGGCCAGGAGCTCACAGCTGATAGGCAACGTCAAGGCCCCTTTTAAGCTCTCCCTTCTTATGGTTCTTTACCTTCAAACCAGACGTTGACTGTACAGTCCTTCAAATAGAGGACTGTCTTCTGTAAAGTAGGGTACCTGGCCACCCTGAGGAGGAGAGCAGAGTGACCTCCACTGACCCTGACCACCCCCATCCACACACTGGGGGGGGCACATCTGTAGCGGGAAGCCAGCTCTACACACATGGGCACCTCCCATGACTTAGAACACTGATGGTGTGCATACAGCAGACTCCTCTCTATAAATGTGGCCTCAGAGCATGGAAGGAGGGAGGGCAGGGCCAGAAGGCACATGACTTCTCCTCATATGACTGTTATACACCTGAAAGATAATATGCCCAAAGAGAGGCAGTGACCTGGTCTGCTCAAGACAATAACTGTCATGGGTTATTTAACCCACAACAAGCTGAGGTTCCCACCAGCGCCACTTTGCATATCCAAACCCCGCTCGGGGGTGGTTGTGTGGTGCGAACCCAGCGAGTGTGGGTTATGCAAGGGTTGAACAACCCTCATACACCCACGCTCACTGGGTTCGCTTGACACGACAACCCTTGAACAGGATTTGCATGTGCAAAGGGGCGGCCACACATACTCCACATGTGCCACAGCCTCACCGTGGGTTAAATAAATAAATAAATAAATAAATAAATGGGCTGTCATGTCGTGAGAGCTGGCCTATTGTGTCCAAGGTGATATGGAAGTCCTCTATGTAGAGTTACACCTATGATGTCCCATTCGCACATGCAAAACATCACTGGAGAGTCTACACTGGAGCCCCTTTTGTTTCTGAGGCACTGCTGTGCCTGTGTTTTCTTTTTTTTTTTTCCGGCTCTGTGGTCACACGTTAATGAATACAGTCCAATATCCACTGTGGTTATATTGCGATCAAATGCCACATAATAGTGCATAATGTTGGAATTGTGGGAGAACTAGGAAGCATTTGAAAGGTCATGTGTGCATGATCGTTTATGTATTTACTGCCAGCATATGCCACAAGCCACAGTACAATGCTGCAACTGTGGGAGAAGTGGGAAGTCATGCTGCCATTTCAGGTCCTTAAAAAAAGAAGAAATCTGGTACATGCATGCACACCTGCACAGCTTGCAGGGATGCAGGTTTTAAAATAAAAAGATCGCATAGTTATTCACAGCTGTGTAGCTGTGCATGGAAAAATAGCCCCCCAAATGACTGACCAACTTCCTCAGTCATTGAAGGAGAGGAAATGGAGGACAAACATGGATTTCCTGCCCCCAAATCTCTCCCCATGCCCCTGCCTGGGGGTAAAAAAGGTGGAGGGAAAATGTTGCAAAACAGGCTCTACAGCTTTGAAGTGCGCTACAGCCCACTGGTAAGAGTTAAAATACCATTACATTGGAACACACATAACTCAATAGCACATGGAAATCACAATCACCCCCCCCCCCCCCAATCTCTGTCATAAAATTGGTCTGGAAGAAACCCAAACACTGAGAGAAAAATAGCATCAAGTCAACAGGTTGGGGAAACCTGTTGCGTGTCGTGTGAGCGAAGCCGACATTACAGTACCAGTATAAAATGCTAGTGTTGAGTGGCCCGTAGTTGCTGTCATCAAGCAATGGTTATGCATGCGGGAATCAGCCCAAATTACATTTCCATTCTGCCTTATGAATTACAGAGGATCAGAGCACAGGGTCTGTTGAACTCAACAGTTTGTATACTCTTGTATACACATAGAGAATCAGATCCTAAATATATTTACTTTAATGTAAATCAATAGAACCTAGTTCCATTTAATATTGTTTAGGGTTACCCCCCCCGTCATATACCCCCTTATTTCTTTGCAAAGAATTAGTCTGTATTTTGTGCAGCAAGAAAAAAGAACACCTCCATCTCAATAGATACATTTTTCACAAGATGTCCAAGAATAGGGTGTAATTGCAGTTTTTGATATTGAGTTTTGCAAGCCTCCCAGAAGCTAGCATGCCCTCGAATCGACTGCCTTCCTCCTCACAGCAGTGTCCTTGCAATGACAGACTTGATACAAACCGTGCGTATCTGCTGATTAGTACTAAGGCAACCCTTCAAACCCACTAGACTTTTGAGTTGTAGACTGATAAATGAGAGCTACTATATTCAGCTTGACCAATACATCAAGGAACTAAGCCCACATAATGGCATTTGGATTACCTCCGACCACTTCTAAGGCTCTTCCTATCAGCAGAGGAAGAAAACGACCCTACCCCAAACATGCCCATCTTCTATCAAGGTACACATGTCTAAAAACGCTGGGAAGGTTATTTACTGACTACCAGTGGCACATTGCGGAGTACACAAAAGAAACACAAAGCTCACACCCATCTCTCTGGGACCTGCATGTATATTTCAGGTGGGAGAAATGTTAAGATATTTGCGTCAACCCTCTGTTCTCACCTAACTGGAAAGATCATATCGTTGTAACTGCATCTGTGCATATTTATCCCCCATTATCCTTGTCCCCCACTTCCCTTCCTTTCTTCTGTTGGTCTCCAAGCTATCAACATTCAGATTGTAAGCTCCTTGGCAAGGGGACTGATTTTTGGTTGTTGTTGCTTATTTTACTTTGTAGAGGTCTGTGTATGTCGGAGGACAGGAAGGCCTGGCGTGCTATGGTCCATGGGGTCACGAAGAGTCGGACACGACTTAACGACTGAACAACAACATAATAAAAATAACAGTAGCAAAAACAACAAGAATTTGGGGCAAGCTTGGGGGAGTCATAGTTCAGTGGTAGATCACATGCTTTTCATGCAGAAGATCCCAGGTTTAGTCCCTCATATCTCCAGTTCAAAAGGACTTGAGGAAGCAGGAGTGACCGCTGCCTCTGCCCTTGATGAGCTGTTGCTACTTGCTTTATGGATCACTATTTTACAACAGAAATCTGGACTGGGCCCATAGCGTCTGTGGGGGAAAGGGTTAAAGCCCCCTAAACCCCCACACACACGGGTCCTAATTTGGGTCAGCCCCCCATGCCTACACTAGAGTAAAACAAATTAAAAGGGGCAAAACAGACACTACTTTAAAGATGTATGCAGCAGCTATATCTTTAAAGTAATGGGCTGGTTCACATGATCACTGCAGCTCACTGTGGCTTATTGAAATCACAGTGGGCTGCAGTGCATCCAGGCAGCCATTTTGAATATTCAACCCCTGCAGGGGGCTGCCATGGTTTGTTGTGTCATCCAAGCCCGGGTGGCAGGGGTTGTTTGAGGGTTAACAACCCTCAACAGACCATGGGTTATTTGAGGATTGTTTAGCCCTCAAACAACTCCTGCCACCCAGGTTCAGACGATATGACAAGCTGCGCCTGGGGCTTGAATGGGCAATCTGGTGCCCATGGGTGCCATGGCTTAAATAAGCCATAATGGGCTGCAGTGATCATACGAACCAGGTCAATGTCTGTTTGGGCCCTTAGATGGTTATCAGACAAGGCTACACCAAGCACAGTTTGAGAATTAGTATCTTACATATTAAGAACAGATCAATATTTCCACACAGGGCCAGCCCAAGACATTTTGCTGCCTGAGGCAAAGGATAAGATGGTGCCCCCACACCTAATTCTACAGAAGCCAACTGGGCTGGCAGGATCTAGTGGCAATAGAACAGAGTCCTCCAGCATGCCTAAGGGCAGCAGGTTAGCTTTGTGTGTGTGTGTGTGTGGGGGGGTCACAGCTCTGTACTCCCAACACCTCGCACCTGCTCCCCTCCTCCTAGCACTTGAGGCAGCTGCCTCACTCTGTCCAATAGCAGGGGGCCAGACCTGTCACAGCTAACGTGTCCTACTCCAAAAATGATGTTCGAAGCACACTAAATAAATAAAACCACTCTCATATTCTGAAATAGGGTACCTTTAGTTCTATTCCCCATATATGAATATAGTACATATTCCCCAAATATTCCCCAGATTAAAATCCCCTTTCACATGCCACTATAATTTAACATGGATTGATTAATTAATCTGCAATGCATTTTAACCATTTTAAAATAACCAGCATTATTCAGAGTACAGTAAAAGGGATGGGTATTTCCCATTGCTTACTGTGCATATGTTTAGGAATGCTCCCTACCTCCTACAGTAATGTGTATGTTTCTCCTCTTGCTTAATTTGTTGATCACTTGTGTGGATTAGAATCTCCACTTCTCCTGTGTGCTAGGGAATTGTCTGCAAGAGCTAATCCTTTTATTCTGGATGAATTGATCTGGAATGGCCAGCACCACCCCAGGTTTACACAGTTACCAGCACAGATTAGTGTTGCTATTCTACATCTAAGCATGCTACTAAAGATTGGGAAAAGCCCAATCTTTGTGAATTGCAGTTAATTCATCTATCAAAATTTGCAACAACAAAAAATGCACACGGGTAAAAACAGTAGGTTGTATCCAGGCTAAGTTTGTTAGACTTCGGTCCCATTGATTTCAGTGGACAAGTTAGTCATGGCTTAACTTAATTTCAATGGGAACTAAGGCTGCAATCCTAAACATGTTTATGAAGGAGCAAGCCCCATTGAACATTGTGGGACTTTCTTCAGACTGAACCTGCATAGGACAGTAATGCATATGCAGCTAACCTGAGTCTGGATTGGAACCCAATAGTTCTTAATCAGGAAGCATACTTTATTTTTCAAAATCTGCTGCCTAATCAATTAGGGACATCTTTTCCAATGATTAGAAGGTTTTTGAAAAAATCTGTTAATCTTGCAAATTAATCAATTAAACATGCAGCCCCAGTAAAAAAGCTGAAATGAGGTTGAGGGATAAACAATCCAAACAACATGATTATCTTGAGTGTGCACTCACTTATTTTTTTAAATCCCCAAACTGTAACAGTAATTAAGGAGCAATCATTCTCTTTGAAACAGTTACAAGAGTGTTTTCCCTGATCATCTTCTTTTATTATATGTGTTGGTTCTGGATACTTCAAAATGCCACTTCTCCACTTAATAGGATTTTTTTTTTGTGTGGTACATCTGACCCAATTACTTCCACCAAAATAACTTGAAAAGAGTTGGGGGCGGTTGGTGTGGGGGGGGGGGACAGACAATAAGAGGCTCTGTGATGTGGATATGCCATTGGAAAAAAAAGAAATAAAGATTCGGTCTGCTGTTGACAATCAAAAGAGAAGCTTTAAATTTAACAGTTCAGTTTGGCAGTGCTAATATTGTTGCTTCCCTGAAAGTTCTGTTGTCACTCTAATGAGCATTCTCTGGGCCAAAGAAGACGTTATGTTGAAGGCATAGCTAGCAGCTAGGTCGTTTTCATTTTTACTCTGGAGTAAGTGCAAGGGGCCCAATCCAGACCATTATCCTAGCTTTAAACTTCCCTTATCCCCTGAGGGCCCAATCCAGACTGAGGGGCAGGGTGCATGCCTGCAATTGATATTGCGAACTAGTGGCTGGTGATGCCCATGTGGGGTTCCATCAGCTTCTTCCCCAGGCTGCACCCTCTCTCCCAAGGCAGGAAAAATGTCTTATCTTTATCAGCACCTGCTCAGAGATTTCCCCTGTTCCCCCACCTCCATACTACATTTAGATTTTTTAAAAGTTTTAAAATTGATGCATGGGGGGCATTTTTTATTAAGATTGCGACACTGCTGGGACAGGAAGGGCTAACTCAGGGCTGGGAAAGGAAGGACTAACTGGCCTTTCCCCAAAGGCTGCACATTCCATCAAAAATCATTCTCTAGTACTGCAATCAGGCTTTTAAAATCCTGATTGCTGTTTAGCATTTTGGGGAGGATGTGTGTTTGTGTGTGTGTGTTGAGTGTGAAAATGGATGCACGTGTGTGAACGGGATCTGGGCAATAATGTGTGTGTGGGGGAGCAAATCCCAGCAGTGGGTGGCCACAGACATGGCCTCACTCATTTTGGTAGGTGGCCCTGCCCACTGCTAGCATGCACCCCACATCTTGCTTGCTTGCTAATTCTCCACCCTTGGATCTCTTGTATGGTCTGCTTGTATAGATAGCAATTGCAAAGACAGAAGTTTGTCCAAAATAGGGCTGTGTCAAAAGGGGGACACTTTTCTTGAAAACCTTCAGCAGTAGCCCAAAGCACCCCTGTTCAGTGATTTTTTGAAGCTTGTTTCAGAAGTGAGTGAAAGTGTTTGTCTGTGAGGGCAATTCAGATCCAGGAACAACTTCCACCCTCATATCATCAACACATTCACCATGTGATCCCTGATTGGCTGGGATTCTATGTGACTAATATTCCCTAGAAAAATAACACCCCCAAATGGCTTGGAAGCAGCGGCATATTGGGGAAGCAATGCCAGTGAACCCAGCAGCAAACAGGGAATGAACAAGGTGAGCTAGGGAAGGGGAGAAAATATTTTGCACATACACACCCAGTACTACTTTCATTTTGAAAAATGAGACTGACAAACATTCAGTGGAGTTCTAGTGGAACAAAACTGCACACTCATGAGCATCCACACTCCTGTGAATAGTACAAAATTTCATACTTTTCTTGAACATGGGATTTTATATACCTCACCATTATATAACATTGTACCTTAAGACTTTATTTTGGACTATGGCAATCACATTGGCTCCAGAGACTTGGGAGTCAGAGCAGATAACAAATGATCTGTGAAGCCTGAAAGCTCATGCTCTCACTAAACAGAAAGTGGATCAATATGAAGTGCCAGCTTATCTGCTCCATCTCCCTTAAAAACGACAACCAGTTTCTTTGGAATCTCTCATTTTTGTGGTATCTAGTTTGAGTTGCCAGAAAGATATCTGGTTTTCCCGAAAGCACCCCTTGATTTTAGCATCTAAAAGTACAGACTTTAAAAAAAAAAACTCTTTTTTTTTGTATAACGCTGCTTTGAACAAAGTACCACTTAAATCTTTTTGTCATTTCTTGCATCTGTAGTATGAATGAAACCACGCCTGGCTAGAAAGTACAATCAAGCCCCACCACCCCACCCCCGTAGATCTCTTCTAACTCAAATATAACATTAACAATGACCACGGATTACATATGCCAGGCAGCACCTATGAAAAAGCTCAAAAGCTTTGTTAAAATGTTTTAAAAAGATTTTTTTTAAGGCATTTTGATTTTACATGACACAAAAGTCACACACGCACCCCTGGCCTGTTCTCCCATAACCATTTCAAACTCCTCCTTTTCTCCCTTACCCCATCTGGAAATCCTGCTTTCTTTTGTGTCACTCTGCTAGGATGTGTGCAGATGCTCCCATCTCCCAGTTCATGAACGCCACTTGCGGGTGACCTAATTGGAATGAGCCCTGGTGTCACTTCACAGACTGCTCCTTACTAATCATAGGTCATGTCCACTAACTCTTTGAAATCAAGGACACTGCACAAAGCTGAGAGCCTAGAGCCCTATTCAGGCATTTAAAAGTCTAAGAGTGGAGGGGACGTGGTGACACACACACCGCCCCCACTCCGTCCAGCCCGACCTTCCCGGTTTGAACTGGAAGGTCTGAAGAAAGGCTGCACTTGTGCTTGGCTGAACATAGCTACAGTCCTCTGTGTGATCGACATCCTGCACAATCAGGATTCCTGATTGCATGGAGGACCATAACCTTGTTCAGCTGAACATGGTTAGAACCTCTCTTCAGATTTTCCAGTTCAACGCAAGGAGGTTGGGGTGGAGGGGACGGAGCTCTCGCGCATGTCCTGTGTCTCCCCTCCATGCTTAGACTTTTGAATGTCTGAATAAGGCTTACGATACACAAACAATGTATTCCAGACTGTTCCCAAGAATGCCACATGGGGCGTTCCAGGCTAGAACAAAGGCATATCTGGTTTAATAATCTGATATAAGAATAATTTGTTCTTCCTAGAGAACCCTGGTTTAATATCTGGTTTAATAATCTGATTAACAACTTCCCTGGTTAAATATCTGGTTTAATAATCTGATATAAGAATAATTTGTTCTTCCTAGAGAGCCCTGGAAACCATAAATCTGTGAGACGAATAGAGAAAGGGTTGTCAACCAATCAGAAAACCAACAAACAAAAACCAGCCTGGCTAGGATTTCTTTTCTTTCAGATTTGTTGCTAGAAAACCAAGGGGCAAGGGACTCCTTCACCAATGTGTCTTTTATTTAAAAGCTATACATCTTAGATGAACAGACAGCTTGGAGAGCTTGGCTCCACACCTAGGCCAGGCCAGGCCAAAACAACTGGGCTCCTTTTCTCCATCATTGGGCCTGCTTTGGGTTCTGCCTCCAGGCCCCACCCAGACATGAGATGTTTTTATTTCAATAGTTAGCAATTCCACAAATTCGGGAAGGACCACAGTTGAATGGTAGAAAAATTTATTGCATGCAGAAGGTCCCGGGTTTAATCCCCAACATTTTCGCTTGCCAGGATCACATAGCAGGGGACAGGAAAGAGCCACTGTGGGTCAGAACAGACAATACTGGACTAGGTGGGCAAACAGTTTGACCTGATCTAAGCAGCTTCCTATGTTCCAAACTCCAGCTCTGAGTTGTCAGTGCCTTCACCAAACTTCAGACCCCAAAGTCTTTTGTGGGGGAAGCCATGACAGTTAAACTGATACAAAACTGGTTTAAGTTTGTAGTGTAGATAGGCCCTCTCACTTCTAGCCCATGGTTCATCCACACTTCTCTCTGTCATGTCCACATGAAGAAAGCAATCTTATAATGTCTACTCAGAAGTAAGTCCCACTGAGTTCCATGGGGCATAGTCATAAGTAAGTTGGTATAGTAAAACACTGTTTGTAGGGCTGGACAGATCTGTCAGTCCAAGATTCTTGGTTTTTTGAGGCCAACCTCATCCTGTTCCATTTCTGCACAAGCTCGCAATTTAAAAAAAAAATCCATATGGAAATTCACATGCATTTTCATAATGTATGCAATAATGAGCTAGGGAAAGTGGAAGGCAAAAGGAAGAGGGGCCGACCAAGGGCAAGATGGATGGATGATATTCTGGAGGTGACGGGCTCGACCTTGGGGGAGCTGGGGGTGGTGACGGCCGACAGGAAGTTCTGGCGTGGGCTGGTCCATGAAGTCACGAAGAGTCGGAAGTGACTGACTGAATAAATAACAACAACAGTGCAATAATGAATGCACTTTTGTTTAAACATATAGTTTTGGATACATGCACCCACTGATTAAAGGTGCAATCCTAGGCATGTTTAGACAGAGAAAAGGCCTACAACTCTTGTGTGCATTTTGGAAATGTACAGTTTCTTCAAATGTGCGCATGTTGTCGAACACATTTTTGGTTTTCTGGAATGCATTGCCAGCTTGTAAATGTATGGACGTCCACCTGCCTATTACATTCGGGTCCAGGAGGTGTGAATTGGATAATCCATAAAAAAAAAAACCCCGATGGCGCAAATTTCTCACACATACCCAGTTTTGAGATTGCTTGTCACCTTGTTTCACAAGGAACTGAAGCTAAAATGCTCCTGGAGTGTGTGTTTTGACGTTGTTGTTTAGAGCTGAACAAAATCAATACAAGCACTCAAATATAAGCTACAGCTTTTTCAACTTATGATCTTACAAAAATAACTCCTCACTTTTGCTAATAAAAATCTGAAAGAACGTTGTAACGGTGATAATGTATATTTAATGTCAAATTCACCATAGTTAGGACAAGTTAATGTGGCACTTTAATTATGGTTTCTCTCTTTATATATTTCCTCTATGGTTTCACCTCTAATGAGAGCAAGGCTTGAAGAATATTCAACATAGGCATTACTGCAGGTTTTTCTCTCTCTTCCCATCCCCCCACCCTGAAATATGCTGCACGTGCCAGAAGCTTATCAGCTGAAATATGTTAATTTTTTCGAATGGGGTAATGATGTCTGAAGGCTTTCAAGAAGACATTACTATGATAATGGGTTTGTTTAAAACAGCAGCAGGAGAACCTTGATTATGGACTTCTCTGCTCAAAGCTTCTGACTCCCAAAGAAACCAAAGTTTGTTCCGCAGCTAATTCGTGGCAAGAGTTCATCGTGAGCTTGTTTCTGTACATTAAGAGGAAAATCAGCCTGAGTAACACAGACGAAAGGCCCGTTTCTAATTGCAAAAATCCATTAGTCAGCTGACATGCACTGGGCCAATGTGGGCACTTCAGTTCAAAGAGACAAGCAGGTTTTTCAGCTCAATCATTGAATTAAGAACATTATGCAAAATTCTTAGCCATGTATATGAAAATTTGTATGCATTTGCCGATTCTGCACAATTTATTCTGCTTCTGTTAAGAAGGACAAGGAGCTATGCAGGAAAATAAAGTCCCACCTAACGATCACTGGAAAATCCAACTATACCCTTGCTTTGGAGATTGCAACCTACATTTGAAACACAGTCTTCTTCATGATTATCATCAAAGCCATTATGCAGGGGTGGGCAGCCTTTTTTGGCTAACATTCCCTTATGGCTAATTTTCCAAGGGCCACACATGGCAGACCCATTAAAAAGAGGGTGCTGCCAAAGCAGAAAGAAAATAGTGATCAAAGGTAAGTGGGTGCAGAATGCTGGTTGTCAGTGCATTTCCAGACCTATTCAAAGGGCTGGTGTTGACCTTTAAACCCTAAATCAGCCTTCCGCAGCCTGGTGTCCGCCAGATGTTTTTGGTTTCAGCTCCCAACAGCCCCAGCCAACATGGCCAATGGTCAGGAATGCTGGAAGTTGTAGTCCAAAACATCTGGAAGGCATCGGGATGGAGAAGGCTGCCCAAAATGGCTTGAATCCTTTTTATATTTATATTTATTTACACATATTTATTTGTAGGAAAATATGCAAGTTTCTGCTGAGACTGGTAAATATATAAGGGGAAAAATTGAATGGAATGGGGACAATACGCTAAAAGTTACGTACTAAGGTAAATTATGTAAATTGTTGTGAACCCTCTTACAGAATTATTTGCGTATTTTTCCACATAATGAAAAAAATGTTTGAATCCGTCTCTGAATGGACGACGGAACAAAAAGTGCCAGACAATCCACGACACACAGACGCAGCAGATATTACACAATCCATACACCCCTATTTCAGATATGCTGTGCTTCCACAGAATTCATACAGACTTCAGGTGCTTGCTTCCAAAGATCCCGCCTGAGTGGAAGGCACTTCCACATATGCAGAGTAGGGGTGCTAATTCCCCTCCCAAAACTGCACCCCTCCCCCCGACCCCAATTCCTCCAAAACAGACTCCAGCAGGTCATGGATGGTCCATCAGCCACGTCACCTGCACTCCTGCAGCAGGATCTCTGGATCCAAGCCAGTGTGTTTACAATCTAAATATACAGTTGGCAGGAAAATGATAATATAGGAAAATGATAATATCCAGCTAAAGTGAATCAGCTGGCTTTGAAGTGATGATAGGAGAGAAGGCATCATACACAAGAAAGAAATGGGCTAGAAATGACATCAAGAAGATCAGTCACATCCAGGGAGACAAGCAGGATCGGATTGTTGCTCCTATGTTGAAACACAGGCAATCATGAGAGCTTTAGGGCACAATCCTATGCCAGGTTAGACAGAAAAAACTTCTACAACTCCCAGCATCCCTCTAGCCAGCTATGCTTCCATAGAATGGCTGGGGCATGCTGGGAATTGTAGAACATTTTTCTGTATAACCATACATAGGATTGCGCTCTTATTCAATTACCAAAAAATCCTGCCCAGAACAGGACACAGTACTCCAGATGAGGTCTAACCAGTGCTGAGTAGAGGGGAACTAGTACTTCATGTGATTTGGAAGCTACTCTTCTATTAATGCAGCCCAAAAGAGCATTTGCCTTTTTTGCAGCCACATCACATTGTTGGCTCATATTCAGCTTGTGATCTACAAGAATTCCAAGATCCTTCTCGCTTGTAGTGCTGTTGAGCCAAGTATTGCCCATCTTGTAACTGCATTTAGTTTCTTTTCCCTAGGTGCAGAACTTGACATTTATCCCTATTAAATTTCATTCTGTTGCTTTCTACCCAGCGCTCCAGTCTATCAAAATCACTTTGAATTCTGTTTCAGTCTTTCAGGGTATTAGCTATCCTGCCCAATTTTGTGTCATCTGCAAATTTGATCAGCATTCCCTGCACCTCTTCCTCCAAGTCATTCATAAAAACTTTGAAAAGCACTGGGCCCAGGACTGAGCCCTGCGGTACCCCACTCGTTACCTCTCCCCAGTTTGAGAAGGTCCCACTGAGAAGCACTCTCTGAGTCCGATTCTGTAGTCAACTGTGGATCCACTGGATCGTTGTTTCATCTAGCCCACTTTGAGCTAGTTTGCTCATCGGGATATCATGGGGCACTTTGTTGAAAGCTTTGCTGAAGTCGAGGTATACGATGTCCACAGCATTCCCACAGTCCACAAGGGAGGTTACTTGATCAAAAAATGAGATCAGATTCGTCTGACAGGATTTGTTCTTGACAAATCCTTGTTGGCTTCGAGTAATCACTGCATGGTTTTCAAGGTGCTTACAGATGGATTGCTTTATCATCTGCTCCAGAATTTTCCCAGGGATTAATGTCAGACTGACTGGTCTGTAGTTCCCAGGTTCCTCCTTTTTACCCTTTTTGAAGATAGGGACAACATTAGCCCTCCTCCAGTCAGCTGGCACTTCACCCGTCCTCCATGATTTCTCAGAGATAATAGACAGTGGTTCTGAGAGTTCTTCTGCCAGTTCCTTTAGTACCCTAGGGTGCAGTTCATCTGGCCTTGGTGATTTGAACTCATTCAAAGTAATTAGGTGTTCCTTGACCATACGCCTATCGATCTCAAGCTGCAATCCTGCCCCTTCAGCCTGTAGTTCGCCTTTGCCATAGACCCTCTTTTAGGAGAAGACTGAGCCAAAGTAGGAATTGAGCACCTCTGCCTTTTCTTTGTCATCTGTTATCGTTTTGCCATCCTTATTTAATAGCTGAACGACCATTCCTTTCCTCTGCCTTTTACTATGCACATATCTGGAGAAAGCCTTTTTGTTGCTTTTAGCATCCCCACTAAACTCAGCTCATTCTCAGCTTTGGCCATCCTGATGCCATGCCTGCAATTCTGTGCTACCTGCCTGTACTCTTCCTTTGTCGCTTTGCCTTCTTTCCACTTCCTATATGTGTACTTTTTTTGTTTTCAGATAATTTCTAAGCTTTTTTTGAAGCCACATTGGCTTCTTCTGTTGTCTTCCACCTTTTTTTTCTTGTTGGAATTGTTTGTGATTATGCCTTAAGAATTTTCTTTTTTAAAAACTCCCACCCATCTTGGATTCCTTTTCTCATTAGAGTTGCTTGCCATGGGACCTTACTGATCATTGTTCTGAGTTTATTAAAATCAGCTTTCCTAAAATCCAGGGTACGTGTTTGGCTACACTCAGCTTTTGCTTCCTTTAGAACCAAGGACTCAAGTACAACATGGCCGCTTTCCCCCATAGTTCCTGTAAGTGCTACTTTTATCCACTAAGTCATCTCTGTTGGTTAGGATCAAGTCAAGGAGAGCCGATCTTCTAGTTCCCTCCTCTACTTTTTGTAGAAGGAAGTTATCAGCAACGCAAGTCAGGAATTTCTTGGAGGGGCCATGAAGTCCAAAACATCTGGAGATCTACCTTCTGCCACCCTGCCTTCACAGATGTGCCCCATAATCAGTGATTATGTTGTGCAATGTCACAAATTGCACTTGCTTACATTTTACCCTGCATGCAGCCACACTTTTTCTAAGCCTTTTTTTCCCCCTAAGACTTTTTATTTCAGGCCCAAATCCAGATGGGGAGGATGAACTGCCTGGGACCAGCAAAGAGGCCCCACCTTGTTCTGGTTGTGTCTTGCCTTATGAAGCATCTGAGCCTCACTATACTGCTAGAGGAATCCTCCCATAAGTTGACTCATGCCATTTTGTTGGTTAGATCAGTAGCTGGAAGGGTGGGTTAAACAGCGGGAGGTGGGAATGTCCTTTGATGCAGCAGGGCTGAAAGTGGTATTGCTGGTAATGACTTGGGATGAGGTGCTTGTAGCCATCTTTCCCTAGCACCATTCGATTGATGATGGTACCAGTAATGAAAAATGTTTGAAAATAATCTATCCATTTCATAGATCTTTTATCTTTAAAAAATAAAGGGGGCATGTGTCCATCTGATGGAGGCAGTGGGGGGAGTGTTGGGGGCCAGAAGATACCGAGGCTGGGCGGCAGGCGCTGGCGGAGCGCTAGGGGCAGGCCATGCCAGGTAAGGGGAACAAGGGAGAGATGTGTAGTATCTGTCCCCTGCTCCGGGTCTGTCCAGAGCCAAAGGATGGCTGGGGGAGGCGTGACCCCATCTTCTGGCCTTTGTTTGCTGCTCTGCAATGCCAGGTCTGTTACCCAGAAAACCTCCCTCATCCATGACATGATCCTGGATGAGGGTGCAGACCTGGCATGTATTACGGAGACCTGGCTGGCCGAGGCTGCTGCTCCAACCCTTGCAGCCATGTGTCCAGCTGGATTTTCGTATGCACAGCAGCCGAGGGCTGGGGATCGGGGACGGGGAGTGGCTGTTATCTACCGAGAGTCCTTGGTCTTCACCAGACCCCCTCTCCGGGAGACCAAGGTTGCTGAGTGCATGTATTGGAGGTTGGGCCCGAAGGGCAGTCTGGGGATTCTGCTCGTGTACCGCCCACCCCGCTGCACGACTGACTCCCTGGCTGAGGTGCTTGAGGTGGTCTCTGATGTGCGTGTACAGTCCCCTAACTTACTGGTGTTGGGGGACTTCAACGTACATTCGGAGGCCATCCTCACAGGAGCACCTCGGGACTTCATGGAGACCATGGCCTCCTGGGAGCTGCACCATATTCTAACTGGGCCCACCCATGTAGCCGGTCATGCACTAGACCTTGTGTTTGTTTCTGGAGAAGCGGGGAGTGATCTGGAAGTCGGGGGTATATCCACCACCACCCCCTTGTCATGGTCAGATCACTATCTGGTGACGTTGGACTTCTCGGTTCCACAACCCCTCCGCAGAGGTGGAGGACCCATTAAAATGGTCTGCCCCAGGCGTCTTATGGATCCAAATGGATTCCTGAACGCGCTTGGGGATTCTCTGGGGCATGCCAACGGCCACTCGGTCGAGACCCTGGTGGGTGGCTGGAATGCCGCAATCACTGGGGCATTAGATCAGGTGGCTCCGAAATGCCCTCTCCCCCTGAACAGGGCTTGGACTGCACCATGGTTCAATCCGCGGTTACGAGCTCTGAAACAGGAGGTGAGACAGCTAGAGCGCCGGTGGCGGAAGTCTCGCTCCAAAGACGATCAGACACGGGCTAGAGCTGTATCTTCAGCCTATCACGTGGCGGTGAAGGCAGCAAAAAAGGAATATTATGCTGCCTCCATCGCGTCTGCAGAGTGCTGTCCCAGGAGGCTGTTCCAAGTGGTCCAGAGCCTGGTCGGTCCTGTGGCTCCGGAACCACTGGAGCATTCTAAGGCCTCCTGTGAGGCCTTGGCAAGGCACTTTGCAGATAAAATTGATCAGATTAGGTGTGTTACTCTGCACACTGTGGATACAGTTAGTGAGCAAGAGGCGGCCTGTGGCAAACCGGTTTTGTGGGATTGGTTCCAGCTTCTTCCTCCTGATGAAGTGGACAAGGTGCTTTCATCGGTACGGCCGACCACCTGCTTACTTGATCCTTGCCCATCTTGGCTCATTATGAGCTGCAGAGAGAGACTGGGTGAGGGGATCAAGGCGGTGGTGAACGCCTCCCTTGAGGAGGGAGTGATGCCATCAGCCCTCAAGGAGGCAGTGATAAGACCGCTCTTAAAGAAGCCCTCCTTGGATCCTCAAGTTTTGAACAACTTTCGCCCAGTCTCAAATCTGCCATTTTGGGGCAAGGTGATTGAGCGGGTGGTGGCGGTGCAGTTGAAGGCACACTTGGAAAAAAACTGATTATCTAGATCCATTTCAGTCAGGCTTCAGGCCTGGGCATGGGACAGAAACGGCCTTGGTCGCCTTGGTAGATGATATGAGGAGGGCTCTGGATAGGGGTGAATGCTCCTTCCTTGTTCTCCTCGACCTCTCAGCGGCTTTCGATACCGTTGACCACGGTATCCTCCTGGACCGCCTGGAGGGGTTGGGCATTGGCGACACCGTATTGCGGTGGTTCCGGTCCTTCCTCTCCAGCAGGTACCAGAGGGTAGCACTGGGAGAGGAGGTTTCGGACCCGTGGCCACTTACTTGTGGGGTGCCACAGGGTTCCATCCTCTTCCCGATGCTATTTAACATCTATGTGAAGCCGCTGGGGGCTATCATCAGGAGGTTTGGGGTGCAGTGTCATCAATATGCAGATGACACGCAGCTCTACCTCTCGTTTAAATCTTCACCAAGGTTGGCCGTAGAATCCCTGTCCAAATGTCTGGAGACGGTGAGTGGCTGGATGGGGAGGAATAGGCTGAAGCTGAACCCTGACAAGACCGAGGTACTTTTGGTGGGAGACAAGAGGAGGCTGGGGGATGTTGACCTGGTGTTGAATGGGGTACGGCTACCCTTGAAAGACCAGGTCTGCAGCCTGGGGGTCATTTTGGACTCCCAGCTGTCCATGGAGGCTCAGGTGTCAGCTGTGAGCCGGACAGTGCTGAATCAACTCCATCTGATACGGCGGCTGCGCCCCTTCCTTCCCGACCATTTGCTCCCATCGGTAGTACATGCCCTGGTCTCCTCTCGTTTAGACTACTGTAATGCGCTCTACGTGGGGTTACCCTTGAAGATGGTTCGGAAACTGCAGCTGGTACAGAACGTGGCGGCTCCCCTGATTAAAGGCAGCCGCCGGCGAGATCACATCACTCCAGTGCTGAAGGAGTTGCACTGGTTACCAGTTGTTTTCCGGGCCAAATTCAAGGTGTTGGTTTTGACCTTTAAAACCCTATATGGTTCCGGCCCAGCCTATCTTAAGGAGCGCCTCCAGCAGCACCAGACAGGCCGCTTAACAAGGTCAGCCTCGGATGGCCTTCTCTCTGTCCCATCAGCCAGGACAGCTAGACTGGTGGGGACGAGGGGGAGGGCCTTTTCTGTGGTGGCCCCCACTCTGTGGAACTCCCTCCCTAGGGAACTCCGTCATGCCCCCTCTTTAATGAGCTTCCGTCATGCATTAAAAACATTGTTGTTCAGGCAGGCATTTGGGGTGGGTTAGGGTATTTTAGAAAATGTTTTTATTGTAGAATTTTATTGTTTTAAACTGTTTTTATTGTATGTTGTACATCGCCCAGAGTGGCTGGGTGACCAGCCAGATGGGCGATTAATAAATTTAATAATAAATAAATAAATAAAATCTTTAAGAGGTATCAACAAACAGTGCGTCTTGGCAGTGTGGGGGTGGGGTACATACTGATTTTGAGCAGGAATATATTTCAAGTGCATTTGTAGGCCAGTGCCTTTTCTTCTCTAAAAGGTGCTCACAGGAACTTATACAGAATATCAAGTTGGGCAATTGAGCTCACAAATCTGAGCCCACACATCTTTTCCATTGTCAAGTGGTATTGGGAAGTTGCAATTTGAACCCAAGCATGATAGAAAAAGCATGCTTAACCCTTCAACTTACCAGATCTTTTCAACTGCAACATCTGAGGACCCAACCTGTTTTATCCCCATCAAACATTTCAGGTTCCAAAAGCAACCCCAGGTATCTTGCCTACTGGTGGAAATCTTAATGTGGTAGTGAATGAATATTTCTCTCTCATTCATTATGTTGCAGTTCCAAATCTTCCTATTAAGTAATCATTTTAAAAATAATTTGGGGGAATAAAGGCTGGGTAGCAATATTGAACAGCTTGTTTTAAATGTTTTATTTTAAACGTTTTATTTATCATGCTAAAAGAAAAGACATGCAGTTTGTCCCTGAAAGGTCACACACCATAACAAAAGGAATAGGCATTTCACATAGAATCCAGTAGATTCCCTCTGCAACATAGAATCCCTCTGCTACTTAAGCCCTAAGCAGGCATTCAGGATCTGTATACAATCAACAACATGAGGAGGAGTCGTCTAGGCCCACTCTCTCCTCATGCATTTCCATCACCCTGTACCTGTGGAGGGCGATGGTCTGAAGAAGAGAACAGCTTTCTGCGCATTCCGTGTCCTGAAGCTAGAATGAAAATGGACGTGCACAAAATAATTTTGCTAGAAGTTGATGCCATAAGCTTTAAGAGGGCAGGAAACCTTAATAATATTTGAACCACTCGTAGATCATGGATACCAAGTGTCATTATTCAATCAACAGGTGTCATTTTATAAGCAAGATAATTTTGACACTTCTAATGGCAGAAACTTTTTTGGTGTGATTTGCAAAAACTCCTGTGCCCCTTTAATTGGATTGAGTTCTAATGATGTAAAATTGCACAGTCTTTCAAGTTACACAGATTATTTCATCAAAGAGAATGAAAAGATGATGAGTTCTCAATGAAAGAGAATGGCAGGGAAAACGAGAGAGAGAGAGAGAGAGAGAGAGAGAGAGGAAAAACCTTTCTTTAGATTCTAATCTAAAGCTTTAAGCATTTCAGGAAGATAGTAGTCTAATCAGGAAAATGTTAATACCTCATAGTACAAGACAGCTAGAAGCTTAGGATGACCCAGGAAGGCATAATACCTATTCAACTCTTTGGATTTTGCATTGAAGCAAAGTTGTTAATTGCAGTTCCCAGGCACATCTTTTACTTTGTCTCCATTCAAGACAAAAGACTGAAAGGTCCAAGAAGGCGCAATGACATTCCCACAAGCTTAATCAAGCTTTGTCTGTAATCAGTTTTCTCTGCAAGTCTGTTTGAGATCTGAAGGCTGCAATCCTATGAACATTCACTTAGAAGTAAGATCCATATGAACTCAGTGAGACTTGCTTCTGAGCAAGCTAGCTGCAGCAAGGATTAGAAGCTGGTCAGGGTAAAGCCAAAAATGCTGAGGGTATAGAAAAGATGGTGTGGGGCAGGAATGCAAAATTTGACCCCCAAAAGCTAGAAGACAAAAAAAAGATCTTATTCTTTGAAAGGAGAATATCTTTGTGATCCTCCAAACCAGGGATATGCTGGACCACACCCAGAAAAATGATTACGCCCTTCCAGTATTAATATCCTTTTAACCTTTCACAGATTGACATTGCTTGCCACAGCCCTATTCCACTGTAGCCTGGTCCTACTTACAGCACAAATATTGGACATTCCAGCTATTAATCATCTCCTATGAGGGGCAGAGAGAATCCTTATCATTAATGGACAGACATCAGATCTGCTGTGCTGGTCATCAATGAATTTTTAATCGGAGAATCATAACCACCCAGAATGAGGTCTTCTTCTTGAGACTAAGAGTAGATCTGTACATCGCAGGGTGTATTCACCAAGTCACAGCACAATCTCCCCTCAGCACTGGCCATAAATACTGCGATATGATTATAGAAGAAAACCGTTACACATGAGCACCATATTCTGTGGGCAGTCCCTTTTATGTTTTATCACAGTTGTTACCAAGAATTTAATTTTCAATCTATACATCTAGGTCACAGTCCGGCACAATGGAAAATAATGGGCACATCTAACTCTGTGTTTATAGCCACAAAATCTATATTTATTAAAAGGTGACTACTGGGGGTGGGGGGTGGGGGTGGCCTGAGCTGCATACAGTACATGGAAGTCCACAGCTCACTTTGCCTGTAGGTTTGGACAGTCTTTATACCAGGGATGGACAACACATGGCCCATGAGCCACAAGCTGCTGCTGTGGTCCCCCGTCACCCTGCCAAAATAAATGTTAAAATCAGCAGTTTACCAGTGAAATTACTGCTACAGAGACTTCCTAAGAAGGGATGATTTCATTTGAAAATAAGCTAAATTTGTCCTTAGGAAGCTTCCATAGTGGTTTGCCACAAATTTTGCCTCTACCAGCAACGCAGTGAATATTGCTGGCATGGGAGCAGCAAGAGTGCAGCCCACGGGAGTGGGGGTCTGGGGGAAAATTGCCCCCAGACTGCCCAAAGTTGCCCACCCCTGTCTTAGACCATGGAAATTACACCTCCATCTTAATCCTCTTGTATAGCGGCAGCTTCTCAAATAAAGCTGAATGGGGAAAAGAGTTTTCTGAATGTTTTGGCACCCCCCCCATGCCTTTTTCTGTGCACATTCACAGACTGATATTTCCAGAAGGTGGTGAAAGTGTTCATCCATTCAGAGTGAGGGCAATACTCATCCAGGAAGTGTTGCCATCACTCATAATTAGCTTCCTGTGCTCTCAATGACATCTTTATATAGGGTAAAAGCAACAAAAAGTCTTGTGACACCTTAAGAGTTTCCAAAGAAACTCAATATGCTCAATTGGTTCTCTCAACCCACTACAGGAGAAGTAACCAGGAAATAGATATAATCAAGGTAACGTAAGATCAAACAACACGCGGGAATTTGGATTTTTAAAAAACAAAAATTTATTTAAAACATGAAAGTTATAAATTATTTTTATTAATCAATGCTTGTTCCTAATTTCCCTATGTACTCTACCTCCCTAAAATCCTATACACAAACACCACTCACTAGATGTTGCTTCCACAATCCCCAAGGCCCTATCTGACTTCTGTTAGCTCATCCTTTATATAACCTCAGAATCCTCACACGCACTCAGGCCACTCCCACCTTTCACTCTCTCTCTGGCATACTATTAACCCTGGGTTAAATTTAACAATATAAAAACATACATAACAAAACAGGCAGGTGTTATACCCATCCTGTAATATGGAGCCCACTTCTCATTAGGGATGGACAGATCAGCCTATGTGCAGTTCATATCACTTTCAAATATGTTCGTTCATAAGCCTGTCCCATCCCACTCCCACACCAATCTGCATTTAAAAAGAAAAACAACACACAAAAAGTCACTTTTTTTTCAAGATATTTTTTCACAAAATACACATTTTCATATAAAGTTTGGAACTTTTTGAGCCAAGAAGTGTACTGCTAAATTCAGAGATGTGCAAAAAAATGAAGAAAACTGCACCACGGTCTGCATATTGGTCCAGGATGTGTGAATCAAGCTGCTTCACTTAAAAATGCAGACTGGACAAAATCTTTGAGCATCCCTACTTGTAATTTTTTACTGTAGTTGCCTATCTTTCTCCTCCCACATTCTCCCTCACTATACATACACGCCACAGTCTTATTTTAGTGTTGTAGCAATTTAACTGTCATGGCTCCCCCCCCCCCCCAAATACTGGGAATAATAACTTGGTCAGATGCTGAGAAGTTAAGAGATCACAGCTCACAGAATAGGGCTACAGTTCCCTGAGGAGAGGAATGACAGTTAAAACAGTTCAAGTCTGTAATAATAGTCCTGGTCTGTCTGTCTTTTCTTCTGATGAAATATTTAAAGAAACAATGGGAATGGTGCACAAGTGTAAAGCCCCCGTCCCGCGATTAAGGTGCCACCTGGTTGTGCATAACAATGTCTTTTGGTCCAAATGTTTAAGCAAACTGACCTAATTCACATTTCCCCGTGAACTGGAACACAGTTACCCTTCAGAAAGCATGCTTCTCTGAATTTTCCGATATTCTCAGCTCAAAAATTGTGTATTTTAGGGAAAATCCATACAAAAATGTGTATCTTAGGGGAAAATATGTACAATTTACATGTGAACTTTTGTGTTGTGTGTGTGCGTGTGTTCACATAAAATGCAACAGAATGGACTTAGGACTGAACAGATGTGAAACTGACATGGACCAGAAATCCCTAGTTTTGGCTCACGATCCACCAGCTGAAGACCATTACTTTAGGTCACCCTGAAATCCAACCCTGCAGAGAAACACTGCGTTGTCGAAAATGTGGGAGCTGACTGGCATCTGTCAACAAGAAAAAGAAGATTAAGTGCAAGCCTCTTCCTATTTTTGTATCCAAAATATCACAGCATTATTACTCCTCCCCTTCTCTCGTTCCCTCAATGAAATGGGCAGAATAGGCTTCTCAAGTTTCTGAGCTGATTCTGCACGCTGAAGAAAAAGTCTTGCTCCATGTTGCAGACTGAAATTTGAATATTCATTTCAATATGTTAAGACTAGACTACATTTCTCCCAGCTCTGAAAATAAATGGCAACTGTATCCAGCTTGGCAGAGACTAAATGAACCAAGTACTCCTTGTATTTTGCTCTGATTCAGATGAGTTGCAATTCACCAATGAAACGCAGTGAACTTTTAATTTGGCAGTGATTAAAATCCACCTTTAAACTAAATTAGCTATAATTATAAGAAGACAGATCCCCAAATAATAAATTCTAAGTAGCTTTCTTGTGATACTGTAATTCTGACATGTAGTTCTTAAGAGGGGAAATATTCCACGGGTTAATTTTCAGACACCCATCTCTTTTCCCCACCCCCTCCTATTAAATTACTGGTGCTTCCTATGTTGTGTGTGTTTTAAAGAATCCAACCAGTCATACTCTTTTGTACAGTACTTAGAGATCTTTCAGACCTGATTAACTGTGAAGGGAAAGTTACACTGGAAGCAGATATAGCCAGTGTTAATCAAGCTGTGAAAATCATGAGACCCATTTTCAAAGAAAATAGCAATCTTTTTCACCAAAGATTTTGGATTTTGGAAGCTGATTGCAACATCATTCTTAATATCTGTAAGGTTTCTTGTAGTACAGTGGATAAAAGAGTCCCATAACTATAAATAATTCCTATAAAACTATACTACTTTCCCCGCCTTAGGACATAGGGTCCTAAGGACATAGACAAATTCTAAAAAATATACACAGCTGTGTATGCATGTAAAAGAACTGCTAAAACATTTGTGTATATAACATTAATAAGAAACATTGCATGATATTTCAGTACAATTGCAAACTTCTCATTTTTAATTTTTTTAAAAGAAAAACAACACAACAACAACAGAAACACAACAACAAAACATATACACTAAAATATTCTTAAGATTGTAAGATATCTACCTTTGGCTCCCCTTACACAACAAATGCTTATTATTATTATTCTCTAGTTCTTGTCTTAGTTGTATATCATACATTGAGTTCACAGACATTATCTCCTTTCTCCTAATTTTAACAACAGAAAAAAGAGAATCAACCATCTCAAAGTTCAAAATCCACATACATAGATATCATTCTTCTCTATTTCTTGTACAAATTCTATAAAAGGTTTCCAATCTAACATAAATTTAGTTGTTGACCCTTCTTTAATTATAATAGTAAGTTTTGCCATCTCTGCCAGTTCCATCATTTTCATACAATTGCAAACTTCTAACATCATGCTATACTTCACATATAGCTTTCTTTAGTGGTTGCTGAACTTCATGTGGACCTTGTTGGGACCATGCATTTGTAAAGTATGCAACAGTATTCTCAACTAAAAGGGCAAGCCTAGCCATCACCCCCCCCCCCCTGCACTGTTGGTGACTAGAGGAGGTGAGGATGCCTTTCCACTGGCCTCCACCCTGCCAGATCTCCACTGCACTTGGGTGGGCCGAAAGCTGCTCCTGGCAGTTCTCCTAATGATGGTGGCAAGCAGAAAGTCCAGAAATGGGGCATGCAAGGGGCGGGGCAAGGGTGGGGAGGGTCAGCTTTGGATCCACTGGATCTGGTCTCAATAATTACACCAGCCCTGGAGCAGGCATCACTAATTGCTCCCCCCACCCCGCCCCACCCCCAATGGATGTCACTGGAAAGGGGGAATTGTAAATGCATGGCTCCCCACCAGCCACACTCATGCTTGCTCTGTAGGCCACTCCCTCAATAGATCTCCTCCAGCTCAGATTATGATCCAAGACAGAAAATAACTCCTCCTAGCTCCTTGTTTACCGAGCTGCAGCTGTGGTGTCGGCAATGGTACTAACAGATCTACCAGACCTCTCTGTCTAATGTTTGGGATGCTGGTTTCTTAGGTGCCAGGGACACTGGGAAATGGTAAGTACCAGGGAAAATGACATTTCCCTGCTCCCCAGGGTGCTGGAAAGCTGTTGTAGCAGCATAACAGCCATCAGGGAGCTAGGAAAGAGGAGAAAGAGACATGGGGAGGCGAGGGGGGGATAAAAAAGAGAGAGAGAAGGAGAGAGATGTCCCACCATTGCCATCACTGCCAATGCCACTAGGTAAGGGAGTTTGGGGGCTCACAAGGTTATTGGGGGAGATATTCAGACCCAGTTGCATAGGGATGTCATCAGGAGCATGTTTGGGTCTGATCATGCTCCTGAGCCCCCCCCCCCCAAAAAAAACCCCAAGCTATTTGCTGATAGCAAATTGTGGCTGATTTGCCACAAACCGAACTAGTGTGTGATCATCATAGTCTCTATCAATCAGTACCATCCAGTCTTATCCACAACAGTTTGGGCAAGAGTACACTGCATTCCATAATATCAGTATACATGGTTGTGATACTGCAGTGCTCATCGACACCAATTTTGCAGGTGCATTAGATCATGTCCAGTAATGTGTCTGGTTCAACTGTTGGATCAAGAATGTTGCCATCTAGAGTCTTCCTACTGATGATCTACATACACCAGGGAAACTGTGTACATCACTTTATGTTGGAACCAAATGTGCCATGTTAAATTCATTCCTTGTAATAATAATCCTTGTAATGATTGGATACCACAAAAATATCCAATCAAGGTTGTATGTCTTTGGATTGACCCAATCCAAAGATACCAGTATTTTGGAGCCAATATTAATTAGTTCTTCAGTGCTGACTTTGTGTTTGACCCAAATAGAGTGTCATGAATATTAGAGAAAAACAGATTAATTCAGATCCCAGAAGTCTCTGTATTATTGTTTCATGCATCATTTCACTTAATTTAACATATGCCCTCCTGAACCTTGTAAATTTTTTCTTAGTGTTTTGCAATCCTTACTTGTGATGAGATTATTGGTGCCTATGATCTCAGGGTATATGAAGAAGGAAATATGAGTTAGAATAGTTCACCCTTAGTTTAGCGTGATTCAGTATAGATGACCTTTTGTCTCTGCCTGTTCTTAGCTATCTTCCTGTTAGCTTAAATGTTTATAAATCAGATTAGAGTTTGCTCACGTTGTAACACCTCCTGTCTCTAGGAAGCTAAGAAAACAGCTGTGATAAGGATGAAAATAGAGGAAGGCCAGTGAAGATTGTACAGTTCGTGTTTCTGCTCATGATGTTGAAATGAATGGGAAAGGGAGGGAATATTTTTGGGAGTAAATGGGATTCAGGACAGTTAATAGTCAAGCTAGCCCAAAGACACTGGGGTCAAAGGAACAAGATCCAGGTAAGACCTGAACTCCAAAATCTTGTTTGTTGGAATGAATTTGGGATAAACCTATTATTTGAAAACAAACAAGTAAGTAAAACATTGTTGTTTGAAGTCATAACTTGAAACTCAAAAAATCAATTGTTAAGGGATCATTTTCAAAACCCCTTTTAAAGTTAGTTATTACATGCAAGCTTATCAGAAAAAATATATAAAATAGAAGGAATTCAGACAGCAGGCACATTCTTCCACCCTAACCTCCCTGGCTTGTGGAACAGGCAGCTACCAAGAGCTCCTCACTGGATTTCTTCTCTTCTCCTTTGGAACAGCTCAGAAAGATCATGTGGGTAAGGGAGATGTTTTGATTTTTTTTTTTTTTTTAAGGCATGCTCCTTAGAATGCTTGAGTATTTTTAGAAAGCTTTTGAAATGTTTTTTGGCTTGTTACCTCTAACACTATTTGTATTTTTAATATGTTCTAATGCTCTCATAACGTATCTTGTTATTCTGTGAGTATTGTTTTATCTTTGAAGAAGCAAAATCAGTTTTTATGAAGACCTTATCTCAAGGGAGTTTGATACATATTTATTGTCAATACAATATCTGCTGGACCCAAAGAGCAGTTGTATTCCTTTATGGGAGATTTTGCATGGCCTACTTAGTCAATCCGCTTAGCATTGATCAATACCAGGGTTGTGAAACTTTCTCCTAAAAAGGGCAGAAATGCATCAACGCCCAAGCACTTAACATTTCCAATGAGCAGAGGTGACAATGTGATCCCGTCACATCCTGCTGCACTCTGTGCAAAGATGAAAAATCTTGCATTTTCTTCATTTTCTATTGATCCTTGCATGGCTGTAATATTAGGCATTCTCTTTCCATGAAATGGTTTGTTTTAGCATGATACCGAAGCAGGAATGAAGATGTCTACTATCAAGCTGGGAGTGTCTACTTTAGCTGTAGTGCAAATCAAGGTTTGATTTTTACCCTGAAAGTAATTTCCGAGCATGTCTATGAAATGTTGCTTGTTTTTGTTGTCAGAAAGAAGAGATACTGTGCTGATAAGGACCAGAGAGTTCTCGTTAAACATTACTGTCACAGATGACTGTTCCTTGCACCACTGGCTGTTGCAATATGCTGTTCATATTCCCTTATGACATCTGCAATTGTGCTCGATTTTGGCCACAGCAATCTGAGAAACAGTGTACCACCATCAAGAACAGAGCAACTTCCTTCATTGCTCACTACTAGTCATGTCAACTGACATAGAATCCGGAGATCTTCCTAAAGATGGCTTGATTCCAATAATCCAAAAGGATGTCAGCAATTGCTTTGTTAGAAGTCTCCAGATTCTGTCTTCCTTCCAGTAGCAGTACTCACTTTGCTACTCTTTGTGTGCACAGGATGGCGCACTACAATGAGATGCAATTCACAGGACTCCATAGAACTTTGCATGATTGATTTTATCTTAATCAAGATTTTAAAAATAGTAACGTTCATGAGGTTTAATTAATCCATGGGTTGTTGCCTTCCCCAGAGTTAACCCATGATTTGGCTGCCAGACACTCATGTAAAGGAGCCTTAACAGGTGTAGACTCCCTTTCAGACTAATGGTGAATGCACAGCTGTATGGGAGCATGGCCGTTGGGCACCCTGGCAACGAGGACGACAGTGCAATCCCATTTCCACCTCCAACATTCCTCCAGGCCTTTGCCTCCAGCAAAGTTACCTTGTAGGCCTATGTCTCTTGAGTCTCTAGTTTTTAAAACATTTCTCATTCATTGCTGCATTGTAAGTTATGTTCTACAACCTATTATGAAAGCGGGGATAGGAACAGGGAGAGAAGTTGCCTGTAGCTGGAACAGAGAGCCAGTGTGGTGTAGCAGTTAGAGTGTTGGACTGGGAGCCGGGAGATCCGGGTTCTAGTCCCCATTCGGCCATAGAAACTCACTGGGTGACTTTGGGCCAGTCACAGACTCTCAGCCCAACCTACCTCACAGGGTTGTTGTTGTGAGGATACAATGGAGAGGAGGATTATGTACGCTGCTTTGGGTTCCTTAAGGAGAAAAAAGGCGGGGTATAAATTAAATAAATGAACAAACAAACAAACAAACATGGCAGAACATCTATCTCACTACTCATCATACTTTACAGGGGTTGGTTTACTGATTAAAATTGGCAGGGAATACATATGATTTTCCACTGCCAAATAAAAAACCAAATAATTGCTCTTATGAAGAAGCATCCTAAACAGGCAGCAGATTAGAAGTACTATCAGATACACAAACACATGCGTGCACACACACTTACAGGGTCATACATATTTCTTATTGGATTCTTTTATACATGAATCCAGGCAAACCTTTGCAAGACCTTTTACTAGTTCTTTATTATTCTATTTTTTTCTTGCTAATTGATATACTCTATTTTTTTCTTGCTAACTGATATACTCATTTTAAATTGCATCCCACACCAGAGGGGCTATGTTATTTATTTATTTAAAAACATAATGAAAACAACCTCAAATAAAGAGCATTTTTTAAAAAGATCCTGGTAACTGAATGCACAAGGCAATGTGCAGTTAAACCAACTGAGCATACAATGAGCAAAAATAATTCAAATCTACACTATACTGCAGAGAGAAAGAGAGAGAGAGTTGCATTCTGGGGGATGGGCAACATGGTGCACAATGAAGCTGACTGTAGATAACAACAGGCATGCAATGTGGGATTATGATTCAGATCTGCACTGTGAAAAAAGCAGATCCCCTTTTTATAGCTAACATGTGATGTCAGCTGGAGGGAAGACAGACAGATGTGTGGATATAAAGAGAACGATTACACACATTCCTATATTGAAGAGAAGCCTGAAGCTATTTACTATGGAGGCAGCCCCCACTAGAGACAACAGTATAACTGGAGACTAAAGGAGTTATGGATTGAAAGGGGGGGGGGTGCCCTTCTGAGACTAAGTAAAATGAAATGTAACTAGTTCCTATGTAATCATTAAGCCAGCCTTCCCCAACCTGGTCTTCCAGATGTTCTGAACTGCAACTCCCAGCATTCCCCACCATTGGCCATGTTGGTTGCAGCTGCTGGGAGTTGAAGTCCAAAATATCTGAGACCACAAGGTTGGGAAAGCCTACATTAAGCCATTCTGCCAGTGAAATATATTATTCCTCAATGATTTATCCTTAATTAGGATAATCAGATTAGGTCTGATCTTTACCTAGGTCAGATTAGGTCTGATTTTTACCTAGTTTAACATGAGCAACTCTCTTGGCCATGACAAATATTGCCTGAAAATGTGGCCTGTTACATTTCTGGACAGAAAAGAAAGACCCCCCAAACTGTTCTGTTCTGCAAATGGTTTTGCAGCTTCAAGAGTCATGTAGGTTCTCTGCTCATATTCTGTGATGAAATCAAATGTCATGTAAGTAAAAAAATCAAACAAAAGGGGCAGTGATCCAGAGACATGTCTCACCCCTAGACAAATGGAATACGCTTGCTGGAAATCCAGGGCTCATATCCAGGAGCTCGTGTTCTTAAAATAAAATTACATGACACATTTGCAAGACATCTGACACTCCTATTGCTAATGCTACGGTAACTTCCCATTTAACTAGGTCTACTTATGAAATTCTCTCCCTCTGAATTTCTCTCCAGATTTTTTAAAGTTCCAAATGACCTGTTTCTGGGTATGGAGCAGCACCAATGTCCTAGTTATGTGTCGGTCTTTCTGACTGTATTTCCAGACTTTGTAAAGATCACTACGCTTTTAGTTCATTTCTTTTTTCTTTTCTTTTTCTTTTTTGGCACAGCTTTCTGATACTTCATTTTTCTCTAATCATGCCTATGAACAAATATGTGCATTGGAATACTGTCTGCGATTTTGGGGTGAGGGGAGAGAATGCATTTGCGGGCAGCAGTGCATCACTGCGTTCATTTCCATTTTGCATCTTTGCAAATATATGTGCTCTATGCCCTCCAATTCTTCCTTTACAATCTTTTGAAATTTCAAGACAGGAATCTCTGAACATGAGAAATGCCGGTTGTTGTTTGTTGTTGTTTTTAAATAACACTGATTGGGTGTATCTGAGACCTTAATACCTTGGCTTTAAGGGAGCAATCCTATGGGGATAGATGACTGCCTCTGAACTCGGAGGCGACTGCCTATCCAATGCAGGGCGGGCGGAGTGCAGAGGGAATCTTCTCCTCCACACTCTGGCTGCCCTGCATTTATGGCTAGACGGCCGATTTTGGCTGTCTAACCGCAGGACTTTTGAGCGGGGGCAGGGGAGGCCAGATGGCGCATAGAAAGCATCATACTGGCACTTCCACGCTCCCCGCACCACCCTGCCCTTGGGAGCACCCCCTTTTGCCCTGTTCCATGCTGCTCTTTTGAGTGTGGAGCCTGGGGACAATCTGAGCTGCCCACGAGGCAGTGGGGGAGGGGGTGGGGAGGCGGCTTTCCAGGAACCAAACAATCCTATGGCTGTCTAGCTGCCGTCTAGCGGCCATAGGATTATGCCCTTTGTGTCATAAAAATCCACACATTTTGGCACAAGAAGTACTTCTGCTGCAACCATCACTCGAAAGAAGAGCAGGGGCAGCCTTCGAAGTACAGCTCCTCTGACCCTCATTCCACAGATCTGTGCCCTGATGCAGCTCTGGCCACTGATTTAAAAAAAAGGAAAGTGTTTATTACCCTCAAGTATTTTAATTCTCTTTTTGGTTAACACCAACTAATTTTGTGGATATGTACCTGAATGAACATCTCCATCTGTATCGTAATGCTCTGCTGGGCGGGCTTTTTGTGGCCTTTTTGACACCAGATGGAGGCCTTTTTATTTTCCAAGGCTTTTTAGTCGTTCAGTTTTGAAAACTGTATCAGCACATTTTTAGATCTTTGTACTGCCGCTGGCTTTTACCCTGGTTTTTCCTTTGGTTTGATTCTGTTTTAAATGTAAGGTTTTTATATTCTGCTTTATTATGTTATTGTATTTTATGGTTTTAAGTTTTGTTTTTGTGAACTGACCAGAGAGCTTTGGCTATGGGTCAGTATAGGAATGCAATTAAAAAAATTAATAAAATAAAAATAAAATATACATGAAAATGTGAATCCTTTCCCCACAGGGTGAGCTGTACAGGGTGGAAAAGTTGGGCATTTGCCCGGGCCCAAAGACCAGCCCAGAACCTCTGTCCTAAGAGTGCTACCATTTTCACTTTAAACAGTGTCCAAGGAGAACAGATCCAGCATCTCTGTTTGCATGTCCTTCCCCTTCCAGGTCTGGGGAGAGGGCAATTTTCAGTACACATGATCACTCATGTGCCTGAATTGCTTGGGGCAGGGGGCACCATAATGTGAACCAAAGGAAGCAAAGCTTGCATGCACCAATTTTGAAATCAACTATAAATTCTCCATATACAATCAGAAGACAGACAGAGCAGAATGCAGGGCAGAGCCAACCCATAACAGAAAAAAATAAAATAAAACTGAGGAACGTTGTTCATCCCAACATTCAACACACAGTGTGAAGTGGGGTGGGGTGGGGTGGGGTGGGGTGGGGAATGGCACTCTTGAATCATATGATCCAGTCATGTCTTATCAATGTAAGTGTAGGTTAGAAGTCATATTTTTATGACCCTCTCTGGGACTAGCTTATCACCTTTCTCTCCATACTCCTTGACAAAAATATTACACCAGAGGTTATCCAGGGTGAACAATTTGCAAATTGATTCTGAAACAAACTAGAAGCCATTAATCACAAAGGAAGCTTAAAAGGGTTAGCTGGAATAAGCTCACAAAATCATGTTTTCATGTGAATGCTACTCAATAAACATTTTTATCCTGCATATGTTATGTACGTACCTCTTGTTTTCCCAGGTTCAGTAGCAACCCTTAAGAATGCCTCCAACCTCTCCAGCTTACACAATTATTTTCAATGGGAGCTGGCTACACGTGCACTGTATGCCAGATATGTTTGCTGATCATGCCTTAATAACTACAGAGGAGGACAAAGTTTGACATAAATAGCTTCTCCTTTCATAGGAGTCGAAGGAGGTAAGAAAGTTCAACTACCAGAGTTCTCTCTCTGATCCAGTGATTCAGGGGGTAAGCCTTGGTGACCTCTTTGAATGCTCTAGGTCACTCATAGCTAAAAGTAGGAGAGGGTAGGGAAATCTCAGTTGGAAGAGATAAGTGCACTATGTATTTGCTTTCCAAGAGAACTGATACAAAAGATGGGTTTGAAGAAACATGGAAGTCTTATGGTAGAGCTATTGTTACTCAAATATGTGTATGGCATTGTCCAGCTATTGCGTTAAATCCAACGTCACACTATAGGAAGTCCACTAGCAGGGGAGGAGGTTCTCCCTTTCTCCTCCCCCCTGTAGCCCTCCATGCCATCCAAAAATCTGCTTGGGGGAGGGGGAATTGCCCTCCCCCTCCCCCAGTTCCACTGCTGGAAGTGTTTCCATTAGCTGAATGACCCCTTCGGATACAACCCATTGTCTTTGGTCAAACAAATTTTTCAGTCTTGGTAAAATTTGAAAAACCTGTTTGATCCAGAGGTTATACTGGTACAAAGGAAGAGAGGAACAGCATGCACACCCCATGTAATATTGGCTCTCATACCATCTTCAACTCTATTAAAAACTATTGTCTGCATCCAACTTTAAATCCCCTTTCTTCTTAGCTCTTCCTTCTCATAGCTAAGTGTTTTTGCTTTCTGTGAAACCGGAGTAGCCACTGAAAAGCTTTTGCTTATGCAATGGGTGGTTCTCAAAAGTCCCCCCACATACACACACTTTTGTTCAGCTTGTTTCAAAGATATTTTATTGACATGACAAAATGGATAAGGATTGACAAACGTATTTGGCATTTGAAAATCCTCAGAACATCCACCAAGGCATACAGAATACTTTTAGGATTGATCTCATCTAGGCGGCTTCCTAAAACCCATGCTCTGTGCACCTAGGTAGCCCTCTCAGAAAATTAGTGGCCATGCCCATCAGCTGCTCAGTGAGGAAGGGGGGCTGGAGAGGGGATTACACACATCCCCCACCTTCCCTGTTCAGACAGTGTATTTGAATTGGGCTGTGCATCGCTTCAGTGCTGAATCCGAATCCTGAAGCGAATCAGGGTGCTTCAGGGGTGCTTTGGTGTGATCCAAAGCAAATCAGACCAGCACCGAGGCACTCCAAAGCGAAGCAGCCTACCGATGAAGCGCCTCGGTCTGCCTCAGAGATTCAGAGCTCTTCTGAAGCCCAGACAGCCTGTCGCCAAAATGTATCAATTTGAGAAAGATCAGGGAGGGGGAGAGGAGGAGGAGGAGGAGGGGGAGGGAGGGAGGGGGGGAGCTTTGGCGAATGGCAACTCTAGTTGCCAAATTAGGGCTGAACGTAACTCAGCAGTCTCCATTCAGTGACAGTGGTGGAGGGGTAGGGGTGGGGGGAATACTGAATATATTGGAGAAAAAACCCTGCATTCGTTCACTGCAAGAGAGAGATCTGGTGGAATTACTGGAGAGAACTCTGAAGTGATTTGGCTAGATCTGTGGTGTGTGTGTGTGTTGGACTCTTTCCCAGTCTTTCTTCATAGTTTTCCGGCCAGATCCTTTTAAAAAACACCAACAGTATATTTAAAAAGTACTTTCCTGTTCTTGTTCTTGTCTCCCTCCCCCTCCCCCCACCCTTCAAAATTCCTGTATTTCTTCCCTTCCCATTTTTGAACTCTTTCCCCTAAAAAAAAAATATAAGCCCTTTCCTTTGCTTATAGGTAGTTCTGTATTTGCTTTTCTTTTGCTCTTGAGTGTGTGTGTGTGTGTTTGTGTTGTGGTTAAGCAAAGCACTACACACATCCACATTTCAAAATACAGTGGGCAAAGCACTACATCTATTATTTAAATAATACTCCCGTGTGTGGCAAAGCAAGCAAGCACAATATGTGGTATTTTCGGGGTCTTGAATCCGTTGCGGATTTCTCCAACATCCCTACTGTTACAATGAAGCAGAGTACTTGAGAGAGAGAGTGAGAAGGAACTTATATGGATTAGAATAATGGAGCTAGGCACATTAAATTGATCAGACTTTAGAAATCCAGCAAATCTTTACCACAGGGCAGTTGCATGAATCAACCATCTCTTAAGTCCAAGATTGCAAATTGGCAGTCCACAGCCTGGATGCCAACTTTCTCTGGCCCCAGATTACCAAATTTAATAGTACGAGGGGAGAGGGGTTATTTGCACTTCAAAGAAACCTACAGCAGAGATTAGGGATAGTGATCTCCTCCTAATCACCGCTTAAACACCTAACTTCTCCGATTATCCCTTTATGACCATTGGTTTGAGTTTCTGAGAACAGCACATTTTATCTGTGTCTAGCACAAAACCTACTGGGCCAAACTGTCTGAAATTTGGCAGATGGGATCCACTCCATGGGGGCTGAGAGGTCCCCAAATTTCATGCACTTTTGTGGAAACTGTGAAAAGTTATAGCTCTTTGTTTTGAGAGTTTTTGTTAAAAAACAAACAAATTTTAACTCTGCCTAGCAGAAAAACTACTGGGCCAGACTGTCTGAAATTTGGCAGGTGGAATCTCTTCTATGGGGGCTGCCGGGTCCCCAAAATATCATGTATTTATCATGAAAACTGAAAAGGTCATGGCCATTTCTATTTACCAGTGCAAGTCAGTGGGAAAACATCATATCAGAATGATCTGAATATCCGAATCCTGCTTCGGATCCAAATCTGAAGCAAAGCAGATGGGGTCTAAATTGGTCTGAAGCTAAGCGGGACTGCTTCAGACGGTCTGAAGTGGCATCTAAAGCGAAGCAGGGGGGTCCGTGCACAGCCCTAATTTGAATATTTAATTCTTCACTGTTCCAGGCCCGGTAGCAACTGCTACATAGCCCAATACCATCTCATCTCCCTTTCTTTTCTCCCACAACCAGAGAGTGAAGGTGGCCACTTATACAGTGCCAAAAGAGAGGACAAAGGAGGCACAGATTTGCATAACTTTGCATGTGCTATTTTATATGTAGAGATGCAAATTTAGAGATAATCAATATAACTGAAAAAGAAATATAATACATGTCACCACAGTAGGGAAAAGCATAATAGTTTGCTGTCCAGGTGCTAACGGTTGGGTCCTTGCTCTCCCTTCCTATAGTTCTTTATGTTTAAACTGGAATGGACTGGGCAGCCCTTCAAATAGAGGACACCTTCAAATAGAAGACTGTCCTGTGTAATTTAGGACATATGGCCACCTTATATCTCACACAAAAGTAATCATGAGCAGCCTTAGATACTTAGATATTTGGGATAATGAAGCAGGAGAAGTAACAGAAAAGCAAAAGTCAGACTTCTCTGCTTTAATTCATCCTCATTCACTTGTGTTCACTCAAGACATTCCAGGTGGTTTTTATTATTATTTGATCAGCTAAATGGGTCTTTTTCTGTGGCATTTGTATCCAAATATTTAAATGATAAATACATATGTATAATCTTCTTTCCTATCTTAGTCTACATCAAAAAATAATAATGAAATGCCATTTGTTACTTTCTAACGTGTTACCTCTTCTCTGCCTAAGCTGGAATTCCCTTTTGAATTTTTGCCTCACCACAGCCGTTGACAATTTACTCAGCTTTTGAGTGGTCAGAGCCTCTTTCCTGTGGATTTCAAAATGCTCTTGGATTTGCCTGTTTTAATAATACATGTTTTCAGAGACTTATAAAAGCATTGAAAAGAAAAGAAAAGAAAAGAAAAGAGCTAATTTCTATTTAGAATAACAATTTTTTCGTCCGTCATGGTGTGGAACTCCTGAAGTTGGCGTCTATGCTGTTTGCAATCCATTTGGAGACAAATTAGCCAGAACTACACAGCACAGGCATCATGTCAGGGCCCAGCAGGGCCAGAGGCAAACGGCGTGGTCCAAAGAACTGGGTGGTCAAGTTCTGGAGCAGGAAGACAAGGACCCAAAGGGCCAGAGGCAGGTGACGTAGTCTAAGACGGGCTGGGGGGTCAGGTTCAAGAGCAGACAAGCAAAGGGCAAGGCCAAAGAGTACCTTCTCTGAAGGGCAACTTGCTCAGACAGAGGAGCTAGGCCTAGGAGAATTCTTTTACAAATACAGAAGGGCCCAAATTGGCTTCCCAGGGCACCCAATTCCTCTGGACTGACAGACTGCAGTCCCTCCTCCTGCCGCTGTCAGAGTGGTGGTGCTGTGGAGCAGCAAGGCTCAGGCCAGCCAATCCCTCTCCACTTGTATGCTCTCCTGGGAAGTGCCAGCCCTATCATTAAGCAGACTGAGGCAGCTGCCTCCAGCAGCAAATGCTGAGGGATGGAGAGCAGACAGAGCTGTGGGTGCCACACGGCCTGCCCTGCACCCCTAAGCTAGCCTGTTGTACTTAAGTGTGGTGACAAATGCTAACCCATCTCCAGTGCTGAGGTAATTGTCAACTGCCAGACCATTTGGTTTCTGTACAATGAAGGGGAGGGCACCATCTTGTCCTTTGCCTGAGGCAGCAAAATGGAGGTGAAGAAAGTAAGGTGCCTGGGTCCTGCTCCCAGACTCCCCAGTTCGAACCTGCTGGCACCTTACATGTAGTAATGCAGCCTTTCCCAGGGTGGTGCTCTGCATATGTTTCGGACTACAACCCTGCCCTTTGGCCATGCTGGTTGGGGCTGATGGAGGTTGCAATCCAAAATATCTGAGGGTATCAGCTTGGGAAAGGTGGAAGTAAAACCTCCAAACTTCCCATTTAACTTGAGGAATTTGTTCCCTCAAATTCAGCAAGTTTTAGGAGGCCTTTATAGGATGCAACATGATAAGAGCATTACCATTGGAAGAGAGTTGGAAAGGGCACGTGGCCTGTGGTTGGGGGGAATGAACGGGATAAGGCCAAAATAATTCCCCCCTGGTAACATCTGCTGCAGATTAGCCTACAGAAGGGCTGCACATCTTGTGACTCCCCCCCCCCCCCGCAAATGCAGCTCGCCAGCCACATATTGTGGCCTTGGGAATTCCCATTTTTGTCATCTCAAGACATGCAGCAAAACAAGGAAGTTTTCTCAGATCCTGATGGGCCAGTGGTCTGTGGATCACAGTTTGTTCAGGCCTGGATGATAGCATTGGCCAGTTAATAGGTGGGGAGATGTTGTATTTTGCTTAAGAGCCAAAACAGAAATTACTTTAAATCCATAACCGGCAGCTATGACTTTTTAATTTTAACTCTAGAGTAGGTACAAGGTCCCCATTATGGATTGGGGCTCTAGCATGGGGTGGCAGGAGGGCTTTTAAGATCCAGATCAGGGGCCTGCATCTACTCTAGAGTAAAAATAAAAAGAAGACATAGCTTCTAGACACACATTTAAAGTAATGTCTGTTTTGGCCGTAAGAAACAGAAGGCAGCAGTGCCTTCTGCCTTGTGGCACATTCTTTTTATGCGAACTAAAGACTCAAGGGAAATAGGGGAGAAAAAAGTTGGCTGTGCTGAGATTGAGGAAGAATTCATATGGACAAGGATTAGCTGTGAAAACAGAATGCAACATTGCAGCTGTAGTTGCCTGATGCCAGGCACCTAAATACACAGCATTGTATCCAACGATAGTCTAACTTAAGTCCCATTCATTTCAATGTGTCTACTCTAAGAAGGACTAACAACCCATAGTCACATTTAGGCAGAAACTACATGTGATACGCAGTTGCGTGTATGTTTCTCTTAATTAATTTAAAAACCAAATTGCCATATCTTGGCAGGTTGAGCAGAGAGACAACCTGAGGAGGGGAAGGATTAAGCAGCCCATCTCCTCCATTGATCCTTCACTCTGGAGCACAGCTTCCTGCGGCTGATTTTAGTTTGGGGCTTGTTTGCCTTCAAGGCGATGGACAGTTTCCCACAACTGTAGGTCATGGGTGTAGTTTTAACTAGAGACCTACTTAGAGGGAAATTTTAAGGCCATGGGAAAAAAATCAGTTTTTTCGGGGGGTGGGGGTGGGGTGGGGTGGAATAATTGGAAATTTTGGGAAAATGAAAAAATAAGCAATACTAATTTTTTAAGGCTCTTCACAGATTTAAAGTCACTTTGTTGCTTTAAGACAGCCTTCCCCATCCTGATGCCCTCCAGATATTTTGGACTTCAGCTCCCATCAGCTTCAGGCAGCATGGCCAATGGTCAGGAATGCTAGGCAGTGTAGTCCAAAACATCCAGAGGGTACCAGGTTGGGGAGGGCTGCTTTAGGAACATAAAGCAGCCTTTCTGTTCCTAAAGTTATTTTATGTATGACTTAGTTTGCTCATAAAATTATCATTACATTTTAAAACTTTTAAAAGTAAACTCAGTAAATTTGTAATTATTGTCTGAATAGATTAGAACTATGTTAAGGGCACAATCCTATGGCTGCTAGTCAGCAGCTAGATGGCCATAGGATAGGTCGGTTCCTGGAGAACCAACCCCCACCCCCTCCTGCGCTGCCTCATAGGCAGCACAAATTGGTCCCACACTCCGCGCTCGTAGGAGCAGCGAGGAGCGGCGAAAACGGGATGTTCCCAGGGACAGGATGGGAAGGTTGGTAATGCCGGTACAACACATCCTACGACACATTTCTGGCCGCCGAAATCGGCTTTATAGCCGTGAAAGCAGGGCAGGGGGAGCAAGGAGGAGATCCTCTCCTCCCCATTCTTCCTGCCCTGCACTGGATAGGTGGTCACCCCCAGGGTCGGAGGCGACTGTCGATCCAGATAACATTGCTCCTTTAATGACTGCTACAGCATCAGAAACACAGGACTCTATAGAACAAAACGCAAGCTGTCAAGAATGCACATTTACTGTAAAGAATGCACCAAGGTAACTCTACTCACATGTTGGGAAATTGAGCATAAATGTCTATCAGTAAAATAAACTTTAGATCAATAATTTTAATAAGGAATGAAAGAACTAGCTATGCTAGGAATCTTACAAAGATGATTTAAAAATATTTTTCCCCATGGCTTCATTATTTCCATATATTTTACATCTCTAACCTTTCTATAAAGTGTTCTTGGTACATAGTTCTTAGAAATCATTTTCGGGGGGAGTAAAGGCTGGGTAACAATATATAAATACTTTGTCTTAAATTCTAAAAGACAATATTTCATAATCCAAAGGTGTTCAATGTTTTGAAAAAACAAAACAAAACACAGTCCTCGGGAAAAAAACAGAGGGGAAAACGGGCTTTTTCTAAATTTTTCATTTTTTTTCCCAGACCTTCCCATCTCTAGACACACTTCCCACTGAAGTGGTAAAACTGGGATGTACTGACCACCTAGTCTTCTCCCTGACAAATATGGTTGTGCGTGCATTTCCATACTGAATGAAAAACAAAACTAATGGATGTGTAAAGTGTTGCAGAAAGAGGATGAAACCAACATAATGAGTGGAAAAATGAGAAACGGAGAAGAACTGAAATGGATAGATTGGGCTCAAATCAGCAGGGATGGATCAAATTTCTCCAGTCTATGTCCAGTCTTGTATCTCAGCCCTCTCCAACCTGTTGCCCTCCAGATGATCTGAACTACAATTCCCAGAATTCCTGACCACTGGCCAGGATGGCTGGGGCTCATGGGACTCTGGGAAGTCCAAAATATCTGGAAGGAACCAGATTGGGGGAGGTTACTCTATCCAGTACAGCACACTGGCTCTCAAATTGGGAACACTCATGAGACATGTTGGCTTGACATCAGTTCATCATGGTTCCCTTCCTGCCACTTCAGCCAATGCAGAGGCATGACAAGGGCACAGCCTAAAGCAGGAGTGGGCAACCTGTGGCCCTCCAGCCTTCAACTCCCATCAGCCCTCACCACTCGCTATGCTAGCTAGGGATCATGGGACTTCTGGCCAAAACATCTGATGGGCCCAAGTTCCCCACCCCTAGCTTAAAGCAAAACTGCTAGGAAGCTTTGGAGGATCTCTAGAGCAAGGATGAGTAGACAGCTTCAACTGGGAAATAAAGGAACTGAAAAGGCAATCCAGGGATATAAAAATGCATAATCATGTTTGGATATTATTAGGTTTGTCCACCAAAAGGTATAATTCTCTAAGAAGCAACCTGGCAGTATTTCGATTTCCATTTCATCCTGGGCAAAATCATTAAAATACTCCCACTAGAGACCTTGGAATTAAGGGCAGCTGCAGACAGAAGATGCTGCCCCACCTCAAGCAAATAATGCACTCCAACAAAAAAGACCCAGTTCCAGTCCAGTTCATTAACGTCCTTAAAGCAACACCACTGAAAAGCAGTTGAGGGGCTGCTTTCCAGTGCATACTACTTTAAATGTCCAAAGCACATGTCTGAAACAGCCCTCCATATGGGATGTCTGAACTCTGTAATCTGGGAGTCGGGCCAATGTTAAAGTGTGGTATGTATATAATCCTTGCATCCCTTGTCCAGGAAAAAAACAATATGTGTCAGATTTTATATGCAACACTGCGCACAAAACACACGCCAGCTCTTCTTTAATGTGCATTGTTTCTACAAAAGGTTAAATAGACCTAGGTGACACACAGCTATTTAACTAGACCTTGTAATAAGGGCAGATAATAATGCATTCCTGTTTCCTCCCGTCTCACTGCTTCTTTTCCATTCAGCGTTCAGGAGAATTACTACCTGACTTTTAATACATCTTGGTTCAACTGCATGTAGCCTTATTGTTTTCTAATTGCCAGCACAACAATTTGATCCACATCCAGGCTCTGGCGCTTCCGTGACTTCTAACACCACAGCAATATTGCGCGGTGCAGAGCCGATTTCTCACGCAGTAAGCAGTTTGCCTCTGTCTCGCCTCCCCAAGGCACCTCTAAGCAGATGCTGCATTAAAGCCAGTTTTACAAAACTGCTTCCGTTGTGATAGACAGTTTTTTTAACGTAATAAACTGACTGGATTAAAGCGGCAGGTCGAGGCGGGGTGGGGGGAGAGGAGGTCAGAGCCGATAAACACTTACAAATTCATTAGCAAGGACCTGTCCCCAAATTAAGCAAAGGCAATTAGTGTATCTGGCAGAGGCTGCATTCTTTTGCATGCTTACTTGGGAGTAAGCCTGACAGGGATTAGCAGGACTTACTTCTGAGTAAAAATGCAAAGGACCAGGCTGTTCAGAGAGTAGCCTTTCTCCAGGAATAGTGGCAATGTGAGGAGGTGACTGAGATTTGCAGTTGAAGAGAGCTTAGTGTACCCTTCACAGAGGATCTGTTTGGGTGCTTTTACATAAGAGCCCAGCTCTTCTGCTGACCTCCTTATTCTTTTCATCACAGATATACCTTGTTTGGTATGAAAAAGCTTCATTTCACAAGACACTATTATTATTCCGTGTGCAAAAGTGCTGGGACAGCTTGACACATTACAGCCTGAATCCTAAATAAAAGGCGCTTTAATCCAAATGTTTCACAATAGCCACTGTCATGCCCAACAACAAAAAGATGAGCTTCTCCCTCTCCTCCAACTCTCGCATATTAGGAATTAATCTTATTGTTGAAGCTAATACAATCCAAAAACAGAATCCAGCATTTCCATGTTCCCTTAGGTTAACATGCATTTTATCCCACATTTTCTTCCCTCCCGTTGATGCTGTCATCTACACTCTATTAACTGAAGAGCGGTCTCTGGAGTTCTCTGCAGCTAATCCTCTTGCACGGCTGGATAAACTATGCAGTGAATCTGGGATTACAGGAATGGCTCTATGAAGGTGCAGGTTTCAACTTCCGTCCAAACAGAAGAGCAGAATCAAATGTTTTCCATATACTCCATGAAATCCCAAGTTGCTAAAGGGTTTTAACCAGGGCCAGCCCTAGCATTGGACAATGAGGCTGCCACCTCAGGCAGCAAATGCTGAGGGATGGGGAACAGACAGAGCTGTGTGTTTCTCACAACCTGCCCTGAGCCCCTAAGCTAGCCTGTTGTACTTAAGTGTGGGGACAGATGTTGGCATGTGGGGACCAGTGCTAAAGTGGGTTCAGTCCATTTGGCTTCTGTACATTAAAGTGGAAAGTGCCATCTTTGCCTCAGGCAGCAAAATGTCTTGGACCAGCCCTGGTTTTAACTATCTCTAGGCAGGCATTTCATACGTGCATACATTGCGGATGTTGAGGAAAAAAAGAATTAATTTGGCCAGTCACAAACCAAAGTCTCTGATGATTGTCTCTGGTGTACAGCTCTTTTTATCTAGACTGTATTTCCCTCGCTCCCCTTTTTTTTGGCATGGTTTATCATTACTGCTAAGATCCAAATTGCAGCAGCCTCATGGAACAGATTAATTTGAATGAGAAATTCTGTCACAAAAGAACATTTGCCAAGGTGTTTGCAGATCTGTTTTACCACAAGAGAACTCGAGGCATATGCCTTTCACTATGTGCAGTGCTTTTATTCCCCCCTCCACCCTATGTTGCTCTTTCTCTGTAATATAGTCAAATCCAGGATGTTCTGTAAGTGCAAATGGTACTCAACATTCATACAGCGCATAGTTCAGCTATGGAATTAACTACCACAAGATGTAGTGATGGCCACCAATTTGGACAGCTTTAAAAAGGGGATTAGACAAATTCATGGAGAAGAAGTGTGTGTGTGTGTGTGTGTGGGGGGGGGTTATATATTACCTCCAGTAAAAGGGGTAACATGCCTCTCAATATCAGCTACTGGGGAACATGAGGAGGAAGGGTGCTATCGCACTCATGTCCTGCTTGTCGGCTTCCCACGGACATCTGAGTTGTCCACTGTGGAGACAAAATGCCAGGCGACATAGGCCTTTGGGGCTGTTTTCTCCTTTGAAAACAGTCCAGAAACTTCAGTTAGTCCAAAATAGGGTGGCTAGACTGCTAACAGGGTCTGGATGATGTGATCATATTATACCAGTGCTGTGACAGCTGCACTGGCTGCCCATGTGTTTCTGGACCCAATTCAATATACTGGTTTCAGCCTTTAAAGCCTGAAACAGCTTGGGCCAGGTCACCTGAAGGAATGCCTCCTCCCATATTTACCTACTCAGACACCAACGTCATAATCTGAGACCCTTCTCAAGGTGCCTCTGCCAAATGAAGTGAGGCAGGTGGCTATGAGAGAGGGCATTTTCAGTGGTGGCACCCCCTCTGCAGAATGCACTCCCTAGAGAGGCTTGCCTAGCGCCTACATTATAAACTTTTCGGCACCAGATAAAGACATTTTTATTCTCCCAGACATTTTAAGAACTGTTTTTAGATCATTGCACTTTTATTTTTCTGCTGGTTTTACTTTAGTTTTATGTGCTGGAGCGTTCTTATTCTTTGCTGCTAGCTTTGTCTTGGTTTTATTATCTGAAGTTTTAATTCATGTTTTGATTTTGGGGACTTTATATTTTTCATGCATTGTATACCACCCAGAAAATTTGGGTTATTGGGTGGTTTAAAAGTGCAAATGCTAAAATTAACAATAATTGTCTGATCTAGCATAGCCCTTCCTATGCTCTTAACAATTCTAAGCCTAAGGAGGCATGAAGATATGGCAGAAAAAGTCACACCTCCTGCACTGTCTCCATCCACGGCTTGATAGATGTACAGCCCTTCCTGCTTTTCCATGCCTGCCTGTACAACAGCCACTATGCAGCCCATACAATATTGCTACTCCTTGATGACTGGATGAGATAGAAGACAGAGCTATAAACCTTCAATAGCTGTAGAAAACATGGAAGTTTAGAAGGTGCAGCTTGTCATGTCATAGCGCTGCAGGGGTAAGAAAAGATGCTCCTGCTGGATTTTCCTCTTCTGCACAATTACTAAAGCCAGTAGTAGCCAATGTCTTCAAACTTAGGGAGAAGACTTTCCTCAGGCAAGGTGGCCAGGGGTTAGAGTTCCCTCTTCCCCATAAGGATGGAACAGTGATCCCCAAACAGCTTAGGAAGGCACTGGTTAACATAAAATAAGAGGATGCCCCAAAGCAGAGTAGCCGAAAAAGAGAACAAAGAAAGCAGCAATTTGCATCATATTTGCATTTGCAAAGTTCTATGTATAGTTACCGATTCAGAAATAATAAATGTAACTTAAAATAGAAATACAACACATCTAACCATAGCGAGGAAACGTTTCTAGGGGTGTCTGCTCAGTCTGCTATCCAGCTGCTAACTGTTGATGGCCCCTTTAAGCTCTCCTTTCTGGTGGTTCTTTATCCTTAAACCAGACTTGGATTGGACAGCCCTTCAAATAGAGGCCACCTTCAAAAAGAAGACTGTTCTCTCTAAAGTAGCACACCTGACCATCCTAAGGCCTCCGTGATGATGAAAAGGTGCCTAAGGATTCCTTTCATTTCATGCTGGGAGGAGCTTCTACTAGCCAGGTTCAAAGTGGTGCAGAAGCCTATTGTGTTGGTACGAGGAGATAGGGATGTTAGAGAAATCACCGCGGATTCAAATGAGGCCGGATTCCAAAGAATCCACAGTGGATCAGCTCCACTTACCTCCTCTCCTGGAGGATTCCACGTGGGATGGCACGGCTGCCTCTGCGCCGATCGCCATTTTAAAAAAAGGCGATCAGCAGGATGTCCCCATAGACTTATGCGCAAAATAGCCGTGAATCTTGCATGTAAGTCTATGTGTCCATGGGCTTATACGCAAGATTCATGGCTCTATTTTGCGCATAAGTCTATGGGGACATCCTGCTGATCGCCATTTTTTTAAAAAAAGCTGTGAATCTTGCATATAAGTCTACATAGGCTTATACGCAAGATTCACGGCTCTATTTTGAGTATAAGTCTATGGGGACATCCTGCCGATTGCCATTTTTTTAAAAAATGGTGATCGGTGCGGAGGCGAAGGGCTCTGGTTGCAGGTAAGCAGCGGCCCTTGGCTCTGCGGAATCCTTGCAGAGTGGAGCCGCTCTGCGAGGATTCCAGGGGGGAGGAATGGATCGCCTCCCCTCCCCATGGATTCCCCACCAGAATGGATGGTGGGGAATCCATACATCCCTACAAGGAGAGCCAAATCCCAAGCAAAGTTGCTCCGGGAGCAGAGCTGGGCAGGCCCAAAGCAGCACAAATGGTCCTGAGCCCATTCTGCCTGCCAAGGCACTCCTCCAGCATTCAATGCGAGGTCTTAAAGCTCTCCTTGCATTTTCAGTGTAGAATGGCGGCAAATCGCCCCACTTAGCACATTCAGGCATAAGTCGCCTGATTAATTAATACCAACTCCTGTCTTTCCAGGTTCAACCTCTTGCCCATCTGAGTCGAGGGTATTTTGCATCCTGCAAGATAAGGAAGACTGCTGGTTTTCTTGTAAGGTGTTATGGTTTGGAGGAGGAAACTGGGGTGGGGGGGAGGTTTACAGTTGCAGGGAATGCCACTATAGTTTGCTCTATTGCCTTCTTTGTGTTGCAGAATCAATACAGGGCAAAGCTGGATGTGATGCAGGAGAACTCCCATGTTTCTTAAAGTTGCAGCTGCAGGGGGAGGCATTAGGATCAGGACTACAGAGTTCAGGGAAAGGGGTTAACACTTTCCACCCATGCCACTTTTCCTGATCGATACCACCCTACTATTTTTAAGGTTTCCCTCATAGGAGAAATAGCAGTTTTGTGTGTGCAGTTTCAATTGTGAAAACAGCACAGGGGTTAACCCCCTACCCCACCCCAACACCACAGTCCTAGTTCTAAATCAGACCCTCTCCCATGGCTACTATTAACACTTCAGACAAATGCAGGAAATCCTATCCACAGAATAAGACATTTAAAACTAGGGATGTCACAGAAATAGGCAATGGAACCCAAGGAGTTCAGGTTTTCATGAATCCTACCCATGGATTCCTCAGCAGACTGGCTTTCCCCGTCAGGCAGATTCCGTGGACTTTCTAACTTTCCTGAATGTGGCACACATGAAAAATATGCAAAATCAAAACCCGGCCAAACCTGCGCATTTTCTCCATAGGCTAACACATGACAATGCACATTTGGGGGGAATTTGTGAATTTTCGCACATGCGCATTTGTGCAAATGTGAATTTGCACAAATGTGAATTTGCACAAATTCAGGGGATCCAATTCTGTTGACAGGTGGATGATGGAACGAAAGGTGCCTGCCAATCTGGGAAACACAGATGGACTGGACTGGACACAATCTGTACATCCCTGTTTAAATCACTTCTTATGATCACAGAGGTTTCTTTAAACTTATATTGTTTTGTCCCTTCTCTTGTTTTGGGCTTGCCTTTGCTAGGGGGAAGTTCTCATATCTTTAAGCAGGGATGATAGTCAACTGGCAGCCGCTACCCTGACTGCTTGCATCCACCACAGAAAATAAGACAATGTTCTCCAGGGAGTCCTTAGGTCAGAGAGAGGTGGGGTGCCATTTCCAAGTGAACCAAGGGCAGGCTGCAAGCAGTCAAGAAGAGGGGTGGGCTAGACATGCCACATGAGCTGCCAGATGGCTTCCTGCTAAAGAATAAGTGCTCCATCTCCTAGCAAAGGGAAGCACAATAACTTAATAATACAATTAGGAATCAGAAGCTTAGATGATCCCATGCAATTGAATCTCTCCCTGGTGTGTGTGCATCAGGCTTCCCCAACCTCAGCTCCTCTAGGCAACCTCGAGTGCCTTCTCCCCTACATCCCAGTCCACCACCTAAGGTCCTCTGAGGGCAATCTGCTGTGGCTGCCTAATGTGAGATTGGCAGCCACACGCAGGAGGACCTTTGTCTTTGTCGCCCCTCCATTGTGGAATGACCTCCAAGTTGAAATGCGCCTGCTGACCATTTTGAATGTTTTTAAGCAGGCATTAAAGACTCTATTATTCCAGCAGGCCTTCCCTTTTGAGAACTCTTGCTCCTTTTTGTTGATTCTTGTATACTGTTCTTATGCTGTGTTGTTTCTATTGTTGGATTTTTTTGTTAAATTGTTTTTAACTTTGTACACTGCCTAGAGTATTCATATATAGGCAGTTTATAAATTGAATAAATAAATAATAAAATGTTGGATTACAAGTCCCATCCCCCCAGTCAGCACTGGCTGGGGAGGATGGGAGTTTAGTCCAACATGTCTGGAGGGCACCACATTGGCGAAGGCTGGTCTGCATGCGAGTGTGTGTGTCTGTGTGTATCGCTCTCTCTCACCCACACATACCAATGAATGCCTTCAGACTGTTCAGAAATAAAAGTAAAACTGTGTAATAATGGCAGTGTATTTTCTTCCAGGAAGTTAGGTTCTTCTGCATTTCAAAGTGACTTCCTAATGGTTGTCAACTAAGCTGGAGCATTACAAGGCATTGCTTAGACCTTAACCGGCTCAAATTAGTTGCCTCCATGGTGGAAAAATACGATATGAAAGAAATCAATAGCTAAATAAATAAATAACTGCCACGTTGAGAAAAGTTCACAATGACAGAGCAGTGGTACTTGTTACATGTCGCTATAAACGGCTATGATACAGAGCCAAAGGAAATATGATGATGGAACTAGGGGCTCCCACTACCTGAAATCCATGTAAGAGAGCTGTTTGCTGCCCATTTGGTGGATCCATCAGATTGTGGCTCAATTATATTTCATTCCATACAACACACAGATGTCTGGCGTGCAATGAGATGCCTCACACCGTGCCAAAATACTGCAGCCTCCAGCTCTTGTGAAGATTGCAAAAGTGATGGTTTTTTTTCCATTGTGTCTCCATCACCTTTGATCAGATTACAAGTGCTGTTTCTTAATTTTTGGCATATCTGAGCAGCTAATTGGGGGATAAACAGACTGAAAGGAAAAAGAAAAATACCCATTTGTGCCAGGCATCTCATTTTTCAGAAAGGAAAAAAAAAAAGTAGCAGCAACTGATCTGGGCAAACAACAGCACATCAGTCACACTTCTCTACCATTTGCCTAAACCGATTACAGCACTAGATAGTGCTCTGTCACGGCCTCCAAGACAAATGAGCTGTGCCTGCTCCTATTTTGATTAAGTTTTCTGTTAGTGTAGAAAAGCACATCCCAGCCTGTTATTTTGCTCGAGACTGCTGTATGATGCATATGCATGCCTCTGACCTAAGGGTGGCCATTCAGCATTTTCAAGCCACAGTGAGAGGGAGTGTTGACATGAGATTTTAGCAAAGCTGAAAGAATCACCTGCCGATTGGTCCTATCCCTGCTGCTATAGCATTCACATACACACACCATAGCTATGCAGCTACTTCTGGGCACAGGTCCCCCCCCCATCCTTGCTGGGCCGTCACCCCCCGAGATGATGTGGGAAGAATGTCCGTGACCTCTGTAGAGTTTGTTGGAAGGTTGTAACACTTGTGGGGACGGTGTACTTACAACTGTATGAGGTGGCCATGGTGTTCTTTCCTTTTTTTTTTTTAATGTTAAAGCAGAGGCTGCTTCCAGATGTTTGGGCCTACAACTCCCATCAGCCCTAGCCAACATAGCCAATGGCGAGGGAAAATGGGAGTTGTAGGACAAAACATCTGGAGGGCCACAGGCTACGTTAAAGAAAGGCAAGCTGTTGTACTCAGCAGTGGCTGCCACTTACTTTTACAATCTCTTGCGAACTGTGATGGGAAAGTCACTACATGATGATGTAGCGTGGATCCCAGCTACGATGTACAGAAAAGAAACAGATGGCTGCCCCAATAGGCAGTGTACAGTTCTATTTTTAAAAAGATCTGCTGATATTCCAAAATTGAGATTAAAGATATGTACACCAGTTGCTGGGGAACATGGGCAGGAAGGTGCTGTTGCACTCATGTCCTGCTTGTGAGTTTCCTGTGGGCAGTTGATTGGCTACTGTGTGAACAGAATGCTGGACTAGATGGACCCTTGGTCTGATACAGCACGGCTCTTCTTATGCTCTTATATGTGGGTCATTATTTGGTTTATTTTAAAAAAATATCCAGAGCAGGCTTGTCAAAGTTTTTATGGGTTTGAAGGCAGAACATCCACCATTCCCCATCCTTTTTTTCAGAATCCAGTTCCATATTCAACTGACAATTTCTGTACCTATTCCTCAAATTTCAGCTTCTCTACAAAATCTGTATTTTAACAAGATATATTATTCCAAACAACTTATTTTCCTTAATTGCCTCCCCTCCCCACCCCACCCCACACACTCCAATTCATCCCAATGAATGGTCAATATCCTAGCTGTAAAATATATCTGGCTCAGGTATGTCGTGAATTGAGCAGATGACTGGATACATCAATAAACTGCTCCGAAGTCAAAACACTTCCTTGACATGGATGGCTCATTTCAAATTTTCAAGAGAAAAGGCCATCATATCTATATTTGCTAGAGCAACCTTTAAGAATTTGTTGAAACCCAGCATAGGCCTGGAGAATACAAGTTAAATCTGAAAGAGCATGTGAACTTTAAAAAAAGACTTTTTGACTTGCCTCGTTTTATTGGTACTTTTAGAACTGGAGGGAGTTTCTGGGGGTGGGGGTGGGACTCCTATAGCATCAGAAAGTAGTTTAAAGAAAGAGCACAGGATATCAGGAAGTTACTGATTCAAATATTTAACATCCTACCTATGAAGTCATAAGCAGAGCAATATAGGCTTCCTTGGCTCCATCCTAGGAAAGATGCCTCCCCAGGACAATACAAAGATCTGCAGTTGTAGAATGCACACATTTAAACCTGAACACATTATATTTATAGGGATGGACAAATCAGTCTATTTCCTATCTGTGTCACTTTCACATGTGTTCACCCATCAGTCCATTCCATCCCATTTCTGCATTAATCTGTCATTCTTTCTCCCCAGTAAATCTGCACAAAAAACTGGAGAGAAGCTATATATACATACACTGTTTCTCTCTCCCAAACTATGCATTTTGAAATGCGTTGGAACATGTGGGAAGCGTGAAAGCTTGTGCATAAGTAAGTCCTGATTTGCCCATTAGTCCAGAAGGCACAGATCAGGTAAGTTCGTTTCAGAATTCACAAAGATTGCATTCCTCGAACATTCCCATCTATTTATAGAGGCAGAGTTGCAAACTGGACCTGCAACTTAAGAAAAATTAAAAATCCTATTTGCACCAGTGTGCGTGCTCTCTCCCTCGCGCTCTCTCTCACTCACTCTCTCTCACACGCACACACAGAGGTAAGTGAATGAGGTGATAATGAGGCTTTCAAGTTTAACTATTGCTTGTGATGATTAGCTCAAAATTCAAAAGCTGTAAAGCAGTGGTATAGAAGTACATTTTGAAATGCAGAGCTCATCGTGACAGTGTGTATGCACACGTACACCAAAGAGCAGCAGTATATACTATAAGAATAAAATTTAGTAAGATCAGCATAACTGCTGAATAGTTTACCTGAAATATAATTAATCCATTGAACTCAATGGTGCTTACTTCTGACTGCATAGGCTCAACTAGTAAAAACACACTGAGCTTTCAGAAAAGATCTTCAGCCTGCTGACATGCAACCTTTAGCTTTTAATTAGAAATGCAGACACTCTTGGCAAAGAAATGTTACCATTTAAACTGCTAGACTGAAGTAGGAACCCCATTAAAGAAAAAGGAACAAGTAATGTTTTGATATTTTTTTACAATTTTAATATTGATGATTTAATTATATTTTAACTTTTGTACACTTGTATGTATATATCTATTTATAGGTTTTAATTGTATAAGTTTTAATGTTGTAAAGCCGCCTTGAGTCCCAGTATTGGGAAAAAGGCAGGATATAAATAAATATAACAACAACAACAACAAGTATACCCCCTGTGCTTGTGTCCCCCACTCTCTGACTCCTCCTCCAACAGTAGTAAAACTTGAGAGCCTTGTTATCACCTCATTTGCTTACAAGACCAAGGAGGATCCATCAGTTACCCTGGTGCTCCAGCAGATGATGTCAACACTCCTGCTCTGGAAAAAGTCTTGTAGCTGCACACTCCCAAGTTCCCTCTCTACTACACTACTGGTTAGAGAAAGACAAAGCTGAGCCAGTCACTCCACAGGAGAATGCTTCTTCAATTATCATATCTACACTAATTAACTGAAGTAAACAGGGATCCCAGAGTAAAAACAAGGTTGGGGAAATGGAAGGCAGAGCTTCATCCTCTATTTCTCTCTGCAGTCTTTTCCGTCGCTGAGAAATGTTAGAACTGACAGTGTTTATTTTCCTGGGAGGGACTAAATACAATTAAAGACACACACACAAAAGAGAGACAGAGAGGCAATGAGGAAAAGAATCGAACACAGACTGGCTACTTCTCTCCTTTTCTTTGGTGGGGTTCCTATTTCAGGCTAACAGATTAAATGGAAAAATATCTGTGTAAGATTGTTTGCATTTCTAACTAAAAGCTAAAGCTAATTGAAAGCTTCAGCTGACAGAAGACGAGGCATTGTTAAAAATGCTCAAATGTGTTTTGCAAGCTGAATCTATGTATTTTTACTCAGTTCAGTGGAGCTTACTCCCAAGTAAGTATCCTAAGGACTGCAGTCTTAGACTCAGGCCCCATCTACACATGCCTTTTAATCTGGGGCGGCTGCGAGTTGAGGTCTCTTGGGACAGGCAACGCAGTCGCCACTTCACCGCCATCCGTTGCTTTCTCCCAGAAAATGTGGATTTCCAAGGAGACGTTTTGCTAAGATGTTTTTCATTTGCTGCAGGTTTCCCCGCAGTTGTGCGCCATCTGTCCCTTCTCCAAACCAACTTTGCATTTTTCAGTGGGCGTGTTGTAGGCGTGCATAGTGCCTTGCGTCACTCTGTGATGCCCCTTTACTCCCCCTGTCCCTTCGCAGCTGCGCAGTTACAGAGGCACAGAGAGGCGTTTTCATTTATTTAATCATACTTTCACACATTTCTGCAGCTTCGTATCTTCACAATGGTTGCTTTTGGACTCAGTGCCCAAGGGCGGGGGGGGGGGTGTCTTGGGGGAGGACCAACTTCTCTCCGGCCACCATTTCAGAGTGATGGATAGGCACATACCCCTCTCACACCTTGGGTGAGCACAAACCATTGCGAGAGTCTCAGGTTGGGGAACTGCCAAACAGTTGGCATGGAAATGAAGGAGCACAGATCACCCACGTTATACCTAACAAGGGATGGACAGACACAACAGAACCCCTAAAATACAAAACAGCCACTGAAGTGTTGCACCCCCACGCTCATGGGCCTGCACAGCTGTGCATTAAAATATAATGGCAAAAAAGGGGCACGGCAGAGTCTGTTAGGGAAGTCTGCAGTAAATCATGAGTGTATTGCAACAGAAGCTAATTTGGAGCTGAAATGCTGTGCAGTTGCAACAGAGTGAAGGGTGAAAGGAGGTGCCATGTAGACAGGGCCTCAAAGTTGGTTGTTGTGAACAGGGGAACATTAGGCAGTTTTTTATAACACAGAAGATTTCCCCTAACCCCTCCCACACTCTTTTGAACAAGACCTTTACTCATTTTTTAAAAATAGATCTTTTTGTGCCTATGAAGGTGTGAATGAACTCTGACGATCCATGTAAATGGGTTTTCAATCTTGCCGAACTTTGGATTTTCTCATTAGGCTTTAAGACTAAAGTGGTATCTGCTCATGATAACATGATTGGAGCAGATCATTCGTCATGGAGGCTGCTGAAGGAGGAAACAAATCCCCATTCTAAGGGACCTAAACGAAGGAACAAACTTGCCTCAAACTTGCTCTCCTTCACTTGTGCTCTCTTTCTCTTGTTAAACTGCCAAGGCACTGGGTTAACTTTTAGTTTTTATTTTTAAAATATATATTAAAAGTCCACCGTAAAAGCATCAAAACCCTCTGTTCTTGGCTGAATATAAAAGGAACGGAGTAGGCAAATGAACAAAATGGCAGAAGGAAAATGCCTCCAAGCTCTGTAGAGCCTTTCTTAGATTTGTTGACAGAATCCACACAGCTTTTTCCACACACACAAATAAGTGTAGTATAGTGGGCAAGACTTTGGACCTGGACATGGGGGCCCCAGGTTTTCATATATCCACACAGCCATGAAGCTTTTACTGGGTGATCTTTGGCCAGCCACCTCCTCTCATCCTAGCCGTAGAGATAATCTGAAGATAAAATTGGAGGGGAAGGGTGGGAGGGGCAATTTACCCCACCCTGAGCTCTTTGGAGGATGAGTAAAATAGAAATGTAGTGGTAAGAATCATTATCTTGACTACAGCACACATTCATGTGAATGTTCACACATTGGTCCCAAAATGCTGGTATACAGTTCATATTTCATCCCCTCCTTCACTGCATACCCAAATAGTAAATGCTGTTGCTGGTATTCTGTATCAACCAGATCCTAAACACTATTAGACGTTCTTAAGTTCAGTGTGGCTGGTTTATTAACACACCATCTTGGGAAGCCAGTGAGGAAGGCTAGAGTGACTGAATGCAATGCAGAGCAGGTGGGTGGGATGGAAGAGGTAGAAAAATTCTTGGTGTGAGGATATACTTTTACAAATACACAAGTATCCCTATTTTCATCTTTCAAATGTTGGAGGCATGCAACGGCCAGGATTAGTTAGGCTTCTGGGCCCCCAAGACATATCACCATATTACCTACAACAGCCAATCACGCTAAAAATTGAGGGGAGGGGAAGGATTGGAGTCTGAATCAAATTGCATTTTCCAGCCGCATTAACCAATTCTCATTATTTTCACGTCTGTTGTGAAACTATTGTCCTTTAGTAACACATTCATACACAGTTTCATTCAAATCAATGTACACTTGGGCTTTTATTGAGTATTTTGGCTCAAATGCTATTGCTCAGGAGGTGTTTACAGCAATGTTCATTGTGCTCTCTATAGCCCTGCCTATCAATCAAGCATGCAATAAAGCAAAGATTTTTTTTTTTTTAAGTGGAGAAGAAACAGCCTTGCTGAATTTAACAGTTATTCTCACAGAAATAGCATCAAGACAGGTACAAATGTATTTGGGTCAAGGTAGCAGTTTGGTTTTTTCCCATTTTTCTTTTCTTTTCTTTAAAGGAGTGACAGAAAAAATAAATGTGGAACACATGTGAAAAAGAGCAGTGCATTATTACCACAGCACCCAAATACTCAGCAGCAGGATGGGATTAGTCATGCTGCTATGTACAAAACAGGGCAGGGTCCCAGTAAAATAAAGGTGAGATCTTTGGTTTAATTAACTGCAAGCTTCCCTGTGTAGAATATGCCTGTCCTATTCTCTATTCAAGGACACTTACTGTCCAAAAAGTAAGCCACTCTTCAAACATACCACCTCTTTTTTTAAAGGATCAAATGAAAATGGGCTCTCACTGCTCTGTTCACATGGTGTAAACGATTGTACTCACAAACAGATCAACAGAAGACGGGAGGTACATCAGCCTGCCCCAAACTGGAGTCCTCCAGATGTTTTGGATGACAACTCCCAGCATTCCTGGCTGTACTGACTGGGCCTGATAGGAGCTGATGTCCAAAACATCTGGAGGGTGCCAGATTGGCAAAGGGTGGAATGTATATACCTTGATAGACAGATATGTACCACCACAAAAATGAAAGTAAAGCTAAAGAGGGACATGCCGGTAGCACTCCACAGAATTCATATCCAACAGAAATTTAATTTAATTTCATTTCATTTCTGTACCACCCAATAGTTGAAGCTGTCTGGGAGGTTTACAAAGATTAGAAAGCATTAAAATAGATTTTACAACGTGTAAAAACTATTTACATATACGCATATAAACAGACAGCATAGACACACATCTATAACAATTTTAAACAATCAACATAAAGAAAAATCCAGGGCCTAATTACAACCTCATCATACGCTGCCAAATGCCTGAGAAAAGAGAAAGGTCTTAACCTGGAGCCGAAAAGATAACAACGTTGGTGCCAGATGGGCCTCGTCAGGGAGATCATTCCATAATTGGGGGGCTACCACCAAGAAGACCCTCTTCCTTGCTGCCACCTTCTGAGCCTCCCTCAGAGGAGGCACCTGCAGGAGGGCCTTAGATGATGAATGTAGTGTTCACACTGGGAGAGGCAATCTGTCAGGTATTGCAGTCCTCAGCCACGTAAGGCTTTATAGGTTAAAACCAGCACCCTGAATCAGGCTTGGAAACATACAGGAGTGGAAGTGAAAACACCTTACACAGTTTACCATCACCACATATCAAAACCAGGCATTTAAATGTTCCCTACATTTTCGATGGGGCAAAATTGGTTTTATAACTGACTACCTGCCTTACTGTAGTCCTCAATAAATCTTAGGAAATAATTTGGATTTTATCAGTCAGATTTTTGCTTTCCTTAACAGAAACAAAAAGAACCCAAGAGGAAAAGGAGCTTTTTACATAGCAAACTTGTTTTTTTTAAGCACGCTTATCTCCATGGACACTTTATTTCCTCGCCTGATTTTTAAGGACTGGGTTTTTAAGGCTTTAGTCTCCAAGTGTACCATCTGACATGGGAAGAACACTGTGAAGAGATGCTGCTATTTTCATTACTTTCCATTCCCTGCATCAACATGGCGTCTACAGAGTCCTCCCACTCCCAGTTATTACCACTCCCAGCGGGATGGGGATTAGGCTCACATATCAATACCAGTTCAATCAACACTGGCATTTTTCCATTTAAATTAGCTCTACTAGTGCCAAGTCAACGTTTGCTCATCTGTCACCCAGAAACAAATGCCCGATCCTAGGGAACCAATGCAAAACTTTTCAGGCAGTTCCATCAAGAGGGGAGGCATAACTCCCAGTAATTTCCGCCACAACTCATTCAAGATTTGAGCCATTCGATTCATGGTTACTCCTAGAAATAAGAGGGAAAATCGACATACTAATAATGAAGAACTAGAACTAGTTCCAACGCTGGTACAGCATTCGATTGAACCCACTAGCATTCCTCCTGCCCCTGATTCTTTTAGTATTTCAAAAACAACGAAGAGTCTTTTGGCACCTTAAATACTGAGAAATGTATTTTGGCATAAGCTTTCCTGGACTATAGCCCACTTCATAATACTCCATGCCTCTTATGAACTGGGCTCTATTCCACAAAAGCTTATGCCACTATAAATGTGTTAGTCTTTAAGGTGCCACAAGACTTTTTGTTGGTTTTGCTGCAACAGACTAACACAACTATCCTCTGGAATGTATTATTTCAGAAGCGCAGGACAGCAGCCACGTCAGTTTTGAATGCCTCCCCCAATCGATCTTCATTGTGTGTTTTGTTTGGATTAGATTTTTGTCCCTCCGAGATGTTTTTATGCAGGCATTTATCACATTTGTTGCCCAGCATTCCTTCAAGAAGTTCATGGTGGCTTACATGGGGCCGTATCCGGCATCAGACTAGCGGGAAAAGTGGCGGCTAGCAGCTGCAGAAGGGCAGCTAGCAACACCCAGCCCAACCAAGCTGTAACAAATGGTGCAATGGCTGGCAGAGTGTCTTGCGGAAGCAGAATCGAAGTATGGGGTTTGACACTTGAGCATGGACGAAAACGGGGTTTCCGCGAGCAGCAGAAGCTTTACACCGGTGGAATGACGTCGCTGGATTCAAGCCATGGGGCCTAATCCATGTATGCTGCAAAGAACCCTGTGAATTCAGTGGGCTGAGAACAAACAACTTGCCCAAGGACACCAGTGAACTTCCTGGATGAGTGTGGATTTGAACCCTAGTCTCTCCTCGCAAATGAACACTACAGCAAAGGTGGTAGGCCCATGTAGCTCTACTTCCTTTCCCTTTTTTTCACCTATAAGCAGAGGGAAAGAGTAAACACTGCAAAGTCAACCCTCGCAATGTTTGTGTTAGTGCTGGAGAGGCTGGTCCACTTCTTTTAATCACTGTGGGAAGCCTACGATGACAATGTTTCCAGACCTCAATCTGGTGTTTTTATATTGCTGACTTTAATTTATTGGTGCCCTGACTTGATCATAATTCCAGTGGCGCACTCCCTTGAAAGTGCCAAGGAAAGCGTCCTACTTCCTTCATCATCAAGCAATTTTTTTCAATGCTTGCTTTAATGACATCTAAAATTATAGTTTTTATTACATGGCTTTATACCTGCTAAAGGAGGAAGCTGTGAGAGTGTTTAAATGACAAGGATTATTTTTCCGCCTTCTGGCACATTAATGTGCTCCTGCACCTGGAACTGCACTGGTTGTCTATTCAATCATGGATTTTATATACAAGCCGGGCAGCTTTGTAGACCTTAAAAAGGGATGCAATGACTTGATCCTGCCTACTACACAGATCTACTTTCCTACAAGCTGCTAGTCAGTCCCCGAGGTCCTGTTCTACTTGTCTTTTGTCAGCCTGTGCTTTTCATCTGAAATTGTTTGGAAATCATGCTTTTAGTTGCTGTGCTCTTTGAGCCTGGCATTCATTATCTAGGGAGAATGGCCGACTTTGTTCCGAGTATTTTTTTTAAAAGAACAATATTGATACATTAGCCATTTTTCTTTGGTGTCTTACTGCATGAATTTTAGCTGCCACTTTAAGATAATTATTCTGTGAGAAGTCAATATAAATAGTCTCTCTCTCTCTCTCTCTCACTCACTCACACACACACTGGCAAAACATTTCTTGCTCAAGTACCAGAGTTACAAAGAGATGGGGAGGAACTATGCAGGTTAATTGAATAGGCCAACCTGCCCCTACCTGGTGCCCTCCAGTTGTTTTGGATGACAACTCCCAGCATTCCTGACCCTAGGCAACTCCCAGCATTCCTGGCCCCAGGCCATATTGGCTGGGGTTGATAGGAATTGAAGTCCAAAACATCTGGAGGGCACCAGATTCAGGAAGACTGGAACAGGCTATGCAGAAGGTAGGCCTGTTCTCCAGGCCTGCCCTGCCCTTCAGTTGTCAAGCACAATCAGTAAATAGACTGGATGCTACTCTGCTGCTCATTGGATGGGCTCTCCCATCACTTTCCAAGCTGGCATGCTGTCCACTGCTGTTGGATGAACAAGGAGTGGTGGCAACCACTACTGAGAAATGGAGGCACCATCATTCCCATCGTCCGTCTTTGTCTCCCTTGACATCCAGCTTCCCCGAGGCAAAGGCAAGTGCAAAGGGAAAGACTGGGAAAGACCATTGCAATGAAAGGGGTTACCCTCATACCTGTGAGGAGGGCACCATCTTGGAGGACAAAGTATGTGAGTGAGGAGAAATGACAGCATTCTCCACACCATTCAGATTCCCAGCTAGTGTTAGAAACCAGGAGGAGGGAAACTATGATAGGAAGAGGGGACCCCTTTGCCCTGCCAAACCACCTCAGTGCAGGTGAAAAAGTGTGGACTTCTCTCTCTCTCTTTCTTTGTGTCAAGGGCACTCCCAGCTCAGCTACCTTGGCCTCTGAACAGGACAGCCCACTGCATGGGATCAGGCATGGGCAGATGTTGCCTCTCCATCCTCTGGGGTCCTTTAGACTTAATGCATTATTGTTGCTTTATTTCAGAATATATTCTTCTTCTAAAGACCATCAGAGATATAAGAAGTTGCTAAGTGTGTTGTATTCAGGCATGGTGACACAGTAAGCACAGAACCCCTCTTATCTGTAATGCAGTTATGTGGATCTCCCAGTTACACCAAATTACATTATTTGTCTCCTGTGTGTCTTATGTCAAAATAACCCTATGTTAATAACTGTCCCATTTATCTGACAATCTTTTTTGATGTCTGCCAGACAGTTTGGATGAATGAGCCTATTTGGATAATGAGGCTTTGAGTCACCACAAAAAGGAAAACCACTCAAAGTCATTCATTTCCTTTGGAAATGTTGGAACAGTCACATTAAAAAAACATAAATACAAATACAGGAGAAGCATTTATAGCCAAAAATCAAGATCAGAAATGAAATGGTTTCGAGAAACTCTGATATTCAGTCTGCGATCTAAGAATATGAACAATGTCGAGAAAACTAATGAGAAGCTATTACAGAAGAATTGTGATAATGGTGAAAGTCATTTTGACCAATCCAACACACTGTGATGTTCAGCACTTCTGTTAGCAACACCCAGAATAAACACCACTATCATCCAGATCCGTGTGGTTCATGCAAAGTGAGTGCAGGTCCAAGCAATGACATCATATAACAAAAGATATTCAAGGTGAGTCACTCATGAAAGCTATGCTGTAAGGATGTATATGGGAAAGGTAAACCCCACGCAGATGTGTAAATTCTGCTCTGGTAGAGATTTTTTTTTTTCTTAAGGACTGCAAGTGGAAATCCATTACACTGAAGCATCAGGCTGAAACAGCAAAGTTCATCCCATTTGAAACCCCCCCTGAACATTCTGCCTACAGTTATTAAGACAAGCGTGGGTCAACATGGTAGAGAGATAACCAGTCCACATTCTCAAGACAATCTGCTTTCATGGCAAACAAATATAGTCCCATTTGGTAATCTCACAAGACTCTGCCAGATATACCCCTTGTCCCAAATCCTGTTTGGTACTCTCACAAGAACCCATGACTTCCGTTAAGCTACTATTTCAGTCCTTTGTTTCCATTTCAAACAAAGAGCAATCTGGAAGTGTCAAGAATGTGTTGACACCATGGAGCGACACCCCCGTGTCTAGGGGTGCACGAAACCCACTTACCTGGTCTCGCAGCTTTTCGCGGTGGGGGGGAGGCGCTTCACTGCTCTCCCCCCGAAGTTCAGGCCGGGGGGGGGGGAGGCTTCCCGCCTCGCCCAGCCGAAATTCAGGCCGGGGGGAGGCTTCCCGCCTCACCCGGCCGAAATTCAGGACGGGGAGGAGGCGCCTCACCTCGCTCAGCCGCGAAATTAAAAGTAAAAAAAAAAACAAACAAAAACGCCCCTGTGATAGGCTACATGACGATTAACGTAGCCTATCACGGCTAGATCTGCAAAGTCAGCCATGATAGGCTACGTAAATCGTCACGTAGCCTATCACGGGTGACTTAAAAAAAAAAAAAGCGCGTACGCAAATGGCGGCCCCCATAGGGAGCCGCCATTCGCGTTCCTTATTTGGTCGCTGTAGTCTACGTAAATCTTTACGTAGACTACGGCGAAAATAAGGGCAACGCAAATAGCGTTGCCCTTATTTTCGCCGTAGTCTACGTAATCTTTACGTAGACTACAGCGACCAAATAAGGAACGGGAATGGCGGCTCCCTATGGGGGCCGCCATTATCCGTACGCGCTTTTTTTTTTTAAAGTCACCCGTGATAGGCTACGTGACGATTTACGTAGCCTATCACGGCTGACTTTGCAAATCTAGCCGTGATAGGCTACGTTAATCGTCACGTAGCCTATCACGGGGGCGTTTTTTTTTTTTAGTTTTATTGGAATGGCGGCAGCGGCAGCCGGTCGAAAGATTGGCTGCTGCCCCCGCCCCTGACGAAGACCCGCCGAACCACCGCCGGGACCCGCCGCCGGGAGGGACATTCGGCAAAGGTAAGTCCTGTCCCGGGGGGGTGCGGGGTGCGGGGGGGTGCAGAGAATTTTTCCCCGAAACTTGTTCGGGGGGCCGAACACGTTGGCGCTCGGTCCCCCGAAGTTTCGGGGAGAAATTCTCTGCCAACCCTACCCGTGTCCCACTTCCAGGCTGGATCGACACTGACCGCCTTTTTTCACTTCCAGTGAGGTTTCACTGCCCGCCTTTCACACTAAGAAGTACCTGCCTCGAATTGGAACCAGAATTTCCCACTTCCATGCTTCCGCTTTCAATACCCTGATATCCCGGTGTTTCCCCTTAATGTGCTCTGATTTTCCGCCTTCGCTACCGTATCTGGTCGTAGTCCCCTCCCCTGCCTGTCCATATATGGCAGTGTTTGTATTTCCCTCCTGTCCAATCACAGCTCTCGACGTCCCCATGTCTTCTTCCAGCTACCGATCGCATAGCTTCCTCAGCACTCAATGTTTCCTCGGCAACAAGCAAAGGGCTGGATGTGCGCGCGCTTGTCTGATCAACTTCACAACTTCGAATCTTCGAAGATCATGCCTGAATTAGAAAAAAAAACATCACGGAGAAGCCCCGATTCTGCGAGGATAATGCCTTAATTTTTTAAAAAACATCCGGAGCGGGGGATAGGAGGGGGTAAAACTTAGTCTCATTTGAAGGGATAGAACAACCCCTTGCTCAGTGCAGGAAGCCTGATTCCCAGGCGGTCGCCCATCCAACTACTGACCAGGGCCGATCCCACTTAGCATCCGAGTTCAGACAAGTGCGCACAGGAAAACAGCACAGTGCTCGAATGTGAACCGAGCTCGCGCATTCGATGAAGCACTGCAACGGGGAAAATGGGTGAGTGTGAATAATCACATTTTAATGCGAGAGCGTTTAACCCGACAGGACACCGAATTCATTGCAATGGCGGGCACAATGTAGATTGGTCCTCAGTTACAAAGTTTGAGGTGAGATCCAAATTTTCTGGCAGTACTTTGGATGTGATTCCAGAAGCTTGGAAGCTACACCAAATTATAGGTGTGTGTGTGTGTGTGTGTGTGTGTGTGTTGGACAGAGAGAGACAGAGACAGAGAGACAGAGATCTATTTCAGTCCCCAAATACAACAATAAGACAGATGGAAATCTTGCAAACAAAACTCATCTGCTGAGCTTTCTGAAGTGAACATTCTCAGCTCCACAACACATGTTCACTAAAATGGACAACCTGATTCTCAACAGACACCACTAACGGATGCAAAAAACCTAAACCAAATGGCCCATCTGGTCAAAACCAATCATCTTTCGCTTAATACAGATGGACAAGGGGAACTGGGTTTTTACAAAATCCAACAATTAAACAGTGCATTTGCTAGATAAAGGATGGGGCAATCTGCCTGGACATATAATGACCAGTGTATCCCTAAATGTCTAACTACCCAAAGTAAAATAATGTTTGGACTGTGAATGGATGGACTTCATCACCACTGCTTGAGGTGCTCAGTACCAGCTACTGAAACACGTACGGTATCGAGTTAGACAGACCTCACAGTCTGACCCAATGTAAAAGTTCGGTTTACTAAAATAAGCTTGATTTTGTAAAGTAGACAGCTTCCAAGGAATATGTTAGATCACTAGAGCATTTTATGCCCTTGATTAAGCAGTGCTTGGTCTATCCAAGCAGAGCAGCTTGGTCCATAAGATAATCCATCTGTTTAGTTGCATTCAGTACTATGGAACCATCAAAAAACCACCAGCTGGTACAGCACAGTAATAAAAGGCCATTGGTTTGCAGGAAGGTTAGGGCTATACTGTGCACTAAACTACATGTTACTTTAAAGATACTACTTTCTTTTTTACACTGAAGTAAGCACAGGAGACCTGATCCAGATTGCAATACTAGTGTAGAAGTAGGAGGCAGTGGTCTCAATCTGGATCACGCCCCCATGCCTGCACTTTGGGCAAAATAAATTGTGCACAACCCCCCTCCCCCGCTACAGATCAGGACCACAGTGGTGGGCAAAGGGTGAACACACACACACACCCCATGCTAGGGGCCAGATCCAGATCGGGTTCCTTGCACTTGCTTTGGAGCAAACAAACAAAAACAGCTGCTAGCTATGTCTTTAAAATAACACATATTTTGGACCTCAGGTTCAGCCTCATAGGATCATACTGGGAGAAAGCATTCCATTAACTAACTCTAGCAGAAACATTTGAATTGCTGCTCTGGGTGGTGTGGATAGAGATAACTGGTGTTTCTGTTTGCTATGCGTCAAGAGGAGAGAGAATCACAAAGAGTTCCCTTCCCTGGAGAGCTATTCAGCTTCTTCTCAAAAAATCATTGCATTTTGACCATGTATTCTGACCATGCTTGGCATCTTGTTGTTTGCTCCTATTGATCTTTATGGCTTCATTTCTGAAGGTGAGCCATGAGAAGGGATACACGTTTGTCTGTTGCAAAACCTGCTCCTGATATGGCAAAGACTGGGCATAACATAGCCTGCGTACAAAGGCACAAACAAGTATAGTTGTTTTTCCCCCCTGCTGTAGAGTGAGTTGTGCTCCTCTCTACCCACACCCTAGCTTTGCTCCTCAAAGGACACACATACAGCTTCCAAATCCAAGTTATATCCAAAGGCAAGCTGTCCGCTGTGTCTGGGTTTCCCCACCCACAAACACCTGCCACAAGTTTACCCATTTAAAAAAACAAAGCATCAAGCAAACTAATTATATATATATATATATATATATATATATATATATATAATGCTGCCCTGAGGTCTTAATGAAATAGGGCGGGATATAAATGTTTCAAAATAAATAAATAAATAAATTAGTAGAAAAACTGCTCTGAGGAGGAAGGGGGTAGCTTTGTGATGGATACAAAGACTGGCCAATCAGTGCTGTGCACAGTGCCTTCAGATGCAAAGCAGAACAGGTCACTGCCTTGAGAGGGTTCTACCCTTAAAGGCAGCCTAAAATAATTTTTAAATAGATACATAAATACATACATAACATGTATACAATGTATACAATAAATAAAGGTTTCCCTTGAGCTCAGTCCAGGGAAGAAGATTGTGAAGGACCATAATCACATGATTTGCATGCAAAACGCCCCAGGTTCAATCCCTGGCATCTCCAGGTAGGGCTGAGAAATACTCCTGTCTGAAATCATGAAGAGCTTCTGCCAGTGCAGACATTATTGAGTTAGATGGGCCTAAGCTCTACCTCAACAGAAGAGAGCTTCCTAGGTTCCAAGGTAGCATATATCCCCAAAACACAGTAAGCGAATCTCCATAGCGGGCTCACAACTAAAATTATGTACATTTGGACACACCCATTGTTCTGCCCACCATATCCCAAAGTCAAAGTTGTTGGGAGAATACATCACGGATCTGACACACGCATGCACTTCTGAAAGAAGCTATGGAAGAATATATAATAACCTGGCCTGCTCAACAATGACAAACGGTACAATGGCAACGTAGCGCAAAAAGAACACCTTTCCAAATTCCGAGTGTGCCACCTGCAGGAGTGACTTCATCCCAAGTATACATCATCCCTCTGTCAAAAGAAATACAAACAGTCTGGGCACAATCAAGCCAAAGCTGAACACATTTAAGTGCAATACATTTAAATCCCATGAATTTCAGTAAGAGTCCCATACGTCTTTGTTGGGATCAATTGGATGTACAGCCTGATCCTATGCGTGTTTACTCAGAAGTAAGCCCTGCTGTATGCAATGGGCCTGCTCCTGTATAACTGTGCACAGGATTGTAGCCTTACGTTCTTACCTTTGGATGGATTGTGCTTACCACCTACAAAAAGACCAGACCTAAATTATGAGCCAACCAACTTGGCTCATAATACCTACATAATACACATAATACCCTGAAATAAAAACGCACAGTATAGCCACTTTTAAATCACAAATTTTTCTTCATAGCTGCCCTGTGAATTCCCTTCTCTACAACATTTGGGTTGACTGCTCCAGCTGCGGGGTGTGCGTGCGTGTGTATATGTGTGGCAGGGGAAATCCCCTATGATCTTGCTGAGAACGCAATAACAAAAATAAATAAGTTTAAAATAATAAGAGACACGAGAGTGCTTGTAACAGTAGATGGAGATAGAGTCCTAGTTGAACCATGAATAATACAAACTCCTAGCAGGAGTAAAACAGCTTTCTGAATTTCTCTAGAAAATAGCTCTTGGTCATACATTTGTAGTTTGACTAAATTGCAGAATGTCGGTTCATGAGGAAAAATCTAAACAATAGACAATAAAGGATGGTATGGCAGAAAGCTGCTGCAATGTGGCAGGTGATTTGAACAGGATCAGTGGAAGGCGTGTGTGTGTGTGTATATGAGAGAGAGAGAGAGAGAGAGAGAGAGAGAGAGAAACAGTATTAACAGAAACATTCCTACCTCCATCCCCAGATCCAGAGCCTGCATCTGTAAGGAAAAAGCGGGGGGGGGGGGGAGGGAGGGAGAAATCAGTATATATGCATTAGGATAGTTTGTATGGACACATTCTGCTTAGTTAAATGCATTCTACCAAATGGTGCTTTTGATGTCATTCCTTTGTAAATTATAGAGATCTATTCTAAATGTTTCATGTGAACTCTCTTTTTGATGCTGAAGCGTTCCTTTCAAGTTGTATGAAGACACTTAAGGGTGTTGCTGCTCTTAATTCTCTCTTTACAGCACTGAGATCAGCAATGTCATTTCATTTCACTTACAACATTTCATTTTCTTCAACAAGGTATTTGTTGAGTGGTTTTATTTTTTAAGTCAGTTTTTCAAAGCAAGTAGAAATAAATCTGCATTTGGTTGTGAGAGTCATGGCATACAATACGTAACCCTGCCATTGTGCACTCAGATGACACCCACCCACCCACCCACCCCCTAGCACCAATGCCAGGTTTTGACACTCTGCAGGTATGCCAGCGAGCAACATGCTGCCTGTTGACAGCAACAGCTACCGATGCTCTTGTGAGATTGGCTTCAGCAGTCACAAAGGATCCTGAAGTTATGAGCTTGAGGCACCCACAACTGGGCCTGATCAGGAAGTGCTCTGGCTGCTCAGGCCAGTGACGCTGTTGCACTTGGTCATGTGGTGTCATGAACAGACCAAACTTTACTACAGCGATGCCCCAATCTCCTGTGGTTGTGAGCTCCAGACTGTAACAGCTTCAAGACATTTTTGCCCATGAGTCACCCAGCCCTGAACCACACAAAGGGCTACCCTTAGACAGTTCCTGAGGTGTGCCTTGTCACAGGGCCAGAGCTAAGGAAGTGCCTTGAAGGCAGGCCTGTAGAACTGGCGACCTACCAAGCTAAGTGCTGATCACCAGCCATACATGGCAGCCCACTAGAGGCTCGATAAACACCCTGCCACCTACCCTGGACTCCAAAACCAGGGGAGGGGTAGTCATCAAGCTGGGCCAATGGGCCACAGTACATGGCTGGTAAGCTGTGTGCAGCTGTGTGCCCTATTTGTGCAAGCTTGCTCCAAGCAAAATTAGAACAAAATGTTTTCTGCATATAAGTAATCTTTTTTTCTCCAAACTAAGAGCTTGATAAACAGTTTCATTTTTAAAGGGAACGTCAGCACTTCTGATTCTGACAAAAGAATCTAAGTAGACCAACTGTCCTCTCTTTAATTCTTATGAGCCAACGCCACGATGACCCGGTTCAAACTATCTCCCAAACCATCGCTTAGGTGACCGATGAGGAGCCACTGTGGGCCTCAGACTCATGCGCTCTCCTTTCCCACTCATCCTTCATCATGCACAAGAGAAGGAAAGTGAAAGCTCCTGCTTTTGCTTAAGAATAGGGGTACACACACTTTTCAGCCCCAAGGGCCACAACAGGCATCTGCTGGGCTATGGGGGGCACTCATACACCACTCACACAAATTCACACACACACACAGTCAAACCATTCACACCCCACTCACGCACATACACAGACTCGCCCCAGCCGCAGCAGATCTTGGTCTTGAAGCAACAGAATCTGCTCCATGTCACAACATCCAGTTGTTGAAGCCCCCTCCTCTGCTCAGCCACCCCAACCTAACCGCCAAAGAAAAAAGAGTGAGAGAAAACACTTTACGGACAGGCTCTTTGGTTTCTGTCACAGAAGCTGTGTTCCTACAGCATCCCTTAGGAAGCTGGCAGGAACTTTCAAGCACTACTTCCTAGGATGTTTCAGGGACACTCTAGGCACAAGGTTTCTATGACAGAAACCATAGAGCCTGTTCCTAAAGCATGCTTTCTCCCCCCCCCCCCTTTATAGCAGTGGCAGATGCTGGGGGGTCTGGGAACAACCAGAAAGGGCTTGGGGACTGCCTGTTGCCCGCACTTTTTGCACTTCTGCTTTAGAACAAACTGCAATTCTGTGTTATATCCAAACCCAGGGAACTGCAGTTTATTCTAACCAAACTTCGTTTAAACAAACCGAGATCAAATTATAGATTCAGATTCTGGTGTGTTAACTAACTATGGCCAGAACAAACTACAGTTCGCCAAGTTGATGTGTAACACAGAACTGTGATTTGTTCTACGGTGAAGGTAGGATCTCTCACACTCCTTCTTTCATGCACTAAGGAGGAGGAGCATGCAATCCTGAGGTTCCTCAACGCTCATTCACAATTATCTAAACCAGCCTCTCTCAGCCTTGAGTGCCTAGATGCTGGGCTACAACTCCCATAATCCCTGACCATTGGCCACATCTGGTGACCCAAGCTTGGGAAAGGCTGTTCTAGACTATAGTTTAGGTGATACTCATAACTTGGCCAATATGAAGGAAATTCTTGTTTATTCCAACATGTAATCTCCAACATTTCACAGACAGCAAGAGGGCCTGCTTGTAAAATACCAATTCCTACAACATGAATCACTGCCTGAGTTGCCCACCCACCATTACACATTGCTAAACATGTTGTATTCATTTGCTCTAGGACTGTTAATATTCCATTGATCGCATGGAAGTATTTGTTTTTGAGATTATTTATATTTATATTTATAATATAATATAATATATTTATATTTATAATATAATATTTATAAATATATATAATATATATTTAATAATATATATAAATATATAATAATTATATATAATTTTATATATACATACATACATACATACATACATACAGGTTATCAGCCATTTTAGCTACTTCAGCATTAGTGACAGCATGCTGGGCCCCAAATGGAGCTTTAGTGTTCACGTGCATTCATTTATACTTATATGTACCAGAGATGTAGTCTGTTCCCTATCTGAACATCTAGAGCAGGAGTGAGGAATATGTCTATTGAGTACCACACTCCCTTGGAGATAATCTGTCATGGGGAGGGCATATGCCAGAGATGTATGAGGCCAGAGTCATATATTTTCTCTCTTCCTGCCACTTCTCTCTCTCTCTCTCTCTCAGACCCCCACTTCTCTGTTGCCCCATCTCCCTTTTCCTCTCCCTCCCTCTCTGCCCAGCAGGCTCCTGGGGGAGGGAAAGAGCACTCTTGCTAGAGGTCTGAACTAGGGTAGCCACATACAAATTGTCAAAAAGGAGGAAATCCTTCATCAAAAGAGAGGACAAAAGAGGACACAGATCTGCATAATTTCCATCTGTGGTCATTTATATATATATACAGGCAAATTTAGAAAGATTTATTATAATTTACGCGAAAATGCAGCACATCTCGCCACAATGCAGCAAAGTGTGATCAGGTCTGCCATCCAGGCGCTCTCTACTGATGGCCAGCTCCAAGAACCCTGCGGCTCTCCATTTGTGAGGTTCTTTTAAACCAGACTTGGGCTGGACAGTCCTTCAAACAGAAGACTATCCTCTGTAAAGTAGAACCCATAAACACCCTAGTCTGAATCGATCACCTGCAGAGAGCTTTTGAAATTATGCCAAGGGCCCATCCTTGACCTAGAGACTTTGAAGAGGGAGCTGAACCTTGAAGAACGACAAGGCATCATACCAAGGCATCCTCAAAATGCAAAAATAGGGACTGCAATTTACCCAGGACAGGTACCAGAAAACAGGGGGCGTTCCTGGTAAATAGGTACTGGTGGAACATATGATACCAAAGATTCTTGGAAAATTATAATCAGTTTAATATTGTATGTCCAGAGGACTAGCCAATGAAACACTTTGTTAAGAAACCTTGAAATTAAACTTGAATTATACATTGAAAATAAATTGGAAAGATATAGTTTACTTTAAAAAAATCTATTTGATGAATCTGAAGAAAAAGAAGACAAGCTACAAAGATCAGAGCCTTGTTGCAGCAGAGATTCAGTTCACAAACATTCTTCAGTGTCACAGGTTGTTAGGAAGGCAAATGGAGAGCTTGCAAAATACAACATTGGGATTCTGTTTGAATGCTGAGAGCCAGCATCCCAATTTATCTACAGTCAGATCTGGTTAATCCAGCTTGGTTTGCAAACTTCCATCATCATTCCAATTTTCTTTTTAAATCTTCATTTTAAATGAAGCTGTGATACTCTCAGATTGCAATTGTGGTTTGCAATTAAAAACAACACAGCGGCCCTATGTGCATCTAAACAAAAGATGAGCCGGCAAAGACTTTTCTCCATTGTGCTTGCTTTCTAGATAAGTCTTAGAAATTGGACTTTTAAAAAACAATACTATCTAGGTTGGCCACTTACACATTGCCAAAAAAAGGGGGCATTGATGTGCATAAATCTGTATATGCTAACTTACAGGTACAGATGCAAATTTAGAAATAATTACAATAATTGAAAAAGAAATACAGTACATTTCATCATAGTGGGGAAGACTTTGACCAGATAATGTATGTGCAGGCTCAGTCTGCTGTCCAGGTGCTGTTGATGGGCAACTTCAAGGCCCAGCTCTTCCTGCTGATGGTTCTTTACCTTTAAGCTGAACTTGGACTGGATAACAACCCTTCAAACAGAGGATTTTTCTCTGCAAAGTAGGTGGCCACCCTAATATTATCACAAACTACAAAGATAGTGAGACCTCTCTTGCAACTCTGTGCTGCTTTCTGTGGTTACAAATGGGATTAGCTTCCCTCACATGCACATTCCTCTGAACCTGAAGGTCTAGGAAAAACATTCCTAATTATTATTTTTGCCTCGTAAGGGAAGCTAGTATTAACTTCCATATTTCTAATCTCTCTCTCTCTCTCTCTCTCTCTCTCTCACACACACACACACACACACACACACAGTGACTTGCCTAGGACACTAGAAACTTCTAAGAGCTCAAGTCATCCTATGGGCGATATAAGTCCAACATGCTGAAGTCCAACATACACTATCCCTACAGTAGTGGAAAAGCTGTTGCTCATGACTCATAATCATTCAGACCCTTTTTGCTACTTCAAGCATGTTATTTAACAAACTACATAGCAGCTTAGTTTGCATGACATGACAGCCTCCCCAGCGAAATAAGCTACTCAGTGTGGGTTGTTGCTGGAACAACCCACAGTGAGCCTGACAGATGGTCAGGCTTACTGTGGGCTGTTCTCCCCCTCCTTCCCCCTTGGTCCTCCAGCCGGCTCCAGCATGTATCCCAGGGGACTTGGCGGCAGAACCCATCTTGTCTGCCATCACCCCGATCATGGTCGGAGCTTCTTTTTTTGTGCCACGACATTTGCACAAATATCAGTCTGTCTGGCCCTAGGAATGTGAGCAAATGTCTTTGTCATGGGGGGGGGGGGTCAGTCTTTCGCGACTGTAGAAGTGCACAATTACGGATGTTGAATTATATATAGCCCTGCCTTGTCTATTGCCTTGAATGTTTCAGCTGTTAAAGGGAACAAAGTGTACTAAGAAACATCCATGGTAATTGACAAGATGGGGCTGCATATAGGCTAGTTTGACAGCCTTTGATTGCTGACAGGTTGAGGGGGAAAGGGGACCAGACTGACCCCTTAGCAAAGCTATCCTTAAGTTTTAAAGTGTGGGATTTACCCTTGGGGGTCCCCCCTTCCATTCCACCCCTCCCTGAGTCTCCCCCAAGTCGTTTTAAGGGTGATCTAGAATATATTCCATTTTCAGAGATCCCATTTGCAATAAAAGGGAAGCTCCAAAAATGGGGTGGACCCTAGATCACTCTTAAAACAACTTGGGGCAGCCATTTTGTGAGAACCCCTGCAACACTCCCTTAGAATTCCAAGTGTGCTCACCAACCCCAAGTGGTCGAGGACTTCTTCACTATGGTAAAACAGGCCAATAAGCCAATGCCAACCTATCTGTACGCTTACCAGTCATCCTGAAAACAAAAACCACTTAGCCTAGCTATTTGTTTGTTTGCTTTTTAGCCAAACTGGGGAGGAGGGGGCTTCAAAGAAGTTGCCAGAAAAGCAAGTGACAAGCTGTTTCCTCTATCACTTACCTTTCTAAAAAAAAGTTCTGCACCTTAGGTAAACAGACAACTTAGGGACTGGGTGTTATCTCCCCAGACCTCCCCCAAACCACAGGGCTCTGCTCCCAGGCTCCAGCCTTGGATCCAGACAGTGCTGCCCAGGTATCAGAATTTGTGATATAGGCTGGATGTGCCTGATCTCGGAAACTAAGCAGGGTCAGCCCTGGATAGTGCTTGGATGGGAGGCCACCTGGGAATCAGACCTCCTGCACTGAGCAGGGGGTTGGACTTGATGGTCTTGTAGGCCCCTTCCAACCCTATGATTCTATGATTCTAAGACATGACAGCCTTATCTATGGTGACTTTCAAAGCCCTACCTCCATAATAGCTTAATAGTGCTCTAGTGTGACCTTCTGCAGGCTACAAGGAACCCAAGTGAATCTCCCCAGAACTGGATTTATAATGGAAACTGCCACAACTGCAGTCATAACTGTCATAAGTGCTGAACTGCCTTTCCGCAGTCTCTCCCTCCAGCCAGGAGGGGCAGCATCCCAGTCCAGAGCTCTAAGCCTCAGTTAGCTATGAGCATATTGGCAGCACTGAGCAAGTACACGCTGTCTTTCCCACCATCCTTTGGGAGAAAGGGAAATGGCTCCCTCACAATTGGCTATGTGTATGAAAAGGCCCTATAGGTGCCATGAAAGGCCAGTAAACTGCCGTTTATTTATTGTTTTACTCCTGGGAAGAAGGTGTCATTTAGATGTCAAAATATCTTGAGTGGGTTTGCCCACAACCAGGCCCACTCCCCTTCTTCCCCATTGGTTAAGTGGCCAAAGTGGCCAAGCACACACTATGAATGCTTTAGTAGGCTATGCCCTGTCTAGTTTAAGTAGGGCTCTGTGGTTTTTAACTACTCATGAAGGGCAAAACACTGCAGAATAAATAAAGCAAGTGCCTTAAGAAACCTCAACAGCTTCCCAAGTTCTGAAAGATTATGTCAAAGCAACGAAAGAAAGGAAGGGAGGGAGGGAGGAAGGATCCCCACCTGCAACATGGGCGCATAGCTTTCAATTATCGATTTGGGATGAATCTGGAAACAATGCAAACAAATGCCCATGATACACAAAGCCTCTTACGTTTGGTTTTAGATGAAGTTCTAGATAATATACCAAATGGAGTCTGCTGCACCTACCGGTGGCACATGATCCTTCGGACACCACAAGGATTTCACTTTGCTGCTTGCAGGCAGCCTGTCTCAAGTAGCATTCATTCTGATAGGTATCACCATTGGAGCCACACACAGGCACATAGTCGCTGTTACACTAATGAGCAAAAAAAGAAAGAAAGAAACAGTGCCGTTAGTAAATAAAATCCATGATACGATGATGTGTAAAGTCCCCTTCCCTTTACGCCCAGACTCCATATGGTAAATACTTGCTAAAGAACAATGATATAAAACTGTGACTCAACATCACTCTCCACAAACCTACAGATTTATTTATTTATGTCTATTTGTTTATTAATTACATTTCTATATAGATCAATAGCCCCCACAGCTCTCCGTGCCGTTCGCAAAAATTAAAACCATAAAATACAACAGGATAAAACATAATATAAAAGCTTTTAAAGTTTAAAACAGAATAAAACCAAAGTAAAAACCAGAGTAAAAGCCAGCAGCAGTGCAAAGATCTAAAAATATTTAAAAACACAGTAACACATCTATTTCAGAGCTCCTAAAAGATTCAGAACTTCTGTTTGAAACAGAGAGACCATAACCAACAGTACATTGTTATTTCTTGCTTTGTGCTTTTGATGCTGTTGGAATCTGGATGATGTCGTTTGGGCTAGTGCCATATACAGATGTATTGCTGAATGGCGGGGGACTTGTAAACACATGGAATAGACCAGCCTTGCCCAACCTGGTGCCCTCCAGATGTTTTGGAATACAACTCCTGCCAGCATAGCCAATTGTTGTGGATGATGGGAGTTGTAGTCCAAAAATTGAGGTTGGTGAAGGCTGGAATAAAAGCATACCTTAGATGAACAGAGTGTTTGGGGTGCGGTTTGCCCTTTTACTATTTAGCTACGCCCCCTCGCTGTATGGACTGCATCTCTGACCTTCTTGAGGAGTGCCCTTTGACCGCTCTGGGCCTCAACCCTGAGCTTCTTTCCAAGCACTGTGTCTTTCAGGAGTTGGCAGCCAACTCACTAACTGCACTGAAAACAAACTAGAGAGACGTGCTTATATGGACAGCAGCATGAGCTCTCAGTAGGACTATCAACCCACTAGAGACATAGTGTGTGTTTTATGTGTGCACACACACACAGTGGATTTGAAATATACCAGGCACATCCAAAAAGAAATGCATACAGTCCAATTAGCAACAAACCATCAATACTGCCAAAGACCATCATATCACAGAGTCCAAAACTATGTATCTATGTGCCTATCACACTCTTTGTTCTTTTCCTATATCACACTTCCTTTTGAGCTCTGCTGAAGACAACCCACAGATCCATAGGGAAAGGGAGCAGCACTCAGTTCTAGTCAACAGAAGGACAAACAACAGACTGGGGAAGAAACAGAGGCAGCCTCATATCCCACTGCATCACAGAATTCAAAGGTACGTACAATACAGATGGGCTACTGAGTGAAGGGCTGAGATAGCTCTTGGTTCTTTAGAGATAAATGTCACAGCTGGGACATTCATTTGATTTTGACCTGGTTTGTAGGCTCAATTCCCAGCTTGCTAAACCACAGTTGCATAGTTTCTCCTTGTCTTCTCCTTACTTGGGCTTACATCCTGGTTTAATTAAACCACAGTTAGGGAGAAATCCTATAGTCATTAGACACTGTATAGAGGGCCGTAGGATTTTTCAGTTTCTGGGAACAACAATTGGAGCTCAGTTCCCAGAAACTGCACTCCTCTCCCCCTCCCCTTTGCAGTTCTCTCTGCACTGGCTACATCTCCATGCTCAGAAACGGAGTGTGGAGATGTGGGAAAAGGGGCGGTCCTGGGGGCAGGGAGGGAAGGAGACCAGAGAAGCCACATTACAGAGCTTCCTATGTGCCGTGCTGCCTCCCCTCCTCCTGCTCCAAAGCTCCGTGGCTAGACGGGTGAAATCACCTGTCTAGCCAAAAATGCAGGGCACCAGAGCATGGAGACAAGGATCACCTCCATGCTCCAGCTGCCCTGCATCGGATAATCCTCAGTCTCTGAGCTTGGAGGCTGATTACTGTCTCCATAGGATTGCACCATTAGCCATTACATCTGAAATGGGGAACTATGGTTTAATGTCAGATTACTAACCAGGATCTTAAATGTACTTCAAACCATGGTTTAAGAACCTGGTCAGTAAACTGACATTAAACCGCAGTACCCACATTGGATGTAATGATGGTTTAATTAACCCAGGATGTAAGCACCGAGGAAGGGAGAAGACAAGAGGAGCAATGGCTCCATTGCTCATTCCTGCAAAGCTGGGAATTGAGCACCCAAACGGAAACACTGTATAGCGGAAGCAGGACAGACAAAGGACTGGGTAATGCTGATTTTCAAGTTGAACCTGGCAGCCCTTTTGAAAAAGGGTCATGTGGCCCCAACACACTGTAGAGGAGGATATTACACTGTAAATGGAAATGATTGCAACAGTTGTAGTACATGTAATAAAAACTTGGGGGTCCTCAAAAATATTTTATCCCAGCTGTTCTTGTATGCAGTGCTGCTATACAGTGCAGCTGATCTGACCCTCTGTTTTTAGCTTCACACAGAGCCAGACATATTAAGTCCGTAGCTATTCATATCATGGTAAAGCCACGTGGATGAGAACAACAGAGCACCTGCAGTCAATGATTAATCCACACTTTATCAGCCCACCTGAAATTCCTGCTAAGCTTTGTAAGTCATCAGTCTCCTCTTCCTCCATCAGAAGAAAAGGACAGCTTCCCCCACTACCACCCCTTGTTCATTTTAATAAAAATAATTCCATTTTGTAATGAAAATTAGGCAACCTACAGTGTGTAGTTATCACAAGATAATCACACTCTGCGGCATTAGAGAGATACTTGGCTGTGCCCTGTACCTGATAATTATGCCAGGGATGTGATTATCTCATGATTACTGTACTCCTGATATGCCTCATTGTTTAATTAGAACAAATGTAATGATCAAGATTATTATTTACAAATGATCACCTCTGTTTAAAACCCAGTAAAAAAAAATGAGAAAGAAGTCACCCTGCCAATTAGCTGTTCTATATTAAAATGTCTCATGATATGCTAATGCACATGACACACGCACCGGATAAAATTGAGATCTACGAAAACGAGAAACTTCAAACATGCCTCAAATAGGAATGATTATGATGCTGATTAACATGTAGACACTTGGAAAGGTTATCTTGATTGGAGGTTCCACAGAGGGACAGGGCCCGGAATATTATTATTACTTGGGCAAAATGACATTTCAGTTTGGCCAAGAGATGAAACATCTTCCATATGCCACAATGTCTACTATATTATTCAGACTCACTGGCCTGCTCTCTGACTTTTGAGTCACTCCTCCCATATTCTCTTCTACAAACTAGATCAAAACCCTCTGACATCTCTTTCTGGCCAAGCCAGTAGTTTTCTTTCCATGCTGATTGATCTGCCGAATCACCTTGAGAGACAGCGTGGTGCAGTGATTAGAGTGTCGGACCAAGACCGGAGTGTCGGACCAGGTTCAAATTCCCACTCAGCCACTGAGTTCACCTTAGGCCACTATCTCTCAGCCTAACCTACCTTATAGGGTTGTTGTGAGAATAAAATGGGTGGGGGCAGAAAAGAAACAGGCACACTGCCTTGAGCATCTTGGAGGAAAGGTGAGATATAAATGTAACAAACAAACAAATATATATATAATATCTACCATGGAAACTCAGAGCACTGCAAAGGATTCTGGGGCATGTTTGGGAGAGAATGCCTTAGTTCACATGTGGGCATTGGTGACTCATGTTGGACCTCACCATTGTTGTGTGTGAATGAAGAATATAGTAACACATGGAGAAGAAGACAGGCAGCAAATGATGGACAAGCCGACTTATGGGAAGTCTGACGACTATTACTAATTTTCTCATTGGGGAGCCCCTCAGAAGCTTCCAAGAACACTTCCAGGGAAGGGATGTGCAAATCAGCAAAACTCAAGCTCACCAAAGTTCTCTGTATTCCATCTCAAAGCTCATTCCAACTCGAGTACCTATCAGATTGCAAGCTTTGTTTTTTCCTTTTCGCATGAATATCCTTCCGCATGCTCCTGCGTATTTTTCCAAATGTACACATCACTTGTGCACATCTTTGAAATGTCTTCTCCCACTGACTGAACCTTATCTGTGCACATTTTTAGGAAGTATGCATTTTTTCATGCACATTTTTCAAATGTACACATGCTGTCGAACACATTTTTTGGGTCCGTAAATCACATTACGAGCTTGGAAATGTATGGACTTCGACCGTAGATTGCGTCAGAGTCTGCGTTCAGGCTGAAAGCTGTGAACTGGGTAAATCCTGATAAAAAACGAAGTGAAGTGAATTTCTCATGCATCCCTACTCCAGGGCTCCCTGGAACACAGTTTCAAAATCTGTCATTCATCCATCCACTCAGAAGACTTAAGAGCCAGTTGGTTTCTAAATTGCCTGTATCCCATTTTGATGAATACGTTGCAATACTGAAGTGTATTTGAAAGCTGAGGTGCCAGACTTCATCCAGAGGCTGAGCAAAGATTCCAACAGGGGCTGGAGGGTAAATTGGCAGAAGTTGCCAACACAATTAACGCAATCTGTAGGGATTTTATTTGTTCAAGCACAGAGGACCGAATCTCGATCAGAAATCAATCCCAACAACCCTGCCTGAGACTGTTCATGTGGATAAGCAGAAGAGGCACAATCTATCAAGAACACGCTACTTGTGCATAAGTAGAAAGCCATAGCTCACTGCTGCCTGCCATTTGCGATCACATGCAAGTTCTTTGGGAATATAAATTAAGGCAGTGTCATAAATCAGGACCCTGAACTCTTATCCTCAGTGAATCCCAACCCCTTGTCCTCAGAAGAAGGGGCTCCAGAGTTAATGATTCAGGGAGAGAACTCAGCTACGGGAAGGCCTCATGAAGCTTCAACCTCCCCAGGATCTAGTTCTCCAGAAAGACCCCAGGGGCAACTCCCCTGTGTCCTGAGGAAGTCGCATTACCATCCTCAGACTCTGAGCACTCGGGCCATGAGGATACCAGTCTGCCATAGCCACTCCCATGTTGCTGCAGCCTGAGATTGCTAAAACAGGCCAGGACCCTTTAAGAGACAAAGCCTCGGTCAGTATGGAGTGGGGACAATCAGTCCAGGGGCAGCCAAACTCTCATTTAAACCTCAGTCTTGCTCCGCTCCTTGCTGGAGCAACACTGAAACAACCCTGTCTGGCTTCCAGCCCCATTCAGAGCTTTCTGCGATATTAATCTCGTTCTGTCTTGTTTCCCTGAAAAACCTGACACCTGCTCAAGATCTGATCCATAGCAGAACCCTGCAACCCAAGCTACAGCACACAGCATTGACAGAATCCAAAGCCTGAAATGATACATACAGGCAGATTGTGCCCCCAAAGTCTCTTGTTTGAAATTATAGAGAACAAATGCTGCCTCCTCCTCACCTGTAACACTACTGGTGTAGGAACTTCCCCTTGCGGAAGAACAATGCTGCTACCAAACATGTCCTCACACAGAGGGAAGCAGAATAGCCTGCAGCAGAGGCTAGCTGTGAAATAAGCAGGAGAGACCCCCCCCCCCAAATAAACAGCCATGTCCTAACAGCAGCATGACTGAAAGAGTGTGGTGAAGTTTGTAGAGTGACACTTCTTTGTGAAAGATCCACCCAAGCCCATATTGGGAATGTTTAGAGCTGACACAACATATCCTCCCCCTTATTGCCTCCCAATTCACGGGTGCCAAAGGGGCAGGGGGGGGGGGAGAGGCATTTCAGTCCTTTTCAGGAGGATGGAGGCAAAATGGGAGCTCCTTCTGGCAGCTGGTTGCCACCATTTGCACTTTTCATACATTCCCTGGGAAAGATGGTATCTGTTGACACAGTGCCATTCCCAGGGGATTGTGGGAAATAAAAATGACAGCCTCTAGTTGGCAGCTGGGAAGAAGAGCTCTACCAGCACAAAACATATGTTAACAGTGAACAGGTTAGCATGTGTGTGCATGTGCTCCCTTTTCACCTCCCTGATCCCCTCCCTGCCAAACCCAAGCTGAAAGACCTCAGTTAACTTTCAGGTTAGCACTAGGAATGTTACATGGTGCATAAATGTTGCCATAAGTAAACCTACAGCCTGCATTGGCTCTGCAGTTTAAAGCAAAGGTATATGTTATGAGGAGTTCAGTGATTCTTCCCTCCATGTGTATTGATTTAAAAACAAAACAAAATCAGCCTTGGCAGGCTGGGAGCCTGAGCAGAGCAAGGGAGAGTGGGGAGCAGAGGCCACCTAACCCTTTTCTTATCCTGTTATTTTTAAAGGTCAGAATCATCTTCTTCAAGCTGCTTTTTTCACCTGTGAGGGAAAAGAGGAAGTCCCTGTATATTTTCCCCTGTAGGTAATGAAGGTAGGGGTGTGTGTGTGTGTGTGTGTGTGTGAGAGAGAGAGAGAGAGAGAGAGAGAGAGATTTTTTGACCTGAACAACAACTCCCTGATAGAGAGCTTCGGCTATAGGGCAGTATAGAAATGCAACAACAGCAACAAGATCCAAATAACACTCTTCCATCAGTTCAACCCTATTCAGCCTGCTTTTGCATCAGGGTTGGCTTTATGATTAGGAAGGGTGAGGTGGCAGCCTCAGACAGCAAATACTGGGGGTGGGCAGCACGTGTTGGGAGGACAGAGCTGTGCGTGCCTATCCTGTGTCTCCTAAACTATCCTGCTGCCTTCAGCTGCGCTGTTCCATTGCCAGTGTTGAAGTAAGATTAACTGCCAGTCTGGTTGGCTTCTGTACGCTAAACAAGGAGAGGGGTGCCATCTTGTCCTTAGCCTCACATAGCAAATGTCTTGGGCCAGCCTTGCTTTTGGTTAAAATAAACAGAGGAAGGAATCACAGAATATGTTGTAACTTGTAGTTTGGCCCCCATTTCAGAAGAGATGAAGGTTAAGGGAGCGTGGCTCCTTAAGCAATAAAGGAACCGGCTTCACATTGGCTGGTTCTAAATATATTGACAGCTGCCACTCCTCTGCATTCACCTTGTTAGATCAAGAGGAAATCCTGAGCAAGTGTGAGTGAGTCTCAGTTATCACTGTCCCAGCTTTTGCTAACAGACCATGGAAATCTCCTGCAACACAGAATTTAAACTGATTCAACAGCTGTTCTCTCCCCTCAGGCTCAGGGGACCATAGTTTGGCCTGTGTGGATGGGAGCCTTCAGATCTCTTTTTCAGTATCCTCTTCAAAATACAACTCCCAAAATACTTTTGGGAAAGCAATATCAGTTAAATTGATATGACATCGATATAACTAGTGAAGATTTAGCCTGCTTGCTTTCTGCTTGTTTTCTACTTGCTTTCACCCATAAAGGAATGCTGCAAACTGTAAAGATAGATGGTTTCCAGCACACAAAGCTCTAGGACTGATTCCTGGCTGGGTGGCCATGTGTCCTCTTTTACAAAGGACAGTCTGCCATTTGAAGGGCTGCTAGAGGACTGTCCATTTGAAGGCGTCCTCTGTTTGAAGGGCTGCCCAGTCCAAATCCATTTTAAAGATAAAAAACCACCAGAAGGAAGAGGTGGGCCTTGAAGTTGCCCGTCAAAGGCACCTGGACAGAAGACTGAGAGCATCTGCAATTTATTGCACATTCATGATTGGCCACTCACAGAAGTTTGTGGGTCCATTACATGATGTCGTAACCCTCCAGTGATTTTCCCGTCATTTCCCCTGCCTATCCTGTGTTATCCTCAAACGGAGAAAATGTGGTATTTTTTCAGCCTGCACAAGAGGAGCGCCATGACCTCTCCCATGTATTTCTTCTGCAGTGTGAAGAAACCACTGTGTGGGTGGCTGTGGCCGGTTGTTTTGGGTTGTTGGGGGTGTGGCCATGATGATGAAGGCAGTGATGATAGGCTGCAGGGTGTGTCACCCTGCCACGCCTGCCTCATTCTGGGTCCTCGCCATTGTCAGCCTGCAGAACAGAACAAGGAGGCAGGGTGGCAAACTATGTAGGGAACTCGGTGGCTTCGTATGCAGGAAATACACGACAGCAATCACCTGCTCCTGTCTCCTGAGCCCCCCCCCCGATCTTTCCCACTCCAACTAGTACTTACTCACTATAACTAATTTTAGCGCAATGAATTTTTCTCTCTGATTAACCTTTGAATTATTGAGGAGAGAGCTAGCAATGGAATAAAAGCCACATGTACTTAAAATGTAATAATGTTCACCTTCCCCATGTTATGTAGGACTAAAGCCTTCATAATGACTCCAGCTTCTTTTAAGCAAAACGTATTAGTGAGCTTAAAACAGAGGAAGCATGTAAAACATACCTAACAGAGTAACATATTACATTCTAACCTACCTCATTCCTCACATTGCAATTGGTGGGACATTCCAGACAGAAAAAGGAAGTACTTATACACCCAATGCTAGGGGCAATCACCTGCTTCTGTCCCCTGAGTTCCCCCCCGCCCCACAGTGTCTGAGGACTCCACAGGACAATAGCCCGACGCATGTGCCTCTGAGCACCACCACATGGAATTGGGCGGGCATGGCGGCATCCCTGCCTGCCAGGTTGCCACCATGCCAGATGTGCCTGGCCCCCGAGTAAACAGCAGAAGTTGGGAGCACAACACTGACACAACACAAAATGGCTGGCATGACAGGATTCTATCACCTCACTGGGAAACTGGGGCCTGTGGGGGGTGGGACGTTCGGGGGGTTTGGTGGGGGTTGGTGTACATATGTCAGTTACAACACAACCACCAGTAATCTGTGAGGGGAGAGAAAGGGGCAGGAACCAGGGAGGAATTTTCGTGATGTCCCCGGCACGCGTAATGGTTCTTTGAGGAAAAGCAGCAATGTTTCCGAGCAGCTTCACCACCCCCGTGAAAAGACAACAAATGGAAAATAATGAGATGAAGACAACTCTATAAAGGAACACAACCTAATCCTGCAGTGAAACGGAATGGGGGAAGCACCGGTATTGATGTGGATTTCTCCGCACATGTGACAGAGCCCTGAGCAAGGCACATAGGTCACCTGGCCACAGTCTTCTACACTGTGGGAAGATGTACTGTATTTCTTTTTAAATTATAACAATTTTTTCTAAATTTATACATATAAGTTAGCATACACACATTTTATGGGGATTGGTATGCTGTTTTGTCCACTTCTTTGGTGATGCATTTCCTCTTTTTTGGCAATTCAAAAGTGGCCATTCAAATTTACACTTAAGTGGTTTTCAGCAACCAGAGGCTAGTGGAGTTAGGCTGCTGCCAGGACCCTGATCTACTAAAGAGTCCACCCAGTACTGCCATCTTGGTCTCATTTGGTGTGGGCCAAGGTAGAGGTGGCATGTGTTGCTTATGACCATGCCAAGTTAAATAAGAGTACTATCCAAACACCCCTGTTATGGTGCAGAGAACTCTGGGATGTTCCTGCACCCCACATTTCTCACACCTCGCCTAAGCCCACCCTGAGGGAGGAACCTCATTGATCATGTGTTCATTTCCCACCCCAAGTATGGTGCCAATTCTGTGGTCAGTACCTGTGTAATCGGCCCTACTGATGTGATTTGAAGTCATTTTGACTGAAATAGAGAAATTACCTACCAAACAAAGTAGTTCATAGCAATTATTAAGATTTAATGACTTTTTAAAAGTTAAAAGGATTTAACATTTTTTTAAAAGTTTGCACGTGTGGCTACAAAGCAGCTTGTTCGGGATGCCAGGTGTGCTGACCACTGAATGTACTTGTGCAGAATCTCATTTTACATTCCCACACAGAGAACACCTACCGAGGGAACTGATGTTCCATTTATAATACATCTGAATATGACAAGCAAGGCAAATTAATATTCTGAAATGGGTAGTTATGCACTTTGAGGACGTCACTGATGGTATTTCCATGATGTTTAGAAAGGGGCTGGTCTACATAAGTAGGAAAAAGGAAACCCAAGCTAAATGCTGCCTATGTTCCATGCTGAAAGCAGTAGAGAAGTTCCTTATCAAGGAGCAGCCCTGCTACAAGCAGGGAAAGGCAGCAACCGTTCAAAGGGACAGAGTAGGAGACAGACAGGCGAAATCCAAACAGCACGGTTGACTTACACACTAACTGACAGTCTGCTGGGAAGTTCTCCAGCACAAGTTCTGCTGGAAAGAATGTGAGCTACAGAAGAGCCCAATAATGCATGTAGGGTGTCCTCTTCTGTCCTGGCCACCAATTTGCATAACATTTACATATACTAATTTATATAGACAGATGCAAATTTAGAAATAGCTATAATTTATATAGAAATGCAATACATCTCACCATAATTCCGGCTGAACATCAGGAAAAACTTCCTGACTGTCAGAGCAATACGACAATGGAACCAATTACCCAGGGAAGTGGTGGGCTCTCCCACACTGGAGGCCTTCAAGACGAGGCTGGACAGCCATCTGTCAGGGATGCTCTGACTTGGTTTCCTGCATTGAGCAGGGGGTTGGACTCGATGGCCTTGTAGGCCCCTTCTAACCCTCCTATTCTATGATTCCATGATTCTATGATAATGGGGAAGACTGTGACCGGATGACTTGTGGTGCTTGCTCAATCTATTGTCCAAGCGCTGTTGATGGGCAACTTCAAAGCCCAGCTCTCCCTTCTGATGGTTCTTTACCTTTAAGCTGGACTTGGACTGGACAGCCCTTCAAACAGAGGACTGTCCTTCGGCTGCACTTCAAATAGAGGACTGTCGTCTGTAAACTCGCCATCCTAAACTGGCCTGGCCATCCTAAGCTCACATGCATTTCAGTGAGGTGTATTCAGGAGAACCTCCTGGTAGATTGTGCCCTGTGTCAATTATTGTGTAAGGCAGTGGCACCCTTTGGATTTTGCATGTCTCGGTTCAGCTCTTACATTATCATACAACCTACTCAGATCCTTGACCTTTTGTAGCCTTGGAGAAATAAGCCGTTTATCAGAGGCCTAAAAGTTTAAATGGAGCTTTGTCGTGTCGCCAGCCTGCCACTATGGCTGATAAAAATATCACCAGTTGAAGCAAGAGAGATAGGAGGAGGGAAGATGCCAACTGGTGATTATTCAGTTGTCATAGTCTTTATATCTGAAATATCTTGGCATGTAAGCCTTGGACTGTGCTTCTTTATACCAATGGCATGTCAATGCTCACAGTTTCAGAAATAATAGGACTAATATCTCTAGGCCCGGGAGCTGCTGGGATTCAGGGATGCCACATTTCCTCATAAACCAGCAGTTAATTTTGGACATGGGTTGAGTACTCAGTACACTGAGTTCTCACATTTGGTAGAGATTTCCATGCCCAGCTATAAGGCCATGAGAAATGGTAAACAGCTCAAATGAAGCTTGAAATCTGAATGTATTGCTCATCAGTGCTGGTTATTTTAACAGATGCAAGATGCTAACATTACATATTTGATCAATGAGAACCAAAGTCCTTCTGCCTTCATCTCCTATTATACGGATTTCCCTTTGTTCCATTCCACATCATCCTTATAAAGGGTGGGGGACTTGGATTTAGGACTGCTAATTGACCAGAAAATAACCAACGTGGCAGGAATTTTAAATTTCAGGACAGTTGACAGAAAAACAAAGGGACAAAGCCATTTCCCCTGTACATTGACTTACATGAGTAGACAACTTCTGCATTGGGCTCTACCCCTGGATGCACCAAAATTATAGGTTCCACCCCCTGGACTCCAACCCTCAGGTCTCATCTAGGTTCAGAATTGTTTTATCTGAGATTCTGCAGCCCTACCTGGCTTTACTAGAAATTTATTCTGCATTAAAACCTACATATCCACCTTTTACTTTGCCATATTCCTGAATCTGAATCTAAAAAGCACAGTAATATATTATGTGCTTGTACAGAGCCTAGGCATACCCTTATTTATTTCTGTAGATCTGCCAGTAGCTTAGCCTTTTTGTACCCATGCATGCCTGTGGCCACATACAGTACTGACTTAACGTCAGTACTATATTAACGGAGATTGCCAAGTTTATTGGCCTAACGTTAGTGATGAGTAAGCTCCCCCCAGCCTGAACTTAATTGTCTTGGAAATAGGCCAAGCTATTTCTCCCAAGGACCAAAAAAGCTTGGCCTATATTGCAGGCCAGTCTGGCTTTGGAACTTGCTTACTCTTTCCCTCTCTCACCTAAACTCCTGTTCCCCCACCCCCTCCCTTTAAATTACCCTTCCCCAACCTCGTGCACTCCAAATGTTTTGGACTACAACTCCCAAGATTCCTGACTATTGCCCATGCTGGCTGGAGCCAGTGGACGTTGAAACCCAGCACATCTAGAGGTCACCAACTTGGGGAAGACTGTTTTAAATAATATCTACCAGGCAATGGTGGGAGCAGCAGTGGTAGGGCTGCCATTGTGGTAGGCTTTGGCAAAACTACAACTCCCAAGAGGTACCGTGGCCTTTCTTCCTGGTGTGCTAGCAGTGCACCAGAGAAGGAAGGGAGGCAGAGATCAACCCTTCTTCCTTCCCCCTTCTATCCCCACTTCTGTGCCCATCACACCATCCAATAGATGGAATTTAGAAATGGGGGCGGAGGTTAAACTGGGAATTCTTCTCCAGTCAGTGAAGCATTTGAGGGATCATAAAGCCCACCTCTTCTTTGACACATTTATGAGCGGTTAAAACAGGGATCTCCAACCTTTTTGGGCCTATGGATTCATCTGGCAATTTGAAAAAAATGCTCTGGGCATCACCACAAATTAGCTGCTGTAGAGGGGGTGGAAGCCCGATCACAAAAATGCTGTGTTTGTGTACATGAATGTGCACCCTGTTTGTGCACTACTCACTCTGGCTCCTCTCTCTCTCTCTCTCTCTCTCTCTCTCTCTCTCTGCCCCCCTTCTCTCATTGGCTCCCCCCCCTCTCTGGCTCCCCCCTCTCTTCCACTGGATCCCCTTCCTTCCTTCCTTCCTTCCTTCCTTCCTTCCTTCCTTCCTTCCTTCCTTCCTTCCTTCGGTCTCTGCGACTTCTTTCCCTCTTTTTTTTGCTCTCCCTCTCTCCCCATCCCCATGCAAGCAAGTGGAGCCATTGCTCCAGTCATTTGCATAGGGCAAGAAAAAGCTCCCCTATGAAAAAGTGACTAGAAGGGAGATGAAGATCACTCTCCCTCCAAGGAAGGACCCTGTTGATCCAAGGGTCTTTGGTGTGTGTGGAGGGGTGAGTGTTGCCCCTCCTCTAGCAATTTTTGGCAAGGAGGACTCCCCCCAGCCAGCCACACACACGTGGAAGTGAATGGAGGAATCGCTACATTCCCTTGCAGAGAGGGAAAATAGCCTGGCCGGAGCGGTGCTGTGGTGCCCACGAGCACCATGTTGGAGACCTCTGCTGTAAAGTGAGCCCAAGCTCATGAAGCTTTGTGGTGTCTTTACCCTTCATACACTACAACAACCTTCCCCAATCTGGTACCCTCCAAATGGGTTGGACTGCAACTCCCATCATTTCCAGCTGCCATTGGCCATTGGCCATGCTGGCTGGGATTGATGTGGGTTGCAGTTCAACCCACCTGGAGGGCACCAGGTGGGGGATGGCTGCGCCACAAGACCTGTAAGGCTGAAACCACCACATAGAGAAGCTTCATCTACATATGTGGCTCTCGCTCATGCTTGCTCCCATTGGTCCTTTCAGTCATATGTACCTCATCTGACATTGACTCATCTGTGGAGTACAAGGCTTAATGGACCGTCATACAGTAGAAGGTTCATACACTCAAGGCCCCTACACAGAGCAGCTCAATACGTGTGTCTCCCTCAGGCTAGAACTCCAGTAGCTTCCACTTTTCCCTTCAGTCGTATGTATCTCATATGATAGGATCCCTTAATACTACGAACTCTCAAACATATGGAACAATGTTGCTCAAGGCCAAAGCAGACGTGCATATGCTTGCTAAACATGCGCTCACCAAATTGTCTATGAAGCAGGAACGTGAGGGTAGGCTCTATTCCCCATCTCTTTATTAAGTGAAGCATGCAGGGGACAGGAGCAATCCCTCCCTTACCTCCGTGGGCTTTAGTGTGTGTGTGTGTGTGTGTGAGAATCTCAGGCCCACAGGCTAAATCTGGCTCATGTGGTGTTCCCCAGGAGGCCACGCCCCCTCCCCTGGCTCCACTCCCATTCACCCAACTGCCAGTCCTTTGGTGGTTTCCCAGCGTTTACACAGGTTTTCCTTATTCTCTAAGTAGAAATGCCTCTCCTAAGGCTTAATTAGTGGCAGGAAGAGCTTTCAATAAAATGTGCTGTTATTTCTAGCTCCACCCTTTTGGCATCAGCCCCACCCATCCATCCCTGGAATGCACCCCCCCCACCCCAAGAGCTTCTCTGAAAGCTCTCAGGGCCCACCTTCATTTAGTGATAACAGTAGACCGCCCCATCTCCGCTTTAGAATCAGACCTATCGGCACGTGTTCAGCAAACATGTGCATGTCTGGTTTAGCCATTGTAAAAATAGCCCCAGTGGAAAAATCAAATTCACACAGTGGGAAGCATCTGCAGTCACAGAGATGGCATTTCAGACTTTGGAGTGTGATGTGGCAGGGAAGCAAGTGTCAAAGCAATGTTCAGAGGCCTGCTCTTCCCACAAAACTACAGCACATTTTAAGAATGTTTGTTGAGCTTATATAATAAAAATCAGAATTATATATTGCTCCTGCAAAATAATGGCACGTGTAATGTAAATGGGAGTGACTTAACTGCCCTCTTCCTAATGCAAGGACCACTTGTTCCGTATGAACCTGCCTGGACCTCAAGAACTTCTTCAGAGGCCCTTTGTCTAGTCCCATTGCCATTTGAGGTAAGGCCCCAAGGCAGGGCCTGTTCAGTAATGGTATGTTCCTCTGTAATTCCCTCCTCGGAGAGGCTCAGCTGGCACTGACTCAGTTATCTTTTTGGTGCCAGATGAAGGCCTTTCTGTTCTTTCAGGTTTTCTTTCAGATGTTTTGATATTGTTTTATCTCCCTGGCATGGGTTTGAAGTAGTGCTGCGCTGAAAATTTCAACTCTTCAATTTTCAGCAATTGGGGGCAGGGGGATGAAAACTCTGGAGAAAGAGGCTGGGAGGGGTGAGAATTTTGGAGAATTTTCTCTGGGGGACTGGGACGGGGTTTCCACATACCTTTTTAAATGTAGACAATTCTTGCTGGGTCTTCTATTTTTTTTTTTTTAAGACCCCCTGAACTTGCAGGAGCCCAGGCCTCTTCTCCAGCCCAGCAGTTCTTTCTGAACTCCCAGGAGACTATGTGACCTCGCCCTCTCCAGCTGGCATTCTAACAAAGCTCAGAAGATGGCACAGTGGCAAGCACCATGGGGGCAAGCTTCCTAAAGAGGCACGTGAGATTATGAACGAAGGATCCTGAGGCTCTTCCATGTCCCAACTGTTGATGGATGCCTTCAAGGTCCCTGCTTGACCATCTTATGGTTCTTGACTTTAAACCAGACTTGGACTGGACACAACTTCAAACAGAGGTCACCTTCAAATAGAGGATTGTCCTCTGTAAAGTAGGACACCAGCCCACCTTATTCTGTGGTGATGGAAGCTGAGTACTGACAGTAGCCAAGGGGTGTCAGCATCATTCTGGTCTATTCCCCGCTCTTCCTGAACCAGTATTCAAACTGAGAGACAGTGTATGACTTGAGACAAAGTGACAGATTGCCCCAACACAGGTATGTCCCTATATAAGCACCTTCTCCTCCCACCACAATCCACCTGTTAAGGTCTTCAAGGAGCTACTGAGACACTAACATTGTAGCTGAAAGGTTTTTCAAGGCTAGGGAAAGATGGGGTTGATCCAAACCCTTTCTGCTACCTTTTTGTAAAATAAACGAATAAAATGTAATGCCACCTTTTCTTGAAGGAACTTGCTTGTCGAAGAAGGAAAGGCGGAAATTTTTATACAGTTATTACTTCTTCAGGGCTCAATGCTTTGTTAGGATTATCTGAGTTATTTTAGGGATTCTCTTTCATTAATGTGTTATGTTTTTGTAAGCTGCCTTGAATCGTGGGAGAGGTGGGATAAAAAAGTTGAAATAAAACATCTGCATTTCTTACTTGCCATGTTTGCAGGTGGGTTTATGCCTATACTTTTTTAGATAGCTGATAAATGTTGTGATGTGTTTCACGCATTCAAGTGGTTCACCTCCAGTCATCATATTACAATAGCTCCCCGAGGCAGGTCAGAATGACAATCCTATACACACTTATCTGGGAGTAAGTCCAATTGTAGTCAATGGGGTTTACTTTTGAGTAGACATGTATAGGATTGCTCTTAGTAAATTAATGTCTGTCCTAGCCCAACTCAATAACAGCTGCTGGTTAGGGGATAACTAATCCTTTACTGCTTTGAGCCCCATTTCTTGGTGGAAAGGTGGGGGTACAAATCAAATAAATAAACGTAACCAAACCCTGCCAGCCCTTTGTTCTTAGCTTCAGCTATTGGACAGTATAGAAATGTAATAAGCAAGTTAAGTAAGTAAGTAAGTAAATAAATATTGCTTTGAAAGGGGGGCATTCTGAACAAGGAAGCAGCAGGAAGGGTGCTTAACCCTTTCTCCAACTGCTATTTCGCCATGCCAAATTCCATACATCCAGCTGCTTTTCCCCTTCAGGAGAGAGAAGTGGCAGGCAAGAAAGAGATTAAGCACTTCACTCCATGTTCCCACTCAGAATTGCCCCCTCCCAAAAGGGTTTTTCCTGGGATGGGGCTGCATGCGTGTTTTAAAGGCTGTCAGGGTTCTGCAGGCCTGACTTAGCTAAAATAATCTTCACCTCAGCAACAGTCTTTATGTTATGCAAGAATATGGCTTTGTTTCTTTCCTTTGGAACCGATAAACTAACCTACAGATGGTAAGGAGGTCTGAAAGGAAAGAAAGACTACTAAGAATTAATGCCGTAACGAGCACATAGGACTGTTCTCTAACAGAAGAAGAAGTTAGCGTCTGTTCTTTTTGAAGCAGATGTGTAATGAGTGCTCTGCAGAGAAATACAACTCCCTTACCGTACGGACTCAGAGGGTGCCTGGTGGTCTATCTGTTTGCAGAATCACCAAATAGCAAAAATGAGTTTCTTGGGACGAAGGCCCTTCCTGGAAGGGATCGGAACTCATTCAAGCAATCCCAAACAGTCTGATCTGAATTTGCCTTTCAAGTCAATGGGTTTTATTTCTTGCGTGCCGCTTTGATAGGATTACAGACACTGGATATGTGCTATAGATCATTCAGAAGTGCTTTAACTATGGAAGAGGCAACGGAGCTTCAAACGTTGCTGGTTCTTTCCTACTGCAGCAAAACACTCCCAACGTTTACTTGAGGAAACATTTTTTTTAAAGCCATTCTATTTATTTAGTCATTTCAGTTTCTGGCCTGAGACTTCCCAAGGCTGGGCATCAACATTTAAACATAAAGCCAAATAACAATTCAAATTAAAGTTACCCCATACCTGCAGAATCCTAGTGACTGTGGTCAGCCCAAAGAGGAAATTGTTAGAACTCTTCTGGATAGTATGCAGGCTAAAGCCAGCCCTACTATCAGGCGAAGTGAGGCAATGCAGAGGGGCAGGGAGCAGCAGTGAGGTGCTGGAGGACAGAGCTGTATATGCCACACAGCCTGGCCTGCACCCTCTCTATCTTAGCCGGCTGCCCTCAGGTGGGCAAAACAAGACAAACTGCCTGATTCTTTTTTTTCCCCCAACAAAGAAATACTCTGAGCATGTGCAATTCTACATTTTAAACTCACTTGAACCCTAGCACCATGACGACTAAAATGGAGTTTGTTTCTGCTGCCCAGATGTGAAACACACTTATTTGGAAGAAGTGCCATTTTGTTGTAATAAAAGATAAAGTAAACAAGCATGAAACAAGCATCCGTAAATGGTGGAGGCTGGTGGCTCCGATTCTGGTGGGGTTTTGAATCCATTCTGGGTTTCAGTCAGAACTAACCAGAACTCTAAAGGAGCTGTCCAGCCCCACCCAAATCAGAGCCACCAGACTCCATTGTCTGTACCCATGTACATGCCCGGCTCGCCACTCCCTGACTATAAATAAGATGAAAGAAAGGATGCTGTGAGGAGCAGTGTCAAGTAGTGGGCCATGGTATGCGCATGGCCTCTTTGCTGCTGTCCCCTCCACTTGCCACTCTGTGTGTGCTCATCCACCCACCCACTGCCCACATGCACCATGCTGCAGGGCCCAGCCCTGGCTGCACCACTGCTTGTGAAGGTGGAACGGCAGGGAAAAAACATCTTGTCCTTTATCTCAGGCAGCAAACGTCCTGGGCTGGCCCTGATGTAGGCTCATAGTCCATTGGAATGTGAGGAGTTAAACTTCTATGATGTCATGTACTGATTTCTCCAAAGTCATTGTGGCAGAAAATGCAGAGGAGAAGGTGTGTTAGTTTGGTGTCGCCACAGAGAGTCTTGTCTCCCCTTCAAGACCAATGTTACACTAGCAGAAAAATCACAAGAGTGGTTCTGCTGGTGCTTGCACAACCGCTAGCAGAATTCCTTGCACAACTAGTCCAAGCAACAGCTGGCTGAACTAAGTCACCACACCTTGCGCAAGTGGAACCAGAGTATTGGATCTGACAGCTGAGCGTGGATGCAAAGGGGGTTTCTGCCAGCAGCAGGAGCTTTGCACGAGCAGAACGACACCATTAGATACAACCCTAACCATTTTTAATGGCGTAGACTTTCCTGGACAAGAGTCCGCCTCATCAGAAGCATGAAGAGTTACCCTCAGTTGACATGTTCTGATATCCATGGGTAGAGATGTAGGAACTGTGTGAAATCCTTTCCGTCTGTGTTTCACAGGTTGTCAGGGGCCTTTCGTTCCGTCGTCCGCCCACCAATGGAACTGGATTTTTTTTTAGCTTCTGAATGTGTGCAAATTCACATGTGCAAAGATGATCAAATTCTCACAGAATGTCAAATGGCCCCCAAAGGCACATTGTCACGCTTTCGCTTATGGTGGAAATGCACATTTTTGGCTGTTTTTTTTTTTTTTTAATTGTGTATTTTTCTATGATGAAATTATCGCAAAATTCCCGACAGTTAGAAAAACAATCCACAAATCTGTGGGTTCCGCCTGACAGGGAGAAAGCCAGTCTGCTGCAGAATCTGCAGGTTGGATTCATGAAAATCCGAACACATTTGGTTCCGTTGAGGATTTCTCCGACAGCCCTATCCATGGGGAGAATGCTGAAAATAATGGGGACAAGTGCCATGGAAAGCCGAAAATACGTGAGGAGATATGGATGGAAGGGAACTGACTTTAATCTGAGCCAGCCCAGCTGATGTATTATTAGCTCTAAGAATATGATCCATAAATAGCCCCAATTAAAGTGTCTTCAGGCTGTAGATCCCAGGACCATATTTCCCGGCCCCAGTTCTGAGAAGTGTATGGACGGCATTGCAAAAATGGTCCTTGGTTTCTTATGTCTGGATCCCTTCCGATGCTACTGCTTGAATTGGTGCCTTCGCTAGACATTAACTTTCTGCTATAGTAACATAATTTTCCTGGCTGCCAAATTACCCGCCAAGGATAAAGGAGGTTACACGCCCATTGTGCTGGATGTCTGCAGAGGTCAATGGATGAATCCGGCTGTGCCAAACTGTCTGAACTGCAAATGCAGCACCAGTCACAGACGCCATACACAGGTGTTACGCAGTAGTTCAGCCTTCCCCAGTGTGGTGCCCTCTCCAGGTATTTTGGCTATGACTCCCATCATCCCCGATAGTTTGGCCAATAGCCAGGGATAGTGGGAGTTGTAGTCCCAAACATCTGGAGGGCACTATGTTTGGGAAGGCTTTAGTAGTTATTAGATCAGCATTAGAGTTTGCAATGTTAAGGGAGGGGGGTCACATTATGAAGAGCCACAATTTAAACAGAGAGAGAAAAGGGAGAGGCAGCCATGGGAGAGAAACGTAGTTTCATGCAGTTCTGGAAATAATATTTGGCAATGGGTGAGAGGAACAGCAGAGGCCAAGGGGAAGGAGGTACCCAGGCAGACCAAAGTCCTCCATCCTGCCCCATTCTCACCTCATCTTCTCCCCCGCCATCTTCATTCCCTTCTCAATATCCAGGGTTAAACCAACTCCTGGCTGCTCGTGGGGAAGGGAAGAGGGGTTCTTGATTCTGGTGCCACTATCATTATAATTTCAGATGTCGGCATCTTTCAGGTTGAATCCCTGGAAAGGGAAAGGATTTCTGGACAAGTCCCCCCCCCCCCGAATTGCACCTTATTAATTCATATTAGTTTCTGCAGGCTGTAACAGAGGAAGATGAGAGGGGAAGCTGGCTACCAGCTCTGCTGAAATACTTCTCCCCCCCCCCCAACATCCCTTTTTCCTTGTGTGTCCTGTCTTTTTAGACTGTAAGTCTGTGGGCAGGGGCCATCTTGTTTAACTGATTGTTTGCAAGCCACTCTGAGAGGCTTTTTGGCTGAGGAGCAGGATGAAAATACTTTAAATAAATGAATAAATGAATAAAATAACCTAGAAGCAATAGGGGATTTAGGGGTGGTTTCTTTCCACCTTATTTCCACCTCTTCAATGTTTAGCCCTAATGGGCCCAGCTGGCATAACATTGGGTGGAAATTGTCATCTCAGCCTTCCCCAATGTAGTGCCCTAAAGATGTGTTGGACTACAACTCTAATCAAGCTCTAATCAAGCTGGCTGGGGATGATAGGAGTCATGGTCCAACACATCTGGAGGGCACCACATTGCAGAAGAATGGCCTATCTGATTTCAGTTATAACCCCAAGGTACAGACCTATATCCTCTGAGCCTATAATTGGGTCTGCCACCGGTAACATGAATCAAAAATACATCCGGGAATTCACAAAATACCCATTTCTATATGCTCATTAGAATCAATGCAACAAGTTCCATTTTGTCTACCAATACGAACTGATTCCAGACAATTTGTTTTAGGATTGCTAACTTTTAAATTAACCCTTGCTCCTGGGCCTTTGCATCAGCTTGATGATCTGCAAATGACAACATTTATCTCCATGCTGTGAAAAATCTTCATCTGCTGATTTCTACAGATTGTGCTGATGCTAACAGCAGTCCAAACCTTTTCTTCTGGTCAGGTGGCAACCTTAGTTCATTTTATACATCACTCTTCTCCTACAGAATTAAGATCTGCTACTCGGGCTTCCTGCAATGAGCAGGGGCTGGACTCGATGGTCTTGTAGGCCCCTTTCAACCCTATGATTCTATGCTTCTATGATTCACAAAACCCTGCATGGGTGAGATATTCTGACTTGCTCAAGGCTACCCAGTGAACTTTGTAATTGAGCAGAGATTGGAACCTGGGTTTCCTGACTCCAAACAGAGTTGCCAACTGACCAGGGAAGAAGTCTGGCTTACTCATGTGCCTTTAACAAAGGTCTGACATGCAGAAATCAGCAGGTGAAGCTTTTAATGGCATGGAGTTAAAACATTTTCTCCTGGAAATTGCTGCAGATCAAACTGCTATTAGGGGGGACAGCTACAGGCATGGATTCAAAGGTTGCCAATGCTGCCCCAAACTGAATGCTTCAGGCACTGGCTCGGGCTCACTTATCATGGCTTCCCCTGAAGAATTGTAAAAATAAAGAGGTTGCTGATGAGAAAGTTCAGAAAACACTGGTCCCCTCAAGGGATTATAAGGCACCAAATTCCACAACTGGAATAGTCATGACATTGAAACTAACTGAGATTTGTACCAGGTGGACATGTTCAGAAAGTGTGACAGGCCACAGCCCTCAAACAGCTTCCTTGGTCTAGAATCATCTCGCTGAAGCAAAAATATTGACTGCTGCCAGACAGATCAGCACAGTTTCTAGTCTGGATCTCAAGATTTACACAAGCCATACCACATAATCCAGCTGGATTAATGTACATCGTTGAAAACTGCTGAATCTCAATCCATAAACTCAATCCAATCTCAATCCATAAACGTCTTCACTTAGTCAAAGTTATAACAGGTCAATGCAGCTCATTTGCAGCACAGCGAGGGCCAGCACAAACAAACACCTGGACCTTTACACAGCTAGCAAGCTAGCTAGCTAAACACCCCCCTTTTCTTCACCATTCAATCCAGAGGTCTTCTTCAGACAGCTTGTAGCTCCTTGAACTCTGGTTACAGTTCAAGGAGCCATCGATTTAGAATTCAATAAAACCAGGCTCTACCTGCTGACAGTGAAAGCAATAACCTAGGGTTGCCAGTTACACATTGCCAAAAGGAGGACAAAGGAAGACACAGCCTTGCACAACAATTGCACATGCTAATTTATATGGAGCGGTACAGCTTCAGAAATGATTAATTTAAATAGAAATTCAATACAACTCCCCTATCTCCCTTACTATCTGCTCCCATCAGTAGTTCATGCCCTGGTCTCCTCTTGTCTAGACTACTGTAATGCACTCTAAGTGGGGTCACCCTTGAAGACAGTTTGGAAGTTGCAGCTGGTGCAGAATGCGGCGGCCCGCCTGATTGAGGGCAGCTGTCGGTGAGACCACATCACTCCAGTGCTGAAGGAATTGCACTGGTTACCAGTTGTTTTCCGGGCCCAATTCAAGGTGTTGGCATTGACCTTCAAAACCCTATGAAGTCTATCATAGTCTGGCCCAGTCTATCTTAAGGAGAGCCTCCATCAACACCAGAGATGCCCCTCAATGAGAACGGCCTCGGTAGGCCTTCTCTCTGTTCCATCAGCCAGGGCAGCTAGGCTGGTGATGACTCGGGAGAGGGTCTTTTCTGTGGTGGCTCCCACTCTGTGGAATTCCCTGCCCAGTGACCTCCGCCACATGCCCTCTTTGATGAGCTTCCACCGGGCTTTAAAAACCTGGCTGTTCAGGCGGGCATTTGGGGTGGGTTAGGTTGTTTAGAGCAGTCTTGTTTTGTTATGTTGTTTTGTTCAGTTGATTATGTACATTCCTTGTATTTCATGTTATTAGTATTGTATGCCACCTAGAGTAGCCAGGTAGCCAGCCAGATGGGTGGCTAATAAATCTAATATATCAAATAAATAAATAAATAACTGTGGGCAGGCAACTTCAAGGCCCCTTTAAGCTCTCTCATATTATGGTTTCTTATGACTCGCTATCTTTAAACTGGGCTTGGACCAGACTGTCCTTCCAGTAGATGACACCTTGCAAATCGAGGACTGCCCTCTGTAAAGTAGGGCACTTTGTCACTGTACAATCGTCCCACAATTAAAGGACATCATGGAGTAGATTTCTGTGCTCCGGGTCAAAACCTCCCTATACAAGTGGAAGTAGAGGAGGCAAACCCCTGTGGAAAGGGTTGTGTAGCTCGGTTTGTAGTTTTGCAGGCCCACACCTGCTTCCCACTCCAAATGGGCTGCAAAATTCACAGCGAACTGTGGACAGTTTGGATGAATCCATACAAAACTGTGCATGGATACTGCCAGGTTGGCACATCCAAGACCCAAATAAACCCTTTGTGGTCATGCCCCAAAGTGCATTGTTTAATAACCCTACCATATTTTGAATGAAGCTGCAGAAGTTAATGATTTTAAGGAAAGCTAGGTGGCTGCTGAAGAAACCTTGACACCTTATGCTGGAATCCTAAACTCCCTTACTTGGGGGAGTAAGCCCCACGGGATACAGTGGGACTTCCATCTGAGGATTGTGCTGCAAGTCATTGTCGTGAAAAGGGGGCCAGGGCTGCCAGCTCAGGGTTTGAGGGTGTCCCAGGCAAAATGCCCCCTGATGGGCTTCTTTGTCCATCAGGTGGGCCCTGGTGGGTTTATACAACAGTGATGGTGGTCTGAAGCATGCAGCAGTAGCGCTCTGAGCAGCACTGGGTGGCTGAGTCTAGTCTAGCTGCCATTTAAATTTCCTGCAAAGCCCTTGAGTGAACGTACACTGTGAAAAATGAAAATGGAATTGTGGGAAATTAAAATGGCGGCTAGAACCTGCTGCCTGACCCTTCTCATAGTGCTGAGCCAGATTTGTTTGTGTGTTTTAAAGTACGTGCTGGGGCAGGCATCAGTGGTGGGCCCTGGCGCCTACCCAAGGATACCAAGCGCTGAGGCCAGCCCCAGAGAGGACCAAAGAGAAGCCCCAGTCATGTAGCTTTAACTTGGGCCTGAACAATTTACAACCCACCGAGCTGAATGCAGCCCAGAACCACATGTATGGCAGGCGGCCAGGGGTCAGTAAAGCTCGTGATTTTGCTGCCTGCTTGGGATTTTCTGACAGGCCGAATGGCTGCTGCTGAGCGATATTCATCTTCCAGCGGCCACTTAGGCATTGTCAAAAAGGAGGCCAAAAGAAGACACAGATTGGCATAACATTCGCATATGCTAATAAGTTTATATGCACATTTAGAAATAATGATTATAATTTAAATAGAAATCATAGAGAATCATAGGGTTGGAAGGGGCCTACAAGACCATTGAGTCTAATCCCCTGCTCAGTGCAGGAAGCCTGATTCCTAGGAGGTCTCCCATCCAAGTACTCACCAGGGCTGACCCTGCTTAGTTTCCGAGAACAGACTAGATACAATACATTTGGCCATCGTGTGGCAGCCTGTGACTGGGTGACCTGTGCACCTTGCTCAGTCTGTTGTCCGGGTGCTGCTGATGGGCAACTTCAAGGCCCAGCTCTCCCTTCAGATGATTTTTGATCTTTAAGCAGGCTTTGGACTGGACAGCCCTTCAAAGAGAGGGCTGTCCTCTTTAAAGTAGGACCTTACTTTACCTACTACCTAAAGTAGGACCATGGGCACCTTAATTTAATTTCATTTATTATATTTCTATATGGCCCCATAGCTGAAGCTCTCTGGGCAGTTCACAAAAATTAAAAACCATTAAAATACACCATCCATGTTGGCAGTCACAAGTTGTGCAGGCCTGATTTAACCTGGGTGAACATTCCACTAAGTATTCTCTGTACTGCCAGTGTTGTCACACCAATGTTTAGTATCTATGTAGGACAACTTAACATGGCTTTGAAGAAAACTTTTTTGGAATCGTATTTGACTCCTTCACCGAGATCTGCCCTTTGTCCTCTGACTAAGGAAATTTCCGGCATTTCCCTTTGATGAAAGGAAGACAATGAATAATACACAGTGGGATGGAAGGGTGGCATCAAGCATTTTCATCTTACCATGCACAGATCTTATGCAGCATAAGTTGGCATGGCCTTTGGGGGATCTTGTTTAAGAGTTGGTCTGTGTCAGGAATACAGCCTGAGTCACAGCCATGTATAGTGCCTTGACCAGTATGAACAGCAGATGTGTGATAATTTGAAGGTGCTGTAGCAGCTCAGTGGCAGGCAGAAGGTCCTAGGTTTAATCCCCAGCATCTCCAAGTAGGGCTAAGAAAGAACCCTGGCTGAAACCCTGGAGAGCCGCTGCCAGTGAATGTCAACAATACTGGTCTTGTTGGACCCAGGGTCTGACTCAGTATAAGGCAGCTTCCTATATTCCCAGTAAGTGAGCATGGTGCAAGTGGAACAGAGTCTGCTCCCAACCTTATTCAGAAGACAAATCCCAGCAATACCACTTTCATCTTATTTCCCTGTGTGCCTTAACTTGTTTTCTCCACTCAGGCTTAGAGTTTGTTAAACAGCCTGGAGGCAAAGTGCTGTAGAGACATACATATGCATGCCAGTTCCCAGGGTTCCATCACACTCTAGTGTCAGACCCCCAAATGCAAGGTCTGTACAACAGAGTAAACTCCAGCTGAATAAAATCTGAGACACAACTGAAGGTGGGGTGGTGGGGGGGTAAATCCTGTCCCTCACCACAGAAACTGGAATTACCAGGAAAGAGAAATATGTATCCCCTAGCCCAGCCTTCCCAAACCTGGAACTCTCCAGATGCTTTGGATGACAGTTCTCATCGCCCCAACCACTGGCCCTGCTGGCTGAGACTGATGGGAGTTGTAGTCCAAAACATCTGGAGGGTACCATGTTGGGGAAGGCTGGCCTATCAAAAGATGTGTATCCCTTTCCTTTCTCCATTCACTTATATTGGGGGTAAATCACTTTACTTGGGATCAGTGCTACAGGGAGGCAACCCTGCCCACCATGCCAACCCTGGGTGCCCTAGCCTCCACCCACGGCATCACACACACACACACACACACACACACAGTTCCCTGGCATATACAATTCTTCTCTCCACACACACAAACGGCTCATAGGAACATTTTGCTAAATACTAGTATTTACCAACATGGATTCATAGAAGGTTAAAGTGGTGCCAAGACTCACCAGGGCTCAGTCCTGCAATCTGTTGTCTATAACAGGATTGAATCCTGGAGCTAGGGTTGCATCAGCCTTTGAACCCATCCCTGTAGTTTTTCCTTTAATAGCAGCTGTTTGATCTGCAGCAGTGAGCAGGCAGCAATGCCCATCTCTCTATACCACAAAAAAAATTCTGATCTGGATTTCTGCCTGTCAATTCTCCCTCTCCAAGCACAGGAGCAAGCTTTTCCGGGCCAATTGGCAACCCTACCTGGAACATGTTTTTGCCTCATCGGTGAGTAACAGCAGCCAGTGCCCCCAAATGCAGGATTAAGGAGGAAGGATTCCAAGGCAGATGGCATGGCTTTTGAGAGAGGCTGGAGTTCCAGTAACTCTCTTGTTAGAAAATCAGCACAGGGTGTGTGTGTGTATGTGTGTGTGTGTGTGTGTGAGCCATTGCAGATCTCCCCCAAGCATATCCACTGGATCCTGCAGAACTGTATCAAGTTAGTTCATGATCATTTATGCTTGATTACTAAGGCTTTTTTCTTGTTAGCATATTTTTGGATTTGCTGTTCACCATGAGACTTAGGGGTAAGGCAGCAGAGCCCCTTCCCCAGCCTGGTGCCCTCCAGGTGTTTTGGACTTCAACTCCCATCAGCCCCAGACAGCATAGCCAATAGTCAGGAATACTGGGAGTTGTCATCCAAAACATCTGGAGGGTTGGGGAAAGGCTGAGACAGGCTATATATATTTAGAGCAACCACTCTAAATATATATATTTATATATTTGTTATTATAAATATTATTATTAACAATATAAATGTTATTATAATAACAAATAAAATATATTTGTTCTTTGGGGAACAGCTTCTGTTGTCTCTGCCATTATAAAAGTCCTCCCATGTTCACTAACTTGAAACCAATTGCGAAAGCCAAACTGGAGCCAGATGAGAAGAAACTAAGGGTACTCTGTGTCTGTTTTATTTTCACTACTGGTGGCACTGAATTTGCTGCCTTTACCCACCAGCCAGAGACACAAGGACAGAGCACTAAATCAATTGCGTAAGAAGCAACTTCCAAGTAACTAAGGTTTCTAGTTTAGACCTCTACAGAGTGCTTTTGTTCCCCATGCCTTTTGACAAGAACATGCCCTTAAATATGGCATTTGAATACAGCTCTGGTGATATATAAATAAGTGTCATGTGCTAAGCAGAATGATTCTAGTAAGGAGGATTATGTAATTCTAATGTCTAATTTAAAGATTGATTAGCCGCTGGTTGTGAAATGTCATACATGCTTAAAGGAGTACTTACTCAGCTAAAAGCTTATAACATACCTTTCAGAGCCTATACTGTGAAATATTGAAGAGTGAATTGTTTGTGATAGTTCTCATGTAACTAGATACGGGAGAAATCATAGAAGAGAAAGCCTAGGTTTACCATAATGAGTCTACTTTAAAGTATGCAGCACCCTCACAATACAGGTTCAGTGCATATTAAAGTATGCAAGGATGTTATCTGAACACCTAAACAAAATATACTTGTATATCATACTAGAAGAAAATAAATTCTTAATTAGTATGTGGAGAGGTAGTCAGGATACCATTTATCCTCCATTAATGTTCCATTAGCATCTGTACTCCAAACTATTACTTGGATGTAAATCCCATTGCCTTCGACAGAAGCTAGCTTATATTTAGTTGGGAATGTGGGTATAAGACATCTTATGCAGACTAATATGGAGGAAATATGGTCCACTGGAATCAGGGGGACTTAGTTCCAAGTAATGTTTATCTCCAAGAACCAGTTATATACGGCATCCACAGTTCAGTTAAACCTAGATATTTTTTACTTGATCCTTTTAGTGACATCCAATCTGATTATGGGTAGGCAACTTGGTGACCTCCAGATGTTTTGGACTGCAGCTCCCATAATCCCTTACTATTGATTGTTACTGCTGCAGTTGATGGGAGTTGCAGTCCAAAACATCTAGTGGGCACCAAGCAAAATGTATTGAACTTTTGCCACTGACAAATGTAGGCTGCTCCCTTAAAATCAGTGGAACTCAATCAGTTCAAGTAGCATTTAAACTTTCTTGGATTTTGGATTGGGATTTAGCTGGGAATGATTTTTCCTCCTGAGAATGAAGCAGCATTGTTTCAAAAACAATGAAACATTGCTTTTATGTATCAAAGGCATGCTAAGACAATCTATAAGAACCTTACAAACAACTCCCCTGCAACTATATCAGCGGCCTCCTGAATGTATAAAGCAGAATCTGTAGGACCAGCTGAATTTTGAAAGGACAGGAAATCCTAATGTTAAAAGGCCATAGCAGTTAAGTCATGCATGCACAACCTGAAGCTGCAGACCCTAAAGAGGCATTTGGAAGAAGAGCATCTACATTTTCCCAGAGAATCTTCTGTCTTCTTGACACCAGCTGGCTGTCCTGCCAGCTCTTTAGACTCATTGCCAGGTTTTCACTCTGACTTCTCTGCATGCAGAGAAATAAATTGCCAAGTGATGGGCTGTAAAGGGAGATCCCTGATTTGTATTCTCATTAGTGAATTAAGGAATGAGAGATCAATCTCCTTACCTTGAACTGACAGACGCAAGTCACGGTGTCTCCAATTCTTAAGCACTCCCCATCAAATTTACAGGTATTGGTGTCGCAGAGAAAGAGATCATTTTCTCTGTCATCATAACCTCAAATGTAAAGAGAAAAATGCTGTCAGCTTCAGCCTGGCAAGGGAAATTATATAGGGCAATTGTTAATGTGTGTGGCACACCTAACCTTGTTGAAGAAGCAGTATGCAATCTAGACAGGTCTGGCTTCTCATTCCCACTTTGCCTTGTTCTTGCCCCTGTTATCCAAGGAGTTTGCAGTCCCGGTTAGTCTCCCTCCCTCCGCCTCCTCTTTTCTTTCTTCCATGAAAGTAGATTCCATTTCCTCAAAACCAAGCATTGGGCTGTAGAACATGTTTTTCTGCCCCTCCCCATTAGATCTTCTGGTCTGAAGTCTAAAAATGGGAATTTCTTCAGGCAACGACATAACAAAGCTCCCTAATAATAAAGATAAACAGGCTGTGTGCTTTTTGTGATAGGCTGTCTGATTCCAATGAAGATTGATCACCTGCAGGTTAATAGGAGGGGTGCCAGGTTCTTCACAGAGCTGCAGAAAGAGCCCGGCTCCTTTCCTCCAGTTTTGACAGGCAGGCTAACAGATCTGGCTGAGGATTCAGCTCATGAATGCCAGCTCAAATTTCAGACCTCAGCTAGTTGCCACCCTATTCTGAGGGTGTGTCGCAAGGTCTTAGGCAAAACAGCCATATTTAGGCTCCCAAATCCATCATTGATGTTGTTAATAATCCTCATGATGTCCTCAGCTGTACCCTGGCTGTGTATTAAAAATTAAAGTATCACACATAGAACAAAAGTGCTCCTAATGACTTATATACCGGAGACAGATGCTGCACTGGAGCATGGCGTTCTTGTTACATCCCCCAGGTAATATCAGAAACGCTTTAAGTTTTAACATCAGAAAGCCACAGTGCTGGTCTAAATACTATATTTGCTGTAAAGGTTTCTGTGACTTGAAAGATGATGAAGTATTGACTTCCCCATAGTTTTTTGCCTTCAGATTTGACTGAATAAAACAAAACCAGTAAAGAGGAGGAAATAGTAGGTTCTGATCTATATCCAGCATAATATGTTCCCCCACCTTTAATAGAGAGAGGAAGTACACTTTTTTTAAAGGCACAGAGTTACACAGTATTCTTAGTGAATGACAAACTGCATCAAAATCCTGCTGGTGCATTTGGAAATCTCTCTCTGCGTAGATATAGATGTAAACATAACGTTTCTTTAAATAAGAAATGTGGAGATTCAGCTTGGAAGAGAAGATACTCCCAGAAGCGATTACAAACCAAGATTGTGTGGGAAGCACTGCACAATTGGTAAACACACTCCAGAGAGAACTACAATTAACCTATTGAGGATGAGGAAGATCATAGAAAAAGACAATTGATGGAGAAAGGCAATAACCTTCTACAGTCTCTTCCTTATTCAATTAGTACATTTCACTTGGACTGTGCCTGGCAAGCAGCTTCAAGCGAGGCTGAAACTGACCAGATAAATAAGGGAGCAGGAAAAGGAAGCCTGTTTAGTGACAGCCTACAGAAGGAAGAGAAGGAGGAGGAGGAGGAGGAGGAGGAAGAGCCTCAGGAGCCCATTCTTGATCATAGGCTTTGTCCCTTCATATCCAGTCTGAATTTGGGAATAAACATTTTGCCTCAGCCTACATTCTCTCCAGAAACAAGTGGATTTAAAAAAAAAAAGAAAAAGAAAAAAAAAGTTGAGAGCAAAAGAAAAAAGAGACAGGAAGTTTAGGCACCCCAAATGCTTCAAAAAATTGAAATGCGTAGCAATAGTGGCAGGTGCGTGGTGGGTAGGGGGGTAGCTTTCCAGGTTACGAGACTTGCTGGTTCTTGCAAAAGAGATCCAGCGTAGAATCACTGCACTTTTTGCAAGATATCAGCACTTCTTGGCCAGCCACAACTTGATTTATTGCATTTTCTCTCCTGCTGCTCTAACTTTTAATACTTCAAATAACGACAACAGCGACAATATCCGCCCTTGTCCAGTTACCTGATCATAATGCCAAATTGTGTCCAGACTATAAAAGTCCACAGAGATCACCACTGAAAGCCAATCTCAAGCGGAAGCAATTAAAGGGGGGGGGGGTGTAGCAAAAGATCTATACTTTTCTGCCCTCTCTGTCCAGCCATTCTATTCCTTTAGAATCAAATACGACCTGTCATTTCCCAGCCCGCTCTGTGAGAGCTTCGAAAAACGAGATTGTTCAACCCCACCCCTCCGGTCTCCCCTCTCTCCCTCTCTTTTTAAAGATGCCTCCGTTTAGAAATGGATGGACATTGCCGTACATCTCTCTCCATCTCTCCCCCCCCCCCCCCCCCCCGCCGCCCCGGCTTTCCCCCACAAGCTTACCAGAGCAATTCCAGCCGGTAGGCGTTTGGCAGTCACTTAAGGAGGTAGGGAAAGCTGCAAGTTTCACCGGTCGGGCTATGATGAGTAACATCACCGGCAGGAGCAACCAGCAAAAGCAATCGCAAAGTGTCCAGCCGCTGCTGCACTGCCGAGCTGGGGAAGATTCCCACAACACCATGACTTCTTAACTCAACTCTGCTGCAGCAGCCAGAGGAAAGCTCCCCAAAGCGGATCGGTCTCGGGCTGACGGGGAGCAAGAGGCGGGGGCGCGACTTAGCATCCCGGGGGGCCCAGCCAGCAGCAGGCTAGGAAGAAGCACCCAAGTCCTGGCATGGTGGTGGTGGCGGCGGCGGCGGCGGCGATGGTGGTGGGGACGATCCTGAGAGTTTCAGCAGAGCCAGAGATATCACCATCCAGGGGCCTGGCTCAGCCCGGGAAGCGTCGGGAGAAGGGATGGCCGAGGAGGAGAAACAGGAGGCTGGTGCAGCCGCTGCCATAAGGGGTCGGGCTGGGCTGGGCTGGGGAGAAGCGAGTCAAGGCGCTTCGCAGCCAAGCCGCCGCTGCCTCCTCTCCTGCTCTGCCGCCCGCATCCCTCTGGCGTTGGGAAAGCAGCAGGTCCCTTCAGCCCGCCGGGGTCACGTGGCGCAGGCAGCGCGGCCCCTGATTGGACGAGCGGGATGCAGGTCCCTGGGAGGGAGGCGGCGGCGGCAGCTGGAGAGAGAGAGAGATGCTGAGGCTGGGCTCGCTCCGCGCTCTGTCAGGCGCACACCGGGGAGGCGGCAGCAGCCGGCCCCACCCCGGGGGCGCGGACGGGGATCATCCAGCAGGCAAAGGATGGGAGAGGGGGAGAAAGAAGCCATCACCCGAGATGGAGGGAGTGTGTGTGCGTGTGCGTGTGTGTGTGTATGAAGGGGGGGCGGTGTTGGTGGGAGGAGAAACTGCGGGGGGGGGACATCAGCAACTTCTCCTCGTCAGGTAACACCCCCCCCCCCGCCTGCATCACCTGGCCAAGAACTCCCCGGCGGATCTGCATCAAGACGCGTAGGCGGCGCGTCTCTCGGAGGGGCTCGCGTCCCTTGCTAAGCGCGGGCTGCTTAACCCTGCCGCTCCCTCGCTCGCCGCCTGCGCCGCCCCGACGCTCCCGCAGACTGAAGAGCCAGGCACGCACTCATTGCACGAGGTCCCAGCCGGGCGCAAACCACGGGCACGGGGAAGTTGTCTGCGGTCACCACGCACGTGCAAGCCTTGCAAATATATCTGTGCGCGCGCTGTGCTCGAAGGGGGCGGGGGGGGGGGTTGCATTTGCGGCTGCATGGGCACGAAGTGCAGTGCCTCCCCCACCCGCCCAGGCATGCTGGCTTACAGCGCGTACACACCTGAGATTGTCCGGGGGAGGGGGGGACGGGGGGGTTGAAGAGAGAAGAGCAGAGCAGGGCAGGGCGCACCACGCATGTTGCCATTTCTCCCCCCCCCCCCCCCCCGTCTGCAATCGCCCGTCCCCACATGGAGGTGTCAGTCCCACGCAGTCACTTTGTCGCGGGGGCATGTCCACCTTTGCGCGCGCGGGGCCCCGGCGCGTGCTGCCGGACTGGGGACCGGGCTGAGCTCCGGCGTGTTTCCGTCGCCCGGACGTGCCCACCTGCAGTACCAGATCGGAAAAGTTCGCGGCGGCTTTCTCCAAGCGGTGGATTTGGATTGCAGGGAGGGAAGTGCGGTGCGGGGAGAAAAGGAATACAAGGCGGATGACACGAGGGAGAAACCGCCGCTCCGAAGGGATCAAGGCACCGTAAAGCGCAGTCGAAAGGAGGAGGTGACACGTCCGCCGCTTCTGTCTCCCGAAGACAGACTCACCGTTAAGGGCGAGCTGCCGCAGGCGCGCGATCCGCATTGGACTTGACGCCGATGGACCGGTTGCCGTTGCACCCCCCGCTCTTGTGGAACCCGGGGGCCGTCCGTGGAAGCCAGCAGCGGGGCCAGACCCCGGAAGCAGCGGCGATCCGTTTAAGAAGGATCCCGGGAAAGGGCGGGGGGAGAAAGGAGGGGATGTTTTAAGTTTGCCAACACCGATGCCACTGAGAGCCAGAAGAGGCTAGGGATTCCCTGCCTTTCTTCTCCCCCCCCCCCCCGCACACTTCTTTGAGCCAGTGAACTCCCCCCACCCCGCACACACACAGCTGCGCAGGCCCAGCGCCCAGTGTTTTGGCTGTAGATCCGTGCATTTATTTATTTATTTATTTATTTCTGTTGGTCTTCGGTTTTGTTTTAAATCTCTGGTTTTGTCTGGCCTTGTTTTGACGGCGCCTTTCCCTCATCCAAACACACACACACACACACGAAAAAAAAGGCAAGCAAACAAACAAAAACAGAGAAGGGAGGCGAGAAATGCCAGCAGCAGGGCCATTTCTCTCTGGAGCTGGAAGAAGGAATTCATCTCGATGTGTCCCTCTTCCCATCCCTCCCTCTCCTTGGAAAATGCCCACTCCATGCCGCAGATAACAGAAGTGGAGAGGGTGGAAGAGGAGCGAAGTCGCCCACTCCAACCCCGCCCCGGGACCAATCTCTCTCCGCATTATCCTCGGCGGACACGGCAGAAAGCCACCATCCATCACCACTCCCATCCAGGTAAGCATCCCACCACTCCGCGCACCCAGCTACAGGCAGACACACACTTGCTTCCTCCCTCGCCCTCCTCCCCCACATCACCACCCGCAGCAATTAAAATCACAGCTCTCCAAATTCTGCGCTGTTGTGGCATCGTCGCTCGCTCCTCTCTCCACAAAGACTGCATTAACAACACGAAACACACACACACACCACCGAATCCAACAACGCAGAGATCAATTTGCCCAGACGGCATCAAAGAATCGTTTGCTAGACGCAGCAGCTTTAAGCTTTTGAAAAGGGAGAAGGGAAATATCCATTAAAGAGAGAGCTGTCATCCAATAACCAAGGAATCTAGAAGCAGTGGAGGGAGGGGAGAAGAAAAGAAAGATCGCGCCTTCAGCTGCGGCGGCGGTAGCGGCCCCCTCGAACCGAGTAAGAGCATAAAATATGTTCGTGGCGTGGATAATGATTTAGCAGCTTGGAACTTGCGGGCGGGTCGGAGTTGCGCCTCTTCCAAACAGCCAGGTTGGCAGCTGATCAGGCTTGCATGAGAAAGAAGCCATACATTACACTCAATGAAAGCAAAAAGCCATTACAAAGTGTTTATGCAACAATTGCAGTGGAAAAGTAAAGCTGAACCTCGCGGGAGTTCAAGCGCTAGTGGGGCGGGGGGAGAGACGAAAGAGACGGATATTACTCTGTGCGCTTGTAACCTTTAGCCGTTATGGGAGAGAACTCTAAGTAAATGCATAATAATCATACAGCCCCCCCCCCCCCTTCTAGTGTTCTGGCTGTAAGGTAAAACCAAAACCACCACTCTTAGCAGAGTTAACGGCTGTGAAGAGTTAGCAAGTGCAACTGAATCCATCAAGATCTTTCTTCTTCCTTTTCGCATCTAAATTATTGAACAGTGCAAGGAATGTCACCCTCTGTAAAGGTTTGGGGCCGCTTTTCCCCTGGGTACTTCCTTTGTACGCAAAGCACCACCATGTGGCAGAAGAACATCAGTCACTGGATATTGCGTTATGGAAGAAGCAGTTAAATAAATAAATAAATGACTCCTAAATGAATTCCTAAAGTCAGATGCTGTCAGCAAGTGGAGAGGGGGGAGAGACCGAGGGGGCTGTCCACAAGATCACTTAGCGGTACTGTGAGTCAGAGCATTTTAAAAGGTGGGATGGTCTCTTTAACCAGCCTTATTATTGATTGTGAGAAAACTGCCAGAGTAAATGCTCAGGAATCCAACTGTTTTATTCGCCTGGTTTTTGCTGTCACGAGCAGGGAAAGAGAATGACTTGGGGCAAGTGGCGACTTTGAAAACAAACTCATAAAAAATACGTTGTGGATGTAATGATAGACTTGCACTGGGGAGTCCATGGAACATTGTCCGGCCACAGAGCTCACTGGGTGGGCGAGTCACAAACAATATCTCTGCCTAACCTACCTTTGTTGTTGTGAAGCTAAAAGAGCATGATCCCACGAACGCTGCCTTGATTTCCTTGGAAGAGGGGCAGGACATACATGTGATGACTATCACATCACATCTGCAAATTCCCCCTCTCAGTCAAGTATTCATATTCAGTGCTGCAGATTCATATACATACAGGTGTTGTCAGAAATATGGATGGATCCGATGTTCTCAGAAATGAGATCAGTGTGGATAACGTCCTCTTAGGCTGATCTTCAAACACCAACAAATGCTTTCCCATTCTTGACTTGGTTGGGACAGCCATTTGGCAGGATTAATGGGATCCAAGAAGCAGCTGCAGCAGTAGCATGAAACCGATTAAAGCAGTGTGGTGCGCACGCCAAGTGCCAGACTCTGACCTGGAGATAAGAAGAGGAACCAGCCAGGAGTCACTGTGCCCAGGAGACTGGGCTTGCTAGGATGCGACACTGTATTGCAAATCAGGGCTAGAGCATAGCCACAGATGTACCCCCCGCCCCGCTGATGCCAGCCATTTATACAGCACAGCACATATATTACTTTGAGGCAATCTTGTAGTTCTTTAATATTCCATATTGGGTATTATCTTCCCCTTAGTGGAGATAGTGGGCTGTGGTTGAAGGAGAGTGGCAAGTTCCCCTTCCAGTTCTTAGCATAGCCAGCTGCCAACAAGGCTTCCAGTCAGGGATCTTGGAGTGAACAACAGTGGTGTAGAGGAGCCAGGGCTTCCAGGGATGTAGCATCGGCATTTTTTATTATTATTATTAGCAGGGATGCTGATGCCATTTGCCACCAATCCCTTCAGACTCCCCTGTTCCCTCCGAACTTAGCTGCAATCCTCACAGTAGCTGGGGAGAAACTGATTTTCCCAGCAATTATATGTTGCTCCTGGTTGTAATGCAAATGTAATAGGGTGGCTTGGTCTTGAATGGACCATTAAGACCCATGAGCTTTACTGCAGACCTGCTTCTTGTGGAGAATGAAACTGCTAGGACTGGTTTGTTGATATGGATCAATACAGCCTCCTGCAGTTTTGGCCTCCCCTTGGGGGCGTGGCTGTGGGGACTGTGACCACTCCCACTTCAGAATTTACCACTGCACCACTGGTGAACAGGATAACTTCACGACTTTCTACAGCCCATCAGATTTAATTATTTGATGCTGTTAATGAGGGCAAATTAGGCCAATTGAATGCAAAGGCAATGCTTCCTGGATTAATCACTTGGGTGATCCAACCTGCACATGGACCACACAGGGACTGGCATGCCATTTATTTATTTGCATATGTATATGCCACTCTTCAGGGTTTTTTTTTTTAAATGCTCCTAGGGTGTCTCACAAAATTAACAACAGTAAAATAACAAATACAGTTAAAATGTGCCAGCAGCAGAAACACAACAGAGAGATCCAATCCAGCAGAACCACTGAACAATTAAAAGCAGCTTCATGATGAGCTGGAAAGCCTGGGCAAATTATCTCTGGGCAGAACACATGCTGAGAGGTCTTTGGTTCAATTCCAATTTCCTAGCATTTCTACATAACAGACCTCAGGGAAAAAGCTCTTTCTGCAACCCCTTGGAGAGCTGCTCCAAGCCAGATAGTACTAACCTAAATGGACCAATGGTTTGATCCAATATAAGGCAAGTTCCCATGGCTCTGGTTCTTAAGCTTTTAACTAGAGATACTCACCAATTGAAATGTGTCTTTGGTGAAGACGTATCTGTCAGGGACCTGTAAGTCACTCATCCATAACACCCATTGTAAGAGTTCTTCCTGACACTCACTGTTGGAAGCCCATCTACCCATTAAATTTCTACAAACCACTCGGTGGGTTCTTCTGATGTACCATTTGGAATCACAAGCTCAAGGCTAGGAAGAAAAGACAAAATATCCAGTCACACCCTGGTCTAGGTGCTGGGTTTACAACACTGGGCACCTAAGGTAGGAGTCTATGTCTCTACTTCTTATCCCCACTCCTTTTTACATTCTTTTCTGTGTATAATTATTTTATCAGCTAGGACATT